>NC_089500.1:13486569-14736569 GCF_036850765.1 Saccopteryx bilineata | reverse complement strand
TGTGTTATCGTGGCTAGAATGTACATTGAGGATGGAAGTCTAATATATAGTGCTTTGAATTCCATATGAAGGAATCAGGCCATTATTTGATAAACAATGGGAAGTCAGCGAAGTTTAAGCAAAAATGTGTAATTTTGGGGGGGAACATATTTATGAGATATAACTTTATGAAACATCAGATTAAGAATAAAAATTTTTGCCTGACCAGGCGGTGGCGCAGTGGATAGAGTGTCAGACTGGGTCGCAGAGAACCCAGGTTTGAGACCCCGAGGTCGCCAGCTTTGAGTGTGGGCTCATCTGGTTTGAGCAAGGTTCACCAGCTTGAGCCCAAGATCACTGGCTTGAGCAAGGGGTCACTCGGTCTGCTATGGCCCCCCGGTCAAGGCACATATGAGAAAGCAATCAATGAACAACTAAGGTACTGCAACGAAGAATTGATGCTTCTCATCTCTTTCTCTTCCTGTTGGTCTATCCCTATCTGTCCCTCTCTCCGTCTCTATCACCAAAAAAAAAGAAAGAAAAGGAAACTAAACATGAATTTTCACTTGACCTAGCATTTGTAAACTTAGGTATTTAAATTGTCAGAATTATTTGAGCTGTGAATGTGTAAGCCACATAAGACTTCTTATTTAAGAGTCAGCCCATAAACACAGAAAGATTATTAACAATGTAAGGTTGTAGCTTATGCCAAATATGAGTTGAAACAGACTAAATTATGGTTTGACATCTGTCAGTTATTAGATTGGACCTCAGAAGTTTTACAGGTCAATGCCGCCCTGCCTGTTACTCTAAGTTGATAAATGAACAACAACAGAAATATTAGCAGAAGTGAAAATTATCTTATTGAAAATCTTCCATGTCCATGCCACCGCACTAGGTGCCTTACAAACCCTCTACTTATAGAAAAATGCCTTGCACTAGATATGAAAGTTAAAAATTTATGATGTGAATATCTGTGGTCCAGTCATGTGACATTTACTTTTTAAATCTTTATGTAACTTTGTATTCTTTTTTGCTTCTTTTCTTTTCTTTCCCTTTCTTTATCCTTTTTTAAAAGATGCTGTGGGGTTTAGCTTAGGCTTATCCTCTGTATGCTACTATAGACCAATAGTCAGTTTTATTAATTCACGTATGTGCTTGTTTGCTTATTCATATATTTATTCAGGTTTATTCATTATAGAATGGCTTAATATATAATTTAATGAGTGATGATTTATCTTCTCAGTTATATTATTAGTGGAATTTCTTTGTTCTCTGATATCTTTGTTCAAATCATATTGAAAGTTTAAGCTACAAATTGTAAATTCATTGAAAGAAGGATTGATACAAAAAGTTTGCTTTTCAAATTTTATTCAGATATTAGCTTTTCTATCAGTTGTTAAAACTCTGTAATATCTTCTACTTAAAAATACAAACAGATTAGATCACATACGAGTCAAATTTGATAGACATTCTTTCTCATCACTGACCCAAACTCACTTGCTGATACATATTAAAACATGAGGTGATAGCAATGCACAATTAATAAAATAATGTAATTATCTTTTTAAAATTTATATACCAGTTTAC
This sequence comes from Saccopteryx bilineata, assembly GCF_036850765.1. Classification (NCBI taxonomy): domain Eukaryota; kingdom Metazoa; phylum Chordata; class Mammalia; order Chiroptera; family Emballonuridae; genus Saccopteryx; species Saccopteryx bilineata. The sequence goes on along the minus strand of NC_089500.1, from coordinate 14,735,000 downwards.
AAATTACCAAATGATTTCAAACCCATTAATTCTCAAAAAAACGTTAAGGGAGGCATTATATACATTAAAATTTTCGGAGAATGAGACTGTGATATGTATTAGTCAAGGGACAATAAAGCTGCAGCTTCAGGGTAAAACTCAGACCTTCTTACTTCATGGTTCATTGCTTTTGTTGTCCAACTTTTTACCTCTATTACGTTATTTTCCATTGATACAGGGTTTAGCAAAAGTAGGTTTACAGTTGTAAGTACATGTAACAGAGTTTATTCTTGTATTACTTATTGATTATTGTATTATTTTCTTTGTGATCATGTCCTGAAGACATTCCTTCATTCCCTGCCTCCCAGTGATGCGCCATTTGGTTTTAAAGCCTTGCCCTGAGAAAGCGTCACAGAAGGCCTGCCAAAATCATAACTCCAAACAGTTTGTGAATCGGCTTTTATCTAAAACTCGGTTGCGAAAAGCAGAATACTTAGAAGCTAGTTAAGTGCACACATGGTCCATTTATTCCTCTACATATTCTAGTTTATATCCCCTGATTAGACTCAACCATCAGAGTGCTGCGTGTCTGGACCACATTTCTGGTCTCCTTCAGAGTCGCCCTCCCCAAACTCCTCTTCAGCGCTAGGCCAGCAGTTTGAGGGGCCCCCGGGACAGTGTCATGAGAAAGCGGCCAGTGCCTTTGTTGTTAGATCGTGTTGATATCATACATTGTTTAGGGTCCCTTCTATGAAGACTCAATCAAGACATTTCTTTTAAATCACAGTGTCAGGCTGTTTTGTTTGTATGTTTTGTCTAAGAAACTAGTACGTGTTTTTGTTCTTGTTTTCCATATGATGAGTATTATTAAATTAAAGAATTTTACTTTGGCCTTTGGCCATTTGACAGCTCAAAGCCAAATTTCCTGTCTAATTATAGTAAATCATGGCTTGCCCCCCATTCTCTTTACTGCATCTCATACTTCAGGCCTGTCTTCCTTTCCTTCGGCTGTATCGTGTTCTGTAAGTATCCAAGTCCTTACATGTTATGTGTATGTACATATATGTATGTGCATGCACATATATGTGCTTATGTGACATATACACACATTTTAAATTTTATTCATAAGCCATGGAAACAAAAATCATTATCCTACACATATGAGCTGTGATTATTTCTTTAAAATAGTAAAAGAAAGATTCTTTGCATTAACCGAAATATCTTAGATCTTCCTGGAGTAGTTTATGTATCTATAGGTATTTTCTGTAATATAGTTAGTAAATGCTGCAAAAATCACATAATTTTAGTTGCTGTATAAACTTTATAGTCATAGATTTAAATATTTTCTAATAATTCACATTTTAGTTCAGTGCTATTATTAGTGTTATAGTAGCATCCATTAATACATAGTATGAGAAAATTACTGAGATTTTGCCATTGAGAGAATATAGCACCCACGTCCTTCAAAATACATTCATACAAAAATACTGCAACTGCCAGATTTTTCATTATCAGACCAAATAAGGCTATATTAATATATGAGTCAAACTGCATTCTTTTTATTTTTTTAATTGAATTTATTAGGGTGACACTGGATAACAGGTTTCAGGTCCCCAATTCTACAACACATCTCTATACACCATACTGTGTATTTACACCCCCCCAAGTCAAGTCTCCGTCCATCACCTTCGAGCCCCTATGCCCTTCTGTCCCTCTCCCCTGCCCCCCCCCCCCAGGCAGTCACCACTCGGTTGTCTGTGTCCTGGAGGTTTTATTTTGTCCTTGTATGCTCTATCCCTCCGCCTCCCTCTCCCAACCCCCTCACACTGCATTCTTTCTAGAACACAATATATTAGCAAAAAGATTGTTGCAATATTGAATTAATTTTATATTTATTAAGAAGCAGAGTTCAGAAGTACATAAAGTAACATCTAAGAAATGAATTCCTTAGATATGCTCCCATGCCATTGGGCTCTGCTTTGCCTTTGCCAGTCTCTTAGATGATCTTCAAAAGGGCACCATCCAGCACTGTGCATATGTAATTCTTAGAGGCAGACGTCCAGAGCGTTCTGAGTAATTTACATTTAATTGCCTGGACCATAAATAATGCAGGAACTTCAGTTAAAAGTACCCTAGGCACTAAGAAACTAGAACTAACCTCTTTCAAGTCTTGAGAAGATAAACATCCCTGAAGTTAACTCAGATTCCTTGTTAAAATTTAGATACTATTTGCTGTATTGCTGAACTTGAATATCCTTGTGAAGCATCTCATAGCAGACCACCTTACACTGAACTTGTCTGTCATCTGTCATGCCTGACTCAGTGTGACGAATTATTTCTATTTTGGTCCCCATGTAAAAACTCTGACTCATGTTCCACTTCTATATTTGGTGCCCTAGCCTAAGACGTGAAAATATAAAAAGGTACAGATGTTGTCGAATAAGAGAAAAACAGTATAGAACACATGTGTGTGATACACACTTGTTCTAAGATGAATATTTTAAGGGTTTCTTATTCATTTTGCAAGAATACACTTCATTAATCCCAGAATAGAAAAATGTAAGCTCTTCTAGGGTATTGACTGTCAAAGCTCAATTAGGAAGGAAGATAAAGTACTTCTGGAAATATAATTGTAAAGTAATTAAAAAAAATTTTTTTTTTTTTTCTTTTCATTTTTCTGAAGCTGGAAACAGGGAGAGACAGTCAGAGAGACTCCCGCATGCGCCCGACCGGGATCCACCTGGCACGCCCACCAGGGGCGAAGCTCTGCCCACCAGGGGGCGATGCTCTGCCCATCCTGGGCGTCGCCATGTTGCGACCAGAGCCACTCCAGCGCCTGGGGCAGAGGCCACAGAGCCATCCCCAGCGCCCGGGCCATCTTTGCTCCAATGGAGCCTTGGCTGCGGGAGGGGACGAGAGAGACAGAGAGGAAAGCGCGGCGGAGGGGTGGAGAAGCAAATGGGCGCTTCTCCTGTGTGCCCTGGCCGGGAATCGAACCCGGGTCCTCCGCACGCTAGGCCGATGCTCTACCGCTGAGCCAACCGGCCAGGGCGTAATTAAAAATTTTAAGACTATTTTATTATGTTCTGGGGATGTGAAGTGAAATAATGCATATCAAATAAAGGATTAGGGATTCTTTAATGAAATTGTAAGTTGATGGGAAAATTTGATTTTATTTAGAGAGAAAGAGAGTTCAAGATTTTTTTCAAAGCAAAAGTTAGCTATGCCTCGAAGTGCAGTTTTTAGTCACAACGCCTCAGTTATGCAGGTAAGTCGCTTGAAGAAAGGGGCTTTGCATCCATTTCTCTCACAGACAGTGCCTGTAGCAACGAGTCGAGAGCTTCATCTGGCTCCAGGTTCTGTGCCCCGGAACTCCCAGCTAGATCCTTGTTTCATGCATTTTTATTCTTTTAAGGCAATTTATTTGATGTATAACTAAGAGTAATTTAATTTTTATGCCTTTTAAAGACTTGTTAAATAAATCCACAGATTCAAAAGAAATCTTTTCTTGGGCTTTGTCCCAATTTTTAGTTTAGAAAATATGAACACTCGATACAGGCACTCAATAACTGGGGCTGAGTAATGAGACCAGCCATGCCGCGTCATGTGTTCAGTCCTTAATTTCTTTGTAACAAATAGCACCAGTGACTTCACTTAAACACTGACCTTGCTGCACGATTTTTATGGAATTATAAGGTGTAGAATTTTGAATCTGAGAAGGACTTCACGTTATGAATTACCTACCCCTGTCCTTCATCTCACAAGCAGACAAATTTAGAACATTTTTGTGCTGACAGTCAATGAAAGTGAAGCCCGGCCCTGCTGAGTGGATCTCAGCCCCATTCCGTGTTCTGCACGTGTCAGGGAGACACAGAGCGGGGCCGTCTCATCAGAGCGCAGGGTGACTGTTGTGTTCCAGGCTCCGGCCTCTTCCTTGCTGCATCCTTCACTCTGTCCTCTCTCACCTCCTCTTGGACTTGAACCCTCTTCTCACTTTTATCCTGACCTGCTCTCTGGGGCATCTCTTCCTCAGCCTGGAAGGATGGCCTGTTATCTCTTGTTTAAAATTCCTCTGCTATCTACCGTCCATCTCTTATGTCTTCTCCTTCAGGAAAAGGAACCTATACTCAGGCCGTTTCAGCACCTCTTGTGCCCTCTGAATCCGCTGTAATCTGATCTCAGTCCCTATTATTGTGCTAGTGTCCCTCCCCCTCTGGTTATAATTTATTATTGCTAAACGCTTTTCAAGTTTTACTGTTGTGGTTCCCAAACTTTTGGGTCTCAGAGCCCTTTAAGAATTGAAGATCCTGAAGAGTTTTTGTTTATAAAGATTGTATTGAGATTTTTAATGTATTATAAATTAAAACAAATTTTTTCAAAGATTTCTTTATTTAACCCTGGCCAGATAGCTCCATTGGTTAGAGCATTATCCCGAAGCACAGAGGTTGCCGGTTCGATCCCTGGTCAGGGCACATACAGGAACCGATTGGCGTTCTCTCTCTCTCTCTCTCTCTCTCCCTCACTCCCTCACTCCCTCACTCTCTTTTTTCCTTTTTTCCTTTTTTCCTTCCTCCCTCCCATCCTCTCACTAAAAATCAATAAAAAATATTTATTAATTTCAAATAACAATACACTAAGTTTATTTTGATATTAGAATATTTTTATAGAAAATAACTACTTGTCAAAACAAACTACGAAGAAAAAGAAAAACAGCATCGTTTAACATTTTTGCAGGTTTCTTTAATGTCTGGCTTAATAGAAGACAGGTGGGTGTTCATATCTGCGTATGTCTTTAATCTGTTGCCATATGTTGCTTTATAGTTTAATTGTATGGTGAAAGTCTGGTCTCACACAGATCTATAATTGAAAAAGTAGGAATGTTTCAATAGCCTTTTAAGATAATATTTCATCTTCTTTGGTAGTTCACCAAAACTCAACATGTGGTCATTTTTAAAAGGTTAATTGCAATATGGAATCTTCAATCTTAATGAACTTTTCATACCTTTGTATTCAGTCCATTGGTGTATCTTGCACTTTAAGTGGGTCTTTCACCCATGTGTGGTTTTGTAGCATGTGATGTTGTAGCATTTTCTATCCTTAAAGGTCTTAAAGTTAGCTTGGCAGAGACAGAGTGATAAATCAGATATATCATGACGCTATGATCAAAGAGGGCATGCAGGACACGTAGAAGAAATCTAGGTGACGTGATGGGAGAAGCACAAAGGGGGGACTTGGCAATTGTGCACAGGAAACTTGGTGCTGTTTCAGCTGGATTTGAAAAAGTGAGTAGATATTTATCAGACAGATCCTTCTGACTGCAGAATCTGAGCTATTTCCATATTCAAAATTGGCTGTCATTGAATGAAATACTATGTTGTGTTCAGTTGTGAATTGACTATTGAATCTGTAGTGTATTGCATATTTACTTCCAGGAATGAAGAAATTCTCAATCTATGCACAGACCTGATCAATATATTTATGGCTCAGCTACTTGGATTCTTGGTAGAAATAAACACGACAGTAGTAGCAGCAGCAGTAGTAAGGAGGAGCTTAAAGGACTTAGGATATAAATTTCTCTAATATACTATAATTAGATAAGTCAGTGAAATTTTGGTGGGAAAATGAAAAACCTGAATTTTAATGATATTGACATTGAAATTTAAAGTGTTTCATGTGGTTTTGCTGGACTTAACTGATTATTTCTCAATCGACCTTTGCTGAGAACTTCTTACTATGATTTTACATAGAAAATGTTCTTTATATTAAAACACTTTTATTCATTTGTATCCTCAAAATATAGTTATTGCTTACCAATAGCTGGTTACATTAAGAGATACTAGAACTGTGGCATACCATACAGCCATTAAAAAAGATTGAGATCAACATTTCTACTGACATGGAAAGATATCAGTGAGAGAGAAATTTAAAGAGAAACGAGGAAAGTTTCAGAAGTGTATGTAAAAGAAAGTCATTTTTGTAGCAGAATATTACATGTAAGGGTTGAGGTTCATGCATGTACATATGTATGTATGGAGAGGAAACAGTCTGGTAAGACAGACTCCACAGTGCTTCTCATGGTTACCAGGCATAATGGAAGGGGTTAGTAATAAAGAATAACTTTCCTTCCTTAACCCTTTGAGTAGTACGATGGTGTACGTCCTCGTGCCCCCTGACCATCCAGAGTACGATCGTACATGTGTAAGGCAACATTAAAAAAGGCAAGTGTGGCCCTGGCCGGTTGGCTCAGTGGTAGAGTGTCGGCCTGGCGTGCTGAAGTCCCGGGTTGGATTCCTGGCCAGGGCACAGAGGAGAGGCGCCCATCTGCTTCTCCACCCCTCCTCCTCTCCTTCCTCTCTGTCTCTCTCTTCCCCTCCCGCAGCCAAGGCTCCATTGGAGCAAAAAGATGGCCCAGGCACTGGGGATGGCTCCTTGGCCTCTGCCCCAGGCTCTGGTCTCGACAGAGCGACACCCTGATGGGCAGAGCATCGCCCCCTGGTGGGTGTGCCGGGTGGATCCCGGTCGGGCGCATGCAGGAGTCTGTCTGACTGCCTCTCTGTTTCCAGCTTCAGAAAAAATACAAAAAAAAAAAAAAAAAGGCAAATATATTGTGTTCTTGTTTCCATACATTGGTTATCAAACAAACACGATTTTAAGTTAATAAACCTGTAACTGGAACTAATTTCATTTTTTGAAAAAAAAAAAAAACTCCGGGGGTCAGCGAGCATGAAAAAAACTCACTACTAAAAAGGTTAACTGTTTATTTTTCTATATTCTCTATGTTTCTCCTTCACAATGAGTGTGTATTTCTTTAATAATAAATATATAGTAGAATAATTCAAATGAAAAAAATAAAAACTAATCATTGGGAAAACATTAAAGCTATAAATAACGTAAGTTAGTCACACACACCAAATCCAAGGTAAAATAAATATTTAATCTTTTGAACTGAATGGGGAAAAAATTAATCTAGACAAAAAGTTATAAGTCTGTATTTTCAGAGGTAGTTTATCTTTTCTTAAACTTCATTATTATGTAGACAGACTGATTGATTCCACGCAAGGAAAGAGCTGAGTCAGCTCGGCTTACCCTAAGTGAGCACTTAGAGTCCGGTGAGGAAGTGAGCACTGTCTCCTGCCCAGCCAGGCATGAGCTCATTCTGCAGCAAACTTCCCCAGACCTGTGGTTTGTTCTCGTTCCATGTGGTGTTAACAATAATGGGGTGTGATACAGCTTCTGTTCTAGCTTCCAGTGCAATTCTTTAATTACTGTAGTGACTCTTTTCTATAATAAATCATTTTAGATCTTACTCTCGTACTCATGTGAGGTAGAACGCCTCTAAAACCATTTTCCTACTCCCAAAAACTCCCCCAAAATAGCCATCTTTCAGTATTAAAGTTCTTCATAAAGAAATAAACTCCGAAGTTTCCAGGAGTATTGCATTTCACTGTATAACAGAAAGAATATTTACTTTTTAGACTGAAATGATAGAAGAGTTTCAAACCAAAATGCATTTTATTTGTATTAGCAACTTTAAGCTGCAACTAAAATAATTTGCAATTGTTAGCAGGTTGTACTTGCAAATCACAAGTATTTAAGAAATAAGTTAAAAATATTTGAGGGGCATTCGTTTATTATTCGTTAGGATTCATTTGCCCTAGGGAAATAGGCAATTAGCCACATTTTCTATATTTCTTCTGTAGTATGTATTCAGAGGTGCAAATGATAACGATGGTGACAATGTTGATATGACAGTTACTAAAGTCTGCATGTACTTACCATAGTAAGTACTGATCATGAGGCAGCCACTGTTCTAAATACTTCATATGTATTAGCTCATTTAATCCTCACCATAACCTTAATAGCTACTATTGAAGAAACTGAAGCATACGCAAATTAAATAACTGGCCCACGGTCACACAGAAAGTGGCAGAGCCAGGTGGCAAGAGACCTGTTTTTCAGCCATCATGCCATACACCCTCAACATACATGGCATTTTTCCTTGCAAAAATGCTGCTCTCTATGTAGTCAGAGTGTTTCAATTATCCTACAAATACAACAGCTACATGGTCCATAGCAAGTTGTTATGTATTTATTTATTTATGACAGAGACAGAGAGAGACAGGAAGAGGGACAGATAGGGACAGACAGGAGGGAGAGAGACGAGAAACATCAACTCTTTGTTGTGGCACTGTAGTAGTTCACTGATTACTTTCTTATATGTGCCTTGAGGGGTCAGGCCACAGCAGAGTGAGTGACCCCTTGCTCGAGACAGCCACCTTGGGCTCAAGCTGGTGAGCTTTGCTCAAACCAGATGAGCCCACGCTCAAGCTGGCGACCTCGGGGTTTTGAACCTGGGTCCTCCACGTCCCAGTCTGATGCTCTATCCACTGCGCCACTGCCTGGTCAGGCGCAAGTTGTTTTTAAAAGAGAAGGTAATTCACTTATTAAAATACTCACAAGTGTTCTTCAGGAAATATCCACTGACAGGGTGAAAAACACTGAAGAGGAAGTCAGGACTCTCACATGGCAATCCAAAAAGTTATTCTATGCAAATTAATATGGTGATACTTTTTCATACCTTTTTTGAAATGAAAGTTAGAAAATGCTCTAGAAAGGTCCACCAAACTGATAATGGTAGTTAACTCATGGTGAGGTAGGTAATGTTAGAGGTGAGACTTACTTTTTGCTAATACATATTGCTGGTGGTTGAGTTTTTTTTTTTAAATACACATTGCCTTACATATCTTTTTAGCAAAAAGAACCAAAAGTCTGTGAACCATTTTCAATCAACATCAAGAAATTCTGAAAGCAATTCAATAAGAACTGCTTCTAATACTCGGTTGCTTATGAAAATACATAACAGATAACTTCGGACGGTGCCTATTATATGGTCAGTACTCAATAAATATTAGCTGCAAGTAGTTGTAGTTAGTGAATTGTAAAAAGTTATAAATTGTGAATAGTTATATTTCATGCGTTCTGTTCCATACATCCTTAGATTTTAGATAGTTTCATGTTAAGCTGGAGATTAATTTTGAATTAGCTGAAGAGTGTTTCTTGTTGCATTTTAATGCTCCCATATATAATATAAAGTAGCACTCACCTCCCTGAGACCATGCTCATTACCAAAGTCAGAGTTAAGAACAAAAGTTTACAGGTTTTTTCCTCCCAAATTATACTTCTGCTGAGTGTTGCATGTTTTCTTTATATTTGTGTCAAAATAACGTTTAGATTTCACACATATTTTCTCTTATTTGAGGACCATTTTTAGTAAGCATTATAAAAGGTTATCAACTCAAGGGAGACTCTGAATGGAGAGCACCGACGTTATTTAGAGACTTGGGTTTTGGGTGCTTGGCAAACTCACCGCCGAAGGGATTGGCTTCAGTTTCCTGAGCCAGAGTGAACTCAACACACCCTGGTTTCATGTCACAACCCGCCCATTGTGAGTCACTCTGGGAGAGCCGAAGTCACACACATGGCTTTGGAGAAATCAAACAGCCTATTCTAGTGTTTAGTAATGATTTTTAGTATCATGCTGTTCATTGAGATTTATGTGTGGTGATATAAATGTCTGGCAAATTCTTTGTTTTTAAAAACACTGATATTAGAAAGAGGAAGGGAGAGACAGAGACAGACATCGATTAGTTCCTGTATGTGCCCTGGCTGGGGATCAAACCTTTGCATGTCACGATGATGCTCTCACCAACCAAACTATCTTAGCCAGGGCATGGCAAATTCTTAGAATAATGTTTATTCTAGGAGCACATTTATACCAAAAAGATATACTTGATTTTATAGATCATTATTTAGACTATATTTGCCTTTTTGAGTTTCAGCCAAAGTAATATTTTCTAGTTCCCTAAAATGGAATTTACTGGTTTCCATTATGCAACTGTCAGTCTCATGCTAACATTCCCAGGCTCCAGGGGCCTTTACAGATAACTTCTTGTAAATCTGAAATTGTTCACCTCAATTGAAAAGACAGTTTTAGAAGGGTCATGGGAAGTTATATTTCTTGATTTGATTTCTCCCTAACTTTTTTGAACAGTTTTATTTTTTTGTTGTTGTTCATCTCAATTATTGACTGGTCTGAAAATTCAATATGCTTATGCACTAGTCCTGAAAGATAAGTGTAGTATTTTGAATTAAACTTGACTGCTGTATCCTGCTCGCTTGAACCATATGTATATAGTCACACATTCAACAAAACTGAAAGTCTTAATGAAGGAAAACAAGCAATAACAAAAGAAGTTATTGTTTAATATCTCAGAGATGAAAGTATTTTAATAAAGAGAAGACAGGACGTTGGACTAGTGTAACAGGAAGCACTGCTGTGTTGGGTGGGATGGCCCACAAGGGCCCTTTTATCAAGGCAACCTGGGAACAGAGCAAGGGAATGAGGGCCTGAGCCACGGAGGTAGTGGGAAGACGAGAGTTTCAGGCAGAGGGAGCAGCAAGTGTTCAAGTTCCAGCGTGAGAACCTTTTGGCGCAGTTAAGAAAATATGAGGAGCTTGACATGCTTAGAACAGAGCAAGCGGAGGGGGGGGGTCTCAGAAGTGCCAGCATCATAGCATGTAGGGTTCTGAAGGATGCTTGTGAGCACAAGAGAGCTGACTTGATTTGTGGTTGAAAAGGAATCACTCTGGATCCTTGTAAGCCTTAATAAAAATGTGGAGGTCAGTGACATTAAAATTTCTGGGTGAGTACCACCCCAGCTCCAGCAAGAAATGCATTTTGCAGCATTACTTGATTCCACTTTATTCTCCTTATGCATGCATGAGTGGTAGTGTCCTCTCTGACTTAACAGTTTCCTTGGGGGGGGGGGCGGCTGAGTAGAGAAGAACCGTTGTTCTAACTTGAATATTACAAAGGACTCTTGCCAGACTGCTGCACAAGAAATGCTGCCCAAATGACATGTGATAAGTGAACTGGAGACTGAGATGTCATTTCTGGAAGGCTTAGCATACATGAACCCTTGCTCTGAACATCCCCTCCCCAATTTGGGGGGAATTTAAGACTTTCCTATAGATTAGGTCAAGACTAGAATAGTCGTAACAACTATAAAAATCCTATTTTAACACAATGCCAAATAAGTACCAAATATGCTTATTTATACTACCTGTCACCACAACTGTTCTTTAGGGAAACTGATAAATGTGGAAAATCCAGAGAATTTGCCAGGTAGCTTTTCCTGTTGGATAACTTTTGAATTTCATTCTAAATTATTGATGTGAACTTAAGCATACCATTTATGTAGCTTTTATATGATTGTTATGCTAGGAAGTATATTTCACTCCTTAATACTAATATAAACCATGAGAACATAATTTGATTGAATATGTAAGCCTTTTCACTTTTTCCATTTCTGTTCAAATGCAAATATTTGCATAATAGTCACTAGTGAAACTGAACTTTCATATTTGGTCTTTTTTGAATTTGACTCATTGGTGTTTGTTATTATGAAGTTGTTTTCCATTAAAAAAAGTTATTACAGGCCTAAGTGGCATTCTGCATCATTTTTCTTTGTTGATTTGAAAAATTACTAAAATGAAACATTTGTGAAAATTTTCAACATAGTAACTATAGATACACATTGTAAAATATATATCAGAGCTGGCTTTCGTCTTTGAAAGGTTGTTGCTCTCCACTTTGATGTGCAGGTCATCTCACCTGTTCTGTTTTGTTTTGTTGAAATGTTCAGGTTCTACATGGTCAGCTATTATGAGCGGAATCACAGGATAGCAGTGGGAGCCCGCAATGGTTCAGTGGCCCTGTATGACATCCGGACTGCAAAATGTCAGGTAAATAAATCATTGTGACTTTCTCTCCATAAAGTGTGGAAGCTGTTGAAAGGTGTGAGAGACCAGCACTTCACCAGTTGACGTGCTGAGCTGCTGGAACATTATGGATAATGCTAAAGGGATCAATAGTTTAATGAAGGACTCAGAGAGTATAGAGTCCTACTGTCTTTATTCATTGGGGCTGGCCACAGGGCTCCGCACAGGAGTTCATGACAGAGCCTGGAGTAAGGGGCTGCTGCTCACAAACCTGGTGCAATCTATCTTTTCTTCTTTTAACAGAGATTTCGGATTTTAGTATTTTCCCCATGTGTTTTCTAAAAAAATGTTCGATGGTACAGTATGATTGTTAATGGCTACATAGAAGTTTTCTGGTCAGGTAAAATGAGATGTTTAGGTGCGCTGGAGATCAGTAATCACAATAGCATTTACTGTGGCTCTACAACAAGGAAACTGATGCTGTCTTTGAAATAAGTTTTTACTTTATGTACTTTTCTAACTCTTTTAACGCTTTTTATAATACTCTGAAAAAGTCTTGATTTTGATCTTGATCTTGATCACGTGATTTTCAGAATGGACTAATGGCATAGACAGGGCAAGTCTAGCCCCACTTTACGTAGTAGTGAATCAAAGCTCTGAGACTTTTTATCTCTTTATCCCAGGGTCACGGTCTTCATTAACAGCAAAACCAGGGCTAGGCTCTGCTGTGATGGTGGTGAATAATGCTCATTGATAAATAGTTCCAAGTAATTACTTCTTATGTGTCAGGGTGGCATTGACCATTACTGGTATAGCCGACCACATTAAGAATTGCATTTAGGCCCTGGCCGGTTGGCTCAGCGGTAGAGCGTCGGCCTGGCGTGCAGGGGACCTGGGTTTGATTCCCGGCCAGGGCACATAGGAGAAGTGCCCATTTGCTTCTCCACCCCCTTCCTCCTTCCTCTCTGTCTCTCTCTTCCCCTCCCGCAGCCAAGGCTCCATTGGAGCAAAAATGGCCCAGGCGCTGGGGATGGCTCCTTGGCCTCTGCCCCAGGCACTAGAGTGGCTCTGGTCGCAGCAGATCGACGCCCCGGAGGGGCAGAGCATCGCCCCCTGGTGGGCAGAGCATCGCCCTTGGTGGGCGTGCCGGGTGGATCCCGGTCGGGCGCATTCAGGAGTCTGTCTGACTGTCTCTCCCCGTTTCCAGCTTCAGAAAAAAAAAAAAGAATTGCATTTAACTGTATTAGATTGACACAGTAAGCTGTATGAGGAATTTCCAGAAGTATGAAGAAATTCATAAGGATGTGGCTAAAATTTTAAACTGTCTCTTAAAGTTAATAAACTATTAATTAATTCTCTAAAAGCTTTCCCCGGTTGCTTTCCATGAAATAGTTCTCACAGATGGTAGCAGGTGTTCGGGGGTAAATGTTTCAAGGGTCAGACACATTTGGAGGAAGCATTTGACTTTCTCTTTGCAGGCCCTCTCAGAGTCTCTAACGTGGGCGGGTGACTGCATTCCCTGGGCACGCATAGAGCAAGCAACAATGGCCATACTTATGTATGGCCATTCAATTTTTTTCATGTTTTTTTTAAAACATTAAGTCCTCATTGGTGACCATATTTCTTTACTTTGAACTCTCACTTTAAGCAAAGAAACCACTCTGAGTATCTACTTAAACATTAGGTTGCATGTTGTTTATAATATTCTCTCCTAAGAGAGACAGATTCTTGAAATAGCATTTTCAAAATTTCTTTTGGTAAGATCATATTTTAAAAAGTGGAGTATATCTGGCCCAGCCTGTGGTGGCGCAGTGGATAAAGCATCAACCTGGAACACTGAGGTCACTGGTTCAAAACCCTGGGCTTGCCTGGTCAAGGCACATATGGGAGTTGATGCTTCCTGCTCCTCCCCCAACCCCCTTTCTCTCCCTTCTCTGTCTCTGTCTCTTTCTCCCATCTCTAAAATAAATAAATAAAAATCCTAAAACAATAGAGTGTATACTTACTAGCAGACTTGACAGAAATAGTCACAAGCATCTACAAGGTACAGAAAAAATAGAACAGGGGGACCCTTTCAAGCTTCTTTAAAATCGAAGTGTGGAAATCAGAGGGCTCTTTGTTGTTGGACAGGACATGGTTGCCACCAGCAGAGGGATGAGGGAGTCCTGTGAGCACAGGGAAGGACCCAAGGAGGGGTGGGAGGAGCAACCAGGAGCAGTGAGAAACTACCAGCTGTCCTAAGCTGCACGTTTCTTTTCAGCGTCCTTCCTCCTAAGCGGTCTCAGCAAAGGTCTTAGTAAAATGCAAGAAAACATGAGTAATTTGAAAATCCTGTTCTTTGTAACTGAGTTACTGGAGCTGGACTTGTCAATCAGACATTCTTTCTTAACAGGGTTTGTAATGCCGTTAGTATTCCATTTTCCATACGTCACTTTAGTACACTTGGATATTTTAGTGTCCCCTTGATTTTTTTCCTACCTCAGCTTCTTGATTTCAATACCAAAGGTTATCATTAGTGTTGGAAGACTGAGTAATCTCTACCTTCCTGTTCTGTATGAAACTGCCCTTTTCTCTCATTCTTCAGAACCTGGAAACAATCTAAATCTCTAAAACCAATCCTAACTACTTTGGCCAGTTACCAGTTATATTCAGTGACCATGAGCTCTTAATGATTCTCGGTGCTTTTACGGTATTAATTTTGTGGTATTTGAAATAAAGGATACAACAGTTAAACCAACATACACAAGCATAGTTGGCATGTTTGGAAAGGATATCTTAGAGGTGAATCAAGGGACTGGGAATTTCAAACTAGGAGTGCAGTAAAGCATTTCTTGAATTAGTTATTGGACTCAGTTAACAAGAGAGGGGGACATTTTTCCTAGCATGAGCAAAAGCACAGATATGCCAGTAAAAATGTAGACTATAAATTCACATAAATCAAGGGGTAGGTTTCCAACTAGGTGGAAAGATAAGGCATAACCCCTGCAACGGGAGTCACTACTGATGGAAGGTCGACTGGCCGGCCAGGCTGCTGGAGGCTGAGAGAATGCCCACGGGCTGGTCGAAGCGCAGAACCGTGACTGCGGGACTGGAGGCAGCGTCATGTAGGTTCCCTGTTGTTATTGGATCAGTTGGTAAAGCATAGAAGAGAAAAACTAAATCCCTTCCCTTCCCTTTTGGCATTACCTTATCCCTTTTTTTTTTTTTTTTGTACTTTTCTGAAGTGAGAAGTGAGGAGGCAAAGAGACAGACTCCCGCATGCGCCCGACCAAATCCACCCGGCATTCCCACCAGGGGGCGATGCTCTGCCCATCTGGGCTGTTGCTCTGTTGTAACCGGAGCCATTCTAGCGCTTGAGGCAGAGGCCATGGAGCCATCCTCAGCGCCCAGGCCAACTTTGCTCCAATGGAGCCTTGGCTGTGGAAGGGAAAGAGAGAAACAGAGAAAAAGAAGAGGGGGAAAGGAGGAGAAGCAGATGGGTGCTTCTCCTGTGTGCCCTGTCTGGAAATCGAAGCCAGGACTTCCACATGCTGGGCTGATGCTCTACTGCTGAGCCAACCAGCCAGGGCCTCTCTTATTTTTTAAAATCATTTTTTTAGCTTATGCTTTCTAAATAGGAATAGGAGATTATGCACAGCCACAGGACAAGTATATCAAGGGCTCTTAAACTGTTGCCCAGATCTGTCTGTGCCTGTTATAAGCAAAGTCTTACTGGAATCACTTAAGTCACTTAAGGACCGTCTGTGACTGCTCTCACACTACAATGGCAGAATGGAGTTGTTATGACCAGCAGAAACCACATGTGGTCCCCAGAGCCTAAAATATTTACTATGCGGCCCTTGCATAAAAAGTTTGCTGATCCTTGACATAGATAATTGAGGAGGTAAGAGTTAACTAATTTAACTGAAAAACGATTTACAACAGTATAGTATAGTATATTGGAGAAGAATGGTTAGAAACTTGGGTGGCTTGAATTCCTGTCTTCACCACTTACTAATTTTATGACCTTGGGGAAGTTTCTTAACTTCTGAGCTGAAGTGTCCTCGCTGCAAAATAGGACAGACACAGTGCCTATTATTGTGAGAATAAGATAATTGATGTTAAATAAGAATTCTTAGCACAGGGCCTGCCCAGTAGTTAATATTCAGTAAATGTTGGTTATCATCATATTAAAATGAACTTGGAGATACATCACGTAGCAACTAAATTATATTAATTGTAGAGAATTTTGAAGATAAAACTTGAGACGTTAGGGTGAGTATAGACTTGTGGCTTTGAGCTCATGTGGTTCAGCTAGGAGCACTTTGGAGGAGAAGTTCAGCAGCTCTGCCTTGGGCCATGTGTAGATTTCCTGTCTAAAGGCAGCCCTTGCCCGTGGTGTTAAGCCAAATCTCTGCTGCTTATGGAAATCAGAAACTTTGATGCAGTTCAATAGTTAAAATCCTGCTGTGCTGCTTGCTGCTGACTACATTTTTACTTGGCAACTGCTAGCAATTTCAGAATATACCTGACTCGAATTTTACTTCATTTAAAAAAAGAAAAGAGTAACTCCCTATGAAGTGCTTAAATTTTGTCGGTAGGCAGTGTTCCTGATAAGCAGGCTAATTAGGTTCTGGGGCTCCTTACAGCTACAGGTATGAGTTCGGTTAAACCAGAAATAAAAGTCTTCCCTCTGGCTGCATTTGCCACTGGTTCATCAGACCTGATATTCTGTCTCACTGATTCGTTAATCCTTCTTTGAGCGCATTCTTTGTAGTAAGTGGCTGCTGGCTGTGTGTAAGCTTGTCTCGGGCTCGTGGTAGCTGAATTTTCTTAGGAAGTTTGTGCCGTGTCACTTGGAGGCATCTGATTCATCTAGCACTCATGTTCTGATTTTGGACATAGTCCTACAAAAAGGCAATGATGTGTACAAGAAAGAGTGTAGCTGACATCTTATCTAAATGTTAATTTAGTACAAGAACTTTATTATTGAAAATTCTAAGTCAGTTCCTTAAAGGCCTCATCTTTAAAGCTTAATATTGTCTAGTTTCTGGTGCATAGTAAATGCACAGTAAAATACACATTGATCAAATAAAACACCCTGAGCCTTTGGAGTAAAACATATAGCATGCAAAAATAAAGCATGCCTTAATTATATCCAAAAATATATTTGTAATTTGCATATAGTTTTATTTTGTTAGGTCAGAAACAACTCATGCAAGTGTTGTTTCTCTTAAGGAAGGATATCCCATCTGAAAAGAGGACTTCTTCCTTATGAGTCCTGAAAGATGCACCTATATTTCTGTAGCAGACCGTGACCAGGCCGGCACCAGGCCAGATAATGGAGGAAAAAAATAGAAGCGAATATTGATCGCACGTATAGAACTGTGGCCACTAAGGTCTAGCTATAATCCCTTAAAGAGCGGGAGGTAAATTCTGGAATGCTGACTTGTGCCCCGTCGCACAGCTGATGCAGGAAAAGGCAACGAGCCGGGAGATTGAGCTTCTCTGGCCTTACAGATTCCTTCCTCCCAGCGGGGTGGCGGCACTGAACTTCAGATGCGCCTTCATGTGGGAAGAGGGGACCACAGGGCACCTTGTCCACCTACTTTCCCCTTCTCTCCTGAATGTGCTCTGTCCTGCGCCTTTGCTGAGTTGGCGGTATTGAAGTGAAAGCAACCCTGAACTCGGTCCAAATGCATTTGCCACAGCCTTTAAACCTCGATCTATCCCATCCTTGTCCAGCCTGGCTTCCTTTAATTCTTGAGCCAGCAAGCCTTCCCTGACTGGTCCGGTCACATTGTTCTATTTAGGCATCTGCCGAGCATCTAACTGAACTAATGAAACAAAAAATCAGAAAAGCCACAACTCCCTTAAAGCGGACGTGGACTAGAGGGAAGATTGCCTCTTTGTTTTCCTGTTGGGCGCCTTGTCCCTCGTTCCATTGTCCTCGCCTGCATTGGAGGACCAGACTCGCTCGCTCATGGGAAACACTGACGGCTGCAGCAGCGATGGGGAAAAGGGTCAGGTAAAGGATGTGATCTGGGAGTCGAGCCCACAGGTGCGGATCACTGTTCTCCTGGAGGGTGCAGCTGTGGGGAGTAAGGGGCCACCACTGCTCAGAGAGAAGAGCTCAGGGGTGACAGAGGTCTGAGTCCGGAGCATCTCGATAGATTGTGGTGCCACTCCTGACTGGGAGATGAGCAGTCTAGGAGCAGGAGTGATTGTCAGGACTTCAGTATTTGACATATGTAATTTGAAGGGCTCTTTTAATCCATTTGAATAACTACATAACATTCTAATATGCAGATGTAAGAGAATGCGTTAGTCAGTCTTCTACCATTAACATTGAAAACCCTTCCCAATTTCTCCCTATTATAAACAGTGCTACGTTGAGCAGCCATATTTGTGTAACTTTTCTGCCTATTGAATTTTTTTTTTTTTCATTTTTCTGAAGCTGGAAACAGGGAGAGACAGTCAGACAGACTCCCGCATGCGCCCGACCGGGATCCACCCGGCACGCCCACCAGGGGCGACGCTCTGCCCACCAGGGGGCGATGCTCTGCCCATCCTGGGTGTCGCCATGTTGCGACCAGAGCCACTCTAGCGCCTGAGGCAGAGGCCACAGAGCCATCCCCAGCGCCCGGGCCATGTTTGCTCCAATGGAGCCTTGGCTGCAGGAGGGGAAGAGAGAGACAGAGAGGAAAGCGCGGTGGAGGGGTGGAGAAGCAAATGGGCGCTTCTCCTGTGTGCCCTGGCCGGTAATCGAACCCGGGTCCTCCTCACGCTAGGCCGACGCTCTACCGCTGAGCCAACCGGCCAGGGCTCTATTGAATTTTTTTTAGAATAAATTCCTAAATGTACAGTGCTAGGACAAAAGATTTGTGCTTTTGACCACCAGAATGCTCTGAAATTAGTTTCCCACAGTTTATGGGCCTTTGTTTCTTCACACCCTTCCTAATCCTCTGAAAACCAGAATGACTCTTGAACTACAGTTATTCTCTTAAAAAAAGAAAAGAAACCCCACAGTTGGTCTCTTTTTCCTCCTGTATTTGTCATCTTAGACAACAGAATGTTCATTCATTTATTCATGAGTTATCACTCATTGTATTTATAAATTATACTGAAAAAAATTAAAAAAATTATGATGGATCATTTTTGTGTGCCAGACACCATATTATATGCAAATGATCAAAAAATAAAGACGAGTTGTTTCTACCCTCCAGGAATTTATAATCTGGTATAGAAGACAGAAATCTGTAGCTGAAATGCTAGCATTGCCCTTTTCAGAAGGGTTGTCAAGAATGTTGTGGGAGAACAGGAGGACCGCTGACCCGGACTTGTCTGGGGGTCTAGGGAGAAGGGTCGGGAAGGTCTCTAAAGGAGAGGACATCCAAACTGAGCCAGTAACAATTAAGAATTAGACAGAGGAGGCGAAGGGCAAGGGACATTATTCCAGGCAGAAGGTACAACATCTACAAAGCCCAGAGGAACAAGAAAGCATAGGGAAGCATGCTTATCAAAAACTAAAGAGACATTTTCCCAATACTGTATGTGAAAGTTCATGTTACAGCAGTTTTCAAATTAGCAGTACACTAGGAATTGTGCAGATCTGATGTGGAAAACCAGTTATTCTAATAGATAAGTAGAAACACCTCTTAGCTGTGATTTAGTAACATAGACTTTGTAAATAAAGCTATATAGTGTTGGAAAAGCATTAAAGAGGCCCTGGCCAGTTGGCTCAGTGGATAAAGCATCTTCCCGGCACAACAAGGTCACAGTTTCAATCCCTGGTCAGGGCACATATGAGAAGCAATCAATGAGTGTGCTCAGCTAAATGGAGCAACTAAGTGGAACGAGTTGATGCTTCTCTCTCTCTCTCTCTCTCTCTCTCTCTCTCTCTCTCCTCTTCCTCCTCCTCTCAACCTCTCTCTTCCTCCTTCTCTCTCTTAAAATCAATGGAAAAAAATAAAAAGAAAGAAAAGAGAAGCATTAAAGAAATTACCGAATGCTGGCATTTTCCTTAGAAAGGGGGAGAGGTGCTTGGCAAGATATGAAAATGTTTTCAGCACAGGATTTAATGCATTCTCATGAAAGTAAACCAGTGTAATTTTCTATAATACGTTTAATTCTGGAAAGCACTCTATGGCGGCTACATATCAGAAGCCCTAATGCTCAAGGCTCAACAGAAATGTCAGCAAACACACCTGTATTAACAGAAGTTTGGAAAGCAATATGTTCTCTCTAAAAATAACAAAGACTTTACTTCTCGTTAGAGGAGCACTGGACCTTAGGGATCCTAGTGGACAGTAAGATTGATGTTTTTTTAAGGCAGGGTTTTGAAGCTTCAGGCAGTTTTCGCCGAACAGAATTCTATAAACGCTTATACATCAAAGGCACTTATGTGGCGATTGCGAAAATTGCAGGGAGAGTTGACTACAGTACTTAGTCAGACAGTGACATTTTAGGTATTTTCTGCCTGCTCTTTTCAGCAGCTGGTTTCATGGCAGGTGCTTCCTATGACATTCTAAAGCAACAACCAGAAATATGGCATCAGGGGTGATAATAAGATGAATGGTTGGAGAAGACAATGGCTTCCTGACTCCGTGTTGAAGAATTACCTAACAAGCCTCCCATTTTTAAAATGAAATGCTATTTAGAGAAGAAGCTCTAGAGAGAGAAGCAGATATTTTGGAACAGCGCTTGAAATTAGACTATCATTTATTTTGAAAGTTTAAATATTTTAAAGAATATTTTTACCTGATGGTGTAGAGCAGTCTTTTTCTGTTTATTTAACCCATCACTCACTGAGCAATTCTTGTATTCATATTATACTTGGAATGGCAGTATTCAAGATTTTTACACCAAGAAAAATAATTAAAATTATTTCTATAATTGGAAATACACGAGGCAGAGGGTTCTGCCATTTACAGACACAAGTTATTTCAGTTATTTCAATATCCCTGCACAAACACCAGGTGGACCAATCTTTTATGATCCCCAAAATTCACATTTTATCTACATTTCTCAATACCATTCACTTTCCTTTCTGGCTATTCTCTTTTTCCTCTCAACACATAAAAAAAATGAAAGTATAAATGTCTAAATACATATATTTCACATACATTTAGTCCATAAATTTAGAAAATGTTAGGTAGGAGAGTCACAGTACATTGAATTTATTCTGAATTCATGGCCTTGTATTCTTTATATTCACTCTTGATATATATAAAGTACTTGTACTTAGAACCAGGAGTGGCATCTAGTAGTCACTGAATAAAAATGAATCATAAGTACTCTGAAACATATCTAATGAGGACACGAGTCTGCAGTTCACGAGTCTGCAGTTTAGAGAGATGTTGGTGGTGATTTAAAGGAGATTATTGTCACAATCTGGTGGCTCCTATCTCAAATAGAACTCAGGATGGAGCTCCCATCTAGTGGGGGATACACCAGTACCATAAACACAGATCTCACACAGTCAGCCTCAAACGTTGCTCAGTTCATCAACAATGTTGCTCAAGTATGGGAATCATGTAAAATGATATATATCTTAAATATTTTATTTTAAAATTATCTTTATAGAATTTAAATTATTTTCCATCTCTTGATGTGAGACCAAAGCCTTTTCTTTCTATAATTAGTTCACATTTTTCTTTCTAAACCACACCAACTTCTGTTGTGATTTTTAAGTAGATTGAGAAATTAAAGATAGTTATAAAGCAATCTCAGAGTATAATCCTACATGTTTATGCTTTTCCCAGTATTTTACAGTCGTCTAACACCTCATTTCATGAATGGGTTTATATATGCATCTTTCTAAAGCTCTCTTTCCATTCTTAATTTAAAATTTTATATGGCATTTAATTTAACTATATATTTATATTGACTAGCAGGTCACAGAGTTCAACTGGCAGGGGCAGCAGCAAGTGGGCCTGTGAAGCCCTGGCCTCCTCACTTGGTGGCGTCTGTCAGGACACTTGACAGAGAGAACAGAGAATATTGGTCCAGCCCAAGAGTCAGTAGCGTAGGAGTCAGTTAAGAGAGATTCCGAATACTTCAGTGCGTAGTGCGCAGAGGTGGTTCACAGCACCGTGAAACACAGAAGGGAGTAACTGCTGGTGTGGGCGAGGTGCTTACAGCCTATGGGGGTGACAAAGATGAAACAAACAAGTGAAATAAAGTGTTTCATGCTACCATGGAATGTGACAGTCACACAGAAGGAAAGGGTGAATCCATGAAGGCAGGAGACAAGAGCAGGAAAAGATCCCTCATGAAAGTGACCCTGGAGCTGAGTGAGTAGGTGGTCCATAGGCACACGTGCAGGACGGAAATTGTCAGAGAGAGGACGGAGCATCAACAAAAGCACAAACACGTGGTTTAGCTTCAAGTGTGTTGCAGGGACTGTCGGGTTTGCTGTGTGAGGGGCAGAGGCTGCAAAGGAGTGCGGATGTGTGGTGGAGGGGAAGAGAGAGCCTCGGAGTGAGCGGGGAGGGCTGGCATGGTGGGAGCCTTTCCTGGATAGACCGCTTCGTAGTTTGTCAGCAGTGACAAATCAGATGTCTAAAGAGACCGAGCAGATAGCATAAATTAATAAAACAAGGTAAGCCCTCCTAATAAAACAAGATAAGATTTATCTTTCATTTTTCCATTTTGATAGCGCCACCCAAGAAAGTCACCTTTCTTTTTAATGCTACTCTCTATTAAACAACATCATGCCAGCTGATAAAATGCCAGCTGATAAAAACAATAATAATAATAGCAATAATAAAATGCCCACTGATACTCTATGTGAGCGTTCGGGATAGAACAGAGAGGGCTGGGGACGTGGCCTGCTGGGAGCCCCCACTCCTGGGAAAAGGCTCAACCCGTCTCAGCTCGCGTCAGCGGTGCCACGTGGGATTGTGAACTCAGTGTTCCCTGGTCTGACTTTTGAAGATAAGCTGAGAACCTGAGTTTTTGTTTTAAAACCTCCTAATTTTTAATTGCTAGGGGCAGGTTTTAAAAGTTTTTAAAGTGCATAAGTCAATACTGTGCAGAACATCCAGTACCTTCAGAGAAGTCATTTGAAGAGTTTTAAGCAGGGGAGCAACGAGATTAAATAGTCCATTTCGGAAGGTCAGGACTGCAGAGGGTGACCTAAGGTCTGCTCCTCCACGCCTTGGGGACAGTCTAGGCACCAGTCAACCTGGTCAGGGCTTGACTGGCATCAGGGCAACTGGGTGAAGAAAGGAGTACAGAGCATGGTGTAGAACAAGCAGATTATGGTAAGCCTTAAAAGACAGTATTTTAAATATGTACATGAAATATAGATTGATACCATAATGAAAAAGTAAAAGCAACATTTTCTGGGGAAGAAAAAGAAACTAGTGGGCTATGTATAAACTGATGAGGGAGACAGACGTGTAAAAAGAAGGATTTATGTTGGGCATAGAGAGGAATTTTAAAAATAATTGTGGAATTGTTGGAAAGTTTTACAAGTTAGGATATTTTACGTATAAAATAATGAGAGTTACAAAAGAGGCTTTAAATTAAAGAATTTATTACTTTCTTTAACAAAATATTGAGAGGCAGGGTGGAGTGGGCAGCTCAGTGGTATCCTCAGGGACCCCAGTCTCTTCATTTCTCTGTTCCACTGTATTCCGTGTGCTGGGCTCTTCGACCTATCCACCTCAGGGCACAGGATAGCTGCCACCGAGCCAGCAACCTGTGCAGAGAATGCCATTCAGAAGCAAATACACCCTCTGAGAAAGTCAGTTCCCGTGTCTCAATGGACCAAAATTGCCTCACAAACCCATTTTATCAAACCTGTTGCTGGCAGAAAATGCAGTGATCGTGACTGACTGACAAATTTACTCCTGAAGTAGCAGAAGGCTCACCTTGCTGGAGCACAGGGGGGTGCCCAAGGAAGGCAGCCAACATTGCCTCCCCAGGGGAGTTCCGAGATGTGGCCCCTGGAGGGCTGTAAGATATGACGAGCAGGGAGAGAGGCTGATGGCTGACTGGCCTTCCATTCACTGTCTTTGGGAACGTGAACAGATTGCTAACCCTCTTTAAACCGGTTTCCTCGCCTGTGAAACAGGGATGTTTTGAGGTCTGGATTAATTGAGCTCGGGTAAGGTATTCTGATGCATGCTTTTACACTTTAAGTGCTCAGGAAATGTGGTGGTGGGTTAGCAGTCATCTTTAAAGCGCAATCCAATTTTGAGTTTCTGAACTCGAAAGATACCTTTTTGTCTTAGTCTATGAATGAAACTCTTGCCAATAAGAAACCATTACATACTCAGTAGGCTCATCAAAAAGTTAGTTTAAAGGTGTCAGCTTTCCCTTTATTCCTGCAGAAACAGTGAGCTGGGCTGGAAGAGTGCAGGATACACCTCCAGAGACCTGGCTCTGATCTGTCCCCATCGTGCCTATTGGTGCGACCCTGCCCTTGTTTACCCTGGAGGGACAGGGTTGCCCTTGATTACTGGACACTGTCCCTCTTCTCTCCCAGGTCAGCTGATCTCTGCACCTGCTTCAGAGCTGTGACAGCCACACTTGAAGACAGAGTAGGTCCTTAGAAATAATTTGCCTAATGTTGGAGAGGCTGTGGAGAAAAAGGAACCCTCATACACTGTTGGTGGGAATGTAAAGTAGTACAACCATTATGGAAGAAAGTATGGTGGTTCCTCAAAAAACTGAAAATAGAACTACCTTATGACCCAGCAATCCCTCTACTGGGTATATACCCCAAAAACTCAGAAACATTGATACGTAAAGACACATGCAGCCCCATGTTTATTGCAGCATTGTTCACAGTGGCCAGGACATGGAAACAACCAAAAAGCCCGTCAATAGATGACTGGATAAAGAAGATGTGGCACATATACACTATGGAATACTACTCAGCCATAAGAAATGATGACATCGGAACATTTACAGCAAAATGGTGGGATCTAGATAACATGATACGAAGCGAAATAAGTAAATCAGAAAAAACCAGGAACTGCATTATTCCATACGTAGGTGGGACATAAAAGTGAAACTAAGAGACATTGATAAGAGTGTGGTGGTTACGGGGGGGAGGGGGGAATGGGAGAGGGAAAGGGGGAGGGGGAGGGGCACAAAGAAAACAAGATAGAAGGTGACAGAGGACAATCTGACTTTGGGTGACGGGTATGCATCATAATTGAACGACAAGATACCCTGGTCTTGTTATCTTTGAACATATGTATCCTGATTTATTGATGTCACCCCATTAAAAAAATAAAATTATTAAAAAAAAAAAAAAAAAAAAAAGAAATAATTTGCCTTTATTCCTTTGAATGTTTAACTGTTCAAGCAATTCTGCTCTTCCCCTAAGTTATATCTTAATCTAGAACATTCATTTATGCAGAAAAAATATTAAAAACATAGTTTACTTTCAAAGGAATGACAGGAGCAAGAAAACATCTGTATAATGGCCACTACACCAAGTTAAATGCTTCTTTTTTCATATATTCTGAAAGGGGCCGTTGGTAGTACTGAGAAAGCCAGCTCTCTTAATTAAACCTCTTGAATTTCTCTGGGCGAACATCCCAGCATATGGCATGGTTACTGTGTTGCCGTAATTTATGTAAGTGCATTGTCAGAGATGAATTAAAACTTATGGTTGTAAATCTACAAGGACACAGCTATAACTCACACAGATTTATTTCTTGTAGACATGTATATCATGCCTCTGGAATTACGGCTTCTACTGTAGACAGAGGTTAAAGAAAAAGGTAACAACTTACATGCCATTATACATATAGAGCAGTTTGTCATTTGTTGGTGGGAGTATAAACACAGAATATAGCAGGGGACTGTCCTTCACCCAACACAGTCTAACTGGCAAGTTTCAGCAAAGATGCTGAGAGAAAGACCGGCAAGTGAGTAGTCAGAATATTTAGTCTTAGACTGTTACTCTCTTTGCTACTTAACTTCTCTGAGCCTGAGTTTACGAAGTATGACTATTTATCACAAACCTGTTACTACCACCCCAATGCACTCTGCATGGTTTTTGTGAGGAAGCCATGCATTCATTCATTTATTCATTCAACATTTATTGAGTACCTACTGTATATCAGACACACATTTTTTATTTTAGGCTGAAAGAAGTAATGTAGTCCAACAGCCTTATTTTTGCAAAAAAAAGCGAAGTGAGGCCAGAAAAAAGAGGTGCTTTGGAAGGTGGGTAGGGGACTTTTGGAAGCTGGAAAATGCATTCAAGGGGAAGTAATTATTAATACGAAGTCAGTACCTCTTGTATGTGGATGCATTTAGTTCTCCATACATGTTTCTGTCTAGGAGTTCCTCTTGTATAAACTCTCTGGGTATTGTCATTTAGCATTGTTCTTTCCAAACCAGGTGACATGTCAGAATCATTGCGGGCCTATTTCAAAATAGCTCTCCTACCTCAGACCTTCTGAATCTGAATCTCTGAGGCAGACACCCAGATGTGTGCGTTCTGTAGGCTTCTCCCAGGTAATTCTAATGCGGGCTGGGTTTATTGCGTACAATCACAGATTATACAAGAACTACATAATGTGTGGATTAACATTTTAAATCTTCCATGGTCTCTAAAATCAAATAATTTAAAAATAAGGACAACTAGCTTGCACTAGATCTAGAGTCATAAAGACTGAAACAGCCTCTTGGGAGGAGTGGAATTGGATTTGGGTAGCAGGGTGTTTCCATTGAGAAGGGAATGTAGCAACATTAAAGAAAGGTTTAGAAGAGAAGAATCCATCATAACCCCGCCCACAAAGTAAAGTTTATTTACATGTATGAGACTTACAGATATTTGCAATCACAGTCTACCTATTTTTTATATTCTCTTTGAAACATCATATAATGGTTTAAAATGTTCATTTATGAGGTTTTAGTTATTCTTTTCTATGCAGGAATGTTTCTCACTTCCCTGAGCTGAGCCGAGCTGAGCCAAAGCCAGAACCCCCAGATTTTCATAATGCACTTGAGGATTTTCCTGTCAGGCTGAGCCAGCCCACCCTGATGGAGCTTTAAGCAGCAACTGTTGGACACATGGACAGCTGCCCTTCCTCTCCACAGTCCCCTTTCTCTCCAGATGACTTTTCTGTTCTTCAAATTACAACAGGAGGGGGCCTCTACCAGATAAAATCACTAACAGAAACTGTGCTTACAGAACTCACCAATATCTCGTTAACCCTTTCTGCTTTTGTCCTTCATCAGGAGTTTCCTTGCACCGCTCAGACACACACACACACACACACACACACACACACACACACACACACAATTCAGGTTTTCTCTATTTCTGGTATTGCTCGTAGTACGGTGGGGTCTTTTCTCCTGCTGCAGCACCCACTCAAATAACTTACCGATTTAGCAAATATTAAGTACTTATTGTATGCCAGCTATGATGTTCATGCTACACAATAGTGAAATAATGTGTTTCTTCTCCATGATCTTGAGGAAACTATGAGATTTAACTGGAAGAACAGTTTAACTGCCTTCCTTTTCCAAGTTGTGAATCCAACGAAATTCCCAGGATATGAGCCACTTCCATATTTGGGGAAACATTAAGCAATTAGTTTGTTGGTGTATCCTCAATAATAGACTGAAAGAACTTATACACCAAGGAGATTTTATAGCAGAGCAACAGGAGACAAGGCTGGGGAGATGGGCTGGAGCCAGGTCACAGGGGCCCGTGAATCACCTTGAGGGATTTTGATGTTATCCTAAATGCAGTGGGAAACTATTAAGGTTTCCAGCCAGTGACTTGATCTGATTTAACTGCTGTGTGGGAAATGGATGGAAGGAAGTCAAAGTAGGAATAGGAAGACCAGTTACCAGCCTCTTTTAGCAGTATTCCACACTAGAGATAACAATGTTCTAGACCAGTAAGGGGACAGTGGACAGTGAAGATAGAAATGGACAGACTTGAGATGAATTAGAAGGTGGACTTGAACTCCTGATGCATTTGGTACGGTGTAACTGAGACTGAGGTGTCGATTTTGGTGTGAGTTTTTAGTGGGAGCAACAGATTAGATGGACATACTGGAAGAGGAACAGATTTGTGAATGAAGGGGTGGTAGAAAATTAATTGCTCAGTTTTTTATGTTAACTTTGTGATACCTAGTGAATGAACGTGCATGTGGAACTGTCATAGCTATAGCTATATACCTGGCTCTACTGATAAACATTTAGACATGCTTGACATGTTGTACTCAGAGCAGACTAGTATGGCTGGAGAAGGGAAGGAGGCTGGGACAAAGCCCTAGAAAGCGCAACATTTAGAGCTGAGATGGAAAAGATGCATTTGGCAAAACCATGAGAACAAATGATTTGAGGGCATAAAGAAAATCAGAAGACTGTGTTGCCTTTAGACATCAAAAGAGGAGAGTGTCTGGACCCTGGCCGGTTGGTTCAGTGGTAGAGCGTCGGCCTGGCATGCAGGAGTCCCAGGTTTGATTCCCGGCCAGGGCACACAGGAGAAGCACCCATCTGCTTCTCTTTTTTTTTTTTTTTTTTTTTTTTTTTGCATTTTTCTGAAGCTGGAAACAGGGAGAGACAGTCAGACAGACTCCCGCATGCGCCCGACCGGGATCCACCCGGCACGCCCACCAGGGGGCGACGCTCTGCCCACCAGGGGGCGATGCTCTGCCCATCCTGGGCGTCGCCATGTTGCGACCCTCCTGGGTGTCGCCATGTTGCGACCAGAGCCACTCTAGCGCCTGGGGCAGAGACCACAGAGCCATCCCCAGCGCCCGGGCCATCTTTGCTCCAATGGAGCCTTGGCTGCGGGAGGGGAAGAGAGAGACAGAGAGGAAGGCGCGGCGGAGGGGTGGAGAAGCAAATGGGCGCTTCTCCTATGTGCCCTGGCCGGGAATCGAACCCGGGTCCTCCGCACGCTAGGCCGACGCTCTACCGCTGAGCCAACCGGCCAGGGCCTGCTTCTCCACCCTCCCCCTCTCCTTCCTCTGTGTCTCTCTCTTCCCCTTCCACAGCCAGGGCTCCATTGGAGCAAGGTTGGCCCAGGCGATGAAGATGGCTCCATGGCCTCTGCCTCAGGTGCTAGAATGGCTCTGGTTGCAACAGAGCAACGCCCCAGATGGGCAGAGCATCGTCCCCTGGTGGGCATGCCGGGTGGATCCCGGTCAGGCGCATGCGGGAGTCTGTCTATCTGCCTGCCTCCCCGTTTCCGACTTCGGAAAAATACAGAGGAAAAAAAAAAAAGAGGAGAGTGTCTCATGGAAGAAATGCTGCTGAAAGATCAAGTAAAATAAAAAGGAAGATGAATCAATCAGATTTGGTGACAGAAGGTCAATGGTGACTCAAAAAAAGCTGTCTTGGTGCTTTGGTGGGAGTGGAAGCATGACAGAAGAGGATAAACAGGTCGGAAGGCTTTAGACTATCTTCCAAGGAGTGTGGCTGGGAAACTGAAGAAAAGAGGTAGCTAGGAGTAAATATGGCATCAAGAAAGTTTTACTTTTCAAGATATGTGTATTTGAATATGCTATAGAATATTTGACCACCCAAAGAGAACACCTGCCCTGTGGTTACCAAAGTAGCACATTAACAGTAGGAAAAGATTTAAAACAGATATGAAAGATATTGTTTTGGATTGGCCATGAAGAAAAGACTCCTGCATGTTGTCTGTATACTGACATGTTAATACTATTATTCTAAATCATTTTAATATTAATATAATGCAAACCCAGGGAATTCAAATGGCATTAGGTTTATGCTAATGAGAATAATGGAATGACCATTAAGACAGACCTTTGAAATCACAGACAAAGATGAAAAGCTGCCTGGCCGGTGGCTCAGCGGTAGAGCGTCGGCCTGGCGTGCGGGGAAGCCGGGTTCGATTCCTGGCCAGGGCACATAGGAGAAGCGCCCATTTGCTTCTCCACCCCCCCCCTCCTCTGTGTCTCTCTCTTCCCCTCCTGCAGCCAAGGCTCCATTGGAGCAAAGATGGCCCGGGCGCTGGGGATGGCTTCTTGGCCTTTGCCCCAGGCGCTAGAGTTGCTCTGGTTGCGGCAGAGCGACGCCCCGGAGGGGCAGAGCATCGCCCCCTGGTGGGCAGAGTGTTGCCCCTGGTGGGCGTGCCGGGTGGATCCCGGACGGGCACATGCGGGAGTCTGTCTGACTGTCTCTCCCCGTTTCCAGCTTCAGAAAAATACAAAAAAAAAAAAAAAGAAGTTGAAAAGCTGTACCCTCATGCCCTACTTTAACAAGAGTCATTTGTCCAGGGGGTTCAGAAACGTGCATTGCTTTAAAATTTGGTGGATTGCAAAACCACTCAACTTCTGAGTATTTTTGCGATAGAGAGAAAGAAGGACAGACAGACAGGAAGGGAAAGAGATGAAAAGCATCAGTTCTTCATTGTGGCACTTTAATTGTTCATTGATTGCTTTCTCATATGTGCCTTGACCAGGGGGCTCCAGCTGAGCCAGTGACCACTTGCTGAAGCCAGCAACCTTAGGCTTCAAGCCAGCAACCTTCGGGTTCAAGCCAGCAACCATGGGGTCATGTCTATGATCCCACACTCAAGCCAGCAACCATGTGCTCATGCTGGTGAGCCTGTGCTCAAACCAGCAAACCTGGTGTTTCAAACCTGGGTCCTCAGCATCCCAGGCCAACGCTCTATCCACTGAGCCACCGCCTGGTTAGGCACTTCTGAGTATTCTTGAAGGAAATTACTCAACAGCCCTGTACTTCTGGAATGGAACGGCATATCTTTTTGGCAAAGGATGGAGCATTGTTTAGATACATAGTTGACTTATCAAATACATTTGCTTGGTGGAAATATATCATGGCCAAGGCATCTTTTCGCATTAGCAAGAAAGAGGTATCAGTCTCAATAAGCACAGTTTTTAGAGCCTTTCACTTATTTTTTTCTCTAGACAAGAGAGTGGTGGGTTCAGTTTGCATTTCTGAATTCCCACTAGGGAAATGCCAGTGGCCTCACAGAGCTGTTTTCTTTTGGTTTAGCAATCTCACTGAAGAAAGAGCCCCACTCTGATTTTTCACCTTTTCCATAAAGCAAATAGAGAGCTGTTTACAGCAGCCTTTGTCTGGCTTTGGCATTGATTTTAAATCACCTGGATTGATCATGTGGTTATGGGACTTTAAAAATCCCACCAAACACCAATGCCTCTAAACACAATTAGAATTGAGGGGTTTTTAATCTGCTGGCATTATGTCCATAGGAGTACATTTTAAATTATCCCTAACTTCTGCTCATGTTTGGTGGGGAAAAGTGTTATCCTAATTAATGTATTAGTGTCTGGGGTTTTGTAGACGCTGTAAGCATGCAGAAATGTTCCTAGTTTTCAAAATGAGGAAGCATCTAAAATCTATGGCCCTCTTTGAATGTTGCACTGCCTGGGCAGTAGGCAGTTTCCTCAGCCAATAAGAGAAAAGTATGCAAATAAGCCAGCTGTCAAGTCACACACTCCTCAGTCACGGGACAACAGCAGGATTTAGGCAAGGTGATCTCAACCAGATTTGACAAAGGGATGGAAGGTCTAAAATTAAATAGGTCAACACAAATTTTTTAATAACAGTAAGATGTGAAGGGACAATGAGGAATCCCATAGGAAAAGTGCTTTTCAAAGACTGCTGATATTACTGCTTTTCATTTCAGATTTCCCATTATCAGTAGCATCTAGGCCTGAATCATCATCTTTGATGACAAAACAGCTGTCTCACTGATTATGCTTTAAGTTATTTCAAAAGGCAGGTATTTTTGTAAGGCTGGCTACAGTACTGCAGTTTGGTTATCATGGTGAGTGATAATGTAATATAACTTCAAAAATGGAAACTGGCTTTTAACCATATTGTAGTCATAAATGTAGAGTGCAGTATAGACAATTTGTACTGTTTCTCTCCTAACTAGAGACTAAATTTACTTATACCAGATTGCAGTAATCACACACATACACGCACGCGCGCGCACACACACGTAAACTCCTTGTCGGTTTCCTAATAGTAAAACATGATAAGCACCAACAGAAGAATTGTTTTTGAATTTATATTGTTTATAGTTTTAAAAAACCACCTCCCAGAATAAAGATAATTTTGAGGGATTCTTATGATAGTGCGTTACTAAACAATATAGTACTATTTCCTCAAAACCTGTAAATAATTGTCAGGGAATAAAAGAAAAAAAAAGTCCTTGTCAAATAGGCTGAACAAATAAATAGCATTCTTTTAAAATGCAATTAAAATCCTATAAGAGATCAGTGCTTTGTTTCCTAAATCCACTCTTAAAGCATTTTATACAGTTGAAGTTTTTTCTTTTTTTTAATATTCTTTTGATATTGTAACAATAGAAACATATCACAGTCCTTCCTCTAAAATTATATTGGAAGAATGTTTATAGTATTTCCTTGAGCTAATGCACACTTTAATGCTTTTAGATGTTATTTTATCTATTTGGAAAAATAAGAAATAAACCTTCAAATATATTTTTCACTGTTCTTTTTTTTCTGGCAGCACGTTTTTTCCATGTTTCAAGAAAAATGGCTTTACATAGTAACTTAGAAATAACACCTAGTGATTAACAGAATGATGGATGTGATGGATCACCTTTTTCTTGAGAAATAATAAATCAACATATTCCTACCCATAAATTTTTACTGAAAAATGTGAAATATTAGCATCATATATTTAACAAGGTGTCAGAAACAAAAACTGTTGACAATATGTTGCCCTTCTAACCAGCCAAATACATTGAAATGTTATGTTCCTTTGTTGGAAACAATGAAAGTAATTCAAGTATAATTTACAATTTCCTAAATTCATCCTGGTTTCATTTCTTGCTTACTTCTCTGATGACAGGGGGTGATCTGCTCGCACATTAGCAATATTAGACCCCAAAGTTAAGAAAATAAAACCTCTTGATACAGAATTTTTTTCTCACAGAAATTGTGGTTATATTTAAGGAATTCTATCCTGGCCCCTAGTTATTTTTACTTGCTCCAGTTTCATTTGTAGCCAGACTTTGTAATTCTGTTTGGCTGTTTTGCAAGCCTTCCTGAAAGGTGAATTTGTGGTTACATTAAAGGTTAGTTGGTTGTTAGCAGCACAGCAAGTTTGCTTTATTTACATTTGGGGGTGTTTTTCCTAGAGTGGCCATCTTGTGGGAAGTGGAGCAGGGCGGTGTCCTTCCCGGCTGTATTGATTTGCCCTTCAGCTATGTGCAGTGCAGCAAGGACCTGGGGCCTTGTTGTTGATTATCTATCTACCCAGTGTCTCTGGGAGCATTATTGACCCATTGCCGCTGACTGCCTGTGGCTCTTGATTTTTCACACTGTCTCCATGACACTCATAATAAAACATACTATCTTATTGCTACTCAGCTCCAACTGATTCTGCCTTAGCACACACACCACATTGTTTCTGGAGAACATTTATTGTATTTGGGGTAAAATGTTGTAGCAATTTCAGGAGTCTGCCTGTGTAGTTTTAATAGCTACCTCCATAGCAGGATTCCACACATACCTTATTACATTTTTATTATCTTTAAAAAGCCAGTCTTACCTTTGCATATATTGTTAACATAAAATTTTGCCTTGTGATTATAAAACTAATTTTAAAACATTGGCTCAATGAAAAGAATATTCTGTGTTACTATTAGACTTGACATGTTGCTGTAATACTCATTTTCAAAACTAGATTTTCAAATGTCACAACGGTTATGCTATGATTTGATACTATAGTGAACGGTGGATTTTTTAAATTTCTGATTGTATTTGATTAACATGTTTCTACTCTGCTATTTTCAAAATGTCCTCCATTATACATTTTTACTTCTGATAGGGTATCAAGATAATAAGAAATTATGTAAAACCTTTCATAATTATTTTGGAATAATTTTTCTATACAACTGGAATATTCTATGTAATTAGCTATAATTAATGGAAAATGGATTTCTTTGACCATATATCTTTTTATTTTGTATTGGAGGTTTTATATATATTAATATCAGACTATTTTAATATCTATTTTCCATATAGTTCCCAGCCCAAAATTAGCATTAACAATTTCTTTGTGCCTTAAGCATTGGTTTATAGT
Source organism: Saccopteryx bilineata (assembly GCF_036850765.1). Classification (NCBI taxonomy): domain Eukaryota; kingdom Metazoa; phylum Chordata; class Mammalia; order Chiroptera; family Emballonuridae; genus Saccopteryx; species Saccopteryx bilineata. The sequence goes on along the minus strand of NC_089500.1, from coordinate 14,701,193 downwards.
GTAGTGTTTCAGAAAAAACTTAGAGATCCTGAGAAATAGACTTTGATTTTTTTGGTACTGAGAGAATAAAACACACGTTTCTTAGAGATACTGGAACTATTTTAACCCATTGTCAGTACTGTTGCTGGTGGAAAAGGTAATATAGGTCCAAAGAGAGCAGTTACTCTATTCTTGCCAGAAGTGTTGGGACATTTTCATAGAAAGAATAAGCCAGAGCAGGGGTTACAGATTGGGTTAGTACTGTCAGTTACTTTTCATTGAAGTTGTCTAAGAGTGTCTTCATTAGTCAGAACAAACAAAAATTTCTTCAACAAACCTATTTTCAATAAATTCATATTTAGGGAATTATAATAAAGCTAGTTTTTGTTTGGTAGCATGTGTCCAACTTCATGAATCTGTTTCCAAAATGTTCACTATAACACCGATGACAGTATGTTCAAATTATTAGTAGCTCACCATTGGAAGATGTTAATAGTTTTGACAGTTTATATCAGTGACCTTTGCCATTTACTGTGTTTTTTGCTCCATAAGACACACCTGACCATAAGACACACTTAGGGTTTTAAGGAGGAAAATAAGAAAAAAAGTATTCTCAACCAAATGGTGTGTTAAAATATTTACTAAAATACCATTGATTTGCTCCATAAGACACACAGGCATTTCCTCTCTGCTTTTGGGGAGGAAAGTACGTCTTACGGAGTGAACAATAAGGTAAATTTTTAAGACTTTGAAATAAGAATTTATTTGTGTTGGTGGTGGATTTAGTTTTTGTGTCTTCTTGTTTTATCAAAATTTGGTAGGTAGGTTTTGTGTTTCAAGGATACACGGTTTTCTAAATTTATATGTTTAAAAATATTGAACTGTTATGAAAGAAGAATTTTTAATTAAAGGTTTTAGCAGTACTGCTTGTGGCTGGTGGGGGGTCTATAGACCAGCCTCATAGGCCTGCACAAAACCTCAAGCAACAAAATGGTCCCTAGTTTGAGTCTAGTTGTTTCTCAGCTAATTTATTGTGGGTTTTTGTCCACTTGAGGTAATTAGAACCCAAGGACAGAAAACCGGGAACGGTCCCCACTTCTCATCCTTCCAAATTAGTGTTGTTCTTTTAAATTGAAAAATTAGTTCTCCATGCTTCGGCAGGCCACACCTCATGACGTTTTGGGACACATGTGACGAGAAGAGATGCAGTGAAACCTCTGTAACCCAAGCGGAGGCTTTCTCAAGTCTAGGTGCTCAGGCATAGGCAACAGCTCATTCACCTCTGGGGACAATGCCAGGACGCATCTGACCTATTGTTATACAAGCATGGTTCTTCCAGAGCCGACTTTTACTTACCTGGATTTAACGCCCACAGTATATCAGGTCTGGATTCTCTGTGTAGGAGTCAAGTACCACGTTTGCTATAAACCAGGCTCATTCACAGTGGTTTCGAGTCCTCCCACCTGATGGTTTTTGATAGCGTGAGGTTTGTATTCCACCTACGCCTAAGTGTTTCACTGCATCTCTGGACATTCAGAAGCACTTTTAAGTGTATAGAAGGCTTCCTCTAACAGAGTCATAGTTATCAGGTATTGCAAAGGTTAAGCCTTATCATCTGCACAAAAAAAAAAAAAAGGTGAGGTTTCATCAAAAACTTCCATCCTCACAACCTTTCGACCACAATTTGATGATTATTATTGATTATTTCACAGCCTCTCACTCACACTCTGCCACCGCGGCCAGCCCTGATATACAGATAGGGCTGCAGTCCAGCTAAAATAAGACTCCATCTTGATAATGGACTGAGATGAGATACTGTTGTTTGATAAAGATAATTGATGTTTCACAGTGAATTGGAAAGCAGCTTCAAGTGCACCATTCTTGGAGATATGTTCCATCTACAAATATGGCAGTTGTTTATAAAAATAGAACAAAAGGACGAAAGTTGAATATTCAAACGTGGCTTTTAAGAGCTGTTGGTGCTATGATTTTTTTCCACGTTTGATTATTTCAAATTCTAATGGGGCAAAAAAGCAGGAAAGGGCATATCACATTTTTTTCTTTCTGGTTTCAGGTTAGTTTGTTAAAATCTTATGTGGCATAGGTGTTATTGATCGGTTCCCCGGCAGACTCACTACCTAAATTCCATGATTGCGTTATGATGAATCACTGTCATGCATAAACTGGGTATCTTAGGTCAGAGTTAAATTACATGTTTTCATGAATCTCTGGGACATTTTACATACTGTATGAAAACACAATTTGAATTATTGATCCTAAGCATCGTATCTCATGGCAAATGAAATTCAAATAATCTGTGAATGCAGGTTGGGTTTCTCATTTATTATTAACAGGTTTCTCTAAAAGTAATATGTAACTTGCTGTATGTGTTTGTTCATGATTCCTTCAGCCGCCAGGTTTAAGTTGATTAAGGGATCATTCATCTTAGGTACCGTTCATCTGATTTCTTTTTGTCTTCTCACCTCCGTAACCCTGATTACGCAATAAGACTTGACAAGGAGGATGGTTATCATGAGATAATGACACCCCAAGTGTGCTAGGAGGCACAGGGTTCAGCCGAGTGCTTCTAAATCTCTAGGGGTGTGATTATCTCATGATGAACATGCCATGTTGCTTCTCACTGATACCATTGTTGCATACACACACTACTGGAGTTAGGGTGAAATCGACATTTCTTTGCCCACCTTCTCACCCATCCAAATTGTTCATTTCATAAAACTATTGATTCAGATCTCAGACTCATAAGCCAAAATATGAACCCATAAGCTTTTGTTTTATTGTTTAAATAGTATCAGTTGACTCGCCAAGTACATCTTTGAATAAAATTTAGATTTACTTTTTTTTTAAGATGAAGTTTCTTCAGAAGAAAGGTCTCACCGAAAGCAAATATATTTTTTGTTACCATAATTTTGTAGCGGTTGATGGACCCCACTTCAATGAACACGAAAACATTAGGCTTCTTTTAAACCCAGAAGAATCATGCATGGGTATTCATGCAAATGAAGTTATTAAATAGTTGAAAGTTTTATAGGAATTGTTAATTGAATTTTTGGTTTGGAAAATCTCTTCCAACTTATGTCACTATCATAGTTAAAAATAGACCAGCAAAGGGGAAGGAGAAAAATGTTAGTTTTGTGACTATATTTGTTTTCAGATTTCTTGTGAATTGATACTATTTCAGGAAATAATAATTTCTATTTTCTTGTATAGGCTCTACTTTGGTATAGTATGTGTATATTGTTGTAAAAATGACTTTTGAAGTGTTTCATAACTCACTTTTGAGTATTTTCAGTATGAGTTTAACTTCATCATGACTTCTAAAACAAAAACATTCACTAGAACTCTGTGATAAAGATAATGTTCTGCATTCACGTTTTCCAATATGGTAACCACTAGCCCCATATGGCTAACAAGACTGAGGCACTGGATTTTTAATTTATTTTAATTAATTTAAATTTAAATAGCTGCATTTGGCTAATGGCTATCATATTCGTGATAAGATAGGTCTAAAGAAAATAGAAAAAGAAGTCCTTGAAAGTTAATATCTTTTCTAAACTCCTCCTGCACAGTTTCTGAGAAATGAACAGCTTTGTGGCTTAATAGAATATTTTCCAAGTGATTAGTTTCTGTTATGGTCATTTTTTAAAATTTTAATGTTTAAATAACAACCAAAAATGTCTGTTAGTTTTATAAAGATCTAAAATTCTCCTCGGTGGAAGTTCTAATTTGTATTCAGTTTTTCAGAAGTTTCTGTGCAGTAGCTAGGTATTTGATGCACGTTGAAACTATTAATCTAGTTATGAAATTAAAGTAATAGCTTTTCTGGCAAAGTGAAACTTTTTTTTTAAAGGAAGAATTTCTATCAACCAAAAATGCTGAAATATTTTGTGCCTATTTCTTAAATGACTTATCTCATAGAGAAAACAAATATTTTTTTCAATTATACTGTCTGAGCTTGCCTTTATTCTTGTAGGTCATTCCTTTTATTTTGGAAAGGTCCAGAATACCTAATACTTAAATTTTGAGTTCTCTGGGAGTGAGCCCAGCCTTCATTGCTCTCGTGGCCTAATTCATTCTTTTTTTTTTTTGGAAACGGGGAGAGACAGTCAGACAGACTCTCGCATGTGCCTGACCGGGATCCACCCGGCACGCCCACCAGGGGTGACGCTCTGCCCACCAGGGGGCGATGCGGCGACCACAGCCACTCTAGCGCCTGGGGCAGAGGCCAAGGAGCCATCCCCAGCGCCCGGGCCATCTTTGCTCCAAGGGAGCCTTGGCTGCGGGAGGGGAAGAGAGAGACAGAGAGGAAGGAGGGGGGGGGGTGGAGAAGCAAATGGGCACTTCTCCTATGTGCCCTGGCTGGGAAACAAACCCAGGTCCCCCGCAGGCCAGGCGGACGCTCTGCCGCTGAGCCAACTGGCCAGGGCTGCCTAATTCATTCTTAAAACAAACTTTGAATTTTAAACAGAAAGATTTACCAAACCCTGTTGTGTGTAGGTATCTTTTAAATGAGTGAAGAGGAACATGTAACATTAATGTCTTTCTTTAACTGGAAAATAAACATTTCTTAAAGGATATACTAATTGCATGCTATTCTTATTGCTATTTTGTACTTGTGTTCATTTGTGTGTTTTTTTAATTAAGATCAGAACATCCCAGGCAGAAAACTATAAACAAAATTGCCAATACAGAAATGCATAGAATTTTATATTAAATCCATAAAACTATAAGGCCCATGAGCTGAAGACCCAGGGAATCCCCTTTCATAACATGAGCTGCATTGCCTTTCAAATACAACTGTATTTGAAACAAAGTTCTAACTGAGGTCCTAGGTGAGCAGCAGTAGAAGCTGCTACTGTTAAAGTCTAGTAGTCTAGCACTGCAAGAGGCACGGGGTACACTGCTCAATTTTTTAAAAATTCACTTTAGTCAGTGGCCCTGACTGCTTTCCCCTTCGATTGTCAAATAAAAAATGACAACAGCCACCACAACATTAGCCATCCAGTGTGAATGAATCAAAATTATACCTATTTTTTTTATCATATGGGCAAAAAAAAATTTTTGGCTGGCCTTAAAATTTTAGCAATTAGTTTATGTGTGTGAGAAGATGGGAAAGTTTGAAAATCACTGCTCTAGCGAGAAGGGAACCTTCCCTCGTTTTTACATGTGTCAATCCAAGGCTCAGGGGGCTGATCTGTGGACCAAAAGTGCGTTTAGCTGTTGACTTTTGCAGCTCCTAGTAAGAACCACCACAGTCCTCCACCTTTACATTTAGTTTTAAACAGGTTATTAAAAAAAAAAAAGTGGTAGAGAATTGTTTAAATTAAAAGATTCTACAGATGAGATAATTTGATAACTAAGATTTTCTTCAAAATTATATAAGAAGGGGTAAAGAAAATGGGCCTGGATGAAGCCAAATTAATCATAAATTGGTTATTATTGAAACTGGATTGAAAGGTACATAGAAGTTCATGATGCTATTCTGCTTTTGTACATGTTGGAATTTTCTGTAATAACTTTAAATGCAAGTAAATGTAAACGCTGAGCTAATATAAATATTAATATCACTACCAATAATACTTATGAAGTAAAACTTGCTTATATTATAGTTATTTTAAACTCCTACCTATTGCTCTAGCCTCATCTCACCAGGCTCCCCTGCAGTCTCTATGCTTAGGCAATGCTAACTCTTTATTATTATTATTATTATTATTATTAACTCTACTGTTTCCTTTTCTCTCACACATACCTCAGGACCGTTGTACACGCTATTTCCTCATTTAGGATATCTCTTTTTCCATCTCCTTTACTTAAATTATCTACTATCTTTATTTGTTTCTAAAACCAATTATCATTTGCTAACTCACTAGAACACCAAAGTGTTGTTTGGAGACTAGACTGATTCTCATTCAGTTCAGTACCCATCAGAGGTCTGGTTATTCACCTCCTGTTTTCTTGAGATTAAAATCAAGGCACATCGTACCACCTCTCACTTGCTACCCTAGTCTTCCTCCTTTATTTTATGAATAGTAGGGAAGAAACTGGTCAAATGAGATTTTGGATTAATGTTGAGGGAGGTGAGGGACAAGGGTATAGTAGAACAATGGCTGCTCCACTCAGGGTGGGGTAAGAACTCTAAACATTTTAGACATCGTATACAATGAACAAAATGAGCATGGAACTACACTGGGACTGTGGGCAGGCTATCGATGTGGATAGAAGTGTGAGTGATTTAGGGTGAGAAAGAAAAATCTATTTCTTTTGAATTCTTAGTATCTTATGCTTCTATTTAAAATGTGGGGTTTTTTGCCTGACCTGCGGTGGCATAGTAGGTAAAAGCATTGACTTGGAACACTGAGGTCGCTGGTTTGAAACCCTGGGCTTCCCTGGTCAAGCACATATGGGAGTTGATGCTTTCTGCTCTTCTCTCCCTTCTCTCTCTCTCTCTCTCTCTCTCTCCTCTCTCTAAAATGAATAAATAAAATCTAAAATAAAATAAAATGTGGTTTTTATTAGTAACAGCCCAGGATATTTAAAACGTGAATCCCAATACCCTTCCTTAAAATGTGACCCCAGAAATCTCTAAGAGGAACAAAACGTTAGTGGAGAGAGATGATCCACCGCTTTCCATTCGGGGTCTCGTTATGAGTCCATGTGTAAGTTATAAAATGTTCAGCCTATTCTTGCCTTTCAAAATACATTATTAATTATATTATAAATACATTTTGCCAGAATTTTAACATTCTCCATTTCTTCTTTAAATCAGTCAATCATATTAGCCAATTAAAATGGAAGACATGAGGCCTGCTCAGTGTAAAGTCACCTCAGGTCCATGCTGTTTAATTTCATAAAGCCCTCATAATGAAAAAGAATAATTCAGCTAATCAAATAACAACTTCCTTTTCCCTTACCTATCTTGATTAAGGCAGCTGGTCTTCTGAAATAACTCTTTCAGCCTAAGAATCCATTTCAACCTAGACATATGTTGGTGGCAAAATGCATTAATGTGAACGCTTTCAAGCTGGGAAGCTGAGGGTTCTGCCTTTGTGAAGCTAGTTGCCGCGACCACCATCACAGCCACTTGACCCATGTAGGTTCTCATTGGATTTGGACAGATGGTAATGAAACAACGGAGTCAAAAACTGGTGGGCCGTCATCTTTAATCCTAGCTTGCACTTGGTGGGCAAGAAATACACACACTGGGCTCCAAAACCTACTCACATTCAGTGCTCACACAGCTACTGACTTATCCGAGTTTCCTAGAATCAAAGGTTTCTAGCTCTGGTGAAACCTATTCACTTCTGTTCCCCATCTCCTTCCTTCTCTCTGCACAAACTCTGCACTAACTGGCTTCTCCTTCAGCACTCCGCCATTTTGGCTGCTTCTCCTCTCCTTCACGTGGCCTTCTCTGCTCTCCTCTCTAATGCTAACCTCAGGAACCGAGAGAGAGCAAGCTCCCGGTCTGACCCCATTTTATAATGTAGATTCAAAACCTTTAATCCAATATACAAAATAGGGAAGTCTCTAATACAAAGTCACTTATTTGAGGCAGGATGGGATTGTACCACCCCACATCAAAAAGGGTGGGAAAGGCTTAATCCTAAAACCAAGCCCCAGGCTACAAGGATCCTGCCTGCCCACAGCCTACCCCCAACACACATTAATACAATTATGCCCATCCCAAGCAATCACCTGGGTGACAGGTTTCCATGTGGGCAGCACCATCTTTAACAAAGTAAGCATAATATAGTTATATTTTATCTGCCCAACAGCCTTCTTTGTGGAACTAGCAACAGTTTACAGCAATTCAGCATTTTGTAAATTAAAGTCTTTCTATGGAAAGAAACTGGACTCTCTTTATAGAGATGAAGTAGTCTATGTGGAATGTTTCTAAACAAACCAAGGTATCTCAAAAATGGCAGAACCAGTATTAACACAAATATGGGATTTTGTGGGGCCTTTACACACAGATTATTCCCCCATGGGGTGAATTTTCTTATGCTAATTTTAAAATTAAAATTGCAGCTTGAGTTTGTCCAAAAGTAGAAAATAATACATGCCTAATTATAGAGCATACTAATCAATAGTTAGCTTTGAAAAGATCTTACTTAATTAGGGGTATAAATTAGAAGTTTTATGGTTAGGGCCATATGGACCTGGGATGGTCATGGAGAACTATTCCAAGGAAGAGGTAGTAATTATTTTGAAATGCACTGTAATTAATGTAAACATAGTCCAATGACAGCATATGGACCAGGCTTGTACTGGCTGCATTGTCTCCCCCAGTCTTGCTCTGTGACTTCTCAAGGCCAATCTAACCTATCCCCAAATATCTGACTGAGCTAGGAGCTCAGGCTTAGGATGTTACGGAGAACCTGGGACGTGCACTGGTGTCGATTTTTTATCTGGAGGCATATCCCAACTCTGAGTACCTATTTGCTCTTCGTTTGGAGCTTGAATGTAAAAAAGGGGCAATGGCCTAGTATTTCCTAAAATTATATACATTTACCTCTTCGTTTCAAATCTATACTGTAGTAATATTGCAGGTAGTTGATGACATATTAAATTTATTTATACATATGTGAAAATAGGTTGAATGTAATAGAGTACTTAGGGAGAAATAGGCACATTAGTAGGCTAATAAACTGACCTCCAAAGAAGGTAAGTAGACACAATTTGAAAGTACTCAAATTGTTTAAATATGTATCTGCAAGCCTAAAAAATTATATCTGATAGCAAAAGTTTGGAATTCAGAAAAGAAAGCTTTTTCTTGTTTCTACCGAATAACTTAGCTGTTATCAAAGAACAATTTGGCATATGGATGCCAAGGTTGACATAGTAATCAATTTAATTTTTTTTCTTTTCCTTTGGAGTGATGCCATTTGCTATAACAAGATGGGGTTGCCTGGAAAAATAGAGAAGTTGCTGACCACTCTGTGAAGCCATACACTGTGATTTTTAAATTTTTATTATCGTAAAAAGTGTGACGTCGTGTCTAGGTAAAGGCTCTTAAAAAATTGAATTTGTATCAAAAGAAATGCAGAAATGTATCTAATTTACCTCCGTCTCCCTGGATAGACTTTTTCAGCTCTTAACTCTGGGAACACTCCACATTGAGTGTGTTGGCGAAGCACTTTGTTCAGGCTGTCAAAGGAGCGACGTCTAGGGAAGATGGGGGGGGGGGGGGGCTATGTGTTTTCTCTCCACCCTAATTTATAGGAAACCCTTTCACAGGAATGGTATTTTCCTGTAAAGTGATCCGTCATCTCCCAGGATAATCTTCAGATTACTGGATTCATACTCGGCTGGGATCAGGCAGATAAATTGCTGTCAGTCAGTTGTGTGGCAATCGCTTAGGGAAACAGACTCTCCCCTGCTAGTGTGTCATTTATTTTACATTTTTGTTTATTAAAATGTCACCAGTGTGACTGCTTATCCATTACTACAAAAGGGGCATTTTTCTCTGAACTCGACATGTTCTGTAGGCTCTATGGGAGCAAGTGGAATCCTTAGAAACTCGTGACTTTTGCTATGCTTATAGCATTTCTGAGTCCCTGCTTTTTCAAATATTCTGTTAATTTTTGACCACTGAAAGTGGTTTCTCATTTAAGCATAGGAATTTTATTTATTCAGTATGTCCTGGGAATGTTTTCCTATTTTGTGTTTTCTTTCCTAAAGTTTTCCTGAATAATTTAAACTTTCATAACTGGTTGAGTACGTTCACATTTGTAAGAACATTATTTAATAGATTCTATGATTTTAAATGAAGGAGTAGCAAGGTTCTCTGCATCCTGGGTTAGCCATGAGCCATACCTTATAATGACCCTTATAAAAAAAAAATCAGGTGCTGCTGCTCTATCCCACATGAAATCTTTCAAATGTCATCGTAGAATAGCCTCACTTCATTCTGACCTCCGTCTACAAAGTTCTAGGATTGTAAGAGGGGCTCTTACCAAACTGACCATGTGCTAAACAATATTAAATTTCTAGGAGGTTGCTAGTACTGTAATTTATTAATTTATTCAACAGATGTGTCAGGAAGCAATGGTACATCGCTAGGATGAATTAAATTCTGAGTACTAGAATTTAAATTGCTGAAACCGTTTTTTTAGCTGCATATCAAATATTTGGTCTGTTGAAATAATATAAGCTAGAGAATGAGAGACAAAAGCAACTTGCTTTTGAAATTCAGACTTCTGGATTTTCTGAGCCTGTACTAATGCTAAGGATTTCACCAAAGTTCCAGGATAAATGAAGATAAAGGGAGACCTTGAGAACTCTGCCTTAGGTAAAATCTCATCAGTTTTCTCAACAACACACATTTTACTTGAGCTCAGAGGATGTTTCCTCTTCAGAATGATTATTTCCTGGCAAAAACAAGTTTAAGGGCATAAAATTTGTGATTTTCTTTTTAAAGCATGATATAAATGACTATAGAATGTGTAGCATTTATTTCTTGGGGGGAGGGGTACTCAGACTGATGGCCAGCACTGCATCCTACCAGGACCAGAGCTACTGTGAACTCAGAATGTGCTTCCAGCACAGCAGGAATTCTGTGCAATTTCTCCTTTCTTCTAAGTCCCACCCACATTGTCTTTCTAACCACGCTCAGTTCTACCCCAGCTCATCCACTGCTCTTTTTCCTCCTCTACCTCCAGCTGTCCACCTCAAACTCCTCCAATGTCTCTTATGCCCTCAAGTGTTACAGAGTCATTTTGCTTGAGAGTTCTAGAGAACGTCTAGAACCCACCCATTTGGAGGCTTCTAGTTTCTGGCAGCCCGCACCCTTACCCGCCACCTGGACTCAGTCGCCAGGTTCAGTCGCAGCATCAGCTTCGTGAGCTATACCATGCTGGGTGTCTGTGGATTCCTTTCTGTTAGTCAAATAAATTTGTAAATATGATGTATATGTTTGCTCGCTTATAGTTTGCATTGGGTGTGGGAGACAGGCTGTAATCAGGCAGAGTAGTTATAGCCTAAGGCTTAGTTTTAAGACTAAGCCTTTCCCACCCTTTTAATACTAAGATCTTTTCAAAACTAAGCTTTTCCCCACACCCTTGACTGTTGCATGATGTGAGGTCCTGCACTCTTATGAAGAATCCCATTTATGCCTCAGATAAGTGGATTTGTATCAGAGACTTCCTTATTTGTATTTTGGCTTAAAGACTTTAATTTCTACACTATAAAATGAAGCAGACCGGGGGGCACTTTCACTCAGATCCTGCCATCATCATTGCAGAGGAGAAGCCACCAAGATGGTGGAGTGCTGAAGGAGAAGCCAGTTTGTGCAGAGAGAAGGAGATGGGGAACAGAGGTGAATAAGGCTGGTGAGGTAGAAACCTTTGATTCTAGGAATACTCGGATGAGTCAGTGGCTTTGGGAGCCCTGAATGGAAAGGGAAGTATTTTCCCACTGTGTGTATTTTCTCGCCTGCCGGGTGCAAGCTAGGATTTAAGCTAATGGCCCACCAGTTCTTGGCTCCGTTGTTTCATTACCGTCTGTCTGAATCAAATGCAAACCTGCACAGGCCAGGTGGCTTTTTTATTTTTTTTAACTAGATTTTTTTTTTTTTTTTTACAGAGACATAGAAAGAGTCAGAGAGAGGAATAGACAGGGACAGACAGACAGGAACAGAGAGAGATGAGAAGCATCAATCATCAGTTTTTCGTTGTGCGTTGCGACACCTTAGTTGTTCATTGATTGCTTTCTCATATGTGCCTTGACCATGGGCCTTCAGCAGACCAAGTAACCCCTTGCTCGAGCCAGCGACCTTGGGTCCAAGCTGGTGAGCTTTTGCTCAAACCAGATGAGCCTGTGCTCAAGCTGGTGACCTCGGGGTCTCGAACCTGGGTCCTTCCGCATCCCAGTCTGACGCTCTATCCACTGCGCCACCGCCTGATCAGGCGCCAGGTGGCTTTGATGGTGGCCACGGCTACTGGCCTTGCACTTTCCCAGGAGGTCATCATGAAGGTGGAAGCTAGTCTGCAATGAGAGGAGATTTGTCCAGGGAACCACACATAGACACAGACCTCCAGGGCAGGCCATGGGAATTAATGCACATGTGCAGGCTGGGCCGCCTGCTGCTTTTGAGGCTTACTGATTTCAAGTCAAAGAGTAGGCTGTGAGGAGGGGCTGAACCATCAGCATGTCCCGCTACATAAAGTGCGTCTAGAAGAGTTTGATAAGAAGCTGACTGTCATTCCTTCCAACTCTCATTCATTCGTCATGTTTCTCTATGCTGTCCGGAAGTGGAGCATTCCAATGGAGCCTTTTGTAAGGATGGTGTAAAGGGACGAAGCAGTTACCATTACTTTATATGGGATAAATTTTTTTTGCTCATTCCCAGATCCAAAATTCAACGCATGTGTACTGTATTTTGTTCGCCACAATCAAAACACATAGTTGCTTTCAGTTCTGCACTAAGTACAACACTTTTACAAGCTCTCTTAGGCTTTTCCAATACCTTAGGACACATTTTGCTAACGGGTGCACAAAATAAATCAAGATAAAGTACGGATGCTCACAGATGCAGTTCAAAGCCATGGCTGCTTGAAGCTGACAGCTGAGGGTAGTTCCCAGAAGGAGCTGGGTGGGGCCTCTCCCACTGGGTGGTACCCTGCCCACTGCTGGGTGTGTGCTGCCTCCGTCAGCATCCCCTGCCCCGAAAAATCATCTTTTGGTTTCTCGCAGTTTGCAAAATCCAGTACTAATGTAGTCTTTCTTGAAAAGCCAAGCGGTATAAAGCAAACTTTGGAAAGGCAGGAAAAAACCTGTAGTTTTGGTAATACAGAGAGAGACTGCATTTCTGCTCTTACGGAGCTGGTGGTAGCCAAGCAGCCACGTTGCCTGAGGGCTAATCATGACTTTCTCTTTGTCCCCTCGGTGGACCTGAAAGTGAAGATGAGATACCTTTTGTGCATGTACTTAGAGAAAAATAGGGCTTCTCTTAGGTTCTCGGGCTTTTAAACAGACTTTCTTTTTACCAGTTCACAAATTACTTGAAAGCATTTAAAAATTAAATTTTCACAAAGAAAGTTAAATGCTATTATGACCATATCTACCAGAGAGATTATATTCTTTAATTTGGAAATGTAAAACGTATAGCGGTAGAGCAGTTTTGACAAACAGATGCAACCAATAAGACGTAAGCTAGGCTAGAATGAAATGAGGCTACGTGGGAGATTGGGAGATCATGTAGAATTCAAATGATGCCTGGTAAAAATGTTTCCCCCCTAACTTGGGGACATTTGGTGAAGTAGGGACGATAACCGCCAAGGGGGTTAGAAATGCCCAGAACCATTGTACAGCCAGGGGCCACCATTGTGGCCATCCACATGCAGGTTCCCATTGAATTCAGGAGGACTGTAAAGAAATGGCGGAGTCAGAGGATGGTGGGCCATTCTGTTTACTGGTGTCTCACCAAGACAGGCAAACCACAAGAGAAAACAAGGGAAAAGCAGAAAACCAGCTTTTCCCATGAAGGGTAAGGGATCAGGGAAGCCCCTGCAATGGTGATAGCAGGAACCGAGAGAGCGAGCCCCCGGTCTGTCCCCATTTTATAGTGTAGAATTCAAAACCTTTAATCCAATATACAAACAAGGAAGTCTCTGATACAAAGTCACTTATTTGAGGCATAAATGAGATTCCTCATAAAAGTGCACCACCCCCTATCAAGGGTGTGGGTAAAAGCTTAGTTTTAAAACTAAGCCTTAGGCTATAATGACTTTGCCAGCTTACAGCCCGTCTCCCACACTCAAAGCGAGCAAACATATATATCATATTTAAAAACTTATTTGACCAACAACCATTCAAAAGGGAACACAGGAAACTGCCTTGTTTCTTTCTTCTGCTTTGTCAACCGGGTGCACAAAACGGGGCTTCGAATCTGGGCCCCCATTCAGCAAGCAACAGGCTGTCCTGCAGATATGGTATCCTTTATTTGTTTTAGCCCACCGTGGTCACGTAAGCATTTAAACATTTTTTTAAAAGCCTTTTTAGTATTTCACTTGAGACATAAAAAAGAGCATGTGATGTTCTATGAAAATGACCTGCAGATAGACTAAAAAAAAAGAAGAGACTGTTCCTATCTAATACAGAAAGAATCACGTTTCTTAACCAGAAACAGTTTCATATGAGTTTAATATTAGTGAAAGTTATGGTATGAACATCTTTAATTTCCAGAGCGTTGCATAGGAAATGTGACTTCCATGAGACCTTAAAAGAAATCAGATTACAAAAAGCAAACCTGGATTAAGCAATGAATTGTTCAGAGGCGAGGAAGCAATTACTTTTCAGAAACAACATATATCCTTCGCCTTGGTCTCTGGCAGAGCGTTTTCAAGTATGATTTGATCAATAACCTCACAGTAGTGGCAGATATAGAAAAGAATGAATGTTTATCACACTTGTAAACATCTAAGGCAAAGCTGAAATATTTGCTGGAAAGACAACATCCATTCTTGAATTTCCCGGGGGTCAGATCTGAGGGTGGGGAAAGGGCATTTCTATTAGATCTGTAAGGTTGAGTATTCACGACTGAAGTTAAACTAGCAATGCATTTTTATTTTAAATATCTGCATTTCCTGGAAGAGTGAAATAAGGAGTGTTTCATTTCTGTGTGGATAGAAAACCCAGTCTTAACAGCCAAAGGGATGGAGGAAAAACTTGCTTATTTGTGGTTTCTTACAATCATACTGCAGCCTTTGAAAATCATTCCACTGCTTATAAAAAATATTTCTTACTTAATTCATTTCTGGCACATGGACTGATCTCTAGATTCCAGCTTTCAGAAGGAAGATGGATAAATTCTTAGATTATATGTAGAAGAGCCAGTAGTCACCGGCAACGGCGGATGTGCGGTGTTTATAGCAAGAGCCAAGGTCACTAGGGAAGGTGATCAACCTTCCTCATTTTCAGTTTGTTCTTTCAGTCATGTTCCCTCTAATTAAGTAATAAACGGGTGTATGTGACTGTGTTTTCCTCCTGATTCTAGCTTAGAGAAGCCATTTTTTTCTGATGATCTTCCTAGGAAGGGATGAAGAGCAAGGGTGTGTGTTGTTTTCTTTACATCCTCTGGAAAAGAAAATCAAAGGGGTGAAGACAGAAGTGTGCACGTAGGCCCGGTGAGTCTTCTGAAGCTTGGGCAGGGGAGTGCCAAGGTTGCAGATTGCTTCTGGGAAGAACAGTTCAATATCCAAAGCCCCAGTGTTGAAACAGTGAAGATCCAAGTCTCCCAGGCTTTTGTGTGTCTCCCTGCCTCCGGGAGCCACAAGAAGTGGCATTAAACTGCGGGTCCCTGGACAGCTGTGCGCGTCCCTGGAACTCTTTCTCTGGGCCTCAGGGAGGCGAAGGCCAAGTGCTGACATCTCTGGACATGGTATTTGACACTGCATTGCTGGGCAAAGTGTGGGTGGTTTATGGGTTCTATTTAACAAAATTGGGCTGGAGTAGGCCCTCTGAAACACAAGGAGGTAACTTTATGTGGGACAGAGTGGTCTGCAGAAAAGAGTTTGAATGCAAGTCACTAAAAATAAAATTTACTAAGTTGCATACATAGGAAATCATCTTTCTATCCAAAGAATAGTGTTTTTATGGTTTAGAATGTGATTTAAATGGCTGCTTATACAAAATGAGAAAATACCTTTTAAAACTTTAGAAATAATGAATATTTGAAAAATTGCAAGCCTTACTCTTGATTGTTCCAAGTTCATGACGGTATATTATAGCATTTAATAGCTGAAGGAAATTAGCTTTTAGCACCAGCATCCCAGCCTAGTATGGTATGAATAATGTCTCATATGGAAGATATAATAATGACGGCCTCTGCATGCAGAAGTCAGGGCTATCAAATATTAGAGAGTCTTATCAGATACAGCATGAAAATGTTTACCGGAACTGTCAGTGAAACAAAATCCTGATTGTACAATTGTTTAATGTATTGTGAGACTTAATGAATATTGACTTTTTTCTTCCTTTATTGAATATTAGTTTTGTTTTCCATGCCTCTTCATTGGATATTATTTTAATTTTATGTATTATATTCTGTAGACAGATTAATTTTTTCCAATAATTCTTTAGTGATTTTATCAACTTCTTTTTTGGAGGAGGTTTAGTGTGTTGAATTGGTTAGTTGAAACAGCTGCCCTGTAACTGTGTCACACACGAGCCCACAGGGAAGAAGAAGTCCTTTTAAAACTAGACACAGTGCCTGACCAGGCGGTGGTGCAGTGGATAGAGCGTCGGACTGGGATGCTGAGGACCCAGGTTAGAGACCCCGAGGTCGCCAGCTTGAGCACGGGCTCATCTGGTTTGAGCAAAAGCTCACCAGCTTGGACCCAAGGTCGCCAGCTCAAGCAAGGGGTCACTCAGTCTGCTGAAGGCCCGTGGTCAAGGCACATATGAGAAGGCAGTCAATGAACAACTAAGGTGTCGCAATGCGCAACAAAAAACTAATGATTGATGCTTCTCATCTCTCTGTTCCTGTCTGTCTGTCCCTGTCTATCCCTCTCTCTGACTCTCTTTCTGTCTCTATAAATATAAATAAATAAATAAATAATTAAAAATAAAAAAATAGACTAGACACAGTGACACAAGTCAAGTGTGTGGATTAGTATTTTCTTAGCTTGATCGTTCCTCTGGAAACTGTTCAAAAGTTTTCCTTGTGTAAAAGTCAGACAGTTTCAGTACTGGGCCATGTATTAAATGTAAATCTTAATAAATATCTGGGATAGCATCTTTAATGTGTGGAAGTGTGTATTCACAGATTCCAGAATTCTATAATACTTTTCTAAACCTTTACTTTTTAATTGAATATAGATATTGTGGACAATAACAGGCATAAATTGAGATTTAGGACTTTTAAACAAAGAAGTTAAGACTGATTTGGACCAGCAATCCTGAATCAATAGCCAGTATTATAAATTGAACAAAAATGTATCATTTAAATTAGAAAGGAACAAATGTTGCTGGGGGTATGCACAAATCTACCACAGAGCGGTAAGCAAGAAGTCAAGGGAAGAGCACTTCTAGTGGGCTTACAGGAAAGGTATCCTTACTGAGAAATGGTAGCTTGTGGTTAAGGGGTCCCCAAGGGAAATTGGGGGAGCGCTCTCCATTGAGACCCGATGAAAAACTAGAAAATGTATTCTGAGGAACAGCCGCAGCGCCATGCTCTAAGTAATTAGCCCTATCTGTGGCCCCATTTTTCAATGCTTCCAGGCAGTAGCTACAGAAGCATCAGTTATTACATAACTCACACTTTCCTGATTAATTTTTCTATAGATAGATATTTATAATGGCTTTAATGAGGTATAATTTGCATAGAATAAGTTCACTCGTTGTGCATGCACAATCTGATGAGCTATAGCAAATGTGTGTGGTCCTGTCGCCACCACAGCGTCAAAAGGACGTTGTGTCCCCCTCCCAAAGGGTTCCTTCTCCCCCTTTCCTCTCTGGCAATCTCTGATCTCTCTGTCGCTGTGGTTTTGCCTTATTGAGTGTTTCACAGAAGTGGGAAACTAGCGTGTGGTTTTTGTATCTGGCCTATTTCATTTGACATTACATTTCTGTTTATCCACCAAACCGTATTTTCAATCAGTTTCCTTACCTAATCACTTATATTGAACTTCTGGAAACAGCATCCCAAATCTGAATCCTAACTCAAAAACTGGGCCCATTTACACTGGACCAGAAATCATCTAGCCACATTAAATAAGGAAATACCAAAAAACAAACAATTATTTGAGCTGCCATTATTTTTTGGAGTTTATTTCTCTACCATATTCTTATTCATTGGGATTTTTATTTCCTTTGCCCTCCCCTAAGGTGCTTTCTAGTATTTGTAACTAAAAGGAAAAATTGTTTTTGGTTTTAACACTTTGTGATAATTTCACATCTCATGGTAATGTACTGTATGTGTCCTGAGGTATCTTAAAGGATGACTAGAAATCAGTGGATCAGAAAATCCTTATATGAAAAAATGAGTATCACTCAAACCACTGTGTGTACTATGGCTTTCTTGACAGATAGGAATGTACCGGTATCTTTAATACAACTAACTTATCTACATGAGTGTACCTTTTTTTGCTTCCTAGAAGAATGGAAACTGCATTGAGCCTAATTATCATTAAAACCCAGAACACAAATTATTCCATACTCAGACCAGACGGATCCTTCTTTTAAAAGTAGCCGAGAATGTTTTCTAACTTGTATATCTACACTGAGTGTTTATCTGCACTGCACACCTCAAATTGTTTAATTATAAAAATGATTGAATAGGGTATAAGACATTGTTTTATGAGCAAACAGTATCCCATGTATCTGAAACATTTCTTTCCACAAACGATGGTAGACCCAGAAAGGGAGAAAACTTGTTGGCTGTCACATTCAGTGATGTAATATTTAGAGCATATAGTCGTGCCTCTTACAAACGTGTAAAATGTCCTGTAACACTTGAGTGGCTGCAGCTGTCATCTCATTTTTTCTGGATTAAGTTTGGTCAAGAAAGAAGCTGCCTTATTTTCTAGTCATTTGCCCAGGAAGTAAAAGCAAATTGTAATGAGGGAATCACAGCAGGAGAACCTCCTAACAAATGAGAGGCGTATATTGACTGGCAGCCAGCATGCCGTTTCAGTGATAAATGTATTTTTATACGCTGCTGTTCAAGGTCATTCTGCTGCCCTTCAGAGTGCAGCCGTCAACACTCACGCGGTTCGCATGCAAAACAGTTCCAATAATCAGTGGGAGGGTGCCTTACTTTACCAAAATACCAGTCACTAATTTTCTACAGCATTCAGATAAATTAAACATTTTTATATTTTTACTGTGGTTTTATTTACTTGCTGTTATTGGAAATTGAACAGAAATCAAAGAAAGCATAACTTTCTGACACAGCTGAGAGGCATATTTATGCCAATTCATTAACGTGTTCAATTTGAATGTGCACAGACTTCATTAATTAGCCTCTTTTTGTTTTGTGGTTCTTCAGCTTTGTTGTTTGTTTGTTTTTTAATTTGAAGAACTCATAATTAAGAATTCTGAGGCAAGCTATTTTCATTTTAAGACTCTATCATATGTTTGAAATAGATATTTTATTAAAAATACTTAAAAGAACAGTTTAAGATCTCGCCAAATCTAAAGAAAATGTTTTTGCTAGTTTTTTTTTAACATATTAGTTACAGTTTAATAAGTAGTTTGTAATTATTTGGAGAGAAAACAATAAAATTATTCACCATTTTTAACTGAAAACTGTACTATATTTATCTAAATAAAAAATGACCAAAGCCATGTTGTTATTCAATTTTTAATCTCCATTTGTAGCCCCCCCCCAAAAGGCTTAGATAGGAATCTAATATTAAATAAGTATATATTTAAAGTTAAATTCTATAGAAAATGTGATAGCTTGGATCACACAATGTCTTTCAGTTAATAGTTTTTAAAAATAACGTTCGGTTGCAAAGTCCCTCTCACAATGTGGTTCACAGTTCGTGTATGTTCACTGAGGATTCTAGGCCCTTCGAGGTCTGTCTTCAGTCTAATTCTCCATACACCTTTCCCTCTCCACTTCATCCCTTGCACCGTAAATCAGGGGTCCCCAAACTTTTTACACAGGGGGCCAGTTCACTGTCCCTCAGACCACTGGAGGGCTGGACTGTAAAAAACTATGAACAAATCCCTATGCACACTGCACATATTTTATTTTAAAGTAAAAAAACAAAACGGGAACAAATACAATATTTAAAATAAAGAACAAGTAAATTTAAATCAACAAACTGACCAGTATTTCAATGGGAACTATGCTCCTCTCACTGACCACCAATGAAAGAGGTGCCCCTTCCGGAAGTGCGGTGGGGGCCGGATAAATGGCCTCAGGGGGCCGCATGCGGCCTGCAGGCTGTAGTTTGGGGACCCCTGCCGTAAATCCTAATCAACTGGGGGTTTTCCAGTTTTTCTGATGAAATCTACTCTCTTTTTCCTCCAGACCTGGGGTTCTATGACATCCTCTGCCTGGAATTCTCTTTCAGTCTTGCTGTCTTCCTGACTTGAGCTTAGCACTTTGGGTGAATCCAATGTCCAGGGGTTCAAGACAGGTAACCCCATCATTTTCTGTGACATCCCACATCTGCTCTCACTGGCCTGGTCACACGTACACATAACCCCCATAGGTCTCAAGACAAGACATTAAAACTTAGAAGTTTCTGATATCTACAGAAGATAATTAGATTCCTCATGTCTGGCTTGGGCTTTGAAATGCTCTTCCCCATAGAAACTGTTATAAATAGTGCTTAGAAGACCGAACTGGCACTATAAATTCTAAAATGTTAAGAAGCCTGTAGGTTTCTGAAAGCTGGCCTAGAAATCTGACTGCTGTGTGTGGCATTGTTTCTGTGGGTAAATGTGTTCAGAGTCCCAAAACAGCTGAATTCCAAATGAGCTTCAGGACCTCTGACTTGGTGACCGTGTATATGGAAATCTGAATGTGAATGTCGCTGGCAGGGACCTTAAGAAGAATCTGCAGACTGCATGGGGAACAGCATGGATTGGCACCGTCTGCCGTGTGTACACAGAACCACAAATAGAATGACTTCCTGTTTCTCATATTTAATATGAAATCAATCACCAAGAGTTTAAAGAACAAAAACATTCTCATGAGATCAGTCTTTTTTAACCTGGCATGTGTCATTTCCCTTTCTGTGGGCTCTGGTTTTGGACTTTGTCATATGTAGAACCAGAAATAAGAACCAGAATTCTCATTCCATTTTAAACTTTTCCAGCGATCCAGAACAGGTATTTTCTGTTCTGTCCTAACTCATGTCCAGCGCTGAGTGTGCAGATTAGCAGTGGCTTTCGGGAGCACCCTTAGGTTTACCGGTTCCTTGTTAATCTTGTTAATGCAGTTGTAAACGCTGACACCTGAACGATCATAAATTTAACATCTGTGAGCACAAGAAGTTTCAAGTGCTGCGGCAGGCAACCTTAATATACAATGCTGTTTCTAAATATTAATCTCAATTGGCTGTTACATAAAAACGTTTACCGTAAACTGGTATTATAATATCATAAAAAATTGCTTCTTTAGCTATAGCAGTCCCTTTTGTAAGAACCCTCCCCTTTAAAAGAGCACACCGGCATTTTCTTATTTTATAAAAATGGTTAGTCTCATCATTGCCTAGCTATACAAGCAACTAATATGCGTTCAATGATTTTTTTTTAAAGTAGAAGCAGATTTTGGGAGAGCATAAACTTACTATATTATGCACACTTTTTTAACATGTAAAATGAGTTGCATCTCTGAACAAATAAAATAGTTGTATAAAAATAAAATAATGCAGAGAAATGCTAAATTGTTCCTACTAGAAAAAGCCTGGGCCCTGGCTGGTTGGCTCAGTGGTAGAGTGTTGGCCTGGTGTGCAGAAGTCCTGGGTTTGATTCCCGGCCAGGGCACACAGGAGAGGCGCCCATCTGCTTCTCCACCCCACCCCCTCTCCTTCCTCTCTGTCTCTCTCTTCCCCTCCCGCAGCCGAGGCTCCATTGGAGCAGAGATGGCCCGGGCGCTGGGGATGGCTCCATGGCCTCTGCCTCAGGCGCTAGAGTAGCTCTGGTCGCGGCAGAGCGACGCCCCGGAGGGGCAGAGCATCGCCCCCTGGTGGGCATACTGGGTGGATCCCAGTCGGGCGTATGCGTGAGTCTGTCTGACTGCCTCCCCATTTCCAGCTTCAGAAAAATACAAAAAAAAAAAAAAAAGAAAGAAAAGAAAAGAAAAAAGAAAAAACCTGGTAGGATTGATGATTTCAAAGACACACTAATGGCAAGTCTGGAAGGATGAATGCCAGGTGGTCATGGTGGTTTCAAAGGCACGAATTTGTTGAGTAAGAATAATTGGGTTGGGTTTCCAGTGTTATTAAAGGTACTGCAAAAAGTGGTGGGGTTATAGGTAATTTTTAGTTTCCTTTTTTCTGTTATTCTCTGTATTTAAAAAAAAAAAGCTTCAAAATAAAAATCATGCTCAGAAATGTGTCCAAACTGCCTTCTTTATACCCTTACTCCTAAAAGGAATATATTATTTTAAATGGAAGGCATTTGCTTGAGTTTAACGTGCTTTTGCTCAAAATTGAATAAAACAAGTATATATAGTATTAAGTCTGCTTTTAATATTATCCGTAGTAAGGCATAGAGTGTCATTTTAAAACACAGCTCTGCCTGACCAGGTGGTGGTGCAATGGATAGAGCGTCGAACTAGGATGTGGAGGACCCAGGTTTGAGACCCCGAGGTCACCAGCTTGAGCGCTGGCTCATCTGGTTTGAGCAAAAAGCTCACCTGCTTTGGACCCAAGGTCGCTGGCTTGAGCAAGGGGTTACTTGGTCTGCTGTAGCCCCATGGTCAAGGCACATATGAGAAAGCAATCAATGAACAACTAAGGTATCACAACAAAAAACTGATGATTGATGCTTCTCATCTCTTTTCGTTCCTGTCTATCTGTCCCTATCTATCCCTCTCTCTGTCTCTTAAAAAAAAAAAGACATATCTGTGGGTTACATACATAGTAGCACTTAGAACCACATTACTAAAAAAGTGCGTTCTGAGTCGTAATCAGACTTCAAAGGGTTCGTGTTTCTTGGGCACAGCATAAATTGAAACATCAAAGCCGTCTGTTCCCCTCAAGGATCGTCCTTATTTGGGTCACTTGTCAGATCTACAGTTGCAACAAGTGGGCCAGGGTTATTGATTTCCATGTGTTATCAAAATATTTTTCCTTGACAAATATTAATTGCTTATTAAGTGCTAAAGAATTTGATGGTCCAAATATTGAAGTGTATAATGAATGGGGCTTTTAGTTTTGCTTGTCATCAGGTAATATGACTGCATTAAAGATACGGAGGGTTAAGCCAGCGTATCTTCCACTCTGAGAATAGCAAATAGATATTCCTGCAGAGTTGAACCTCAGTGATAGGCTACTTGATTCATTTTCCTTTGGATAAGTGAATGCTCTTTGACCAAACTATAGGGAATGAATGCTTATTTAAATATACACTGTATGACTTCAATTGGTAATAAAGTATCCAGTATATTTTGCATTGGTTCAAGCTTATGGATCCAATGAGTCATTGAAATTTCTATCAAAACAAAATTAATAATTGTGATCCTTAATATGAGTTTTTATAAATTATTGATTTGGTTACAATACTTCTCTTATTTTTGAAAAGGATCTGTATATTAAAATAAGCTACCAAATACATGTGTGTGTAACTATGATATAGCAACACACAAATACACACAAGTTTTATTTTAACTTCTGTTTGTTATCTTTCTTAACTTTTAATGGTGTATCTTTTTTTGTCTGTTTATAATTACATTCAGAGATATCTTAAATATATCCTATAATGACCTTCCTGAAATATTAAAATTGTGCATAACTGATGAAATTTAAACAAAGTTAAAATAACAGATATTAGACTCACTTTTGGCCATTGACTAGTATTGGTAGTTTAGAATTAATAAATTTAATTCTAATTCAAATATATGTTTATGATACTAGATATTTGATTTTTTAATAATTTAGTTCCTTATTTTAAAGTAAATAGCTACTACTTCATAAAGAGTTATTATTTAAAATATAAAATATAATTATATTATCAAACTTCAAGGCAATTTTGTCAGGTATTAACTACAGGACCCATCACAAAATTTCCTAAAAAATGATTTGTACATTGGGTACAGCATTGAAATCTTTTACTTAAAACTAAAAATATTAGCTGGAACCCAAGCTTTCCAATCTATGATTTGTAAAGTAGACCAGGCTCTTTCCTCTCTGTTTCCCCTTCACACAGGCAGTTTCCGGTTGTGCCGTCCTCATTTTTGGGTTTTCATTCTGCCTGGCTCTCATGGGTTCTCTCAGCCCTGAGTTGTGTCACAGACATCCACGGAGAGACGGCTGTCCAGTGCTGAGTGCAGGGTCTGCTGCCCCAACTTAGTCTGTGTGCTGAAAACTCCCCAATCTGTCTGTCTCTCCCTCCGTAAACCTTTTCCTGAGCTTCAAATTCTTGTATTTCACTCGGTGACATACAAGGTAGGTTCACGGTTTTGAGTAAGCCTCTCTGTCCCTTCCTGGTTCTGGTAACAGTGTCACCACCTGCCCGTGCACCCTCGTTCCTGCCCATGGCTGTGCCCTGTTTAACTCCTTATTTATCCACTCCCTTTGCCTTCCAGCCAGTCCTTTTTCTGTTTGTTTTGTTTTTTGTTCTCCTCCCCTCCTTCCTCTGCCAGAATTTTCTTAAAACAGGTCTTATCTGACCATTCTCCAATTTGAAAACTTTCAAAAACTCCCTATTGATTGTGAACTAAGGCCAAATTTCCTGGCACAACAGAAAGCCCGACCAAAACAACCTTTTTGCCTGGGCTCCAGACCCTGGCTCCGCCCCCCATGCCCAGCACTCCCCGGGGCAGAGTGACAGGGCTGCTCGCGCTTTCCTGCGATGCTGCTTTGGCGTAAGTCCATCCATCCGAACTTTAGATCGAGGCCTTCCACGTCCTGTCCTTTCAGCCAACGTCTGCTGGTCCTTCAGAACTCAACTCCAACACCACCTTCTCTCTCTACCTAGTCCTGAGATCTCCCTCCCCTGCGCAGGAACTACTGCGTGTTCTGTGCTTTCGCGCGGTCTTACGCATTTCCGTCATGCCATGTACGTGGTCGAGTTGCTGCTCGCCGCCGGCCTTTTCGCTCCCCTCCTAGATTCGCCAGCGGGCCGGGGCCTTTTCCCATTTGTGCTCTGACACCTAGCATGTGGCCTCGCACCTGATCAGCTCTCAATACACATTTTTAAGGACATTTGCGCTAAAGATGTTTGATCGCATAATGTAAGCAAGACAAATATTATTTCTTATTTGACAAATAAGCAAATGATGTTTCAGAAAATTTTGCCTGTTCATAAAACTACCAAGGAGAAATTTTAATCCGCTAGATACACGTGGGATCATCTAAGAATGAGTCAGAGGACTGACTAATAGTGGTAGTGTTATTTTGCGACAGTAATTACTCCAGAATGTGTGCAAATGGCTATGTGAAAAAGTCTCTCTGTAGTATTGTATTGTTTTATACTGTGTACTATGAAGAAACACTTTATTACATCTAAGTTAGGAAGATCATTCTGTATTTTTAGAAATTGGCATTTCTTAAGAAATAGGTCTTGTAATATAGGACAATATTAATTAGGTTATGTTTGAGGCTAATCTGATTTTCTGTTTTAACAAGTTGAAGAACCACAAAAGCGTTAAATTCCAGAATTTGTATATGTATTAGTTTATATGCTGTATCCATTTTCAATATATACATATGAACCAAAAGAGATGATGATAGCATTGGTGAATATATGTATGAGTTTTAAAAATGTGTGCGAGTCCTAATTGTCTTTAACAGTTTCAAGTAATTTCTCTTTTTGGAATGGTGCAAATGTTAAATCCTTTTAAAATGTGATTTTGAAAAATGTAAACTCTAGTATAATCTAGATAGTATAGACTGGGTAATACAGTCGAGAATACAGGTACAGGTGAGAGGGGACATGTGTGAGTGGCAGCCCTGTCCTGCTCCTCTACCCCAGTGGTCCCCAGCCCCCGGGTCGCGGACCAGTATCGGTCCATGGGCCATTTGGTACCGATCCGCAGAGAAAGAATAAATACTTACATTATTTCCGTTTCATTTATATTTAAGTCTGGCCCTGGCCGGTTGGCTCAGCGGTAGAGCGTCGGCCTGGCGTGCGGGGGACCCGGGTTCGATTCCCGGCCAGGGCACACAGAAGAAGCGCCCATTTGCTTCTCCACCCCCACCCCCTCCTTCCTCTCTGTCTCTCTCTTCCCCTCACGCAGCCAAGGCTCCATTGGAGCAAAGATGGCCTGGGCGCTGGGGATGGCTCCTTGGCCTCTGCCCCAGGCGTTAGAGTGGCTCTGGTCGTGGCAGAGCGACGCCCTGGAGGGGCAGAGCATCGCCCCCTGGTGGGCAGAGCTTCGCCCCTGGTGGGCATGCCGGGTGGATCCCGGTGGGGCGCATTCGGAAGTCTGTCTGACTGTCTCTCCCCGTTTCCAGCTTCAGAAAAATACAAAAAACAAAAAAAAAACAAAAAAAACCCCACAGTATATTTAAGTCTGAACGTTGTTTTGTTTTTTAAAAATGACCAGATTCCCTCTGTTCCATCCATCTAAGACTCACTCTTGATGTTTGTCTTGGTCACGTGATACATTTATCTGTCCCACCCTAAAGGCTGGTCTGTGAAAATATTTTCTGACATTAAACCGGTCTGTGGCCCAAAAACGTTGGGAACCACTGCTCTACCCGAAAACCATCTTCTGTTCATCTTAACCCACAAACATGCTGAGTTCTGTCGGTTAATGTGGACAGGCATCTGCGTAAGACCTGCTAGGGAAGGGCCTGCCGTGTTCTGAGAGGGTGCAAACTGGACAAGACAGTCCATGTTCCTGAGGAACTCCAAGTGGAATCAATTAG
Source organism: Saccopteryx bilineata (assembly GCF_036850765.1). Taxonomy (NCBI): domain Eukaryota; kingdom Metazoa; phylum Chordata; class Mammalia; order Chiroptera; family Emballonuridae; genus Saccopteryx; species Saccopteryx bilineata. Next base: position 14,674,701 of record NC_089500.1, on the reverse strand, counting down.
GATTGACTTCTGTAGCACATTATTACCTTTAACAATATTTTCTCCTGTCTTCTTTGAGAAGTTATGTAATCCTTTTATGTTAGTCCAATCCTTAAGAATTCTTTGAATATTTACAACAGAATTTTCATAGTCTGAGCATACAAAAGCAAAAATTTGTTCACTTAAAGACTTCTAGCATGGATCTGAATAAAAATACTGGTGAAAGAACATTTAGCTTTGAGGTCTGCTCAAATCTGAATAAAACATTTTCTGTAACTTTTTAAAGATATATGAGTAACTTTAATAACTTTTATAATGATTTCATACAGCAATATGGATATTTTATAGCAATTTATTCACTATCCTATTTTAAAATGAACTGCATTTATCTAAATCACATTAGATATTCAGTGTTTGACTATTCATGAATGTAGTCATCTCTTTAATATGATTAATTATTCTTAAATGTTGAATTATATGAAAAGTGTTATGATTTGAATTCTGTCTAATTTTTTTCTTACATTTTTATTATTAAGCTGAGGACTCTCACAATACTAATATACTATTTAATTCTATTAGGCAAAAGTTCTTGATAATGATGTTTATAAATAATTAGAAGTTTACAGTGTCTGGGATTTTTGCCAATCAATTTTCAAAGTATAATTCAGTAAAACTGATCAATTTAACATGAAAGAAATGAAACATCAGTTGTGTATAATTTAATTGAGTATTTTATGGTTACTTTATCCTTAAAGTATTTGGCCTAGTAAAGCAGAAAAAGGTGGGGGGAGGGGTCAACTCCTGATTATCTGCAACAAGAAAAGAGGAAGAAGGACTTAGACTTTAAGACTATAATAGAGGGACTTACAACAAATGTATCCTTTGAATCTGCAAAGGTTCCTCAGTTGAGTTAGAAGGGGGAAATTTTTCTAAAACCAGTATATGTATTTAACAGAGGTTGCTGCTATGAGGACTATAACAGTTTAACACTGGAAAAGAACCACAGATTTAAATATTTAGTCTCTAATTGTTCATTCATAGACCTTCCTTTTTAAAATTAAGTTTAGCCATTTATAATTGACATCAGTGAAAATAAAAGCCTCAATGTAATAAAAATCTGAAATTATTACTAATGCCTAAATTACAATAGTGAAACAATCTTGAGCATTTATATTGATTCTTACTCTTCCTGGGTGAGGGTGTTGTATGTGTCTGAGCATGTGTGTGTTAGCATATAACCCTCCACAAAAAAAAATTTCATAGACTATTGCTTGTTCCTAAGGGTCCTTGTTCCTAAGAATCATCACTATGTAGATGTTGAAAAGCTCCTTGAATTCATCACTGTCCAATTATCCCTAAATGACATTTCCGTAACTTTCAGTAACTGAAAATAGGGAATAAATACTACAGTTATTTTTCAGAAATAAAGTCTGTTTTTCTTGAAGCCCTATATCTTATAATAAAACTTAAGTGAGCTCACTTTATTATATTTATCCTTAAATCTGTTTTCCAGTAAGTTGTTAAAATGAAACCAAATCCATTTGTCTTTTGCCCTGATGTATATGCTTTTCAATTAGATAGCTATAGAAAATAACTCAATTCATCAAGTAGCTCCAATACCCCTTGGATTGAAAAATGCTGCAGGGGATGACCATGTAACATAGAGTTGGCATAACGTAAGTAAAAAACATCACCTTGACCCTCCATCAAGCAAAGAAATTATAGAGATAAACACCACATTTTTCAACCCTCAAATGTCTGTCCAGAATCATTGCGGCATCGCCAAAAGGCAGCATCCAGGCCCGAGTGCTCACCTGCAGGGCAGCCAGCAGGTAACAAGCACTGGGCTCCTTGCATTCAGCCCAGAGAGTTCTAGGAGGATGTTTACCATTGACTCTCATTTGGTCGATACTTTAGTTTCTATGTATTGTGTTCCCAAGTGAGGAAGAGCAGGCTCCTAATTTTATAATCATCCTTTCCTCAAGAAGTACTTACTTATGGTGTCTGCAGTCTTATTGCCTCTTTGGGGGCACACACGAGCTAATGGGAGGGTGAAAACCTTCAGGCACCCAGGGCCAGGGAGAGACAGACAGACAGACAGATGCTGCTGATGAGGAAGATGGGGCCACCGGCCTCCTCTGGCCTGGGTTTCGAGATGAAGGAGGACAGGGCAGCTTCTGATCTTTAAACCTCTGTTGTAAGGGGTTCACCTGCTCTAGCTGGGTCAAGGAAAAGAGTTTTCCTTCCTCCACCACTATCACAGGGGGCTGGGACCCACCTCTCCCCGTGGGTGTACAGGACTGCTGGTGTGCGAGCCCACTGGGGGACTGGGCCCTCTGTGCCAGGCAATGCCGACTGCCATTCCACCGTCCTCGCAAAGGTGGTGGGCAGGGGAGATTGGGATGGACCAGGACAGCACCAGGATGCGAAGGGAGGTTGGACTATCCCAGGGACCCTCTACTGGACGCCCCCTGACTGTGGAAGCCACCTCCAGACCACCTGGGCCCAGAGGTCTAGGGGTTCCCTGGTGCTCCCTGGTGTTGTGAGCACTGGGGTGGGCACTCCCCCGATTGACCCAGCCCCACACAGCTCTTCCACTCCTGCCACTGCTGCAGCTGCCTGAGCTACAGCTGTGCCCACCCCCGAGCAGCACCAGCTGTGCCCACCCCCCTGAGCACCGCCAGGCTATGCCCACCCCCCAAGCAGCACCAGCTATGCCCACCCTATCCCCAGCACCACCAGGCTGTACCCACCCCCTGAGCACCACCAGGCTGTGCCCATCCCCTTGAGCAGCACCAGCTGTGCCCACCCCACCCCCCAAGCACCACCAGGCTGTGCCCATCCCCCTGAGCACCACCAGGCATCACCCAGACCTTCCTTGTTTGACCTGCAAAAGTCATTTAGGAATGTTGATGTATAATGTACATAAATGCCACTTATATGAAAATCAGGTATTTGGAGGTTGAAGGTTGGCAGTTAATAGTTTGAGTAGTTTATAGTTTTATTTTACCTGGTGGTTTGTGAGGCAACAGGCTCTGGTGCCAGACTGCCTGGATTCTAGTCAAAACAAGTTACTCCACCTCCCTGTGCCTCAGTTTCCTCATCTGTAGAGTAGGGATAATACAGTATTCTTAAGTCATAGTTGATGTTTCAGGATTAAGATGTTTACGTAGAAGTGCTTACAGTAGCAACCGGCACAAAACATGCTGAAGCTTCCTCCTTGTATGCTTTTGATTCCCTGCAGCGCCTAGCGCAGAAATGAATGCTGGTGTACCTTTTAGTGCACGGGTTTAAAATTTATTTAAATGATGACAAAAGCTGTTTTGCTGTTGGCCTTTGATAAATGCAGTGCTTTTGTTTTAAATTAACGTGTGAAGTTATAAGATTCATTTTCATCATTGACCACAATGATGAGACAGAAACTATTCTTTTAAGTACCCAAGTGACATGATGTATGTGTCGAGGATTGATAGTGTGGAGACGTAGACAAAGAGAAGAGGTGGGACCATGGGCAGCAGTTGAAGGAGGCACACTTTTAAGTGCAAATAAGCTGTCAAGATGCAGAATTAGTTCAGGTGACTTTTGGAAAGTTTAGTGGAAGAGGATTGAGAACAGGTATGTTGACGTGGGTATTTTCAGGATTTCAGCACAACCAGGACTACTAGCTGGGCTCAGGTGCCCACACCCTGGTCTACAGGTAACCAGGAGCACTTTGAACGCCAGCCACCTGCATGCGGACTTCATCAGCCTTTCCTTCTCAAGTTCTCGTAAATATCTTCTAACAGTATCAGTGGCCACATTGCAGTTTTCTGATAAAATAAGCACAATGCTGGCTCTCCCGCATGGTGTTAGGAGAAACTCTACGATTGTCTGTAGACAGACTCAGTCCGATTTGAAATTGCACATTTTTGAGACGTGGTTGATTGAATAAGGTGACCTTTAAGATACCATGTGACTCTAAGATGTCACAGTTTGAAAGCTTAAAGAGAGTTTAAGGAAAAGCCATAGAAATGATTTAAAAAGTTGGAAAGTGACAGCCAAAAGTAAAGGTTATAGTCTCTGAGACATTTTTTAAATCCTGAAAATGAAAATTAAGTGAAAAGGGGGCAAGTTGCTCTAACGGTCCTCAAGTCTACAAAAGTGGTCCTGCTAAGACTGGTGACCAGCCTCCATCTCTACTGGCCAGAACAAGAGGAGGCAGGCTCGCTCTCCAGCATTCGGGATCTAGACTTGTTCTAAGAAATACATTCATGACAGCACACATTGTTAAATACAGGAAAGGGTCCTCAGGCGAGGTTTTGGAATCTTCTCTAGAGATTTTTTTTTAATGATTTTTGCCTAACCAGTGATGGCCAAGTGGATAGAGCATCAACCTGGGATGCTGAGGTCCCCAGTCCGAAACCCCAAGGTCACCAGCTTGAGCACAAGCTTGCTGGCTTGAGAGTGGGATCATCGATTTGATCCCAGGGTTGCTGGCTTGAGCCCGAGGTCAGTGGCTTGAGCAAGGAGTCACTGGTTCAGCTTGAGCCCCCTGATCAAAGCACAGATGAGAAGCGATCAATGAACAACTAAAGTGGTACAACTATGAGTTGATGGCTTCTTGTTTCTCTCCCTTCCTGTCTGTCTGTCTCTTTCTCAAAAAAAAAAAAAAAAAAAAAAAAAGATTTAAGATCCGCTTTAAGGCAATCCTGTCTACATACAGTCAACAATTAGGTGACTTTTCCTTGATCTTGGCAACATCACATGGCCTCAAGAGCCCGTGCACACAGAGGGTGCAGAAGGCTTAGTTCACCGTGATGTTTGTAATTATCCTTGAGCCTTTTGATGAGACTCTTTTAAAATGCCATTATCATCTGCCTAAATTATGTCTTGAATCTATAATTTGTTTCTTTGAGCAGATGAACCTTAAATATATAATAAAAATTGTCACAATGGGTTGCTTCAGAGAAAAGAAAGGGGAAGTTTTTTTCCTTGAAAGTAATTAATTCTTGGCCCTGGCGGGTTGGCTCAGCAGTAGAGCGTCGGCCTGGCGTGTGGGGGACCTGGGTTCGATTCCCGGCCAGGGCACATAGGAGAAGCGCCCATTTGCTTCTCCACCCCCCCCCCCTCCTTCCTCTCTGTCTCTCTCTTCCCCTCCCGCAGCCAAGGCTCCATTGGAGCAAAGATGGCCCTGGCACTGGGGATGGCTCCTTGGCCTCTGGCCCAGGCGCTGGAGTGGCTCTGGACGCAGCAGAGCTATGCCCTGGAGGGACAGAGCATCGCCCCCTGGTGGGCGTGCCGGGTGGATCCCGGTCGGGCGCATGCGGGAGTCTGTCTGACTGTCTCTCCCCGTTTCCAGCTTCAGAAAAAAAAAAAGAAATAAAAGAAAAATACAAAAAAAAAAATTAATTCTTAACTTCACTACTCTTGAAATGCACCCGCCCTCTTTGTTTTTTTGGCGGAGTCTTTCCTTTGCCTAACACACAGAGCTGTCAATCAGAGCAATGTCGTTGTCTTCTTCTGGCCTTAAGCAGTTACCTCCCTTCTAGTTAGTCAGCCTTGAAATCAGGGCTTCCTGTTTGGGATGTTAGACAAGCATGCAGATCAGACCCTGGTCCTTCCTCCTCGTCTGCCCTTTTCTGATCTGGTGCTGTCTGTGCCTCAGGTACAAAGGTGAGGCGCCCTGACCCTCCCTCGGCATTGTCTGTGGCCCGGAAGAGGGACCACCGCTTGGAAAAGAGGATTTCGCAGGTCTTTGGTATTACTCTGCCTTTCTTTCCAGGGCTCATCCTCTGCACACCGGTGGGCAGACATGTGTGGGCAGTGTCTCACGCTAGACTCAGGGCTTCTGTCTGCTCGTGCCTCACAAAAGCCTGTGTGCCCTCCGCCTGAACACATTTGAGGGGAAACGCCGCCACTCAAAGCCTAATTGTATTTTTAGAATGTTCAGGTGCAGCCAACTGGGGACCTATTTTCAACTTAGCAGACATTTCAAACCCCACCCCAGCCTCACAAATTGCAACTGCCTGTCTCATCCCTCAGCCCCAGCTCTGCAGAGACCTGCGGGCTCTTCAGCTTCCGTCCAACTTCTTTCATTGTTCACTTCATTTTAGCAAATGTTGCACAAGACACATGGGTCGGTGGTTTATAAATCTTTCCCTTGTGATGGTATTTATGGTAGCAAGATTTTACCTCCATCTAGGAATTTTCACAATTTATGTTAAAAGTAGGAAAATGTTTTGTTTGGTTGGGTTTTCTCCCTTCCCTTGAAAAAAGTGATGAGACCTGCAAAAAAATATGAATTATTCTCTTTTCATCTTGTTTTGAAAGTGGGTGTAACAGAGTCCTCCTTTTGGGGTTTAATGCTCAAATTTTCCCTTTGGAAACAATATCAAGAACTCTTGGAAGAGACAGACCACTTAAAAAGCAATTTTAAGGAGAACATTCTAGACAATTATAGCTTCCATGAACGCTGACCAAACCGTCCTAGAAAGTCGTGTCTCTCCTTCCCTGTCCAGCAGGGTTAATTGTATTTGCGGAGTGCATTGAGAGCACCTGTTGAGAACCGTAGGGTAAGTGCAAGTGTTCCCATCATTAACCCTGCCTCTCAGTTCCTTTCCTTTCACAAGGAAAAGGGAGAGTGGGTGTTCAACAATGCGACATGCTGTCTCCTGCTAGGGATAATTGCTCGTTTTTCTTTTATTGTTCTTGGCACTTCTTGAATTAGATTAATTTCTTTATATTCTATCTCCGTCTATTCAAGAGAGCGATTTCTTTGACTAAAAATATAACAAGACATGATACTCATTCGCATATTAAAAATAGACCAGGCCTCCTTTCATTTCAAAACCTGTTATTCTGGAAAATGCTCTTTCCAGTGTAGCATTGAAGATCCCACCCAGTGGGTTTTGCCACCATGGAGCACTTCCAGGTTCGCTGCGACCCCCACACAGCTGCGTCCCTAACGCTGAAATGGAAGCCAGAGTCAGTTCAGGTGGCATCTGCACGGATCTCAGAAGTTCAGAGAGTCTGCACAAAAGACAAATGGCGGCATTTCCATTACGCTGAGGGCTGACGCGCCTCTTAGGCTGGGATTGTAATGAACTCACCAGATGTACCAAGTCACTTAAAACAGCAAGCTTCTCTGAGCTACCGTGAGTGGCACTCGCTCTCTCCTAAGACAGCAGGCCTGTCAGCTGACACCGTGGTCGTTGTTCAGTGGTTTCTGGGATGCTTCCTAAGGGCCCTGTGGGGTACCTAGCAGTATGCTATTCTGTGTGTGGGGGTTAATGTGTCCTGATCTAAAGTGCAGCCCCCTTTGTCAAAAAGAGACTTTAAAGAAACTAGCAAATTAAGCTCAGTATGTAACAGGACCTCACCACCGCACAGGGAAACAGGACAGTGATTAGTGAAACGAGTCGGAGGTGTTCATCAGTAGATGCACAGAATGAGCATAAATTCAGCTCTGAGTGTCCTGGCAGTAGAGTGAGCACGTGTCAGGTTATGTAATTATTGTTACATGGCAAAAGAAAGCAACAGAATTGCTCTGAAAAGAATCATTTTCCTGGCAGAAAAGGCCAAGAGGAACTTAATTCAGAGGCTTCTGTTAGACGTTTAATAAAGAGTGGCTTCAACTGATACAGAAGTATTCACGTCGCTGTTCTAAATTCCAGCCCTCTCTAAAGATGAAGGCATCACATGAAATATGGCAGGGAGACTCTTCTGAAGGAGCCTGTGTCTGGCTTTCTGCCTTTACAACGGGGCTAACTTAGTCTCATGGAGAGGTGCCTCAGTGTGGCCGTTGGGTTGGTACATGCTCCACTGGGCCAGCTGGTTTCTCGCTACCTCATTCTCTTACTGTCTGAAGTGCATTCTGGTTGCTGATCAAGGCAGGATGCTAATCTGAAGGAGGCGGGCTTAGCCTTCTGTTTTGAGATGAGATTCTGGGGCTGAAACTCCAAAAGGAGGATCAGTCCACCTCTGCAAAGCTGGGCTCTGGGGGACCTGCAAGAAGGGCCAACTTTTCTTACAGGAACTTTCAATCTGCTCACACTTTTAGATGCAGACTGGGACCCCAGAGCATGGCTGAAACTATTTGTATCAGATATCTTTAAGGCAAGGGTTGTATTAAATGCCACAAGAGACCGGTTGGGAAATAAGGGAGCCAGGCTGTAGGTGTTAGGTACACAGGCCCTCTTTTGTGTTAGGGCTGGGACTGCTAAAATGGCAGAGGGGCCGCTTCCCCTCGGCTCTGACTGATGTCACCATGTGTGAATGGCTCAGTATTGCCAGAGCTTCCAGTTTCAGGGGAGGCTAGAAATCTTGATTTTACACACTAGCTGATGAATTAGAATACAAACACAGAAAACATTTTTTAAAAACATTTTACACACCAAACCAAATAAACCTACAATCAGGTTTCAGCTTAAGGGTCTTCGGTTAAAACCTTGTTATAAAACAAGGCCTTACTAGTCAACTATCTTCATCATAAAATAACCTCAGATTGGCCCAACAGAATTTCAGATTTTTAGCATTTTTAAAGGTGCTTTTCCAGTGAGCTTATTCATCTGACCTAGTAAGTGGAAATGGTCATTTTCCCCCTTTTAATTGGTTACATTTCCCCCCACACCTACAATAATTTTATTCTAATGTAGATAGTGTTGAGCTGCTTTCTTGCAATAATTATTCAGCATGCTCACCCTGTTACTTAATTTAGCACCACATTTGTAGATTAGTACCATGGACAGCTACCTCATCACTTAAATAAAATACCACAGTCTGGAATCTGTGTTCGGACCCCCTAGTACCTAGTATGTTAGCAGATGCTGATTCTGAAGTATATGTTTCGGCATTTTTCCGGTGCATGTTTTTCATTAGATGGTATACTCAAATAATTGAGTTACTTTTGTCCGGTCATTTTTTCCAGTTTTATTGAGATATAGTTGACATATAACATTGTGTGGTTTTAAGGTGATGATATGATATACTTACATGTTGCTAAATAATTATCATCATCGTATTTATTCCCTCCCATAATCACCATTTTGTGTGTGTGTGTGTGTGTGGTGAGAACATTTAAGTTCACTACTTTCTTAGTGACTTTCAAGTATATAAGTCTGGTCATCTTTCAGTAAGGAGGGGTAACACAAATATTAATAGTATTTATTGAAGTCTTATTCTGTGCCATGCATTATGCAGAGTACTGTAGACATATTATTAACTCATGTAATTTTCACATAGCTCTTCCAAGTAGGTATTGTCGATATCGTTATCATCATCATCCTACTCTATAGACATGGGTGCTGGAGGTTAAGTAACTTCCATGACTTGCCCAAGGTCCCACAGTAAGTTGTGGAGCCCAGTGCAGCCAGGCAGTCTATCTCACAGCTGTGTCCCCAGCCCAGAGCCCAGTGCTATGCCAGGATAATATTGTTTCTCTGTGGAAAGCAGGCATTATTTTGGATCCCATGGTGCCTTGGAAGCCCAATGACCATAAAGAATGGAATGCAGCCTGACCAGGAGGTGGCGCAGTGAATAGAGCGTTGGACTGGGACGCGGAAGGACCCAGGTTCGAGACCCCGAGGTCACCAGCTTGAGTGCAGACTCATCTGGTTTGAGCAAAGCTCATCAGCTTGAACCCAAGGTCGCTGGCTCGAGCAGGGGGTTACTCGGTCTGCTGAAGGCCCATGGTCAAGGCACATATGAGAAAGCAATCAGTGAACAACTAAGGTGTTGCAACGTGCAATGAAAAACTAATGATTAATGATTGATGCTTCTCATCTCTCTCCATTCCTGTCTGTCTGTCCCTGTCTATCCCTCTCTCTGACTCACTCTCTGTCTCTGTAAAAAATAAATTAATTAATTAAAAAAAAAAGAATGGAATGCAAAGAGCACTGAGGAATATATTTCTAACACACACACACGCACGCATGCACACACATGCACGCGCACACACACACCATCGCTTTCCTCTTTGTAATCACTCAGATACAAATATGAGGAGAATCTAACAGAAATTTACAATATTTATGGGGCTGAATCATATGACAAGCCTGATGCATCTGCCGAGATTCAAGGCTTATGATTCTTCAGCAAAGTACAGCTGATGCAAACAAATACCTTCCTGGTATTGTCTTGGTTTAAAGGAACACATTTCCTCATTCCTTTCTAGACCAAGGGAGGAGACCAACCTAGAGCCTGTGAGCAGACTGACTGTTGGTTAATTTAGTAGAGGTGTGGTCTTTAATAGTTAAGTGTAGTAGAGACCTTTAATATACTATTAATACAGTATACTAATTTGCTTAGTGTCCCAGTGGTTTTTAATAACTATTAATATCATTAAATTTTAGCATAATTTTATTTATTTATTTATTTATTCATTCATTTACAGAGACAGAGAGTAAGTCAGAGAGAGGGATAGACAGGGACAGACAGGAACAGAGAGAAATGAGAAGCATCAATCATTAGTTTTTCATTGCGCGCTGCAACACCTTAGTTGTTTATTTTTTTTAAAGATTTTATTCATTATAGAAAGGAGAGAGAGAGAGAGAGAGAGAGAGAGAGAAGGGGGGAGGAGCTGGAAGCATCACCTCCCATATGTGCCTTGACCAGGCAAGCCCAGGGCTTTGAACCGGCAACCTCAGTGTTTCCAGGTCAACGCTTTATCCACTGCGCCACCACAGGTCAGGCATCATAATTTTTTATTAAAGACCTTTTATCAAAGACCTAGTCTAAAATACAACTTTTTTTTATTCATGGTTAAATCAATGAGAGCTATTTGGCAAAGGCTCAAAATTATCCTTGTTAACTTGTTTTTAATAGTATTTGATTTATATGTGTGGTCAAACTACAACACATGCATGTATGTGTGTTTTCTAATTGTAGCCATATATATTTGAACACAGTGTTATTGGTTGGAAATGAAGCATAAAACATAAAAAAAGTATAGTTATTAAGGGGTTGAAATTATAGTTTTTAACTCCTTCCGGATAGGGATGTTAGGATACAGCTTTGATTGTTTTTCACTACAGAGGGTGGACGTTCCTGGGTAAGTTTGGTGGTTGCTTTCTTACCTTCCTAATTGTAAAACTCTTTCTTCTAATGGACATAAATGAATTAGCATATTGGTTTTCCCATCAATATATGCTGTCCTCCTAACTCGGAAACAGGTAGACTCCACAGAACAAGATGGAAACCCTTCGATAGACCAGTGAGAGAACTGGCTAGTTGCTTTTCTGATTTCTCTAACCTGATTTTATAAATAAAATAATATAACAGCATCTAATATCCATGACATAACTTGTTCAACATTGAATTCATTTGCATATGTTTGTGTCCTCATTCAGAGGAATGCATACAGTTAATGACTCTGAATTCTATTTCAGACGATCCATGGACACAAGGGACCGATCACCGCAGTGTCCTTTGCTCCCGATGGACGCTATCTCGCCACCTACTCAAACACCGACAGCCACATTTCTTTCTGGCAGGTAAGCATTGATGACACAGGCACTTTAGGTGCTTGGCATGATCTGCTGGGAAGGGCTTCCTGTTGTCCTGACAGCCCTGTCTCCCTTTTTTGGCAAATATCAACTGTTGATTGCCTACTGGTTACACGCAAGATGCTTAACGTGCAGGGTACACCGAGGACACGATTAGCAGCCTGGAAAGGGGGGAGAGGTATGCTCTCACAGAACTTACAGTCTCCGGGAGGCACAGGTAAATAAGCAAGCAGTTACAGTACAGAGGGAGACCTGAGACCAGGTGTGGATGGCTCCGCAGGGGAAGTGATATCTGAGCTGAGACGTGGTGATGCTGTGGAGCGGGTGTTTAGGGAGGAGGAGCAACCATTCAGAGGCGAGCAGGGCATAGTGGGCGGGGCAAGCCGGGCTCAGGCTGCTCAGGAATAGCAAGGCATTCAGACACCCTGACTGGGCAGGGGGCAGAGCAGAGGCAGCTGGAGTCAGCTTCCTGTTCGAATACCGTCTCGCTGTGTGCGTTCTGACTCCCACATCACATGTGCTCTGCTTTCCTAAGCTATGGGAACGTTTTCAAAATCCTGCGTATCCTTGACTGGCACAAGAATGCCTATGTTTGATTCGGAGTAAAATGAATATTAACATTGAACAACTAATTTCTCTGATGGAACTTGTTTCACCATCAGTGATTAATGTCTACCCAATCTTCTTTTTCATTATGTTACTTCTAATAATTACAAAAAATTAAACATTACCAACTCCCACCCCTGATCCCCCTAAAAAAGTTAATTTAAAATTTTGTTTTTACCTTTACTTTCCTAGGATGTATGTTTTATGAGATTTGGTTTTGTTTCGTTTGCTTTGAAAGCTAAAAAAGCAAAAGTTTAAACAAGATTTCATCACAGCTTGATAATTACTGGTTTTTAAAAAATCAATAGCTAATAAAATGTAAAACAGCTATAATAAATTGCTCAATTAATAGCAGTCTATGAAAGCATGTCAACTTCCAGATCTGTCAGACTTTTTCTAACTCTTCATCTAATTTTCCAGTTTATTGTCTCATTAGCCTTCCTTCCAGAATATAACTCCAGCGTCTCACTCGGCTCATGTTAACCTCTTTCCCTGAGAGATCTCACCCACTCTTCATGTGTCCTGGCGGGTAACCACAGGACTCGTATTTTATACTGCTGAAATCCCACACCCAAGCCCATTACGTGTCCATAAACCGGGCTCTCGCTACAACAGTCCTTTAAAGAGTTTACCTAGCAATTACACAGTGGTCTGTCTTACACCCACTGGACTGTGATAGGAATACTCTCCCATTTCCTGTTCTCTTGAAATAAGGAGACATGTTTGTGTCAAGCTCGTTCTCCGACATTTATTTGGCGTCTGAGCTGGGTGCTGGGTGCTTGTCTGGTTCAGGGACACCGAGCCTATGGGGTCCTTGCTTTCCAGGAGCTTGTGTTCTGCCCACTTTCTTCTGTGGGAAAAACACAAAGAAATCTCTTTTTTGTCCAACTTTACTTACCCCCTCCCGATATTATTGCTTATATAGAGGAATTTGAAACTTTTCCCAGCATTTTCTTGAGTTTCTGTATGGTAAACCTATTCCCCCTTATCTAGATGTTCAAGGTTCTGTTTGAATCAGTTTCTTTCTTCCCTAAATATTTTTCTATTTGTATCAGCGTTTCTGCCCAGCCCATTGATCGGCACCTTTCTTAGATGGTATGTCTTTGAGACATCCCTCCGCGGGCCAGCGCTTCAGCCTCTGGCTTTGCCAAGTCCGGGGCGCCTGACGTGTGGCTCTGTGCACGGGGTCTCCTTAGACCACCCGCTCCTCCCCTGCAAGGGCGGCCTTGGCTACCTGCAGGTGTGGGTGTTCTGTGGACACAGCAAAAGCAAGTCAGGCAGCACCCAGGTCTTTCCTGCCTCTAAACCCAGCGTTAGAATTGAAAATGCAGCCTGTTTCTCATGTGCTTAAATTATACCAAATAGGTCTTGAAATTCAAGTGAAGAGCATAGAAACATTATTCAGCCTCATCAGGAAAATCCACTAAAACCTCTTCCAGAAGTCTAGTGAGTTTTTATTTGAATTGAAGAGACTCCAAAAAGCGGGGCAGGCTCTACCACTGTTCTCCCCAATGGACTTGCTGATTTATTTAGATACATACATACTGTTTAGTTCTAGTGATGTATGATAACACTTTTATATTATTCCAGTAAATGTACTGCAATATATTTTGAAAACATAATGAAGTCTTATTAATATAGAACCTTACAAAAGCCATCAACTATTAAAATTCTTTGCTGAAAAATGAGTGTTAATGAGAAATATTGGTTGGATAATTACTCAAGTGAGACTTGGTAAAAGGTCTGTGTGCAGCATTACTTACACTGAGAGTAGCATTAAAACGCCTCCTGTTGTGATGAATTACATCTGTGTATGTATCTGTGTGTTCAGAAAATAAGCTTTTTAGAACTGGTTTGGTGAGGCATTATTTTTAAAGGGAAGGGAAAAGCCAAAGTTATACTTTATTTAGTTTACATACTGAACTATTGAATGGTGTAATTTGGTAATCTTCCAATTCCTTTAACTCTCCAACAATGTACTTTTATAATTAAATATTTTACTTCAGTGTATTCATTGATATTTGATCAAGGGAGATGGGGGGGTCATAAAATACCACACAATTCTCTTAAATTTTACCACTACCCTTTAACAAATAAGCATCTTCTTTCATAAATGCTAATAATAAGTTAGATGGATATTGGTTTTGTTTATTTTTATTTATTCCATCATACAATAGAATACTATTCAGCCATTTAAAAAAAGATGATGTGAACCTATGGTCATTAACATGAAAACATTGCCCTCAGCATTTTGTTGAATGAAAACAGATTGTGAAACTGTCTTTTAATATGAGCCTGTTTGTGTAAAATTCTTTAAAACTAGCTTCTCCTTATGTGAATGTAAGGTCTGGAAGGTGTTCACCAAAGTGTTAGTGATTATCTCTAGAAAGTGGGGTTTCAGGGGACTTTGGCTTCCTTTTTTATACTTCTCTTTTTTATTTGACTTTTCTACAATGACTATATCATTGTAATCCAGAAAACTTGAATGTTACCAAACATTACAATTCCAGGTAGTTTTCATTCATTCAAGGCTCAAATTGCCCTTACTTTAGTATAGTTACAGTCTGTCACTGGTCAAAACGAAATTAATATTAAATAACAAAATTGTTAATTGTTCTGATGAGAATTCTTTGAGTTTATTGGGAAAATTAATACTCCTCCTACTTCAAATTCATCTCTAACTTGAAGAGGTCATAGGGAAGGGATGGTCTGAGAAACAAGAAATTACAATTAACATGAGATGAGTGTCTTCATTGTTCCAACTGTATGCAAATGTAATAGTTATCTACCTTACAGAATTTGGAATAGTCCTGTCCTGAGGCAGGAAGGCTGTTAGAGCCTACCAAAGGCATTCATCAATCGATTTATCAATTGTTTGAGGGATGGCTCAGCTTCTAAGGGAAACCTAGATATAATCATGGACCTTTAAAAAAGTCTCCATCCTAAAACTCCAATAAAATATTCTCTCCCTGCTTGCCTTTGGCTCTCTCTACCCATTTCTTGTATGTGGCTAAATTTTAAAAGAAGAATTAAAAATAAGCAAGTGTCTGAGCCCTGAGCATTTTGAGCCACCAGCAGAAATCAAGCTTCATACTCTTTATGTCATAGAAAATCCATAAGAAATGAAAAATATTTTGTGGTTATTTATCAACTGAGAAATTAGATTTTTTTTAAAGCACAGTATGCTGTTGATGCCAGTTAATTTTAACCAACAATTTTCTGAATCATTTGACTATGTTCTGTAAGAGGACTAAATTATCATATACTGTTACTCTCTGTACAAGTGAGAACTATAAAATCAAGCTCACCATTGTTATTTATGTTGAAATTGTTTGGGAACCTCCAGAAAGCAATAAGGCATTAATTTGTACCTTTCATGGAGTTTGGGGGAGACAGAAGGAAGCCAGAGAAGAAGCTTTGAAGGATGACAGTAGTACTGCCCAGCTCTAGATGGTAACTGAGCCTAACAGAAAGAATTAATGATAACCATACATTTGGTTTTAAAATGTGACCTCGTACACTAGTGATTTTTTTTCACCTCTGTGTTGTGTTCGGCACTATTATTAATGCAGTAAAATCAGTAACATTAGTCATCTTAAAAGGGTTATTACTCAAGATGATTTAAATTGTGAAAGTGTCAGCGGAGCCTGCACGCATCCTGCTAGAGATGCCATGATTTACGCCCTCCGACACCGCCCCGCTGCTGCGCAGGCCCAGGTAGGGAACGCTGCTGCTCGCGCTGATCCGAATGCAGAGTGCGGGATCAGCGAAACATGTCTTCAGTGTCCGAGGACTCGCCAAGGTTTCGTGCGTCGGCTGTTCGTGTACCTTGGGTCATACTCTGCATGCTTCACGCCAGCCCCCAGAACCTTCCAAATCTAGATGGAGGTTTTACTGCAGAGAGAACTGAAAAAGAAAATTATCAATAGTACAGAGAGAAAGAATATTTCGGAGGACTCTTTCCTAATTCTCGTATGGTTCCCATGTGATTTTCAATAAATATCACAAAAGACATATGTTGGAAAAATGGTAAGTGATATTTAGAATCCAAAGACCTCATCAGACTCCCTCACTAGGACAATAGTTTTGCTAAGATAACTGCCATTCAATATTTAGCCCTTTGCCTGGAATACATGGTATTTAGGAGCCATTATTTCCATGTTATTTTTCACTTATGTGAATGGATTAAAAGAACTTAACATTCAGATCAACTCTGGAAAACCAGCCAATAAGAGGGAACTGCCAGTGAGGCGTTCAGGGATCCTCTCTCGCACGTCAGCGACACAGTGAGCCGCAGGCACAGTGTTGAGGTGTAGCTGATTCTCGTTTTCCCCTTCGAAATAACTAGAGCTTTCCAGAAACTGAACTTTTTAAAATGGAGGTGAGGAGGGCAGGTGGTGGTGGATAGAGATGGGGGAGGGGATTAAGTGTTGCCCTTTGATCCAGTCACCACTCACTCTCTCCTGCCGCACTTTGCTCCATTTTCCTGAACTAGTCCCAATACCTGCCTTTGTGGATTCATCCTTAAGCACTGTTAAAAACAAGAAAGTCAGTGGTTGGAAATACTCATGATTTCTAAATATTGTCTGGTCGAACCGTTTTATTAGCATGTACTATATAGCTTCCTTCTTAAAGATTGGACTTCCCTGCTGTCCTGTTCTACCCACAAAATAAATATCTTTAGACTTATGATTTTACCCTAACAGGGTCAGACAATTTTAATTTCATTGAAGAGACCCTTCAGAGGGTAGGAGTATGCTCTTAGGTGAGCGTGAGCGAGCCTTGTGGAGGAGAAAGTGGCCGGAAGAGTGTGGCACTTACATCGCTGTGCGTCAGGGCAAGGGAAGTGAGTCTGTCTGTGACACGTGTGCTCTCCTGTCCCTCTGTCCCCAGATGAACACCTCCTTGCTGGGGAGCATCGGCATGCTGAATTCAGCACCACAGCTGCGCTGTATGAAAACCTACCAGGTGCCCCCCGTGCAGCCGGCCTCCCCCGGCCCCCACAACGCCCTCAAACTGGCCCGGCTCATTTGGACTTCCAACCGCAACGTCATCCTCATGGCCCACGACGGGAAGGAGCACCGCTTCATGGTCTGATGCTGGCGTCTGCATCTCCTTTCTTTCCGTTCTCTAAACCGAGACTCCTCTGTCCTTACGCTGGGCCACTGGTCAGTGCCTGCCCGCCCGGTGTCATCCAGGGGCGCAGCCAGGTCTGTGTCACCTCTGCATGGTCTGGGACAGACGCCTGCTCATGCCACCTACTGATTCAGAGGCATGCGCACATAGCTCTGCAGGACGTGGCCCTCTGTCGCTCGGTCATTTTCCCCACCAGAGAGGGAGGGGAAGCCGCAGTGCCCGAGAGCTCTCCACTGCTGGGTGCCGCAGAGCCTGGGAATCAATAAACACTGTGATTGCGCTGCAGTCAGACCGTGTTCCCTCGGGCTGAGCCCCCTGCCAGAGCTGCCGGAGGCTGGGCGTCCCACGTGGCATCTGTGGTAATGTGGCCGTTCTAGTCGTCAAAACGCTTTTCCTTTGGATTTTCTAAAACATGCTATTGTTTACCAAAAAGATTCTGTGTTTACATATTTTAATTTTCCTTCAGCTGATTGTTAGGAAATTGTTCAATCCGATTTCCTAGGGTTTAGCCACTACCTTCTTTGTTAATACCTAACTGATTTGAGATTAATGAGAAAATACACACAAAAAAATGTTTTTCCTTGTGGAAAATACAGTTTCCCAAACACCTAGTCTTCTGAAATGCTTATATCCTGCTTAAGTGATAATGTATTTAGTAGTTTAAAATAAAACTATCTCTACTGATGATCTCTAGGTTGTAGAATTATCCAGTTGCTATAACTAATCCCTTAAATGGACTTTTTGAACAAAGAACCAAGTTTGGAAGCATACAGGTACCTGAAAAGAAGACACTTGTGTCTGTTGCTACAGATCATTGAAAGAAAGAACTTGACTCCTTCCTTCTAGAAACTTCACAGACCTGCAGCTCCCGGGTGTACGGCTCACCTCAGTTATCACGTAATAGTTACAGGTCGGCCTTCAAACTACTGCTGACCAGATAAAGAAAAACTAGGACAGCATTTCTTTTAAACAAGTATCCTAGAAAATTAGTAACCGTGGCACAAGTAGTCAGGAGTATATATAAAAATGTGAGGCTCAGTCAATCTGAGCAAACACTACAGGAAGAAAGAGTATTTATCACACATTGAATTCAGCTTTGACTAGGTCACTTTCTCCTTCTGTCAAATTCTGCGGGTTCTTGCTCATGGTACTGGGAAAGCTTACATAAAATAATATTTCGTATGAATTGCTCCTAATGAACCTTGATCTATATATAGGTGGGGATGTGGTTGGTTGGTTAAAATGGCTTATTATTGCAAAAATAGAAGATGAGTTATGAAATTCAGAGAAAATATGTGACGTTTACAGAGGAACCAAAATTATAATGGGAGCATTTAATTTGAAGGCGTAGATGTCAAGGTTTATATAATATGCAAAAGAGTAAAGATCATAGTTCGAGAACAAATGCATCCGTAATTTTATTGAAACAGAATTTTTAAAGACCATGTTAAGAAACTGATACCACTAGAACATCTCCTTCATATTGATATGAAGTCTATTATTTCCACTGATGGCAAACTTGCACTATTCCTTGGTTGTAGACTTTGGGTGTTCTTTCAAAAGTGAATTTATGAAACATGCATGTACATTGTATTTATAAAGATTATATATGTAGTTTCCAGGAAGAAACAAAGAACTATACAGTGTAGCCTTTGTTCGCTGAATATACTGTTGTGTTCGATGTAGATAAAGTTCAAGTAAACAGAAGGTGCCCTCGGTCTTTCCAGAAGGCTCCCCGGTCTTCTCAACACCCAGCACATGTTTACTTTATGGACTCAAATGGGGATTAATTTATTCTAGACTACACAGCTGTTTTGGAATGATGATGTGGAAGTATACCTTAGAGATTTTTTAAAACAAAATGTTTGGTGCACCCAGAGAAAGGTGTGAGACTGCTAGGCAGGTCACCACACACACATGGCGGATGCACACCACAGAGACCTAGGACAACACCTGAGGCCCACAGGAGCACAACCCCGGGGCAGTGGGCTTGGCCACCTGTCACATGTTGTCTGCACAGACGGCCGAGGTTATTGGTCAGTAGAATATTACGATTATAAAGCTCTGGGGTGGATGATATTTAATAGTTAGATAAATATCTTTGCTAAACTAATATTTGCACTCTTGTTAACACAGATCTGTCCTTGGCTATTTTGACCACCACCGCCCAAACTTCATCAGAGCTTAGATTTCTCTGCACTGAGGGAAACTTCGTATTGTCATTCCAGAGTATGCTTTTAGTGTTTTATTATTTCGTTGGCACTGTATTTGGACCTGTCCTCGTAAATGTAGAGGCATATATGGCTTCGCCGATAATTTACGAGCAAAAGATGACACGATGTGACACCTGTATGGAAAAGTAGTGATTGAACCCGCTGTGCACAGAGTGAATTAAAACGTCTGCCTCTCAAGACATCTCTCGATGACACCACTTAATAGATTCTACATGTGCTGAATGTTGCTCTGTACATATGTCTGTTAAATAAAACAAAATTGTACTGAAGATTGGTTTTCCCATTAAAAACATTATTCACTCTAAAACGTTCTCAATTGAAATCCATATGCTTTCTCCTCACCCCCACTCCCTTTGGTAGCAAATTAAGCTTCTGTTTCCATCTAATTATTCACTTCCCTGGAAAACCAGCATCAGGAAAGGCAAACTTGTTCACAAAGAACAGTAGAACCTTAGTGAAGGAAATCCCTGTCTTGCACTGTCGAGGCATGAGAACCAGAGAAACACCCCTACCAGAAACTCAGCAGCACCCTCTGTGGTTTGGGCAAGGGAATTGCATGCATGTTGCTTTCATCTCCACCCTACGTTTCTAAATAGACCGAATTCCAAGTTATATCTTGTCAGATTCGATGATATGGGTTGGCTGCCCCTGGGGTGGGGGACTGTGCTGAGATCATGAAATTCATTTCACTTAATACTCGTTTGGAGTTGAATTTGAATCCCTGAAATAAAGAGTGGAACCGGTTTTCAGAAAAGCAAGAGTAACAAGAGGTCATCGTGGCTCCCAGAAGGTTGTAGTGAATGTGCTTCTTTAATTTTCAGAGAAGAATAATAGAACATCTCAGAATGAGTCAATTATCATGTAGCAGTATAATTTTCATTAAGCAATAGATAAACATGAAAGGAATTGACAGTGTTTTTGGCCCGGACTGAACGCCCAGTGTCCATCGAGGGAATTGCATTAACATCTCCTGATGACTTAAATGTATCCTTATAGGGAAAACAGGGGCAGTACCTGTTCTGTATGATTGGTGATCACATAAACTGATCAAATGCGGAAAGGGCACGACATTAATAGGAAGGTAAAGCCAGGCGGTGCTGGGTGAACTTTCACCTCTCACCTCCTTGGCTGACTGACAGAGCTGAGTGTTGAAGAAAATCAATACCATGGAGCCAGGAGGGAAATATTTCCAGCCTCTAACTAGAGAATGTATTTTGACAAGGCCAAGATAATCCAAGCTGCACAGGAGAAGGAGAAGAGAAGACTCATTTTTAAAGCTTGACACTTCAAGGTGTTTTTGTACAATGGTTTAGAGATCGTCAATACATACAAATACCAAAGGTCAAAAAGAAAAGCCGGAAGAATTTCAAAAATTAGATGCTCAGTTCTTTTTGCTGTTTACAAAGTAAAAAAGACCCCAGAGAGGCTTGTGCTGGTAATTGTCGTTTAAAGGGACCGAGCTCACAACTGCTTTCATCGCCGCTGCACAGGAGTCGTGAGTGCCTAAAAAGGCAGTTAGACTTCTGGTTTCTGTACATTTTTTTTTGTTACATCATTTTGTGCCTATGTCTCAGAATCTTGTGTTTTGATTCTTGTTGGCAAACCTTAGACTGTCCTTCATGTTTGACTCGATCATTTGCATGAGAAAGGGGGTCATGTACTTCTGGAACTTGAATTGTTTCTAGTTTCCCAAGTCCCTTTCTGCAAATTGTGGAAGTTTTGTAATTAGTGCTCTTCTACGAAGTGATAGGCCGATGCGTCTCGGGGAGATAGGTACGCAATTCACTGCACTCTTCCCAGGGAGATTAGATCCATCCATTCTGTGGACAGGTACCTCCATCAAAGGGATTCAGATTCTTTTCTACAGATAAGAGCAGTCAAATGGTGTCCACACGGTCCAGCCCAGTGCAGGACAAAGGAACCCCGAGGTCGGCAAAGTAGCTAAAGGAACCACTGTTTTCTCGCGGACTTGCACAGCCAGGCCTACTGTGGATATATGCTAATTAGACAATGATAAATATAACTGAAAATATAGTGTTCATTTGTATACCCTCTTTCACACTAAAAAAAATAAATCAACTCTACCATATTCTGAAAAGATAGGTCTGGCTGGAGAGTTTTAGTTTTAGTTTTTGCAAATGGGGGACACAGCCAAACGAATGTCCTCTACATTCTGTGGTTTTTCAGAGGGCCAGAAATCTGGCCTGTGCCTGCTTTGTAGTGGGTGGCGGCCATTGTTACATCCATGGATTATGTCTAAGATGCTGGCAAGAGCAGTACACAGTAAGCAATAAAATGTGAACGAATACTTTTAGTAAACATTTCGACGACCTCATTGAGCATGGATAAACAAGGTTGTAAATTACTGTGTTCTTTGGGAAACATTGGTGGGTTTTTGCATTGCTGTGCCCTTTTTTTAATTAGATTTTTTTTTTTTTTTAGATTTTATTCATTTTAGAGAGGAGAGAGAGAGAAAGGAGAAAGAAGTGGGGAGGAGTAGGAAGCATCAACTCCCATATGTGCCTTGACCAGGCAAGCCCAGAGTTTCGAACCGGTGACCTCAGTGTTCCAGGTGGACGCTTTATGCACTGCACCACCACAGGTCAGGCCACATTGCTGTGCTTTTCTGTAGACTCCAGTAATGGGTCTGGACATCTTACCCAAAGGGAAGTCTTCGGTTCTACCTGAGCTCACCAGGCCCTTCGCTGCGTTGTTTCGTGTTGCATCTTCTCACCAAAATGTGTCAACACTGAGGAAATCCCAAACTGTATGCCAGCAGATGGGACTGGTTGGTTATGGCTGTTGAGGTTGTTGACTGATTGTTCAAAAAGAAAGTTTACTGAATTAATATAAATGAGGCAAAAGAGAGTTTATTGATATGGGATTTAGCACCCCAGCAAGAACCCAGGGATAGGGTGCTGCGCAGCTCGGAGGAAACGGTGGCTGATGTGAAGTCAAGAAGAAATGGCAGAGCTGTCCCTGCAAATGGTACACAAGAACCGCAAAGCTCAGCGTGGTGGGCCTGCTGGAGCAGACAAGCTCTGAGCAGCAGGGAACCCCGCAGGGGGCTGCTCTGTGAGCATGGCTGAGCATACTCTGTCTCCCAGAGCACACTCTCTCTCCCTCTGTCTCCCGGAGCGCCCTCTCTCTGTCTCCCAAGCAGTAAGGGCTGAGCTGGGGAGAAGGGCCGTGTGCACTGTGGGCCAGGGCTGAGGGTAGAAGATGCCACTGCAAGCCTGGCCCCCTGACAACAATGGGGACAATAGGATCCTGAAATAATAGAGACCCGGTGGGTGCAGTTTTCATAATGAGCAGCAAAGCTTGAGTGGTAGCCAGAAGGGCCTGAGCTGCAGAGATTTTTTGGAAATAAAGCATGTTATCTATCCAACTTAAAGAAGTACAGGAAGGATAACAGGAGGCTGAAGCCAGCTGCCCCCAGAGGTCAAAATCCCTTGCCTAGCTATAGACCCGAAAGGTATGGTTGTCAGGTCCATACCCATCATGGGTGCGGATCTGGGCCAGCGGGTCGTAAGCAACCCAGGTCAGCCAAGTTCTCGTCCAAGGGGAGGGGAGTTTGGGGTGGACAATAGAGGAGACACTGTGTATCCGTGGTGGCCTCAAGGTCACCTGCAACAGCAGGGTTGGGGTTTGTCCCACTAATATTTCTCTTAAGTTTCCTGCAGAATCCTAGAAGAGCTGCTCCCAGAATTGACTTAAAGGAAGTGGATCTCAGCAGAGCAGAGGGTGACTCGTGGAGGCCGAGGGACCAGGTACTCGGTGGTGGCCAGTTGGCATCTCTCAGTTAAGTCCCTCTCCAGGAATGGCCTCCTCAGGCCCCCTTCCCAAAGGCAGCCACGTCCAGTGGCTGCTCATCGGGGCCGCACTGACTCAGTCCTCCGGACCTCCACGTGGGATGTCTCCACAGGGCCAACCAGCTTCATTGCTGACGCCACTGTCTGAACCTCATCACAGCCCAAGTTCTCGCCCTGCCCCTTGTCACTTCCCCACACAGGAGGGTGTCGATCCCAGGGACACTTCTCAGTCCACCTCCTTCCAGCAACTCTATCCCAGCGGCTCCTTCCCGGAACCTGAACATGCCTAGTTCCAAATCTGCTTCCTCCACCGCATTAGCTAAACAAATGCTCCGTGAGCCCCCATTACTGAAATCTCTTTGGGCCCCAGTTTTCTCATTGGTCAAACAGAAATAAGGATCATTCTCATGGTCTTGCTAATGAGGGTTAAAGAAAAAAAGAGTTAATAAATGTAGAGCACCCAGAACGGAATCTGGCATATAGTAAAATTTTAATACATGCTGACTACTACGATCGTCCTAAGGTTTAAATGTGAGATTTTTCAGGTCTTCTGCACTTCCTGCTTCTGCGTCACATTAATTATTTTCCTGTGATTTATTTCTTTCTCCCCCCTCCCCCCCACAGAGCAAAGTGAAGAGGAAGGTAGAAGGAAACTGACAGTTCTGAGTGTACGTGTTTTGTGCCAGACCCTATACTAGCTGCATTCATTATTCTGCTTAATTCTTAATCCAGAAAGCAGTGAATCATTACGTCCCTTTCATAGATGAGGAAATTGCAGGTCGCACAAGATAAATGGCCAGGATCGCAGAGCTAATGTCGAGCGTACCTAGTACGTACATCCTAGACTCTGGTCAAGGCCCAGCCTTCTCTGTTTGTCCAGGTCCCTCCAACGGCCGGAGAGGAGGGGGCAGCGTCCTCTTTTAGAAGCTGAAGAAAATGTG
The DNA here is from genome assembly GCF_036850765.1 of Saccopteryx bilineata. Classification (NCBI taxonomy): domain Eukaryota; kingdom Metazoa; phylum Chordata; class Mammalia; order Chiroptera; family Emballonuridae; genus Saccopteryx; species Saccopteryx bilineata. Next base: position 14,650,513 of record NC_089500.1, on the reverse strand, counting down.
GTAAAACAGAAACCGATTAGGGTTTATTTAACCCTTTAAGGATTTTTCTTCTTCCTTTAGATTTGTGGCCATTGTACCAAATTTTTAAAAGACAGGAATTATGTTGAATTTCAGATGTAAATAATATGATTATCTTACCGTGAAATGGTTGAGTCAAAAGGTGCAAGCTGTGAAATGTGCTGCATTCCATGGGGCAGTTTTGTTGTACCTCGGGGACTGGTGTTTTCTCTTATGAAGTGAGATCTCTGGGAAAATAGGATTTGATGCACAGAGATGGGCCCCCACTTTTGTTGATTACTCAGTAGCATTTGGTGCTGCTGGCCAGCCCTCCTTTCCCTGCTCTCTCTCCCTGCCTTCTTGGGCCAACGCCCCTCTGACCTCTTCTTCTGGTTACTTTCGCTGGGACTTCTTCTTCATTGGGATACTCTTCTCCAGAGAGGCACTTTCTTAACAAGTTGAGAGTCACTGACTTAATATAAACATACTCTAGAAACTTAAGAATTTAAAAACAGAATCAAGACTCACACTTTTAGGACACACCTCCTGGGTGACGTGACAGAAGAAGCACAAAATTTATTTACCCACCTTGGCCAGCATTGGCCAAAGAGGACCCCCCTCCCAGACAGAGGCAACTCTAGGCTCCTTTATTCATGATAATATAGTTATAAGACATATTGGAATATCTCGGAATTTTCTAAAGCAAATCAGAACACACCACCATACTCACAGTCCTGAGCACACCAGCATACTCACTCACAGTCCTGAGCACACCACCGTACACACTCCAATCCTGAGCACACCTCCATACTCACAGTCCTGAGCACACCAGCATACTCACTCACAGTCCTGAGCATACCACCGTACACACTCACAATCCTGAGCACACCTCCATACTCACTCACAGTCCTGAACACACCAGCATACTCACTCACAGTCCTGAACATACCACTGTACTCACTCACAGTCCTGAGCACACCACTGGACTCACAGTCCTGAGCACACCACCATACTTACTCAGAGTCCTGAGCACACCACTGTACTCACTCACAGTCCTGAGCACACCACTGTACTCACTCACAGTCCTGAGCACACCAGCGTACAAACAGTACTGAGCACACCACCACACTCACAGTCCTGAACACACCACCGGACTCACAGTCCTGAACACACCATCGGACTCACAGTCCTGAACCCACCACCAGACTCACAATCCTGAGCACACCACCGGACTCACAGTCCTGAACACACCACCGTACTCACAGTCCTGAACACACCACCAGACTCACAATCCTGAGCACACCACCGGACTCACAGTCCTGAGCACACCAGCGTACTCACAGTCCTGAAAACACCACCGGACTCACAGTCTTGAGCACACCACCGGACTCACAGTCCTGAGCACACCACCGGACTCACACTCCTGAGCACACCACCGGACTCAGAGTCCTGAGCACACCACCGTACTCACTCACAGTCCTGAGCACACCACCGTACTCACTCACAGTCCTGAGCACACCAGCGTACTCACAGTCCTGAGCACACCACCGTACTCACACTCCTGAACACACCACCGGACTCACAGTCCTGAACACACCCCCAGACTCACAGTCATGAACACACCACCAGACTCACAGTCCTGAGCACACCAGCATACTCACAGTCCTGAGCACACCACCGGACTCATAGTCCTGAGCACACTACCGGACTCACAGTCCTGAGCACACCACCGGACTCACAGTCCTGAGCACACCACCGGACTCACAGTCATGAACACACCACCATACTCACTCACAGTCCTGAGCACACCACTGGACTCACAGTCCTAAGCACACCAGCGTACTCACAGTCCTGAACACACCACCGTACTCACAGTCCTGAGCACACCACCGGACTCACAGTCCTGAACACACCACCGGACTCACAGTCATGAACACACCACCATACTCACTCACAGTCATGAACACACCACCATACTCACTCACAGTCCTGAGCACACCAGCGTACTCACAGTCCTGAGCACACCACTGCACTCACAGTCCTGAACACACCACCGTACTCACAGTCCTGAGCACACCACCGGACTCACAGTCCTGAGCACACCAGCGTACTCACAGTCCTGAGCACACCACTGCACTCACAGTCCTGAACACACCACCGTACTCACAGTCCTGAACACACCACCGTACTCACAGTCCTGAGCACACCACCGGACTCACAGTCCTGAGCACACCAGCGTACTCACAGTCCTGAACACACCACCGTACTCACAGTCCTGAACACACCACTGTACTCACAGTCCTGAGCACACCACCGTACTCACAGTCCTGAGCACACCACCGAACTCACAGTCCTGAGCACACCACCGGACTCACAGTCCTGAGCACACCACCGGACTCACAGTCCTGAGCACACCACCGGACTCACAATCCTGAAGACAACACCATACTCACTCACAGTCCTGAGCACACCACCGTACTCACTCAGTCCTGAACATACCACTGTACTCACTCACAGTCCTGAGCACACCACTAGACTCAGAGTCCTGAGCACACCACCATACTCACTCACAGTCCTGAGCACACCACTGTACTCACTCACAGTCCTGAGCACACCAGCGTACTCACTCACAGTCCTGAGCACACCAGCGTACTCACAGTACTGAGCACACCACCATACTCACAGTCCTGAACACACCACCGGACTCACAGTCCTGAACACACCCCTGGACTCACAGTCCTGAACACACCACCAGACTCACAGTCCTGAGCACACCACCAGACTCACAGTCCTGAGCATACCACCGGACTCACAGTCCTGAGCACACCACCGGACTCACAGTCCTGAGCACACCACCGGACTCACAGTCCTGAACACACCATTGGACTCACAGTCCTGAACACACCACCGGACTCACAGTCCTGAGCACACCATCGTACTCACAGTCCTGAGCACACCACCGGACTCACAGTGCTGAACACACCACCATACTCACTCACAGTCCTGAGCATACCACCGTACTCACTCACAGTCCTGAGCATACCACCGTACTCACTCACAGTCCTGAGCATACCACTGTACTCACTCACAGTCCTGAGCACACCACTGGACTCACAGTCCTGAGCACACCACCATACTCACAGTCGTGAGCACACCACTGTACTCACAGTCCTGAGCACACCACCGGACTCACAGTCCTGAGCACACCACCGGACTCACAGTCCTGAGCACACCACCGGACTCACAGTCCTGAGAACACCACCGGACTCACAGTCCTGAGCACACCAGCGTACTCACAGTCCTGAGCACACCAGCGGACTCACAGTCCTGAGCACACCACCGTACTCACTCACAGTCCTGAGCACACCACCAGACTCACAATCCTAAACACACCACCGGACTCACAGTCCTGAGCACACCACCGGACTCACAGTCCTGAGCACACCACCGTACTCACTCACAGTCCTGAGCACACCACCAGACTCACAATCCTAAACACACCACCGGACTCACAGTCGTGTCCACACCACCGGACTCACAGTCCTGAACACACCACCATACTCACTCACAGTCCTGAGCATACCACCGTACTCACTCACAGTCCTGAGCATACCACTGTACTCACTCACAGTCCTGAGCACACCACCGGACTCACAGTCCTGAGCCTCAGGTTGGCAGAGAGCACGTGTTGGTCCCTGACTCCATGATGCATAGACCTTGGGTCTCTTTCTTGATGAGTCAGGGTGTCCTCTTGGACAGTCCTCAGGTGCTTTATCCCTTTATTGCCAAAATATCTGCTCCTGTATCAGCCACTATCTCTCCAGTCCCACACAATCTGCTTTCTGCTTTTGTTTCCAAACCTCTTCGAGAAAGAGGGTAGATGAGACTTCCAGAAGTATCAATACACTGCAATTTACCATTCAGTTTTTCTTTAAAGTTTATAACAGCTGCAGCATAAGTGAATTAAATAGTTCTAATTATCTGAGGTAGGGAGGACCAGCATCCCTGCCTTATGTTCTGAGTGGAATGTATTGCCTGGATCCTTAAATAAAAGAATTTGAAGAGAGGAGTAACATTTATCTAGACTATTGAGAATTTGATGTACACAATTTCATTTGAGTTTTTCAAAAATCCCATGAATTAATCTGCATTCTACAGGTTAGAAAACTGATACACTGACAGGTGAAGTGACTTATCTGAGGTCACACAGCTCGTTAGAGTGGGAGCCAGGCCTCAAATCCAAAGAGCTCCTTCCTCCATCAGTAGACAGTACCTGCAAGGCCAGTTCTGGAGTAGCTGAGAGACATGCTTCTTTCTCAGATTGACCTCAATAAAATCCAAGGACCTCAAAATTCAGTCTTCCACATTGACTCATTGAATGTCTATTCATTTTCCAAGCATTTCTAGAGAACGCTACATTTATCCATTGCAGGTAGTCACATCCTTATGCCTCTCCCAAACTATCTGGATAATGTGTGTTTTGTGAACACCATTATACACATTGTGCACACATGCATGCATGCACACACACACACCCAGCCCCTTCCTCTTGATAATTTCACTTAGAGCAATTCTCAATGCTTGTGTTCAACCAGTATCCCCTCTGGTGACATAATCACTGGGTTCTGGGTGCCCTGCCCTGGTTGACCAGGACTCTGTCTGATGTAGGGAGGACCATGCTTTGGGCTGTACCTCCCTGGATCCCGGCTTTCTGAGCCCCATTGATTCCTGCCTTCATTTCTTTTCCTCTTCCAGCCTGTGTCCCCAGAGCCTTCATTTCCAGTGATAAACAGAGAAGGAAGGAAAGAAGAATCTGGCTCTGGGAATGTGTCCTCTGACCATAGAGTTATGGCACTGATTGCCCATTAAGATAAACATTTATTTGAATATATTCATTCTGGCAGATTCAATTGAAAATTAAACTAATTTATTCACTTGGGCAATATTTACTGAACATCTGCCATGTGCCAGGCAGTAAAGTATGTGTGTAGGTGTTGGGATTCCGGTGGTGAGTGAAACAATTGTGACATCAGTTTTTCTAGGGCCTCCATTCTAGTGGGGAAGGATGGGACCAGAGATGGAGGATAAACCAACAACAAATCATAATATGGGCTGTGAGGAAAAGGGAGAGGCTGAGATCTATCTAATAACCCAGGGATCGGGTGGCAAAGTCAACCACGGGTCTCTGAAGGAAGAGAAGGAGCCAGATACCCGAGGAGAAATGGGACGGGGAAACCTTCCCGCAGAGGAAAGAGCACAGGTGGCTTCCCTGCGGTGGAAAGGTGTAGGACCGGTGGCGAGCAGCTGGTGATCTGGACACATTGTCACAGGAGCGGGAGCCCCGATTGTGTTGGATCACATGGACCATAGTCAAGGGTGTTTTAAGGGGATTCAAAAACCATTTAAAAGTTGTAAGTTGGGAAGTGTGATATGATTTAGCTGGAAAACAGATGCCATGTGGAGAATGGCTTAGGGTAGGTTAGGGGGAGCGGCAAAATGAAAACAGGGTATATATTATTTTTAAGGCACTGGCTAGGGCTGTGGTCTTATCTGAGCCTTGTATGGGCAGAATTCAGTTCCTCTGGGTGTAGAACTGAGGGCCTCAGGTTCTTGCTGATTGTCAGTGGAGGCCCGCTCTCAGCTTCCCCAGGTTTCCTCCAGTTCTATGTCATGTGGGGTTTCCCAGCACACCATATGGCACTGATGGTGGCACTGTGGTGGGAGCTGGAGGGATCGGTGGGAGTGGCCTAATGTGAAGGAACATTCAGGCAAAGGGGAGACCGTGAGTGAAGGCATGGAGGTGTGGAAGTGGGTGGTGTTTTCAAAGGGTGGCAAGTATAGCCAATTGTTTACCCAAGAGCCATTTCTCCTTTCCTCCCTGATAATAGCCTAACTGGTCCTGTTCTTCATATCACATGACCACCTGCTCAGGATGGACTCTCTCATCCATGTTGCAGTTTGAAGCTTGGTTAATTTAGGTAAATAACGTAAATTCTGGTTAAGGAGACATGAGGGGAAGTCTGGGAGGGTGGTGCTTTGGGGGAAGGTTTTCACCCCTGATCAAAAGAGACATTCAGTGGAAACTTTTATCTGTGGGCAAAGCTGGGTGAGTATGTGATGCCTGGGGCATGCGAGACACGTTGGGACCCACCCGAAGCCTAAGCCAAGCCCCTGGGTTTGCAGAGCAGGAGGATGGAGAGCACTGCAGCCTTTGGTGACACCGCTGGGCCTCTTGAGTAGCCAACCCTGCGGGTGCCCCTGGCAACCTGGTCCATGATGCGATCACCTTCCCCATTAGTTAAGCCACTTGTAGTCAAAGCTTGAAAACAGACTGCACATTGTCCAGTGACGTGGCAGGAAATGATGCCAGGCCCAGGAGCTTAGGCCTGACAACTTTCATAGTCAATGCCAAGGAGTTTGGCTTCTTTCCTGTGAGGTCTAAAGTGATCTTGATGTATTTAAGGGCAGGAACAGCCTGTTTCTGGCTGACCTGGTGGCATGGTGAAGAATAGTAGAAAATGGAGAGGAAGACCAAGTGGGAGACGGTGGCCAGCCTAATCAAGCAGGTCTGAGAACCAGAACTATAGCACCTGCAGAGGCAGGAGAAAGAGCTGGGGTCATTGTGGAGGCAGAAGATCACAATTTAACCAGCTTCAATGTCAGGGACGAGGAGTAAGAGACATGGGTTTCCTCAGTGCGAGAGGTGAGGAGCCCAGACCCTGCACCATTCTTGGAAAACACCATTCCCCTTCACACCTCAATGCCTTTTTTTTTTTTTTTTTTGCATTTTATTATTATTTCTAGGTGTCAGTGCTTTTATTCCTCCCATTCACTCCCTTGTGGGAGCCTTCCACAGTGAATTCCCATCCCCATAATTCCACATAATAGCCTTGCAGCAACGGGGAGGTCACGTTCAATTTGCACCATTTGAATCCACGGAACCTCGATCAGAAACAGAAGCCCAGGAGTGAGAACTACCTGCGCGAACTGCATTCATGTGACCTTCCACGCCCCACCGTTCCACACTGCAACCCACTGAGGGAGTGGCAGGCTGAATTGCTTCCAATATATTGATTAAAATCTTGGCCAAACAATAGAAAGCTACAATCTCACATCGGATCTATTTCTCAAAGACAGAGGCTGAGCTTCCTTGCAGGCTCAGAAATGCACTTAAAACAATGCTTGTTGTGTGATGTGCTTCCCAGCACTGACATTTCTTATTTTTGTTTTTAATTATATACAGTGTTAGAAAACAAGGGGGGTGGCTGAGTATGAAATAGTAGCATCTATATTCTTCATACCAAAAGCCTGCTTAGAATGATTTTGCTGCTCTGGTAGCAGCTTTCAGAAATGTTATTTTTGGTGACATCTTGAATGAAGCCGATTGCCCCAGCTTGACGATGGGGAACGGGGCTCTGGCTGGTCCAGTCACCCGTCGCCAGCCTCTGGCGTCACGCTGGGTTCTCATGGAGCCCTGCTGGGTGAAGAAAAGCAGAATGGAGGAAGGAGTGGACAGCTAGTGAACCCAGAGCGGGAAGTCCACCTGGCCCAGGTGTCCGCACCTGTATGGTTTGGTTAGCTGGGGGGCAGGAGGGCTGGGAGGGCCCTAACTCACTGTCTTATAACAGAAGTTGGACCGGAGTAGTGGCCCGTGCCCAGCCTTGACTCTCATGAGGAAGAGGAGCAGGTTCTTTGGTCGTGCTGAGATGACCAGGAAATGTACCCCCGAGGGGGCCCAGGATGGGAAGAGATGCCTGTGAGAAAACCGAGCCCTGACCCACAGTGACCCCTGCTTCCCCATCCATGGCCTGTGAACACCAGGCTTCTGGGCTGGCCCATGACCACTCAGCCCTGAAAATTCACAGTTGATTGGGTGCAAAACTGCTGCGGCAGATAGGGTTTTCCAGCTTCCGTGAGCGTGCGCTGTTCGAGGGTAACACGTGGGCAGCCAGCACCAGGGACGCATGAGCATATAGACTGACTGGGCAAACATCAAAGAAAAGATTCACTCAGAACTAAAAGGCAGGATGTTTGTTTCAGGTGTGTGACCTGGCCCACAGCCTCCTCAGGTAAACTGAGGCATGAGAAGGCGTGGGAGCTGTTGACATGGCAATAAACCTCCCCCTCGAGCCTGGCCTCTGGATCTCCTCTCTTATCCAGGGTGGGAGGGGATGGGAGGGGATTTTCCAGACTCTATTGATAAATCTCAGGTTGACCAATGAGCTAAATTAAAGCTAGGGTCAGAAACTACAGCCCCCGGACCGAATCCAGTCTGCCTTCTGCGTTGTTACGGCACTTGAGCTAGGAATGGTTTTTATAGATCATTCACAATCGATTTGATGACGGGGTGTGCTAATTTTGAACTCCAGTTAAGTGAAATACATCCCTCCCCCCAAAAAGAATTCCAGCCTATTCATTAGTAGGCTTCTATTACAAAAAGATTTATGTGTGTGTGTGTGTGTATTCAATTATTATATTTTAATTGCATCACTAAAAAAATTTGTGGAGTTTCAAGACAGGCCAGTGGCGATGAGAAAGCTGGCTTCGGGATATTGTGAGGATTCGATGAAACGCCTGTAAGCGACCCGCCCAAGGACTGGCACACCGTAGGCACTCCAGCAGCACAGCTGGTTGTAGCGTCCACACACTCGTCTGTCCCTGTGGACAGCAGTGTCTCCGGGCTTGCGGACAGACAGTGCCACCTCCTACACTAGGGCCCTCCAGAGGCGACGGCCTCTGAGAAACGGCAGAGGGTTTGGTTCTATCTGTTATCTGCCATAATTTTTGTGTTTGGAAATTTGTTAAGAATTCATTTTGATGAATCCCAAATGCATGCACCATGAAAAACAATTAGCATTAATAGCCTAAAAGACGGAGATCAATAAATAGATTCATTTTTAAACTGTAATAATTTATTTACTTCCTGGCTTTTGGGAAATACTGCATCTTCGGGTGACATGTCGACCATTAAATAGCCGAACCGCGATGATTTGTGACAGGGGGTCCGGGTGCCGTGCTCAGAGCCTGCTGTCATGTCCGCAGCACCAACAGCCGACTGGTGACAATGGGAAGGGAAGCAGCGGCCCTTTCCAGGAGACAGTGCAACTGGACAGTGTTTACTGGGGCTCCCTCACCCCTCCAGGCGTCCCGAAGGTAACGCCGCAGGTGGGAAAAATTAAGGGATGCCGCACGCGGAGACAGGGAGGCAAAGTCTGGCATTCATCAGGCAGCGAGCAGGGAGAAGGAAGAAAGAAGTATTTGAAGATGAGCGGGTGAGGTTCTGAGAAGCAGGGTTTGCTGCTCCAGGGGCCACGTGGCTACAGGCAGGCTCCTGAGCGAGTGTCCGGGTGAAGAAACAGGCAGTCCTTCTGGACTGAGGAAGGAAGGAGGGACTGCTGAAATGAGAGTCCCTAGGCATGGAGGGGAAGAAACGCAATCGTGAGCTTCAGTCCCTCGCCTTTCCTTGGTAGAACAACAGCTGCTACCATCGGCCTTTCCAGGATAACAAATGAAAGCCAGTGACCCTGGTTCCTTGTACCTGAGAAGCCAGAGCAGCATTCAGGGCGGAGAAGGCGAGGTTTGCTTAATGAGAAGGGGCAGGGGGGCTGGAAGCGACCACAGCCCTGCCCCTCTGCAGTTCCGACAGGGGACAATGTGTGGGTTCTCTGCCGGGGAGGACAGCAGCACAGGATGGGGCTGGGGAGTCCAGACAGACAGACACCCAGCCGGTGACGCCCAAGTCCACCTGCCCGGCTGCCGGGCTGAGCCCGGCCTGGATTGGCAGTGACTGCTGAGGGCCTGCAGCACCCGCCCCGCCTGCTAGGACTGGGGGTGGGGGCCAGCACAGATTACATTTCAAGGTGATAGTCATCTTTGACCTTTGGGACCTCTGGGGCCAGTGGTCATCCATCTTAGAGCCGCTGACCAGCAACCTCTGGGCTATTTTTATGGCCAGCAAACATTGCCCATTGATTGAATTGATTGAAATCTGCATGCGGTTCAGGGGGAAGGACACACCTCGCAGCCCGAACGGGCAGCTTGGTTTTCTGTTACCATCCTCCACCCTCTTCACTCCTCTTCCCACTCCCGGCACTGCAGTGTGCGTGGAGACAGGGCGCACACAGGCACACGCACACGCACGCACGCAGACACACACTCATCACGTTCTCTACCAGCAGATTCCTGGCACGGTATTTATTTCCTGTCAGAAGCATAAGGGATCCTCAAAGGATTTCAGCGGAGAAAAGCAGAGGTATGTTCAGTTCAAGGAGAGTCCAGGCACACTCACACACACACATACACACACACACACACGTCTATAAAAATATATAATAAGAGCCTGAAAGACAAAAACAAACATCTCCGGAATAAAAACTATTTCTGGTGATTGTGCAACATGTCACCCTGACTGAGCTGAACAATGTTTCCCGTAATCCCCTTTCCTGCGCATTCAGGGTGAAATCTGTCCGAGGTACGCAGGGCGGCAGGGAAGCGGCAACTGTGTTGATTCTGGAACGTTGGTTCAGGCACCGGAACAGGAGTGCGGGTCCAGGAGTGAGGGTCGTCCTTCTGCAGACAGGTTTCCAGGGCAGCAGCCAGACCGAGGCCTGGCGAGGAGAGGCCAGTGCTGTTCTAGCCTGTTCATTGTCGGTTCCCATTGTCCCCTTGGTCCCCTACCCAACACGGGCTGACTTTCAACCCTGCTCCCTGGTCCTGGGACTTTAGGCTCAGGACCCAACACAGAGAAGACTGCTTAACTAGCTCCCACAGTGGCATGCTTCCGCTTCTTTGATGGAGCCCTGACCAAACAACGCATCATCCAGAGAAGAGGGTGAAATACACAGTCACAAGGCCTGTTACCAGTTGACAACTTGGGTGGGCGCCTTGCTGCGAGCCTGTCTTGTGCTGTGTGAAATGTGTAGCAGCGTCCTTGGACGCTGGCACCTGATTCCAGGCACCCTTATCAGTTGTGCCAACCAAAAATGTCCCTAGACATTGCCAGGTGTCCTCAGGAGGACAAAATGAGCCAGTGATTTATGGCTGGACAGACATAAGCCCAGTCAGACTCCACGAGATGAGCGAGGGGGCGGGGCGCATGGTCACTTCCCCTGAAAGGTTGGGGGGCGGGGACTTGGACAAGCCTGGAGGCTTCTCTGTGCCTGTTCTCTCACCTACGAAAAGGGGAGAATAGTGTACCCACCAAAAGGCTCTCAGAGTCACGAGGTGATCGCAGTCTGATAGTATTGTAAGACTTGCGTTCGCTGAATGTGAGGCATTGTCGCCATGGGAATTTTGTCTGGCTCACTGTCCAGTCCTGTCCGAGCCACGTGCAGGGGTGCTCAGGAAATGGGCCCGGAGTGGAGAACGGAATATGCCCTCTGCCCGGCCGCAGGCTCTGCTGAGCGGTGCTGCGTGCGCCCTGCGGCTTCAGCAATGAAAGTCAATAAGATTGATTCATCCGCGACCCTTTGACCCCTGCAGCCAAGCTGTCACTGGGAGGTTGGTCTCAAACTGGAGTGTGCACGTAGTCTGCTGGAAGCTTGTCAGACACCCAGACTACAGGCCACACTATCAGGGGCCCGGGAACCTGCATTGCATGGTCTCCCCCTTGTAAGCGGTTTCTGCTGGATTACCACCCAACGTGTCACCACTCCCCAAGCAGCAGCAGCCTCCCTGGCCCTGGGGCAGAGGTCCTCGGCCTGGGAGCCCCTGTTAGTGCAGTTGGCAGCTTTCCAGCTGGGCCTTCGCTGCAGCTGGATGAGCAGACCTCCCCAGCAGGCTGTCACCTCCAGGTCTCCCAAGGGGCTCATGGGAGCCAGTGTGAAATGCCCAGTCCTTCCACAGAAGCAGGTGCACCCAGGGCCCAGCGCCCAGCTCTGTGGCTGCTGTGAGCTTCCCTGTGTCCAGGGTTTGTGTTTGGATTTGCTTGACTTTATTGTCTTGGTTTGGAGAAAACAGCCGAAGGCTGCATCCGGGGTCAGGAGCATGGGCTCTGCTTTGGGAGGGCACAGAGAGGGCTTTGAGCGTGTGACCCTCAGACACAAGCTGGGCCCTGATGGCCCTGCCGGCTCTGTTGCCACTGTCCTGACTGTCTTTGCCAAGCAGGCTTTCCGTGGGTGTAGTAGGTCCTCCGTAATTTCTGGGTTTTTTTGTTTGTTTGTTTGGTTGGTTTTTTTTACAGGGACAGAGAGATAGAGTCAGAGAGAGGGATAGATAGGAACAGACAGGAACGGAGAGAGATGAGAAGCATAAATCATCAGTTTTTCATTGCAACATCTTAGTTGTTCATTGATTGCTTTCTCATATGTGCCTTGACCACGGGCCTTCAGCAGACCGAGTAACCCCTTGCTAGAGCCAGAGACCTTGGGTCCAAGCTGGTGAGCTTTTTGCTCAAACCAGATGAGCCCACGCTCAAGCTGGCAGCCTTGGGGTCTCGAACCTGGGTCCTTCCACATCCCAGTCCGACTCTATCCACTGCACCACCGCCTGGTCAGGCCGTAATTTCTGGTTTTAAATGAAGCACAATTCTAGAAATGTATGAGCAATCCCAGCCTCCCCCTCCCCGTTGTATGTAATATCCTCACTGCAGCTTTAGAACTGTGGTAACGCCACCTCAAACAGGGTCTAAAGTGCTCCCCAGACTCAGAAAGACCCTGGTGCTCCCCCTCACTCCCAGCCTCCTCAGTTCTGCTGCCTGAGCAGGAACCTGCCAGCCATGAAAACAGTACTGATAACCTCAATTTAAGACCCTACTAATCTTCTTTCCTTTGCTATCCAAAAGCCCTAGTTAAGCTAATGGAATCTTTAATAGCTTCATTTGCAACTCCCAAGACTTACCTACCTCACAGAAACAACAGGCTGGCTGTGACCAGCCCCCACCCCCACCCCCTGCCAACAAGGCTAGAGCATCTTGACACAGGACATCCGGCCTCGTCCAGGCTTCTGGGAGATGAGTGGACTGGTGGAAACATCTCAGAGAATCAGAAAAGCCCCTCCAGGAGGGTTACGGGCCCCTCTAGTGGGCACAGGTGCAGAGGTACATGCCCCAGGCTCCCTGGCTCCAGCCACAAGCCCTGTCCCTGCCTGGGGCTTCCTTCCTTGCTCAACACCCTTTTCTGAACGAAACTGCTCCATTTATGGAGGCAAACTTTGTCTTTTTGTCCGAACTTTCTACTTAATCATGTTCTTTACTCACAAACAACATTTCTAGGTGTAAAGCCAGTAGCCACGGCCACCATCACAGCCGCCTGGCCAATGCAAGTTCGCATTTGATTTGGACAGACGGTAATGAAACAACGGAGCCAAGAACTGGTGGGCCATTAGCTTTAATTCTAGCTTGCACCTGGTGGGCAAGAAATACATACAGTGGGAAAACACTTTCCTTTCCATTCAGGGCTTCCAAAGCCACTGACTCATCCGAGTTTCCTAGAATCAAAGTTTTCTACCTCACCAGCCTTATTCACCTCTGTGCCCCTTCTCCTCTCTCTGCACAAACTGGCTTCTTCTTCAGCATTCCGCCATTTGGCTGCTTCTCCTCTCCTCCACATGGCCTTTCTCTGCTCTCCTCTCTAATGCTAATCTCAGGAACCGAGAGAGAGAGCAAACTTCTGGTCTGCCCCATTTTATAGTGTAGAAATCAAAACCTTTAATCCAATATACAAACAGGGAAATCTCTGATACAAAGTCACTTAGGGTGGGAGAGGCTTAGTCTTAAAACTAAGCCTCAGGCTATAACAACTCTGCCTGCTTACAGCCTGTCCCCCACACCCAATGCCAAACTATAAGCGAGCAAACATATATCATATTTACAAACTTATTTGACCAACACTAGGCATCCCTGAAGCTTTACAAAATGCACTGGGTAGCAAGGAGGGTTCCTGGGTGGGGTGGGCGACCACCCTGGTCACTGTCTGTTTCTTGTCATCTGCGTGGCACCGTGGGGGGTTGCCAGTGTGGCGTGGTCCTCATACCCGGGCCATCACGGTGGGAGGGGGGTGCCAGGGAAGTTCTTCCTGCTTCACTCCAGCCTCAACCTGCGGTTCACCTGGAAAGGGCAAAGGGCAGCAGCCCGGCCCTGGACATCTGCCCCCATGCCAGGACGTCCAGCTCCGTGCCAGGGACTTGGGCCTAAGCCTGGGAGTGGGGTGAGGGGTGTCACCTGGAGGGATGGAGACAGAGTTGGAGACAGGTTCACAGGCAGCTCAGCCCTGGAGGTGGGACCCCGCAGGGCCAGAGGCCGGAAGCAGGTGGAGACCGAGGATGGGGCTGACTCCGAATTTGAATGGTGGGCTGGCTTCCCGAGCACAGTCAGACATCCCCAGTGAGGGCAGGTGGCCCACGTGGGCCAGGATGGCAGCCATGAGGCCTGATGGTGTGAGCGCTAACTTGGGTGGGCACCCACTCCCTTCCTGCCTGGGGGAGGCGGGCTGAATTTAGACTCTGACAACAGAGAAAGCACCTTGGTTGAAGCTCAGAAAAACTAAAGCCTATGACATCTCTAAATTAAACCCCAGGGAGGCAGCGCTGCGAAGGACTCTGGGGATGATCCTATTCAACCTCAAAACCAAGGCCCTTGGAGACTTGTATCCTAACCACTATGTCACAGCTGATTGGTGGCCTGGGCCCTTTCCTCTCTGGGTGCTCAGCTCCATCAACCCAGATGCTCACTTTACATGACAATATCTTGTAATGACCTCTTAACAATTGTGCTATTAAGATTATAGATAATATAACTTCTCTATCTACATAATAAAAAATCAATAGAATGCCCTACATGTAATATAAGGGAGAAATAAAAAGGAAGTGATTCATAATGAAGTAGTTCGATAAGTACGCAGGCAGCCACAGTCAAAGACAATTGCCAGGGACACCACAGCTGCACGTGCGGACGAGTGGAACTAAGTCGTGTGGGTGACAAATACCTTACGTGTTTGCATCTATTGATTATGTGATTTTGGGAAATGGCCAATATTTCTTAGTAACGTTGCGCCCAAGACTAAGTGCAATCTCCTCTCTTTAGAAAACTTTTAGCCCAAGTTCTCAGAAGACAGTAGGAGGCAGGGATGGAGGGGTGATGCTCTCTCTCAGAGATGCGATCTCAGGGCAGCAGGAGTGAAGGAAGAGGTAAGGGCAGCCGGGAAGGCTAGAAAGCCACCTGCACGCTGTTTCCTGGGTGGCCCATGCCGTCAGGCACGCTACTGGGTGAGTGAGCGTGCTCAGCTATGCAGAAAGGTTTGGACAGGCCCGTGGGAGAAACCACACTGCACAACACCCCCCACACCGGGAGGAGGAAGGGAGCGGGAATTCTCGTGCTCTGGCCCAAGAGATTTCACCAAGAGTTAACCTGCGCTTCCAGGTGATGTCATCTGGTCCCTGAGGCAGCTGCACCCTGTTGAGTGTGGCCTGTGCTCTGCTCTAGGAGCAGCAGGACTATCAGAGACTGGGGACATCAGGGCTGGTTGGCCTCAGGTGGTGGCACCATGATTCCTGGTGAAACAGGTCCCCACCTGAGGGCCTGGGAGGCAGGTGCAGCCAGGGGAGTGTGGGAGGTGAGTATCTGCATCTACTACTACGAAGTGGTTGCATTCCTGGGAGGTTCAGGACATAAAAAACCTTAGAAATTGTGTTTATGTATTTTTTAAAGGAGTTATGTTTCAGGCTCAGATCATTATGATAAAAACTTTTCAACTTACTCAAATATTTAGCAGAGCCTTTAAGAGTCATATAGAACACAGGACGGTTATTTCTGTGTGGGACTATCCCTTAGATTATAGGGAAAAAATAACTGATGGTTGTAAGTTCCACGCATTGTTGGCCTAGGTGCTTTGTACAGATGAATTCACTGAATGGGCACAACCACCTTAGGAGGCCAGTGCATTCATTGACTCTATCTTATAGATCAGAAAACTGGGGCGGGAGAAGTTCCCACACCCAGTGAACAGGAGAACTGGAGATGAACCCAGGGCTCTAGGTGTGGAGGCCACCCTGGGCTCCAGCCACCCCAGCCCTCACCAGCTAACTGCCTGTAGTGTCTCCTACCAATCCTGTGACAGCAAAGCACTGTCCCCCACGTCACCCTCCCCCCACAGTCGTGGCTCTGTGCTCCAGGATCACTAACCCCAGACAGGCTCTGAAACTCAGGGAGGGGTGGGCGGGACCTGAGGTAAGGGATGATTGAAGGAAGAAGCGCTGGGAACATCCTTGTGAACCCCCTTTTGTTACACCTCTACATGTGAGACAGGCTGCGCCTTTGGTCACAGTGGTGGTGAGATTTCCAAGAGGTTTAACTGTCATCAGCCAGGTTCTGATGGGGCACCAGGAAAAAAATAAACAACAGAGAAATCCTAAACCTCCAGCAAACCAACCTTCTTCTGTTTCCGTGCTCCCGTGCCAGAGCCGCCTGGGTGTGTCCCAGCTCGCCTGAGCCCCTGGAGGGCCAGTTGGATCGCATCTGAACCTCCGGTTCCCAGGGCGGCTTTGAAACACTGCCAGAAACATCTGGTGACTGGTGAGCCACCTAGGGCTAGCCCTCCCCACAGAGCCTCTGACAGGTATCTGCACGGGGAAATCTAGCTCCCCACTTCCTAGTGGGTGGTCTCAGATCTGCCCAGGCACCAGGCCTGGGGGCCCAGGCCTTCCGGGAGCTCTGGAATCCCAACAGCTGACTGGCCTCTGGTAGAGAGGAGCCCAACTTTGTTCTGGGGCCGAAGCTGAGACATCTGAGACTGTCACCTGCTCACTGCTGTGATAAATAAAACAGTGATAATGATAATGGCCAACCCCCCCCCCCCCAGCACCTACTGCATCCTGGATCCTGTTCTCAGCACTTTGTGAATATTAACCCTGCCAACAACCCAGTGGGCTGTGTACTTTCGCCATCCTTGGCCACCCCATTTCACAGGTGGGAAAACTAAGGCACAGTACATTTAAGTGATTTGCCCAGGATCATGCTGCCTCATAAGTGGCTCCTGGGCACATGTTCTGACCAGTGCACCTAGTGCCCCTCTGCAGCAGTCCAGGGCAACACGCTGCCAAGGGCTCTGCTCCCACCTGGCCGCCAGCTCCTTTGCATCAGGCATCAGAGGTCCGGAATCAATGACCACAGTCCTTTCCAAATTGAGCTGCCCACTGGGGACATGGTCTCCGTGTTGCCTCTGCCATAACTTGCCTGGGGCAGACATTGCCCCTGCTGGCTCTCTCTCCCCTGCTCAGGCGAGACTGGGTCCCAGGACTTGAGAGAGTTCAGAGGAGGCAGTGCACATCTGATTCCTGTCCTTGCCTGTTCCCCACGCTAACGCCTCCTTATGCCCACTCTGGACCTTTGGGCCTCCTGATCTTCCTGACCTTCACCCTCTGCCTGGAGGGGCCCAGACACTTGCTCCCTCCTCTGGGCTCTGAACCTTCATGATGCTCCAACTCTGTCTCCCTGGCCCTGGAGTAACGGACTTCTGGTCAGGAATTTCCCGGATGCTGAACATACACAGTGTGAGATGAGGTGCTGATGGTGTGTAGCTAAAAACTGGATTGCTTCTCTTACTAAAATGAGCTGCTATTTAACTTCTTGCCAACCCATTGAATACATTAGAATAGGAAATAAACAGGAAAAAAAGAAGACAAACAAAAACCAATATAAGGTGGGTTTCCATTTGGAATCAGATAGGTCCTGTTGATTTGCATCTGACATTCTGTAATCAAAGAATTCAGGCCTGGTTGGTGGACCATGAGTGGCCCTTTCCTGCTCACAGGTCTGGGGACCCCTGGTGTACAAGGACCCCTGGAGAGCCGGGTGTCAGCGCCTATGCGGTCCATGGGGGACGCTTGCAGACCCTGCGCCACGGAGCCCTGCGCCCAGCAGGCCCTTTGTCAGCCCAGACCCAACGTGCATTCTCCAGTGGGCACAGCGGGGCCCCTCGCGGCGCCGCGGAGCCAGGGATTACAGGCTGGGCCCCGTCTGCGGCAGATGGTAGCGCTTAGAGCTGAGCTGCACTCCGGTGCTCTGAACATCTTGAAAAGATTTTCTTAGGAGTTAAACTTGGCTTGGAGCGACAATATGGTTCAGTCTGTGGCTTTGCGAAGGCCTCGGGTTGGGGTGAGGGGGTGGCTGTTTCCTGTTCCCCGGGCTCACTCTGGCTCTTGTTCACAGGGGCCCTGCGTTCCCGTGTCCTGTGGCCACGGGGCCCTGAATTTCGGCTCTATTGTTTGAGAGTCACGCTCGTGTGCTGCTCGGAAGGCCATGGGACTGTATGGGCCGTCCCTTGAGGGCACGTTTAGATGCCCCAAGGACAAATGGACAGACCCACACCCTCAGGCACCCAGCGAGGCAGGGGCATCGTGTCTGCGGGCCAGGGCTGTGTTTTGCTGTTGTCTGTACTTCATACTATATTCAGCTTGCTGAGCGACTACACAGGGCTTTGGGTCCCCAACCTCTGGGCACCAGCCAGGACCAATTTACAGCTTCCTGAGTCCTAGAGCTCACGGCTAATTGCACCGGAATAATACCCTCTAAATCCCTATCCTAAGCTTGTCCTGTTTAATGAATCCTTTGAGGGACAAAGAGTTTGATCGTCTCTGGGCTCAGATAACACTTCCCTTCCCCACCCTACAATACTCCTGTCTTCAGTTTGGACGCTCGAAACTCTTCCTAGGAAGACCCAACCGTCTCCCCAAGGAAGTCACCCAGGAGCATCTCCTGGAGGAACAGATGACTTTAAATTAGCAGAAAAGATGCGCGATTCCCGGCCGGGCTGGCCACGCGCTCTCGCGCTCTAGGAGTGCCGGCAGCCGGGAGCAGGCTCCATTGACCATTCATGAGATGTCAGGTGGGCTACAGATGGGAGCTCGGCGTTATTGATTTTTACTAGCCTGCTAAAATTGAAAGGGAAAAACCCTCCTTAAAAGCTCGCAGTTAAGCTTTGTTTCCTAAATGATGATTCCAGGGCTCTGAGTTTGTCAAAAGCAAATTTAAAATATCAGGGCTGTTGGAGATATAGGAAGAAGAACTCTTCCCACAGTTTACTTCAGGGAGGAGGGGATCTCTGCCAGGTTTGAAGGGTCCAGGGGAGGGGGAGAGACTCTCCAGGGAGGGAGGGGGAGGCCGAGTGAGCAAAACCCCCAGCTCCTTCCCCCACAGCAGCCCCTTTTAAATATCGGATGTGGATACAAAGAAATGAATTTGAACTGCTCCAAGCGGCAGTTTCCTGGCAAAGCAATGACAGGGGATGCAGTCCGGCAGCCTGAGGGGACTCAGAGCACTGACTTGGAAAGCAGAGAAAGTTTGGGGTCAGGTGGATGTGCTCTTTGGGGAACAGCTGCAACAAGGAGGCCAGATCCTTCCTCTCAGTTACTCATTTAGAGGTGTTCTCTGCTGTTCATCTTCCCGAGACGGCTCTTCTTCCAACAATGGGGTCTGTCCCCTTCCTGGCACACTAAGGGCACAGTCATATCTGCAGAGAGGTCCAGACTTCCACTCTGCCTGCCGGCATCGGTGAGGTGCTTGATGCTATCTTACTACCTTGCCGATGCTGTGCTCTGCTTGGGTCATTTTGCTCCAGATCTTTGGACCCAGCACAGTCTCTGTGAGTCCATCAAAGGGTGTGTGCGTGTAAGGCGGCCTCCTGGAAATGACAGTCCTGCTGGTGACTGTGTCACTGAATCCTCCTGAATGTGGCTTGCATGCATACATGCATGCATATATGCACACATGCGCACACATATGTGTGTACTTATGCATGCATATGTGTGTCCAGTGCATCCATGTGTGTATACATGCATGTGTGTGTGTGTGCACACGCATGCGGGTCTTTATCTGCCTGTCAGATGGAGGCAGGGACACTCTGGCTGCTGCTGACTTCCTTCCGAACTGCACAGGGGCACTGCAGCATTGCAGAAAATATATTGACTGATTGATTGACCTTTCTGAAGTTAAAAGAGCAAGAAGCTGGGAGCTATGAGACCAGGGATCTAATCAATGGGTCGATCAGCACATATCCACTGAGCACTGGCCAGCACAGTGCTGGGCACTGCGGGGTTTTGCAGAAGCAAGCCGCATTGTCTCCGCCTCAGGGTTACAAAACATGTGTGTCCGTAGGCAGTGTCCGTCTGGTGGTGGGACCACAGGTTCTGGAGTCATAGAACTTTGGGGTTCTGCAGGGCTTTGGGACCCCTTGCCCAATTCCTTTCCCTTGCGGATGAGGAAGCAGAAGGCTTGGGAGCTGAAGTCACGTCGGGCCCCTGGAGTCCCGAATTCCAGTGTGTCATCACTGACCAGCTGGACAGCCCCAACTCTCCTGAAAGACCCCATGGGCTCTGCTCTTAAGTTGCTAACTGGCCGGCCCATCGCCAGGATTTCTCTTCCCTCAGATAGGTGGAGCAGATCGTCCTTAGGTGCTGGGAAGCTGGCTACCCCTTTAAGCCCATTTTGGCCGGATGAGGGGACTACAGTATTATGGTGATGACACAGCAGCTAACTTCCCTTTAACAAGAACTGACTTTCATGTGCTCTGCTTTGGTCACCCTTTGTCATTCTCAGGATAGTGTCATGAAGTGTGCACTATTATTATTCATAGTTCACCTGTGAGAACACTAACACTAACACGCGGGTGACTTGCCCAAGGACACACAGCCAGTGGGCGGTGTCAGGACATGCATGCACACACCAGCTCCGGTGGTCCAAGTGTAAAAAATTTAGCAACCCAAGTTGTGTTTGTTTCCATGGTTTCCACGAACTGTATAGCATTATTTATTGCTAAAAGAACTGGCTACTTCAATGTCGATGGAGACCAAGTCTGTTCCCGCACCCCTTTTTAAAGCCAAGATTGGGTGACTAGACTGATACATTTCGAGGAGAAACCCTGTTTCTTTAGGGGTTGGCAGTCTCTTGTCAAACCTCTAAGCAAGGGGCAAGAAGAGCTATAATTAACTCTGTGTGCCAGCAGACTACAACAGGATGCTACATTGTTAGAGTCTCGGGGTTTGGAATAAATACCCCCTCTCCAACCCCGAGAAAGACAGATGGCTTTTGAAATAATTCTTTTTTTTTTCCATTTTAGAAATAAAAAAAGAAATGAATTAAGATTTTAAATGTCTGTCATATGCCTTGAGCACAATTTCAGGGTAATGATCAAGTTCCTTTCTTCTCTAGCGATGAAATCTGTTCTTGGTCAGGGATGGTCACCTCTCAGATGTCATGCCAGTCAGTCAGAAAGACACAAACGGTCCCATGTCCTGTGCTCTTGTGTATTTGATGTTCCCCCAATTGTAGCATTTGAAGAAGCATCATGTTGAGATTGGGTTTGATGCTGGGCGGGCTGTTTGTGGCAATGTCTTCAGGAATCATGGCATTTGGCTACGTAAAGAGAAATATCCATAGAGCAAGCAAAAGGGAATTTTTTCAGCCTGGTCCTCTAGCACAGTGGTCCTCAATCTTTTTTGGGCCACAGACCGGTTTAATGTCAGAAAATATTTTCACGGACCAGCCTTAAGGGTGGGGCGGATAAATGTATCACGTGACCGAGACAAGCGTCAAGAGTGAGTCTTAGACAGATGTAACAGAGGGAATCTGGTCATTTTTTTAAAAATAAAACATTGTTCAGACTTAAATATAAATAAAATGGAAATAATGTAAGTTATTTATTTTCTCTGTGGACCGGTACCAAATGGCCCACGGACTGGTACTGGTCCGCGGCCCGGGGGTTGGGGACCACTGCTCTAGCACACTGGGGAATTTGACTCAGACTCCATTTTGAGAAATGAGTTGGGGAGGTACTAGAAATTTCCAGGGAATTCTCTCACACACCCTGTATCTAACCCTAGCCCTGCCTCCTGTAGTTAGGGCTTTTGGTCTGTCTCTGACTGGAACCAAAGAATCCAGGGCCTGGCAGAAAGAACACTTCTTGGTCCTTGTCTCCACTAACAGAATGGGTTCCCAGCAAGGGTTTAACTCAGAAGGGATCCTGGTGACCAGGGCTGCCGAGCCTCCCCTCGCAGAGCACTATGGCTGAAGGACAGCTGCAAGGCTGTAAGTGTCACCAGGAGACAGAAGAGGACCCAGGACCTATCACTTTCATGATCACTTCAAATTACAGTCATTAGTTCAGAGGCTTTGTTTAGCAATAGGTGCCACAGCATTTGGTTTTTGTTCATTGATTTACATGAATGCATATTGTAACTGGCTTCTTAGAATGTGTAATTTGCCCGGGGTAGGAGGGAGAGCTAAAATATCACAGGGAGGGCAGTCCCCTTTCCCCCCTTAGCCCAACTGAGATACCCAAAGATGTCTCAAGAAAATGCAAAATGACCCCTGAGGGCAAAGGTACCCCTAATTGAGAACCACTGGTTCAGGGTAACCAGAGATTCTAACAGACCCAGACTCGCTACAAGCTTTGGTGTAGCACCTAGAATTTGAGGTTCCTAGGGACACAAAGGTGCGTGGGGCTAGAGAAGAGGGTGATGCTGGGTAGAGTCACCTGCTAGAAAGAAAAGATTCTCAACAGAAAAATATAAAATTAGCCAACCCTGTATAAGGCTCATAGTGGCCCAGCACTTTACTTATATTATCTGATTTAATTTCTACAGCAAACCCAGGAAAGGGGGACTCCTTTTCTTCTCCTTCAGCAGAAGAAGAAACTGTTCCTAAGGCCCAAAAGCTAATTAGAAGCAAAACTTGGGTTTGAACCCAAGCCTACCTGGCACCTTAAATCTCACCACGGATTACTAAAGAGCCTGGAGAAGTCAGGCACACAGACTTCTGTTTCTCCACGTGGGCTCTGCTGGGCCTCTTGGGGTTCCTTTATTTGCATCTGCTGCAGCTGTGTCCTGGCTAGGGATGTTGCTGGCCAGCCTCTGTGCATAACAATGCTCAGAAGAAGAACAAAGAATGGCCAGAGTACCTAAGATGGGGGCAGCTTGGCAGTGACCCCTTCCAGGCCCTGATTCCTTCCCCCTGGGCTTGCCAAGTCCCTCAGTAGAAGTCTGCGGCTTCATCAAAAGATACCAGGCCAGAATCCTGTATTTAACCTCTCCTACTCGGAGAGCCCTGCTTCCTAAAGAAGCTGCTGCACAGAGTCAGGGCCTCTGGGGACCACGCTAGCTGGAAGGGCGGAGGTCAAGAAGCAGGGTCAAAGGGCCGGGGCCCAGGGGAACACGGGAGATTAAACCTCCTCCTTTTCAAATCGGGAGGTCTGGATAATTAATTGGTGCCCAAACATGCAAACCTTCAATGACTGTTCAGGGCAGTGGCCACTCAGGTCCCCTCCTTCTCCGTGGCCAGATCCCTTCTGGCAGCACCCGAGCCAGAGCCACACCCGTGCAATGGCCAAGTGGCCAGGTGGTTGGTTTGGCTTGAGGGTGGCCTTTGGCAGTGGCTGTCCCCACACAGTCCTCTCTTCACTATTCCAGTGGAAGTCCCCCTCCCACGCAGGGGCTGTCTCTAGAGTGACTGAAAGCCAGCCCAGGACAGGGAGAGTAGGGACAGGCTGCCTCCCCAGGGGACCAGGCCTGCTGTCATGACTCCCTGACAGACATCAGCTTATTTGGAGCCTGGTGGGGGAGGAAGCAGGAAGGGGGACACTTCCTTCACATGTTCTAGGTGAATCTGAGGGCCGGTGTTCCCACCTTCAGAATCAGAAACATCCCCAAGAGCCTTCTAGCCTCGGGGTGGTGGCGAGGGCCAGGGGGCTGCTTCTCCCACAGCATGCCCATGGGAACTGAGAGACTGGTACCTTAGATTCTTCAAAAATTCCTCTTCTCTCCCCTGCTTTCCGCTCTGATGAGTGTGAGCATAGGCTGGGACCATCCACACAGATGCTCACAGAGGTTCTGCTCTTGATTATGATCCCATCTTACAGATGAGAAGATAGAGGCTCCTCATGAACACACTGGCAGAGCTGGGACGCAAGCCCAGGGTCGTCTGTCTCTGGGGAGTGGAGGGAGAGAGACATCTGAACAGCATCTCCTCCCCTGTGCAGGAGGGAGCCCAGGGGAGGGTGGTGATTGTGGGGCAGAGGGCCCCCAGTCCCAGTGGCTGGCCCTGCCAGGTCCCTGCGGGGTCCCGGCTGGCCCTGGGCACTGAGGAGCTAGGTCCAGAGCCTGCCTTCTGGGCAGGACTCTCCTGGTCAAAGGCCAGCAGGTGGAGTCAGGGCGCCTGCTGGAGAGCCCTGCGAAGCCAGCTGAACCAGCTGTGGGGCTCGGTACAGAGAGTTGACCCCACAGAGGCCAGAGACCAAGCTGTGGGGCTCGGGCACAGAGAGTTGACCCCACCAGAGGCCAGAGACCAAGCTGTGGGGCTCGGGCACAGAGAGTTGACCCCACAGAGGCCAGAGACCAAGCTGTGGGGCTCGGGGACAGAGAGTTGACCCCACCAGAGGTCAGAGACCAAGCTGTGGGGCTCAGGCACAGAGCATTCACCCCACCAGAGGCCAGAGACCAAGCTGTGGGGCTCGGGCACAGAGAGTTGACCCCACAGAGGCCAGAGACCAAGCTGTGGGGCTCGGGCACAGAGAGTTGACCCCACCAGAGGCCAGAGACCAAGCTGTGGGGCTCGGGCACAGAGAGTTGACCCCACCAGAGGCCAGAGACCAAGCTGTGGGGCTCGGGCACAGAGAGTTGACCCCACCAGAGGCCAGAGACCAAGCTGTGGGGCTCGGGCACAGAGAGTTGACCCCACCAGAGGTCAGAGACCAAGCTGTGGGGCTCAGGCACAGAGCATTCACCCCACAGAGGCCAGAGACCAAGCTGTGGGGCTCGGGCACAGAGAGTTGACCACACCAGAGGTCAGAGACCAAGCTGTGGGGCTCGGGCACAGAGAGTTGACCCCACCAGAGGTCAGAGACCAAGCTGTGGGGCTCGGGCACAGAGAGTTGACCCCACCAGAGGTCAGAGACCAAGCTGTGGGGCTCGGGCACAGAGAGTTGACCCCACCAGAGGCCAGAGACCAAGCTGTGGGGCTCAGGCACAGAGAGTTGACCCCACCAGAGGTCAGAGACCAAGCTGTGGGGCTCGGGCACAGAGAGTTGACCCCACCAGAGGTCAGAGACCAAGCTGTGGGGCTCGGGCACAGAGAGTTGACCCCACAGAGGCCAGAGACCAAGCTGTGGGGCTCGGGCACAGAGAGTTGACCCCACCAGAGACCAGAGACCAAGCTGTGGGGCTCAGGCACAGAGCATTCACCCCACCAGCAGCCAGAGACCAAGCTGTGGGGTTCGGGCACAGAGAGTTGACCCCACCAGAGGCCAAAGACCCCTGGGGGTCACCTAAGCTCCATGGAGGGAGCAGCCCTGCCCTCCACTGACCAGAGTGAGTCCTTGCTCCAGGGGGAGCAGAGGCCCAGGGGACCAGGGGGCAGGGCTGTGAGCCGGTGCAGCCTGAGTCAATGCTAAGTGCCCTAGAAATGCAGCGTAAGGGCCCTTAGGCGCCCCTTTCTCCCTCCGAAAGCAGCACTCAGCACTCCGGGGGCCCTGTCTTCGCGTCTGACCGTCCTGCTGTGAAGCACACTTCAGGAGTCAAGTTTGCTCAAATTCTGTACATACTTATTCCGGCCTTCTCTCCACCGGCTCCAAAATGCCGAAATCTTTAGTGAGTGTGTGTGTCTGTGCGAGGAGGGGGTGGGTGCGGAGGCGTCCTGCACCTGTCTCTGCAGCCGTCACGGGTCACAGCCCCGGACAGGGGTCTGCGGGGAGCAGGTGGGGCGAGGGTCAGTCTGGCCTGTGAATGGTGGGGAGGGGGTGGTGGAAATACTGGCTCTTGAGTGGACTCAGTTCCTTCACAGTAACAGTTTGGGCCTGGTTCCTCTGCCCCAGTCAGGCACTTCACAGAATTTTCCACCCACCTCCCTCGCCCTCCTGTGCCCCCACCCCCCACCACGGGACAGGGCAGCCCCCGAGCAGCCCGGCCAAGGTCCCCAGGCAAGGCTTGATTGATTTGTAGTTGTTGGTCTGTTTAATGTCTCTGTCCCCAAGCGCCCATCTCGGTGGCCGAGGTGCTACATTACCTCGCAGGCCTGGCGGCTTGACACCCTGCGCCCCGGAGGGTGCTTGCGGAGGTTACAGGTGCAACAAGCAAAATGAAAATCCATAGTTTTTAAACCTTTATGAATTGAGAATGTAAACCTGGAAAATGGAACTGGAGTTACTAATGGACGAGTGGTCTGACCAGCCCATCCATCCTGCGGCTCCGGCAGAGGACACCCCACCCCTGCCCTCCGCACTCTCAGGCAGGAACACAGAAGCAGGCAAAGGAAAAGGACTCACCACCAACCCTGCCGGAGGCCTTGGTGCACCCAGCTGAAGCCGAATGGAGCTGCTGGCATGGGGAGCCACAGTGGGTTCGGAGAGGGGGCTCAGGCCTCGTGGATGGGCTGGGACTTGGACCAACAGAGGGTCTGTGGGAGACACAGAGAACCCCCGCCCCACCTCCGCCCCAGGCTAGAGACAGACTCGAGCATGAAAATGGTCCTCTCATCTACTAAAGGGAGGCGATATCCTATTGGACATGTGCACTGGATTTGACTCCTGGATCCCGGCTGTCCCAGCCATCGTCGATAAGAGGGCATAATGCACCCTCAGCGACTGCAAACTTGCCGTCCCCTCCGCCACCCCCAGGAGTCACCTTTTCTAACCATTCCATTTCATGTGGCCCCGCCCCAGCCCTGCGCTCTGATGCCCCACCTGCTCTGCTCTCCAGGACTGAGGTCACAACTGGACATACTGTGTGTTTTACTTATTTGTTGATTTAATGCCTGTCTTGCTACTAGGATGCAAGCTGTAAGAGGGCAGAGGCTCTTGTCCATTTTCTTCGGTATTTTTTTGTTTTATTTGCGAAGCGCCTGACATGTAGTAGGTGAGCAGTGCATATTTGTTGAATGCATGAATGGACGTCTTGAAGGTGTGAGGCTTTTCCTCAGTTTAACCTGCACCTCTGTCTCCACCTGCAGGAGGGGTAGGTCCTTCTTTCTATTGCTCCCTCTGACTGCTGACCTGAGCCTGCCAGGGCGTCCTGCTCAGAGCCTCTGGTTCATGTCCCTCCAGCCCAGACCTGCCTTCATCCTCCCGCTCTGAGTGCATGGCAGTTCTCCACCTCCTCTCACCCTTGTCTTCCCTCTTCCCCTCTTGGCCGAAGGCCACTAACTAAGCAAAGAGACTTGGCACCGAGTTCCTGCACAACCCTGCTCTTCAGCAAGCGCCCACTCAGAACCCCAGTGCAGAGCTGGGGGAGCTGGCAGCCCCCTACAGGTCAGTGTGGACTTTCCCTCCAGGCCACATAGGAGCTACCCTTCACCCCAAGAACATGGGAGTAAGGGGACCAGGTCAACCTTTTGAGAATTAAACCATGAAATCCATCCCTGATAGGCCAGGGTAGAGAAACAGCCCTGAGAAGTAGGAAGGCACAGGAGAGGTGATCCATAGGCATTAGTTTCTTTTTTCTTCCCCTTCCTTTTCCTTGGCACA
The DNA here is from genome assembly GCF_036850765.1 of Saccopteryx bilineata. Lineage (NCBI taxonomy): Eukaryota > Metazoa > Chordata > Mammalia > Chiroptera > Emballonuridae > Saccopteryx > Saccopteryx bilineata. The sequence continues at coordinate 14,623,076 of NC_089500.1, read as the reverse complement.
GACTGGCCATGTGTGAATCAGAGGAGTAGGAGTGAGGATGAGCTAGGTCATACTGAAGTAACAAAGAAAGGTCTTTTCTAGATTGTACTGCCGTAACCAAGGCTGATGTCTTCTTCATGCTCCGGTGGCCCATGGCTGGGGGACTTTGCTCTATGTCTCTGTACTCTCTGACAATGGCTGGCAGAAGAGTTGCCATCTTTAAAACATATCATGGATAGGCATTCTCTTAAATCTCCTACCTGGAAATGAGACCACTACTCTAACTCTTTTTATTGTCTTGAGCAAGTCCCTTGGTCACACTTCAATGGAGCAAGAAGTGCAATTCAGCCACATGTGTGTAGGAAGAGGGGCACAAATTCATCAATGGACACTTGGCTTGTTTCCATGTCTTGACTCTTCTATCTTTTTTTAAAAATATTTATTTATTTATGCATTTTTAGAGAGGAGAGAGAGAGAGGGGGAGGGAGGGGGAGAAAGAGAGAGAGAGAGAGAGAGAAAAGGGAGGGAGGAGCAGAAATCATCAACTTCCATATGTGCCATGACCAGGCAAGCCCAGGGTTTCGAACTAGCGACCTCAGCATTCTGGGTCGATGCTTTATCCACTGCGCCACCACAGGTCAGGCTCTTCTAACTTTTTAATGCATGCCAACCCTGGATGAACCCCATTATTCACTGGCATTTGTATAGCTGAGGGAGGCTGGGGGAAGTCTCACAAGAGGGTCAATTGGTACCACTATCAATTCACAGACTCCAGTCCCAAACAAGCCCTCAAAACCACCAGCATCCCTATGATGTTTCTTCAGCCAACTCTCACTTTGTCACTCTCCAACATTACTTGTTCGGGACCCCACCATTCCCTTCCATCTGTCAGCCTCTTCTTCCCTGGCCTTCCTCCTCCTCTTGTAAGTGCTTCTCAGGGAAACTGTGAAATTATTCCCACATGAAAATTTATTTAACCTATAGCTCACGGTACATTGGCAAGATAAGTAAATGGTTGATATTCTTACCTAATAAAATTGTCAAATTTTTTTGAGTTATAAAAAGTGTGCTGGCTTGACCAGGCGGTGGTGCAGTGGATAGAGCGTCAGACTGGACGCAGAGGACCCAGATTCGAAACCCGAGGTCGCCAGCTTGAGTGTGGGCTCATTTGGTTTGAGCAAGGCTCACCAGCTTGGACCAAAGGTCGCTGGCTTGAGCAAGGTGTTACTCGGTCTGCTGTAGCCCCCCCCACCCCCCAAACAAGGCACATATGAGAAAGCAATCACTGAGAAACTAAGGAGCCGCAACAAAGAATTGATGCTTCTCATCTCTCTGCCTTCCAGTCTGTCTGTTCCTCTCTCTGTCACTGCCACACACACACATACACACACAAAGTGTGTTGGTGGTGGGAGGGGTTGGGAAGAGAGAGACAAAAGAAAGAAAGAAAGAAAAAAAATAAAGAAGGAAGGAAGGAAGAAAATAAATAAATAAATGGCTGAGGGCCACAGAAGGCTTTGAGTATGTCAACTTTCAAGTCAACCTTTTAATGAATGAAGTGAGGATAGGGCAGATGCGTGAAGGATGGGCAATGTAATCAAGGCAAGTGTGTCTTCTTGGCGACACTTTTTCTAAGCCATTAGGAATACAAAACCGCTGCAGAGTCTGGTTCCTCATAAGGCTTCTTGTGGCCTTAAACTGCTTACATTCCAAACTCCAACCAGAAGGAAGCTCCCTAGATGACATCAGATTTCTGGGCTTTTGTGTGGAAGTCAACACGTTGGCAGACCTAATTGAATTAAAATTTAACCATGAAACTCCTTCATGACACAAAAATATGCACGAGGGATTGCTTCCCTATTGTATAAATGTTCTATGTGGCCCTCTTTCTCCTTTTCCCTCCAGCTTCCTGGCAGAAAGGCAGCATGGATGCCTCGATCAAAAGCAGTATTGATGCCTTGATCTGGAATGTTAGGGAAAAAAACTTTTAAAAAATCCAAATAGCTGCCTCGAGCTATAATTCATATCTGGAACAATTTATTCATTTGAAGTGTACAATTCGATGATTTTGGTATATTTACAGAGTTGTGCATCCATCACAAATGTCAATCTTAGGATATTTTCATTATCCCCAAAAAGAGACCCCGTATTTCTTCACCACCACTCCCAAGTCTCCTATCTCCCTCAGCCGTAGGAAACAACTGATCTGCTTTGTGTCCCTGTGGATCTGTCTGTTCTGGGTGCTCCCCACAAGCCGAAGTGCAGTGCTTTGCGACTGGCTACTGTCGTTTAGCATGATATTCTCACGGCTCAGGCTCATCCATGGTACAGAAGGGGTCACTACTATAATTCTTTGTATTAATGGATAATATTCTATTGTATGGGTATAGGACATTTTAAAACATTAGTTCCAAATCTCAGTATGTGACTTAGGAGGAAAGGGATTATAACCAGCAAAGAAAAGAAATTTACAGATATTTTCATGCTAACCTGGAGTCCTCCAGTACAGGCTGATCTGAAAGGATTATGACCTTAAGAAGGGAATGATGGTAAATTTTTAAAAAGTACTTGGCCAGTTGGCTCAGTGGTAGAATGTTGGCCTGGCATGTGGATGTCCCGGGTTTAATTCCCGATCAGGATACACAGGAGACGTGCCCATCTGCTTCTCCTTCTCTCCTCCTCTTGCTTCTCTTTCTCTCTTTCTCTCCCTTCCTGCAGCTATGGCTTGATTGGAGCAAGTTGGCCCTGGGCACTGAGGATGGCCTCATGCCTTCACCTCAGGTGCTAAGAAGAGCTCTGTTGCTGAGCAACAGAACAATGCCTCAGATGGACAGAGTATTGCCCCCTACTGGGCTTGCTGTGTAAATCCCAGTCCAGGCGCATGCAGGAGTCTGCTCTGCCTTCCCTCCTCTCACTGAATTAAAAAAAATAAAAGTACTTGGATCAGTCTTATTGATAATATCATGGTAAGGTTATGTAAGAAAGAACCACAGAGCTTTTTAGAATATCATGTTTTATACATATGTTTAATATTGTTTATTTATTTGGAGGAAAAAAGTAGGCAAAGTATATTTGTTTCAATGCTGGTCATTAATTTCCTTAGGACCTGTGATTAAGCACAATATAACTCAATTCTACCAGCCCCCCCAGGAGAAGCGTACCCCAATGTAAAAGGGAAGGGTCTTTGGGGGCTCTGATACCATACACCTGAAGCTATCAAGAGGGCAAACCCACAGTCTGTACACAGAGGCAGCTGCTCCTGCTGTCTGCACATTGCTGGCACATTGCTTGCTGATGTCCAGACCTTCCAGCCACACAGTATGTCTGAGCCCATCAATCAGATGACCATGTTTTCAGGCTCAGCCCAGAGCCCAGAGATTAGAGACTTGGAGCAGTGATGACTGCTGATAAGTTCAGCTGCCCTTGAACTTTTGCTAAATATTGTACTTCTGTTTGCTTGCAACAATGGCCTCATTTTGTCATACCCATGGCCATGTTGATTTGAACTCCCTTCCCTGCACTCCAAGCAGGGGGACTGCCCTACCCTTTAACACTGGGCTCAATCATGTGACTTTTTATTTATTTATTTATTCATTTTTTAGAGAGGAGAGAGAGAGAGAGAGGAGAGAGGGACAGGGGGGAGGAGCTGGAAGCATCAACTCCCATATGTGCCTTGACCAGGCAAGCCCAGGGTTTCGAACCGGCGACCTCAGCATTTCCAGGTCGACCATGTGACTTGCCATGGCCAATGGAATGCCCGCAGACACATGAGCAAGCCAGCTTGGATGAGCCCAGCCAAGATCAGACAACAACCAGCCAACTCCGCTGTGTAGGACATTAGCAGGTCAGCAGAGCCCCCAGAGTTGGCCCTTAGCTGACTCCAGACATTTGATATTGAACAAGTGTTTCTGTGTATGCTTTGTGGTTGATTGTTACTGGCCTATGGTAGCAATGGATAACTGATAAAGCACCATCACAGTCATTTTTAAATTTATTAATTCTTGCTTTTCCTATTATATGCACCTTCCACATTCTCCTTGTCTCATGCATCTCATCCCTGGGGTTGATTTTCTCAGACACCATCTACTGTTCTAGTTCCTCACATGTTCCCTCTGGTACTATAATATTTTTCTCCTGTTCCGTCCTGTTTGATACACCAGGGGGTCATTATGCTCACTGTCTCCTCCAATCTCATTGCTTCACTGTACAACATGAACAAGGGAGCAAGAAAATGAAAAAAAAAAAGCAGACCTTTGGTGAATTGACTGGTAAGCTGGAAGATGGAGACATAGAGTGAATGAATGAACTAGAAAATGGAAAACATTGATTGCTTTACATTTTCATCAGCTCCACGTTCATCATGGAATGCCCTCACATTGTGGCAGGGCAATTATTAACTTGTCTTAACTACACCGGGAGAACTTTTCAGTGATTGCTTTCATTACAGGGTATTAACATGGGCTGCAGAGGCTACAGCAGGACAGAGGAGAACAAAGAGGTTCAAGAGAGAGAAAGTGTGCCTTTCTGCCATCAGTTGGGCTTTTTTTTCTTTTTTGAAAATGAAATAGTTAGTACCCAGGATCTGCACTCAAATATGAACTGCCACTACGTCCTGATGGCTGCCTTAAATGAGATCAACTGTTTCTAGGTAAACTTTTGCTCTATGTTCTAAAAAGGGAGACAGAAACAAGAGAGTGGATACCATAAATAGAGAGATGGGGAAGGAAGTGGTTGTCATAGAGATGTGAGAGAAGGCAACACTGAGAATAGCCACTGGAGGTGCACAGACCTTTTGCCTCTGGTCAGCCTCGCTCTGTCTCCTTGAGACGTCTTGCCTGGTTGTGGCTGGTGGAAACCAGGACAATGGAGAAACGTAGAACCAGGGCTCATAAGTTCCTGTTAGCCTCAGTACTGTGCACACATGGATGCTAAGAGCGATAGAGCTGCTGGTCTGCCCATCCAGGCAGGGCAGCAGAGGCGACCAGGGGAGAGAAAGGAGAGAGAGGGCAGGGCAGGTGCGGAGACAGAGGTCGAGAGGGAGCATGCGTGCTGCAGGTTTCGGCCTTGGTTCAGAGTTCTGATTCCAGCCCCCCAGGGAAAGGAGCAGAGGTCCCCTCCACCAGTAGATTTGAAGAGGTGCCCTAATTCCTAATAATTACCCCTCCCCCATGCGTAAGCCAGTTTTGAGTTGTTTCTGGTCACAACTGAAAGAGCCTTGACTAAGAGAAATCACAGTCCAGAAATGGGCAGAGGGAAATAACCCCTCGCCCGGGCAGCCACGCACTCTCTCCCTAGGTTCTTCTTCATCCGTCTTCATCCAGTTTCAGTGCCCATTCACTGAGATCCCTCTCTTCCCAGTGCTAATTCTTTCAGCTGTATTATTCCTTGGGCCTGTTTTGTCCTTTTCTGATTTGCTGCTTATCCTTGTGTGTCAGATGATAGCAGCGCACTAGCTGCTGATGGAGCCTTTCGGCTGTTGAGTGGGCAGTTTAACTCAGAAGTGGATTCCATTGTATTGGAGGAAGGAAAATATCGTGGTGAATTATTAAAAATAAAATGAGTCAAGGCTGTGCATTTAGGAAGGAAGGTAGGGTTGAGGGGAGCTGGCCCAGGCAGTGGTGGGAAAAACTGATGTGTAGAATGTTCTCATTATTGCAACTGAAGGATTAAGGGGAACTGAGGTCACTGGTAGAGTTCAGCCAAGCAGAGTTCAGATTTGAGCAAAGGTTAAACCACCCATGTCCCACCCCAACTGTCCCTGCCATGATGTTTTAACCTTATGATAATGGTCCTAAGAGGAAACTCACAAGCAAATGAAGTAAAGGGTAATAGGAGTCGTTAGAAGCAATGCAATTGTCATCCTGTAGTTCTGCTCTGAAGGAACATCTGGAGAGAGGGGGACACGGGTCATGTGGAGCAAAGACAAGGAAGAGAAGACAGAGATAAAAAAGGGTTAAAACCTGTGTGCTAGACAGACAGACAAGAAATGCAAACACATGAACAAGAGCAATAGCTGCTAGTTAAGCTCCTAGCAGAGAATCTCAATAGGGCAATGACATCATGTGGGCTATTTGAGATTAGGTGGATAAGGTATCTGAATGTGGTCAATAAAAATTAGTAATAAATTAGTTTTATTTACAACAAGAAATTGTATTTCTCCGGCTTTTTTATTGCATCACTAGGAGCTCTGCCTCATGACCAAGTCAGAAAGCCACCGCAGTGGTGACTAAAGAAATACAAGACTCAGTCTGGTCACCTCCCAAGGCATTGACCATGGGGGTGGGGGGATCAGAAGGTGCTCACTTAACAAGGGACAGTGTAAATTCAACAGTCTTCTCTGAAGACCCCTTCTCTAAGTGGTTGGTCACTTAAGCGGGCAAAACTTAGATGCCAAGTCTGTCTCATTCTGGAATCCAAGCTCATCCAACTTCACTACCCTATTTGCTTCTCACTGGGCAGTAGAGCCATCTGAGCTTGGTGGGAGCTGGAACTACAAACATTTGCCCCAACAAGGAGAAGCAAAGTGGCATTACCAGCAGAAAGTAGTGCTTCATTGAAGGGGAGTGCACACAGGTGCTCTCGTGGCCATGTCTTAGGAGACACGGGGTGGTGGCTGGTGGTCACAGGCCAAAGCAGACAGTATGCAAAACTATTTTCTCTCTAGTTGTGCCTCTATTAATAACCAAGTGCTCCAGGACACCTTGTTGGACTGCCCTGTCCTCTGCTAGCTCCAAGACCCCATTGTTTCTCTCTTTTTAAAATTTTTAAAATTTTTTTCTGAAGTGAGAAGCAGGGGACAGCAGACAGACTCCTGCACGCACCCAACCGGGATCCACTCGGCATGCCCACCAGGAGGCGATGCTCTGCCCATCTGGGGCATTGCTCCATCGCAGCTGGAGCCATTCTAGTGCCTGAGGCAGAGGCCATGGAGCTGTCCTCAGTGCCTGGGCCAACTTTGCTCCAATGGAGCCTTGGCTGGGGGAGGGGAAGAGAGAGATAGAAAGGAGAGGGGGAAGTGTGGAGAAGCAGATAGGCGCTTCTCCTATGTGCCCTACCAGGAATTTAACCCGGGACTTCCACATACCTGGCGATGCTCTACCCCTGAGCCAACTGGGCCAGGGCCTGTTTCTCTCTTTTGAGCCCAAGTCCTATTTCTTCAGCACCTTGTTAGGAGGCTGAAGCTCACAATGTCGTACAGGTGAGTGCTAGTTAATGACGTCCCTGGAACACATGTCTGCATTTTGCAAAAGCAGTTCAAGAAGAGCAGAATGGTTGACTACCAGTAGAGATACTGGGACACCAGTGAAAGTGCTCTTCTCCCACCTGGAAATTCTCCTTCATGCTTTATAGCCTCCCAGTGCCCGGAGTGGTGGAGGGGCGAGGAGCGTCAATGTGTCCCAGGAAAGGAACATTCTGGTCTAGAGCAGGCCTAGGGAAAAGGGGAGGGAAACCTAGGTTTCTGTGGAGCGAAGCCACAATATTCTAACCAGCCTGGGCGCGCGCGCAGTTGCACGTGCGCATGTGTGTACACACACACACGCACGCACGCACGCGCGCGCGCACACGCACACACTCTCTGAAAAACGGCTACCAGGCAGAATCTAAGTAGCCTTTTGCATAAAGGGCCACAAAGATTGTCCCCAAGAAAGAGGGGCTTCCTGTGCCCCTTTTGTACCTGTGCCGGGGAGCATGGGCATTCACGCAGGAAGAAGCAGCAGCTCAGTGTGGATAACGGGAAAACCGAGAGCAGGAAGGAAAACAGCCAAACACGCTGCGGGAGGGGGCGGGGGGGGGGAAGGGAGTAGGAGGGAGGGGAAGAGGCAGAGGCAGTAGGTGGGGGGAGAGCAGATGGAGGGGAGGGAGTAGGAGGGAGGGGGAGAGGCGGGGGGGGAGCGACGGAGGGGAGGGAGTAGGAGGGAGGGGGAGAGGCGGGGGGGGGGGGAGCAACGGAGGGGAGGGAGTAGGAGGGAGGGGGAGAGGCGGGGGGAGCGACGGAGGGGAGGGAGTAGGAGGGAGGAGGAGAGGCGGGAGGGGGGGTGGACGGAGGGGAGGGAGTAGGAGGGAGGGGGAGAGGCGGGGGGAGCGACGGAGGGGAGGGAGGGGGAGAGGCGGGGGGGGGAGCGACGGAGGGGAGGGAGTAAGAGGGAGGGGGAGAGGCGGGGGGAGCGACGGAGGGGAGGGAGTAGGAGGGAGGGGGAGAGGCGGGGGGAGCGACGGAGGGGAGGGAGTAGGAGGGAGGGGGAGAGGCGAGGGGAGCGACGGAGGGGAAGGAGTAGGAGGGAGGGGGAGAGGCGGGGGGAGCGGACGGAGGGGAAGGAGTAGGAGGGAGGGGAGGGGGGAGCAGACGGAGGGGAGGGAGTAGGAGGGAGGGGAGGGGGGAGCAGACGGAGGGGAGGGAGTAGGAGGGAGTAGGAGGGAGGGGAGAGGTGGGCCCCCCCCAAGGAAGGGCACGGATACTGGGAAGGCGGAAGGGCAGGGAGTGGGGACGAGGGAGCGCAGGCGTCCGCGGGCAACGGCCGGCCTGCTCCTAGACGCCCTACGGGAAGGGCTGGAGGAGAGGTGGGAGCGCGGCCATCTGTTCGCTGGGCCCTTGCTGCTCCGAGCCGCTCTCTCCCATTTTGCCCCTTTTTTCTTCGCTCACTGTTGTGCTCTATCGATTGCTCCGGCCTTTGCAAAGCCTCGGGCTCTTCTCAGACTCCAGCCCCCAGAGAGCCCGGGCTTTGCTCCCTTTTGCTCCAGCAGGAATGTGGTCCTGGCCGCTCCATCCAGCCGGAGGAATGAAGGACCTGAGCCAACCACCTAGCCAGAGGGGAGAGGGACCTCACTGCCACCCTGTCCCAGGCTGGAGGCTCTATGGCCTGGAGAGGGGGGTCATGAAGGTGAAAGGAGAGAGGGAGCCCTGAAGATCCCACCCCCTGCGCAGCCGCATTCCTGTGGATGGCCCACCATACCCCGGCCTCTGCCCTCCCCTGACCCAGTGCACGGCCCCCCTCAGGGGCTACGGCCTCCTTCCCACCTCAGCCATGTCCCCCAGCCCTCATGTGCCACCCTAGTATCCTCTAGCGGGCACCCCACACTTCACAACACTTCCCTGGCTTCCCCCAGCTCTCCGGTCCAAGCCCTCGGTAGCTCTGGCTGCCCTGACCTCAGTGTCACACACACACACACACACACACACACACACACACCGATCTCTGGCAGGGAGGGCCACACCACAGGTGGTCTCTCAGAGTTCCTCAGTTTCCACTCCTGGTGTCCCAAGGAGAAAGCCCTTGAAGGCAGAGAGTTGCTAGCCCTTTGCTCTCTAAGCCCCTGGGGATGACTTCCAAGAAGGGCGCCTAATCTTCCTGATGTTCAAAACCAGAAATAAGGTATGTGGTCAGAAGGGTACGGGCCAGAAGCTGGAGACTGTGGCTCTAACACAGTGGCTTGGGCAGCCTTCTTGTGAGATGGGGGGACCAAGACTCCATGCTCCTTCTGGCTCCAACACCTGGGATTCTGGGAGCAGCAGAAGCCCCAGCAAGCTAGCTTTGTAAACGGATTCTGGTATGTGCTGACCTGCTGCATTCCTGGGGAAATCAGTTACCCTTCTCTGTGTTTCTTCTCCCATCTTCAAGTTTGGCAGTAGGGGGCATTAAGTATTGAGACACTCAACTCTGAACATCTTCTCCATAGAGAAGGCACATTGGGCCAAAGTGGCAAAGCTGAGTGGTGTCTCCCACTTAGCTGCACACAGGCAAAGGTTCTTGGTGGATGTAAAAATCCATACTGTACCCAGGCAAATCTGCTACTTGGGGCAATGCAGCCTGTGTGTGGGACCCTCATGTCATGTCACCCACCCCCTGCTCTGTTCTGGCCTCTGAATAACTTCGGAGGGTTGCTGGTGCCCTCCAGGACGGCTGCTGACAAGCACACATGCTGGAGGAAACTAGTCTGAAGGATTCTTGGCACTCTGATATGCGCTGAAAAGATGTCAGGCTTCAGTTAGAGGCACAACCTGAGAGCCCAGTTTCCTGCAGAGAGCAAAGGGAGAAGGCAGGAATATTGAGGCTCAGAAGTCAGACAGTGGGAAGCAGGAGAGAGTGAATCATGGGGGGAGGGGGAGACAGCCTGGAAGCAGTGATAAGAGAAAGAACAAAACCAGACACGCAGGCTTCTAAAGTCAAAGAGAATGATCTTGTGAGATACAGTGAGTCAAGGGTGGACACATGCTTCAACCTGGGCAAATCCTTCTGGGTAGATTTGGGGTTTTTTCTAAAGGAAAGCCCTTGCTCCTAGGGAGAAAGCTGACCATGTAGATGAACTGCTTGGAACATAATGAAAACACTAAAGTACATTCTGGAGGAGTTGGTCCTTTCCCCACGTTGTTCTATACTTAGCAAGGGCTTCTAGCTTTGTACCCGACCCTTCAATGGCCAAATTCTCTGCAGGGACTGACAAAGTCTGTGTGTGGTCCAGACTCTAGACTGTAAAATAGTGAAGCTGGTCTTCATTTTCTGGCTCTTTTTTTTATGACTACCTTCCCCATTTTTCCTGTTTTCAGTGATACCTCCTCCGTCTTTGCTTTCACTCTTTTCTCTCTCCCAAAAGCCCTCATGACTACCTCCCTTTTATAATATGAAGTCGTAGAGACTTCTGTTATTCGCTCCAAGGGATTAAATCACTAATAACAACATTTTTGACAGCAGTTGGAAAATATTTGGCCAGTCGACCTTCCCAAAAGCACTGCACCCTTACAATACAGAACAAACCTATAACTCTCCTCCTACCTCTCAGAGGTTTTTTGTTTTTTTGTTTTGTTTTGTCTTTTTGTAGTTGTTTTTTACCTTTCACTTTCTCAGAGATCCAATGCACACACACATTTAGAGCCCAGAGTGTGGATTTCCTAGTATAGTTCAAGGGACAAGTGTCAGTCTGGATGCACCAAAACTGCCTAAGAAGCTTACAAAACACATTTCTGGACCCACATTAAGTAGGAATGGGATGGGCTTGAGAATTTGAACGTTTTTAAAGTCCTTTGTGAGACAACATGAGTCAAGGGTGAACACATACTTTAACCTTGTGACCAAAACCTTCTTGGTGGATTTGGGGCCAGAATCTGATGCCTAAACAGATTTGGAAAGAACTGATCTGCTACCCAGTAGCAGTACTTAAAAATCAATGCGTTGCTACAAGTATTGGGTTTTATGGGAGCCTTTATTTGTCATTGAGTATAATTTGTTAAGAGTCATGTCAGAGCCTTGGCCAGGTGGCTCACTTGGTTAGAACACTGTACTAATATGCCAGGGTTGCAGGTTTGATCCCTGATCAGAGCACATAAAACCAGTGAATGCATAAATAAGTAGAACAAAAAGTCAATATTCCCCCCTCTTTTTCTTCTTCTCTCTCTAAAAATCAATTAATAATAATAATAATAATAATAATAATGGGGGAAGAGTCATATCAGGGGAGCCCTAGTACTATGGTTTTTGTTCTAACATGGTTTTCATGTTATCCTACCATCTTGACTACAGTTGGTTAGCCCCAAGAGAAAGATGTTATTTCATCTGTGACAATGAATCTCTTCTTTGAAATGCTTGCATTTGGGCCTAAAAGGGTTCAGTCATTTCCTACCTGCATCTATAAAGTTTAAAGTTTGAAATATGCCTTGCTCTCTGTTATGTGGAGAAATGGCATTGCAAGGAAAGGGAGGAATGTAGCTGATACCCACATAAAGCAGATACTAAAGATAGCAGTCTTGATATTGCCATATTCCTGTTACCCACTGTTCCTGAATCTCAGGTGAATCCTTGCCTTTTAGGGTCTTTGCTGGTCTATAAAATGATCCAAACTTTCTCCTAATTAATGCCTCATTTTTTTTGGTGGACTTAGTCCACCATTTACAACCAAAACATAGGCTCGATTATTATTGCTACCACAATATTAGAATAGCTTTTTTAACAAAAACCTCCAAGGATAAAATTAATATTTTAAAAAGTGGAATTTTATCTGTGATTGAAAAATGCACCTCAAAACACCTCCTACAACTTGGACATCACTCTTCAGATCCAGAGCTGAGACGATCTTGTCACAGGACACACTCAGGGTACTTGCATTGGCCACATTCCTTTAAGCCACTGTGATGTACCCATACCTCACCCATTCACAGGCCATGAGAACAGCACTTCAACTTTTTTTACAGTACCAAGTTCATGTTAATCCTAATCTATTCCTGCTTAATAAAACACTTCTCATAGCATCTAGCATATGTGTTTTTTGAGGAACAGTGTCTGCCTTGTTGCTCTGGATGTGTGCTAGTCACTAGTCTCTTGGCTTTCCACTCAGGTCTCCATAAAGGGCTTTACCTAAGAGACACTTCCTTCCAGATATTTTTGCTCCGAAACATCTTGGGTATGTCATGCTTTTGGTGAGGACTAGTTTGGGTAACCTGAGATGCAATATTGGGCTGAAGCCAGTGGTGTCATGGAGCCAGCTTGCACTAGCTCGTGAGAGCTGATCATATCCCCTCCCACCTTTGTATTCAGTGGCATCTCATGGGTAATCTGAAGCCAGCCATTATGGTAGTACTGTTTACACCACGGAAATTAGACAGCACTATAAATCATGTTTCTTTTCCTTGGAGAAATATGTTTAAAATTTGTTAAACATTTACCAGCATATTGCTAACTACTACCCACTTGACTTGATCACCCTTCCCTAAGGAGTCATTAAAAAGGGGAACCAATTTTGATATGTCTGGTTAAGTATATATAAATATTTACAATTTCTAATTATTATATTTTACTTAATTTGGTTTGGCCCAATCGTCCACCAAAATAATCAGATATGTTATGGAGAATTCATAACTGCATTTCCACTCAGGCTGCACTGTCACTGCTGTTGTGAATATCAGAACCATGGACAGCGACAGCAAATCTATGAAGTGGCCAAGATTAGAAGAGCCAAAAATATCTCCAAGTTAAGAGTCTGAACGTGGCAGTGGGTTGAAAATTAGAATACAGCAAGGAACCTAGGGTGAAGGAAGAAGTAAATGAACATCCACTTATATTCTAGGGCTTTGCTAGGTGATGCACCCAGGGTTCGAGTGTCAGGATAGAAGCAGAGGCCAGAAACGATGGCTGTAAGCAAAACTGAGAGCATCAACCCTGTACCACAATTCACGGAGGCAATTAGTAAGATATAAGGTGGAAATTTAATGTTTTGTGGTAAGATGGGTGGACAAAATATAAACTATGTGGTCAGGAAACAGCTAACTCATGGGAAGTGGGAGGATAAATATGAGAAAGTATAACAAATAGGAGATGGTAGCAGCAAAGTAGTCTATATACTAGACAGTGCATAGTAAAGAACAGAGCATGGGATGGGTCTGGCTCTGGCTCTGCCACTAACGTGCTGAGTAACCTTGGTCAGATCACCTGACCTCACTAAACTCTGGTTTTCTCATCTATAAAATGAGGACGTTGAAGTGTATAACCTCTGAAGTTACCACTAGCTCTAGGTGAAGAATCTTGTCCAAGCCAGGACATTTCTAGCATGCCCTTTTAGGAATTGGAGTAGAATCTGAAAAGTGGAATCCTTTGACTGGAGTAGAAATTAAAAAAAAAAAGTTCATTAAGATTTTTGCTTTTACATTTCATTGGGACAATAAATAAATTGAGATAAACTTTTGGGGAGAAGAAAAACACCAGCATCCCAGAGACTCAGACTTCTAACTCGTGGCTGTCTCCAAATGTCTATTCCTCCAATTACTCAAAGCTGAGACACACTGAGTTTACTTTCTACTCATTAATAATTGTCATCATCCAGAAATCAGCTCTACCTTTACAGTTATTTGGGGTTGAGCATCACTTAAGTGCCATTTTTTATTTTTTTTTTATTTTTCTGAAGCTAGAAACCGGGAGAGACAGTCAGACAGACTCCCGCATGCGCCCGACCAGGATCCACCCGGCACGCCCACCAGGGGGCAACGCTCTGCCCACCAGGGGGCGATGCTGTGCCCCTCCGGGGCGTCGCTCTGCCACGACCAGAGCCACTCTAGCGCCTTGGGCAGAGGCCAAGGAGCCATCCCCAGCGACCGGGCCATCTTTGCTCCAATGGAGCCTTGGCTGCGGGAGGGGAAGAGAGAGACAGAAAGGAAGGAGAGGGGGAGAGGTGGAGAAGCAAATGGGTGCTTCTCCTGTGTGCCCTGGCTGGGAATTGAACCTGGGACTTCTACACGCCAGGCCGACGCTCTACCACTGAGCCAACCGGCCAGGGCTTTAAGTGCCAATTTTTAAACTCTAAAGTTAATTCAGATACACAGAGAAAAAAATGGGATTCTTAAATGCTACCTGCATCCCACAGCACACACACCCACCCCAGCGAGAAATTCAGAAAATATCTAAAAAGAAATATCCTCAGAGCTGACAATAGATATTAATGAACCATGAATCAAGAAAGTTGGTCAATTATTTATCAGAATTAATGAAAAAAAATGCAACTGTATTTTAGACAACTCCACCTGAGTTTATGTTGTTAAAAAAGTTTATGTTCATCAAAAAAGCATTTAGGATACCCTTTATGAGATTAGCCTTTGAGACCCTCTATAAAGAGTTCATTACTTTCTTTTAAGAGTTATCATACTGCTTGTGAGTGATAGGTCAGAATCAAGTGCCACATTTTGTCCCATTGGGAATACAGAGGCAGGTGATCTGTCATGAGGAGATCAGGCATTGGTACAGGATCCACCTGCTGCTCTGAAACACAAACAGATAGTTAAGGAGCTTCTGTGAAGGCATCAAAGTCAACTTCTACCAGAGAGAATGACTTCAGTCCAACTCTGCTGAAGGGAAGAGACACCTGTCTGAAGAATATTATCCCAGGTCACTGTTGTGCTTATGGAAACACAATCTTACACAAAATGTACAGCTTTTTCCTCAAATGCTTGTATAATTTAAAGTTGACTGCCCTGGGCATACAGAAATTCAAGTGTACAATAAAGACCAATGTCGTTGCCTATAGCTGGAGCCGTTGTTCTCCATCCTGCCACCTCCAATTAACAGCTGTATTAGCTTAGCATCATAAGGTTATATTAGACCCATCTCTTATTACAAAACCACTAATTAGAAGGGTTATAATTTCAAAGATTTTGTTTTTATTCATGATCTTTAAATCACCATAAAACTTCACTTCCTTAGAGCTTGAAGAAACCTAGAAAGAACATTTGCTCTGGCTGCTGGTAAGGCAGTGACAGGAGTAGATAAATGTCTTTTGGGAGACCTAAGATTACCTGAGATAGATGTGAGGATTTGAACATGATAGAATAATTAACAAATTGGTGATGTCTGTTCCTCCTATTACTCAAAGCTGAGACACACTGTAAGTTTATCCAAACCTTCAATAAAGGCTGAGGCTGAGCTTGGTCCTCATTGTACCAGGCATTGGTTGTGCAGTGGTCACAGAGCCGGGCGTGGGACCTCACAGGCTAGTGGGAGGGACTGGAAAGTGAACAGTAACTAAAACACAGTGAGAGCTTAGCTGTTGCTTCAGCGGTCATAGCATCACCTGTTCTAATTCTTTCATGAGGTCCTAGGCACCCTTAAACTTTGGAGGTAATGGAATCATCAATGAGAAAAAATATAAAGGATGTCAGAGAGTACTCTGGAATAGCCAGAGTTGAAATGAAGAAAAATATGCTAACATTTTACTCATGAAAAAAAAAATACACTAAGAATTTCATAATTGTTGGTTCATTTTCAGATCATAAAGCTATAATCACTGCCCCATTTCTGCTAGTGGAATACACTTAAGGACCCTGCTCTGAAAAGCCCCCTTCTGAACGACAGCCCTGATGAATCCAGCCCAGCCACAAGCACAAGTCTTAGCCTCCCTCCATCACTACGGTAAGTCAAAGACATTTGTTTGTCTTCTCTCTCCCGTTTGCTAGCACCTCATTATTTCCTCGGCCTTCATCCAGTCTTTCCCAATAGTTTATAAAGGCAAAGAACACATGTCCTAATTTCCCCGTGGCACTTAGCAGAGTACTTTGTACCCAGGAGCTGTTTGATCGGTGCAGGCACAGTGCACCTTTCATCCTCAAAGCCCACATAGCTGAGCACGCATGGTTCTTGTGAAATTGGTGCTGGTGACTGTACCTTCCACTTTTTTTTTCTTGTGGGAGAGACAGAGAGAGGGACAGATAGGGATAGACAGACAGGAAGGGAGAGAGATGAGAAACATCAATTCTTTTTTTTTTTTTTTTTTTGCATTTTTCTGAAGCTTGAAACAGGGAGAGACAGTCAGACAGACTCCCGCATGTGCCCGACCGGGATCCACCTGGCACGCCCACCAGGGGCGATGTTCTGCACACCAGGGGGTGATGCTCTGCCCACCAGGGGGCGATGCTCTGCCCATCCTGGGCGTCGCCATGTTGTGACCAGAGCCACTCTAGTGCCTGAGGCAGAGGCCACAGAGCCATCCCCAGCGCCCGGGCCATCTTTGCTCCAATGGAGCCTTGGCTATGGGAGGGTAAGAGAGAGACAGAGAGGAAGGCGCGGCGGAGGGGTGGAGAAGCAAATGGGCGCTTCTTCTATGTGCCCTGGCCGGGAATCGAACCCGGGTCCTCCGCTCGCTAGGCCGATGCTCTACCACTGAGCCAACCGGCCAGGGCCGAGAAACATCAATTCTTCGTTGCAGTTCCTTAGTTGTTCATTGATTGATTTCTCATATGTGCCTTGACTGGGGTCTACAGCAGACCAAGTGACCCCTTGCTCGAGTCAGCGACCTTGGGCTCAAGCTGGTGAGCCTTGCTCAAACCAGATGAGCTTGCACTCAAGCTGGCGACCTCGGGGTTTCGAACCTGGGTCCTCCACATCCCAGTCCAACACTCTATCCACTGCGCCACCGCCTGGTCAGACCCACTCTTTTTTTTTTTTTAATTTTTTTATTTCAGTATCTTGGGTTCCATGATCAGATAGAATTTCCTTACCTTCAATTCTCCCATTAACCCCTTTGGATTTTGCTAACTCATGAAACAAGTGCGGGAATTCAGGTGCCAGTACCTTACTTCGGAAACCTCTTAAAACTTTGGAGAAGTGCATCATACGTTTGCCATCGTTACAAAAGGGGGCTGACAATAGATAGCGTGTGACAGGAAGTAATGAATTGTCCATGACCACAAAGTGTGACTTTCTCGAGGGTTTATACTGAGGAGATGCAGGAGGTGGGAGGGGCAGTATGGGGAAGAGAAAATTAAGACACTGTGGCTGCCCAAGAATAAGCCACTCTGTGTACTGGCTCCCGTGTTACGGTGTCAATCGGAGCAGGGTTTTTCAGTGACTTGTATGGTAAACAAAGAGTCATGATTCAAAAGTGTCGAGAGAAGGCTCAGTGCTGAACTGATGGCTCCCTGGTCGTCTGCTTTAAATCGGGTGCACACGGCCTGCGAAGGTAGTGGATGAGTCGCTGTGACCCAGGCTGGCGTATTCCAGGACAATTGAACTGATTTGTGTTTGTGTTCTCGGTCTAATGCATAGAGAAAGATGAAAAGAGATGCTTGCCCATGTCTTCCTTTAGCACAGGAGGACCACTGCGCTCCACAGTTTTCTCGTCACTCTTTGGCATTTGTCTGAGAGATGAGGCTGTGCAGTTTGTCTCTTTGTCTGGGGGCTGAGTGCAAACCCCTGTGATCAGCTAACGCCATGAGTTGGTTTACATTCCAGCTTCCCAGACTCCAGACTCCAGCAATCCAAAGCGTGCTGCTAAATATTTTACAACCAGCTCCCTGGGGGGTGGCGAGAAGGAGAAGGAGGAGGGAGAGGGGGAGGGGCAGGAAAAGGGGGAGGGGGAGAAGAAAAGCCCAGTTAGTAGCATTTCCTGATTTCCTTGGTGTGAATACTCCCATCAGTGCAGATTTCAAGCTACTAACATGACGTCATTGAAGGCAGAGTTGGGAAGATAGGTGCAGTTGCCCTGGGCTGGTTCCAGCTGGTTCTACTCAGCACTGCCAGCGATCCCAATGCATACCCATGGCGAGGTGTCCTTGTAAAGAGAGGACAGAGATGCCAATCTGATTCCCTGGTCATCGTGATGTGAGAAAGAGAGAAGTGTTATACAAGTGTTTCAGCTGCCTGCAGGGGCAGGTCTTATATTGCTAGGCAACAAGTTGGGGCCTGTGTGAACTCTTTAAGCAGGCTGACCTTTATTTTATTCTCTTAACAGGGACACTTTTAAGATGAAAGAGATGTTATTAATAATTTTAATTATTATTAAACATTACTAGGATGAAGAGCACAATTACGGCACACCAGAGTAATAGGGTCCCACTCTTTTAAAGCAAAGTGAGAACTTAGTAAAGAGTTGGCACAATCTATCTGAAGCCTCCTGTCTATTCTGTGTCCCTGGGTTTGGTCCTCCGCCCATCTGGAAGAACTGTGCTCAAGTCAGCACTCAGCCTGGAGCTGCTGCTGGCCTGGCAGGGGCAGTGCGGCTCAGCTCACGGACCCGTAGGTTTGCAGGCTGACAGTTCCCTTCAAGGTATATTTTGAAGCACTGTAAGTGCCCTCTCCAGTCCAAGCAGTTGCATCAGCAGCTAAATCGGTGGTCTAAGTCCACGTTTCCTGTTCTTTTGCATTCATAGGAAGTATGTAAGATTCTGTGGGAGTAAAGAAGAATCCAGTAAATAATCCTCTATTTACACTGTGCTAACTTTGCTTCTAGTCCCTGCTTAAGAAATGTGCAGAAGTGATTATTGATGGCATTGTAATCAGTGTGTGCAAACTACTGGGTGTTCTGCTTGTTTCCATTTAACATTATTTCACATACTCATTTCCATACATCAATGCAACCCACATGCTTGTCATTTTTTATGGCAACATAGTACTCCATCACGTTGACACATTTTAGTTCTACATCCTGTTCTCCAAAGATAAATGTCCTGGCTTCACGCAAGCAGGCCGCCATGACTGCAGGCCAGCAAGGGGAGCTCTGGTCCCCATTGTGAGGGAACAGGGAGCTCTGGGCAGGGATCAGTAACAGGCGCTTTCAGTTGGGGAACTGAATCTCTCTCTACCTGGTCACTGTGACATGCAGACATGGGGCACTGAGACAATGGTACAATTTTTTTCATAGTAAAGTTCAATGTGGGCATTGGGCGACTTCTAAGTCATGCCTAGGAATATAGGCACTTTAATCAGGCAGTAGGTCCTGGCTGGTTGGCTCAGTGGTAGAGCGTTGGCCTGGCGTGCGGAAGTCCCGGGTTCGATTCCCGGCCAGGGCACACAGGAGAGGCGCCCATCTGCTTCTCCACCCCTCCCCCCTCCTTCCTCTCTATCTCTCTCTTCCCCTCCTGTAGCCGAGGCTCCATTGGAGCAAAAGATGGCCCGGGCGCTGGGGATGGCTCCTTGGCCTCTGCCCCAGGCGCTAGAGTGGCTCTGGTCATGACAGAGTGACGCCCCGGATGGGCAGAGCATCGCCCCCTGGTGGGCGTGCCGGGTGGATCCCGGTCGGGCCCATGTGGGAGTCTGTCTGACTGCCTCTCTGTTTCTGGCTTCAGAAAAAATACAAGAAAAAAAAAATCAGGGAGTAGCAGGCTGCCAGCTCTTCCGGGCTTCCTGAGGGACATGTAGCTGCCCAGTGGTTCCTCCATGGGCAGCAACTGAAGGCAGAGACTTCCATCCAGAAGGGAAAAGCCCTTGGGAGGAGGGCTTGGCCTACGGCCCTGGCCTTAGCATTCACTTCCTCTGTATTCAGGGTCTGGGCCCTGGTGGGGCTATCGCTTTCAATGAGTGTTGCTTTGGGTCCTACGGTAGATCAATAAACAGTATAAGGGAAGAGAGTGTTAAGTGCAACCTTCAGTCTTCAAACGTAAAGCTGAGTTAATTAAATTTGATGATCTTGTTGGGGTTAAAATCTCATCTTTTGTGTAATGAACTTGCTTACTGAGGGGGTCTAGGAGATTTGGCTCACCTCCCGTAGTGCTTACAATGGACCATCCTCTGTCTTAAGCACTTTAAACATATTAACTCACTAAATCCTCACAATTGCATGAGGTAGGTACTATTATTAAGGTGACCAACTTTTTTACAATGAAAAGGACAAAAAACATTGAAGAAAACAATATCATAAATAAAAGAAATATTTTATTCATTGCAACAATAATACACTATAATATGATAAATGCATAATAAAAACATTTGTAATATTTTATATGGTAATTTTGCTTACATGCCTATTAATTTTTAATAATAATTGTAAGAAAAAAATACTCATTTAGATACTAATACGTCACATCACACACAATGGATCAACTCTGCCTCGATCAAATACGGATTTTTACAGATTAGTCTTCCAATATCAAAAAGGAAAACATGTAGGAGGACACTTTTCGAGGGAGGACGGATCTTACAAAAGGACTGTCCTCCCTAAATGAGAATGATTGGTCACCTTACTATTATTATCCCCATTTTATCAATGGGGAAATTGAGGCACAAAGAGGTTAAGTAACTTGCTGAAGTCACAAAGTTAGCATATGGCAGATCTGGGATTTGAACCTAAGTGGTTTGGCATCAAGATCTGTGCCCTAAACTACCACGCTCTTCTGATGAGATTCTAATCCTTTCATTCCGGGGTGGGCTTGGCCTTCCTCTGCGCTTGGCCCCCTTCTGCCCCGGCCAAGCCAGGACATCTACCACCTCAGAGGAAGAACCCCGGACAAGATGGGCAGATTTCATCCTTCTAAGTCTTGTGGGCTAAACAATAAAAAACACAGCTAACCTGATTAACCCCAATTTTGCTTCTAATTTCCTTCCTAAATAGATTTTTCCCCCTGCTGATGAAATCTGTCTCAATTTGGGGCTAAGTGGGTAGGTTGGGGATTCTGGACTGATTTAAAAGTTCTCACATGGGGAAAAATATGTGGAGGGATTATACTCTTCAAGTATGGCAGGGAAATCACAGCTTCTATTACGGTCGGTCCATCCATCCATCCATCCATCTATTCATTTTTCTATCATTTAGTTATCTGTCCATCCATGCATCCATCCATCCATCAATCATTTTTAACCTGACCATCGCTTTTGTGGAAGGTTGACAGTAGCAGTGTCGAGGCCGCGGATCAGGATGCTGCCTGGTGTGTCACCCCGCCGCAGCCCTTTATGGCCATCATAAAATGTCTGTGGATAGTCTACCAGCTGATTTTCCAGGGTGTTTTTTGCTGTCTGAAGGATCAGAAAAAAAATCTATCAGCTGCAGAAATTAAGCCATTTTTCTTCAGGGGAGAGAAATGGAGTAGCAGGCTTTCCCCATTAAAATGCTACGGTGGATTCCAGATGAGTGAAATATTGGTCTGCATAGTAATGACACTTGGGAGAGATTTGGGAGGTTTGTAACTGGCCCTTGGCAGAGGCGCAGGTGAGACAGTGCGTCAGGCCTAGAGTCAGGACGGAGGGCTCTGGTCTCCCATTCTGGGTGCCGGCGCAGGTCCCACCCTCCTCCTTCTCCTCGCCGTTTCTTTTCTGAAAACTAGCTGTCCAGGTGGTTTTATTAGAGAGGCACAATTGCTTGGCTCCTCTTCCAATAACTGCCCTTTGTCCCCTCTGGTGCCAGATATCTGACAAAAGCCCCCATGCCCTTCACAACTCACACAGGTCAAGTCTGTTAGAAAGAGGGGTTCAGACATCAGAGGGCGTGGGGACTGTCACAGAGGAAGGCCGTTAACCCAGCTGCAGACAATTAACCCAAATATGATCCAGGTATAATGTCATGACTGGCTGGAAACCTAATCACGGCCCATCCAGGGACTTGGACAAATAGGAGCAACCGTTGCGATGACAGTAAGCAGGTTAATGGGAAGCCACAAAAGCAAAAGAATTCACTTAAGGATGCCAGTCCAGGCCCCACCCCAGCTGAGCTCAGCTTCCAGAGGGCTTCTGATGCCGATGCCCAGCCTTCCTGGTTTGCCCTGCAGTGCCTGGCTCCAAAGGGCCATGCCTCACCTGGAGGGTTCCTGGGGACAGAGGCTACTTTGTCTCCTCGCTGCCTTTCCAGGAGGGGTCTTCTGCCTACAGTCAGTTCTCTTTCTGGAGGAACCCCACCTTGGCTGGAGGCAAACAGACCTGGCCACTTGAATGCAGATCTCACCTGCTAGGTGCGTGACCAGTGGCACGTGGCTCTGAGGGTCAGTTTCTTCATTGATAAGGTGGGGCGGGCGTGCCTGTCCTGCAGAGATCCCGTGCCACCCAGCAGGTGCCCAGTAAGTTGTAGCTGCTATTTCGTTATTATTTCTCTGTCTGCCATGAGTGGAGGGGCCCCAAATTCCTGCTATTCCCAAGCATGGTCTGATCTACAATATCTACAGTCCCAACATCATTTCATTTATTTATGTCGAATTTCATTTTGGAGAGGTTTATGTGCTCTTCTCCCTGAGGTCCTGTTAAAAGGCAAGTACTCATGGAAAGGGTAACACATCAGACCTGCCAGGTTCACGTTTGCCCACAAAGCACCCTAATGGCCCAGGGAGGGAGTGGGTTTACGACAGTGGGTGTGCGAATCAGGTCGTACAGCGCAGCAAGTGGGAAGTTGGTTGGGTTTTTTTTTTCTTTCTCCTAAGATGTTCATGCAAACTTTGAAGTCTACTCTATAGCATAAGCATACCCCAAATGATTTATTTAGGGAAAAAAAGCAAGTTAGATGCTGCAGGAAGAGGAGCGATGGTGGTCCTCTGGTGTGGTCATGGCTCTTAGCACGGCCACCCCAGAACTGCTGCATCTGAGTCACCAAGGGACCTTACAAAACTACAGCTGCCCCGACCCGGGCTGGACACTGACCATGCAACCCAGCCCTGTCCACTCGAGATCCGGCCCAGTGTGGAAAGGTCACAAAAGCTGCCACTGTCACAACCGCACTGCAGAGGCTGCATGGTGCTGTTTTTCTGTTGGAAAATGGGGGGGGGGGGGGGGCGGGAGGGGTAAGTGGTGTGGAATCCATTGTTTCGGAGAAGACAGGCTCAGGACGCAGGAAGGTTCTCTAGACGCCGACTCCAGGACAGAAGTCCTGGTGATCTGAGCCAGGGCTCTCCCAGGCTGCTCACTCAGGTCTGAAGCACGCGTGGAGTCAGCAGGCTGTGCACTTGCTGCCCTCCCTGGGCGCAGGGGAGGTGGCGCGTGCGGGCTGGCCCGGAGCCTCCCATTTCAGGTTTTCCAGGCAGCCGACCAGGCGGCCAGGCCTGGGTTTCTGCTGAGGCAGGTGAACCCCTGGGGCCTGACCTCTGCTCCCTGTCCCTCGGCAGGGCCAGTTGTCAAGGAGATGACAGGATTGAATTCCGAGTTAAGGGACCAATCTTGTCCATCTAATTTTATCTTCACTCTCTCTTCCTCCTGCTTTCCCTTCCTCCCTCTTTCCTGCTTCTTCATTTTTTTTTAAATCCCATGCAGCCATTAAAAGAATGGTAGTCATTTTCATAATGGTGATTAAAACATTATTTTACTAAAGGAATACCTTCTGCTGGGTATTAGGAGATCCCTTCTGTAGGGTCTATTTTGCGTGTAATACACATGGTGTTGCCTTACACTATTGACAGCTTCCAAGCACTTTGACAAACTCACCTGTAATCATCACCACATCCTAGGAAGACTTTCTTAGCTCCAATTGCTTGATGCAAAAATTAAAAAGGAAAGGGCAAGACCCATGGCTGACCAGTGACTGAGTGAGGCCGGGATGCCATGTGTCTGACCTGCTGTTCAGAGCTGCCAGGACTCAGGACAGGGTGTCTGAGCCCCCCTGAGCTCCCTGAGGCCTGGCAGCTTGGGGGACAGGAAAAGGGCATTCGGTCAGCTGCAAACAGCTGGACTCGGGGCTCATGTCCCTGCCTGGTTCGGGTGACACCAGAGCTGAAGCAGACAACTTTCAGCTTATGGGATGCGACATCATCTGTAGACTCCGTCAGATGCCATCGACTTTGCAGGACAAATCTGGAAATGGTTCTTGTTCCTCCTTTTAAGAGCCTGGCAGGCACCCGAGCAGTGGGTCTCAAATTTTGGGTCTCAAATCCTCTACATTCCTAAAAATCACTGGGGACTCCAAAGAACTTTTGTTTATGTTGTGTGCATCAAACATATTTAATACATTAGACATTAAAACTAAGAGAAAATTAAAATATGTATTAATTTATTTAAAACAATAACCATATTAAATGCCCTGGGTCATGGGTTTATAGAGAGAGGGCATTTGCATTTGCTTGTGCCTGTTGTGAATATCTTTGTAAGAGCTCCTTAGCTCAGAGCCCTGGTCCCATGGGTGGTTTATGTTCAGATCTCCCTCCCTGGGAGCTCAGTCCTGGGACCCCAGTTTCTCGGGTGGACAGTTTCCTCTGTGGCCCCGGCAGGTATCGCCTACCTTTGACATTTCCCTTGGCCATCGGGAGAGATTTTTCCAGTCTTCTCTTCATGGAGGATGCACTTCTCCAAGGCCTGGTTTAGAAGCAGGGTCTCAGGAACCCGTGCTTAGGGTCTGTATCTGCCTGGCTGCCCAAGCTCATTGGTCCAGTTTATAGTCTCTCTGTGTCTCTGGCTTCCTGGGAGTTTTCTTTCTTTCCTTGCATCTTGGCTATACATTTGGCACAGTTTGGCATTATACTTTATTCTGGACTTTTGTGTGTTTGGAGCAGGAGGGGCGTCCACATCAGCTCTGAGCGCTGTGCTGCCTGGGGTATAACATATCCCTTTATCACTGGCCGTCTCAGTGCCTCTGGGCCACCTTCTCATCTCCACATTGGGGTTACAAGCGCCATTCTAGAGTCAGACTCTCTGGGCTCCAACACGGGTCCACTTCTCGTTAAATGTGGACCTGGGGAAAGTTAACCTGTTTTCTCATCGGTATAGTGAGGACAATCGGAATACCGGCCTCCTTGGCTGTTTAGAAAGATTAAATAAGATTGTTTTGGTAAAATGCTTAGAATGGTGTCTGGAACTGTTGATAGGTACCAATTATTATTGTTTTTGGTTTAAAGTCTTGGCCCTGGCCGGTTGGCTCAGTATTAGAGCATCAGCCTGGCGTGCGGGAGTCCCAGGTTCAATTCCCGGCCAGGGCACACAGGAGAAGCGCCCATCTGCTTCTCCACCCCTCCCCCTCTCCTTCCTCTCTCTCTCTCTCTTCCCCTCCCGCAGCCAAGGCTCCATTGGAGCAAAGATGGCTTGGGTGCTGAGGATGACTCTGTGGCCTCTGCCTCAGGCACTAGAATGGTTCTGGTCGCAACAGAGCAACGCCCCAGATGGGTGGAACATCACCCCCTGGTGGGCATGCCGGGTGGATCCCGCAGTCAGGCGCATGCGGAAGTCTGACTGCCTCCCCGTTTCCAGCTTCAGAAAAATACAAAAAAAAAAAAAGTCTTTACTGTTAGTTTGCTGCTAATAAGAGATTCAGCTGTGAGAAAATATATCCCATTGGGTTGTTGCCCTATATTTGCCCCTGGTGTGTTTAGTTTAGCTGTCGTTTTGGAGAAGAAACACCAGAATTGAAGTCCAAGCGGATGGGCTTTGATGGGGATGGCCGATCTGGGAGAATGGCCGGTCCAGGTGTGACCCAGAAGGAGCTACTTGCCAGTATGGGGGAGGGGACGACTCTATTTCTTTAATAAAAAATTTAAAATTAACAAAGAAGAGGCATTTTTTTATTTTGGCTTTCTCCTGTGGTTTTTACCAGAGTTTTGGTCTGGGTCACTGTCACATTTATTTTTTTACCAGGAAGAAAATACTACTTCCTGGCAGACTTGTCTAGAAGACGTTTTTAAGTACTTCTGAAGGAAGCTAAGTAGCTGATGGGTTTCTTCTCCTGCCATTGGGAAGTAAGTGCTCTGCCACCCACACTAGACTTCCTGGGCTTCGCCGGGCCCCAGCTGGATGTGACAGGCTGCAAAGATGTTTGATACAGGTGGGTGTTCACTCCATAAAGCCAGGAAATCTTGGCTTGAGCTCTGGTGTCAACTTTGGGGAATAAGAAAAATCAGACACATGAACTTCTATTTCATGCTTGGTAGAAAGTGAATACGGGCCAGGGTGGGTCTTGTCCCTCCAATAACAGGTACCACTAAGCTTCTACTTTGTGCCAGACAGCAGCAGCCTGAAGGCAACCACTGTTTCCGATTTCCTAGACAGCCTCTCAAATTATTCTGTACAGGCAAACACACACACACACACACACACACACACACACACACACACACTTTGCAAAGGGCAGCATGCCACACACACTGCTGTGTACCTTGATTTTTCACTTAACATCGTTCAGCACCTTGTAGTTCATTTCGCGTCAGTATACCCACTTCAGTACAGCTGCTTTGTTCTTGTATTAACTGCATAATATTCCACAGCATGGACATACCATCCTTTATGTGAATAATCCCCTATCAATGGGGAGTTAGGTTGTTTCCAATCGTTAAAAAATGCTGCAGTGTATAACCTGTACATGCATGTTTCACAGATGTGAGAGTCTATCAGCAGAATGACTTCTTGCTAAAAGTAGAATTACTGGGGAAACACATTTTTTTAAAATGCATCTTTCCTCAAGATGACAACACGCTATGAAATGAACAAACGGGATGTGAGACGACAGCGTGTCAGACAGCAGTGGCCGGGAGTGGGTCCCTCATTTACGTCTGATAATTCGCAGGCTGACTTTGCACCAGCCTTTTCACTTCTTTGGAACTTAGTTTCTTTATTTGCAAAATGAATCATTGGGTCATTCAGAGATGACAGAGAAATGTCCATGAATATATGCAACTTTCTGAAGCACGTACTGTCCTGAGATCCAGGCGTCCCCAAACTATGGCCCACGGGCCGCATGCGGCCCCCTGAAGCCACTTATCCGGCCCCCCACCGCACTTCCGGAAGGGGCACCTCTTTCATTGGTGGTCAGTGAGAGGAGCACTGTATGTGGCAGCCCTCCAATGGACTGAGGGACAGTGAACTGGCCCCCTGTGTAAAAAGTTTGGGGACCCCTGGTGCCTTTCTCCTCTATTCTCAGCCTTCTCCTTGCTGAACAAGGAGAGGTGTTGGTGTTAGTTCTGTTACATACTTAGGGGTCAACACACTCTGTTGCCAGCTTCCATTTTGCAGGTACAGCCCTGACGAGCTGAGCAGTTCACCCTGCACTCTTGTCCCAGTGGGGTGTCACTGGGAAGTCCTCTTCTCTTGTGGGGCCTCACTCTGTTGTTGAGTGGATGGACCCAGAGTGAGGTTTTAGGACTCCAAAGAAGAGTAAATACCCATTTCTCATATATGTATAATATATATAATATTAATATATAATATATTATATCTTAGTATATTATATGTTAATATTAATAATTAATATTACTTAATATTAATACATTACTATAATATATAATATTAAGATATATTAATATATATATTAATGCAAGGAACCCTTTGCAGGATAAATGTGTCTTTGCTGTGTTCAATTTCCAAACAAGTTTCCCTCCTTCCTGTGACCAATGCTTGGAAGAGGGGCAGACTGGGGAGCCCTGGGTCGTGAGGAGAGAGCCTGCCAGGGGTGAAGATTAGGCTAATCCCCATAAGCCGGCTGGGCCATTGCTGAAATCACTTCTTAGGGCTCTGTCTGCGGTGCTCTTGTGACAGGTAATTATTTATTACCTGGAGTAAGCCCCAAGAGTTCCCAAGGGTTGGGTTCCTTGGGAAACAGTGGCTGAAGTGTGGGCGCCAGTGTAGATCAGAGAGACCCGGCATGGCTCCATGGACCCGAGGCCCTCGGTCTGTCTGTGACTGGCATCAGTGATGAGTGGGCAAACAAGGACTTGGTTAACGAAGGACCAGTGGTGGTTAATTATGTCAACATAACCTTAAATAATATTCTGCTTATAGTTTCTCTTAATAAATATTTTAGCTCAAGTTCAGGCTTCTGCCTTAAGAAATTATTAGGAGAGGGGTGGGGTGTGTGCATACACAGAAAGAGACAGGGTCTTAGTGAGGATATTGGACTGACCAAGCTTATGTCAAGTTCAAAAATACGAATGAAAAGAATTTGCTAGCATGTAGAAGCTTCTTCTTCTTTGTTTTTATTTTTATACGGAGACAGAGGGACAGATAGGGACAGATAGACAGGAAGTGAGAGAGATGAGAAGCATCAATTCTTTGTTGCAGCACTTTAGTTGTTCATTCGCTGCCTTCTCATTTGTACCTTGACCAGGGGACTCCAGCAGAGTAAGTGACCAAACCAGGTCGCTCAAACCAGCGACCTTGGGCTCAAGCACCATCCTTGGGCTCAAGCAAGAGACCTTGCACTTCATGCCAACAACATTTGGGCTCAAGCCAGCGACCATGGGGTCATGTCTATGATCCCATGCTCAAGCCAGCGACCCACACTCAAGCCAGATGAGCCTGCGCTCAAGCCAGCGACCTCATGGTTTCAAACCTGGGTCCTCCGCGTCCCAGTCCAACGCTCTATCCACTGTGCCACTGTCTGGTCAGGCTAAAAGCTTCTTACTTCACTGAGGAAAAACCCAACTTTTCACCTGAATCTCATTCGTCCTTGAATTGATTTGTCATCATAGACATGTCCCAGTTTTCACTGATGTTCAAACAAGAGGAAATCTCCACACTCACAAAATTCTAGAATGAAAAAGGAGCCCCATTGGCTCCTTAAACTAAGGCTTGCTTCTGCCCTAGGGCTGTCAGAAAGCAGAGGTTCCCCGGACTCAGCAGCCTGGCTGCGTGGAGCATGGCTGCCATCTTGGTCAGAGCTTGCCCTGAGGACCCTCCCTAGCGTGCCTAGTCTGTCTCTTAGCACGTACCTGAACATTCTTGGAAGTCCAGTTAATGGAAAGTAGGTACTCAGGTCAGACATCTCCCCTACAGTTGCTAAGTGGAGCTCAGCTGTTCTCACTTCTAGAGCTTTCTCCCTTGATGCTGCCCTATTCTTGGCACCGTCTATGATCCCACACATCTTCTTCCTCCCTCTCTGCTGCCTGGGTTTCCTGTTCTTACAGGCTCCATGGCCATCGGCCACCGCAGGCTGGCCTGGTGGTGCTGGCCTGGGCTTTCTCATGTCTGCATCTAGCCCTTGTCTGAATTCCCGACCTGGGGACTGAAGCTTTGGAAAAAGGACCACCAAGGTGCTCCCCAGAGGTCAAGACATGGCCTTTCAGAGGAAGCATCTGCTGGGCTCTAGGTTCTCTGTGGCACTGCAGCTACCTGTCCTGCTGTCTTTTGTAGCTTCCCTTCCCTTGGGGCTTCCCCAGCTCCTGAGACCCTAATCTCAGGGCTCCCCTTGCTGGGCAGCATCACCTTCATGGGTGACTGCCCTGTTCAGTGGGCAGCAGGAAGGAGTGGCCTACAGACCCCGCTCTGTTTTCAGCTGGTGTCTAACTTTATAGCTCTGTCTTCTCGAAGGGCCAGCCTGCTCTGTAGTCTGCGTGTGAGGGGTGGGGAACCTTTATTTCCCTCTCCTTCACGTTTCCCTGTGGAGGAGCAGTTTAGAGTGAACTCTAGGTCTCGTGTCTACCACCTCACGGCTGTGTGATTGATCATTTGGGGCTGTATTCATCGGGCCACATTTTCCACGGGAACACTGGCAATGTGGGCCCATCTTTCTTGACCTCCCTAAACCTGCTCACCCCTCAACTGCAGTGTGATTCCTCTTTCACTTCTCCAAACCAACCTTCTCAGAGCCTTCCGCATTGGGTTAATATTTGATCCTTTCCAGGTAAATTGGGTCTATTTGTCAACCGATCTGAGCTGGAAGGGAGGGTGAGTTGAGGAATAGACTCTCCTCCTTCCAGTGAGCAGCAAGAATGACAGGGCCACTGACTGTCCTGCCTGCTCTGTTGATGACCCTCCTCATTCTGACATCTTTCTGGCTGCAGCCACCAGGGAAGTGGTCTTCTGGTCTATGAATTCCGCTTCCTTCCTGAAGAAGTCTCCCCTCCCCCTTCAGACCAGGGCCACTCCCAGGCTCACGTAGTGTGCATGAGTACTGCTCATCTTTCACAACAACACAAGCATGGCCCCTTCCCTCCCTTCCACATGCCTATCCTTGCAGAGCAAAAGACCCCAGTGAGCATGGGCATTTTGGTCACGAGGGCCGTGCCATCAGGAGCCCGCCATGCTGATTTCATCTTGGTCCTGCTAAGCATGAGGTATCTGGTGCCTTCTGAGGATGTCAAGTACTTGTAGGAGCAGGTGAATCAACCTGAGAAGTCTCTGGCTGCCGAAGTTGTTGGGCCACTGCCCATCCTGGCCTTTTCCGACTGGGTGTTCCCGGAGGTGACTGTCAACCACAGCGGCCACCACGCCAAACCAGGTTCTGGTTTTCCGGAAGAGCTCCACCCTGCTCAGAGCTGCGGCCTGGGGAAGACTCTTTGGGGACCAGACAATGCCTTCCTTTTTGTCCTTTTTTCCAGCTCCGTCTGTCTACCTGTTCCTGACTTTGTTCTCTGTTATAACGGTCCCGGGTTGAGGAGCAGGGGCTCCGTGTGCGAGGCATGTAATTCTGACCCCCTCTGTTCCTACAAAGTCTATACCTCTTTAGGTCTCCATGAACAGCTGCTTATAGACTGCCTCTGAGCAGCCCAATCGGTAAAAGCGGATGTTATCCGATCATTCTTCTCATACTTAAACACAATTTGGTTTAACAGAATACTTCCAGAACCTCACCTTTCTCTATAACTGAGACTACTGCATAGATCTGCTTTGCAATGGCCCATCTTATCCGTCCCCTTTGGAAGGACAAGCTCCTCATCTGATACCTGAAGGCACTGGGGATGACAAAGGTCTTCAGCTGACATGGTTTCCCCCAGCGGGGTGGGAGCATGAGAAAGGGCCGTCATCTTAAACAGGAAAGGAAGGCTGACCATAGGCTTGCTACCGAAGGAGAGGGAGATCCCTCAGCCGGAGGACGTCTGTCACCTGTGGGCAGGCCCCGTCTTGACAAGCGGTGCCTCACAGACAGAAGGCGCCCATGTTGTATTTTTCCTGTTCTTCCCTTCACCCGGGATGGCAGAAAGCCTTCACTGCTCGCAATTTCCAAACCTAGGAGAGGTTTCACGTGATCTGGACATTGCAAACTGGTGGCCCAACGTGTCCACCATGGACCCACTCCGTGATTTTGTTTCTTTATTTTAAGCTGAGTTCATTGTTGATATCGACAGATCAGGAGACTTCGAATAAAAATAAAATTTGTGAGATTTTCTTGAAAAGTTGGAAGCTCTGGCAACCCCAGGTCCTGTTTATTCTGAATGGGGACAGCTGAGAGGTGGCTGCCGCTTGCACTGTCAGACGCCACAGTCCCGACCTGGCTGTGGTGCTCCTTATGGTGTATCTAGATGCTGACAGCAGCTGGGCTGTGACCCCTCACTAGCCCCATCCCCTTTCTCTATATGAGGAAAAAGGAATCTAGAAGGAGAAGCTACTTTCTAAGGAGTCGTAGGGACTAACAGGTAGAACCCCCATGAGTCCTCTCCAGTTACTCTGCCAGGGTGCCCTCTGGGCGCTTTCCGTCTATGGAAGCATCCCCATAAAGTGCGGAGGAAAACACAGCGAACAGCCCCGATCTGTCAAGAGAAGGAAGGCAGTGTTCCCCAGGGGAGAGAGCATCATGTTGGGATTCAAGTAGACCCACATTCAAATTTTGGTGCTTGGTTCTTGAGAGCCATGATGTGGAGATGCACCAATGAGCCAGGCAGAGAGAAAATATCTGGCTTTCACTCTTTGTAGCTGTGTGACCTTGTTCAGGGTTCTAACTTCTCCAATCTGCACAATAAAAATATCGATACTCTGGGGGTGGTTGTGAGGGTTGGTGCTGTCCTGTGAAGTCTTTCCTGATGTCCTTTGCTTGGTCATAAGTCTCTGCCCCATCAACCCCAAGAAACGTGACAGCTCCCTTTGGGTGTTACTTGTCCCTGCAGACTTCTGTTCCTACGCCTGTTGCACTGAGGCAGTTGCCCCCATTGGACTGCAAAGCCACACACGGCAGACCTGCACCTGGCCTGTGACTCCGACATCTGACACTTTGTAGCATGCTGTGACTGTTAAAAGCTCCTAATGCAGTGGCTGTAATTTTTATTAACTAGCATATTGGAGTGAATCCTTCCAGGTCCACTCTACCCTCCAATACAGTACCTTTAATGGACTAGTGAGGCACTGTCACTTAGAGCTGGTCCAGAATTTGGTGCTTGGACTTGCTTTTGGGCCACCCTGGACCAACCAAGAACACCAGTCTCTTTCCTTTTTTTTTTTTTGCATTTTTCTGAAGCTGGAAATGGGGAGAGACAGTCAGACAGACTCCTGCATGTGCCCGACCGGGATCCATCCGGCACGCCCACCAGGGGCGACCCCCGCTCTGCCCACTAGGGGGCAATGCCCTGCCCCTCTGGGGCGTCGCTCCGCCGCGACCAGAGCCACTCCAGCACCCAGGGCAGAGGCCAAGGAGCCATCCCCAGCACCCGGGCCATCCCTGCTCCAATGGAGCCCTGGCTGCGGGAGGGGAAGAGAGAGACAGAGAGGAAGGAGGGGGGGGGGTGGAGAAGCAAATGGGCGCCTCTCCCATGTGCCCTGGTCGGGAATCGAACCCGGGTCCCCCGCACGCCAGGCTGACGCTCTACCGCTGAGCCAACCGGCCAGGGCCCTCTTTCCTTTTTATCATGTCAACATTCTACCCACACAAAACCTCTCATCTTCTTTAGTCAAAAATCTTAATTCTGATCTATCAACATCAAGACTGTCATAGTTCTCTGAACCTGTAAAGTGCTCTGTAAGTTTACATTGGTATAATCATCTAGCCAGATAGCCATGGCCAGAGCCACCCTCAGGGCTGAAAAATTGCCACTGTTGAGAATTATCCAAAAGAATATTCAATGGTAGTCAAAGAATGCCAGCAGAGATATCAATACACTTTGAACAATGGGGATGTCATTAGAATAAGGAAGTACTTTCATGGAAAGTCTTTTTATTTAAATGAATGAAAAATAAAAATCAATTCCGTTGCTATATATTTACCCTATTCTTGGCGGAATGTGGGAAGGATGGAGAAGGCAAGACAGTAACAACACACTGTCCAGAAATAGTAAGACCCAAGGTGGATGGCGCACCAATCACTTTCTCACAGTACCTGGCTCCTGATTTCCTTCACTTGGGGTGGTCATGTTTTTGCTTCAAAATAATCAATGCAAATACCTCTTCCTACCTGACTGTTTCCAGGGGTGTTGGGAGTGGTCATACAGACAAAGCTAGGGTCATGAATACTTCAAAGAAGACCCAGGAATGGAGCTGACAGTCTGGTCGAGGAGATGGGCGGGTGAGAGAAGCATGAGCAGCGTTAGGGAGGTGCTCAGGGCAGGGGAAAGGTTAACTCCGTTGATGTAGCTTAGGAAGGTGCCTTGGAAGCAGCCGTGTTTCTGCTGGGCTGTGAAATCTGGGGAGCACTGGGTGTGTGGGGAAGGAGCAGAGGAAGGAGGGGAAGGAGGTTGTGCCAGCTCAGGGAGCACAGCTAATCACTTACTAATTAAATAACTCAACTAAAAAAAGTACACAATAAAGATGTGATTTTGTGGATTAGTCACTTAGCTGGCTTCTCGTCTTTCCTTCTAGGGTGGGAAGAGCATTGTGGGTTCTAATTTGATGTTACACATTTTCCATGCAGTCTTAGGATGCCATGAAGTGCCTTTGCACCTCGGTTTGCACATCTGTTAATGAAGGGAGGAATGCGTGACTTGTTATCTTACCAGGTTGTCCTGGAAGTGGAATAATACATTGCATGTAAAAAAGTAGTTGTTTGTTTATTTACTCAGTCATTCAACTATCCATCCATTAATGCATGCTTGCCTCCATGCATCCATCCACGCTTCCATCCATCCAAATAACCACATACTGAGCCCTACAGCTTCCATCAGAAGAAAAGAGGCACAGGCGCAGATATGGATTCGAATCAGATCAAGAGCTATAACCAGTTCTTTCAGAAGAGAGAACAAGACAATAATGACTAAAGACGTTTGAGCACTGGCTTTGGAAATGCTCTCTTGGCTCCTGAACTGCTGGAAGTTGTATCTTCATATTAACTGTTAAAGAGATAAAATCCTGGCACTGACATCTGTGTCAGAGAGGCATGTGTTGTGAGAAAGTCAGCCCAGATCAGGAGCGTGCCCCAAAGCCGGCCTCTGGGTTTGAACGTCCAGGCAGCACCAACCGCCTCACCCTCACCTGCAGGAGATCTTGTCTGCACTGCCCCTTACTTTGCAAACCCCAGCACTCCACTTGAGGATGGGGGTGTTTGCTTTTCAATTCTCTGGGTAAAGTGGAAGAACAAACGGGTAGGTGGGGGAGTGCATTTTTTCTTGACATTGTGTCATCCCTGGTAGGGTGTATCCAGCACCCTAAAAGTCAGCTTAACCTCTCTGATGAAAATTCCAGGATGAAACGTCCCAGCTTCCCTCTTCTTGGTTGGCATTGGTCAAAAGACTAATTGCTTTGCCTGAGTTCACACCCCTCTGCTTATTACCTGGTCTCTCAGGGCAAGAGAGTTGCTAGGAGCCCCTGAAGGAAGATTAGGAAGAGGTGAAAAGGTAAAGTCTGGGCAGTGTTTACTCTCCCACACAGCCTGTGTGACCAGGAGAAGAAATGAGGAGACCACAGACAAGATTAGTCAACACACTATGCTCATTGCTTCATTGGGACGTGGTTACCATTTCATTAAACCCTGAGAATTTGTTTTGATAAAGGAAAAAAAATCATGTGCTATGTTCCACTGTTGAATTCCCTCAGAAAATTGGGCTTTTCCAAAAGATGGTTCAACGTTTTCTGTAAACACAGTCTGGAGTCCCTGCCACACGGTAGTAAAGATGCCTTCACAAAAGCAGGAACAAGATTAAACGATTACATTAGTAGAGCAAATATATGTACGATAAAGTTTTATGAGCTCTCCTTCCAAGAAAGGAGCTCTGCAGAAACAGTCTTTTATTAGCTCTGTCACGAGGCTCAGGGAGGTGTAGCCTCCCTCATTCCATTGGGCAGTTTCTATTCACTTCATCTATTCATGACTTACCCTTTTTCTTTTTATTATTAAAAAACAATTCAGATCAAATATCATCATGTTGTTAATATCATTTAGTCTTGTTGTATGCCATCTACCCTTCTCTTCCAGGTGGTAGCTCAGCGTTTCTCTCATGATACAACCAAACTTTATTGTAGCAAAGTGAACATTGGAATATTAATATAATGTGATTTCTGCTGAGATTAGGAGATTTTCCTCCTTGTAGAACTCTTTTCATTGACTTCAGGGAACTAGATAAAGGCTAATGACTGGCCTAAATAATGCTCTGGTCATTAGCTACCTTCTCCATAAGCACAACCATTCAGTAAAACAAGAGCTTCTGTCCAACATAGACAGACAGACAGAGAAATAGACAAAATGTAGTGTCAGGTAATATCATGTTGCACTATTATACAACTAACTTAATGTAATGCATGCTAACTTTTTACACAGGATAAAAGGAAAAGTGTACCAACATTCACAGGGGGAAAATGAAATGATGGAAGCCATATAACTAGTCCTTGTTGCCGCTGGTCTTCCTGATAGTTGAGGAAAACATCTAGAAGGAGAAGGCTGTGTTGTTTGTTTTATTTTGCTGAGTGACATGACAGCATTTAAAGAGTTGGGAAGGGGATGGTTCTAGGTCTTCCAGACTTTCGCACCAATAATTGGGAGGGAAGCATAACTGGTAGGATGCCATTGCTCTTCCCTTCTGAAAGGTGAAAACTATTTCCCACAGGCTCATTGCATTGGAATACTATGGAAATCCTGCTTAACTGCACCAGTTATTGCTGTGTAACAAATAATCCTTAGTGGCTTAACATAACAATTAACATTTGTTATCTCACATAGTTACTATTGGTCAGAAGTTCTGGAATAGTTTTGCTGGGTGGTTCTGGCTTATAGTCTCTCATAAGGTCAAATGACAGTTGGAGTTGGAGTCATCTGAAGGCTTGACTGTGGCTGGAGGCTCTGCCTCCAAGATGGCGCACCCTCATATCTAGAGAGTCAGTGCTAGCTGTCGGTGAGGCATCTCAGTTCTTCACTGTTGGGACTTCCTCCGCAGGGCTGTTCAAGGTCCCCAGGACATGACAGCTAGCTTTCCTCAGAGTCAATGATCCAAGGGAGAGCAAGGCAGAAGCTACAATATCTTTTATGACCTAACCTCAGAAGCCACACCATAATTTCTGCAAAATCCTATTGATTATACAAGTCAGCCTACATGGGAGTGAACTATGCAAACGTGTGACTATCAAGAGGTGAGGGCCCTGGCTGGTTGGCTCAGTGGTAGAGCATTGGCTCGGAGTGTGGAAGTCCTGGGTTCAATTCCTGGTCAGGGCACACAGGAGAAGCGATGATCTGCTTCTCCACCCCTCCCCCTCTCACTTCTCACTTCTCTTTCTCTCTTCCCCTCCTGCAGCCATGGCTCGAATGGTTTAAGCAAAGTTAGCCCTGGGCATTGAAATGGCTCCATAGCCTCAGCTTCAGGTGCTAAAAAGCTCCATTGCTGAGAACAGAGCTTCAGCCCAGTTGGCCAGAATATTGCCTGGTAGGGGCTTGCCTGTTGGATCCCGGTCAGGGCACATGCGAGAGTCTCTGCCTCCCAGCCTCTCACTTAAAAAATAAAAAAGAGGTGAGAATTGCTGGGGTTCATGTTGGAGGTATTCAGATATTAACGCATCTAAATCTTCACCCTGTCATCTACCAAATGTAGCAGCATCTTTGCAAATGTTATTCTGTGGTTTTCCTCAAGATGTTAATAGGCATTGGGCAAAACCACTACCTACCCCAGCCTCACCCCCCACCACACATATATACCTCCACCACTACCAACAACAACCTTCCACAATGAAAAGACACCTTGGAAAATGTTTGAAGATTTATAATTCAGTTGGTATCAGAAAGGCTCAAAAGAGCA
Source organism: Saccopteryx bilineata (assembly GCF_036850765.1). Taxonomy (NCBI): domain Eukaryota; kingdom Metazoa; phylum Chordata; class Mammalia; order Chiroptera; family Emballonuridae; genus Saccopteryx; species Saccopteryx bilineata. The sequence continues at coordinate 14,586,172 of NC_089500.1, read as the reverse complement.
CTCTAGCAAGGAGAAGATAGGACTTGGACCCAACATTTCTTAACTCACAAGAATGGTGCAGCTTGATTACTGACCTGTCCAGTAAAAAGATATGCCACAGCTGTGCCAGTCTGAAGCCTCACGTTATAGGTAGAGGAATGGAGAGCTGGGGAGGGTAAGGGTGCTGCCAAGACCCCATGGCCTGTCAGATGTGATCCCAGGCTCCTGGTGATGGCCCTGGGCTGGCTTCCTGTGTGTGGCTTTTAATCTGTTAAGACAAAGTTTTCCTGGTAACACAGGGCCTAAAGCATGCTTTGTAGTTGATGTGCCCGTCCCATATCCACAGATCCGTATTCTAACCAGTATCACGGGCTATGCCGTAATAACCAGCTGTCAGGACGGACATCTACAGAGGATGGAGCTCGCGCCTCAGAGTTGCCAAAACATGAGGGAAACCTGGTTGTATGTGTCGGTATGATGACAATAGTTTTTCCCCTCAAATCAACCCTATTGAGGTATAATTTACATACAATAAAATATAGTTTTTTTTAATTATAATTTTATTTTTTTAATGGGGCGACATCAATAAATCAGGTTACATATATTCAAAGATCAACAAGTCCAGGTTATCAATTATGTTGCATACCCATCACCCAAAGTCAGATTGTCCTGTCACCTTCTATCTAGTTTTCTTTGTGCCCCTCCCCCTCCCCCTTTCCATCTCCCTTTCCCCCCTTCCCCGTAACCACCACACTCTTATCAATGTCTCTTAGTTTCACTAATAAAATATAGTTTTAATTGTACAGCTTGACAAGTGTAGCAAAAGGTATACATCCAGGTAACCACTATCTCAGTCAAGAATCAGAACATTTCTTTTTTTTTTTTTTTTATAATTTTATTTTTTTAATGGGGTGACATCAATAAATCAGGATACATATATTCAAAGATAACAAGTCCAGGTTATCTTGTCGTTCAATTATGTTGCATACCCACCACCCAAAGTCAGATTGTCCTCTGTCACCTTCTATCTTGTTTTCTTTGTGCTCCTCCCCACCCCCTATCCCTCTCCCATTCCCCCCTCCCCCCCGTAACCACCACGCTCTTATCAATGTCTCTTAGTTTCACTATTATGTCCCACCTACGTATGGAATAATACAGTTCCTGTTTTTTTCTGATTTACTTATTTCGCTTCGTATCATGTTATCAAGATCCCACCATTTTGCTGTAAATGATCTGATGTCATCATTTCTTATGGCTGAGTAGTATTCCATAGTGTATATGTGCCACATCTTCTTTATCCAGTCATCTATTTTTTTTTTTTTTTTTTTTTATAATTTTATTTTTTTAATGGGGTGACATCAATAAATCAGGATACATATATTCAAAGATAACAAGTCCAGGTTATCTTGTCGTTCAATTATGTTGCATACCCACCACCCAAAGTCAGATTATCCTCTGTCACCTTCTATCTTGTTTTCTTTGTGCCCCTTCCACCCCCTATCCCTCTCCCATTCCCCCCTCCCCCCCGTAACCACCACACTCTTATCAATGTCTCTTAGTTTCACTATTATGTCCCACCTACGTATGGAATAATACAGTTCCTGTTTTTTTCTGATTTACTTATTTCGCTTCGTATCATGTTATCAAGATCCCACCATTTTGCTGTAAATGTTCCGATGTCATCATTTCTTATGGCTGAGTAGTATTCCATAGTGTATATGTGCCACATCTTCTTTATCCAGTCATCTATTGATGGGCTTTTTGGTTGTTTCCATGTCCTGGCCACTGTGAACAATGCTGCAATAAACATGGGGCTGCATGTGTCTTTACGTATCAATGTTTCTGAGTTTTGGGGATATATACCCAGTAGAGGGATTGCTGGGTCATAAGGTAGTTCTATTTTCAGTTTTTTGAGGAACCACCATACTTTCTTCCATAATGGTTGTACTACTTTACATTCCCACCAACAGTGTATGAGGGTTCCTTTTTCTCCACAGCCTCTCCAACATTTGCTATTACCTGACTTGCTAATAACAGCTAATCGAACAGGTGTGAGGTGGTATCTCATTGCCGTTTTGATTTGCATTTCTCTAATAGCTAAAGAAGATGAGCATCTTTTCATATATCTGTTGGCCATTTGTATTTCTTCCTGTGAGAAGTGTCTATTCATATCCTCTTCCCATTTTTTTATTGGATTGTTTGTTTGTTTGTTGTTGAGTTTTATGAGTTCTTTGTATATTTTGGATATTAGGCCCTTATCTGAGCTGTTGTTTGAAAATATCATTTCCCATTTAGTTGGCTTTCTGTTTATTTTGTTATCAGTTTCCCTTGCTGAGCAAAAACTTCTTAGTCTGATGTAGTCCCATTCATTAATTTTTGCCTTCACTTCTCTTGCCATTGGAGTCAAATTCATAAAATGCTCTTTAAAACCCAGGTCCATGAGTTGAGTACCTATGTCTTCTTCTATGTTATCCAGTCATCTATTGATGGGCTTTTTGGTTGTTTCCATGTCCTGGCCACTGTGAACAATGCTGCAATAAACATGGGGCTGCATGTGTCTTTACGTATCAATGTTTCTGAGTTTTTGGGATATATACCCAGTAGAGGGATTGCTGGGTCATAAGGTAGTTCTATTTTCAGTTTTTTGAGGAATCACCATACTTTCTTCCATAATGGTTGTACTACTTTACATTCCCACCAACAGTGTAGGAGGGTTCCTTTTTCTCCACAGCCTCTCCAACATTTGCTATTACCTGTCTTGCTAATAACAGCTAATCGAACAGGAAGAATCAGAACATTTCCATCACCTCAGAAGGTTCCCTCATGTGTCTTTGTAGGCAGTCCCCCACCCTGCCCCGCCCCCATTCCAGCAGATGTGGACCTGACTTGACATTAATGTTTAAGTCACTTGACACTGGGATAATTCTGACTCTGTTCCGGTGCCCTGGGGGGAAAGTTAGAGAGTGGGGACCTCTGTGATCTGCTCAGGAGACAGACCCGGGAGACAGATGAGTTGTAGGGGCCCTTCATATGTCAATTAGGGCCAGAATGTCAACAGGATGAGGTGACTTTATACGTCTAGAGATGGCTATAGGCCGATATGGTCAGGGAGGCTTGCTTGCGGGTCTTAGAGGGTCTGTGGACGATGGCAGGATACAAGCAGGAAGGCAGGCAGCCTAGCAGGTGACAGGGTGGCAGGGGGCTGACTTCCACCGTTTGCCACCCTTTTATGGACCTAAGGAGGAGGCTGCCCTGCACGCTGGATTTCTGCTCAGCGGCTGTGGAGGATGGTGGAGTCTAGAACAGCAGGACCAGGTTGTTCCCATAATTATTGCATAATATAGCATATGTTGCATTAACATACATTATTTACTAAATAAATGCCGGTTTGAAAAAATTGGTGAACTGTAATCCTGCTGCCCTTTTGCTTTTGAAAATGGCCATGGTGCCTCTGGGCCCTTGGCCAGCTCCCCTGGGCTTTGGGGAGCACCAGAGGGGAGTGTTTGCCAAGCCTCTAATGACGACGGGCCCATTAGAGCGTGTGGCTGGATTCCTGGAACCACCAGTTAGATGGAGAAATGGAGCCAGAGAAGTAGCTTGATGCATGCTCTGCCAATGAGGGACTCGGTTCCCCAGCAGCAAGGCTCCCTGGGGGGGGGGGAGCAGATGGGGAGGATGTGTCTCGGTCATTAAAACAGTGTCGCCATCAGCAGGCAGTCTGTGAGCCCTTCCACAGTTCAGAGATCCCTGTGGCCCTCAGGCCCGCGCCGATCAGTAGCAAGGGCATTGCAGAGTAGAGAAAAGGCGGGGTGAGGGCAGGCATGTGATGTCCTGCACAAAACCAAGTGTGGGACTGGAGGGGAGAATCAGACACTGTCCTGGCCCTCAGTGAGGGGACCAGAAGGTGAATGGGCCAGTTAGCGCCTTACAGCAGGTGTGAAGTGATCAGGGCCTGCAGATCCATCTGCTGAAGGCCGTCTCTCTGTACCTCACAATGTGACCTTATTTGGAGACAAGCTTTATAGAACTATTCAAGTTAAAGCGAAGTCTTTGGGGCAGGTGCGAATGCAATATGACTGTGTCCTTATGAGGGGAAATGTAGGCACAGAGACTTCCCCAGAGGGAAGACAGTGTGAAGACTCAGGGGGAAGAAGGCCATTTACAAGACCCTTAGAAGGAATCCACCCTGCCGACACCTAGATTTCAGATTTCCAGCCTCCAAAAAGGTGAGGCCATAAGTATCTGTTGTTTAAGCCACCTGGCCATGCAGCCCTGGGAAACTTACTGCAGGCCCCATTGGAGAACACAGGAGGGTCCCACTGAGCAGAACGAGGGGTCAAAGAAAGTGCCGCACCAAGGAATGTCTAGGCTGAGACCTAGATGACAGAGAGGAGCCCTCCAGTGCAGAGGGAGGTAGGGTCGCTGGGCAGAAGCCTAGCTCACTCAGTGGACAGCCGCGGGAGCCTGTGGGAATTGTCAGGCTGCGGGACCAGCGCATTGAGGGAGTCACTGAGAAAGAAGCTCGAACAGGACAAACAAGTGCTGAGGCAGGTCCCAGGATGAGAAGGGCCAATGGAAGGCAGATGGCCCCGCCTGGGGCTCTAGAAATGGCAGTCTCTGAAATCTCTCTGATTCTCCCAGCAACTTCCTCCCCACATCCGCACTTCAGAATCGGGGTTGTGAACCTGCCTCGCTGACCATGTATTGAATACATACATTTACCATTGTTGATCAGGGACTTATTTTTATTTTTTTTTCTTTCTGGCTATAGTGATTGATTTATGTGGATTTCTTGGATTGGGTTAATTGTCAACAGTTACCTGAGCTTCCAACGCAAGACCGGGTGCGGAGTTATCAGCACACTGTGCTCCCCACAGCTCTCTGGACTGCGAGCTGCGGATGGTGCGATCCTGTGTGGACTTGTGTCTGGCCCTGTAGGGCCGTTGGGGGTCACCTGCCCACAGACAAGGCGTGATGACTGATTGCCTGTCACCAGCGATCAGCTTGACACAGAGCCAACAAACTTCCAAAGTCAGGTTAGAGGGTGGAGGAATGGGCTGGGATTTTAGTTCATTAATGTCCAAACAACAGGGAGGCTTTCTGAATGGAAATAAACCAAAATGTTCGGCCTTTAAACTTCTTTCCGGGAGCACACGTATTAGGATGGGGGTCCAATGGGGCATTGATTGGTTACACAAAGCCAGCATCATGGATGCTGGAGAGACAATACTTGCTTTGCAAGAGGGTAGAAGTTAAAACTAAGAGTTCGGCTTGCAGTTTTTGTTTCTTAGCATGAGGATGAGCGATGAACTTTCTCAGGGCCAATGCCTGCACGGTGGATCCTGTTTTACCATCCAGAGAAAGGCAGGGTCTATTCTCCAACATTTTGTAGGCTGTCTGAGATGGTTAAATACTGGGTTTCAATTGCTTTCTCCCTTCCCTGGTCAGATAGACGGGCTTGCGGTATGATTTAGTGCCCGAGCCCAGGGGACTGGTATGCTTCTGCAGGATGGAGACAGGGCTTTCCAATTATTTTTGTGTTTTCTGCCGAGGACAAAGCTCAGTTCCCAGTAGAGGGACATTCAGGGCCAATGATTCTTCCTGGGAGGGACAGTGAGAGACCCGGCTAGCACTGGCCTGGCTCCCTTACTGCTTTTGAGTTTGGAGAGATGGCCAGTATTTGCTATTGTGACGGAAGGGGGAGGGGTCTGCTAATCATTTACATTTTCTCCCTTCTTGGTTTTAATTATTTAAAGAGCTGACTGTGATCAGAGAGTCAGTGATATTACCAGAAGCACAGGGCTCCCTGGAAAGCAGGATTTTCCACTTGGCTCTCCAGTCTGAGCTCACACACCCAGCCCAGGCCCCCGAAAGAGAGGCAGACCTTCCCTGGGGATGGTGGTGGTCCGGGGAGGAGGGCAGCAGGCCCTAGGCGAAACCAGGCAGGTCTAAGTGAGAACTCGCAAGACACTCAGGGGCCTGGCTCCTGGCAGATGTGGCCCAGTGGGTTTGAGCTCACAGAACAGAGAACTCACTCTTTCTATGGCTGGGTTAGGAAAGGGACTAGATGCATTTGTTTCAATATTCCTCTCTTCTGGGCAAGGGGTAGAAATATAAGGAGTAGAGTCATAAGCATGTCTCTTTCATATAGCAGTTGAGAGCTCTTCCTACGCACCAGGTATTCTGGTCAGAATGTCACCTGTATGATTAATTTAAGGTGGTTTTGCTTTCTGACAAGGGACCAGAAGCCATAGGCTTGCCGTCTTTCTAAACAGTCACCAGCTTCCCCAAGCCAAGCTTCGGGCAAGCATGGTGCTGTCAGCCTGCACAGCCCCTGGGGCCATGACTGGCCACAGGCTGGGTCTGCTCTGGGTGTTAGGGAGTTTGGGAAGGAGAGGAATTCTTTGGAGTTTTATGTTCCAAGGCCCTGGCCAATGAGGTCAGTTCCAGGATGGAGACTGACTCAGGCTCGACCAGAAGACAGATCCTGGGACCTTTGCTTTCTCAGAAGCAGCAGCTCCTTGGTCAGAGGAAGCGGCTAACTGTACCGGGCGATTGAGCCTGGGGGTGGTGGGGGAGCCCCTGTGGAGAGATTCAGCCTGGAAGAAGCCAGTCCAGAGATAGAGTCCTGGTAGCTCTGTTTACGCTCTTGGCTCCCTCGTTAGAGCCTGAGCTGGATACATAGGCTTCTGGCTCCCCAGTCAAGTGAAGCTATACGTCTCCATTCTTTTCTGAGCTGGGCTTCTGGTGCACAGAAGCAGAGACACCTTGGCTAACGCACTTGTGGATATTTCCAAATGGAATGAACAGTTTTTAGGCAGTTTATTGTGGACATAAAGTAAGAAAACACACACCTCGTAAAATATGAAGTTTCTCAGAGCCTGTATGACCAAAAATAGCCCACTCCCACCTTCGGGCTGGAACAGAGCCCCTGAAGATGCCGGCATATTTACTCTTTTGGATTTAGGGTTAAATGCCTTTATTAACTACAAGAGTGGTATCTGAACATAGCAGCCATGGATGGATAGCTCAGAGCTGATCAGTCCAGCCATAGTCCCTTGTTGGAGTTGGGGGGATGGGGTTCTGAAAGGAGAGGATGTGCTGAAGGTATCTGTTATACTCGGGGGGGGGGGCACTGAAAAAGGTATAGGTGTTTTGGCCGGGTGCCCGGAGAGTGCAGAACACAGGACATTAGGATGGGGTGGAGGGGGCACTGAAGATGTAGGAAGAGCTGGAGTGGAAAATACCAAAGGTTTTGTCGGTAGACCTATCATGGAAGGCAGAGTGAAGATGAAGTCTTCCTGAATCCTGGCTTTGCAATGGGCCACCTTGACCCTTAGGCATATTGGAGTAGGTGTCATGGAATACATCAGGAAAATCAATATTGATAAAGACTCTGGGTGTGATCTCCGTCAGACTCTCATGCTATTGTGGGTAAGGGTGTAGAAGGTGGGTGGGAACAGATGTGGTCTGTATGGGGCATTCCTGTGGGATTGTTGGGTGTCAGTGGGTGCACTTGGGGAGATGGGTGTGGTCTGAGATAAACCCCGTGTGTTCGCGCATGTGTGTGTGTGGGGAAAATCAGAATCAGGAGGTGGCTTGGCTTGGCCGACAGGCAGCTGTCAGCCAAGGGGCACTTCCAGCTGTAATTGAGAAATGGCAGTGTGCTATCTCTCCTGGAGTGGGATGATAGTAATTAATTGTTCATTGATCCCCGCAGGTCAGCTAGAGGTCAGTGAAGTTACTCCAATGGCCTTCCAGTTGGCCGGGCAGCTAGGAGCAGTGGTTTGAGACCTCCGTGGGAACTGTGCTGTGCCCTAAACCCTGATGAAAGGTGACGGGATAATTATGGTAACCTAATGTCTATTATTACAAATAATACACGAGTGAGCCGTTCAGGAGAATCATGCCAGTGCACTAACGAAGGCTTGGCGAGAGGAGGGGGAAGGGCCTGACAGTGGACATTGTTCAGCACCGAGCGGATAGCTGCAATCTGACTGTGGTTATCATCACTATCAGAGGCTTAAGTGAGTGTCCATCTGAGTATGAGGCTGCCTGGAGAACCACACAGATCTCATCTCTGATCTGCACAGACAATTGCCATCTAGCAAAAGCACTCTTACACTGAAGGGCACACACCCAGTGGGTGGATGAAGTAGGATCACATCGGGTCCCAGCTCTCCTGCAAAGCCTTCTGCCATCGGCCATGCTCTCCCAGCCTCCGACGTTCTCCAGCATCTTTCATCTACGCAGGGTCTTCACTCAACAGAAATGGACGGAAACTTTCTTTGTACCAGGCCCTGTGCTTGGGGCTCCTGTTCCATCTGTGTCCCCATGCAGCCTGTAAAGGTTCCAATTCACCCACCTTGTCCATGGCTCCCCTTTCTAACTAGACCATAAACTTGTTCGCAGTGCATGTTGGGTATCTTAAATAACAGCCAGAGCAAGTGTTTAATGAGTGTTCTCTTGTGCCAGGCAGGTGGTAAGCTCCATAAATGCTTAGCACACGGCCACATAGATACTAACTAGTCCCTTGATAAATATCGATTGATTAAAAAAACATGGAGCCCTGGCCAGTTGATTCAGCGGTAGAGCGTCGGCCTAGCGTGTGGAGGACCCGGGTTCGATTCCCGGCCAGGGCACACAGGAGAAGCGCCCATTTGCTTCTCCATCCCTCTGCCGCACCTTCCTCTCTGTCTCTCTCTTCCCCTCCCACAGCCAAGGCTCCATTGGAGCAAAGATGGCCCGGGCGCTGGGGATGGCTCTGTGGCTTCTGCCTCAGGCGCTAGAGTGGCTCTGGTCGCAACATGGCGACGCCCAGGATGGGCAGAGCATCGCCCCCTGGTGGGCAGAGCGTTGCCCCTGGTGGGCATGCCGGGTGGATCCCGGTCGGGCGCATGCGGGAGTCTGTCTGTCTGTCTCTCCCTGTTTCCAGCTTCAGAAAAATGGAAAAACAAAAAAAACAAAAAAAAAACATGGAACCGAGTTGCAGTGTTCATGGGGGTGGTGAGAGGTTTCTGTAGTGAAATCTCTGAGATGAGGTTCAAGGTACCGTCCTTTCTAGTTATCTGTGTCTTAGAAGCTATGGAGTCAGGTTACTGATGGAGCCTGTAATTGTATGAAATTTTTTTTGGTGAACTATTACTAACTCTGAGTTAATGCTAGAGCTCAGAGAGCATTTCAGAGGCACAGCCATTTTAACACAAGGAGAGAGAATATATGATGAAGTCGTGCATCTGCTCATTTGCAATGCCATGTAGTCTTTCTGTGCACCTGCACCTGTTGAACGGGCGATGTGTCTGCAGCTCTGAGAGGTAATGCTGTTGCTGAAACAACCCTTCATGTGCTTCTTGCCTGCACCCTACGACCTCCAACCACCACCAAACCCAAAGGACAGCTTTTTGGAACACAGTGTGGCACCTGAAGGATGCCTTTTGAAACAACTTCTTGAAACTTGGACTTTTGCAAGCTGTGATCCAAGCGCTTGTAGTTTCCTCCCAGCTCTTTGCTGCTTTTCTCAGTGCCCTTCCTGGGCCCCCCAGGTGGTCTTCCCTCTCATCTAAGTTCACCATCGCGGCTGCACCTGTATGCCCTGTCTCCAGAGGAACAGACGTTTCCCCCAGGTTCCGAGCTCCTATTTCTTTGGGCTTCTTAGGCAGAAGCCTCTACCTAGATGTCCCATAAGCCCCTCAAACTTTAGTAAATAAAAATAGGAATGCATTATCCACATCTGTCTATCTCCTCAAACCTGTTCTCCATTTAGTAAAGGCACCTCCATCCATGTTACCCAAGTCGGAAACTCGGGAGTCCTCCTGCGCTGCTCCTTTCCCTCACACCCTCACACCCAGATGGCCCCCAAGCTCTGGGATGAGTCTATCTCCCGAGTATCTTTTGTATTGCTATTATCCTCTTTACCTGTCGGGCCGCCGACATGATTCAGTCCTCACCATCTCCTTAGGGGCTCCTCTCCCTTCCTTCGCCCTCGCCTACTTCCATTTATTCCCCACCCCACTAGTGAAGATCTTCTACTACTCAGTCATAGAAAAAAAATAAGGAAATCTTACCTTTTGCAGCAGCATGGTTGGACCTGGAAAATATTATGCTTAGTGAAATAAGCCCGTCAGAGAAAGACAGATGCCATATGATTTCACTTATATGTGGAATCTAATGAACAAAATAAACTAATCAACAAAATAGAAACAGACCCATAGATACAGAGAACAGACTGACAGCTGTCAGAGAGGAAGGGAATGGGGAGGCTGGGTAAAAAAGGTGAAAAGATTAAGCAGAGAAAAAAACACGCGTAGTCACAGACAACAGTGTGATGATTATGGGAGGAAAAGGGGGTGGGAGGTGGAAGAGGGTAAAGGAGGATAAATGATGATGGAGGGAGACTTGACTTGGGGTGGTGAACGCACGGTGCAGTGTACAGATGATGTATCATGGACTGGTACACCTAAAGCCTACGTAATCTTATTAACCAGTGGCACCCAATAAATACAATGAAAAAATATATACAATCCAGGTGGAAAGAAAGAAAGAAAGAAAGAAAGAAAGAAAGAAAGAAAGAAAGAAAGAAAGAAAGGTTTAAACTCCACCAGTTTTCCGAGACCTCTAGAACATCTGTCGTGGTTTATGAAGTCTATGATAACCGAGCCCCTAGTTGTCTCTGTTGCCCCAAACACTGTCATTGCCATGTGACAGTCATGCCACATGACTATTGCTGTCCTGTACACACCGCACTCCCTCCATGTCCAGTGAAGGGAATGCCCTCCATTACTTGAAAGTCCTACTGTCTTTAAGATGCTGTGGGGAGCTACCCACCACGCTCTCCCTCATTTCTGCAACCTGGAGGAGTAACAGTCTCCTCCCCTGTGCTCCCATCATCCCAAAATGTATGTCAACACATATAATAAGAGCTACTATTTGTGAAGCACTTGCTAAACGGCAGGCAGGCGATGTACTAAGTGCTCTACTTCATGCGCCAGATTAGCCCTCACACGCTAATGAAGCAATCCCACCCTATTCCCATTTTACAAATGCAGAAACTAATGCTCAGGGACCCCCCCGCCCCCACCGAGTGGCAGGTCTGGGTCTGAGCTCACGTGGAGCCCACACTCTGAGCCCTGGCTCCACCAGCCTCACCTCCACAGGGAGCTGTCTTTGCTCGGAGGTCTGTCCTTCCCAATTAAATGTGAGCTTCCTCTAGGATAGAGATTTGCTTTGTTCAATTTTTTTTCTTAACCCCGTACCTGTCACATCACAATGCCTCAACAATTTGTAAAAAGAAAGTAGTTCGGGGTCTGACTTTTCCAGATGTATTCAATTTCTCAGATTGTGCTTTTTATAGTAAAAAATGTGAAAAAAAAAATTTTTTTTGCATTGAGTATTTTCATGCCCAAGCAAGACAGAGCTTTTTTACCCAGCAGTTTATTTATCTCAGTGCAATGATTTTTCAAAATGGAGAGTCTTGAAGGCAAAAGGCTAGGCAGAAATCACATCGTCCCGAAAAGGTCCCTTGTTCTCCCAGGTATCAGACTCCTTTTAAAATTAGCTTCTCCATATGAACAACCCAGCTCTTTAAAGTTTAATGTCCCAGCCGTTTTAATTGTTTCTTTCAAAGTACAAAAGAGCAGCTGGGCCACCTCGGCACTAATCACTTGCCAACTTTCCTTTTTGCAGAAACAGCTAAGCTCTTTCTGAGATTTCAAATAGCTCCATCTGAGACCCAGCTTAGCACCTACCTTTGCGGGCACATAAAAGGAGCTCATTTCTGCTATTAAGAAATGTGCTGTGACACAGAGTTTGGTTTTGTTCTCCTTTTAAAAATAACATAATAGAGTGTAATAATTTTTTTTAGTTTTTCTGTCTTTTTTTTTCTTCTTTACCAGTGAGTGTCCTTTCGTCCTTCCTCTACTTGAATGGTCCTTAGTGTTGGCAGATGAAATCCATGCTGCACCGTAATTTCAGATAAACACAAATATTCTCTTAGTATATGCCCCATGCAATATTTGGGGTAAAATTATATTAAGGAATTATTTGCTGTTTATTTGAAAATTCACATTTACTGGTGCCTTGTGCTTCCCCCCCCCCTAAATGTTGCAATTGTAGTCTGGGAACCTCCTGTTTCCATCAAATGGAAAACATTAACTTATATGATGAACAATATTCTGAAAATAAATAAGCAAACAAAGAAATAAAACTAACATTGCATCTTGAAATATCCTGCCAGCATGCACAAGCATACCCACTCCCTGGCTGGTCCCGGAGAAATAGTTCCTTTCTTGCAATCCAGAAGGACAAACAAATGTCATTTCTGGAACCCTAAACAGTCTTTATCAATGAATTTACAAGCATTTATGAGAAACTTAATTTTTAGGGGATTGGACTCAAAAGGGGAAGGTGGCACAGTCCCTGTCCTGAGATCACATTCTAGTTTTCATGAAGCAAGCAAGAAAATAATTTTAGTGTGGCCCTGATGACACACAGTGAAGAGGGTTTTAGAGCCAGCGAGGGAGGGGGAGGAGGGATGGGGGGGCGGCAGGAGGGGGAGAGAGAATCTTCATTTTCTTTGTAAATCAATGGCTGCCCTCTCCACCCCCGTCAGCCTTCCCCCACTCCAGACCGGCTGGGGTGGGTCCTGGGGTGTGGGCGGAGTCTGTGCCTGTCACAGGCACGCCCCCTGGGGCACTATTTGGCCCTGGGTCTGAAATTGATTCTTTCTGGGTTTCAGGGCAGCAGCAGCAGCAGGCAAGAGCTCCTGCTGTCACTTCCCAGACTTTTATAGACTCTGACAGCCAGGAAAGCTCCCTGTCTTTTGTCTTTTGTATTCTGTTTGTGTTCAGCCCTTAATCCACGTGGGGAATAGCAGGAAGAGGCCTGCAGGGGAGGGCCTGCTCCCTGGCTCTGTGCCGGAGGATGAATTTGGGAGGAAACCGTGAGGTCTCGCTGGCCCCGGCCGGATCCCCTTCGGAGGAAGAGCTTTTTGGGCCCACCACCTGGATCACTCAGGGTGCGCACGGATGGGATCACGGGCTGAGAGACGGGGAAGTCCAGGGCATGGGTGCTGTCCCCCAGCCCCGGGCGCTTCAAGCCTGTTTGGGAAACAGAGTGTCTAACTCAGGCAGGTGCAGAAGGAGCGGCACAGATGTTAGCACATGCGGCTTCCGAGCAGGAGGCCCTTCCCAAGGCTGATGGCTCCGGGGTCTTTGGAGGAAGGCAGACTTGAGAAGGATTTTGAAAGAAAGCTTGGAACAGATGAGAAAAGCCACTTTCATAGGAACGGCCCCCACAGTAGGAAACGGGGTGGGGGCAGCTGGAGCTGCGGGCTTCTCTCACACTCGGGTGAACAGAAGCCCGCAGGAGGCGGGTCTGGGGCGGGGCTGAGCATCTGCACCTCTAACTAGTCCTCGGGAACGCCGGGGCTCCTGGGCCAGGGACCTCACTCTGGGAATCACTATGTGGCCGCCACTGCCTGAAAGGACCAGAGCAGCTTCCCTTCCTGACCCATCTGTCCCCACTTCCGCGAACAGGCTGTTTTCTGACTCCTATTAAACAGAAAGGGTGACATTGCTCAGTTGCCTGTTTTTGTTTTGTGTTGTTGGGCAGGAGCAGTGGAGGAGGAAGAAAGCTTCCTCTGGTTTGTGTTTTCAGTCTGCTCCGTCCTCAGAGCTCCAGCTACCATTTCTTGGGTGCCCTCCTGGGCACCCACGTTCCCAGAGAACTGCAAGTCTCCAGCAGGGATGAGCCCTTCACGCTGGTCTTCCTTCTGCTCTGCCCTCCTGGGGAGGAGTCTGGCCCCCCAGCCCCTGAGGGACTTAAAGTCACCAGAGTCCAGGACAAGAAAGGGCTTCAAGCAGGCATAGTGCTCTAGCCCTGTCATCGCCTGTGGATGGCTGAGATAGAGCAGGCAGGCTCTGCAACCCAGAGGACGGAAGTCGGAAGTGTCCAAAGGGGACCTCGGGGGAGGGAGGGGCAGCAGAGCGTGGTCCAGCTCTCACCGCTGGGAGGAGCTTGTGTTGTTGTGTGGTGAGCACATGGGAGTGAGGCGCCTTCTCACTGTGTTAATTGCGTGTTTCTTGCTGCTTCCTCTAATTTTTTTTGTGTGTGTGATGGTCATAAAAAATATCATGTCAATGTTACCCTGGACATTTTGTAAAGGTGCTAAGAGAGGGGAGGGAGATGCTGAATGGTCACATGTGTTTTTTTTTTTGGACAACGCGCAGGAGGGGATTTCCCCACACTCCGTAGCAAACTTTTGAGAGGAAGCTTCATTGCATGGTGTGAAAACCACCAGCTGTGGCCGCAAAGGGACACGGCTGACCTGGTTAGTAAGAAGAGACCAAGAAGAGGACAGCAGCATTATTGGCAGCAGCACTAGGAGACAAGGGAAGGCCTCTGAGAAGTGTCAGGAGCGCCATCAGCCATGGTAGCCAGGCTACTTGGAAGGGTTGGCAACCTATGGAGTCTAAGATTGGGCTCAGTTAACCCAACCATCAGGCCACATGCAGAGCCTTCCCGAGGTAGGACAGGACAGTTGGTTCCCCAGACCTTGAGGCCATCCAACTAAGGAGAAAGAATTCCTTAACTAACATGAAGAGGTCCAGTTACAGCTTAGATCTGCCTGCCCTCAGCTTCCATCAAAATTTTTCTCTCACTTGTCCCCTATTCTCCTTTGTCACGCCCCCAACCTCCACCCTGTCACTGCCTCAAAAGTTGGACAGCCTCCTGTAGTTTGGTGGGGTCAGCAGCTGGGCTCAAGCAGGTTCGTGAGAGCTCTAGTTGCTTTGAGACTAAAACTGATGTCTGGATTTATCGATCCTGTTGCTACTGTAGACTTCCATTTGCGTTTTCTGCATGGATTGTGGACGGAACACGGATGGAATACCAATGGCAGGGAGCCCCTGCCGTTCTCAAAGTGGGGAGAGCCCGGCGCAGGGGTCGGAGACCTGAGCCCTGGTCATGCATTCCACACAAAGCCGGGTGTGAAGTCAGGCAGCTCCCCTGGCCACCCTGGGCCTCCATGTCCTTGTCTTCCTGACACGTTCGCCTGTGTCTCCACTCAAGATGGAAAATATCTCAAGGAAGCCACTACGGAAGTCTTCCTTGTGACCTGGAAGGGTTAGGCGAGCCCTCAGATGTTCTCAGGAGTACACGCTGATTTCTTAAGTTGGTTCACTGTCCTGACACCGAAGAGGTGAGAGTGATAACACTGGTTGGGTTTGAATGGCTAGACATCCCCCTGGGACACCCGAGGATGGAGGCGCATGACGGGACCAGGAAGCACTGAGGCCAAGGGAAGTCGGAGCTGAATAGTTGTGGATGCAGCACCTGTCTCTCCTCCCCATGGTCCCACCAGGGCCCTTGGTGTAAGAGACATTGTCTACCCTACGAAGTGCATTGATTCACAGATACTTTATGTTTCTAGTTTTCCTTAGTCAGCACACAAAACTGATAACTGAGCGTCTAGACAACCACATGGAATGGATAAATAATTCCAGGCAAACTTGTTTCTCACACACACACACACACACACACACACACACACACACACACAATATGTTTGGTTGGCCAGGATAGCTTTTTATAGATAAATACATGATTTTCTTTTCTCCTTTTCCTTTTTTTTTTTTTATTCAGTGAGAGGAAGGTAGACAGACAGACTCCTGCATGTGCCCCAACCAGGATCTACCTGGCAAGCCCACTAAAGGGCAATGCTCTGTGCATCTGGGGAGCACAGCTACTCGTATACCCTTGACCGAAGAACGGTCCTCTCCTCTGGCGGGGAAGGTCAGCCTCTTCGACCGAGCGTGCAACGTAGGGAGGGACGCACATGGAGCGGTGAGGGAGGAAGGGGATACCCGCCTAGCCAGCCAGATCAGCCGAATCAACCTTGGCGATCAATGGGGTGACAGATGTCGCAGCCAGATCGTCCTCACATCCTGCTCTGTGCATCTGGTACATTGCTCTGTTGCTCAGCAACTGAGCTCTTCTTAGTGCCTGAGGTGGAGGCCATAAAGCCATCCTCAGTGCCCGGGGCCAACTCACTCCAATCAAGCCCTGGGTGCAGGAGAGAGAGAGAGAGAGAAAGAGAGAGAGAGAGAGAGAGGTGAAAGGGGGAGAGGTGTAGAAGCAGATGGTTACTTCTCCTGTGCCCTGACAGGGAATTAAATCCGGGATATCGACTCACTGGGCTAATGCTCTACCACTAAGCCAACTGGCCATGGCCTTTTTTTCCTTTTTCAGAGATTGAAAATAGGTCATGAACTCTAGCCCCTGAGCACAACCAGGGGCCTGGGAAGCTGGGGGGTGGGGTGGGAGGGGGATGAATTCCTAGATAAGAAGCAGGCAGAGGGCCCCAGGGCAGTGTGCAGACTCCCTGGGCTGCACAGGCCAGATTTCTGTAGCCTGCCCCACTGCCAGTGTGGGGACAGGCAGCCTGTGCTGGCCACCACCAGGGACCCTCTGCAGCCAGCTTGCAGGCAGCCCTCCCTGCTCAGGCTCTGCCTACCTCAGCCTGTGTCTTGGCACGCAGCTCATCTCCCCAGATCCCTGACACAGGCTAATTGCTTGTAACAAAACTTGGCCTTAGAAATGTCAGGCATAATGGGAAGGGGGAGGAGGAGGAAGAAGGGAATCAAAAATAACAAGAGGAATTTGATGGAAGCCACCACTGCCGGCCGGTGCAGCCCCAGGGGCTCCTGGGCCAGCCAGGTTCATTAACTGATCCGGATTTAGAAGGTCACCACCTTGCATGGCAGTATCTCCAGCCTGAGGCCCCCGAGCCGCAGCTGTCATGAGAACACCTTGGAAAGGGCAGAGAAGCCTCCGCTGGGGGCCCCTGCACTTCAGAGGGCTCCCAGGCCTGGCTGGGGGCTGCCCTCCTCCAAATGCCACAGTAAAAACATTTATTAAGCCAGTTCCTACCAGTCCACAGGGCCGTGGCTGACAGGAGGCAGGGGCCTTTGGAGGCCTGGCTTTGACTCTGGGAGACTACAGGGCACCCTGCCAACCTGGCCTCCTGCGTACTTGCTCTGGGTGGGGAGGAGCCAGAGGCTAAGAAATGGGAATCCTGACCTTGGGTTTGCCCCCAACAGACCCTACTTTTAGTACTTGACTGATTTAAGTTTTTAGAGCTCTTGTTTTCAGTCATTCAGAACCTGAATGACTTTGGGAGTGTTTGCAGTGCTCAGCAGAAAGGTCTGGCCAGAGGCACTGCCCCAGGCAAAGTGGTGCTGGGTTCCTGCCCATCAAGGGGTCTCCCAGGGCTTTTCTGCTCCCCCTGAGGTGGCCCCACCACTCCCCCTCCCAACTCCAGACCATTTCCTCCGGCCAGCTGTATGCAGTGGTGGCATTCAGCCCTTTGCACTGGTTCAGCAGAACCAGTACCTAACTTTTTGTTGAGTTAGGGCAGGCAACTGGTTGTTAAAATGGCACTTGTCATCAGGATTCTCTCTAAGGTGGCAGCTGCCCAATGTGGAAATCACAAATTTACATTCCTTACTCTTTTTTAATGTTCATCTGTACAACAGCAAATTCTAAGCACCCGTAGTAATGTTCATTCCGTCCATAGGTGAAAAAAAATAGCAAGTGAGGATGCCAATCAAGAAGCAATATGGAAATATCTTAAATAACAGTTTTATTGTGTTTTGTTAGGTATTTAATATTTTTTATTAATATTTTAAAACCCATAACATAATCTAGTTTTCTGTAACTCATTGTTCTTATTTAAGTGTTAAGTGCATGAAATGATAAACTACCTTTGGTATGTGTTTTTTATACTTAAAAGTCATTAGGGCAGAGAACCGATTATCAAGTTATTTGAATCCCACCACTGGCTGTATGGGTCCCCAAGCTGAGTCAATGTGTGTAATAGGGGTTCTGGTCCTCCCCGTCCAACTGTCAAAATCAGTCATTTATGAGGTCAGCTCCTTGCCTCTCTACCGGGGTTACCTCTGCTGTGTGTTCAGCGGCAGATCCTTGGTGCACAACCAGGCCCACCGAGCTTGGATTCTGGGGTCCTATGCAGACATCATGGAGGTTAAAATAAAGGTCAGATGGCCTCAGGTCCCTTTCTACCTCTGTATCTTCTAGCTGTGTGGCCTTGGGCAAGTCACCTCACCACTCTATACCTCCACTTCCTATAAAAGCAGAGAGTATGGTACCCACCTCCATGGGGTTATTGTAAGGAATAAGTTAATACGTGCAAAGCACTTAGAACCGTGCCTACCACAGGTAAATTTGAGCTGAATATATTAGTATAATACTTTGTTCATTTGCAGTGCTGTTTGAAATTGTTGCACTCCTGCTACTCAGGACAACTTTTCTTCCCTAAAAGCCCACTATTCAGAGAGGATCTGATTGAACCGTATCACCCGGTGGGAGTGATTATAGGAAAATGGATGGGAATCAGAATGTCGTCCTGAGACAAGTCTTGGGTGTGGACTTGGGAACGCCAAGTCCTGTGGGGGCGGACGCTGCCCCGGCAAGCCCTACTAAGATTGTTTATAGGAAGCAGCTGATCCCTACAGCCATTTTCCTACATGCCTGAGGGCATTGGTTGGTCCTCTTTCTCTGCACCTGAATCCACTGTAGGCTAAATTGACCCAGGCTCTGCTAATTTGCTTGACGAGCAAAGACACGAATAAATACGATGAGGCTGCAGAGATCTGGGCTCTCAGTCCTAGAGGCTGGGAATCCCCATAAACATCTTTTCCGTATGTTGTGTCTTGTGTGTTTTTTCTTAAGTCCTGCAGCGCCTTCCTTTTGTGCACGCCCACGGCTGAGCTGGTCTCGGCAGGTGGTGAATCTCCTACTACATCCACATGGTAGGTGCCATGTGTACAAAAATGAACAAGTCAGATGCTGGTTGGAAGCCTAACATTTCCACCTTCTGATGGAAGTGGTTTTCATACTTAGGATACTGCAAGGTTGGGCCTCAGTTTCCCTGTTTGTGAAGTGGGAATAATAATAGCCTTACCTTATGTAAAGCCAGTATCCAAGGCCACCATCACAGCAGCCTGGCCCATACAGGTTCGCATTGGATTCAGACAATCGCTAAAGAAACAACGGAGCCAAAAACGGTGGGCCATCATCTTTAATCTTAGCTTGCACCCAGCGGGCAAGTAAAAACACACACTGGGCTCCAAAACCCACTCATTCAGTGCTCACAAAGCTACTGACTTATCCAAGTTTCCTAGAATCAAAGGTTCCTAGCTCACCAGTCTTATTCACCTGTTCCCCATCTCCTTCCTTCTCCCTGAACAAACTCGGCACAAACTGGCTTCTCACTCAACACTCCGCCATCTTGGCTGCTTCTCCTGACCTCCTCCATGTGGCCTTTCTCTGCTCTCTCCTCTAATGCTAATCTCAGGAACCGAGAGCAAGTTCCTGTTCTGGCCCCATTTTATAGTGTAGAAATCAAAACCTTTAATCCAATATACAAAATAGGGAAGTCTCTAATACAAAGTCACTTATCTGAGGCATGATGGGATTGCATCACCCCACATCAAAAAGGGTGGGAAAGGCTTAGTCCTAAAACCAAGCCCCAGGCTACAAGGATCCTGCCTGCCCACAGCCCGCCCCCAACACACATTAATATCACCTGGGCAACAGGCTTCCATGTGGGCAGCACCATCTTTAACAAAGTGAGCATAATATATTTTATCTACCCAACACCTCAGAAAGCTTTTTGGTGAGAACTAAATGAGTTAAGCTCTCATAAGAACACCTGGGACAAAGGGAGACTCAATAACACTCAGTTATGGTCAGGATTATTCCACTTGCTGTTGCCCATTACCCTGTGATTTGCACTCACCAGCTCTGGCAGGTGGGGGGGGGGTGCAGAGTTACTGCACTGGGGGAGCAAGGGGCAGGGCTATCAGTTATTAGCTCACAAGTGGGGCAGAACCTGTGTTCCAGGTCCAGCTAGCAGCCACGGGAGGCACTCAGACCTCCCGTGAGGTTTCTTTGGGGCTCACCCTGCACATCTCCTGGGCCAGGAGTCCTGGGGCTGAGTGCAGGAAGGGTCCCATATCTAGCCACTGACACCTGACTTTCTCCCTGTGACAGTAACCCTGGAGGCAAACCCCGGGAGGTGAACTAGTTGACCTGAATGCCTCATTCATTGAATGCCTACTATGTGTTCCCACTTGGCCAGGTGCTAGGGATTCCAGGTTGCTTAAGACAGACCCAATGTCTCCTCCTTGCCTCAGGCTCCTTCTCTTCCCTCCCACCTCCACCCTGGGTACATGCCAAGTGCCCTCTTGCCCCACCCCTTTATCTCGCTTTTCTTAGCTTGGAACCCTCCTCCTCCAGACATGCACACGTGACTCTCCAACTTCCTGTGGCTCCATGCACCAAAGTCACATCCACAGATAAGCTTTCTCTGATCTCACTGTTTAAATCAACCCACCACTCTCTCTGCCTTTTGGTCCTCACTGAGCTCGTCACTACTGACATTATCTAGATATTCAGAGTTTGATTTTTGCCTGTCTCTCCCAGACTTGGATACATATCCAGTTCTTACCTTTGTTATGTCCCCCTTGCCAATCTGGTGAAAGCCACAGATCCTGTTTCAGAATAAAGTGTTATAAATGCATAATACAATACATACTATTACAAAGGAAACCAACTGTATTGAAATATGGTTATCACAATACATAAGAACGCACACATTTATGATACAGGGATCTATGCGTTTCTTTAATAGCACACAAAACAGAAGTATTTAAAGTGGTCTACCAACCCTCTAATTTTGAAGAATTCCAATTAATATTTTAAGATATCTGCAAAAATGATAATATGATGTGAAAATATTTATTTTAACTGGTAACAGAACCACAGGTACTGTTAATACTAATGTGGTTGGTTGCCTCCAACAATCCAAGGACATGCTAAATCTTAGTTATTTCTGTGAAAATAAAGGTGCATATTTTTCCCCATCTGAATTCTCAGATTCTGTGAGTTCTTAGCCACAGATACTCTCTTCTCCCTTACCAGCAACAAAAACCATGCCTGACATATCACAGGTATTCAATAAATATTTCTTGACTAAATAAAAGTCTGTGTTATAATCTAGTAGTTAAAGTTTGTTCCCTATTCTTTCACATCCATTTTAATAATAAAATTATAGCAACAGCTAGTGTTCCATGGTCGTTTGCTATGTGTTTTGTAAACATTACCTCATTTAATTCTTCCAACAACTCTGAGATATGTACTATTAATGCCCCCCTTCTATAGTTATGACTACTGAGCCATATGATATGACTACTGTGTCTAAGCTACCTGTTCATGGCCATACTGCTGGTATAAGGACTCGGCCGTCTGAGCACAGAGTCTGTGTTCTTAATCTGTTAAGGTAAGCTTCCTCTGGTTACCCTTCGTCCAAAGTTCCAGTCCTGGTCCTCTGCATTGGCTCAGGCTCAGCTCTCTGTCACCCCTGTCTTGCTAGGTGACCTGTGAAGCCATCTAGGAATCTCAGCCACCCCTCCCTCCTTACCCAGCCACCTTCAAGCCAATGACCAGCAAGTCAGTATCTGCAGGACCAATTGGTCCTCCACTCTTCAAATATCAATGTCCCCTGCCCACTGGACACTTCCCCTGAATGTCCTTTGAGCTCCTTTGTGTCAATGTAAGGATCATCTTCTTCTCCATGAGGACTTTTCTGACCCTTCCCAGATAGATCTACAAACCTGGTGTCCCCATTTTTCTCGTACCACCACTGCCACAATACTGTTTACCCAATTTGTCTACGTTCCTGCTGCTCCATACCATACTCGTGGCTCCTTGAGGACAGGGGACTGTTTCTAGTTTGTCTCTAAATCCCTTGGACCTAGAACAATGGGCAACACAACAGGTGCTCCGTGAAGGCTTCCAAATGGGTGAACAGAAGGATGAACAAGTGAATGAATTATAGGAACTGATCCTACCTAACACTTTCACTATTGTGTTTATTATTATTTACACATCACCAAGTACCTAGCACCACTACCTGACTCAAAGAAAATGGATCCTGAAGACACAAGGACAAGGTGTTTCTTTATTTCCCAACTTGAAGTCAGTCTTAGCAATAAAAATACGTATAACTAGATCACACAGGGTACGATAGGTATTTATTTCAGTTCTTCAAATCAATTCAAACCCCTTTAATACTTAATTTAATTCACTGACTTTTTTCCCCTTGAACATTAACAGATATGTTATTAAGCTGTGGGGTCATCCATAATTTGTCATCTTTTCATGAATTAAATTTTAAAAAGGAAAAGTAAGATAAAAGAATAATCAGATTTCCTATTTATGCAAGGCAACTGAGTTAAATTATATTTACTTTCTAAAAATAGATTATTTTCTAAAGAATCAAACATTTATTTTTATCTCAAGCAATCTCAATACATCTTCTGTAGAGTTAACAAATAAATTCTGGGTAATAGTATTACCTATTTAATAAATGTAGCGTGTACTGAATGATGTTTGAGTCCGAAGTATCCAGCCAAGTCTTGGAAATAAACAAAAATGAATTGAACACAGATTTCCCAAAAAGGGAGCTTGTGAACCATAGAAGAATGTGACTGAAGGTGACTTGGAACTTACACTTCAAAATACCAAATTGGAGCTCCGGGACATTTTGAAGTCTTGGCCTAGGGACATGGTTAACAGCAGAGAGGCCTGTTGGGTCTGAAGATAAGGAGTACATAGGGTAACAGTCTACTTTAAACCACATTTGCCTTGTAAATTCCCTGCAGTGATGAGTACCTAGGCTATGTCCCTGTCACCAGCCACCGTGAACAGCCCTGTGTTGAGCTTTCTTGTGCATGTTGTCCATCCAAGATGACTTTTTTCTCAAGATCCTTAACTAATTACATCTGCAAAGATCTTATTTCCAAATAAGATCGCATGCTGAGGTTCTGGGTGGACATAAATTAGGGAAGCCATACTACTGAATACTGCCTACCTCACATCCTGAATTTAGGGTGGGTCTTAAATTCAATGGCTGACGTCCTAATTAGGAGAGCAGAGGGAAGAAAGCCATGTGAACGAAGATGGAGAAAGGCAGAGACTGAAGTGATGCTGCTACAAGCCAAAGAATGCGAGGAGCCACCAAAAGCTGGAAGAGACAGGAAGGATTCTCTGTACAGCCTCTGAAGGGAGTGTGGCTCTGCTGGCACCTTGCTTTCAGACTTCTGGCCTCCAGAGCTGTGAGAGAATAACTTTGTGTTGTTTTTAGCCATCAGGTTTGCGGTCATTTGTTACGGCAGCCCAAAAAAACTAATGAAAGATATGCGTGTTTTCACTGAGCAGAGAGAGTTTACTTTTTGCCTGCCTGACATTTTTTTTCTTTCCTTTAGTAACAGCACCTCAATTTCCTTCTGCTTGCTCAGTCCCAGTGGTTCAGAATGGGGTTGGCTCTACCCCCTCAGTCACGTGATCCAGGCCCAACCAATCAACCATGTATTGCTCAGGATTGAGCACAGGGCTCTAGTCACCTCCCACAAATTCCCAGGGTATCTTTTCAGCTCAAGTTGCCATGCTGAGGTATCAGGCTGCCTCTGCTGGTAGCTGTCTTTGTCACCATATAGAGAAAGTTTGCTGAGAATAAAGTCAACACAGAGGACAATACAACCTCTTCTCACAACATAGAGAGAAACAATGTCCTAATGATTTCGTGGGAAACCCTGGATTAGTTGGTTCTTGAAAAGTCAGTCATCTCTTCAACTTCCCTGTCGTGTAACCACTGAGTTTCCCCTACAGCCTCACACTATTTTTAGTCTATTTGTTTAAGCCAGGATAAATTGGGTATCTGTCATCTCAAACTAACTGAAAAAATCTGACAAATAGAATCCTAGTTCTTATTGAAATTGCAATAGATTATCCCTCTCAATGTGCAGGAACCCCTAACCTTTTAGATTATTTTTAGAAAGATTTACTTAAAAGGACCATTGTATGGTCATAGCAGTAACAGCATTCTCAAATCCAGGAATAACATCTCTTTGGTTTATTGAATTTGGGGTTTTAAAAAGTTTTAACAAGTTTGTAGAATCATAGAATATTAGAGCTGAAATAATAGAGATTATTCTGATTTTTTATTTTTATTTTTTTTACATATAAAAGCATGGAAGAAGAAATGATTATGCATTGGCAATCCAGATCATTAGAAATGTAATTTACCTGAAGGGTCCTCTAAATAAACACACTTATTAGAAATTCTTTAGAATGTATCTAGTCTATAAAGAAAGAATCCTTCAATATGACAAAACTAATTGCAAAGGTAGGTTCAAGCCAAGCATCCTGACTGGTGGTTTTAAAACATGGTCCTCAAATTCTTTGTTGTTCCTCCCATTAAGTAGGAGTCTAGATCCCCTCTCCTTGAATCTGGGCCCTGTGATGGGTTGACCAATAGAATATGGCAGAAGTGCTGCGACAGTAGTTTTCTAATCAGGACTGTAAGAAACAGACAGCTTCTCCTTCTGCCTTTTGGAGCTCACTTTCTTGGAGGAAACCCAAGCAGCCCGTGGAGAAGCCCATATGGAGAGGAACCAAGGACCCTGGCTCTGAGCCTCAGCAGAGGTCCCAGCTGACGGCCAGGACCGATGGGCCAGCCATATGAGTGGCCATCCCAGAAGTACCCTTCCACCCCACCCAATGCAGCCCCAACTGGTGTGACACAGAGCGGACACGGGCCTTCCCTGCTAAGCTCTGCTCAAGTTGCAGGCTCGTGGGCTAAATAAATGTGTGTTTTTAGATGTTCATTGGTTATAAGCCACTAAGTTTGGCAATAAATGACTAGAATACTCCCTGTCTGATACTTCTATTACACCATCAGCCAGCCAGCGTCTCTTTGGGAATGGGATATGGGGTTAAAGGGGAATGTGCTACATCTGTGGTTACACTTAGCCAGCTCTCAGAACAGCCTGGGTAGCTTTCAAAAATGCAAATAGTCTATTTCAGTAGATCCAGCGTGGGTCTGAGACCCTGTGTTTGTAACACATGCCCCAGTTGTCCAAGAATAACGTACAGTTAATTAGATTATAGTTACTCTAATGGAAAAGCAAGCTCACTGGCCAAAAAGAGCTTTGGGAAAATTACAGCTGTCCTTCGTCTTACTTCTCACTCACCTCCATTATTTTCCAGCTTGAATAAGACTATAGTAAGTACAGTGTGTCCGTAAAGTCATGGTGCACTTTTGACCGGTCACAGGAAAGCAACAAAAGACGATAGAAATGTGAAATCTGCACCAAGTAAAAAAGGAAAACCCTCCCAGTTTCTGTAGGATGATGTGGCAGCATGTGCGCATGTGCAGATGATGACCTAACACCGTGTATACAGCAGAGCAGCCCACGGCCATGCCAGTCGAGATGTGGATGGTACAGAGGAAAGTTCAGTATGTTCTGTGGCTCACTAAATTCGAATCCGTGACCAAAGTGCAACGTGAATATTGGTGCATTTATAACGAAGCGCCACCACATAGGAATAATATTACTCAGTGGGATAAGCAGTTGAAGGAAACCGGCAGTTTGGTGGAGAAACCTCATTCTGGTAGGCCATCAGTCAGTGACGAGTCTGTAGAGGCTATACAGGATAGCTACCTAAGGAGCCCTAAAAAATCTGTGCGTGAGCCCACATCGAACTGCACTGAATAGGTATGAAACTGGGAGTTTTCTTTTTATTTGGTGCAGATTTCACATTTCTATAATCTTTTGTTGCTTTCCTGTGACCGGTCAAAAGTGCACCATGACTTTACGGACACACTGTATTCCATAAAGAGGGACAAAATATTACCGGGACCCATTTAATCACATGAGGTACAGCTTCATGGATCTGAATCCTTTCATTCAAATTCTGCGTATTTAGAGCTGCCAGCCGTGTGTCCACCCAGCTGCCAACACTTACTTGGGGTAGTGTGTCCTCGTGGTGAGAGCACATGCCCTTGCATCAGAAAGTCCTAACTTTAAAACCTGAGGGCCCCTTATAAAGTGCATGAATTTCAGACAATTACATCCTCTTTCTAGGTCTCAGTTGACTCGTAGTAAAATGATAATATGGTCTGTCTGTTACCTGTCTCATAGAATTACTGTGAGGAGCAATCAACTAAATTCACTTTAGGTACCCAGCCCAATGCCTGGCAGATACTAAGTGCTCAATAAATACTTTGTATTATGTCTTGTCCAACAAAAGATAAAGGGAGGGAACACTATGTCTACCATTCAGTGCTGAATTTACACTTGGACACAGGGAAACGGACGGAATCAGTGGTAACATCAGCCTGATGTGAACCAGAGTCCAATCACTGGGGCACATATTAAAAACACAGATTCCCAGGCTCCAAACTCACAGGTTCTGCTTCAGTAGACATGCCCAGGTCCCAGAATCTGTGCAAATAAGTCTAGGGAGCCGTCAGGTTTGGGATCCAGTAGAACACTCAGGGTTCTTGCTCGGAAACATGATGAATACGTTATACCTTAAAATAATTTGCAAGATACTATTCCACTCCAGCAGACTGTCTGTACACTTTATGTACCACACCTGCAACAATGAGGCTACCATGTTCCTTAAACTCGGATGACACAGGTTGTCATGGGCCAGTCCTGTGTTAATCCTCCGAAGAGGCTGGGACTCCAGCATGTCCAGGGCACAGCCTCAGGCTGAGGGACGTCCCTCGGTACCTCTGTGTCCCTAACCCCCCCAAGCTCCACATTAGCCACCTGACCCAGTTCCCCGCCCACAGATGGAGGTAGGTACCACTCCTGAAGATTTTAATTAATCATCTATTTTTTTTTCTTTTGGTCAGACTCTTAAGTGTCTATCATGTTGATAGCACTCTAGGGAGTCTTTTGTTCTGAATAGGTGAAAAATTGTACCCAGAGAAAGAGTTCCCCCTCCGATCAATTCTCTCTAACAACTTTATTGATTAGCTGCAAAAACATTTTTCATTTATTAATTATGAAGATGATGTTTCAGAGATTTCTTAAAGTTAACAATTGTAATTTTTTAAAAATACTATTTTGACTTTGACTGACTTGCCTCAAACTGTTTACCAGGATAGAGTCCAAAAGCAGGTATTTGGGGTTCTGATGAAGAAAGCTATTAACTTGCCCAGGAGCCTAGGCAGTGGTCTGAATCTTCATTTGGGCTGATTAATTGATTATTTGGGGGGTGGGACATGGCTTGCTTTGTCCTTTTCAATAATGTGTTAGCATCAAAATATCATCCCATTTTGATGTCCAAGCCAGTGATGGTTAATTAATTAATTGCCGCCAGTTAAGAACAATGTTCGACCCAGGTAAATCTTTCATTTATTAAAATCAATTTTGATAATGGCTTTGCAGAGGGGCTGGGGGTGGAGTCAGGGGTCTTGACTGGCTCTTCCTCTTCCAGCTTCTTCCCTCCCTCTCCTCTCCTCCCCCCAACTCCTCCTTCTCCAGCCTTCTTCTTCCCCCTTTTTCCTCCCCGGTCCAGTTCCCAGTGGAGCTGCCTGCACACGTGTCTGTTAGAGCCCCGTTCAGCAGAGCAGCACGGTGGCTCCTGGGCTGCGGGTACTCTGAAGGTTGAAGGCAGGCCTCCTCTCCTCCTGAGCTACTCAGCCGAAAGCTGGCTGAGGCGGACATCCTTGCCAGCTAGATTACCGAGGCTCCTGAGGAGGAGGCCAGGCCACGTGGAAGTGAGGGAACTGGTGCCAGGAAATCAGATTCCGGCTCCCCAGCGCCCGGAGCGTCCCCAGCGCCAGGAGCATCCTCAGCTCCCTCCAACGGAGCATCCCCAGCGCCGCCGCCCCCCCCAGCATCCCCAGCCCCCGGAGCATCCCCAACGCCAGGAGCATCCTCAGCCCCCTCCAACGGAGCATCCCCAGCCCCCCCAGCCCCCGGAGCATCCCCAACCCCTGAGCACCCCAGCACTCGGAGTATCCCCAGCCCCTTCCCTGACCACACTGGTTCCAGTCAAGGTTCACAGCAAGTAAGCTAATCCTGGAGCCAGAGGAAGGCAGCCAGTTACTCAGCGTCATCCCACAGGTGTGGCGACTGGGCTAGGAGAACCAGCACTGTGCTGGGTGCACACTGGAATTGGGCGTCCCTGCCTGTGGGATGACTGCAGCCACGGAGCAGCCTGAAACCTTCTCTCAGTTTCAGCAGAACTAAGGAAGGGACTTCAGAGGACAGCGGCGAGGGGTGGGTAATATCAAAGACAAGAGGACACGCCTACCTCACCTCAAGGACTTTTGTAGAAAAATGGGTTTGATCCCAAGGTAAAAACTACAAAATAGAGTATTTAATTTCTCATCCAGAATAGGAGAGGGCACAAGTGAACATGATTACTGACTGTGATTGATCCCATGAAAATGAAAAGGAAGTGAGGGGCAAAACAGAAGGGAAAAGTCCTGTGATGCCCAGGAAGCCCAAGCCAGCGCCTGAGGAGCTAGAAGGTCCCGGGGCGAGTGGGGTGGGGGAGGGCCGAGTGGGGTGGGGGCAGGACCGAGTGGGGTGGGGCAGGGCCGAGTGGGGTGGGGGAGGGCCGAGTGGGGTGGGGGCAGGACCGAGTGGGGTGGGGGAGGGCCGAGTGGGGCGAGGGGAGGGCCGAGTGGGGCGAGGGGAGGGCCGAGTGGGGTGGGGCAGGGCCGAGTGGGGTGGGGGAGGGCCGAGTGGGGTGGGGGAGGGCCGAGTGGGGTAGGGGAGGGCCGAGTGGGGTGAGGGGAGGGCCGAGTGCGGTGGGGCAGGGCCGAGTGGGGAGCCGCGCTCCCAACGGGCTGGATCGGCATCCCGAAACCATGCGTTTGCTGTGAGGATTTTACAAAGGAAGGGAGGGTCCCGAATGGAGAAGGCTGGTGAGGAATTACAAGGCCACAGGGCCGCTGGGCTCTCCAGCAACAACCAGCCTGGCTGGGCAGCAGGAGACGATGAAGGACATAGGGAGCTTGTGACCAGCTCACACAGGTTGATGGCTCCAGATAAACTGCATGCCAGGTTTCTAAAGAACTTGCCAGTGTGACCTCAGTACTACCTTCTCTTGTTAAGAAATTAAGGAATGAGGATATAAAAATAGGTATCGGTGAAAGTTCTCATTTAAAAAAAAAAGAAAGCCTGACCTGTGGTGGTGCAGTGGATAAAGCAGCGACCTGGAAATGCTGAGGTCACCGGTTCGAAACCCTGGGCTTGCCTGGTCAAGGCACATATGGGAGTTGATGCTTCCTGCTCCTCCCCCCTTCTCTCTCTCTGTCTCTCTCTCTCCCTCTCTCTCTCCTTTCTAAAATGAATAAATAAAATTAAAAAAAAAAAAAAAAGATAAAAAAAAAAGAAAGAGTAGATTCTAGAAACCTTCAACTTGAACGCCTCTCTTCCGGACATGCGTGCATAGCTCCCTGGTAAATACCAGGACAGATTATTAAAGGGAAGATTGGGGGCCTTCTTATATGAATTCAGACGTTCTCAGTAGTTAACACGGATTTATAACAAGCCACACTAACCACATTTTCTTTCTGACACACATACAGACTTGTGTATCACAAGTGTGACACACTCAAGGATTCTCTCTCTCTCTCTCTCTCTCTTTTGTATTTTTCTGAAGCTGGAAATGGGGAAGCAGTCAGACAGACTCCCGCATGCGCCCAACCGGATCCACCCGGCATGCCCACCAGGGGGTGATGCTCTGCCCCTCCGGGGCATCACTCTGTTGCGACCAGAGCCACTCTAGCGCCTGGGGCAGAGGCCATGGAGCCATCCTCAGCACCTGGGCCATCTTTGCTTCAATTGAGCCTCGGCTGCGGGAGGGGAAGAGAGAGACAGAGAGGAAGGAGAGGGGGAGGGGTGGAGAAGCAGATGGGTGCCTCTCCTATGTGCCCTGGCTGGGAATCGAACCCAGGACTTCTGCACGCCAGGCCGACGCTCTACCACTGAGCAAACTGGCCAGGGCCTCAAGGATTATCTTGATTCCAACAAAGCAGCTGAGCTGATCTTGCCTGGCATTCTCATGGGCAGATTTGTAAATTCTGGGTCACATTTGTGCAGTTAAGAGTCACTGATTCAAAGGAGGCATTTCATTTAGAATTCTGTTCCTGACCCTACCTTGTTCAACATTTTTCTAAAAGAAGTGAATAAAGGCACAACAGATGTGCTTAGCAGATTTACAAATATGACTTGTGGCTGGGAGGGATGGTTAACACAGCAAAAGAACAAATCAATATTCAAAGCTGTTCTGTTAGGTTAGAATATGAAACTAAAGCAAAGGTATGGCAGGAATAATCATAAAGTCTGAGTTGAGGTTAAAACATCAATAGCAAAGGCATGGCATTCGGTAAGTGTGACTCGGCAGCAGCTGACCTGAACAGAAAAGGTCGGAGGTTCGTCGGAGCAGGTGACCAGAACAAATCAGGACAAAGCCATGGCGGCAGGTGACTGGTAAGAAAGCAGGTGCAGTATCAGGCTCTGTCTCAGCTTGGGGACGCCCAGCAGCAGGGCCCAAGGTAAGGATTCCAATACAAGTAATTAATTTGGGACATGACTGTGCGACACCTCTTCCTGTAGGAGTGGGGGAAGTGGGGCAGGAAAGGAGCCGTGATGCTGAGCACCACGCCAGTAGCTCCATGACAGGAGCTTGATGCTACTGGAGACTGGAAAGGATGGAGAACAGGCATCCGGGTCACCCAGCTGAGACATGAGAGCTGTGACATTGTTACTCCAGACCCCCAAGGGCACGTTCATTCCTTGGCACTTCCAATTGGGTGTAGTCCAAGTGGGTGTAGCAGCCAGAGGAGCCCTCTAGGGAGACGCAGACGTGGCAGTGGGGAGCGAGGCTGGCATGCTCTAACGTGGTGAGGTGTGAGGGGTGGACAGGGCCGTGCACCAGCAACCTCCTCCCTGTCTCTGAGAACGATACCCAGACAGGGGCCCTCCGCTGGCCGGCCATGGTCTGGAATATTTCATTATGGTTTGCCACATTCAAGAGGGACTTCGAAAAAAGGAGTGTTTCTCAGAGTAAGGGCCCAAGAATAATAAGGTGTTTGAGGACTGTGTCATCTAAGGATGGAGCCAGGAGTCCCAGTTTGGACTTAGGAGTGGGGATAGATGCTTAACATCTCATCTTGGCTGTCTGGTGGACACCTTCAATATGTTCCAGTGGGAATTCAACCTGTCTCCCTAAAATATTAGAACACTATGTCGGAAATAACTGTGCACAAATACAGAATATACAATGTGGCCCTTACCTCCCACTGGAAAAAAAGTGGCGATACTCTGTTCTAAAGGGATGGTGGGGAGAGAAATGGAATAAATACAGAAGATCAAAAACTAAATGCCAATGCTTACTGTGTGTGTGTGTGTGTGTGTGTGTGTGTGTGTGTAGTAAGTGACTTTAAAGATGCACTGAAATTTGATATTAAAACAACTGAATGAGAGAATATACAAAATTTGGAAAAATTCTTAATCTGAGACTATAAAAGAGAAAGGGATTCATTTTAAGGGGACCTTTATTTTTGTTTTTGTTTTCAGACTTTATTCACTTGAGAGAGAGAGAAGGGGGAAGGAGCAGAAAGCGTCAACTCCCATATGTGCCTTGACCGAGCAAGTGCAGGGTTTTGAACTAGTGACCTCAGCATTCCAGGTCGATGCTTTATCCACTGCACCACCACAGGTCAGGCGAGAAAGGGATTCATTTTAAAAAACCAAGAGCAACACCATCGATGAAACAAGTAAAAAGATTATTTACTACTATGCAAGCATAATTATATGAAAAGTAACCCTACACACAAATATATACACATACTGTTAACTATTCCCTTACACATGTACACACACGCAGCAGATTGTAGCATGGTAGTTCTGAGGTTAATACCAATTTCTTCTAATTGGGGGAAATAAGTTATGCCACTCCCATAAGTAGAATGTTAAGCTGGGGAATGCTGTATGCATGGATATGGAATAATCTTTGAAACAGAGTTTTCTTAAACAGCATCTCCGCCTTGCTGTGCACATTGACCGTGTCCTTGCTTGGTTTCAATTCAAAATGGACCCTGTCCTTCATTTCATTGCTCATGAATCCTGGTCAGGCTACTTACTAACCTTGTAGTCTTGAAAAAAAAATCCTTTTACTTCTCAGGATTCTAATTTCTTCCAAAAGCCTTTGTCTCAGGCTCGTTGGGGCAAACAAGTGGGCATAGAAATGAGTTTTTGGGATTTTGAATTTGATTTTCCTTTGAGTTGGCCTGGGGAGAAGGGAAGCCAGGATGTCCTGCAGCTGGTGCAGAAAGCACTTACCCTTCTCTTCATTTACTATTGCTCTACGGCTATGCCATGGACAAAATACTTATTCCCCTAGTCCCCGCTTCCCCAAGGTCATCAGGGATGCAGTGACCTGGACCCATCGTAGTGGACGAAAAGATAGAACAAAAGCAGGGAGGGACAGTACCACAGGGAAACAAAAGAGCGCATCCGCATCGGAGACACCTGGGGTTGTACGGCTCAGACAGAAGCTGCGGCAGGAGCGCCCTGGGAGTCCCGCAGCGTCCAGCCTGGCGGCTGCCAGCTCCCGGCTCTCATCCCAGCAGCTCCCAGACCTCCCGGGACAGTTGGTGCCACAGCAAACCGAATGAGCAGTAAGATACATGGACAGCAGACATGGGAAACATCTTTCAAAAACTAGGGAGAGCTGATAGGATGCAAGAACTACAAATTCAAGTAGTTTATATGCCTCCAACACAGGCAAATTTGTTATTCTACAGAGCTAAGAAATGAAAGTTAATATTTGAATTAAATTTAGAATTGCCCCTAATGATGTAGAGATTTTAGCAAGTGTTTCATTGTTTTTTGTTGCTATCAGTGCTTTTTAGAGAATGAGGGGCAAACAGGAGAGGATGATTTGCCCTCCTATTTCGCCAAGTGGCAGGCATTCTTGGCAGCTCAGCCTGCTGGCTGTGGGGGAGGCTGGGGGAAGAGTAACAATATCTCCCACCTGGACAAGTCTTCACTGATGACACAGTACTTTCATATTGCCTGGCCTGTGGTGGCATGGTGGATAGAGCATCAGCCTGGAACACTGACGTTGCTGGTGAGAAACCCTGGGCTTGCCTGGTCAAGGCATACATGAGAGTTGATGCTTCCTGCTCCCCCCCCCCCACTTCTCTCTCTCTCACTAAAAGATCAGTGCATAAAATCTTTATCTTTAAACAACAACAACAAAGTACTTTCATGTCAATTATCTTAGCAGACCTCAATACCACTATGAGAAATGTGTTATGAGGAAACTTGGGTTCTGTAAAGCGAGGGGCTGTCGTCATGACCAGTAAGAAATGGTTGGTGAGTGTGACCTGTGGTGGCGCAGTGGATAAAGCTCCAACTTGGAACGCTGAGGTCGCTGGCCCAAAACCCTGGGCTTACCCGGTCAAGGCACATACGAGAAACAACTACTATGAGTTGATGCTTCCTGTTCTTCCTTGGACCCTCTCTCTCCCTCTCTCTCTCTCTCTTCTCGAGGAAAATCAATAAATAAAATCTTAAAAGGAGACATTTCTCAATAAACCTTCTTATAACTGGAGATTTGTACTATGCATATGTGTCACCTACTAAAAAAAAAGTCTCGTCTCGGAAAGACAGAGGCTCAGGAAGAGGCAGGACAGTGAGGTGGGGCCCAAAAGTGAGCCAGGGTGTCTTCGTGCATTTTGAGCCTGGGCTTCAGGGAGCCAGAGAGCTTGGGGTGGGGCAGCTAGGACCAGAAAGGGCCACCGGACAGAAGGAGAAGAGAGGCAGGTGACCAGCAGCCCCCCAAGTGCCCTCCTACTCTGGAGCCCTAGTTCCGGAAGGGAATTTTAAGGTCAGTCTTATGGTTCCAGAATTTTGGTATATGCTTTGACTGTGTCAGAACAATCCAGAACCCTTGTTAACAAAGTTCAGATGTGTGGTCCCGTCCTAGGTGGGGCTTGGCATCCCTGCAGAGTCTGTGTTCAGCCAGGTTGGGATCCGCTGATGTTGACCATACATCTGTGTCATAGCTGAAAGGAATTTCCAAGAGAGGTGATCTTGGATGTGGGCGTACTATACCCCCAGATCAGCCAGGGGGGTGAGGGTAGAGAATAAGCCACGTAGTTCAACATACACTGCAGGGGGCACAGGCTTGGGCCACAGCGGTCTGCCATATAACACCTATGTCCGTGGAAATGACTTAATATGCTTAGGTTTAGGCTTCACTCTCCTCATCTCTTTCATGGATTTAATATGCCTAGCCCATAGGTTTAAAATTTAAATAAGATTATAGATACACCATCTGTTATTACTGTAGCTGTTGCAAGCTCACAGGAAGGTAAGGACTTTCCAAGACGCGAATGACTATCCTGACAGGAAGAGGCAGGATGAACTGAGTGCCTTCTGCAGCGTCACTGACATCCAGCATCATTGGTCCAGCGTCATTGAAGTCCAGCGTCAAACCCTCGGAGGAGCTACAGCAAGAAGTGGGCCCCACATGGCATAGTTTTCTGCAACGATCATAATCCCATGGCTGCCCCAGCCATTAGACCTCTGTCCTGGTGAACACTTAGTGCTTAATCACCCTCCAAATACAGCGTTTTATGCTTGTAGTGGGATTGTCTTGGGCTTATGCAGTGAACCAGACGAGAGGGAAAAAGAGACTGGTTCTGGATCTCTGGAGGACGTAGAGCGCCCTGCAGTCTTTGTCGTATTTAACAGGGCTCCTAATCAGATCGCTTTTCCAGGATTACAGCATGGAGGCTGGAGGTATTCAGCTGATCTCTTCCCCCTCAGCATGCGTAACTCCGGTAATGACTGCAGAAGCACATTCCCAGCACATTTAATGGGCTTGAGCTCAGGGAGCTGTTCCGGTTTCTCATTATGCCCGGCTGGCGGTGGTCCTAGAGGGCACGTGAAGTCTGCAGGGCTGTGAGGAGCTCGCCTTGGTCCCTCCTGGGGCTGCAGTCAATGTGGGCTGTGAGGAGCTCACCTTGGTCCCTCCTGGGGCTGCAGTCAATGTTACCCAGATGTCAGGCTCTTGGAACCCATGTCTCAGACCTGAAACTTTCCGGAGAGATTTTGTGCAGAGTGAGGTCGTTTGGTTGAAAATGTGGATTTCCCCCCTAGTTTTATTGAGGAATGACTTATATACTATATAATAAGTAAATTATATATATATATATATATATATATATATATATATATCACTGTATCAGTTTAAAGAGTATAGCATGATGACTTGATCTGCATTTATGTATATAGTGAAATGACTACCACAATACAATGTGTCTGTAAAGTCATGGTGCACTTTTGACCGGTCACAGGAAAGCAACAAAAGATGATAGAAATGTGAAATCTGCACCAAATAAAAAGAAAACTCTCCCAGTTTCATACCTATTCAGTGCAGTTCGATGTGGGCTCACGCACAGATTTTTTAGGGCTCCTTAGGTAGCTATCCCGTATAGCCTCTACAGACTCACCACTGACTGATGGCCTACCAGAACGGGGTTTCTCCACCAAACTGCCGGTTTCCTTCAACTGCTTATCCCACCTAGTAATGTTATTCCTAGGTAGTGGCGCTTCATTATAAATGCGCCGATATTCACGTTGCACTTTGGTCATGGATTCGAATTTAGCGAGCCACAGAACACACTGAACTTTCCTCTGTACCATCCACATCTCAACTGGCATGGTGGTGGACTGCTCTGCTGTATACACGGTGTTACGTCATCATCTGCGCATGCGCACATGTTGCCACATCATCCTACAGAAACTGGGAGGGTTTTCCTTTTATTTGGTGCAGATTTCACATTTCTATCGTCTTTTGTTGCTTTCCTGTGACCGGTCAAAAGTAGGTTCAGTTAACATCCATCTTCTCATATAGGGACAATTAAAAAAGGGGAAAAATTTTCTTCATGATGAGAACTCATAGGATTCACTCTTAACAACTTTCCTGTAGCTGTGTTAGCCTGAGTCATCATGTTGTACATTACACCCCTAGCACTTATCTTATAACTGCAAGTTTGTACCTTTGACTACCTTCCTCTAATTTCCCCTCCCTTCACTTTCCAACTCTGGTAGCCATGTGGTTTCCCTCCTTCCTTCCTTCCTTCCTTCCTTCCTTCCTTCCTTCCTTCCTTCCTTCCTTCCTTCCTTCCTTCCTTTTTTAGATTTCACACAGAAGTGAGATCATACAGTATCTTCCTTTTCTGTCTGACTTCTTTTACTTAGCGAAATGCCTTTAAGAGCCATCTACCTGGTTGTAACTGGTAGAATTTCCTTATTTTTTTGGCTGAATAGTATTCCATTATATATACCACAACTTCTTTTTTGATTCAGGAAAGTGCTCCATGGAGTGTTAAATGAAGAGTAAGAGAGGGAGAGAGACACACTAAGGCTGACTTTGCTGAGAATGTCCCCATGGAGAACCTAGAGCTGCCCACATAGCAGGGCTTTGTAAGGGCTCCCAGTTCACATGAGAAGCATCTACTAAAAATACGGGCATTTGACCCCAGAGCACACCATGGAAAGCACCTGCCTGAAGGCAGTGGACCGGGAGTAAACCATTTCTGTTCAATACCTGATTCTGCTAACTAGTTTTGTGACTTCAGGCAGGTCACCTCATTTCTCTGGAAGTGGAATTGTTGAACCAGGTCAGAGTGAGTTAATATATGGCACAGAATTCTGTTCCTGCTCAGAGGGCAGACATTGATCACCGATGACTGCATTCTCCACGACCAGTCCACAAGCAGCCTCAGGACCTGCGACCCGGCTCTCCAGCAGATGCTACAGTTGGCTGGAGCTGGCCCTCCAGAGCACTGTCTCAGAGCAAGAGGTGCAGAACATCTTTTCCAGAGCCTGCACTTCGTGACTTCTGGATTGGCCTCCTTCCCTTCTCTGTACAAACCTGGGGTTATTTAGCCTGAGGGAGACGTGGAGCTAGAAGTGGAATGGGCGATTAGCTAAGAGCAAAGGGCTTGGAGATTTGATTCCGAGTCTCTGTCCCAAGCCCCGGAGCCCAGCCTTGCCTGGACGTGGGGTTCCAGCCCTCGGCAGTGGGGCACAAGGCAGAGAGGACAGAGGGTCTATCTCCACACTGCTACTGGAATCAGATACACCATCATGTTCTGAGTCAGACAGAACTGAGAAGTCTAATGACTAGTAATAAAGAGGGAGCCAGACCAGGAGAAGGAAGCAAAGGGGAACGTCAGAGGCAAAGGCAGAGCATGGATTCTAGGTCGGAGGGCCCAACCTGACCACCGCACTGGGCAGATGGTAGAACACGGCAGAGTTTGACCATGGGCCGAGGACAGGTCTCTCTCGGGTCTAATGGTGGAGGCCGAGTCAGACCCGACAGCCAGGCCAGGAGAGTCAAGGTGGGGCCCAGGGGAAGCAGGCTGGACACAGACCCAGGGAGAAGAGGTCTGGGAGACTGAGGGCCAGTGGTCAGGGTCGGAGATGAGCAGGAAGAGGAACCAGGAAGGTGGGGTGAAGTGAGGCCAGGAGCAGAAAGCAGGCAGAGGGCAGGGAGCAGCCATCAGTAGCAGGGACAGCTCTGCAGAGGGGCCACTTCCCACTCAGACAGAAAAACGGCTACCTGCTTCCTTCTGGATGGGACCCGCTCCTCAGCAGAGGGAGCCCAGAGCCCGAGGAGGCAGGGCTGGGGAGGCAAGTGCCCACCTTGCCTACACGGGGAGCTGGGCTGGAGTCGGGGAAGATTTTGGCCACTGTAGCCAGGGTTGGGGATCTCAACTGCCCTCAGCAGCTCATCGTTCAAACCTCACTAGGTTTCAGCCCAAGTGCATGACCTTTTCTGTGTCACTAAACAATGCTACTTTGGTGCCTTTCACATGGAACTTGAGTGGCTCTAGCACCATGGGGTACTATCGGGTATATATAACATATTGAGAGAAATAGGCAAGAAGCACAGTCATAATGTCAGGTTGATGTCAAAAATAGGAGTGTTTGCTGGAGCGAGCACGAACTTGGCCGTGAGCTTGTACAAGAGAGCCCAGTGGGGACCCAGGCATCCCAACCAGTGGGAAAGCGCAGTCCACTCAATAGCATTAACAGCCACTTACACAGATGCAGAAAGACTGGGACCAGCTGTGCCATGCTGGCTGCCAGCTGGTCACTGTTGCTTTGAGTCTTTGGATCACCTTCAGTGTGCTACCCCAATTCTTAGGGTTCAAGAGTGGAACATGAGCACAGAAAGACTGACAAGCATGGGGATGAGGTGACAGAGCCAAGGCCCTGGGGTGAGGGGATGATGGAGACACAACAGGGGTCTCGGCCATAGCTGAGTTGGGCTGCCTGAAAATACAGCCCAGCAAGCGCGGTCTGGGCTGCACATTTCAGGCACCGAGCAGTTTCATACCTTCTGTTGCCTGGGCCCCCACCCGGGAGACTCTGATTTCACTGGTCTGGGTAAGAGTTTCAGAAGCTCCTTGTGTGATTATAACGCCCAGCCAAAGTTGGGAGCCACTGAGCTGGCTGTAGGGCATTGACCTGCTCAGGGGCAGGAGGAGGGAAGGTGGACAGGAGTCAGTTCTACCTTAGGTCCCTCTGCAGGCGACTCAGATTGAGGAGCACTGCAGATTGAGGGAGGGCTGGTTCCTGGCAGCAGCACTGGACAGGAAACAAGTCCAGGAGAACTTCCGCTGGGTGCAAGAACAGGTGTCCCCACGTCAGTGCCGTCTGGGAGGGCTCTCCATCTTTCCCGTGAAGAAGCAGGAAGACACTGAAGAAGGAAAAATGCCAAGAAGCTGTGTGTCTGGGGGTAGGGCAGGGGGGGAGGACACTGAAAGAAATAAGGCTGGACAGAGTTTCAGGCTTTGGTTGGAGTTTCTTGGTTCCTTCGTGGGAAGAGTTCAAGCATTTACTTTAATGAGTGTGAAGCATGCAGCTAAGTACACATCTGTGGGTGGATGTGAGAAGTGAGATCTGCAGAGAAATGCAAAGTTGGCATCTTGGGGTGATGGGTGTGTGTGTGAGAGAGAGAGAAAAGAGAGAGCACAGAAAAAATAATCTATACTAAAATATTTGCCGAATAAATCAGGACAAGAATCACCCAATTCTAATGGTACATTAGGAGCAGTTTGCTTTTCCTTGATGCGTTTCCTTAGAGGTCAATAGTTAGGGACTTGGAGGAGTAGGAGTGCAAAACTCGACCAGGCTAAGTAGAAGTTGGTCATGAAGAGAACAGAAGAGACCCAGAAGGAACCTTATAAAAGCACATTTCTATGATGTGAAGGAATTCATAAGAAGTTCTTGGACTACCTATTGGAGGAAAGAAATGAAGTAAATCAGAAACTATGGGGGGAAAGCCAGCACTTTTTAAACAGCAGGCTCAGGGGCCTGGGACAAACACTGGATCAGGAAGGACCAGAGGAGCTGCAGCAGGAGCTGTGATCAGGGACCTCTGTGGGAGGCACCATGCAGCACAGAGAAGAGAGGGAAGAGATCAGGGGAGGGGGACAAGGAAGTGCTCCAGCCAAGAAGGCACAGGCCAGAAAGCTCAGACAGCCTTATGAAATTTACCAGAAATATTCTTCCTTTACATTACACAGAAAAAGAAACAAACAGAAAAACACACCGTTCCCGATGGACAAAGAGGGCAAGCAGGTAACAAGAGGGTTTAAAATAGCAGAGGTTTTAATGCGTATTTTTACTTCTGTCTTTACCAAAAGATGTTACATTTTACCGTCAGGTCTGTGGGTTACACTCAGAAATCAACCACAAGCAGACGTTTTGTCTCGTGTGGAAGCAGTTCCCAATAATTCTCGAGATTTCTGGTCTCCCGTCGGCCCTTCCAGGGGCAGGTGGGTCCAGTTCCTTCCTTGAGCCTTCCTTTGTCTTTAACTCTTGGGGCTGTTTCCCAGGCATGGAGTCCTGCCCCATGCGACACAGCTGGGGCCAGTATACCTGAAACGGAGCAGACCATCCTTTGCAAAAAGCTGACTGAAACTAAACCCTCAGGGACTCATGGCACTCGATTGAATGGAGGCGGAGAAATGGCAGGGACACTGGGGAAGGACCAGCAATTATTCCAAGTACTTCTGAGAAAAGGGGCATTACTGCAGGACCCTCACAAAGAACTAACATGATGCCCATCTTTAAAGAAGCAGAAAAAAACAACCATATTCCTTAGAGCCCGATAAACTTAAC
Organism: Saccopteryx bilineata; assembly: GCF_036850765.1. NCBI lineage: Eukaryota > Metazoa > Chordata > Mammalia > Chiroptera > Emballonuridae > Saccopteryx > Saccopteryx bilineata. The sequence goes on along the minus strand of NC_089500.1, from coordinate 14,546,087 downwards.
CTGACTCCTAGGGAAGATGCTAGAACAAATCATCAAGCAATCAATGTGCAGTCAGCCAGAAGGGGGCACAGCCTGGGAGCTCATGGACACAGCCGTGTAAAGAGTAAATCAAGTCGGGCCAATTTAATTTCCTCCTATGATAGAGTGACAGGCCATGTAGATAAGGTGAAAGCAATAGATGTAATCGACCTGAGACCTCAGCGAGGCGTTTGCTTCAGCCCCACGTGACAGGCTCAGTGACAAGCCGGCCTGCCGTGGTTCAGGCCAGGGGTCAAGAACCCTGGGGCTCTCAGACAAGATGGCAGGGGACCCGGTTCCACCACCTTCTTTTTCCCTTTACTCCATCACCTCTGCGACGTGACATTCATTGTCACACAATTTTATCTGGTCAACATTTGTTTTGTGCCCCTTACACTTGTGTACCATGGCGCTTAATAAATGTTTGTTGAATGGGTGGATGGATAGATGGATGCTCAGGCATATGAACTGCACCCTTAGGAACCTGGCACAAGGAGACTGGCTTAATCCCAGCCCTCCTTCTTCATAGCAAACAGGCAACCAGGAAATACTCAGCTATTTGCTGCCCATTCATTCAAAATGGCAGAATCACATTTGGTATTCGTACCACCTGAGATTGGGTCAGGGCAGAGTTGACACCAGAATCTGCCTCCGATGTTTGCCATCTTCTCAAAATCAATAGAGAGGAAGAGAGAAAGAGCAAGAGAGATCCAGAAGGGAATAGATGGTCCTCAGTTCACCCATCTTTATCTGTAGCTGAGATGACAGAATTTTAATAATGCAAACTATCCATGGGTCATATAACACATTGAACAACGCACAGAAAACAAGCTAGTGCAATGCAGACACATGAAACAGAACTCAGGAATGAAACCGAACTACTCAAACACAAGATTGGTCTTTGTCAAGACTGTAGGTCAGGCTGGAGCTAAATGGGACCTAAATGTAGGTTTCAACAGACCCTCGGATGGCAGGAGAAGCCGTATGAATTCCATGAATGGCACCAAATGAATGCCACCTAGCCAGGAAGCAAACTGCCTTCAGTGCTCCATGGGCAGACCTGATGTGATTGTCATTTCTTTGGATGGCTGAGGAGAAACAGGAATGAGAACTGAAAACAGTGATGGAAATGATTAAAGGGACAGGGAAATGACAGATGCAAGAAAATGCCTGGAAACAGTTAAAGTAAAGAGAAGGCTGTCAGGTACAAAGCACAGAAAGTTATTTTCTATCTCTACTCTGGGTAAGGAAAAAGGAATTGGGCAATTTTATTTTATTTTTTAAATTTTATTTAGAAAATTAAATTTAACAGGGTGACATTGATCAATAAGAGTACATAGGTTTCAGGTAAACTGTTCTATAGCATTTGAACTGTTGATTATGTTGTATACCCGTAATTTTATTTTTAAAAGAGAGAAGCATCAACTTGTTCCACTGAGTTGTACACTCATTGATTGCTTCTCATACATGCTCTGAGGATTGAACCTGCAACCTCAGAGCACCCGGATGACACTCTGTACACTAAGCCACTTGGCCAGGGCTCAACATGAATTTTTGAGAGACATAATTCACCTCATAACAGCCTCTCTCCCATTTATTGTCTTTTATATCTCATGTCCCTTCCTTCTGGGTTTATGCCCTCATTGGGAAGGATTGCATTTCATCTGCTTCCTTCTAAAAGATGAATGAAAGAATATCTCATATCTTACATATCTAAAAATACTCCTTTTTCCTATAATGGGCACATTTTATTAATAATTTGGCTGGAGAGAAAATTCTAAACTGAAAATCATTCTCTCTCTGAATTTTGATGGTGTTCCGGTGCCTTCCAGTTTCCTATGTTGCTGTTGAGAATCTGATGTCACCCTGACTGCTGGCACTTTATGGATGAGCATGGCTTTCCCTCTTGATAGCTCGAGACTCCTCCTTACACAGGGTGTTCTGAGACTGATACAGTTCATTGTAATAATCACTTAATTTGTCCTGTAAATTTAGAAATTCATATCCTTCTATAGGGAGAAGTTTCCTTTTATTTAATTATTTCATCTCTTCCACTTTTTGGTGTTTGTTCACATAAATTCTTATTAGTAAGATCTTGGAACGACTAAAATTATGTCCAAATTTTCTATTTTCCTTCTCTTTGACTTTTTGTTCCTTCTGGAAGACTTCCTTAACTTGTTCTCCAATCTGACTTTAAAAATGTTTGGCTATTTGATTTTAAAAGCTTTTTTTAAAATTTTCGAAATATTCCTTTTAAAATCAATCATTCTGGTTTTTTTTCCCCATGGATATATCAGCTTTTCTTCTTCCCCTGAGAGTGCTGATTCTGGGTACTTTTAAAAAGAGTCTCCTGTTCTATATACTGTCTGTTTCCCCAGTTCCTTGTCCCTTTCAGTTTGTCTTTCCTATTGGATACTTTCCCAAAATTACAAGTTCTAGGTTCTACATGTTAAATTTCTATCTAAGCTGCTATAAGAACTTCCCAAAACCCTAGTTTCATTATAGAATTTTATTTTTTGACACATATTTGTCCAGGCATAGGTTGTTCTGGTCATGTGACTGCCAGCTTCAACAAATGGTTTTCATTTCTGGGTCCAAGCTGGCTGCCTCTGCTCCCACCATCACAGCTGCATCCTACCCAGATGGAAAGAGGAAAGAGGAAGGGAGCACATGCCCATCCCCTTTGAAGGCATGATCTAGAGGTGGCCCACATCAGTTCTGATCATATCCTATTGGCCAGAACCTAGTCACATGGTCTCCTCTAGTTGCAAGGGAGACTGGGAAATAGTATTATGCTAGATAGCCATATTTTCAGCTAAAACTCCAGAGTTTTAGAATTAAAGAGACTTGATAGTAGTTTAAAGCCACCTAATACTGTATTGGTCAAGGTTTAGGAGCTGGCCATAAGCAAATATCACTCTATATATTAAAGAATAAAGGGATTTAATACAGGGAGTTCATTGCTTTCAAAATCAGTGGAAGGGCTGGAGGACTGGGCTCTAGAATTTATGCTGAGCTCCTAATAACTTCAGAGAACTACCTCCCAAGGGAGCCACTACTTTGTCTCATTCAGAGACAAAGAGTCAAGAGGCTGCCACAGGAAGAATTAAATTCAAGCACTTTGCCAGAGATGCAATCCAAAGATCAGGAAGCTGCCATGACTCAGGAGGCCTCAACAGTCACTCACGTCCCACAAAGCCAGAGACAGGCCCTGGGAGGGCTCCTGTAGGACACCTTACTTGCTCACAGAAAAGCAGCCCAAAGCATCAAGAAGATGGCCTCTACTTCCCTTCCATCTTTCAGAATTGTTCAAGTGCTTTTTGTTGGTGGAATCAAATATCTTCTCATACCCTAGCTGCACGGGAGTCTGGGAAATGCAGGTTTTTTAGCTTACCAGGTTTTAGAGTATAGAAAGAGGGCCTGAAAGGAGGCAGAGATGCAATGGCTGATCCACCGTATCCAAGAATCGAGTGGTTCTGCGCTGTTCTTTCAAAGTGTGGCAGAAATAACAGATTGAGCAGAAACCTTGCCTTTTTATTTGAGGGTGGGTTCCCCAAAAGTTATTAAAGTCCATATTTTCTTTGGGCCTTTCAGATTCTCCACAGAAGAAGCCCTCAACCTCCAGCCTGAGATTACAGGCCGCTTAACAGATTCTGAGAGCTGGAGGTATCAATGTTTGGTGTGCAGGACTCACCCTGTCTTCCGCTACTTGAAGTCCTTGAGTTAAAAGTCTGTTTTTGACCTAAAACTTCATGTGGATTTTGCAATCAACTCCATAGTAAATCTTAGTTTGTTTTAATATAAAAATGTTCACTGCTAAATCTTTGAGTAAAATAATGCTCCAGAAAGCTGTTCCTTGTTTAATTTGTATTTTAAAAACTACTCTCTGATACATGGCCACAGATCCCCCCAGAGGATGTATCCTCCAGTTTGAGAAATATAGACCTGGATTATTTCTCTAATAGTTTAGGATCCTATGACTATTCTTCTCTTCTTAGTAGGTAGGTAAAAATGAAAAACAACAAAAGAAAGGAAGAGAGGCCCGAGGAAGAATGACCTGCCTTCTATTCTAAAAATAAATCATAGCAGGACAAAGCTGGAATGGAAAATTCAGAACAGCAATCAATACGTGGAGAAAAGAAACCAAAAAGCCATGTTTTACTGCATGATCCACGCACTGTGTATAAAAAAAGCAGCTAACTGTGAACACAGGTTTTCACGGCTAGGAGGAGGTGGAGACAAACCCCTTTTTCAATGAAAGGCATCAGGAAGAGGCTGCTGGAAGCAAATTCAGTGCCTTTAGAAAAACGCTTCCTGCTTTGGGAGGCTGCTTCTGCACTTTTTAAAGCCAGGGCACCAGACACAGTAAAACTGCATTGTTTCCTTCCAACCTCGGGACTGGTTGATGGTGATGTGTCCAAGGCACCACCCTCCACCATATTTGGGAGTCAAGCTGGGCAAAAATCAGTTGGTGTAACTTGGGTGAAAGAAAATGAAAATAGCGGCAGTGTGCAGTGAAGCAAAAAGGGAAAGACACGGAGTAACTCCTTTGGAGAGAAAGAAGGACAGAAAGGTAAGTGAGAATGAGCTTGGGTGTGTGTTCCACTCTGTGGGCAGAGCACGTGGACAGACATGATCTCATCTGATCGTTTCAACTCTGTCTGACAGCCTCCTTTTGTAGATGAGTAAACAAAATCCGAGCAAGGTTTACAGATTTGCTCGACATCTCGAGGACAGTAAATAATAGACCCCAGATTCAAACCTAGAGCTGTGGGATTCCCGGATGGACAGTCTTTTAACTAGACTCCTTCTAGGTCTGAAGGGAGGAGCCAGGAGGCTGGGATGCCATCCCAGCTCCACAACTAACTGGCTGTGCAACCTCGGGCATGTTGCTTAAACCCTCAGTGCCTTCTTTCAGTTTCTTCATCTGCACAATAGAGATAATACCAGTATCTTCCTTTTTGGATAGTCAATGGAATTAAGTGAGATACTACATGTAAAGTACTTGGCACAGGGCATGGTACCTCGTAAATGCTCACAAAAGGTGAGGTGCTCTTTGTAAACACCTGGGATATGTAGTAGACAGGAACGTTTGAGGAAAATGTGAAACAAGAAGAGCTCTGGATGTCATTCTAGGTAAGTGACTGTGCTAATTGTATTCATTCCCCAGTCTTCCCTACTCTGCTCGGAATCCCAATGAACTACGGTTATCAGGCTCCTTTGCCAGCTGGCTTCTCCGTAGTTCTGGCTAATAGGAAGCTATGTCAGTCAGGGTTCTCTGGAAAGACAGAACAAATAAGAAGTGATAGATAGATAGGTAGATAGATGATAGATAGATAGATAACAGATAATATGTAGATAACGGATGAATATATTATTGATCAATTTATTTTAAGGAACAGGCTCATGTGATTATGGGGGCTGGGCTGGCAGGTCTAATTTGTAAGGCAGGCTGGTAAGGCTGAAAAGTCAGGTGGGAGTTGATGCTGTAGTCTTAAAGTAGAATTGCTTCTTCAAGAAACTTCATTGTTTGCTCTTAAGGCCTTCAACTGATTGGATGAAGCCCACCCATACTATTGAAGGTAATCCCCTTTAATTAAAGCCAACTGATTGTAGATATTAGCCTTCTATAATGGCTCTGCTCCCTCTCTTCTCCTCCCATCACCTCGGGCACTGTCCCTTCTCCAGAGTTAAAGAAGGGAAGACATGAAGGGAGGGACTGAAGCCGTAGCCTTCCAGCCCCCTTGCTTCCCAGACCTTGCAGGGCATTGCCCTGTGTGAACCATGAAGTCTGCGGACTCAGTGGTGACAGTCCCAGCAGGCACCGAGACCCCAGCACTCCCCCACTTCTAGCTGAATGGAGCCTTCTTTTCCCTCCTCCAGCCCAGCACACCTCTGGCTTCCCCTCTTCACACCAGTGATCAATGCTCCAGACCAGAGCAAGACAGTCTTCAGTGCGACGTTTTCACTCTCCAGGGTCTAGATTAAGTCCCGCTTTAAGGGCAAAAGCCATAGAACCACAGCTCTGTTGTTTTCTCGTGTGCTTCTTCCTCTCTCCATCCAGACTCCAAAGCCCTCTGTGCATTCCCCATTTCCGCACACCCATCACCTAGCCCAGAAATGGAACACAGTGTCTGATCACCATGTAATGTTCCAGTGTTGCATGGACCTCACCTGGGGCAAGCCATGTCCTTCATTTCCAGACCGCAAGATAAGAGAATAAAAGGTACAACAATACTAATACTTTAGCCAAGGCTACCAGCCATCTGTACTCCTTTTAATCATCATTAATGTTTGTTTTTCAAAATTTGGAATATAGAGAAAATAATTGTTAAGTCATGTGTATGCTGGTATATTTCCTGCCAAGTGCAAACATGCACACATTTTCAAGGAAACTGGACTCATTACAGAGGTTTTTTTTTTATAAATTGGATATATTTTTTATTAAGATGCTTACAAAAGTAACATAGTGTTTGATCCTTCTTTTTCCTATATTATTTTATGAGTAAAAATTTTTCATGTCAAATAGTTTTCATGTTGTTAAATACCTTTCAGAAACACAATTTTCCAGAGATGCAACATAGGCCACCACGTGGACCTGCCTTGCTGGGCACCCTGCCACTGGGCACTCTAGCCGTTCTCTGCTCCCGTTGCCTCCAGGCCTGGGCCCCACCATGGAGCCCCGTGATGCGTCTATGCAAATCAGTCTCAGATCCTGCCTTACCTTGACTGGCCCCTCTACTGAGTTCTCACGCTCTCTGCTGCTCCTTTTATTCTCAGTCTTCCAAAAGAAGCAGCTAATTCTTAGGACGGCCTCTGCCGCCGTGCACCCACTGCCACGGGCCCCCAGCAGTCAGACTTGCCCAGGAGGCTCTAACAGTCAGTCTTCCTGAAGGTCCCGGGTGCCCTGGCACCCAGAGCCGGTGCCCGTTCTCTGTCTCATCTTCCCACCTGCTTCGTCTCGATGGGACCGATGAGACCTACGATGACACCATTCTTCCTGAACCCCTCCCTGCCCCTCCCTCCAGACCAGGGGCCTTGCTTCCATCTTCCTTCCTCCCCTTTGCTGCTTCCCTCACCGCCACCCTCAGGTGGGGGGTCCCGCAGGCCTCGGCCTTGTCTCTCTCTGCTCTCTCTGACCAGCCCGGGCCCAGCATCAAGTGCCTTACAGAGAGCTGAGGCCAGGGTGCCGGGGGCTGGGAATCGCCTGGTGTCTATAGATTGCTCACGCTTGGCTCCTCATCATCTGTCCTCTCTGGGACCCGAGCTGAGGTCTTCGGAGCCTCCTTTTCCATTTAGGGAGGGCTCACTCTGGGCCTCAGGCAAATTTGGCTTTATTTATAAAGGTATGTTCTCCTTTCTCTCCAGGGTTTTTTAGGGGGCTGAGAAGAACCAGCTGACTCTAGAGCAAACGGCCAGAACCCTGAGTTCTGGGGTCACTTTCTAGCTGTGTGACCTTGGGGCTTGGGCAGGTTACTTAATCTCTTTCTGCTTCAGTTTCATCATCTGAAAAAACAAAGATGGAGAAACACAGAGAAGGAGTGAGGATGACCCGAATCACGCACAGCACACGCTTAGGACGTGCCTCACTTGTAGTAAGCATTTGCCAAGCGTCAGCTGTTATTACCAATATTCAGATTCTTCTCGCAGGTAGGTGAAGAGGCACAGAAGGATCTCTGGCTCCTCCTTCTTCATCCCTGTCTCCAGAATAGAGGGACCTAGGGATTAGAAAGAGATGTTATGGTCCAAATACATCAAGAACTTCAGAAGGTGACCTTATTTGGAATTAGGGTCTTTGAAGATACAATTAGTTGGAATCACAAGATAAATTAGTTAAGGATCTTAAAGGTCCTAAATTCAATGACTGATGTCCTTTTCAGAAGAGGACACACAGAAGAAGGCCATGTGAAGACAGAGGTAAGCAGAGATTTTGAGTGATGCTGCTACAAGCCAAGGAATGTGTGTAGCCACCAAAATTGGAGGAGGCCAGGAAGGATTCTGTCCTAGAAACTTCAGAGGGAGCATGGTTCTACTGATAACCTTGATTTTGGACTCCTAGCCTCCATATCCTCTCATGTGAGAGAATAAACTCTTGTTGTTCTAAGCCACCAAGCTGGTGGTATCTTTTTTATGGCTGTATTATGGGAACTAATACAGCCAGTGAGATGCTGATAACAGAAAATGGGTAAATCCGTTACTCTCAGGAGCATTTCTACTTTAAATCTAATAAACTCAAGAACTGATGTCTTGAACACAAAAAAATAAAATCTCATCTGGTGAAGTTCCTGCAGTATGGGGCGCAGTGCAGTTTCTAGGCAGGGGTCTTCCCAAATTTATCATAGTCACTCCAGAACTGTAACCGACGCTCTCATTGGTGTGGCCGAGCAAGTGGGTGTGACTCCCTTAGCAGGTGGCAAGAAGTTAATGGACACAAACAGTTCAGTTTCCCAAGTCACTGACTCATGTTTATTTCAGGTGAAAATATAATTTTAAAGTGGAACAATTAAGGACACGTGTAGAAATCAGGTTAAAAATGGTTAGAAAAATATGGAATGAGATTAGGCAAGAACTTTGCTGTTTGGTCCGCAAATATCGACTGATTCGTTTCAAAGCACTGCAGTAAGAGGTACGACATACAAATGTGATCTACAGCAGAGGGTTAACAACCCTACCTATGAATAGTCTAAAAAGAGTTAGCCCTAACTCTGATCAAACCTTTAGACCTAACTATGAATGACGTTAGCTATAGAGAAGGACCATGTTGAGGAACACCATAAAGATATAATCAGCAATGCTTCTTCAACTTCAGCTGCAAGGAAATCACCTGGAGAGCTGTTGGGAACTAGACAATTCTGATTCAGTAGGTTTGAGGTAGAACTTAAGATTTTGCATTTCTAACAAATTCCATTTGATTAAAACCACTCTTTGAGAACATGGCTATAGAAGATAGTTTTTTTCTGTAACAACAACCAAAATTATAAGGGATAAAAAGAAAGGGAGGAAGAACATTTATGTTCAAAAGATATAAATGATATGTCAACAAATACAAGCTCATGCGTGTGTGTGTGTGTGTGTGTGTGTGTGTGTGTGTGTGAGACAATCAGGGAAATTTAAACGCTGAATGAATATTTGATGCCCTTAGGAAATAACTGTCAATATTCTCAGTTGTTTTTTGTTTTATTTTTAAGAATAAAGACTGCAATATTTATGGATAAAATAAGATGTCTGGGATTTACTTAAAAACAACTGAGGAAGAAGGTTGGCAGGGAGTATAGATAACATATGATTGACCATGAGTTGATCATTGCTGAAAGTAGGTAATGGGGACATGGGATTCCTTATGTCACACTCACTACACACACACACACACACACACACACACACACACACACACACACGGAACTTGGCATAATGAAAGGTTAAGAATAAATCAGTCTGCAGAGGGTCCTCTGTGAATCCAGCTAAAGTATATGCGTTGCCCACTGTGTGCAGCATTTCCTATGTACTTGATTTAACTGTCACCACACAATTAGTCCCATTTTGTGGAGGTTCCGAGGGACTAAATGACTGGCCTGAAGTCATGCTACTAGTAAGCAGCAGGGTAGGGCCCTGACATTCAGGCCTCCTGACTCTGAGTGCTCATGACATTGTTTCAGTGGTCATCACACCTAAAAAGGCAAAGGAATCACCTTGGACGCTTATTTGCAATGCAGATTCCAGGCCCCCCAGCCAAGCGTTTCTGATGCAGTGGATCTGGGGTGAGGCTCAAAAATGTGTATTTTAAATAAGTCTACCAGGTGGTTTGGAGGCTTGAGAACCAGTCTTGAGTGTTGGATCAAGTGGAGTGAAGAATGATAGAATATCTGGCCTCCCAAGAAAGGCAACCAAGTTCAGAAGGCCAACAGAGGATTCGGCCAATCCTTGGTTCCTTCTGTATTGAGGTGATGAGTCAGACTTTGGCCGGGTTTCTAGGCCCTTCCATGAAGAATGAATGATTAATGCTGTACTGAGGTGGAAGGGACAGTGTTTGAATCACCTAGAACAATTTCCTCCAGGGCACAGAGCAGAAAGACACATTTAACTCTGGAACAAGCGCTGAGTACCATATTTCTCTTAAAGGAGCAGCTTCCCAAGGCGGTAAATATCAACTGTTTTCCTCTTTTGCCAAAGTGAGGAATGAGTTCTTGCCTAATTCTAATCTGGCCTGCCAGAGCCTTTAGTGGATGGTCTGGAGTTCTCCGTCTCCCTTCTATTGAAAGGTAGCAGAGCAGCTGGTGGGGGGACTGATGGGAGAGGATGTCGTTAAGTTCCTTTTGAGATTTGAGGAGACTCCCCTTCTGATATCTCATCGCCCCATCAGAGAAGAAGCCTCCTGGATCCCAGTCTCATTTTGCTAATGAGTGGGATTTAGAAGGCAAATTACGCTACATATTTTGTACCAAGGTACAAGTAAGAAACTTCCATTCCGAGGTCCCCCTCCAGCCATCATTTCAGAATAGCTACAGTGGGACCCAGATGTTCATATACTTTTAGAAATTCCCAGTTAATTCCTATGTGCCCAGACGTAGGGAACATAAAATCATTCCTAACACACAGTTCTGGCAGTGAAATTGCAGAGACAAGCTATGCCAACATAAAAATGAAATTAGGAATGAAAGAATTAAGTAGCAACTCAAGATGTTTTACTGTAGTCGTTTGTCACATATGGATCTACTGAGGGGTTTCAGAAGAGAGAGCAGTATGGGGGTGACCCCAGGAGGCTTCACCTACAAGGTGGACCTTAAGGGTGTGCAAAATTTGGGTGGAGGAGGAGAGAGGAGGGGAGAGCATGGATATATGACTCCTCCAGGTAGGTGGAGAGGTTCACACTCATGTTTCTATGCCAAGCTCCACGCGGCAAAATCTTCCACTTCTAGAACATACTGGGTATCCAGTGTTACTTCCTGATTGGGAATCCAAAGGATTTATTGGAAAGAAGGCTGTACTGTGAGTCAGGAAATCGAATGAGGAGAGGCGAAGTTCAACTTCTTTGGCCCTCGGTCTCTGTTAAATAAGAGGAGGGAAGTAAGGGAACTTTAATGCCCTCTTTCCTTCTGGGATCCTGTCATTCAGGGCCCATGACCATGAGACATAGCTTCTATTTTTCACATAACTCTTATTAAGGTGTAATTTCTATACAGTAACTGCACCTACTGGGCGGGTTTATTTTGATGAGTTTGCACACATTTGTATAGCCATGCAATCCCCATCATAACCAAAGTAGAGGACATTTCCATCACCCCTGAGAGCTCCTCTTTGCCGCTTCCCACTCCAGCTCCAGCTAATTACTGATCCACTTTCTATCACTGTACATTAGGTTTACTTGTTCCAGAGTTTAATCAGTGTCATCACATAGTTTTTTCTGTCTGGCTGCTTTGATTCAGCATAATCTTTTGAAATTCATCCATCAGTATATATTAGCAGCTCATTCCGTTTTAATGCCGAAGAGCATTCTACTGAATGGATATTCCACAATTTGTTTATACTGTATTGTCAATTAATTTAATTTGTGTTGCTCCCAGTTTTTGGCTATTATGAATAAAATTGCTGTAAACTTTTACATGTAAGTTTATGTGTGAAGATACATTTCATTTCTCTTGAGCAAACACCCGAGAGTGAAATTGTTTGCAAGGTTGCATGGCAAATATATGTTTAACTTTATAAGAAGTTGCCAAACCTTTCCAAAGTGGCTGTGCCATTTTGCATTCCTACCATTAATATATGAGTGTTCCATTTGTTCTACATTGTTGCCAACACTTGATATTGTCAGTCTTTTTAATTCAGCCATACAGGGTCTGCTTAGATCTTAGATTTTGTCTACACAGCTAGGAACAGAGGGGCCTCAGGGTATCTCAGTGGGATGCCTTTATTAGGCTGCTCAGTCCTAGGACAGGTTCAGTCTTGTAAAACAGTGGTCCCCAACCTTTTTTGGTCCACCGACCGTTTTAATGTCAGAAAATATTTTCACGGCCTTTAGGGTGGGACGGATAAATGTATCACGTGACCGAGACAAGCGTCAAGAATGAGTCTTAGATGGATGTAACAGAGGGAATCTGGTTATTTTTTAAAAATAAAACATCGCTCAGACTTAAATATAAATAAAACAGAAATAATGTAAGTTATTTATTCTTTCTCTGTGGACCGGTACCAAATGGCCCATGGACCAGTACCGGTCCATGGCCCGGGGGTTGGGGACCACTGTTGTAAAATATAGGTGTCCCAGTGTTCTTTCAGGTCCCGGTACCCTGGTCAGTTTCACCAGAGGTTAAATTCGGGATGCCTGGTGAGTTGACTCAATCTCTACCGTCCACAGTGGATACAGTTTTAAGTTCCTTTGCAGGACTGCGCAGGCCCAGCACCCACTGCCTCCCTGGCTCCCCCGGAGGGCTCCTGACACATTTTTATTGAAGAGGGGCTGCCTCGGGGTAGCAAGATTCTTTTCTTCCCCCTTGTGCCAAGCCCTTCCTTTTATGACACACTTTAATGAGGGAGGATGAAGAGAGAAAATGAGTGCCAGATGTATCCGAAATGGATCAGAGCAATAATGACTTTCTGAAGCGAAATTATAGAAACTCTTCATTCAATATGCTTTGGAAAGGGCTGGCAGGAGAGAAACGTGTGCTCCTGAAAGAACGACTAAGCGAGCACATTTCAAAGTTCTAGCAGAAAAAGAAAAGAAGTCTAAACCTCCTAAAGAAAGCCACAGTTTGACCCGGCCCCTCTACTTGTTAAGAGGAAGAACAGGAACTGAAGCTCATTGAAAGAAGGTAAACAGGCCCTGGCCGGTTGGCTCAGTGGTAGAGCGTCGGCCTGGCGTGCAGAAGTCCTGGGTTCGATTCCCGGCCAGGGCACACAGGAGAAGCGCCCATCTGCTTCTCCACCCCTCCCCCTCTCCTTCCTCTCTGTCTCCCCCCCCCCCCCCCTGCAGCCAAAGCTCCATTGGAGCAAAGATGGCCTGGGCGCTGGGGATGGCTCCTTGGCCTCTGCCCCAGGTACTAGAGTGGCTCTGGTAGCAAAAGTGCGACGCCCCGAGGGGCAGAGCATCGCCCCCTGGTGGGCAGAGTGTCGCCCCCTGGTGGGCGTGCCGGGTGGATCCCAGTCGGGCGCATGCGGGAGTCTGTCTGACTGTCTCTCCCCGTTTCCAGCTTCAGAAAAATACCAAAAAAAAAAAAAAGAAGGTAAACAATCAGCCCTACTAGCGATAGGTTCCCCCTCCCCCCACTGGACTCCAGAACAGTAAGGGAAGAGGATGGGTCTGCCCTACTTCTGCAGCCCGGGACTGAATTGAGGAACACTGGTCAGACTCCTCTCTAGAATCCAGAGACTAGAGCACGCGATTGGGCAGCTCACTCCTCCACCAGCCCACAGCTTGTCTGTGACTCAAGGCAAAGAGCTGGAGTGAATATGAGCTACGTCTCTGTTCTTGGAGGGTGACTACCAGGAGGGACAGTGCTGCCGACTCTCCCAGGGAGACCTCCTGCACCCACGTAGGGATCCAGAGACTCCCCTGCGAAGGCATGTCCTCTGCCTTCAACATCCACTATTTTCTCTTAAAAGTCCAGAATGAGTCCCCACCTTCAAAGGGGTGGGGCCACATCAGCCTTCTGCAAGGGCAACAGAGGCCACCTCGAAGGGCCATCCACTTAGCCCACCACAAATTGCTGACAATAGCCATTTTTTGTTTACTTATGTACTTGCTAGCACCATCCTCCAATAAAATTGAGGTAGTCTATAGAAAACACAAATTTCAGAATATAAAATTAAACATCAGATAGAAAACATTTTATAATGGGAGGTCACCTGTGAATGTGTCCACCGTTCACAATGACAGGTCAGAACTTTCATACCCTTCCCTGAGGTTCACTCATATTTTTTTTCTTCTGAAAACTCGAAGTGTTATCAATGCCAATACCTTGGTTGTTATACTGTACTATAGTTTTGCAAGATGAAAAAAACTACTGCGGGAATTAGGCAAAAGGTACATAGGATCTCTCTATACTATTTCTTACGATTGCATTTGGATCTGCCATTATCTTAAAATCCAAAATTTATTTATTTTTAAATGAAAGGACATGAGATACTGAAGAGATACAATAATGTCTAGATTTGGTTTGAGTTTCAGGGAGACCAAAGAGAAAAAGGACATGATCATGTGACTACAGAGGCTGAGAAGTCCCAGGGCCTGCAGCCTATAGGCCTGAGGATCATGGTGGAAGTTCAAGTCTGAGTCCTAAGACAAGAGGAGCCCCCGCTTGTAGACAGGCAGAGAGCAAATTATCTCTTGCTAGGCCTTTGTTCCTTTCAGGACTCCAACATTGGATGAGCCCCACCCACACTGGGGAGAGCAATCTGCCTTACTCAGTCTACTGATTCAAATGGTAACTTCTTCTGGAAACACTCTCACAGTTACATCCAGAATAATGTTCAGACAACTATCTGGGCACCCCGTGACCCAGCCAAGTTGACATCTAAAAGTTACCATCCCACCTCGAACAAAGTTACTTCACCGCCCTGTGCCTCAGTTTCCTCATCTGTAAAATGGGCATCATGATAGTGCCGTCCTCACCCGGCTGGAGAAATGTTCAAGAGAGACAGAGTATATGAAGTACGCAGACGAATGCTTGGAACACAGTAAGTGTCCCAGCTCCCAGGGAGGGAGAAGCAGGAAAGGAACAAGGAGAATTAAGATGGGGGCTTCCTGAGCTAACAGACTCCAGGGCCCTCTCTCTCCTTTTTCCCCTCGCTTTTGTCTGCAGTTCTGATACTGACATTTGCAAAGGTCCTGGTTCCCCAGAGTGACACCCCCTTCTTATCCCCTTGTCGGCCACCTCTCTCCATCTGGAGTCTAACTGTTCTACCCAGGTGTTCTGACCATCAGGACTGAGGCAGCAGGAGGGCTGGGTGGGTCTTGGGGACTGGACTGGCTGCCGCCCTGACATTTTCTATCCTAGGAATGCAATGGCTACCCCACACACACCTTAATTGCTGTTGACAAAACAAGAGAAGCCCAAAGGCATTAACCCATGCTGCCCCAGCCCCTGTGCTGTCACGGGGCTTATTAAAATGACCACAGCAGGAAGTATCTCTGTGGAGACAGTTAGGCAGAACGTCACAAGCTGGGGAGGGCACCTTACCTGCAAGCTCAAGGAGGTAAGAGGAGGTGGCATCGGAAATGGTTTATGGGAAAGAAGTCTCCCCTTTACACACAAATATCTAAAAACTATTAATTTGGGGGCAGCAGTAAGGAAGAAATACATGAAAGGAAAATTGATTTCTATTTAAATGGTATGTTTTCATCACCTTTCTTCAGAGCCTAAGCATTCATCTTTGAGTACCTGTGCTAATTGATTTCAAATGCAATTCAACACAACCGCTGTAGAATAATAAATCTCACGGCAAAGAGGCTAAGGGGGAGCTTGAGCGGAACAGGAGGGGTATCTGACCTGTGGCCTTTAGAAAGTGTGTCTGTGTGGTCCTGGGGTGAGTCCAGAAGGTCCCCTGGTGGGAGGTGGGAGGGCACCAGCAACGGGCCTCTTCCATTGTTTGTGTAAAATGTGCAGCCCTCCCACTGATCCAGGGACTGTCAATTTCGGGTCCACTGCAGGGGGCTCTGGAGGCTGTGCCCTGTCCCCGGGGGTGCTCTGGCCCTCTTCTGAAGGCAGAGACACTTCCGTGGCAGCTTTTCCATCTGCCTTCAAGTGCCCTGTTGCCTTCTTTCCGAAGAGCCCACCAAGGGCTGGATTTCCCGGCAAGCCTCTTTTGTACGACCCTCTTCCTAGACTTGTGCCCATTCCTCCCCAGGGGGCTGTCACTCTGAGAGATAAGCAGTTAAGCTGGTCCCTAAAAGCTATGACAGAGCCTTGCTAGAAACCCAGCAGTCTACCTAGGTTGGAGACATGAGTCTCACAATGATGTGGGTGCAGGCTCCATGGCTGGCCACAGTGGGCAAGCACACCTTTTAGGCTTCACCCAAGGAATGCTGTATGGGCACCTGCCCCCTGGCCTAGAGATTGGCCCTTGTTCACCCCTGGGGGAGGGGCAGCTAAGGGCCTGAGGGCTGGGGTGCAGGAGTGGACAGAAAGAAAGGAATAACAGGGATGTTGCTTACTCAGGGGCCACGTGGCAGCTTCCACATCACTTTCCTGAGCAAGAATCTAGCTGCAAGAAGAAGAACCACTGACCTGTCAAAAGGCCCCGTGCAAGGAAGCTAACGATCACAAAAAACTGATAGACCCATCCCTGAAAACCATTCATGGGAGGAAAGCCCAATCTCCGAGCACTGGGTTGGCAGGGGGCCTCACTCAGGTGATTCTGCAGGAGCCAGAGGACAGCTGTGCCCTTGGAGAATGGCTGCATCCTGGTGGGCTGGCACGGTGGGTAGCTGTTAGGTTTGTGCAGGGAGTGATCCAAGCCACATCAGCAGCGAATCCATGTAACCCCCCTTTGTGATCCCGGAATTCTGCTGTGGCAGATGTACTTCCAAACAGCACTGAACTCTCTCCAAGGCGTTTCCTCCAAATGACTGAGGTCAGGAGTTCATTTCTGAGAAGGAACAGCCCTGCCCACGATGTATCTTCGTAAGCTGAACGCAACATCTATATACCATCAAAATACAGAGCCATTTCAGTCAGTCTGGGCACAGGGGTAATTAATCCAAATTCCAACACATAGACAAATTATCCAGGGACAGACTAAATTACAAAGGGACCTAAGGTCTCCTTCTTTAGGATAAGCATTTCAGGACCTATGTAAGTACATTTATATTTAAAATGGTTGCTTCTGTTTTATACAACACAGAATGAGCTGCGTCCTCACAGCCTGCATCTCTCTCCTTGACGTTCACACGCATTCATTCATCCATTCATTCATTTACAGTCAAGACCCACATGTGGCTTGCTGTTCGGAGGGAGAAGACAGGCGTTCAACAGCTGAGCATTTCCCCCAGTGTTGTGGGGATACGATAAGAGGGATTTAAAGCAAAAAGCCCTGGCGACTGGCTAAGCAAATTCCGGCTTTCATTTCCCCGGTTTGCCCACCCCCACCTGCCCACCCCCATGGGGCTATTGATTCCTGCCCTGGCGGGATGTAAACTCGCATGTTGTGATAGTTCTGTACAATGCTGACAAAGGCGATGGACGCCCCTCTGGCTCACGCTGAGCCTCCTTTCTCCCCCACCCACTGCCCTTGGGAGCCAGGTCCTGAATTACTTCCACAGCTGGGAGGAGGCCACAGCAGCAAAGACACCCCACGGAGGGAGGGAGATAAATACAATTTCTGCTGGGCCCATTGATCTCCCCTCTGAGCAGTTTAATAGTCAGGGAGGTGGGAAGCAGCAGGGAGAAGCACTTCCTCACTGCTGTTTAACTCACTTCTGAGGGGCAGGGGTGTCCTTAGGTCAACCGACAGTCCCTGGGCGACAAACCTCTGACTCTGTAACCCCAAAACGGAGGAGAGGGAGGAGGGAAGTCATTTGGAATAGGAAGGAACAAGCATTAACAAACTGGACTTAAAATACCCATTAGGCGATTAAGGGGATTAGGCTGGTATTATTTCTGCAGCTCTCCCTCTGAGAGAGAGGGAGGCTGAGACTCCACAGCCCCGTCCCCCGCAGGCCCGCCAACCCAGGCACGCACACAGTGACTCATCTCTTGCCTTGCAAGAGCCAGCAGGCACGGAGGGCATATGCACCCGACCCCCTCTGCACTGGGCAAAAGTACAGCTTCTCATCGGGCAGGAAACCAACGTCCGCCCTGCTGGGGCGAGTTCTGTGGCCTCCCTCTGCCCCGGGTTCTGTCCTGGGACTGGTTCCATACTGTGGGGCTGGAAGTCTGCGCCTGTCTTGGGTGATCCCGGTTCAGAAGTCTATCATGCCATTCCTCTGTGGAAAACCCGCCACCTTGGTATGGCGTCCCACAATACAATAAACCTGAGAGCAAGTTTTGGGGAGTTCTCCAGGATTACCTGGGACTGGGAGAAACCCAGACCAAGTGTGTCACTGAGGTCAACACAGGCAGCTCTTGGTCACCACCCAGGGCCACTCAGAGGAATAGCTCACCAGTGTCTCCTGGTTTGAGCAGCACCTGTGAGTGGCCAGGACCAGACCTCACAGAGAGTAACGGAGAGGACCTTGACCTTGCTTTTTTTTTTTTTTTAATTTTATTTATTTATTTATTCATTTTAGAGAAGAGAGAGAGAGGGGGACAGAGAGAGAGAGAGAGAGGGACAGAGAGAGAGAGAGAGAGAAGGGAGGAGGAGCAGGAAGCATCAACTCCCATATGTGCCTTGACCAGGTAAGACCAGGGTTTCGAACTGGCGACCTCAGCGTTTCCAGGTCGATGCTTTATCCACTGCGCCACCACAGGTCAGGCTTGACCTTGCTTTTAAGGGGCCCAGCTGCACGGTCTGGGTGCTGTGCCCTCCTCAGTTCTCCTGCCCCAGGCAGAGGCCCCGGCATCTGCCCAAGGTTTCCCGCCACACCCTCCTGGAGCCTGATGTCGGCTCTCACATCCTCCACCAGGTGAACATCCAAGGAGAGACCAGCATTTTGACTCTAACCCATGCCCTGAACTGAGGAACGGCAGCTCGAACCAAGGCGGTTTTCAAACACAGGTGACCTTTTTGAAGACCGGGGCCTTTAGGTGTTACGGGGACCACACCATACAGCTGGTCCCCTGTGTGCAGCTGGCCTGGAGACCCTGATGTGTGTCAGACGTCGCTGGTCGATTCTGCTGAGGTCCCTCCCCTTCCCCTCAGTGTGGCAAGGTGGGAGGGCCAATGCTGACAGCCAGTGGGGCCAGTCCTTCGTAGGATCTCTCAACTCACACGGCTCGTGGGTTCAGGAGGCCCCACCCTGAACTCTATTCAGTGGGTAAAACTTAAATATTTGCTTACAGCCCTTAGAGGAGGAGCCGGAGTTAGCAGGCACCAGGGCTGGAAGAAGAGGGAAGGAGAGAGGAGGGCTGCAGGGAGAAGGAAGAACATGCATGTGCACAGAACAAGGCGAGAGGGAGTGGCCGGTGTGAGGAGCTGGAGAAAGTTCAGCAGGAGCTTGGACAATGGGCAGTGGGGAAGCGCGGAGAGACGAGGCTGGAGGAGTCACAGGGGACAAGTCACAAAGGGCTTCGCTAGCTTGACTAAGGGTCTGAGCTTCATCTCCCCTAAGGGCACCAGAGCTCAAGGAAAGTTTTAAGATAAGAAGGTGATGCTGGACCAGGAGTTGGCACAGTGGATAGAGCGTCGAACTGGGACATGGAGGACCCAGGTTTGAAACCCCGAGGTCGCCGGCTTAAGCACAGGCTCATCCAGCTTGAGTGTGGGGTCGCTGGCTTGAGCATGGGATCATAGACATGACCCCATGGTTGCTGGCTTGAGCCCAAAGGTCTCTGGCTTGAAGCTCAAGGTCGCTGGCTTGAGCAAGAGGTCACTCAGTCCGCTGTACCCCCCCCCCCACCGTCAAGGCACATATGAGAAAGCAATCAATGAACAACTAAGATGCTGCAATGAAGAATTTATGCTTCTCATCTCTCTCCCTTCCTACCTGCCTGTCCCTTTCTGTCCCTCTCTCTGTCTGTCTCTGTCACACACACAAAAATATAGAAGGTGATGGATCAGATCTGTGTTTGGGAAAGATCCTTCTGGGTGCAGCAAGGACAGGACGTGAGCTGGCAGCAGGGAGCCCAGAATAGCGATGCCCAGGGAGTACGGGAGGGGATGGAGCCGAGGAAGGGGAAGCGACTGGGAAGGACGTGTCCTCCAGGAATATTCCAACTTATAAATCTCACTAACAGTGCAGCTCTCACCAAATACAACCCATTTCCTGAAATAAGGCACCAAGAGGAGGAAATCAATCTGGAGCGAGACAGTCTCTCACTCTGAGCCTAGAGGCGTTGTCCCCAGGCACCCGGGCCCCACCAGGCCCCAAAGGAACCCTTCAGACCCTGCATGCCTCGTCGTGGCTTGATGGGTCATACCCTCCTTGTGTCCAGCATCTGGCACACAACTGGTGGTAAAAAACAAAAACAAACAAACAAAAAAAACTTGCGTGAATGCATGAATAAATGAATAAAAGACAGAGTCTCTAACTTCACAGTTCTTACTCTTTTTTGCAAGACAAGATTATCCTACATCAAACAATTAAAGAACAGCACAAGATAGAACATAATTAAGTTCTAAATCATCTGGTTCAGGCTGTAAGTGCTGGAGCTTCAGAGAAGGAAAGGATCAATGTGGGCTTCAGGAGTTAAGGATGGCTTAAATGTAATTCCCTGACATTACAGTACCCTGGAAACAACAGCGCCGGCCTCAGACCTCACGAGACAGGAAAGCCAGCACAGAGCACCATATTTATCCCGCGCCAAACGGCAGACCACCGTGACACCGAGGGGCTGAATTAATAACATTGGCCTTGGGGCTAATGCAGTTCAAGTGGATTTACTCCTGTACTATTAAAAATGGGCTCTGACATAATTAATTCTCACTGCATTCATTTTTTATTAAGTTTTTTTTTAGTAAGGTGAATATCACATAACACAAAAATAACCATTTCAAAGTATAGATAGAATTCAGTGGCATTTAGGACATTCATACTATTGTGTGACTACCTCCTCTATCTGGACCCATTTGCATCACCCCAAAGGAAACTTGCTTATTGTATTCTTGAATGAGCAGGACCTTGAGTTCAAGATCAAAGCTGACATCTTTGATCAAGCCACTCATATTTGACCCAGAGCCAGTCACCAATGACTTTTCAGTTCCAGTGTTGGTAAAATGAGGAATTTGATGAAGATGATAACTAAGGTCTCCTCTAGCTTTATAATACCGTAATTCTAAGTACAATTAATTACCTTTCACATTTGAAGACGGTTAGCATAAAAATACTGGTTGACTATCATATGCAAAAAAAAATCATAGTGTGTGTGTGTGTGTGTGTGTGTGTGTGTGCGCGTGTGCGCATTTAAGAGACAGAGATGGGAGGAGGGGGGAGTAGTTAAGGCTAAGACAGAACCAGAACGAAGTATTCATATAGAGAGGAGTTTGGCCAAGATGACCTAGTGAGCTATCCTGGTGCTAGATTGTGTATTTTTGTATTCAGCCCGCGGGGGATTCAGGTTGAATGTAGCAATTAGAATGGCTTGTTCTGGAGTTGCACGGTGCGCCGGCAATGAACTGTGTTTGTGTCCTGAATAATTTTGTCTAATCCCAATGCTAAACAAATTCTTTCTCTTTCTCCCTGCCTCAAATCTTGAATTAGCACTTTTCTTTACCAGTTTCTCCTTGCACACCTCATGAAAAGAGTCTGTTCTCTGTTCTCCAAATAACTTCAAACTTGTACAGAGGCTTTAGAGAGCAAATAAATGCACAGAATCTCAAAACACATGGAGCAAGAAAGGGGTGATCATATGCGAGTTGTCTTGGGAGTCTTCCAATATTCAATCGCTATTTGCAAGTCACCTATTGCCAAAATGTGATCCTTTGTGAAGTATCTGTTCAATTATCTCGTCCATTCTACCACTGTTATTTTCTGTCCTTTTCTATTGTCTTGTGAGACTATCTCTGTATATTTCAGCTAGGAGTCCTTTGCCATTTGTAAGGGTTGCAAATATTTCAACCGTGGCTTGCTTGGCCACTATCACAACTGTCTCTTGATGAGTAGAAGTTCTAAATTTTAATGTAGTCCAATTTGTTAATCTTTTGGTTTAAGGCTAGTACTCTTTAGATTCTGTTTAACTGTTAGGTTAATTTGCCTACCTTAAAATCACGAAGATATTTTTCTGTGTTATTTTATGGAATTTTTTTGGTTTCACATTGAGGTCCACAATTCATTAGGAATTAATCTTTTTGTTTATTGTCAAGGTTCATGTTTTTCATCATATGGACATCCTGGGCCAGATATCTTAACTAAACTATCCTTTCTCCTGGTTCGCGGTGCCATCTTTGTCAAAATCGCAGTGTCTGCATGTGCATGAGTTTGTTGCCAAACTTCTCTTCTGTGGCCTGTTTATCTACCCTTTGCCACTTCCAAGCTGTCTGAACAATGACTGTAGCTTTCCAAGTCTTGACATATAGTAACAAAAGTTTTCTCTACCTCATTTTTCTTTTTTAAGTGTTCGATCTCTTCAGTGGATGGTATATATTTGACTCATTGTTATTTCTAGGGGTTAGCTCTTTGGTTCCCACTCTAACATGGGATAGAGTTTAACAATCCCCCTTCCTTGCTGTGTCCTCAGTTTTTATCTTCCAGCTGGGTCTCAGCATCATGATTCTTCAATGCCTTGTTAGTCCTCCAATACCTTCAAACTAATATCTTTTAGGTTATATCCAGCTCCTCTAGTTCTAAGTGAGAGACTTAGTCTGAATTATCCAGTCTGCCATCACTGAAGACACAACTTTTTATCCTCTTTAATATTTAAGTATATTTTAAAATGTTCATAAATAATTTACTAATGCAAAAAAGAAAGTGATCTCAAATCCACATGACTTTTGGGTCACTACAGGACTTCAGAATCATTAGGTACTAATGACTAATGAAGTGCCAGCCCAATGTCTTGATGCTGGCAGAGGTCCTCAGATCTGAAATGCCTTAGCTCACAGGTGCCACTGAAGCAGAGGCAGGTTGGAGCCACCCCTAAAGATGGAGACATCTGGACCAGCACTTCTGACATTTGACCAACCCAGACTAATTAAGCAACTTAGTGCCAAGTACTCAGAACAAAGAAGGGAGTGGGGATAAACTGTCTAACTTTTTTCACTTTTCAAAGCACTTCTCTGGGTTGTGCCAGAGCACCTTAGATAGACATGCATGTCACTGTGAGGTCTTTGATGTCCTCATAGGTGGTGTTTAGTATGCAGAAAAGATTATTTCAGGTTTAGTTTCAGAAATAAGATTTTCGATTTATCATTAGTGAATGCTAACACTGAATGAGGTCTTGTTATATGGCAGAGACCACCCAATAGCTTAACTCTATCATCTTATTTAATGTTCTATTAATATTCCACTATTAATGTCAGCACTCCCATTTTACAGGTGAGGAGACTGAGGCACAGCCAGGTTAATTTGCCTGCCCAGGATCACACAATGGATTGGCAATGCTGTGTTTTAAAATGCTGGCCAGTTGACTTCAGCCACCAGCCTCTTAACCATTGTGTTCTACTGTTTCTCCTTAAAGAACCAGATTTAAAAACCTGGTTCTAACTCAGGTTTTTATATTCAGCTTCTACTTCTTATTATTCTACTTATAAGTCCAATAAATTTTAACAACCTTTTTAAGGAAGACTTTGATTCACGGGTGATTCCATTTATAAACTTGGTAATTAAACTCCTTTAAACATTTAAAACTGCAGTTATAAATTTACTATGTTCTATTTCCTTTTCAAGTACCCCAGTTGACTGATTTAACAAACAAAACCCTCCCAGCTCCTTACATTCTTATGAATCTAATAAATTAAACTTATGAGGACGGTGAACCCTAAGTGCCCCTACATGTTTTCACCCTGTGTGTTAACTTCATAAGCTTTCTATTTAAGATCACACATCTAATGAAATCACTCAGTTCACATTTTAAGCTAAGATCACAAAGCTGAACTGATATTACAGGAGACTTAAACATTACACTTAAGGTGCCAAATATACACAGAATTCCATAATACAAAAACACCAATGTGATGTTTTTAAACATTTATATTTTTAATTTTGAAAACTCCCGGGTTAAAATATCCTTGCACTTGGAAACAATTTTGCCTTCCTAAAAAACTTGGGGGTTACCTTCTCAGGCTTTGTCCCCCCACCCCCACTCTCTGCTAGCTGAGGTTTCCTGAAGGACCAGAATTGTGAACCACAGTTGGACCAGATCCTTGTCTGCAACCCTAGCATCCTGGCTGCGGCCATGTTTGCGGTCATTACTTACGGTTTTCGGAACTCAAGGAGTGGAGTGGTCCTGACACCATCGGTCTCCCGGTTAGGATTTCAGCTAATTTTTAAGTCTTACACTGTCTAGCACCTCTCCTCGGGTAACCACATATTTCATTGGGTTCGGTAATCTATTTGCCACTCCATGCCACTCTGATTTATTTTTTTACTCTTCCTTGCGGTGAGAGCAATGCAACTCATCTGAATGTTAATATGATAATCGATTGAATTCTGCATGACCTGGATGGCCGTGTCTGATTCAAATGACCACTTCTACAGCAGTTTTCATGCACAGACCCAACACTCACCCACACGCCCCGAGACATTTTTAGGCTGACCTGGTGTCCAGTACAAACTATTGGTCAATTTTGAAAACCCAAGGGAAGCATAAATCTAAGCATTGGCTTAGATGAGTTTTAAGAGGGATAAATAAGAACATCTGCATAATTTAAACGTGAGGGTGCTTTCTAAATAAACATGAGCTTGATTGGAGAATTTGAAACAAATTTTCCAATTAGCTTGAGAATTGCAACTTAGTTGATGGCACAATCCCCTCCCCACCCCACTCTACCAGGGAAAGATTTCTTTTTTATAATTACTTTGACACTTTTAAAGACAATATGAGGCATTCGGAAGTTCACTTTCTCTCCTCCAGACGCAACATGTAAGCCCCTTGTACTTGCATTATCTTAAAGCCCCGGTAATTGCTTGAACATGTTAATTTATCCTGCAACCGGCTGGCTTTATTTGCCTGTATTTAAAGGATTGAAGGGGTGGTAGGGAACAGCTGGAGAGAGGGGTTTGGCCTGTGAATGCGGAGCCTGGAGTTGGATGTGTCAGGATGCAGGCTTGCTTGTAGCAACGGGGTTGCTTACCCCGTTGCTGGTGTTGAGTCTACTCTGCTGTCCCCTTCTGTCTCTCCTCCTCCTGGATCTCACCTCTCTGCTAGCTGTCTCCAACAGAAGCTCTCCCTCCCTGCTCCCCCCTTTCTGCGCCCTCCCATACCCTCCCTACATCCAGAGATTATAACCTTGGTAGATCACCCCCACACACACACACCTCTTACTACTGTTGCTACAATCAGACCCGGGAGCGGTGGACGCACGTATTGATAATCACAGCTGGGACTGCATAAGCAAAATGAAGCCAGAAAATAGGAGCTAGTGGACAGTCAGAGACCATGGAAAACCCATCGATCGCTGCTGTGTCTTCTCTCCATACAGAGGAGTGAGCGCCAAAGAGCTGAACTCTGGGTAATTTCCAGCAAACAATGTGCTGTAGAGCGTTATTTGTAGGTCTTGAAAATCGAAGTGGAACCCCCAGGTCCCCGCAGAACATGCTTCGTTAGTGTGGAACAAAGAGCTGGCTGCTGGCTGGGGACAGCGTTTCCCCTTCTGAGCTGGCTGCTGGCTGGGGACAGCGTTTCCCCTTCCGCGGCTCAGTGGGGGAGGGGCGGTGGCAGGTACAATGGGAGCTCAGGGAGGCTGTGCTGACCTGTCCCTGCGGCAGGGAGGCCTCCGAGGCAGAGGAGAGCCACCCTCCTTCTTGGTGGAGGGTCAGCCGTTCCTAAGGTCAAAGATGCCACCCCTGACACTGACTAGCTGTGTGAGCGTCCACAGCTGTTCATCCCAGTGTCCCCAGTCTCTCTCCGGCTTCTGTCACGGGGTCCTTGTGAGGACCAAGAATGCACAGTGATGTAAAAGCACCTATTTTACATGCACTTACATGATTTTAGAGATGCCTAGAGTCATGAGTAGCAGAATTATGCATCAGGAACCAGCATGGTCAGGCCCCAGAGGAAAGTGACGGAGCACTCAGTTGGGGTAAGGGGAGACTTTGATGAAGGGATGCCTACAAAGCACAGACAGAGTTAAGGGAAACCAGAAAGGATGGCAAACGCCGGGGTGGGCCCAGCAGAGCTTCGTAAAGGGCCGGAGGAGGAAGAAGTTGGAAAGACCTGCAGCTGTAGCTGTAGCAGAAGGCAGGCCGACAGGGTAGCCCGGGCAAGGAGAAAGTGCAGGGCGGGGGAGGGGCAGCACACACCCCGACTCCACTCCATCCAGCCTCTGAGCTCCCAGAGAGAACCACGCTGGCCCAGGCCTGCTGGGAGCCCAGCCCGCAGCCCAGCCGGAGGATGAGGGAGCCCATCAGTGCAGACCTCCTGGACCAGAGCCGGAGAAAGGTGAGTAGTGCCTCCGGAAATGTTCAGTGAGATGCCTTTCTCTGTGTCACCAGACCTCCTGTGATTTATCCATTCATCTGTCTTCTGTTCACATTAGATTCCTTGGAAGCTGGGGCTCTATTGATTCCAGTAGACTCAACAAACAAAATGTAGCTGGGGCCCTGGCCCTGTAGCTCAGCTGGTTAAGCATCATCCCAATAAGCCAATACCATGTTCTATCCGTGGTCAGGGCACTACAAGACTCAACCAATGCATGCATAAATAAGTGAAACACCAAATCATGTCTACTCTCTCTCCTTTCCTCTCTCTCTAAAATCAATCAATAAAAAAATAATAATAAAGGGCTGCTGGCATTGGTTCAACAACAACGATGTCTGAGCAGCATCTCTGTATTCTCTGGGCCTTTCTTTCATGCTTGTCACCTCCTGGTGACATGACCCAAGCATCTCCTTGCTCTAACCTCATTGCCTAGGATGGTCCCTAGCACACAGAGGATACTCAGTAAATCAGAAATTTATGAAGGAGCGGTGGCCCGACCACCAGTGGGAGATAGCCAAGAAAGGAATGAATGCATCTCAATATATATATATGTTTTAAAAAGCAACAAGAATCAACCCATGGATGCATAAATGTGTGGAACAACAGACTGATGTCTCTTCCTCACAACAGATTGATGTCTCTTCCTCTCTCTCTTTCAAATCAATTAAAAAATTATTAATGTCCTTGGTGGCATTTATTTAAAAAATAAAAGTAAAATAAAATTTAAAAGAGCAAACAAGCATTGCTTAACCTACACGCACATGTACGCAACAGCATGGTGAAGCTCTGTGCACGGAGATGTCCGGGAAGCTACCTGGTGGCGGGAAGCCTTCCAGGGGCCTCAGATCACACCGGAGGTCAGGACCTCTGCCTCTACACAAGACTGAACTCATGAAGCCCTCGCATTCCAAACGCGGGCTCTCCTCCTTCTGGCATCAGGGAAGTCTGCGCAGAAGGCAAACCTACCTGTGGGGCCGGTGCTTTTCCCCTGCATCTAGGCATCTGCCTGCTAAACTGGGTCAGAAACTATTGCAAATGGTAAAGTACCCAGAAGAGATTCTCCTGACAGACTCCTAGGTGCCTCTTCCCCTCATGCTGGGGCTGGGGGCACAGGTGGCAGAGGGAGGGAGAGGTTTGTCCCAAACACCTCCTCTCTCCCAGTGAACCTGGAGAACGTGAACGAACTGTGCCTCCAACAGCAAACAGGGAAGCGGAACCAGCCTTTATTTTTTTTTTCCGAAGTTAGAAGTGAGCAGGCATACTCTCGCACTTGCCCGACTAGGATCCACCCGGCATGCCCACCAGGGGGCGATGCTCGGCCCATCTAGGCTGTTGCTCTGTTGCTGCCAGAGCCATTCTAGCGTCTGAGGCAGAGGCCAACTTTGCTCCAATGGAGCCTTGGCTGCGGGAGGGGAAGAGAGAGATACAGAGAAAGGCGAGGGGGAGGGGTGGAGAAGCAGATGGGCGCTTCTCCTGTGTCCCTGACCTGACCTGGAACTGAACCTGGAACTTCCACATGCTGGGCTGACACTCTACCGCTGAGCCAACCAGCCAAGGCCTATGGAACCCGCTTTTGCCTGAGGGCCCCTGTTCTACTTGCCAAGAATATCCAGGAAAATCAAAATTGCTTGGCTGGCTTCGCTGGAAAAGAAGGGGCCCCAGAGAAGTGGGCAGAGGTGACCTGGTCCTCAGTCACTAGGCAATAATCAAGGTCAGTCTCAAGCACAAGGTGTTAAGTAGGTCTCATTGTATTTATGACAGTACAAGCATGGGAAGAGCCAGTAGAAATTGCCCTTGTGGTTTCTCAGTATCAGCCACCCTGGCAGGCAGGGAAGAGTGTCCAGAAAATCAAATGACCTAAGAAAGGGGAACAACTCAGGACCACTGCGTCCCACCTAGAGCCTTGGGGTTATTTCTAAGGCCTCTTGCGGCTTTGCTTGGTTTGAGCTT
The DNA here is from genome assembly GCF_036850765.1 of Saccopteryx bilineata. Taxonomy (NCBI): domain Eukaryota; kingdom Metazoa; phylum Chordata; class Mammalia; order Chiroptera; family Emballonuridae; genus Saccopteryx; species Saccopteryx bilineata. Next base: position 14,517,954 of record NC_089500.1, on the reverse strand, counting down.
AAATGTTTTCTTTAATATATTAGTTTATGAGGGTTTCATTGATTATCATAAGATAAATAATGTCACTTTGAAAAACATTTTACCTTCTTTCATCATTTTAAATAAAGGGGATGATACATCAAATGGCAAAAACTCTCCTTAGGTCTGGGTTCTTTCTGGGCCCATATATTTTGCAAAATAGATTTTTTCAGCTCACTGGAAAGAGACCTAGAATCGGAGAGAAAGACGTAAGGGTTCCCTCTGCTCTTCATGCCGATTTCCTTGAAGCTGAAAATCCATCTTGCCTGGCCTGATGCGGGCTAATTGCCAAATTGGGTTGCTGTCTCCTCACTTTCCGACTTATTTATCTTTTTGGATGGTCTCCAGACCTGGCTCATAAAGGGCCACTAAGGAGGTGAAATGGGTTTTTTCCTGAGCCAATTCAAGGATGGGGGTGGGGGTGGGGTGGGGCAAGGCTATGTTAGTCGTATCCATGGTAACCATTAGCTTCCATAAATCCCCCTCTCTCCCATCAGGCCCACTGGGCAGGAGTGTCCATGTTGGTGGCACACATGTCCCACTGTCTGCTTGGTTTCTGTACACCTTGATTGGTCCCACACTGAGGTTCATGGCCAAACCCCAGCCTATGGTGGGGGGTTGGGTGGGTTAAGGGCAACCTTTTCTTAGGTGCCTTAAAGTATCATTTCTTATTTGAGTCATTTCCTAAATGCCTGTCAGCTATTTTGAAGATAAATTTTGGGGAAATGGTTTTTATTCTGATTATGTAAAATGCCCTAAGAGGCAGACTGTAGTGATTATATCAGGGTCAGGCATAGCTTCCCAAGACTATGCAGTGGGAGTCAGCACCCTGAACTCGGGCTCAGGAAACGTGGATGTGGGCCACGCTCTGCCCCAGACTTGCCACTAACTGAGAGCACAGACTGGGCAGGCAACCACGCTCCCCACTCCGCAGGGGCTGTTGTGAGGACCACATGAAACCGCGATATATTTTTGGCTACAAAAGATTTTAGAAGAAAACAACTCCCGAGAAAACAAGACTTGGGGCTGAGTGAGCAGTAACCAGCCCCAAATGATCTCAGGGTACAGGAAGAGCTCCCAGGTAAGGACACCCAGCTTTTCCCAAGTGTGGGTCTTATATCCACAGCGGAGGTGGAAAGTCTTAAATGGAAGTTCTGGAAATCTCATGCTCATGGTGTCACCTCCCTCCTGGAGAGCCACCCATGGTTCTGAATATATCCCAAACCCTCAGGCTCAACGTGCAAGGCCACGCCCACAGGCCCCGCCCACAGGCCCCGCCCACACAGGCTTCCCACAGCAGGAGGCCCCCTTTCCACTGTCTGGTCTACTCACAGCATCGGAAGACAGCTTCCATTCCCCACTCCTCTCCCTAGGACACCTCCTTCTCGGGGTCCAGATTGCACCTCACCTCTCTGTCTAGGGCACCTTCTCTCACCAGCCCATTCCACCTGATCCCCCTTCCTCCAGAGCGGAGTACTCATCATCACCCCTCACTGGGCAAAAATTATGTGCTGCCCCCATGCTGGGGTGTTTTGAGCTGTTACTCAACCATTGAGTTAAAATTTAACTTTTTTCTGAGTTTTACCTTGTTTCTGAAAGTAGGTTGGATAGAACTCCTCAGGGGGCAGGAAGTGTGTCTGATTCTACTTTTGTATCTCCTGGCAGATAGTAGATGTTCAATCAGTGTGCCCTGAGAGATCAATAGGAAAATCATTCCATCTCCAGACATTTGTTCAGATCCAAAAATCACAGAGCAGAAAACAGTTTTACTGAGAGTCCTCATGGCCTGGAAAAGAAGCCTGTACCTCAATTTACCCCAGCTCCCCAATGTCTGAAATGATCAGAGGTAATGCCTTATTAGTAACACCGTGTGCTCACAGAAGCAGGAAGGTAAAATTCATCTACCTGTCTTTGTTCACTCTCTCTCCTCCCCTCTCTCCCCACACCCTCCATCTACTCCAACATAGCTGTTCACTCACAACTCGATGTAGCTTAGTAATAATTGCTAAAATTTATGAAGTATCTATGGATGCTCAGAATGGTGCTCACCACTTCCCAGGAGCTGTTTCACCTAATCCTGATGCCAGCCTTGGAGATGGGGTCTATTTCCCATTAAAAGGTACTAAAAATAGCAGTGACGTCCTTGCTCAGAGTCAAGTAGTGGATACATGACTTGACACACCCCTCACTTCAATCTCATTCTAAAAGCCCCTATTTTAAAACTGCTGTAAATTACAAGGGAGATTCTACACCTCAGTGAGGCATGGGGCAGCACCGATTGTGCAGGCCAGCATCGTCCTGGTCTCCACAGAGACCAGGAGCCAGGATGCCGTGCTGTTCTGGAGTTATTCCAAAGAGGACAAGGGGTCAAAGCCTCCCCTCTGACAGTCAGCATAAGGGGTGAGCAACCCGATCACGCGATATTGTAGAACACTCATTGTTGTCAATAAAACATATGTGACACTCATTCCCTTGTTCCTCCATACCAGTGTTTAGAGTGTCTGCCACATTCCAGGCACTGCACTAGGATCATCAGGTAAAAAATAAATCCTAAATCCTTGGTCCCAAGGAGCTCACTACTTAGTGAGAAACCAGACACACAGACACACAATCACAGAGCCAAATCGAGGAGTGAGTGATGTGGGCAGAAGCTTGTAGGAGGGAGGAGCCAACTGCACAGAGAGGTCAGAGGAGGCTCTCCTAGCCCCCCTTCTCTATCTTCAGAGATTTGCATGTGAGTCCACATTTCACCCCCAAGTTCCTTCCCACTTCCCCACCTTCTTCCAAGGCACTGACAGATTTCCCCCGGAGCTGGAGGAGAAGGGAAGTTTGACTGACAGCTGCTCAGCTGAGAGGCTCTGGGAACTGCCACAGAGACATGACAGCAGCTCTGAGTGTTCTGGAGAGAGCACAGGTGTGGGAGGGGGGAAATGAAAGGTAGGAGGGAAGAGTAGGCTGGGGGTGGGGAGAGTGCACGGAGCACAGCACTCACCTGAAAGCTTCCTTCTCTTCCTGTCTGGGTCTCTGAACTGTGTACTCACTAGCCACTGCTGGAAACAAACCAAAACAGCAAATGCATTAATATATATATACACTTACACATATACATATGTAATATACACATACACATATATATTATATATATACAGATGCATAGACAAACACATTTACATATACATGTGTGTGTGCGTATATGTATGTATATATATATCAGTATATATGCACACACACATATCAGAGCCTCCTACTTCTCCACTAAGCTCAGGGCCCTTTATCCTGTCCTTCACTCTATGCACACCCCAAAATGGTCAAAACCCCAACTAGAGGTGGTTTGGGATCTTATCTGGCTTTAAGCCATCTGGAACCCTTCAGCAAGCCTGCCTAGTGCTTGGTCTAAGCAGCCCTTACGGGTGAAATTAATTCAGCACAGCCAAGCTGGTGATGACAGAGGGAAGAAAGAATCAATCAAAACATTCATATATATTTGATGAACGAGAACCCTGAATGAATGAATAACTGAACCTTTACTGAGACCCTCCTATGCACCAGGGCCTGTGCCAGGAATGTTTAGGAGTATTGCTTATTTTAATCCTCACACTCACTTCATGGTGTGAGGATTTCATCTTCATTTCAAAGGCAAATATCTGGAGGGTCAGAGTGGAAAAGTTATTTTTCTAAGGTAACATAAAAATGCTAGTAAGTGGCCAAATTAGAGGTTAGTGGTGCTGGGCTGGATGGTAGCAGGAACAAGGGAGAAGTGCAAAAAATAGAAGACACAGCCTTATTCTTGAAGAGCCCGCTGATGGTGGAGAGGGAGAAGGAACATGCCCCCTCGGATACAGTGGAACGGAGAGCGAGTCCGCCATCCCCAACAGAGCAGACGAGGCGTGTCGCAGGCATTCAGGGAGGAGGGTTCGGGCTCGGGTCCTGCCCAGGGTCTAGAGCAGGGGTCCCCAAACTTTTTACACAGGGGGCCAGTTCACTGTCACTCAGCCCGTTGGAGAGCCGGACTATAAAAAAACTATGAACAAATCCCTACGCACACTGCACATATCTTATTTTAAAGTAGAAAAACAAAACGGGAACAAATACAATATTTAAAATAAAGAACAAGTAAATTTAAATCAACAAACTGACCAGTATTTCAATGGGAACTATGCTCCTCTCACTGACCACCAATGAAAGAGGTGCCTCTTCGGGAAGTGCGGTGGGGGCCGGATAAATGGCCTCAGGGGGCTGCATGTGGCCCGCGGGCCGTAGTTCAGTGACCCCTGGTCTAGAGCTAGACAAAAGCTGTGTGGAAGCACAGACGTCTAAACTCATGGTGGTTTCTTAATGAGGATCAAGTTGGTGGCGTGCAGGTCTAGGCAGGCAGATCGATGGAAGAGTAAGAGAGAAAGCCCGGAAATAGGCCCATGGGTAAACATAATTTACTCTATGACCCAGGAAGCATTTCAAGTTAGTGGGTACAGGATGACTTAGGCAGTAATTAGTTTGGGGACAACTGGCCAGCCATTTGTTAAAAAAGAAAAGCAATGTGTTGGCTTTATACTCTACAAAAAAAATAAATTCAAAAGAATTAAAGATTTACATAAAAATAATTCTAAAGGAACTAGGAGAAAATACAGGTGAATAGCTTATCTTAGAGGGGATAACAGCCTAGCCTGTGGTGGTGCAGTGAATAAAGCATGAACCTGAAATACTGAGGTTGCTAGTTTGAGACCCTGGGCTTGCCTGGTCAAGGCACATATGAGAGTTGATGCTTCCTACTTATCCCTCCTCTCTCCCTCTCTCTCTTCTCTAAAATAAATAAGTAAAATCTTTAAAATAAAAAAAGAGAGAAAAACTTTTAAAATTATATTTGCAAAGGAAGATTTACAAATAAAAGAACACATAGATTCAACTTCATAAAAATTTTAAATTCCAATATGTCAAATTAAAGACCATTAAAATCTAAATGATACATAAAAACCTTGGGAAAACATTTGAAATATATATGAGAGACAGATGTTATCATCTTAATATAGAAGATGCACTTTTAGTTAATTTAAAAAAAGAAGCTTCAAGTATTTTTAAAATTGGCAAAGAAGCCTGACCAGGCGGTGGCGCAGTGGATAGAGCGTCGGACTGCGATGCAGAGGACCTGGGTTCGAGACCCCGAGGTCGCCAGCTTGAGTGCGGGCTCATCTGGTTTGAGGAAAAAAGCCCACCAGCTTGAACCCAGGGTCTCTGGCTCTAGCAAGGGGTTACTCGGTCTGCTGAAGGCCTGCGGTCAAGGCACATATGAGAAAGCAATCAATGAACAACTAAGGTGTTGTAACGCGCAATGAAAAAAAAACTAATGATTGATGCTTCTCATCTATCTCCGTTCCTGTCTGTCCCTGTCTATCCCTCTCTCTGTCTCTGTAAAAAATAAGTAAATAAATAAAATTGGCAAAGAATATGAATGACATAATTCCCAAGTAAGACATGCAAATGGCCAAAAGGTCTAAGAAAAAAATTGTTGAACTTCATTAAATATTTTGAAGTTAAGTTAAATCTTTAAATTGGAAAAATGAATGTTTTTTTAAATTTATTTTATTTTTGAAAAAAGGCAAGTATATTTACATGGTTCTTAAGTCAAAAACCAAGACTAGAATAAAGAGGCTTCCTCCTGCCTGGCTCCCCCATCTGTCTAGAATTCACCACATCCCAAACAAGAAACCACTGCTCTGAATATCTTGTGTATCTTTCTTGATATATATTTATCTCTCAAGCAAATACCAGTATGCATAATTACTTATCTTCCTTCCTTTTCAATAAAATACAGCATTGCTATAGATAGTTTCATACTAGCTTGACAATTTCTCATATGGATACATTAAGAACTTCTCTATTTGTCACTAGTGTTTTGTTGTTGTTTATTTAGATGGTTTCGAATCTTTTACAAACAATACTGCAATGAATAACCCTAAATGTACATCATTTCTCAAATATGCCAGAGTAACTGTAGAATGAATTACAAAAAATGAAGTTCCTAGACCGAGGATATATGCATTTTTAATTCTGAAAGATGTTGCCAACTTGTACGAGGGTGTTATCAGTTTACACACCCAAGTGGAGGCGTGTGCGTGCTTCTCCACAGCGTGCCATCAGGGTATGCTACCAAGCTCTGGGACTTACCACATGGATGAGTAAAACGTGAACTCTCAGGATAATTCCAACTCGCATTTGTCCTATTGTGAGTGAGTCTGGGCATCTTTCCATAGATTAAACAACCATTTTTATTTCCTCTCCTATGAAATGTATGTTTATGTTATTCAAATTATTCCCAATTTTTTCTTCCTAGGATAATATGTAGGCAGTGTAAGAGAGTATACTGTACATAGGGGTAAAATTTGATTTTAAAAAAACTATTTTTTTCAGGGGGCATTTAGCAACACATAGCAAAATCCTTGAAATGTGAATATTCTTTGACTTCGCAGGTCCATTTGCAGATAGTCATCATAAGGATAATCACAGATGTCCAAAGAGGTGATGTGAATACTGTCAGCACACTGGAACCTGCCTCTCGGTGCCTTCTCCTGGCTGCTCCGTCAAGGTCTCTCTGCACCTTTCCCCTGCCTTGCTCTCTAACCTGGCTTTCCTGATGCCCGTTCCTGATCTCTGCCTCACGAGGGCTGCTCCTCCAACGCCCAGATAGTCCCTGTCAGCTGCAGTGTGACCTTAGGGCCAGGGCTGGCATTTCAGTGAACCAGCCTCTCTGCACCCCAACCCCAAGTGCCTGGGAGTCCTCTCAGGAGGACTCTGGAGTCATATTATGGTCTAGAAAATTGCTGTCTTTTGAGGACGGGGTACCACGCTTCAGTTGTGGTGACTGAAAAGGAGACACTTGTCCAGCAGTTCTGAGAACAGGGCGGCATCTCAGCAGCGAGCCCTTCAGAGCGTCAGAGGGGCGTGTCTATTTGTTGCTTCCACCTAGCAGCTGCCAGGACCCCAGAGCTGTAAGGAGGGGCCAGACCCCAGGGGTGTAAGGAAGCAAGATTGTTCATGGGGCTATAGTCAGTATTTATTATATAACAGTAAACTTTTTTTTTTTCTATTGGTTGGCATTTCAAAAACAAAGCTCATCAAACTAAACCACAATTCCTGTGACTTAGGGGTTGTCCTAGCAGCCACGTCTTGTGACGAGGAAATGAAACATCTCAGCTACAGCACACATACTTATAGAGAAAGCAAACTCTCTCTGGGGCCCCAAGAGCATCTGGCACCCATGACCCCTCCATGCCACCTTTGTTTTGTGGATGCTGGGGGGAGGCTGGCACAGTTTCTTTGCTGGAGAAGGAAGAGTGTCTGGTGAGTTAAGATTTGCCACTGATTTCTCCTCCGCCCAGAGGACAGTTGTGAGGGCCATGTCAGAGTCAGAAGAGTTGGTGAGTAGCTGAAGCAAGAGAGAGAAAGCCATTCTGCGTTTGGCAGCTTGGGCACTCGAGTGATTCAGAGGGCAGAACAGGGCGGAGGCAGAAATCAATGCAGTCCGTTCCGCGCGGGTCACGTTGGTCTTGAGATGATGAACATCCACAGGTGCTGCAGGTGTGAAGGTCTGAAGTGAGTCTTGCACTAAAATTCCAGCTGTAGAACATTCTCGTTTGGGCTCCTCCCCCCCCCAAAAGCCCTGACACCCTGATTTGGATATAGGTCTTTTACTTGGGGTGACGCCAGGGAGCACAGAGAAGGAGAGGAAAAAGTGAGACAGGGAATAAAGAAAAGCCAATACAGAGTGTGTATTGAGTTGCTTATCTCCGTGGGTAACTAGAGGTCATGCTCCGTGGAAAATCTCTGGGGAACCACGTGGAACTACGTGGTAGTAACCACTTCAAACCTCTTCCTCGGAAGAGGGGAAGCTGAGTGTTGAACCCAGGAAGTGTTCATTCCTCCATGAGTTCTATACTCGATATGGGCCTTGCACTGCTGCAGACAAAAGCCCAGAGGCAGGAGAGAGGAGAGACCCCCAGAGCATGCCGGTGTATGCGTGGAGCTGCTCAGCACAGCTGCACTAAAACCCGAGGGGCTGAGATTTGGTGCATTGTACATAAACCACCTGCTACAAAAATCAAGAGGATTTGGGTTATATTTGACATCATGGAGTGGGTAAAACTGGGAAGTCTAGAGAGAAGAGCAGGAGCACACAGACAGGACCTCAGGGCCCAGAGGAAAGGACTAACAGTGGTCAGCGAGGCAAGGGAATCAGGATATTGTCACATCTGCTGGAGGAAACGTAATTACCCACAAAGAGAGGTCAACAGCACCAAGTGCTGCAGACTTAAAATGCCCTGAAGTTATCATTGACCTTGGTGGTAAGAGTGGGGACAAGAGTTTTGTTGCCTTTGGACACAGTAGATGCAATTTAAGGGAAGGGAGGCAGAGAGGTATAAGTCACTCTTTTAAGAACCTCGGTTTTAAAGGGAATAAGAGATATGCTGGTAGTTGGAAAGATGAGCGTGGGAATAGCGAGATGCTGGTCAGCGTTAACAACCCATGCTCGGGACACAAAAAAATCAATATGGATTTGTAGCATTTGCTGATTTAGTGTAAATACTCCTACTGTGGCTGATTTCTAGCTACTAGCATGATGTCAACTGACTTGAAAATTTCTGAAATTTTAACAATTAGCTCTTGCGAGCTGGTAGGCATTATTGACAGCCCACCAAGGATTGTTGTTGCTGATCTTCTCACTGTTGTTCATGGGAGAAACTTTTCAGTGAAGAGACTGAACTTCTGGAGACAGAGAGATGGAAGATAGAGGAGCAAGAGTGTGGTGATCTCCAAATTCTTGGAGCCAAGTCCTAAGGATGCTGACGGGGATGGAATAACAAACACACTGGCTAATCCGCTTGGAATGGAGTAGAGATAGGATTGAAGTCCATGAGAAGTTTGGGGGTAGAATGGAGAGGCATTGAGGAAGTCAAGTGCACACTCTGGGAGAACACCTTCCTTTTCTTTTCTTTTTTTTTTTTTATATATTTTTCCATAGTTAGGGGAGGCAGTCAGACAGACTCCCACATGCACCAGACAGGGATCCATCCGCCCATCTGAGGCATTGCTTCCTTGCAGCCATAGCCATTCTAGTGCCTGAGGCAGAGGCCATGGAGCTGTCCTCAGTGCCCGGGGCCAACTTTGCTCCAATGGAGCCTTGGCTGCAAGAGGGGAAGAGAGAGATAGAGAGAAAGGAGAGGGGGAGGGGTGCAGAAGCAGATGGGCACTTCTCCTGTGTGCCCTGGCCGGGAATTGAATCCGGGATTTCCACACACCGGGCCAACGCTCTACCACTGAGCCAACTGGCCACGGCCTCACCTTCCATTTTTAATAGAATATATCACCTGCTGAGCATCCAGGCAGGAGCCGAGTGTCGGGAACACTTAGGACCTCAGGCTACAGTGGAAAGAAGATATAATTGGAAAGTCACAGACCTGGGTGTGGGTACCAGCTCCACCGCTTAACTATGGGAGAGTTGGGGCAGGCTACTTAACTCTTGAGCCTTAATTTCCCCATCAATAAAAATTAGATAAAATGCTTATTTCAAAGGATTCTCAGAAGGGTCAAAAGGTAAAAATGTCATCGTAAGTGGCTGAAAATAACAGCAGCTGGAGGTTGCTGAGCACTTAACCTGTGCCAGCCATGAACTTCATGCTAATCTCATCAAATCATCACAGTAACCCTTGAGGCAAATTCTGTCACAGCCCAATTTAACAGGTGAAGAGGTCAGGTAACTTTTCTGAATGCAGAGTGCCAGTACTTAGTAGATAGTAGAGTTACAATTTGAACTTGAGCTGTTTGGCACCTATATTAACCACTGCACCAAACTGCCTCCCATGATGACTGGCACACAGAAGCCCTAGATAACAACTTTGTCCCTTCCATGAGGAGGGAAAGCAGGGTTTGGAAGAGCTAACCTTCCAAGAGTGGCCCAGGAATAGTGTCCAATTAGAGATGAATGGGAGGGAGGATTGAGTCACAGTTTTCACAAGTGAGATCAGAAATAATGCACTTGTCATAGTGTCAACCAGCACAATCCACCAATGTTTGTTGAATGGATTGAGAAACTAGTTTCTTCCCTGTGAGTCAGTTTTGACTGTGGGGTTGGTGGGATTGGAGAGCCCCAAGACTCAGAGGTGGGACAGCAGGCAGAGCAGAGGGGCAGGGTCAGACCTTTCACTCTCCTCCACTAGGTCGGGCCTACATGGTTGTCCAGAGGACAAGCAGAGGGTTACATGGGAATCCAGCAGGTGCAACTCAACAGAGACAATAGTCATGGTCAGGCCTATTCCCACACTCAAGTCAATGTAGCCAAGATGTATTTCTAACGAGGCAATGACTTTGACACCTTGCCCCCAAAGCTTGCAATAGGAGGAAAGTTGGCCTGGGCGCTGAGGACGGCTCCATAGCCTCTGAACACTTGAAGCCAGGGCACTGATCCTAAATGGCTGTCACTTGGCACCAGAGAGATAACAGTGGTGGCTGAGTCTGGACATCTGGAGCTGCTTGTCTCCTAAGTAGACACAAAGCGCGGGAACCTGACCAGACTGTTCTGCTGCTCTGGGCGGCTTCTTGTAAGACTTGAAAGCAAGAGAGAGCCATAGCACAGAGCACATGGCCTAGACTCTGTGCCTCCTGGAGAAACGCTCTGCTTCCCGTGTGAGAGGGCGGGAGGAGAACTCAGGAAGCCCCCTGATTTTCATGCAGTTGTAGATGGTGTGAAGTATGCAGAGTTGTTTACTGCTCAAGCCCCTGGTAAACCAAAGCCAGAGTTCAACTAAGAGCAGCTGTTGGGAAAGAAATGTCAACAGGCCACAGCTTTGCTTCTGCACACAAAACCCTTCCCTGGCCCGTGCTGCTTGGGGTGAGGCTCAGCTGAGCTTCCAGGCCATGGGACGTTAAGTGGTGGGAGTCAGCTCTCATCTCCTATAACAAAGAGATTGCAGGCAGTCCCGGCAGGTGGGAGCATGACAAACTGTCTCATATTTTTTAATGAAAAAATGATACTTCATCTTTCTAATGACAGAGAACTTGGAGGTGGCTTCCAATAATATATGCCCTTTTTAATACATGGCTCGTCATGTCTGGGCAATGGCAATATGAAGGATGGAGCAGCAGACAAAAGGTTAATAGAGCATTGGGCCTTTTTTAATTGAAAAAATGACTGAGGGACCCCACAGCAGACCGAGTGGTAATAGTATTACAGACTGTGAGTACCGTTCCGGAGACTTACTATTCATCTGGGAGTAGAGCGACAGACACGAACCATGTCACCAACCCTCAACACGAACGGAAGTCCATTCCCAAGGAGGTTAATAAGCAACGCATGGCATTTTTCAAAAAGATAGGTGTATTTTTTAAAACTATACCTCTCTCTTTTTTTATTGTCTTAATTTATTGTTACCTCTAAGAAATAAACACACCATGTGTTGGTCCAATTTGAATCAATTCTTCTTTGTCAATGTGTCTGACCAAAAACTATTCCTCATTCTGGGCAAAGTTTTATTATTATTATTTTTTTTACTCAGAAAATTAAAAAAAAAATGTTTAACTTCCAAACAGCATTCCCTAAAAAGACCCAGTATAAAACAGAAATAGAGTTATTTTGATGGTTAAGGGATAAAGAAATGAGATAATGGGTGAGGATGTGCTCTGAGGGTGTAAATATGTAAATATGAACTTCTCCTTCAGCCTGACTTTCACAGAATTGCATTTGTTCATATTAGGATTTTCAGTCTCCCAGGGAAACTTTGAATCTGCAAGCCTTTGAGTCATGTGGTATGCAAGGTGGAGCCCAGGCAGGGGTAGATAGGTGATGACTCAGCCCCAAGTAAATAAGGGGCTATCATTTAACTGTGCGCTTCCCGTGCACTCCACACCCACACCCGATGGGCCTGTGCAGAGGAAGACCTGGGAGTGGAGCAGGCGATGCTAGGGTCAGCCATGGAGCTGATAGTGGCACACAACGGGGCCTGCCACAAAACTGCCCCCACCCAGGTCACATGCTTCCGCATCTGTCCTGGCTGATACCCTGTTACCCTGTACCAAGGTGAAGAGAAATGGAGTGATTAAGATCAACAAACATTAAGTATCTCTCCCTACACAAGGCTCAGGATAAGACATGGCTGACAGCGTACGGGTGAGGAGACAGTGACCTATCTGGCAAGAGCTTCCAATCCCACAACCATGACACAATCACTCACCGTGACTCTTCCGGGTCTTCCTGAGCCCCACCAAAGCAGTTTTCTGGCCTCAATTACCAGAACATGTGCTCTTAGCAAGTCTCTTGCCCCCAACCAGAAACGCTCTGAGAAGCCATGTGGGAATTTATTCTCACTCATGATAGCTCAAAATCTCTCTGCTAAGTCCCAGTCTAGAAAGGTGACTTTGTCAAAGGGCTCTGCTGGTTCTAAAAGTGACGTCAGGCATCATGTAATGATCACTGCCACCAAGCGTGACCTTGCAACTCGGTCCCTTCGCAATGTTCCGGCAGGCCTCTCCGGACACACAGTCGCTCTGCCACTGCTCCGACTTCCCTTTAACGGAATTACCACAGTTTTCAAAGACAAAGGAAAATGGGGTTGCCTTTCTACTCCAAGACAATAATGGGGTTTTAAACGCTAGCCTTTTCAGATTTGAAGTATCTCGGAAAGATCAAGGGGTGTGGGAGAAAGGCATTTCAGCGGCCTGAAAAGTTAAAACATCACGTTTTGTCCCGAAACTTTCCACAGTCTGGCAGAGGCAGAAATGGAGAGTGGGTCTGCCATCTGTGTGGACACTATGGGCCGGCTGAGGAGGGGTTAATCGGGGCTAATTTGAAATGCACAGGCTGGAAACATTTTCCCTGGGAGAAGCCAGAACGGCCTCCCTTGCTAAGAGATGAAGGCTCCCACCCAGCTCATTGCCAGTTGCTCCAGGGAACTCAGAGAAATGATATGTACATGGACCCAACAGAAAACATAAAAATAATAAATGAAACTAATCATGCAAGAAGGGTTTAGGAAATAAGTAGCCTCTTCTGACATGAGCAATGCTGGTAGCCTTGGAGAAAGAGGGCTGGAATATTAAATGAAAGATGTAAATTGTAAAAATTGGAGCCATAAATTTTCCATCAGGCGAAGAGGGACCATCGGTTCTGTTCAGAGGGAACCGAGCTCACGTGAGCTGGTTTCCAGCTCAGGGTCCATCCCCGGAGGGCAGCCCCCTTCCTTCCCTGAAGAGGCCCGGACTCAGGCTCGGGAGCAGGGAGGTGTGGGGAGGAGGAGGGAGGGGGGAGAACAAGACTCACAACCACCTTGTCAAATACACAGTGTGGCCTCTGTGGAGGCTGAGGGCCTACGCAAGGCAGGGCAGCAACACCGTGTTCAACCCCCTCTCTCTGCAGAGCCCCCCCCCCCGCCCCCTCTCCCCTGAGATGGCCAGCCGAGGAAATGATGCCACAGTGGTCAGGTCAGAAATCTTGACAAGGGTGACCAGAAAAACATCTAATGAGGCAAACCTGCTCAAAGGTGATCGAAACATACTTCCCAGTAAGTGCGGGGCCACAGGACTGAAACGTGAAAATACAGTCTTCTGTTTGGCTCTAAAAAGAAGGAAAGAACAGAAGGAGGGTGGGGAAGAGCACCCTCCTTGTAAAGAGAAGACTGTCCTTTCTGTTTGTTGTATGTTGTATGTGTATGTTGATGAGTTTCTGATCTCAGCCATGGTCCTGACTTCATTTCATTTGGTTGATCAATCATTTTCAACTCGGAGCTCATTGAGAATATTCAGACATCCTCTAGGCTAAGGCCATCCAGAGAAGCCCAATCTCACCAAATTCCATCCTTTCTCTGAGGTAACAGCACTGCCCTCTGAACCCAGCCTGGACTCCCCCACCCCCCGAGGTCGGGGCCCCTGTGCAGCCTGGAGCTCCGTGCTGCTCCCCCGTTGGCCTTAGATGCAAAAGATAAAAGCAATCCTGGACTGACAATACTCTTGTTGTGTGTTATGCTTGATCAACCCCACGGCCAAGGGAATGTCAGTAGCATGTGAGAGACAGACCTGGGGACCAGTTCTTTGCTCACTAACTCAGCACAGGGTCTTCATATATTAATCTGTACTGGGCACCAAGTACATACTAGGCGCTGGGCCTATAGTAAGTGGAGCAGGTGTGACCCACATCCTCATGGGGCGTTATACAATAAACACCAAATAGCCCTGAGCACGTGGGGAGGTGGGTGGAGACATGGTTTCTGCCCTCCAGAGGTCTCCATCCAGGAGGGGAGATTGTGCCAGGGCTGCACCAGGAAAGGAAAAGTCCAAGTCCATGCGCCTGCGCTTTGTCCAGGAGAGCAGCACGACTTGACCGAGGGAAGCGGTAGAACGGGACCAGAGCTCCCTCCTCCTGCTCCAAGTGTGCTGCTCTGTGTGGCTGCAGAGTGTGAGAAAGCTGCTTTCAAATGCTTTCTCCTGGGGTGTGGACCCTGCAGCAAGCCCTTCTAGCCTGCCCCTCCTCTGTGTCCTCCAGCCGAAGTGCAGCCCGATGACTCCTCACTGACCAGTGGGAGCCACTTGTCAGTATCACAGTCACCACCCCAGTTCAGTTAAGACAGATGTCTTCATGTCCAGGGGTTCCTGTGATGAAGTCACAAACTGGATGGCTTAACACTACAGAAGTGTGTTCTTCCATAGCTCCGGAGGCTGGAAGCTCAAAATAAAGGGGACAGCAGGACCGCACACCCTCTGAGACTCCGGAGAGAACCTTCCTTGCCTCTTCCAGCCTCGGGCTGCCATGAATCCCTGGCGTTCCCTGGCTTGCAGACACTCCCGTCACTGCCTGCGTTACCACGCAGTGTAACCATGCAGTTCTCCTTGGTTCTCTATCTCTGTGTCTGAATTTCCTTCTTCTCACAAGGACACCAGTCTTATGGGATCAAGGGTCCACCCTACTGCAGGATGACCTCATCTTACCTCAACCAATTACATCTGCCATAACTCTATTTCCAGATAGTGCATGTTCTGAGGTACTGGGGTTTAAGACTTCAATACATCTTTTTGTGGGGACACAATTCGAGTCAAAACACCAGACCACACCAATAAAGTTCCGTAAGTCCCCTTAGGGAAGCTTGCAGAACTGTTGGACTGTGAGGGAGAAAAGCAGTAGCCTTTGTGTCCCCTCCTCCACCATGACCACTGTGTACCAGAGGTGCCTTCAATCAGTATTTACTGAATGATCCTTTTCAACCTCCTGATAGTCTCACCACAACACCACTGTATCTGATTTTAAAAGCAGGTAATCACAGGGGCTGCTAGTCTTTCAAAAGCACAACTGTTTTTCATAAACTCCCCACTTATTTTTCTCTAATAGTTACTGTACACACACTCTTTGCAAGACTCTTTGAAAGAGACTGTGCGAGGGAGGGCTACAGAAAATTTAAATATGCTTACAAAGTAACAGTGGTGAAGGTAAAATAAGAACACAGTTGACTTTTGGTACGCCAAAATTTTTAGCTCCTGCTACCGCTCTCCGGGAGGTGAGCTGAGATTTGGCTGAGGTTGTACTTCAGTCATGCACCCGTCAAGAACACGTGTGCGGAAGCAGGTGCCTTAGCCAGTGAGTGAGCCTGGCTACCCACCTATGTGGTTCTCTTCTTGATAGGGTCTCTGCGTTTGCACTGTCCAAAATGGTAGCCACATGTGGCTATTTGAGTCTTAATTATTAAAATGATATAAAATTATAAGTTCAATTCTTCAGTTCCACTAGCCACATTTCAAGCCTCAATAGCATCTGTAGCTGGCTACTCTGTTGGCCGACACAGATATAGGTTTCCATCATTGCAGAAAGCTCTATCGGATGGCAGTCGTCAATGCAGTGGCTCCAGTGAAGGGGTAAAAATGGCGTTGCTTTGTAAAAACAAAGTGGTTCCTATAAGAATGCAGGTGCCCTGGCAGATGTACAAAGTGAAAAGGAAGTGAAGATTACTCTTGGATGGGAAATCCATGTTGTATGAAAGCCATTACCCGTAGTGATGAATGAAAGCTGTGAGCTGGGCATCTGCAAAGGTCCTGGTCGCATCCATTGCAAATGTCACTGTCACAAGTTCACTGTGTAGCCATTGTGACCGGCAGAAAGTGGCAAGTACCACAAGAGAGGGCACCTCCAGCTGCAAGGGGCATGCCAAGCTGAGAGGCACCCTCTGGCTATAGGATCAGGGAAATATTTATGAAGAAGTGGTATCTGAGGTGGACCTGGACGGTTCGGAGGGTCCCACGGCTGCAGAGATGAGGGGAGAGGATCACAAGCAGGGGAACCATGGAAGAAGCCCTGCCTGGATGCAGAGCAACAGGGAGATGGGTGTTTCTGTCCTCAGGGTTCCAGAAACCATAGCAGCTGCCTGTGGATTTGTATTCACAGTACAAATGATTTATATTGATGTCTCTATAGGGCATTACAAATAGTTAACAAGATAGAATAACATGACAGTTTTGAGTGGATGGCTGTCTCAGGGGCCCACCTTTTTAGAGACTGTTCACAGCCCTCAATCCACCTAGTTCTCTCTCAAAGGCTGTGGGCGTTAGAAAGTGGGAGACCCCCTCTCCAGTCCTTGTCTGCCTCTCTACCTCCGGAACCAACCTCACAGCCTCGCTCAGGCAGGTAACAGGAAAACACTAACATTTATCAAAGCAACTGTTCACTGCGCATGCTACCAGAAGCCATGCACTGTGCCACACGTCCGGGGGACCCTTGCCCCTTGCCGAAAGTGAAATTTCCCCCCTGGAAGTCCAAGTCCTTTGGAATACTCCTGTGACCTGTGAGAGCTACCGGATCCTCTACCTCAGCCCCTCATTGTCCCTGCTGTCTCTTCGCCAGCGTCCATTAGGGATCCAGCCTCACCAAGCAGTTTGCAAGTGTTCCCTGGAAGAACTGGGGGTCAGGTCACTTGGAAGGGTGCTGTGCTCACCATTTGCGTTTTATTTGCCCTTCCTTCCTCCTTCCCACCTGTGAGAGCCCCCTCCTTCTCCCCCACCAGCTCCCACTTCCCCCACTGTGAGCACAGCTCTGCCTCCCTCTGAAGCCCTGACCAGTCCACACCCAGGCCCTGGGGGCTCAACCCCCAGTGAGCTAATCAAGGGATTCTTTCCACATCAGTCCCTCCATTGTGCCAGCTGCAAAAAAATAAAATGTTTTCCATCTCAATTCACATTCACTACCTCACATAATCTTCCCCACAGCCCTGTGGGTCGGCACCATTACTGCTCTCCCTTTAGAAGTGAGGAAAGGAGCCTGACCTGTGGTGGCGCAGCGGATAAAGTGTCGACCTGGAAACACTGAGGTCTCCGGTTCAAAACCCTGGGCTTGCCTGGTCAAGGCACATATGGGAGTTGATGCTCCCTGCTCCTCCTTTCTGTCTGTCTGTCTGTCTCTCTCTCCTCTCTAAAATGAATTAAAAAAGAAATGAGGAAAGGAGGCCTGGAGGGGTTAAGTGACAATGGAGGTTATGTAACAGGAAAGTGGCAGGACTGGTTTGTAAACACGGGTCTGGCTGGTTCCGGAGCCTTCTCCTGACTCTCCCACCCACTGCCTGAGCTGGCCCAGTCAGAACTGATCACCCGGCTGCCCCCAGGGAAGTAGGTACAAACCAATCAACAGACAGAGGGGCTTACAAAAGCCCCTTCCAAACTGTTTAAAATGGCTGGGAAAACAGAACCTTCTGGAAGACACGTAAGACGTCTCTTGGCAAGAATTCTAATGAGCCAATAGGCTCGGCTGCGTGTCTGGACAGTATCTACTGTGGGTCAGAATGAGGGATTTATTCCGTCAGTGAATCAGAGAATAACTATTGTTATTATTTAGCATTGATTAATTGTTCCTCTGGCCTCTAGGTCTCTCCACACAGTTCTCAGAAAATCATTACACTTCCCGGGCTGCTTGGGCTTTGATGTTCTGGGTAAAGAGCTGCACAGGGAGCCCTGCAAAGATGAGCCAGGTCCCCAAGTGGCCCGGCCAGGGGACCGCACGCATGGGACAGCCCAGCGCCCAGAAGGACACTCCATGGCTGCTAGCTCCTTTCAGGCCCCCAGGCCATCACGGGCAGTGGCTCAAGCAGAGGGGCAGAAATCACAGACCTCCACCTCCTTCCAGAAGAGCACAGCAGGCTCTGAGGACTCTCCACGTGGAGGACTTTGGGACATGCATACTCATTGCACAATCACTAATAAGGAAGGGGCCGCTCTTGGGGGGTAACCACAGCAGCCAACGCCTTCGCAGCCTTTGCACGGGGCTAATTAAATGTAATACTGCAAAGGGAGCAGGCAGTGAATTTCCATCCTGACAACCAATAATACTCCCTGACCCTTTAGATATTGTCCTCCCCAGAGGTCAAAAATGTGAATAAACTGTGGTTCTGACAACCTTGTCACTGAGAGGTGGGACGAAAAGCTCTCTGGGAGAAAAAACAACAACTAAAAAACCCTGACATTACATTTGTGATCACAGATGATAAAGGAAAATCTATATCCTAATTTTGCTAAATTTAAGCTTGATGGGGAGAACAGAGAATAACCTTTGAGGTGATGTATATTCAGGAGGCAAGGGGCTCTCGGAGCTCAGAGCAAGATCCATCCACCGTAGCTCAATGTGAGGTGGAAGTTCCGGGTTACTGGTTCTCACAGACACTTTTTACTGATTAGAAATGATCAACCCCGGATAATGCCATCCAGAGGAC
Source organism: Saccopteryx bilineata (assembly GCF_036850765.1). Taxonomy (NCBI): domain Eukaryota; kingdom Metazoa; phylum Chordata; class Mammalia; order Chiroptera; family Emballonuridae; genus Saccopteryx; species Saccopteryx bilineata. Next base: position 14,499,217 of record NC_089500.1, on the reverse strand, counting down.
GTGGCTCCAATGCAGTGTTGTTAAATTGCTGAGCAGTGGTGTTTCCAGTTAGGTCAAACATGTGTCCACAGCGTGGGGCCATCTGTCATGTGTGAGGAGCCTCATTTCCAGACAGATAGCGAGCAAAGTTCATCAGGCTGAGATATGCTAAGCGGGGATTGATAACAGTATTGGCAAAGGGAGGTTGTCCTGTTTGAGGTTTCCTGGGTGGGCAGGGGAGGAGCAAGAATCAAGGCTCAGAAGGAGAGGAGTGAATTACTCAGGTGGCCTTGGTGGGGGCTCTTTGGGATGAAGGGTAGGGGTCAATGGACAGAAACCATCCATCCATCCCTCTGAGCCTGAAGCCCATCTGCCTCGAGTTCAAAGACCCAGCACATGGGACATAAAACCTCCCAGATTTGTCATTTAAGCTGCAGCAAACCTGTCCAAGCAGGAGCCCTCCATCACTGGAAAGGGTGGACTGAGGGCAGGAGAGGGACAGGCAAAAACGCCTTTGTCCTTGGACAGGGTGGCCTTGATTTGATTGTGTCATCGCCGGCACAGTGCCCTCCCAGTAGCCAACGTGGGCGCCTTCGCCTCTGAGTCTGGAAGGGCCACATGCCCGTAGCCCAGAGCCCAGGACTCACAGTGGCCCTGCTCCCAACTCTCGGCGACCCTGCCACCTCCATCGCACAGACGGGTAAGCAGATCTGATTTTGGAACTCAACAGACTTTACGACTTTCCCTGCTGCTTCGATCATCCCTTTTCTTTTAAATACTTCCTCTGGAGGCTGCCAAGCAGTAGAGGGCAGTGGTTAAGCGTCCAGGCTGTGGAGTCCGACTGCCTAAGTCCTAAGCCTGCTGTACTTCTTCCTGGGTGTCCTGGGTGCCCTGGTGGGCACCTAGACGTGCCCCGGGGTCCCAGGCACTGCCTCCCCTGCGCTGGGCCCGGCGTCATGCCTGGCCACACTGCAGCCTGCAGCAGAGGAAGAAACCACGCTCCATGTGCAATTTTGAGAAGCGTGTGCTCATCATGGATACAGGCATTCACTGTAATTATTCATAGTTTTGCACTGAAATGTTATTTATCTTGATGGCTATGGTTCAGAGCCCCCTTAAACTTGGCACCTGAGGTGAGTGCCTCGCTTTCCTCACCGCAGTCCAGGCTCGTGCAGGGAGTGTAGGCTGTCGGTGGCTCAGAGACCCCAGAGGAAGCTGCCTCATTCCAGTCTATGCTCCTCCGATGTGGGGGTCCAGCTCCCACCCAATGACTGGTTGGTCGATGAGGAGGTTCAAAGACTCAACTGGGACAATTCCTAAGGGCCAGCCAGCTTTAGAACTCTCCACACATCGACTGTATTGTTTCCTAGGGCTGTCGTGATGAAGTGCCCCAAACTCAGCAGCATAGGATATCAGACATATGTTGTCTCGCAGCTCTGGAGGACAAAAGTCTGAAATCGAGGTTTAGAGGGACTGTGCTCCCTCCAAGATGACAGAAAAGGATCTGTTCTGCTCTCCCCCCAGCCCCGCCGGCTTGAACAGTTTCTTGGCTGGTGGCAGCACAGCTCCAATCTTTGCCTGGTGTTTCTTTATAAAGATACCCCTCATATTGGATTAGGGGCCCACCTTACTCCAATGTGACCTCATCTTAAGTCACCAGCAATCCTATTTCCAAATAAGGTCACATTCTGAGATACTGGGAATTAGAACTTCAACTTATGAATTCTGGGGCAGCCCAGCCCAACGGCTCCCTCTACCCAGCCCAGTGCCCTCCGTCACTCCCGCACGGTGCTCACCCCCGGGTGGCTTCCCCGCTTACTCCCAGGTATTGCATTCTGAGTTAATCCAGGTCGAAGCTCCAATCTCCTCCTCCTCCCCCGTATGTTGGACTGGGACAGGGAGGTGTCATGATTACTTCCTCCTTTCTCCTGACTTCAATGTCCTGTTTTTCTTCTGTTTTTCTCTCCTCCCCTGGGCGATCTGGGCCCCTTCTCTGGTGAACGGGAGCAGAGAAGCAGAGCAAAGCCGGTCACTTTCCCGAGCTGTTGTGGTCATCTCTTTACCAGTGCCAAACTGCCACTCACAGCCCCTGTTCCCAGTCTGTTGTAGGGCACAGGTGGGAGCCCTGAAGGATGTCTGGGGTGAGGGAGGAGGGTGCCTGCCCTGGGCACCCAGCCCAGCCAGCTCCTGACTCTTGGCTGCGTGTCAAAAACTCAAGCTAAACTGCCCCTGGTCACGCTGGGTGGCCTAGAGGCCACGGTGCCACACCTGGCGTCACCAAATCATGGGAGTCCAGGGAGTGGCACCGCTGCCTCCTCTCTGCCCATCCTGCCATCTTCCTCGGTCTCTTCTCCCTCCTCAGTCAGACTCAGAGGGAACACTGACCACCCTGCTGCATGACCACGTGCAATCAGGAAAGGATGCCAGGCTCCCCTTCCTCCAGACACGTCGGATCTTTACCAGGGATGCGTGAAGACCCATCCACTGGAGTGTGTGTGTGGGGGCATCTCAGCCCCCCCACTGGAGTGTGTGTGTGTGTGTGTGTGAGGGAGGGCGGGCATCTCAGCCCCCCCCACTGGAGTGTGTGTGTGTGTGTGTGTGTGTGTGCATCTCAGCCCCCCCCCACTGGAGTGTGTGTGTATGGGGGGGGCATCTCAGCCCCCCCACTGGAGTGTGTGTGTGTGTACCACAGCCCCTCCCACTGGAGTGTGTGTGTGTATGTACCACAGTCCCTCCCACTGGAGTGTGTGTGTGTGTGTGTACCACAGCCCCTCCCACTGGAGTGTGTGTGTGTGTGTGTGGGCATCTCAGCCCCCCCCACTGGAGTGTGTGTGTGTGTGTACCACAGCCCCTCCCACTGGAGTGTGTGTGTGTGTGTGTGTGTGTGGGCATCTCAGCCCCCCCCACTGGAGTGTGTGTGTGTGTGTGTGTGAGGGCATCTCAGCCCTTCCCACTAGAGTGTGTGTGTGTGTGTGTGTGAGGGAGGGCATCTCAGCCCTTCCCACTGGAGTGTGTGTGTGTGTGTGTGTGTGTGTGAGGGAGGGCATCTCAGCCCCTCCCACTGGAGTGTGTGTGGGGGGGAGCATCTCAGCCCCTCCCACTGGAGTGTGTGTGTGGGGGAGCATCTCAGCCCCTCCCACTGGAGTGTGTGTGTGTGTGTGTGTGTGTGTGTGAGGGAGGGAGGGCATCTCAGCCCCTCCCACTGGAGTGTGTGTGTGGGGGGAGCATCTCAGCCCCTCCCACTGGAGTGTGTGTGTGGGGGGAGCATCTCAGCCCCTCCCACTGGAGTGTGTGTGTGGGGGGGAATCTCAGCCCCTCCCATCCTGTGGGGGGGATCTCAGCAGTCTCTACTGGACCATCCCTTCCCCACCCTCTCCTTCCACTGCTCAGCTCTCCCTGCTGTTGGCCAGGGGAGTGGGGAGAGGACTGTGTGGTGCGAGGTGTTCTTGGCCATCTCCTTAGGGCCACTGGAGCGCGCTGATCCCAGTTGTTTAGAGCCTTTGTCTTCACCAGTGGATCTTGGTTGCTGAGTCTGATGCCACAGAAAATACCACTCAACATCCTGTTCCTAGGATTCCCCAAAGGACCTGGTTGCCCTGCCCCTGGGGCAACGTGCCTGCAGCCATGTCTCCCTCCACGAGGACAGGTCACCATCGTTGTCACTGTGGTCATCAACCAAAGCAGGGAAATGACTTGTACTTTTACCCAGCCTGAGGGACACATTGCTCTGTCACCTTTCCATGACTTTCCAGAGAAGACCTTGGCTAATGACTTCCAAGAGCCAAACGCCTGGCACAGGCTCTATTTTCTGCTCATTCTAAGCATTTTCTCAATCTAATGTGCTGCTCAAAGTGGCGAAGCCTGCCTGCCCAGGGGGCCCCACCAGCCGCTGTCTGGGATCCTCTTTAGTGCAAAACCCAAGAAAGCATCGGTTGCCGTTACTGTCTCACGGAGGCCATCGTACTCAAGGTCTAGAAACACCCAGGGCCCCAGGCCTGCTCCCGGCACCTCCCAGCCTCCTCCTGATGTCTCCCCACCCCCCCTCAGTGTGCCGGTGGCCATTTTCTGCTGTCAGGGAGGTGAATTTTGATGTAATTTCCTCTGCAGGCAGATTTGGCATGAAACCAGGGAAGACCAAGAGCATTCAGTGTGGCCACCTCTGGAGCCCGAGGCTCACAGGGAAGGCTCTCTCTCTCTTTCACTCTCTGTCTCTTTCTCTGTACAATTTGTTTTTGGTTAATTTGTGTCTCTCTGAAGAAATATATATATATATATATATATATATATATATATATATATATAAGCTCTAACCCCAGTGCCTTGTTTAGACATAGGATCTTTACACAGACAATACAGTTAAAATGAAGCCATTAGAAGGGCCTTAACCCAATACGACTGATGACCTTATAAAAAGAGGAAATTTGGACCTAGAAACCCACAGAGAGGGAAGTGACAGGAAGACACGGGGAGAAGGGGGCCATCTACAAGTGCAGGAACACCCGAGGCTCCCAAAAGCCAGGAGAGAGGCCTGGAACAGGGGTAACACACGCTGACCCCTCAGTTTACTGTCCAGAGAAGCCAAGAAATCAAAGGGACAAATTCTGTGTCTTGAAATTGAAACCTGATACTTACCTTTCCCCTTCCCATCTCCTAACTGCAACTGCAGCTGCTTTGCTTCTCTGTTTTGTGATGTCTGTACGGAAAAGTTGCTTTGCTACTGATTTATCTTTTTTCCAAATAGAAAATGTGGAGCCTACGCCATTCAGAAAAACGTTCAGCTGGGCGGGCCAAGACATTGGAACCCCTTCCCCCGAGATGGTGCTCACACCACAGCCCCGAGTCGCCACCACATCTTTCTCTAGTGTTGCCGCTTCTCCACCAGGATCTCAGCAGAGACGGGCCAGGCTGGCGCAGAGGAAAACGCGGCACCCCGGCCTGGGCAGGGAAGTCCATCTCCCTGCCCCACAGGCTGGCTGCCCAGCCCAGCACAGGTAGGAAACCCCCAAAGATGTGCAACTTCCACAATGGGATGTAATGGAGTGATGAGAGGCCCCCGCTGACTCATGTGTCAAGTCCACCGCCCAGGCCCCACTGCCCCCAGGTCAGAATGACCGCCGTCAACCACAAGGTGCCGATGGGCTCCCACCTGATCCTCCCACCAGGTCTGTGTTCAGGCCCATCTGAGAGCAGCAGCACACAGGCCTCCCCCCACTCAACATCAAGGCAGGGGCTGGCTCTGACGCAGAGGAAGCACAGGGAGGGGAGTGTGGGCTGGGCCTGAGGTGCCAGGGCACCGGGGCACAGACACGGAGAACCTTTCTGGGGATGGCAGGGAGGCCTGGGAGGTGGCGCTGTGCTTCACTGAGACTCTAGGTCCCCAACACACATCCCCTATCAGACTTCACTTACCAAACACAAGCTCAAAGACAAAGTGAGTAAGAATTTCAAGACTCAGCAAACACAGAGCCTCAAGTCCGAAGCACAGGGCCTTCCTAAATGCAGGGCCCTGTGTGACTGCACGGCTGCGTGCCCACGAAGCCAGCCCTGGGCCTGCTGTGTCCACTGTTCAAAACAAAGGCCATTCTGAGTCCTCCCTGCTGAGCTCTGGTGCAGAGGCAGGTGTGGGTCTGAAAGGGGGACCAGGGCTCGGTTCTCCCACTGGCCCCCTTGTGCCCTGGGTGATCTGCACGTGGAGACCAAGTGCATGATGGCTGGCCCTTGGCAAGGGCTCGATAAGCGGCAGCTGTCCCTGATTCAGTGGTGCGGTTCCAACGATAGTGCTTCAAAGGCAGATTCGATCCTAGAAGGAGCGCCTGCGACTCTAACGGAGCCCAGGGAAAGGGGGGAGGGGAACCTGGGCAGACAGAGACGAGGGAACACCCGGAGATCATCCTCTAAGCTCGGCTACAGGAGGGAGCTCCGTGCCTCTGTTTCATGAGCCGAGAGGTAGTAAAGCTGGGCTTATCACCAGTCTAAAGGACACCTCGTTTTGGTCTCTAAAAGTGAAAAAGAGTAAACATCCCAGTGGGAGCGGGGGTAGGGCTGAGAAAATGACAAGAAACAATCAGTCATTTGGGAAAAATTAAGCCTGCTGCCTGTGAGTTCAAATATTCATTTGAATATAACCGAATGCTTTGGAATCCAGTGGTTGAAGATATTTACAGAGACACGGATTTTGCATTTTGTCACCCAGTGCAATTGGGGGGAGGGGGAGGATTTCGCCAACATTTTACATCCATCAAGAGATGCATATGGAGCTGGCCATGTTTCCAATGACTGATGAGACGGCGCCACCATGTCCCTTCCCCACTCGTGACCAGCTGTGGTCACATGCTGCAGGGAGCAGGTAACAGTGCAAGGGCCAGAGCAACTGACCAGCCAGCTCCCGCAACTCCCAGCACTTCAGTACATCACCATTGTGGCCCATGTCACCTCTGACAGTAAATATGATTTTAGCTGTCAGGCAGCTGACAGAAAACAAAACGTAATTTACTGCTGAACTCGGCCTGCAGAGGGCACACCTGGTTCCCAGCGGCCGGAGCAGACACACTCCTTGGCAGGACCTTGTGGGACGGGCTGAGAGTGCATGGAAACCCCTCCCCGGCCACGGGCTTGCTGCTGGAGGAAGGGGAGGGAGGGTGTAGCTCCTGTTTCTTACAACTATAAGTTCTAGAATACACTTTGGGAATTTTAGTACGAATAATACGTTCTGTCATAATTACACTGTTAGCAATAAATTACCCACTGAAGCAAGACCTTTTTTTTTTTTTTTTGGCTAATTCCAAAGGAAAAATGATATTTCTTTCACTGCCTACTTCATGGTGAGTCTTCTAAATGACACAGGGGAATGTCCCTGTGACCTTGGAGAAGGGCATAATTTGAAAGTCCCAAATTCTCATGCTGGCTGCTTGGAGAAGAGACGGAGAGGGGCTGGGAAGAAAGCCTGGGAAAGAACAGTAAGTCAGAAATGTCAGCTCTGTTTCCCAGGTCAGCAATGGACTCTCTGAGTGTGTTTACGGAGGTGCTTGTCTGCATTTTGAAGGAGACAATTGTGCATCAAAAATAACTCAAATGAGCCAGAGTAGGTGATGGGAAATCCAAACTGTTTGTGAAAATGGAAAATGTTGCTCTGTGAATTCTTTTAAAGGATGCTCCTGAGATGAGGCTGGGAGCACGTCGACCTGGCTTCCAGTCTGCTTGGTTCTCAGCTCCCTGAGACCACCATGCAGGGTGGGATGGCACTGAAGTACAGTCAGCAGCCAACAGTCCGGCCTACGCAAACCCTGGCTGCATCACTAGCTCTAGGACCTTGGCCAAGCCACCTAACCTTGCTAAGCCTCCGCTTTCCTGGCTGTTAAATGGGGATAACAAGTATACCTATTGCAGATGGCTGCAGAATTAAATGAGATGATGGAATTATGGTGCAAAGCGCAGTGGTAGCACACAGGAGCTGCTCAAGACTTGGCATTACATACACTCCATATTGGTTCGTTCGACAAGCAGAGACTGAGCACCTGGGAAGTGCAGGCACACAGAGTCACAGAGGGGTTAAGGGCATCAGCCCTGCTCTTACAAGGTCAACAGGGGAGCCAATAATACAAGGTGAGAAGAGGTAAGGCCCTTGAGAGTGACGTCTGGACAAAAAACTCTGGAGTCAGGGAGAAAAACGTCAAATCAGGACAGATGTGCATATCACTTAATTGATCTATTCATTCATCTTCCCATCTACAGAAGAAAGGAAAGGGAGGCAAGGAGGGTATGAGGAGGGGAGGATGTGGAGAGGGAAGAAAAGAAGGAGAGAGGGAAGGAGAAAGAGATGTGTCCAAATTTCGCACTGCTTTAGAAATAGAGGTTGTATCCACAACCACATCGTGAGGGTAAAGTCAATTCCTAGACTAATTTGGTCTACAAGAAGCCAAACAAAACATCAAGAGGGTTGCCCAAGATTACTACACGGCTCCTGGGCAGGTAGCCTTACCCAGGGTCCCCCGGAGGAGAAGGTGGTATGTCTCAGGGAAGTTGAAACAGATGCAACCAGACCTCTGAGTCCCATCCCTCCCTGACCAGGGGCCAAAAGACTGCCCCTCTCTGCCAGCGGAGCTCCCTGCTGCCGGCCGCAGGCTCCGCATGTGCAGCAGGCTTAGTCATCCACACCTGTAGGGACAGGGGCTTAAGAAGCCTCAGGGCTCACCTAGCTGGGGGTCCTCTGACTACTGGGTGTGTGAAACTCCTGTGGGTGAGTCAAACATGCAGATTCTCAAGACCCACCCCAGCCCTTCACGGGTTTGGAGTGCAGACCAGAAGCCACGTTTTTTTTACAAGCATGCTAATGGACCATACTTGGAGAAATGGTCATCCAACAGGGCCCTTGAAATACAGATGAGAAAAGTCAGGCTTCAAAAGGTGTGGTGACATACCCAAGACCAGAGCTGGCCAGGGTGAAACCCAGCAGAATGTGGCCATTCTGACCCAAAGTAACAATAATATCAGCTCAAGTTGGTGAGTGCAGTGGTCCACAGACCTCTGCCTATTCCCTGGTTCCCCACGATCTCTACCCACTTCCCAAAGCCCTTTGGATGAGAATGGAACAAAAGCCAAAGGAGATTAAAATTTGAGACAAGAATTCTCCGAATGGACATTAGGAGCATTTTAAACCCTTAAAATATCTATCTTCCTTTATTTTCTCCCCCTCACTTTCTGTCTCCTGTCTATTCCACAAAGGGTTCGAGATGCCAAAATATGTTGTTGGATTTGTGGTTGTTGGAACGAACAATGACACATACACATACACAACAGATCGCCAAATGGCTATGTAAATGTCAACATTAACACGGGAAGTGGAATTTTAGCTCAAATTAACATGCTGAGTAATTAATATTTGTGCTTCTACCAATCTCTGTTTATGGCTGGGTAGTGCTTATGCTTTACCTCACCAAAGACCATTTTACACACATCCGTTTAGGGTTGAGAAATAATCTGTCAAGATTATCAGAGGAATCCAAGGTGGAGGTGATTTCCCTCTCATGCGCTTGAACTTGGGGAGACTTTCAACATAATGGTTGACATATAAAAGATATTTATAATAATTACTTCGGTGCTAATGACAGTTTGGACAATAAGAACCCTCGTTCCAAAGTCCCTTGGCCGGCAGTGTTTGCTGTGACTAAGGGCCATGGAGACAGCAGCCATCGACTTGGCCTGACCTTTGCACTTGTAATAAAAATGCAATAAAGTAATTGGTTAAAATCGAGACATGTCTGATAAAAGAGTATTTGCTTTTTAAAAGAACTGGCTAAAATAGATGCCTATCTAATAAATGAGTTTATGGGGAAAGACTGGGGCCTTACTAATTAGTCAAGGTTTTGTTTCCTACATAAATTCCTTCTTTACCTCTTTGAAGAGAGAGGCCATGGAACCAGTGAAAATCTCTACAGGACTGACCAGTAGTGTGTGCACTCCTCACATAATAGAGAGTCGTTTACATGCTTTGACACTTGTTCTAAAATTCCCTCGCTTCACAACACTGGAAGACACAGCCTTCGATGGCATGCTTGATCACAACACCATGGCTCCCACCAGAACGCCGATACACTCTGAGCTTCTTCGCATGAAACAGAAGACACAGAAATGCAGGAAAGAGACTCTGTTCTGTCAGTCTCTTAATTCACTGCCATCCAGACCAGAGTTGAAAATCCGTGAAAGTCTTGATCAAGCTTATTTCCCTTGAACATTTGCTCTAGGTTAGGTCCCTTTATAAAAAGTTACAATTTTTAATTAAATTTTTTATTTCTTAGCCATTAAATATGATATAAAGGATGACACCCCAACGATTAGCAGCAGACCAGAATGTATGCTATATCTCACTGGTATTAAGAATGACAAGAACAAGGGCATCATTAGCATGCACTGATTGCTCTCCTTTCTGGGTCCCCTTAATAGCAAACGATGAAGCTGCAGTCCACCCTGCGGGCTCCAGAATCTGGTACAGGGGAGGCCCCCAGGAACTGGGGCTCCTGGGGTTGCTCCCGGCTTGGCCCTAGTGGCTGACTTTAATGGAGGTACTTGAGGTTACCTTCTGCTCCTGCTGGAATGAACTGCCTCTTCCCTAGGGGCTCCCAACCTTTGGCCAATCTGGGGAAGCTACAGAGAATACAATCTCTGGGGACTCACTCTTTTGGAAAAAAGTGCTGTCTCTTTACAGAGCCCAGCAAGGAGAGACAGAAAATTTCCAAGTTCTATGTCACCTGCCCTGACACCCAAGCCTGGAAACATCAAACAAGGGCCGCAGGCAAGATCAGGCCTCAGTTTCATAACTGATTGGTTCTCACGGGGTGTCTGCATAGATTCAACGCACCCCTGGGAAGAAGCATGCCACCCAGACAAACCCCTTAAGTGCCTGATCCTTCCCAATTCGAAGCAGCATGCTCTACTCTTCTCTCACAATTAGAAACAAAGACATATTTTTTAAAGACTTGTCTATTTAAGAAGGAATCTCAATTAACCAGTACCCACCTAATTAGAATCTTTAAGTGACTATTCTCCCTGAATTAAAATATGTAATCATTGAAATAGCAAACACTTGCATATTATTTACCACATGCCAGGCATTGAATTAAGCATTTTATATTTAAGTCGCAGGACAACTATTTGAGACAGGTTCTACTCATTCTTCCAGGTTTACAGATGAGGAGGCTGGGACTCAGAGAAATCATGGCGTCTAGGTCTGCAAGACTGCCGAGTGAGCACCCACAGCCAGAGCCGCTTAGTCCAACACAAGCCTCAGTGGTAAGATTTCATTCTGGCCAAAGGACTGCGTTTTTCCAAAGCTCAAAGGAGATCTAGAGGCTTGGGAAATTTTTGAAAACACCAAGTGTTAAAACAAAATGAATTCAATGATGAAACTTCAGTTTTCCCCAAAATTAATTTGGGTACTTCATTAGTGCCCTGGTTTTCTTCATCCCCTCCACATTGCCCTCCCAAGCCCCCTGTCATTCATCCCTCAGAGGACCAATGTGCCCCAACATCCCAAGGACTTTCAGCAGAAATACTCCCATTTGGGAGCACTGGAAGGTTCAGGATGCAGGTGTCAAAACAGAACACCCCAGATGTATACTCCAGCCCCCAGAGTTATCTGTGCATCACACTGCTGCCAAGCTGGCCAGGGAGGAAGCCTCAGAAATTAATTTAATAGACTCCCAAAGGATTAAGAGTGTGTTCTATTGTCTCCACTGCTAGGCTTTAGAAGAAGCGGTCAGACCCCCTTGGGGCCTTTCATGTATCGCCAGGCCCTGCAACAGGTGACATAGCTATTTTATAACCAAGGAGAATGCCTGGAGCCATGAGGAGGGTTGTGGACTCGTCGTGTTAAAGGGGGAGAAGTCCTTCTCTCTTCCTGCCCCACGGAACACGGACACACACTAATGGCGTCCATCGTCATTGGTAGTAGTGCTGTGTCCGCAGGATGCTCATTTACTGAGCATTCACCACGGCCCAGGCTCCAGTCCAAGTCTTTCACTGATATAGACTCATTTCACCCTCATGACAACCCCAGGAGATAAATTCTATTATTAGCCCACATTGCAGACAGAGACACCGAGGCACAAAGAGGTCAGGTAACTCACCTACGGATAGTAGCTGGTAAAGGGCTCAGCCTCAGAGAGGCCGACTCCAGAGCCTTGGATGAAGTTTGGGGTTTAATAAAGGGATATTGATTTGATTAACTGGGAGACTATTGTGCTGTGTGTGGTTAGTGAGTCCTGCACCATAAGTAAACGATTAGTCCATAAAAGACAAACATTTGACCAGCTCCCTGATAAGGCCGGAATGTCCAGTTACAAACCCACAAGGCCAACCTGCTCAGGGGGAAATGAGGAGAATGAGAGGCAGGAGCGGCTGCAGGTTGGAGGGGAGGACACAGCTGGGAGTCGTCACAGGTGCCCCAGGGACCCGGCTGGCGTCAAGCTCCTGATCAGACAAGGTCCTGAATGACTCCTGGTCTGGGGAAAGTCCACCTGTTCTCTGTAAATGTCCCCTGCGGACAGAGGATAGCTCTCCTGCTACTTTCCTGGTCACATCTGAAGTCAGAAAATTTGGAGACCAGAAAAAACCCTAATACTTCCTTACATTTTTCTCCTTTCAGTCACAGGATTCAAATGTGGAAAAGACATCCCATAAAGAGTTGCTTTCCTAAAGGTCTCATTGGTTGACAGGCAAACGAAATGATGACAGTGTCTGGCTCATCCCCCATAGGGGAGCAGAAGTCCACTCCTCACAACTCCCCCTGAGGTCCTCAGGCTGCCCAGCGGCCTCCTGCAATGCCTCCTCCTCCTCCAGAACACTGTGTGCCAAGTCCCGATGTTTCAGCTCTGGAATGAGTCAAGGCTGCCCTGCGGACGTGCAGTGCTAACCACATTCTTCCTGTCTACCGCCTGACAGCGGAGAGAAGGGCTGCCCAGGGGGTGCTGCCCCAGACATGCACCCTGTTGTGGGGTCTCCGGACTCTCCCCTCCGGTCCGGGGCTTTGTGGAAGCTAGCGGGAGCTGCCTCCCCCTTTTCCTGGCCTCCATTGGAACTGTGATCAATCACGCTAAGCTTTTGGGGTCAACCTTTTCATTAAATGTCAATTTGCCAAGCTGTACATTCGCATACATGGTTAAAACCAAAAGGCAACACCCACATTCAAGACTGGCATACTCTACCCAAAGTTCGTCCCAAGAGGGTTCCCCAAGAAAAACCTTATATCCAGTAGCTGAAGGAGCAATGATTACAGGGAATGTATACATCCTGGGAGATACACTCAACTCAAATATTTTTCAGTAGAGATTTCTAGCTCTCTGAACGCCTCTGTTGTTATTTTCTCAGTAGTCTGTTCTTCCCATTATATGCCAATTCTCTGACTTCTTCCTGAGCATATAGTTAATAACTGGGGATGAAGGTACAATGGCTACAAGTGACTTCTTCATGATTCCTGCTCAACTGGGGGAAGGGGGGACAAAGAACTAAGTCAGCCAGCTCCTCAGCTGCCCTTGCACCCCAGAGTTAGCAATTCGGTTGATACTATTTACTAAATTAAGTTGTCTGCACACTGAACTGATCAGCTCCAGCACTTAAGCAGAGCATGAAGAGTGAATGTATTAGGAATTGTTCTGGCTGGGTTAGGTGCTCGTGTAAATTTTCAAGCTTTAGAATGAAGCAGTCTTGGCTGTAAAAGGTTTAACTCAGCCACTCCAAAACATGTCCTCTGTGGCTGCTTCGAGTCTGTGAGCCTTTCAACAGCCCAACTGTTCCACTAACCTATTTATTTCCAGTTCGGCTCCTTTGGCAGCCTCGTAATCCCAAACCCTCTTTTAGGAATCTGTTATAATAACCAAAATGCAGTTTCAGTCTTATTAATTTGCTCACAGACATGGGAGGCAGATCATCAGGGAGTTAGGGGCCAGCCACACAGAGAGCAAGTCTCCTTCTTTCCCAGGTGCCCGCCTCTCTGGCCGGCCTCTCTGGGATCCTCCGGGCTCTGAATGAGCCACGTGAGGGCACCCAGGGCTCCTGGAATGCAGAAGCAGGTGGAGAATCGAAATTAAGGCTCAACTCAAGGCGCAGACACAAAGACAGTTGAAGTTCAAAGTGCTTCCCCACCCAGGCAGTTGCTCAGGTGGCAGTAATTAAGGACAGGGAGGAAAGTGACAGGTGCTGGGGACACCTGCTTAACAAGGACAAGCTCAGACTTTGGGAGCCTTCGGGGCAGGTGAGCACCGCTCATCCTCTGTTCAGCCCAGTGCCAGGAGCCACTGCCTGCTCACAGTGTCAGGCCCGCCAGTGACAAGCTAGGCGCTGGTGCTCCAGTGCAGAACACCATGTGTGGCCCCAGACTCTCTTCCTGCGACCCTTCTGGGGCCCCCACAATACTCCACGGGTCAGTCCGGATGAACAGTTCCCTCACTCTTTGCCCAACAGCCTTGGTTATCAAAGGTTGTTGCCATGTCTGGGTATCTGGACAAGGTTGGGAGAGTAACATCAAAATCATCCCTTTCTTCCCATTGCCCACTCAGCCTGGGAATTGCCTCCTGGGAATCATGCTCCTCGTTTCATCTGAGCCACCAAGAAGCCATGAAACTAATGTTTGCTCCTCAAGGCACAGTATACACCGAAGCTGATCAAGGCCAAGACCGAAGTTATTCTTTCTCTTCCTTTTTAAGGGGGAAGAGAATTTCACTGCTCACATGGTCGCCCTCATCTCAGCTGCCAGAGACCTCGAGGAGGAAGAACCACTGAGCTCAGGGAGACAGGACCCAAGCCCCAGCTCCTCCCTGTCCACCTCCTGCACGTCTCTTTCCAACTAAGGAAATGGCCTCTTGGCCTCTTAGGAGTCCCTGACTGATTCATTCAAGGAAGTTAATTAAACTGAAATAGACTTGGCCCCTAGAATCCAGACTCTTAGCTGCCCTGTCCCGGGGGCTCTCTCTCCACTCACACATGGCACTGCACACTGTCACATCCCCTTCCATGTTGGGCGTACTGGGTCGAACCATGATCTGTAGCCATTCCTGCTCTTCACAGCTTTAAGCCCCAGAGGCGGGAAGAACCTGGAATTGCCGTGGTTGGTAGCTGGGCCTGAGGACACTGGCAAGTTGCCTTGTAAGGCTTTGAGCAGAAAGAGCCTGCGAAGAAAGAAGGGACCAGAAGGGATATTTCTAAAGTCTTCTCCAGCTCACCAATTCCTGATTCCATGACTGCTTTGAAAGGAATGGACATTTAAAGTCTTCCAAGGATTCAGAACTCGGGCATTCAGATACTGCTTCCTAGGAACTGGATTTAGAACCGAGAACCAGGCGTCCAAAGCTGGCCTATGACAGGAAGGATCCATGTGAACTGACAGGCAGCAACATCTTTTAGAGTAATTGGAAGCAATTATCATGTAACTTCTGATTCACTGGGACCCAGCCCACCAGCACTAAGACTTTGAAAAGAAATGTTAGACCATTTTTTGCTGTTTAATATGAAATTGGAAGGAGAAATTGGTGTCATGGTCCATGTCCTTCCACTATAAATTAGCAGGTACCCTTCGCTCAAAATATCCAAGGCTTTTGTTGCAGAGCCAAAATTGATCAAAGGTTACTGCAATCTAAAAACAAAAGAAAGAACGGGAGAGAGAATTCTCCAGTTGCCTGGTTGCTAAGCAACCATAGTCTGCTCTGGTAACTGGGTCTGGGGGTCTTTGCCTTCATTTGCTGCTGACTTTCACTCCATATATAATATATACCAGCATGTTTATTCTCCTGTAAATGCCCAGCAAATAAAAAGCGATGAAGCCCTTTCACTGAAATTATTCATGTGCTAAAAGCTTTTATCACTGGTGTGACTGACAATATCATACCAGCAAGCTTCCCGAATTAGTTCTTGTTCTGCTATTGTACTCCTGGGCTTTCTTTCTTTAATAAAAGAAAGAGAGCTACAGTTTTATTTAAGCTTTCTATAGTCTAGCATTACAGCTCCTCAGTCCCAATGATTAAGATGTCATGTCTATTCCGGGCACGTTTTCCCTTCTGGATGCTATCAACTTGTTAGAGAAACTGCCTTTCACATGATTTTTTCCCCTTAAAAACTTTGGTTTGTCTTTAGAACTAATCTGCTGGAGAGATTTGAATGACCTATTTGTCCATTCTGAAAGTCTTAAAGGAAATCCAAATGGTGTGTGTGTGTGTGTGTGTGTGTGTGTGTGTGTGTGTGTTACCCTTGGGACTGCTTCTCAAAGTGAGTACCAAGGATCGCTTACATCAAACTGAAACTTCAGGGGCCACACCTGGGAATCCGCATTTTATCCAGCACCATTTCCATCCTCCCCACTCCCACTAGTTTGAGCACCACTGCCTAAAAGGAGTTGAATGCTTTCATTTACACAAATTAATCTACCAGTCCTGAGCAAGCCTGCATTTTGAAATCAAAGATGGGAGGTCTCTATTTGGGCAAAGGCGTCAGGTCTCTCAGAAATGGCCGTTTCCTAGATAATGGCTGTTGGCACTGCCCGGGGTAGCTGCTCGCTCCCTCGCCAGGAAAGGACAGCGGCCAGTTGGACGGAAGCCTCGAGGCAAAGGCGGCTGCAGACGCAGCGCCAGCCACGTCTGCAAGCACAGAAGGGGACTCGCGCTGGCCAAACCCACCTCCCCTTCTCCCTCAACTAGAGATTTCACCTCGGCACTAAAGGGCATAGTATTCAACAGCACGTGCAGCAGGTAAAATGTCATAAGTCACAAACTCAAGGGGTTTTCCTGTTATAGGATTTCATGTATTTATCAATATCTTACTTCTTCTTGATGGCCAGAAGTTCAATCTTATTAATTTCAGGAAAACTGTCAAATTCAGTGATGACAACTATTTTGTGTTTAAATCTAAGCTACATTTAGGGTTTCCTGCCTTCCCTTGTCCCTTTCTGCAGCTGATGCCAAGCTCCAGGGGAGAAGGGGACAGGGCCTGGGCAATGTTGCTGAGGCCCAGGATGAACGTGATTCCTTCTCAGCCTTGATCTAGCTCTATCCTCTGCCTCTGTGTAGCCAAGTCAGGGTGGTCTGCTCGTCCTCCCTGGTTTTGGCAGCAAGAAGGCCCCCGGGAGGCCAGCTGGCTCTCAGCCTTCCACAGGAAACCCAGAGGCTGCTGGGCCCGCTCCCGTCTGAGAGGGCCCATCCCACCATTGGCTCCATCCACCGCTACCCCGCCCTGAAGGTTTGGAGGACTTGCCTACGAGCCTTGGGTTTCATCCTAAAAGTGAGTTCTTGTCTTCTTTCTCCTTTCCTCTAACCTAGAAGGTTCTGCCTCCTTGAACTCGGTGAAGATTGGGGAGACACAAGGTTGAGATCAGAACCTGAGGCTCTTATAAGTTTAAACCTAAAGGAGAATGGGATAGGAGGGTGAGTGTGGATTGAGTAGAAAGGATGGCAAGAACAACTCCACCCACCAAAGATAACACTTCATGTCTCATCATCACTGAGTCCCCAGCCCGGTTCAGCCAGGTATCAATAAGTTACGACAATAGCACATGAATCCAAAAGTTAGTGGGAGAGTATCTGAAACAGGACATAGTTGAGGACAGCCCAGGAAGGAAGAGATGCAAATTACTTCCCCTCTGTCAGGCTGGCCCTTGGCCGGCTTCTTTCCCAGTCTCATCCTGTGGACTAATTCTAACATGGCAACATCCCTCCCCTACTTCTAACGGGCTCCAAGAGCCACTACTTCAGAATTAAAAGGAATCTTCTTTCTGACCGCGTCACCATGGCCAGCATTCCTGAAGAAAGCCTGGGATGCTTTGCAAGAACTGAGTGGTTTCAAAAGTCATTGCATTCATAAAGCCCTCTTACACAGTCCAGAGAGAATCCTAATTAATTTGAGGCAAGAATAATTTTTTTTCACATCTTAATGCTTCCAGGCTGTGATTAAAAGGAGTAATTTCAAAGTGGACATCTTCAAACTTCACATGTAATATTGAGTGGTTGTGCTAAATAGCTTTTAGATGTGCTGTTCCTGTTGTTTTGACAAGAGCTGGAGATTGTGTTAATTTCTGATAGGATATTACAGAATGCCAGGTTCACTTTCTGATTAATAGATATCTTTGTGCAAAGGGAAGGACTCCAGCACCTTGAGTTGGATTTTGTATGCTGTCCATGACATTGCTCGTGGCCTCTCCTCTTCTGTGAACTGCCTTCTTCACAGCTTGCCTCAGGGTGTATTGTTTTACTTATGTCTATTTTTTTTTTTTGGTATTTTTCTGAAGCTGGAAACGGGAAGAGACAGTCAGACAGACTCCCTCATGCGCCTGACCGGGATCCACCCGGCACGCCCACCAGGAGCAATGCTCTGCCCACCAGGGGGCAATTTTCTGCCCCTCCG
This sequence comes from Saccopteryx bilineata, assembly GCF_036850765.1. Classification (NCBI taxonomy): domain Eukaryota; kingdom Metazoa; phylum Chordata; class Mammalia; order Chiroptera; family Emballonuridae; genus Saccopteryx; species Saccopteryx bilineata. Next base: position 14,481,361 of record NC_089500.1, on the reverse strand, counting down.
GGGCATCGCTCTGCCGCGACCAGAGCCACTCTAGCGCCTGGGGCAGAGGCCAAGGAGCCATCCCCAGCGCCCGGGCCATCTTTGCTCCAATGGAGCCTTGGCTGCGGGAGGGGAAGAGAGAGACAGAGAGGAAGGAGGGGGTGGGGGTGGAGAAGCAAATGGGCGCTTCTCCTATGTGCCCTGGCCAGGAATCGAATCCGGGTCCCCTGCGCATGCCAGGCCGACGCTCTACCGCTGAGCCAACCAGCCAGGGCTACTTATGTCTATTTTATCTTTCCAACTGAATTGTGTCTTCTTCAGACAAGAGCCAAACTTTCCCCTAACATCATTGGGTGCATTATCTTGATGGAAAGTATCAATTCAATCCTTCCTACTTGAATAGAGAGAGCATTTAATTTTAGTAAAACCATGCATGTTTCATGGCCTTGATGGGGGACTGGCACTAGAAATGAGAGCCATTCTGACCCCCAGGGGGTATGTAGGATCTGCCTATGGTTCAAATCTGGGTATCACTGGCAGTTCGAGGGTTATGGAAACCAAGGGTATGAATGAAATTGATTAAGGAGGAAGCATACTGTGAGACAGGAATGTGAAGCTGGCAAGGTCTTGAACAATAGCATTTGGTAGGTAGATAGAGCAGAATGAGTCCCCAGTGGGACTAGAAGAATGAATGCCTAAGACAAAAAAAGACAACTTGACTTTCTATGGCATCAGGGGAGGTGTGGTCCAGGGCAGGTCAACTGCGTTCAATGTACAAAGGAGTTAGGAGAAGGAAGGGTATCTATTACACTAAGCTATGTGACCACCTTAGTGAGAACCGTTTCTGTGGAGGGGCAGAGATGAGACTAGGAGTGGGTCAGATATGAGTGCCAGGGAAGAACTGGAGACAAAAAAATGTGAAAGAGACTTCCAAGAAGTTTGTCTACAAAGGGGAGGAAAGAACAAGTGTGACCGCAAATGGGGACACAGGATCTGGGACAGTTTCTCGCCTACTTCTGGAATGATTCCATCACAGAAACAAAAAGTTCAAGATATATGATTATAGGGAACAAACTCTTTAAATATGTGCACTCCCCGCCCATCCCCATCCCACCCCACTTATATACACACTAGTGTTTAGTCTTTGTGGCAGGATGATTCTCCAGATAAAAAAGTAAAATTCAAAACTATTCCTTAGACATCAACATGCCGCCCCGGTATCATGATTGGATCCCAATCGCATAATGACACTTGAAAGCCACGTCCTTGGAAGCCCACAGCCTCCTTCCACAGGCAATGGCAGCTCCATCTCCTGACTCAAGAGTTCCCAGAGTGTATGTGGCCTTTGTCCCTTGAAATCTCAAAGGATGACGTTCCACGGCTCTCCTAAACCATGTGCTCTTTGTCTCTTAAAAAAGGACCCCCATCCTCCTGTGCATTTCTAAACAGTAGTTTGTACCATCTAATTTAGGTCAGATAGACAGGCCTGTGGGAACTGCAACTTGCCATTGACAATGACAAAACTGGACCCACGTCCCCCATGGAAGTCCAGGGTCTCCCCAGAAAACAAACGAGCTGCTTCATTACCCTTCATGTGGTGACACTGGCTTCATCGCCACTCACCACTCATCATTACTGCCACACTCACCATTTTACAGGTGACAAACACTGAGACCCAGAGAGGGTAAGTGACTTAGCCCTGTGCACCAAGCTAGACCTAAAACTAAGTCCTCCCACCCTTAGACCGCAAGCTGTGTCCGCACCATGTGTCGTGTGGCATGGGTGGGCAGAAGGAGTGAAGCCTCCTCTTCTTACAGCCAGACGGCCACCTCCCTCCAGACTCCTGCCCCCACCAAGGACTTATATTGCCAACTTATTTCCTCTGGGAAGAGTCCTGAGAAACCGTTTCCTGAGCTATTGATATTGAATCCTGTGAGATTTCCTCTCAGAGTTGAGGTGTAGCTAAAATGCTATATTTGACTTGAAAGAAAAGAGTTTAGCTTTCAGGCCCATGAAAGTGAGGAGCTTTTTCTTGCCCCAACATTAATAAGTTAACAGGGTCTCCCAAAAAAGAAATCTTCACAAGTGGCAACTGTTGAGACATGAGTGGTTGCTTCTGATCACCATGGAAACCCCCCTCATTGCCTGCCACGTAACTTGCTGTCACAGGAGAAAGGGCAGCCTCACCTGTTTACCTCATTTTCTCCAAGACGGAGTCTAACAGCTTTTTCTGACAATGCAGCATGCATAGCCCATGTCCTCCATACTGGTGGTCCTTCATCACCTTTCATACTTCCCCTGAGGCCCATTTTTAACTGATCTGGATAATTTCAGTAGATTAACTTCCCTTAAGCACAGCTTCCCAAGCCTAAAGCTTCCTGTTCCCAGTCACAGTCCCAGTGACCTCCATCTCAAAGTCTTGAAATTTATTCTTGGTTAAACAAAGTAATATGTTACTTGTGCCCTTTAGGGATTTTGCCTTCCTCTCCACCCCCTACCCCCTGCATAGCTGCCTATCTTCCTCAAATATTTGTAACTTAATTGTCACCATCACACTAGCTGAAGCTGTACTCTATATGGCCAGATCTCATGTGCTTTGTCTAACCACCCTGGTCTCATTTCTTCATAGCGTTTGACACATTTGACAACTCCCCCTTCTCTACACACTTCTTGAAACTCTCTCTTTCTGATTTCTGTGGCTTTATCTGCAACCCTTCTACCACCTCTGTCTTCTACAGTCTGACTTCCAGAACTTTCACCTTGGACATTCTCAACCTCAACATCTAAAACCAAACTCATGGTCTTCCTTTCAAACCTACTTTCTTGTGTCTTGAATGTCATTACCATCTCTCGGCCTGAGGTTGGGTCCCAGGGAGTCATTTTTGACTCCTCACTATTCTCAGCCTACACATTCAATTAGTCCCTAAATACTATTGATTCTGCCTTCAAAATGTCTCCCAGACTTATGCCATCCTCTTAGGTACCACTCTATTTTCTCCTTCCTAATCCATCTTGCCCATTACTGATGGATCCTTAAAACACCCACCAAGCCTTACCAGGAGCGACTTCCACTTCCCAAATGAAACTGGCGTCCTTGTTCTAAATTTAAAATCCCTAAACATGATGGCCCAATCCTCCTTAATCACCTTGAGTTCCCATTACTCTAGAGCACAAATTCTTTGATGCAGTCAAGTTCTACTTGTTATAGTTCTACTTTTGTGCAAATGAACAAGATTTGCTCGCTCCCACTCACAACAAGTTGCTATTCTTTGTCTTGGAAACACCCTCCACTATGCTTTGCCTCACTTTCTCTGTCGTGTACCTTGTGACATCTGGTCACCCTGAACTCTTTAATTCTTCTTGCTCTCAATGCTGATATGTCTTATATTAGTACACAACTATTCAACTCAACAAATGTTAAAGATTTATTCTGATCAAGTCACTAAGATAGAGAATACAAAAGGTAGGAAGGGGATACAAAGATTGCTTTTCAATGGTACTACAGGAAGGTTTGGGGTGGGGAGAACGACTTTAGTCTTCCCATAATCTCCCTCAGCAACCCCTTCCATCCTTTAACATGGATAACTGAGGTCTTCTCAATCTTAGGAAAAAGTTTATGGAGCCTGTAGAAAATCCAATATGCATGTATATTATATATGGGTAGTATTTTTTAAAAGAGCTCTGCTATTTTTCTTTCCTTAAAGAAAAGTAATGGTTATGTAAAATAAATATATATTCTTAAAATTCTCAGAAATATGGAAACTAATCCAAGTGCTTTTTTCAAGTTATGTGATCTGGGATAATCTGTGACAAATGAAAGCTAATTTAAGTTTTTGGTTTAATAAAAACAGGCATGTCTTCAGAATTGTCAACAGTAAATGCAGTGCAAACATAACACCTTTCTCGGCCTGGATTACTAGTCAAATAAGCTTATGGTACCTCTATATCACAAAATTTTTCTACAACAAAAAATAAAATAATAGATGGTTAGTAATGTCTAATCCAAGCATAATTGTTAAAAACCAGTAATTTAAATAGAAGTAAATGAAATAAAAGTTTATACTAAGTTAAACTAATAATGAATATTCATTTACAAAAATATACCGAAATATTAATTGCTAAACATGTTTATCTACTTTTGGCTTTCTTAATTTTTACATAGAGACAAAAGTCATTTGGGCCTATTAACAGGTATGTCTTTTGCCTCATTAAAAAAAATTTGTACTATAAAAAACATGTCTCTAATAAAGTATACTTTTTCATAATTATGTAATATAAATGTGCTAATCTACTATGGAATACAAATATATATGATAGACAGTTCCCAATTACCTGCTTCCTAGTTTTTACTGGAAAGTCAGTTACTAATAGTTAAAATTTACAATCAGTAAGTAAAAACAAATCTACTAGAAATAATGAATGAAACAATTTTGTATGTGAAGTATGAGAATAAAATGAGAGATGTTTTTCTATAAAGAGTATGCTAGGAATGTAAGATGTGTTTTTGTTAAGAAAAAAAATAGAGTGATTTTTTTCCTAAATAAAATAAACCTAATGATTATAGTAAATAGCAGGTTGGGCGAGAGGGCGTGGAATATAAGGTCAATATTGGCTAAAATTGAATAGACTTATTTAAAAGGATTTTTTATTTAGAAATAAAATTTATTGGTGTGACATTGGTCCATAGGAACACATAAGCTTCAGGTAAATATTTCTATAGCATTTGAACCATTCATTGCATATGTGTGCCCACCACCCAAAGTCAGACCATTTTCTGTCACTGTAGATTTGACCCTCTTTATTCCCCTTCCCTATCCCCCTTTCCAGTGATGACTTCACGTTTAAGGTCAATAATGTACTGATAGAAAACTAGATTTACTTTTCTATTAAAATCACAAAATTTCTTAGATTATTGGTCTGCTTTTCATAAAAGATTACATAAAATTTTCATTCCCTTTAAGGTAATCTTCCTAGGAAACAAAAATTCTATGTCTCATCAAAATATTTCCTGTGCTTCATTTTGTCTCTGTCAGGTCTTTAATTACTTATAAAAATTAAGCCTTTTTAATCTGAAAAGAGTTAAGCTTTGTTTCCTTTAAACATGGCCATTTTTAAGTCTTTTCTCATTCACAGAAAGTTATCACTTTACCTACTCTTGACTCCCCTCTCAAAGCATTTACAATCAACAGTAGGCAAAAAGACTTCATTTTCAAAGATATTGCAGGAAGTACTCCAGAATGTAGGTCTCTGATCAATTTCAGATCAAAACACTGGCCATGGTAAAATTTCTAGAATTCAAGTAGAAAAACTGATTGATTCATAAAACCGCAAACCCTACATCAAATAAAACAAGAATCTATTACCTGAGACTGATTGAAGTCTAGAAAATGATTATAATTTGAGTGACTTCATTTAAAACATTTCTGGTTTTTTAATGCTTTATTTTCTAGATCTAAAGGACACTTTTTTCTCCTTTCTTTTAAACTATCTACAACTTAGAGTAATTGCTAAAAGGTTGAAACATTTTCTTTTCCCTCTACCTGTTCCCTCCAGGTTTCAGAAACTCTCATTAAATATTCTTACTTTTCAGGACAATACATGTATGTACCTAAGTTCAACAGCACTCTGTTCTCCTTGTAATAGGAAACAATAAGGTAAGTCCTTAGCTGTACATCTTCACTTAAACAGACTTGCAAGTCTAATCTGAGATTTCTTATTACCAGGAAAGTTTAGAGAACTAAAGTTGACTTCCAAAGTCCTTCAGATATCATCAAAGCCTTGACTAGAATGTAGTATTTGAGAATATACATAGACTCATTACTCTTGTCACATTTATATAAATGATCAAGCCAAGTTTAATAAAACTAGACTTATTTTACATACAAAAACATTTCACTATAATTATCTTTGATAAAAATGGAATGACTATAAACAAATGTTTTAATAGGAAAACTACAACCCTGGTCGAGTAGCTAGCTCCATTGGTTAGAGCAGGGGTCCTCAAACTACAGCCGGCGGGCCGCATCCGGCCCCCTGAGGCCATTTATCCGGCCCCCACCGCACTTCCAGAAGGGGCGCCTCTTTCATTGGTGGTCAGTGAGATGCATCCGCATCCTGTGCTCCTGGAGTACTGTATGTGGCGGCACTGCTAAGTGTGACGTGGCTAACGTCCAGTACTACTTACGGTGATGTGGGATGCACGCATCACGGCTCCAGAAGTGCATCATATCACTTGTTACAGCTAGCAGTGACAAATATGGAACCGGACATTGACCATCTCATTAGCCAAAAGCAGGCCCATAGTTCCCATTGAAATACTGGTCAGTTTGTTGATTTAAATTTACTTGTTCTTTATTTTAAATATTGTATTTGTTCCCGTTTTGTTTTTTTACTTTAAAATAAGATATGTGCAGTGTGCATAGGGATTTGTTCATAGTTTTTTTTATAGTCCAGCTCTCCAACGGTCTGAGGGACAGTGAACTGGCCCCCTGTGTAAAAAGTTTGGGGACCCCTGGGTTAGAGTGTTGTCTGATATGCCAAGGTTGTGGGTTTGATGCTCAGTCAGGGCACATAAAAGAATCAACCAATGAATGCACAAATAAGTGGAACAACAAATCAATCTCTCCCTCTCCCTCTCTCTCTTTCTCAAAAAAAAAAAAAAAAAAAAAAAAAATCTGGCCAGGTATCTCAATTGGCTAAAGCATCAACCCCATACTAAGGTTACATTTTCAATCCCTGGTCAGGGCACATACAAGAATCAACCAATGAATGCATAAATAAGTAGAACAACAAATTGATCTCTCTCTCTCTCTCTCTCCCCATTCCTCTCTCTAAAACTCAATAAATAAATAAATAATTTAAAAAGAAAAACTATAGTGTATCCACGATCATACTGTACTCCTGTTCAGTGTCTCAGGTTTTGTCATCTACCTATAAACCTCAGAGAAACCACCACAAAGGTCATGTATGGACAGCCTTCAAGCCTGTTGCTATATGAGCCACCCAAGGGAGTTCACCAGAACACACCATGACATCATCAAAGACAGTCAAACTGCAAACCAGGAAAACCCATCAGATTGAAACTGCTATACTCATTTCACCATCTAAAGTTGCTTCAAGCTCAAATCTAGAAATTTTCTCAACCAACCACTCTCCAAACTCAGAACTGAGTTTATAATTTGCTCAATTAACCTTTGTCTTTTGCTTCCATAGAAATGTTTTTTATTAAATTACCTGATTGTTCACTCCACATAGAGACCTAATTTAAGTGGAAGCTGACCTGCAACACTATTTCCTAAAATAAAATATCCTCATGTTCATTCTGTCCTAAGAAATCATGAGGACATGTGACTGCTGTTACATCATGCTGTGCCTACATAAACACCTCAGAAAAAAATCTGAAACACAACGACACATTATCCAGAAAAACATAGGTTGACTTAAAAAGGTAAAACCTGAATTGAAATATATAATTCACTTGATTTATTTAGTTGGTTAAATCTTGTCTTGGCTCCTGGGCATCTCTGCTCTGAGGAATTCTTCAATCTGGCAAATTTTCCTTATAGTCATCATATTAACCTCTCTATTGCTTTGTCACCTCTCAAGCGTTTTTTATTTTGTTTTGTTTTGTTTATTGATTGATTTTAGAGAGACAGAGGGTGGGAGGGGAGAGAGAGAGAACTATTTGTTCATTTTTCCCTTTAGTTGTGCTTTCATTGGTCATTTCCCATAGTTCCCTGACCAGGGATCAAACCTGTAACCTTTGTGTTTCAGGATGATGCTCTAACCAACTGAGCTAACTAACCAGGGCCCCCTCTTAAAGGTTTTAAATGCCTTTCAGCAGATACTCACAGGTCAAACAGTATCCATTATGATTAGACAGCTGGAAGAATTCAGTGATGGTTATACGAATGATGATAACAGTGACTACATGACCCTCCATCCCAACTAGTCAATTGTTGGCAGCAGCAACTATGTGATTCTCCATCCTGACTATGTCAATAATGGTAACTGAGAGTAATGCTATACTAGTTATATGTTATATGTAATGCTATACATTTGGCTTGCCTAAAAAATGATCAATAGAGGGGAATTGTTAAATAAAATAAAATCATAACCAGACTTGAATATCTCCCAAATAGACAAAGCTTTTTAAACCATGTAAGCAAAACTAAATCTAGCTTATTTCATGAACATGGGCAAAACTCAATTTAGGTTACTTCTTGTAAATACCTCTGATAATCAGGAGAGAAACTTTAATTGTCTTTTAAAAATAATATGAGAAAATAATTTTTAATCAATCCCCTGTCATCTGGAAACCTCCACTGTTATAACCAATTATTGGAAAGGTTAGACAACTTTCTCATTTCCACTTTATAAAACATAGGTAATGCCATGCCCCAAGTTTCATATAAGATTTAAATCTGAAAATTCCTAGTTCATGCCCTGGCATGTGGTATAGTGCATAGAGCATTGTCCCAGGGTGCCAAAGTTGCCAGTTCAATCCAAAGGATGCCAACTTGATCCCGGGGTCACTGGCCAGCCCCTGAGATCACTCATTCAAGCTCCAGTTTAGGTATGTATGAAAAGCAATCAATAGTGCACAATTAAGTGGAACAATGTGATGATGCTTCTCTTTCTCTCCCCCATTCCCCCTCTTTCTCTTTCCCCTCTTCTCTCTCCCTAAAAGAAAAAAAAAATTCTCAGTTCATTAACTGTTCTTACATGCTTGATTCTTACTAATTATTATTTTATTCATCTGGTGGTTTTAATTTTGCTATTTCTGGATTTTTGACACTTGAAGGCTTTAAAACAGATCTAGAAATAACTCCTAAGCTACAGAAGAAATAGAAGCAAATTACAAACTATTTATGACTCAACAACAAAAGCACTCAAGAGCAATTTTTATGGGCTGTGGCCAAAGTGGTACTCAAAAGCCATGAATAGCAATAAACAAATTTATTAATACAAAAGATAGAATAGATTTTTAAAAACTCAACTTTCAAAACAGGAAGAGTAAAAACAACATAAAAATTCAAGAAAAGTAGAAAAAGGAAGTAAGAAAGATTTTTTAAAAATACATAAATTAATCAAGAAAATAAAACTGGTCTTTTGATGAGATCAATCATTGGCAAGCTTGACAAAGAGAGAAAAAGCACATGAATACAGGATATAAAGAATAAAATGGTAATAAATAAGTAGCAATCAATAGCAACTTAAATGTAATTGTATTAAATATTCCAATCAAAAGACATAGGCTAGCTGAATAGATAAGAAAACATACGCCACATATATGCTGTCTACAAGAGACCCACCTCAGAACAAAAGATGTGCACAGGCTGATAGTAAAGGGATAGAAAAAAATATTTCATGCAAATAGAAACAAACAAACAAAAAGGTTGGGGTAGCAATACTTATATCTGACAAAACAGACTTAAAAAAAAAAGGTTATAGCAAGAGACAAAGAAGGACACTACATGGTGATAAAAGGAGCAATCCAACAAGAGGATATAACCCTTGTAAATATTTATGCAACCAACAAAGGCACACGTAAATATATCAAGAAAATTGTGATTGACGAAAGAGAGAAATAGAAAGTAATGCAGTCATAGTAGAGGATTTTAACACTCCATTGACATCAATGGATAGATTTCCAGATAGAAGATCAATAAGAAAATGATAGCCTTAAATGACATACTAGATCAGATAAATTTAACTGGTATCTTCAGAGCATTTCACTCAAAAACAGCAGAGTATATATTGTTCTCAAGTGCAAATAGGATATTTTCTAGGTTAGACCACATATTAGGACACAAAACAAATCTCAATAAATTTAATACTTCTCTGATCACAATGCTATGAAACTAGAAATCAATTACAAGAAAAAAACTGAAAAACACATAGAGGCTAAATAACATGTTATTAAGCAATGAATGCATTAGCATTGAGATCAAGGAAGAAATCAAAAGTTACCTGAAAACAAATAAAAACAAACACACAACAACCCAAAATCTGTGGAACAAAGCAAAAGCAGTCTTGAGAGGGAAATTCATAGCACTACAAGCCTACCTCAAGAAGCAAGAAAAACTTCAAATAAACAACCTAACCCTGAACTTAAAAGAACTGGGAAAAGAACAACAAACAAAGCCCAGAGTAAGTAGAAGGAAGGAAATAATAAAGATTAAAGTGAAAATAAATAACATAGAGCCTAGAAAAACAATACAAAAGATCAATGAGACCAGAAACTGGCTCTTTGAAAAAATAAACAAGATTGGCAAACCTTTAGCCAGACTCATCAAGAAAGTATATGATTTCACTCATATGTGGAATCTAGTGAACAAAATGATCTAACAAGCAAAACAGAGACAGACTCATAGAACACAGGCTCACAACCTTTGGGGAAAAGGGGGCTGGGGGGGGAGGGATTGAACAAAGAGAGAGAGACAGAGAGAGAGAGAGAGAGAGAGAGAGAGAGAGAGAAACTCATAGGCACAGTGTCCTCAAATTTTGGAGTGTCTGATTTTATAACCTTTTTTCCCCCTTAGATATTTCTTTCATTTTGTCCAATGCAGAAAGGAATGGAAAAGTCTGAAATTAGAAACATTTTTCATTTTGTCTTTTTCTTCACCCCCCAAAGTCTATATTCAATGTTTAGGTAGGCAACAAAATGAATTTGAGAAAGGAGAATCTGCCTTAGTTTGGGTGGCCCCAGAAGCAGACCCTAAGACATGGATTTGAGTACAAATTGTGTGTTTGGTGGGGTGATCCCAGGAAGGAGCAGTAGGAGAGTGGGAAATTGAGTGAAGGAAGGAAAAGAGGCCAATAAAATGCATTCATGTCCAGGTTGCCACTGTGCTATGTATTTAGATGTCAAAGTCTCTTTTGTGATTTGCCAGTCAGGGTGTCTATGATGCTGCCACCCATTCTTTTTTTTTAATGTTTATTAATTTTAATTTATTGTGTTAACGTGGATTCAAGTGTCCTACTGAAAATAAAACCCTCACCCTCCACCCACGTGTCCGTATTTATACCCCCTTTGCCCCTCCCCCTAACTCCCTCCTCCATTCCCTCTGGGATTTGCTGTCCTGTTATCTGTATCTCTGTGTTATGTATATATAATTTCACTAATCCCTTCACCTTCTCTGATCCAATCCCCTCATCCCCCTTCCCTCTGACAGCTGTCCCTCTGCTTCCTGTGACCCTGCCTCTGCCTCTATTCCGTTCCTCAGTTCACTTTGTTCATTAGATTCCACATATAAGAGAGATCATATGATATTTGTCTTTCTCTGCCTGGCTTATTTCACTTAGCATAACACTTTCCAGGTTCATCCATGCCATCGGAAAAGGTAAGATTTCCTTCTTTTTCACAGCTGTGTAGTTTTCCATTGTGTACCAGCTGTGTGCTACAGCTTTTTAATCCACTCATCTACTGACGGACATTTGGGCTGTTTCCAGATCTTGGCTATTATAAACAATGCTGCCATAAACATGGGGGTGCATATCTTCTTTTGAATCAGTGATTTGGGATTCTTAAGATATATTCCTAAATGTGGGATAGCTGGGTCAAAAGGCAGTTCCATTTTTAATTTTTTGAGGAAACTCCATATTGTTTTCTATAGCCTGTCACCCATTCTTAAAAATCAAACAAACAAATAAAACTATTCTTTTCTCTTTATTGTGACAATGAACTAACCAAGAAGGAGAGAGGGGGAGGCAATCAGTCACAAAACTAGTAGGATATAAACTTCTAATGAGAATCTTGGCATTAAGAGGCTATTCTCCTGGAATTCAGATAGGTACATCTCTGTTTCCTGAAATATAATAAGGAAGAAATAAAAACAATAGCAATACTGTAATTTGTAGGATCCCTTTCACTTGCCAGAGAGTTGTCATGTTCACTCATGCATTCATTCAGCATGCTCTTACAGTGGAGTCACATTTTATAAGAAGCAGTAAGCTCTGAAGAAAGTGTGTAAGATAAATATTGCCCTTAAAACCTCTTAAGTAACTGGCCTGACCTGTGGTGGCTCAGTGGATAAAGCATCAACCTGGAACACTGCGGTCACCGTCTGAAACCCCGCGTTTGCTTGGTCAAGGCACATCTGGGAGTTGGTGCTTCCTGCTCCTCCCCCTGCCCTTCTCTCTCACACTCTCACACACACTCTCTCTCTCCCCCTCTCTAAAATGAACAAATAAAGTGTTTAAAAAAATTTTTTTTAATTCTTAAGTAATCTATAAAGTACTGTATACATGATCTGTGCTTCACCAAGTAGTTGGTTTGCATTTAGACACCATGTTGTATTAAAAGCATGTATCTTTAGCCTGACCTGTGGTGGCGCAGTGGATAAAGCGCCGACCTGGAAATGCTGAGGTCACCGGTTCAAAACCCTGGGCTTGCCTGGTCAAGGCACATATGGGAGTTGATGCTTCCTGCTCCTCCCTCCCCCTTCTCTCTCTCTCTCTCTCTCTTTCTCTCTCTCTTCTCCCTAAAAATTAATAAAAAAATTTAAAAAAAACTTTCTAAAAAAAGAAAAGCATGTATCTTTAAACACTAGGCTGTTAATAACATTCAGCACAATGATACACTCACTCTAAGAGGGCTCGAGGAAATAGACACTAAAAAGGGACAGACTCAAGTCTCTCATCTCATACTCTCTCTCTACAACAGAAGTCAGCAGACTTTTCTGAAGATGGCCAGATAGTAGATATTTCAGGCTTTGCAGTCTCTGACACAAGTACCAAACTCTGCCATTATAGCACAAAAGCAGCCACAGACAGTATGGAAATGAGTGCACATGGCTGTGCTCCCATGAAACCTCCCTTACAAAAAAAGGCAGCGGGTTTACCTGCAGTCCGTAGTGTGCAGACCCCATTCCCTGGGATTAGTAAACAGAACAATGGGCAGTATTTTGACAGTTTTCTTCCTCTCTTTCTCTGTGCAGCTAAGTTTACCAACATTGACTTCACAGATGATGCAAGCCTACGGGACTGAATGAACATCAGTGTCAGGAAACATGTTAGGGGGTAAGACATAGGGAAGACAACATCCTGAGTTCACAGAGATCCTAGACGTAGAAGAAAGAGTTAACTGTCAGCCAAAGAGTCAGACTTGCCCTTCCTTTGATGAGAGCTGTCTCTGGTGCCAGTGCCCAGCCATGTGGTGCCTGGCCTCCTTTGCATCTAGCTGGAGCCGTGTGACTGTGCTCACCAATGAAATGTGGGCAGAATTAACATGAGTCGCTCAAAAATCAAGATGGTGAAGCAGCATTCTCCGTGCCATTTGTCCCATGTTTTTTTGGCTGGATGTATACAACTCCAAGTATCCAGGGGACGAAAGAGCCACAAGGTAAAAGAAACCTGGGTCTCTACATTTTTACATGAAGGTGCTCATCAGTCAAGTAATTTATAAGTATACTTCTATTGGGCAAAACTTCTAAAACATGAGAGTTTTATTCATCAGGACCACCAGCATTACCCTAACTGATACAAACTATGTAAACTGTCATCACCCAGTATAAATAAGAGCTCTATAAACAGTGTGCTCTGAGAGAACCACAGAAGGAACGATGGGAGAGACAACGTCTACCAGGGAATGCAGGGAATATATATCACAGAGTCAGGAGCCTGGAAGGGTTGGTCCTTCTGATCTTTGCAAACACTCCCATCATCACCATTTGACACCTTAAGACTCTAAGATTCAGAGCCATCAAATGACTTGGGCAAATTCATCCTACCGGTCATTGGTGGAGCCAGGACTCCTGACTCAACTCAGTTCTTTTCTCCTGCCTTGACATTGTCTAAAACCCTTTCTCGGAAAAGCACAAGCCCATAATCTGGACAACTGATCAGACCTTCCAGAACAGGTTTAACTGGAAGCCTCTTCCCCTGTTCCTCTCCATGAGACAGCTAATGCCCCACTTCCAAAAACAATCCTGATCAGGGGTTCATTAATAAGCCGGCTCCTTTCTTTCCCAAGCTAATCAGGACATATGACCCCAGGCAATATGAAGGGCCCTGTCCATGGGCAAAGGTACTCTCTGCAGCAAAGTATCGATGTCCACCCACCACGGATGCTGACCAAGCCTCTCAAGGCTGATAGCAAGCTGGCAGTATGGGAGTCAAAAGGCAGACGAGAGAACTGAGCATGGCAGGGCGGAGACAGCGGAGATATCAACAGTTTCTATTTTTTTACTTTGAAAGGGATATTTTTTTGACACTTTAAGGAGAATTTTAATGCACCTGCACACACTGAAGGTCGGTTTCCCGAATGTAGCTCTCCCCTGCTCCAACATTCTTCCAGGAAAATAAAACGGCCCACACTTGGCCTTGCATTTTCTTCACCCTGAGCATCTCAAAAGCAGGTTCCTTCTTCTGTTTGCTGTTGAGACAACCAGCCCATGAGTTGGGGGCCTGTGAACTTCAGGATGCAAGTCTACACCTCCCCCCACATACACCACAGCACACAGCTCCCCAGACACGCTGCTGGTGCCTATTTGAATGGTGCTGAAAACAAACCCCTCTCCTTTAGAGTCACACAAATGTACTATTTCAGATGTTTTTCAACCTTTATCAGACAAAAAACAAAAAACCCTGGGTCTGTTTTAAAGAGCGGCACAATTCAACCAGACCAGACTGAACTAAGAAAAACCGCCTTGAAATACACTTGCTATTTAAATTCTATCTCCCCATCCTGCCTCTCCCTGGTTTGTATCCACATACACAAACAAATTTGACTGGATAATCTTAAAATGAGCTCAAATGCTAGTGAGAGGGTAAACTGGTGTGACCTTTCTGGCTATAGGCCTCAAACACCTATAAAATCTATACCCCCTTTGACCTCATAATTCCTTCTATAACCTCCTATGAATTTATCCTAAGGAAATAATCACACAAGCATGCAAAGGTTTATATACAAGAATGCCCACCAAAGACTTTACAATAGCAAGACAAAACAGACAGAAAAGCATTTAAATAACCAACAATAGATAATAGTTTTCTGAGAAATGATACATTTCCATAAAATGGAATAATATGAGGTCATTTAAAATGATGCTTTTTATTTGTAGTTAAGATAGAAATTGGTAAGTGGAAACCAAGTTAGAGAACAGTATGTGTAGAGTATATGTATACCAGAAATGTATATTTTGGTGTTGGAAAGTCTGGAAAAGACGGACAGCAGATATTCACAGTGAGTTACCCTTGAATCACAGAAATTTGTGCGATGTTAATATTTTTGTCTGTGTTTTCATATTTTCTCATTGTTTTTCATTAAACAAGTATTATTTATACTACAAAAAGTAACGAAAAAATAAAATACATAAAACTCAATGTAATAGTGACTCTAATATATTTTTGATCTGTCTGACGCTGACGACCTGTTATGGCTGACACTTCCCTAACCCAGGGGTCCCCAAACTTTTTACACAGGGGGCCAGTTCACTGTCCCTCAGACCGTTGGAGGGCCGGACTATAAAAAAAACTATGAACAAATCCCTATGCACACTGCACATATCTTATTTTAAAGTAAAAAAAAAAAAAGGGAACAAATATAATATTTAAAATAAAGAACAAGTAAATTTAAATCAACAAACTGACCAGTATTTCAATGGGAACTATGGGCCTGCTTTTGGCTAATGAGATGGTCAATGTCCGGTTCCATATTTGTTACTGCTAGCTGTAACATGTGATATGACACGCTTCCAGAGCCGTGAGGCGAGCGTCCCGGGTCACCGGAAGTAGTACTGTACGTGAGTGACACCGCGCTTTGTGGCGCCGCCACATACAGTACTCCAGGAGCACAGGATGCGGATGCATCTCACTGACCACCAATGAAAGAAGTGCCCCTTCCGGAAGTGCGGCGGGGCCGGATAAATGGCCTCAGGGGCCATAGTTTGGGGACCCCTGCCCCAACCTGTCAGCGGCTGCCACGTTAGAGCAGAAACACCCAGCCCCCAGGACGCTGCCAACCACTGTTCACGGCCCCTCGTCCCGCCGGGCTTCCCAGGGCCCCTGTCGTGGCACTTCTATGAGACCTTATACCTGTGTTTCAACATACAGGCTCAGTGACTGGAAGACACACTCAGCCACCTCTCCCCAGGCCGGTGGGGAAACTGGAGCCTTAAAGAGGGGTTCACAGTTTCTTGTTTTCTGGTTTTTTTTTTTAAGCAGGAGGAACAGAGAGAACAAAGAATAACCTTCAGTCGACAGGTCATTTGATGGATGCCTGGGCCATTGAAGAAAGGCCCGAGCCTTGGATCCCGGGAAGTCAGCCAGGAGGCGGCCAGCAAGGAGAGCTCTGCAGCTGGAAGGCTCAGGCGCGGGGCTCCCTCCTCGGCAGAGGCTGGCTGGTGGCATTAAAGAAAGGCTGCAAGATTCACCTGTTTAATCAGCGAGCTCCCAGATGATGTTTGGAGTTGATATGGATCATTCCAGCCTCTCTCAAATCGATCAACAAGTATTGATTGAGTGCCTACTGTTTGCCGGGCTTGACGCTAGGCATTTTGGGAGATGCAGGATGAGTACAGAACAAGGTCCCTGTCCTCTTCAATTAGCACTACAAGCCCATGCGTAGCGCAGTGGGAACGGCCTGAGTGACAGTGCGGGGTGCAGAAATGCAGGGGAGAGGGCACACTGAGATCGGGGAGGCCGGAGGACTTGAGACAAGAGGGAGGGCACACTGAGATCGGGGAGGCCGGAGGACTTGAGACAAGAGGGAGGGCACACTGGGATCGGGGAGGCCAGAGGACTTGAGACAAGAGGGAGGGCACACTGAGATCGGGGAGGCCGGAGGAATTGAGACAAGAGGGAGGGCACACTGAGATCGGGGAGGCCGGAGGACTTGAGACAAGAGGGAGGGCACACTGGGATCCAGGAGGCCGGAGGACTTGAGACAAGAGGGAGGGCACACTGGGATCCAGGAGGCCGGAGGACTTGAGACAAGAGGGAGGGCACACTGGGATCCGGGAGGCCGGAGGACTTGAGACAAGAGGGAGGGCACACTGGGATCCAGGAGGCCGGAGGACTTGAGACAAGAGGGAGGCATGGGCTGGAGTCAGAGGGTAGGGAACTTCACTGGGGGGAAAAATACGAACATGTACTAGAAGAATGCTCTGAAATATCGGTACCTTAACACAACAGAAGTTTCTTTCTTGCTCACATAAAGGACAGGGGCAGTGGGGTCGGGGTTGGGGAGGTGGGAAGGAAGGAGACTCCTCCTGAGAGTCACTGAGGGTGTCAGGCTGTCAGGGGCTCTGCTATCTTCAACACAAGCTGTTTAAGGCTACTCAGGGCTTCAACATGCTCCCAGCCAACGGGAAAAAGCAAGGGTCACATGAGAGGTGTACGCAGTCTAAGCCTACCACCTACTATTGACCTAAAGTCTGTTTGCCGCCCCACCTCCGTGCTAATAGGGGGTGAAAACCGTGGTCTCTGATGGGTCCATTTCCAGCAACAACTCTCTGAAAGGCGGACACAAAACTCTTAAAAGTTAACCACAGAGGACAAAGGGCAGCATGTCAGGTGTGGAACTGCAGGAGGCCGTCCACTGGAGGGGCCAGAGGCTGCCATCAACTGCGGGGCCCCAGCGAGTGGGAAGGGAAGGCTCCAGCAGCAAGGTGCTCTCGGGCAGTTCCAGCAGCGACAACAAACCATAAACAGAATGCTCAGCCGAGGCGGAGGCTGGCCTTGGCAGTCAGCACTGTGGGGTTTGGGGACCTGGACAACTGTAGGGACCGCCTGTGTTCCCCTGAGGCTACGCAAATGGCCAGTGTCTCAAACAGGTCAACATCCATCTTCCATCTTTGTTATATGTTTGGTCTGGAAGGCCAAGGTGTTCGCAACCTTTTCTTTACACGTTACTTGGATCTTAGAGAATGTTTACATTCCTGAAACAAATCAAAGGGAGACCAGGAACTCAGCTGGTACAGAAGGTTCTAGGGGGCCTTAGCTAAAGAGACCCTCCTGAGTAGGTTTTCAAGAAAGCCCAGCGTGCCCTGCCCCTAAGGCTGCGGGGCTGCTCTAAGGGCTCATGAGGATTAAAGTCCCACCCCATCCTGGTAGGAGAGGGGATGAGGTGCTATTCTGACTCTACGAATCCATATGGTTGCATTGCTTTTCAATGATGGTCCCATGGACGGTGCCTTTAGCCAAGTTACTAAACCTCCCCATACCCTAGCTCTCTGTGGAACAGATGAGTTTGACACCATGATCTCTAAGGTTCGCCCAGCTATAACATCCTAAGCATGGGAGATATCGCCACACTGGAAGCCCAATTATGTATTAATAAGATCCTAGGAAGTTTTGAATTAAAAATTAGAAGTCAATCAAACTCTATTATAGGGCCACGACAATCAAAACAGCATGGTATTGGCAGAAAAATAGACACTCAGACCAATGGAACAGAATAGAAAGTCCAGAAATAAAACCACATATATATATAGTCAAATAATTTTTGATAAAGGGGCCAACAACACACAATGGAGAAAAGAAAGCCTCTTCAATAAATGGTGCTGGGAAAACTGGAAAGCCACATGCAAAAGAATGAAACTAGACTACAGTCTCTCCCCCTGTACAAAAATTAACTCAAAATGGATCAAAGATCTAAACATAAGACCTGAAACAATTAAGTACATAGAAGAAGACATAGGTACTCAACTCATGGACCTGGGTTTTAAAGAGCATTTTATGAATTTGACTCCAATGGCAAGAGAAGTGAAGGCAAAAATTAATGAATGGGACTACATCAGACTAAGAAGTTTTTGCTCAGCAAGAGAAACTGATAACAAAATAAACAGAAAGCCAACTAAATGGGAAATGATATTTTCAAACAACAGCTCAGATAAGGGCCTAATATCCAAAATATACAAAGAACTCATAAAACTCAACAACAAACAAACAAACAATCCCATAAAAAAATGGGAAGAGGATATGAACAGACACTTCTCCCAGGAAGAAATACAAATGGCCAACAGATATATGAAAAGATGCTCATCTTCTTTAGCTATTAGAGAAATGCAAATCAAAACAGCAATGAGATACCACCTCACACCTGTTCGATTAGCTATTATTAGCAAGACAGGTAATAGCAAATGTTGGAGAGGCTGTGGAGAAAAAGGAACCCTCATACACTGTTGGTGGGAATGTAAAGTAGTACAACCATTATGGAAGAAAGTATGGTGGTTCCTCAAAAAACTGAAAATAGAACTACCTTATGACCCAGCAATCCCTCTACTGGGTATATACCCCAAAAACTCAGAAACATTGATACGTAAAGACACATGCAGCCCCATGTTTATTGCAGCATTGTTCACAGTGGCCAGGACATGGAAACAACCAAAAAGCCCGTCAATAGATGACTGGATAAAGAAGATGTGGCACATATACACTATGGAATACTACTCAGCCATAAGAAATGATGACATTGGAACATTTACAGCAAAATGGTGGGATCTTGATAACATGATACGAAGCGAAATAAGTAAATCAGAAAAAAACAGGAACTGCATTATTCCATACGTAGGTGGGACATAAAAGTGAAACTAAGAGACATTGATAAGAGTGTGGTGGTTACGGGGGGGAGGGGGGAATGGGAGAGGGAAAGGGGGAGGGGGAGGGGCACAAAGAAAACAAGATAGAAGGTGACAGAGGACAATCTGACTTTGGGTGATGGGTATGCATCATAATTGAACGACAAGATACCCTGGACTTGTTATCTTTGAATATATGTATCCTGATTTATTGATGTCACCCCATTAAAAAAATAAAATTATTTAAAAAAAAATTAGAAGTCAAAATAAGGGGGAAGGAAAAGAGGACCTTAGAGTCTTGAGTCAGCAGGCTCTTGAGTCAAACCAGTTTGGGAATTGCTGACTTAGACAAAATTAAACTGGTTTATTACGGCAGAACTTCTCAGAGCCCTGCCTGACTATCTCAATGTGCAGAGAGGAGCATAGGGGTTAACAACACAGTATCAGAGGCAAGACTTGATCGCCAGCTCTGCCCATTACTAGCTGTATGACCTTGGGCATATCACTTAACCTCTCTGTTCCTCATCTGCAGAATAAGAATAACAATAGCACCTGTTTCACTGGATTATCTACAATGATTGGTTAATATGTTTTGAGACCAAAACCAACTGCTCTGTAAGTGTTGGCCTTCATCCTGGAGCCCAGTGCTCACAGAGCCTTTCTCAGGGGGCGTGGCAAGAGCTGGACCACCCTTCTCAGGTGGGGAGGAAGCTGAGGTGACAGGCCTGGCTCAAGGCCCCTGAGGCTGCTCATGGGAGAGCCAGCAGGATCCAACATTCCGTTCCCAGAATCAAAGCCCAGTCCTAGCCCCACGAAGCCACCCTACTTCTCCCTGGCAGAAGCAGGCATTTTCTGTCCTTCTCGTTACAGAATTGTAACTAAACACAAAATCACACACCTGCAGCCTTCGTTTTCTCCTCTAAATTTCCATCCAATGCCCAGTGCAGGGACTCAGAACAAGAGACCAGACATTAAGTTTCTGGCATGGCCCAGCTGCCTACCAGAAGGCAGTCTCTCCTGCAGCCACTCCTCTCAGGCCACCCAGGTGCCTGGGCAGCGTGACCTTGTCCTCCAGGGGCACTGGGCACTGGCTGTCTGAGCACCGCCCACCCACACCCTGGGAGCTGGGAGGGGAGGATGGAGGGAGGCACTCCCTCTTGGGATCTTGGAAGGAAGCATTTTAGGAAATAAAAAGGATTAAAGGTGACAGAGATGGTAACCTAAAAGCAAAATCAGACTGGAGTTAGGCTGCAAACCATCCTATTAGGATGCTGTCCCTCCCATTGGTGTGATTTCTTTGTATCTGTATATCTTAGTGCTTTGATTTGTGCAAATCTTCACAGTGTTGGAAGTGTGTGTGTTGTCCGTGTACCTATGCATATGTGTGCTTGTGTGCCTGCATGAGGGGGTGGAGGTGGGAGGGAAAGAGGGGGAGAGAAGGGAAGGGGAAGAGGGAAAGAGAGAGAGAGAGGGAGAGAGAGTGAGAGCAGGGAAGCAAGGAGGATAGAAAGAGAGAGAACCGCAGAGGGACCTCCAAGCCCAGAGGCCCTGTCCTGCGGTCTCCCTTGGGCTGAGCCTGTCTCAGCAGCTCCCGGGTGCTGGGTCCTGTCTGTTCACAAGCTCTGAGATCAGCACCCTACCCGCTCTCCCTCTGCCCTCCCAACTGTACACAGGAGAACTCGCCATTTCAAGCACAGCACCTTGGATACACTGTACCTTCAACTCTAAATCATTAACGATTTGATCACTCACTTGGTGTGGAGCACACGGAGCTCTTCCCTGGACCAAATGCTCTGGCATGCATCACCTCCTCTTAAAGAAGAGAAGCCCACGGCTCTCTGTCTACCGAAAAGCCACAGGACAGTCTTCAGGAACTGGCTAGGTGAAGGCATTCGAGCTCATGGACTTCACAAACAGTCTCAGCAGGTGTCCCCAAACTACGGCCAGTGGGCCGCATGCAACCCCCTGAGGCCATTTATCCGGCCCCCACCACACTTCTGGAAGGGGCATCTCTTTCATTGGTGGTCAGTGAGAGGAGCACTGTATGTGGCGGCCCTCCAACGGTCTGAGGGACAGTGAACTGGCCCCCTGTGTAAAAAGTTTGGGGATCCCTGGATGGGAACACTCAGATACTCCTGCCTACCTCTAAGGCAGGGGTCAGGAAACTTTTTGGCTGAGAGAGCCATGAACGCCACATATTTTAAAATGTAATTCCGTGAGAGCCATACAACGACCCGTGTACATTACGTATTATCCAATAAAAATTTGGTGTTGTCTCAGAGGACAGCTGTGATTGGCTCCAGCCACCCGCAACCATAAACATGAACAGTAGGAAATGAATGGATTGTAATACATGAGAATGTTTTATATTTTTAACATTATTATTTTTTTATTAAAGATTTGTCTGCGAGCCAGATACAGCCATCAAAAGAGGCACATCTGGCTTGCAAGCCATAGGTCCCTGACCCCTGCACTAGGGGCAGTTTGTTCAGAGGAGACTGCAAGCTGCTGGGGGGAGTCTCTCTCAGGTCTGCCAGCCAAAGAACCTCCGCCCATGATGCTTCAGCGCTGACACGGGAGGTTCCACATATGTGGCCTGACGCAGTGCACTCAGCATGTGCCGGGCTCTTTCGCTTGAACCTAACTACATAGGTTTGTTTTACTAAACATAAAAATAAAATCAATATATATTCTAGTCATCGTTTTCAATGTACCCAGGACTTTTTTGACTGAGTTAAGTAGTTTCACTGTTACCCCTCTTTTTATGATTGTATGCTATGCATAGATGCAGCAAGAATATGTGCATTGCGTAGGGGTGAGAGAGAGGAAGAATGGAAAAACCTTTTAGCTTGCCAAAGTAACCCATGCCTCTAATAAGTCCCCATATTACTTAGCACAGATGTTCTAGAATCAGCAACAGCTGTTGAGCGGGAGTGACACTGAAACTGCCCCGAGTTCGTCACTTATTCCACAAGCATTTGAGTAATGACTATATGTCAGGGACCACGCAAGGCACAGGGGACTGCGCTACAAACCACAGGGCTGAAGTCCCTGTCTCTGGAGTTTCCATCAAGAGTCTCAAGAGCTGAGACAGTGAGACCCAAACCCCTGGTTACAGAGACAAGGACACCAAGACCCAGCGAGGAAAAGGGACTTGCTGCAAACCACGTTGCATGACAGACTGAACTGAAACGGAGTTCCGGGTGTGCCAGCCCTAGTCTGCGCTCCACCCAGAGTGTGCCCTCCACCTCTAACGGAAGAAAGCATCCTCGGTTGGCATCCCTGGCCTATGGCCCAGGGTTGGTCAGAGAAGCATGCAGAGACAGCCAGAGGAGGATCACATATAACACAATGTTGCTGTCGTGGCTTCTGCAGTCTGTTTACTGCCTACTCATGCAAAGCTGAGCACTAGCTTCCAAAGGGCAGACACCCAGACTTGCTAATTATGCATAGGCATTTTAAAGAATAAAACAGGCCTGAAAATATTTATGGAAAGGCATTGCTTAAGAAAAAAAAATCTTGTTCACACCAAAAGAGACTGGCTCTTTTCAGATTCCAAGGAGTTTCAGATGGAGTGAAAAGTGAATTGGCCTGAGGTGAGGTCAGGGGTGGACCTCAGCATGGAAGTCATGCCCATCTAATCCCTAGGGCCCCCACAACTGTCAGCCTCCACTGCTCCACGACTGAGACCAGGAAAATAGAGAGGCGACAGCAGTGAGCCACAAGAAAAGGGCACATAACGACATCAGCTAATATTTACTAGTACCTGGAGCTTCCCCACAGTCACCGAGGCCCCGTATAGCCCACGTGGTGGGCGTTGGTTCCCTCCATCTTTATGAGGAATTGAGCCCCACCTTCCTTACTGATATTCAGCAGGGCTCGACTCCAAGTCTGAGTACATCTGACTCTAACAACCATCTTTTGCCCCCAACAGCAAAACAACACAGGAGTCTTCCCAGGAAAACGTGATGGGACCCAGAAATGCGAGTGAGTAAGGGGAGGAGAAAGGAGAAGGCTCAGATGGGGAGTCCACAGATGTGTAACGAGCATGCTACACACTGGACATCCTGCCAGGCTTCTGCTGGGAGGACACCAAGGACACTGGTCCCTCCTGCCATTGCAACTGGGGCATGGGCCCAGCATTCACCTACTTGTCATGCCTGAAACTGGGGCAACATCTGTGACTGCTTTCTGTCCCTCACCCCCACCTCCTGTAACTTACACCGTGTTGGTCTTTGTGTGTACCATCTGTCTACTCCGCTCATTTGTAAAATGGGGATGGTTGGGTGCCTACTTCATTAATGCAAATGCAGATCAAGTAATTAGTACAGCCCAAGGCACAGAGCAAGTTCTCAGTGACAGGACAGAGCTAGAGTAGGTGTAGGGAGTTCTCACTCAGTGATGTTGTCATTCTTGTGCTTACTTTACCAGCACTTTGAAATGATGGTGAAACTGACACCCGAGTCCTGAGTCCTCAGAGAACAAGATCAAATGCAGGAAAATCTAGAAGTAAATTTCTGGCCAACAGATCCACCCTCTTTGGCTAAGAACACTTTGTGGTGTTAGCTGTTTGCATTTTGCCCATGCAGGACCCCATTCTCCTCTCTGTCTATTTGGATCTTACGATTTCTTCGAGCCCTAAATGGAATACAAGCATTCCAGGAGTGGGCTCCCTGACAGAGTACTTTGAGAGCCGCACTGTCCAACAAGGATACAATGTTGGCCACATGTGTCATTTTCAATTTTATGCAGCCTCCTTTAAAGAGATAGTAAGAATAATGATTGTAATTAAAAATGTTTATTTAACCCAATATATCCATCATATTATCACTTCATTCTGTAATCAATATAAAAATTACTAAGGAGGGATTTTATACTCTTGTTTTTGTACCACGTCTTAAATAGCTGGTGGTTATTTTATATATACTTAGGACACATCTCGATTCAGATTAGCCACATTGCCAGCACTGAGAGCCATATGTGACTAGAGGCTACCATTTTAGACATTGCAAATTTAGAGCAAGCTGAGATGGTTTCTTTAAAGACAAAATCATCTCCTGCATTAATGGGGGGGGGATAAGGAGGTTTATTAGAGTAGCAGGTGGTCCTGTTGGTCTCACTGCCCCCAGGGAATGTGTGAAGAAGGAGACCTTGTCTGGCCACAGCAAATCACACAAATCCATCTAAGGCCCTGCTGATGATACATTCATAGTTTCACACCCCAGCACACAACCAGGCTCTGACTAAACAGACTTTGACAAATACCTTTAGACCTGTACTGGTCCCACCCCAAAACCAGCTTTGTAGAGACAACACCTCTGCATCCCAACACTCTCTTTTTTAATTTACATTTTATTTTTCAATTACATTTAACATTCAATATTATTTTATATTAGTTTCAGGTGTACAGCACAATGGTTAGACAATCATATACTTCACAAAGTGTTCCCCCAATATTCCAACACTCCCTTTTAAACGAGCACCCGTAGTCCCTACATTCCCTAGCTTCCTGACAATAACAGTTTTAAATAATTTATTCATTTCTTTACAGGTTTCCTGAGCACCAACTGTACACTGGGCACCACTCTAGGTGAATGAGATATGACTCATGGCCTGAAAACTGTCAATGGGGGAACATGAGCAATATTAGGACCAGCCTTTTCCTGATCCTTTTTGGAATTGCAATTGGAATTATTGTGAATACATCCCAGACTGGGAATTTGTATGACTGCCTAGGCTGCAATCTGGCCTCTGCTATTGATTTTGGCTTCATTTGTTCACTTGCATCAATTAGCTGCCCTGCACAGCCCCACTGCGTAGTTCAAGGCCACAGGTGTAGGTTTCCCAGAGCCACGGGGTGACCTGGGGAAGCATGCTTATAGCTGTGTCTCCGACCCAAGCCCTTTTCTTTCATGAGGGCCAATCTCCAGCCAACTACCTCTGGCTCCTGGAGGACACCATGGATAAGCAAGAGCCAAGCTTGCCTTAGATTGCTCCTTCTGTCTAGGGCAGTGGTAGTCAACCTGGTCCCTGCCAACACTAGTGGGCATTCCAGCTCTCATGGTGGGTGGCAGCGGAGCAACCAAAGTATAAATAAAAAGATAGATTTAACTATAGTAAGTTGTTTTATAAAGATTTATTCTGTCAAACTTAGCGAAAATCCGACATAAAGTACTTGGTAAGTAATTATTATTATATGCTTTAACTTGCTGTAACTCTGCTTTATAAATTTTATAAAGTAAAGTGACTTCCCTACTTTATAAATCACCATTACTGTGGAACCGGTGGGCGGTTAGAAAATTTTACTACTAACAGAGATACAAAAGTGGGCAGTAGGTGTAAAGAGGTTGACTACCCCTGGTCTAGATGGACCACTCAGAAAACTCACGTACTTATAAGAACAGCTTGTGAAATGGGAGCTTTCAAATTCAAAATTGATATGAAACTCTGGGGCATGATGTTACAGGATGGCTTTTTTTTTTTTTAAGTGCGAGAGAGGGACAAACAGGGACAGACAGACAGGAAGAAAGTGAGATGAAAAACACCAACTCATAGTTGTGGCACTTTAATTGTTCATAGATTGTTTTCTCATATGTGCCTTGACCAGGTGACCCTTTGTTCAGCCAGCGACCTTGAGCTCAAGCCAGTGACCTTTGGGCTCAAGCCAGCAACAATGGGATCGTGTCTATGGTTCCACACTCAAGCCAGTGACCACTGGCTCATCAACTCAAGCTGGTGAGCCCGTGCTCAAGCCAGCAACCTTGGCATTTTGAACCTGGGTCCTCAGTATCCCAGGCCAATGCTCTATCCACTGTGCCACTGCCAGGTCAGGCACAATTATGCTTTGATTAGAGACATTAAACAGCTAACTATCATCTTATTTTTCATGTTAACAGATTTTTTTAACATATAAATAACAAGATCTTATTTGATTAGTTAACCCAGGTAGAAAGAATCATATGCTTGCATTATATTCAATGTTGACAACTCTGATGATATGCCTGTTTTTATTAAACAAAAAACTTAAACTAGCTTTCATTTATTAAAGATTATCCCAGGTCATATAATCATGAAAAACATGTGCATTAGCTTCTATATTTCTGAGAGTTTTAAGAATACTTCATTTATATAAGCACTTATTTTTCTTAAGTGAATTACAGAGATCTTTTTAAAATATCACACAAATGTACACATACATAGGTATACATAAGTAAATACACAAACAGAAATCTTAAATCTTTAAAATTTTTGCCATGTCTCACGTACAGGGATACAGAACTCAAAAGAATAGCTGGATGTAAATCGTGTTTCTGGATGGTAGACTAAGTTAAGATTTACTGCTCAGATGACCAAAGAGTTTACAGAAATATTTTACTCTTTTACACTGTAAGGATTCTTTTAGAAAAGCTATTTTTGGTGCCATTTTGTCCTTCAGACCCTTCTGCATATCAGTCAAGAAGTATACTCCATTGTCTCTCAGAGGCTGGGGATTCTGTCTTTTCAAGAGTGCCCCTTAATATGGACTGTCTTATTTAAGTGAAAGTTCCCAGACTAACCACTAAAATTCTGAATTATCAAAAAAAATTACCCACTTTCCAAAAAGGCTGAAGATTTGGTCCATAGTGGGTATACATATAGGAAGCGAGGGCTTTCAAGGGAGGTAGAGAACGAGTTTTAAACCGAGTGGGACCCATCTTTGTCTTTGAATTCCCTGAAACAGTAGTCGGCAAACCACGGCTTGCGAGCCACATGCGGCTCAATCAGATCGAGAACGTTTTTAGCAAAGGCCAGCTGAGGAGTACCCTAATTAAGTTAATAACAATGTACCTACTTATATAGTTTAAGTTTAAAAATTTTGGCTCTCAAAAGAAATTTCAACCGTTGTACTGTTGATATTTGGCTCTGTTGACTAGTGAGTTTACCGACCACTGCCCTAAGATGTCTTAACTATGAGGGTCCCTCCTTTCAACAGCTGTTCCAAAACACAGGGCATCATGGTTTTCTCCTTTCTTCTTTCTTTTTAACAAAATAGGGTGATTTACTAAGAAGTTTCCACAAGCAAAGACAAGTATATGCAATAAAGTGGGACAGTTGCCAACGCTAAGGGCGCGTGGCTGGGACCCAGGAGAGACCTAGCCTTGAACTCTGTGGTTGGCGAGAAAGCAGTGAGCACAGCGAGCTCTGTGGGCGCTGCTACCTGGCTGCCCCACCCTTGCAGTCATTGGGAATCTTTTGTGGATCCCACTTATGACACCAAAAATAGCAAAATTAAAACCATTAGATCAATAAAGTAATATTTAGTTAGATAGAAGAACAGTTCAGAAACTAGAAACTGTCCGTTCAAAACTGAAATAAAATTCAGAGGCATGACATTAAAGGGTAAAAATTAGGAACCTGTTTAACCTTTACAATGATTGATTATTACAACATGATTTCTCGGATGGTAGGGGTTTGGTTAGAAGTGAGTACATTTACCATTTTAGGAAGAGAGAATGGGGGTGGGGGGCAGAGAGAATGAACCAAGTTTCTTTCATGATGATTAGAGGCATTTACAAGAAATAACTTAAGTTAAATTTTGTTTATGTTTGTAAGTTGGATTCTGTTTTGCCTAAATGGCTTAAATGTCTTTGTCAGCTCAGGGAATTTTCACATCTAGTCTCCATTTTGTATCTAATTTTAACGGTGGGCACAGATGTAGGTAGGGGTGGTGGATTGGCAGTGTGAGTGTGTGCAAGCTCTCTTCTGACGGTTTCTGCTCAGTGAGATAGCAAGACAAGATCACCAACTGAGAGTGAAACTTGGAAGAGAAAGAAAGTAGAATTCAAATATGAGCGTGGGAACAGACTGGACGCAGTAAAATGTCTCACTGGAAGTTAGTGTCGTGAACTCAAGGTGCGACGAGTCAGTGGGGCTGTGTGCACTTCTCTGGGCCTGCT
This sequence comes from Saccopteryx bilineata, assembly GCF_036850765.1. Classification (NCBI taxonomy): domain Eukaryota; kingdom Metazoa; phylum Chordata; class Mammalia; order Chiroptera; family Emballonuridae; genus Saccopteryx; species Saccopteryx bilineata. The sequence continues at coordinate 14,452,923 of NC_089500.1, read as the reverse complement.
CAGCTCTGTACGCACAGGGGACTCTGATCTCACGAGGGTTGGAATTTTGAGAAGAATGTAAATATAATAGTAAGCCCTGGGAATTACGGTGGGTAAGGAGGAAGGGAGGCCCTGGTGGGAGAAGATGAAGGACGGTGTAAAGGGGGTAGGGTCAGTCCACTGCAGGTCCTGAGCAAGGATTAGTTATTAGATTTGGGGGCCGGAGAGAAGGAACTGAATAGATGTGCTGAGCCACCTTGGGCATGAGTCTTATATTATGGTCCCTCAGTTTACTTATCCATAAAATGGGGATCATGATAATACCAGGAGCTGTTTTGAGAATAAATGTGTCAACAATAAATGTTAGTTCTCTTAGTTGAATTTTGAATCTTGAATGTGATACCTGACCCCTGGAACAATGACCACATGCAAAAGCATTTTGTGATAGCATTTTGACACTATCAGTTTGTCACTAGCACTTAGGATGTTCTGTGGCATCAACCTCATTTGTAGGCAGGCGATGGGGCCACCTGAGTAGAAGCCCCCATTTGCCAAAACATCCTCTAACAGTTTGTTACAGTGCCAAGAAGTCCATCATTGTTGATATGCCTTAACTAGAAAGCAGTGTGGCGAAGGGGTCCCAAAGCAGGAGTCAAAAGAATTAAACTGACCCTAATTCTACAATTTCTAGCTGTGTGACCTTAGGTAAGCAACTTAACCATTCTGAGCTTGAGCTTTGGTTTTCTCATTTAAAGGTGAGAATGATAATACTTGCTCTACCTGCCTGTGTATTACGAGACTCAAAATTATATATGGCAGTAACTTCCCTCAGTAGCAAGGGGAACCACGAAAAACATGGAGAAGTTAACCTGACATCTCCAGTTATGTTTTTCAAGACATTTGAAACTCAACATGATAAATACCAAATTCATGCCTATCCCAAATTTGCTCCTTTTCCATGGTTCTACCCATTATTGAATGCCGCCACCACCATCCATCCATATAGTTGCTCAGGACATAAACCAAAGAGTCATTAACTCTTATCTTTTGCTCACCATTCCCATCCAGTTCATCACCAAATACCGCTGATTTTCTTTTTAAAATATCTGTGGATTCCATCTACTTCTCTCCACCCCCACCCTAATCCCAGCCAATACCACCCGTTGCCTGAAAAGCTGCAACAGCCTTTAACTGACCTACCCTTCCCCACTCTTGGCCCTCCACTGACTTTTCTGGATCTTTCTCTCTCTCTCTCTCTCTCTCTCTCTCTCTCTCTCTCTCTCTCACACACACACACACACACACACACACACACACACTAAAGCTGCTTTAAAAAATCTTCCAAATGTTTTGAGATAAAGACCAAAATTCTTAGCACAGCCTGGACCCTACTCTACAACTTGACTTTAACCATTCTCCCCACCCTCTGCTTTATACAACCAGTTGGGCTTCTTTTAGTTCCCCAAAGGCACCATGCCACAGGGCCTTTGTACATGCCTCCTCTTTTTTCTTGGGCACTCTCCCATTCCATCCCTTTTATTCAATTCTACTCTTCCTGCAGATTTCAGCTCCCAGCACAGTCATCATTTGCTAAGGGAACTGCTTTCAACCTCCCTCTGTATCCTTTTGGTGACCACGTCATCTCCCTCCATAGCACCTACCACCCTGATAGTTTCATAGTTTCTTATAAAAAAATGACATTCCATTTAATTTGTGCTGACTATTATGTTCACAACATAAAGCACAGTGTCTGGCATGTAGCAGGAACTTTACAAATAATTGTTGAGTGAATGAATATGGTTCGCAGAAGCAAATTTGAAGCCAACTCTTAAAAACAAACAAATAAACAAAACCCCTCAAGTTTGTTAGGTAATTTTTTAATTTCCTCTGTGCCAAGACTAGTTTTTGACATGTGGTAGCATCTTTATGCTGAAATGTCCCATATGCTCTCCCATTCTTCTGAACGCACTTGAGCAAGCAGGTCTGGTACAGAGAGATTGCCAGATGCTCTGTCTTCCCCAGCACCAAACCTGTTTCCTGCCAGCACACCCCAGCTGCTGCCGATGAGCCTGCAGGTGACTCTCCCCTCTGGCTTAGGAGCATTCATTTCCTTAGGAGCCTTGTCAATGGCTTCGTCCACCTCAGCTATCCAGCTTGCTCAACACAGGGACTCATTTCAGCAGGCTCTCCTGAAAATTCTCTGGTTGACCTCTGTTTTTCCCATCTATGAAACCCATAACCAGCAATGTAGCGGGAGGTCAGGCTCCACCCCCAAGGCTAGGTGGCTGTCCAGGTCAGGTACGGGGTTATCCTTCTACCTCCAATGAAGTGGACCCCTGGAAGTCCCCTAAGGGCACCCATACCTTTTCCCTGCATCCCACCCTGGAGGACAGATCCCAGGTATGGCAACTGTGAGAGGTGTGTTTTCCATAAAAAATACTGAGTTTTTCAACCTAAATGAGATTTAAGCCAACATGAAAGATGAAACCTGCTATTTTTTCTTTGTTAAAGTCCTTCATGTCACATCCAGCAAAAACAGTTGCCCATATTGTGGTATGTATTGTCTAAGCTTTTGTTTATACAGAGGAAGCGGGGTGGGGGGTGGGGGTGGGGGTGGGGAGACACTAGATGCTGGAAGGGACTGGGAGGGGAGGGAGAAACGAATGAAGGAAACAGGCAGAAAGGAGGGAGATCGTAGAGAGAAGACACAAAGAGAAAGAGGAATGGAAAAAAAGAAGCTCATTCAGGGGGATTTTTTATTATTAAATTCCAAGCCAAGGAAGCTGTGTACTGGGACTCCCCGTTTTCTCCTGAAGCCCGAAGGCAAGCCAAGGTGCTGTGTCAATTACAGGAAAAATCAATGAAGATACTATTCAGGAGTCCTTTCCACCATTCACTGTGGACGGTATCCTTCACTTTCTAGCACTGATTCATTTACTTTCAGCCTCTCTGGAGGCTGCTGACATATTGCTATCTCTGAAGAATCGGAAGCAAAATCGCCTTTATTTCTTACTGCAACTTGTTCCTCTGCACAGTTTGTTACAGACGCTGCCATCTGACCTTGCCACGCCTGTAGGATGGAAGGGCAGGACCTCGCGGGGCCACATCACAGATCTGGGTGCCTCCTTCCACCCCGGCATCTCCTGCAAGGTGCCCAGAGCCCTGTAAGGCCTCCAGCTGGCAGGCTGCGAACCTTGCCTGTTATTACCCCCAGTCCCTTCATTGTATCTGTCCTGACTCTAATAAATTACACCTGCTCCTAGCACCCTCCCTACTCAATAGCATGATGGAAAAAGCCTTCTTGGCATTGACAAAGGAAGCACAGGTGTGACCAGGCAGGAGGAACATCCCAGAGCAGCCTGGTGGCTCAGGGGTGCAGCCCCACATGGCTGAAATCCCACCCTAACAGCCATTCATTCAAGTCAAGAAATGTCCTGCTCCTTTGGGCTCGTTTTAGATTTCAGACATTTCAGGGGGCAAACCTTCCATCTCTGTACTAGTTTCTAATTGCTGCTGCAACCGACTACCAAAACTATGACTTAAAAACAACACAAATGTGTTCTCTCACAGTCCTGGAGCTCAGAAGTCTAAACTGGGTCAGCGGGGCTGCATGGAGGCTCTAGGAAGGGATTCGTCCGCTCGCTTTCTCCTTGACTCCTGGCTGTGCTCCTCCATTCTGGAAGCCACAGCAGAGCATCTTCCGATCTCTGTCCCTCTGTCTCCGTCTCGGGGTCTCACTGCTTCCATCATCACATCACCTTTTCTACCTCCGCTTGCTTTGTCACATGTCTTTCTCTGCCTTTGATGCTCCTGTCTCCCTCTTTTCTTTTTCTTTCTTTCTTTATTGATTTTAGAGAGAGAGGAAGGGAGAGTGACAGAGAGACAGGAACATAGATCCGTTCCTGTATGTGCCCTGGCCGGGGATCAAACCCACAACCTTTGCCTATCAGGACGATGGTCTAATCAACTGGGCTATCCAGCCAGGGCTCCTGCCTCCCTCTGATGAGAATCTTTGTGATTCCATTGGGCCTACCCTAATAATCCAGGATAATCTTCCCATTTCAAAGTCCTTAAATTAATCATACCTGCAAAGTTCTTTTTGCCTTATAAGAAAACAGACTCACAGGTCCTAGAGATTAGGACAGAGACAATTGGGGAGGGTGGCACTATTCTACCTACCACATTCGCCGACGTTGAGTGTGTATGAGGGATGCAATCATATTTCTTCCCAGCTAGGTAACGGGAGATAACTGAGGAGACTCAAGAGCTGGGTAAAGAAGGCTGGGTACTAACAGGGGACAGAGAGTTCAAAATTAAGAGGTATAAATGACAGAGTATGAATTTCAATGACCTTTTTTCTGATTTTATGTGACTAATATTCAAGAAAAAAAGAAAAAAAAAGCAGGCAATAGAACAGATGCCCCTTCCCCCACCCCAACCCACCCTCACACACAGATGGTTAAGGAAAATAGATTAAACAAATTCTGATATTTTTCTAGAATAAAACATTACTCTCCCCCCCAAAAAGGTATGAGCTCCTGGTCCATTCAACAACATGGTTGAATCTCAAAAATATTTTGAGTGAAAAAGAAGAGACACAAAAACTGTATACTGCATGATTCCATTTATAAGAAGTTTGAGACCATGAAAACTGATATATGCTGGGAAAATCAGAACAACTGTCTATATGAAGTGGTAATTGACTGGAAGGAGGCATAAGGAATATTCTTGGTGACATAAATGTTCTAAATCTTTACTGAGGTCATGGTTACACAGGTATATACATTTAGCAAATTGTACACTTAAGGTCTATATATTTCTCTGTAAATAAATTTTGCCTCAATTAGAAAATTAAAAAAAAAAAACAGTTAAAGAGAGAGGGTAGATTGAAAGATTTAAACATACATGTATGTAATCAGACTTCTAGAAGAAGAAAACTGAGGACATGATGCCAAGGCAATATTCAAGAGGAAATGGCTAGGAAGTGACAAGAGATGATGACTCCTCAGATGGGGAGGGCATCCCAAGTGGCAAGCAGAATAAACAAAGACAAGTTCCCACTGAGATACAACATAGTAACACTGCAGGAGACTAAGACAAAGTCATGAAAGCTCTGAGAGAGAGACAGGGATAGACATATATATAGAGAGAAGATTTTCTACAGAATATGCTCATTAAACTGACCTTCATCTTTTCAGCAACCGCAATGGGTGTCAGAAGACAACATCTTCAAAGTGCTGAAAGAAAATGTCATAAAAGCACATACTCTGCTAAAGGGTCATTAAAGAGTAAGGACAAAATAAAGACATTTTAAATATACAAACAGGTGTTTCTTGATCCACACCAACACTCCCTCTCTGTACAAACTACCAGAAAGGATGTTCTTCTGCAAAAGGAAAAGTCAAATTAGAGCTAAGGTGTGGGCTACTCAATAACCCCAGAAATGGTCAAATACATTGGCAGCTTTCATTAGCTAGTAATTATAACCAATCAAAAAGACATCTCATTTTTCTTTTAAAAGGTAAATATTAGGCCCTAGTACAGGGATGGCTCAGTGGCTAGAGCATCACCCCTGCCCACCAAGGTTGTGAGTTCAATCCCTGGTCAAGGCACATCTGAGAAGCAATCAATGAGTGCACAACTAAATGGAACGACTAAGTGGAACAGTGAGTTGATGCTTCTCTCTCTCACTCTCTCTCCCTCATTCCTCTCTCTATCAAATCAATAAAAAAAAATTTTAAAGGTAAGTAATATTCAATCAATATATTGAATATTCATTGTAGAAAACTTGAAAAATACCAAAAATTATAAAGAAAATATAAAAACCAATGACAGCCTAGCATGTAGACATCACATTGCTGTTTCCACTGATCTGACATCCATCACTGAGGCCCTATTCCAGTGCATAATTTTTCCAGGAAGATTTTTAAATAATATACATTATTACACTGAATGAATACAACCAAAATCTTTTGATTTGTTGCTGTATTTAACTATTTTTCATAGTGTTTCTATAAATATCCTTATGCATATTTTTATGAGTCACTATTTTGTTAGGATAAGTCTTTGGCAAAGACTGTTCTAGAAAATTCTGACCCTCGTGGCAAGACCTGGCCTTGTTGAAACTAATGGGCTATTCAAGTCCCCTCAAATGAAAGCCGCTGGGAGAATGAAAGGCCAAGATGTAACTTCAACAACAGAGGAAGAATACACAGTGGGAAAGGATAGTCTCTTCAACAAAAGGTCCTGAGAAATCTGGATATCCACATGCAAAAGAACGAAATTGGACCCTGATCTTACATCAAAGACAAAATCAACTCAAAATGGACTAAAGATTTAAATGTAATACCTGAAACTGTAAAGATCCTAGAAGAAAACACAGGGGAAAAAATCATGACATCGGTCGTGATAATTAAGTTGTAGATATGACACCAAAAGTGACAACAGCGAAACTAGACAAGTGGGACCACAGCAAACTGAAAAGCTCTGCACGGCAAAGGAAGTCGTCCATGGAATGAAAAAACATCCTATGGAATGGGAGAAAATATTGGCAACCATATTTTAAAGGCTTAATTTATATAAAGAACTACTACAATTCAATAGCAGAGAAAATAAACTAATAACTTGATTTTTTAAAATCGGCTAAGGACCTCAATAAGCATTTCTTCAAAGAAGACAAAGAAATGGTTTAGGGAAAGGTATTCAGTGTCACTACTCATCAGGGAAATGCAAATCAAAACCACAGTGAGATATCATCTCGTATCTGCTTGGATGACAATTATTAAAAGAGAGAGAGACAAACAACCATTGTCCAATGTGCAGAAAAATTGCAACCCGAGTACGATGATGGAAATTTAAAAAAATGTAGCCACCATGGGAAACAGCATGAAGTTTTCTCAAAAATTAAAAATAGAACTACCATATGGTCCAGCAATCTTAGCTCTTGGTGTATATCCAAAGGAATTGAAATCAGTATCTCAGAAAGATGTGAGCACTTTCCTGTTCTTTGTAGCACTATTTGCCATAGCCAAGATGTGGAAAACCTATATGTCCACCAATGAATACATAACAAAAAATGTGGGATATAAACATAAATATAAAAATACGTACAGACACAGCGGCATATTATTCAGTTTTCTAAATAAGGAAATACTGCAATCTGAGATAATATGGGTGAAGCTTGAGGACATGATGTTAAGTAGAATGAGCCAGCCACACACAGTCGAACATACACCGTATGATTCCACTTAAATGAAGTGTCTCTAAAACAGCCAAACTCATAAACAAATACCGAAGTGGTAACAGCCAAACTCATAGAAACAAATACCGAAATGGTAACAGCCAAACTCATAGAAACAAATACCGAAGTGGTAACAGCCAAACTCATAGAAACAAATACCGAAGTGGTAACAGCCAAACTCATAGAAACAAATACCGAAATGGTAACAGCCAAACTCATAGAAACAAATACCGAAATGGTAACAGCCAAACTCATAGAAACAAATACCGAAGTGGTAACAGCCAAACTCATAAAGACAAATACCGAAGTGGTAACAGCCAAACTCATAGAAACAAATACCGAAGTGGTAACAGCCAAACTCATAGAAACAAATACCGAAGTGGAGTTTGCCAGGGGCTGAAGGGAGGGAGGAGGAGGGACTTACTAAGCGATGGGTATAAAATTTCAGTTAATGAAAGATGAATAAATTCTGGGGCTCTACTGTACAGGACTGCCCACAGATAACAATACTATATTAGTACACTGAAAAATTTGTGAGAAGGGTACATTTCTTATTAAGTGTTCTTATCACAATAAAATTTTAAAACTTTTTTAATAATAAAAGAAAAAAAGATGTTATTTTGAATCTGCCTCTTTCCTACGCCCGACAGCGGTCCCTGGGCTCCAGGGTTCTCCTATGAAGCAGTGGACGGGACGGGGCAGTGCCCAGGCCCTCAGTGCTCTAACGTGCAGTGACTCTGTGCCACACAGGCGAGACCCTTCCGCTCAGACCCCAGGGGGCAGCCCTGACCCGGTCCCCCCAGGAAAGGCCCCGACTCTGACACAGTGGAAAATCCTCCCTAGTTCCAGCTTCTCCGGCAAGTGACCCAGAAGCAAAAGCACACAGAGAGAGGTCACACAGAAACTCAGGCGGGTGGGGTCAGGTTGCCGGGAAGGCTGACTGCGCCTGCAGGCTCTGCTCTGGCTCAGGTGCTGGGGGACGCCGGGGTGCCTTGGCTCTCGCTCACCTGCTGGGGTGTCCTGGGACCTGTCCCCTCTGCCTCTGCCCATCTGCCCATGAAACAGACCACAAGTGTTGGACGCTCTAGCACGGTCCCTCCCACAAGCCGAGGACAGGTAAGGCGACGCCTCTGGGGTCTGGGAAGAGGCATCAAAAAATCTGTGTTCACCATACTCTTTCATACTTATTTGAATGCAAAAATCTTTGCCCAGCTCTTGGTTTTGCGTACCCCCAGGACAGATGACAGCGTCTCACAGAGGGTAGTGCAGCCAGGCTACAGAAGCCAGGGGTCCCTCTGACTCCTCCGCCCCCACCCTCGGGGCTTGCTGTCAGCACCTGCTTCTGGTCTCCAGCTTGGGAGCTCCTCCAGGTTTTGCTCCTGGATTTATACTTGGCTGTCTCCAGGGTCAGTGACCTCGGCAGCTTCTTCAACCCAGACACCGGCTTTGCTGCAGAGGAGGGCTTCCTACCTCAGTCCCCAGAATCCCTTTGTCCAGTGCCAGCGAGGAGACAGGGGTATATCTGACTCCACATCCCAAAATTCAGTTCCCGTTGGGAACAGTGTCAGATGAGGCCACTCTGGCTCGATGCCTTCCCCCAACATTTGTTTCTAAGTACGTCTGGCCAAAGAGGACACCCAGGGCAGCTAGAAAGGAGAAAGGTGCCATGGGACGGGCGAGAAGGATGAGCAGAGCAACCAAAGGATAACTTACAAATGGGGACGGAGCTAGAGAAGCTCTGGGGGAAGGGATGTGCTTGCAGGCAGCCACCTCTGTGCATTGTCTCCACGAGGGCACCAAGGAGTTCAGCTCCGGCGGGGAAGGGCTAGCCTCTCCCATCTAAAGTTGATGCTCACCCAACCGACAGCTGACCTAGCTCTGCAAGGAAGAGCAAACCTCTCTTGAGCCTTTAGATAGACTATCTATAGGCCAATTTTCCAAAAACACTTGCTCAAGTCATTGGTGCCTTAGACTAATTGTTTCCTTTTCAGTAGTGGCAGCCTGGAATTTTTCATGAGACAAATGGTGCCGGCCAGAAATTTCTTGAAATCAATGGTCTCCAAAGTTTTGCCAATTACTCATCTCTATTAGCAAAGGTTTTAGATGCATTCACAATCTATGTATATTTAAAAATGTATAAATTATATAAACTATACCTGTATATTTGTAAATTATAAAGCAAACACAAAACTAGGCATTTTCAAAAAATGAGTGGAAAATTAAATACAGCTGGAAGATCTACTGTTTATTTCTCCACTCCAGCCAATCATCAGCTATAGCTCACGTTAGAGGCCACAGCTCTACACCTCACTGTCTGTTACCTTTTTGTTTTCCATAAACTTTGCTGGAGGTGCCATAATTCTGCTTAGCCATGCATCTCATAAGTGCCAACTTTCTGTGAAATGTGAATGTCCTTGTCACTTGGATGACTGTGTCTGAGGGTGGGAACAAGAGACGAAGGGTTAATGCCTGCCCTGGAGCTCGAAGGATCAGCCTACACATTCTGTGACAATTCAGAGTGCCTACGTGATGGTTGTGTGCCAGGCACTGGGTTGGGCACAGTGGGAAAATCAAGGAGGGCCGGGCAGGGAGCATGCTCTCTGAGGCACTCCATCTGCACTACAGGAGGGGAAGGGTGTGCACATCACTCCGATTCAGGGCAGACAGGTAGTAAGAAAGGCAGTGGACCGTGGGAATGTGACAGGAGAGCTGGGAGTAGTAGGGTTTGTGCTGGTCTCCAAAGGGTAGGCACTGACATGTGGGCTAGTGAGAAAGACTCCCAGGAGAGGGGCTCAATGTCCCCAAACTTAAGGTAATAAGGCAAATCAGTAAAGCTGTGAGTTTGGGAAGATGAGGGGAATCCAGCAAAGAACTTCGAAGGAACAGTCAGCGAGAGAGAAAGAAAACTCACAGGAGCATCAAGCCTTGAATCTAGAGACGAAATGTTGCAAGAAGAGAGCGATTGCCTGTGTTGAATAATGTTGATAGTTCTGTAACCTTGGGAGAAAAGGTAGACCATTAGATTTCACAACAGGGAAGTCATGGGTGACCTTGGCAGGAGTGGGTTCTGTGGAAGGTACAGACAAAAGCCTCATCAGAGTGGGTGCTGGGGAGAGTTGGAGACTTGAAAAATAGACAATTCTCTCAAGTATACCACACCACACTGTTAACTATACCACATAGTAACTACACAGCATGGTGTACTTATAAGTTGCTAAGAGCAGCCTGACCTGTGGTGGCACAGTCGATAAAGTGTTGACCTGGAATAATGCTGAGGTCACTGGTTCGAAACCCTGGGCTTGTCTGGTAAAGGCACATGTGAGAGTTGATGCTTCCTGCTCCTCCCCCCTTCTCTCTCTCTCTCTCTCTCTGTCTCTCTCTCTCTGTCTCCTTTCTCTAAAATGAATAATTAAAATCTTTGTTAATGATTTTTTTAAGTTGCTAAGAGTAGATCTAAAAGCATTCTCACCACACACACAAAAAGAGTCAACTATGTTAATTGTGTGGAGTTATAGATATGTTCATTATCTTGATCTCGGTAACAACTCTACAATAAGTATGTATATCAAATTATCACATTGTACACTTAATTATATTTGTCAATTATTTCTCACTCAACTTAAAAAAAAGAATAGACAACTCTTTTGAGGAGTTTTGCTATAAAAAGAGACAGCTAGGAAGGTAACTGAAAGAAGGGATATCAAAAGAAGGATTTTTTTTAAGATGGGAGAAATAAAAGCATGCTGGTAGGCTGTAGGGAGTAAATGAACAGAGAGCAACCATCAGATGACACAGGAGAGAAGTGCTCAACCAATGCCCTTGAGTACAAGAGCAGACAGGGTCTAGCGCACAAGTTCAAGGGCTGCAGACCTTGTCTGGGTCATTCATCACTGAATCACCAGAGCATGGAACACTGCTTGGGCACACAGTATGTCCTCATTAAATATTTAATGGATGAAGACACAGTATCCCGCTGAGCTCAAAGATGCTCTGGGGGGATGCTCAAAGTTATCACCTGGTTCAGGCATAAAATGGGCAGGACCTTGGTTAAATGGTTCAGAAAGAAAGAAGGAAATTGAGAAAAATATATTCTTTTCAAAGGAGAAATGTTAGTACTAACATTCATATAATTGATTATGGATGGGCATTACCAGAACAGTCTCATGCCGGCAACCTTAAAAAAAATTTTTTTTTTTTTTAAATTTCTATAAAGGAATTCACAGGACCTGGAACTGAACCTAGGAAGTCAGTCAGTGTCTAAGCAAGTCGAGTTCCAAAGTCACTCTGGTAGTTTCTCTACTTCCGCCAGTCAGTGCTCTGCACGATCTCCCTCTGTGTTCCAAGGGACCAAAGAGCCTTTCTCTGTGATCACCATATGGGCACACAGACAACAGATGAGTGGACCCACCCTGGTCCAGTCAGTGCCCGGAGCACAGCCTACCACAGCTTTCCCACCAGAGCCCCAGGGCTGGGCACTGTCAGCCAAGTGGGGAGACTAGGATGCAAGCCTGGTTAAAAGAGAAAGGAGATTCAAAGCTGATTTACAGGACAGGAAAGAGGAGGCTATTGCAAGCAGTTAAATGGCTGCAAAACATTTGGAAGAACTACGCTGTAGGAGGAAAGAAAATAATGTGCTCAGGTTTGAACAGGTTTGGTTTGAGAAGACAGTGGCACGTCTAAGAAATGGCATTAGAGGGGTGAGACTAGACTGCAGGTGAGGACTGTAGACACAGATGTGACATTCAGTCAAGTAGATGTGATCAATCATCCAGTTACTGAGCATGCATATGCCGTAGGTTCCGGAACTAGCCTAGGCTCTGGAGCTGCAACACCAATCAGAACAAAGCCTCCACTCCTGCACGGCTTACACACTAATACCCAAGCTCTTCAAAACAAGGGGCCCTTTGCACAGCCTCCCACACTGTTCCCCGGACCTTGTGTGACCATGCAGAGAAGAGAACATGGTTGAAGTCATGTCAGTTGGGAAGACAAAACAAAGACGGAGAAGAAAATAAGACAGGGAGGTGCCATCAGAAGAGAACAGGGGACCTTGAGCGTGTAAGGTCATGGAACGCAAAAGAGTGAGTTTAAAAAAGGAATTCATGTCCAATGGGTCCAGGCAAGTAGCTTAGAAAAGCCATTCAATCCGACATGAGGGTGGCCACTGGTTAGCTTCTAGCAATGGTTTTTGATCCCCAGGGTGCATCAGAATCACCTGACGAGCTTGAAGACCTGCGGGACCTGAGAATATGTGGATTACACCTCCCTGAGAAAGGGGGAACTAGAGAAAGGCCAACAAATCTTAAAGAGTTAATCATTTATACAGATGGGGAAAAAAGACATGGAGATGCTTAGCCAGTTGGCCTGGGATGGGGCTGGGACACTGGCCCGTATTTTTCAGTTGTCCTGGTGACTTACATGTGCAGGTACAGTCGGGAAACATTGCTTTAAGTAAAGTGATGTCAGCAATAGAAGCTAGATTGCAGAGAATTAAAGAAAGGAGGGTTTATTATTTTTTTTAAGGAGACGAGCTAGCAGTCTTAACATCAGACATAGATGTCTAGCCTACGTCGGCCACCCTGCTGTGTGATTTAACCCTCGTGTCTTATCTATGAAATCGGGACACGAATACTTGCTGTGCCCAACTCTCAGTTTCCTTGGGAGGTCAAGATGGGATAATAGATGTGAGAATGCTTTACAAAAATGATTTAAGTGCTATAAAAATGTAAGATTTATACAGTTGTTGGTTTTTTCCCCCCAAAGATGACCCTAAAGATAGTGATTATCAACTGCAAATACCTATGTGGAACCAGCATCCCTTTCCACACAGAGCTCACAAAGAGAGAGCCCTTTGATGAGTGCTCATAGCCACTATCTGAAGGGACATGGCTGTCGGCAACTCGAGCTTTGTCACAGCCAGCCTTGGATGGGATCTACAATAGATGCTGTTGCCACAGTCTTACAAAGCCCACCTAAAACTGCTAAATACATATCCAACATAAAACTGAAGAGTCGAAGGATGCTCCTGCAAACATTAAAAAGTAAGTTTAATGCCATAAAGTCCCCATGTACTTGTCAATCTTTTTTTTTTTTTTGTATTTTTCTGAAGCTGGAAACGGGGAGGCAGTCCGACAGACTCCCGCATGCGCCCGACCGGGATCCACCCGGCATGCCCACCAGGGGGCGATGCTCTGCCCATCTGGGGCGTCGCTCTGTTGCAACCAGAGCCATTCTAGCGCCTGGGACAGAGGCCAAGGAGCCATCCCCAGTACCTGGGCCAACTTTGCTCCAATGGAGCCTCGGCTGCGGGAGGGGAAGAGAGAGACAGAGAGGAAGGAGAGGGGGAGGGGTGGAGAAGCAGATGGGCGTCTCTCCTGTGTGCCCTGGCCAGGAATCGAACCCGGGACTTCCGCACGTCAGGCCGACGCTCTACCACTGAGCCAACTGGCTAGGGCCGTACTTGTCAATCTTAATTGGTACAGAGAATGGGAAAGCCTAGGAGAGATTAAGAGGTACCTGTGAGCACAGGTGATACTGAATGATGACAAAAGCCTGATTCCCTGGCCGATGGGAAGGGACTGGCCAAGACTGAGCCAACACCAGCAGTAGAATTCAGTGACCGCCTTGGGGCTACTTCAGGCGCCTGGATGTGCCTGCCTATACATAACCCATCATGCCGGGTCTCCAGGGGAAGCCGTGGTACTTTCAACCCTGCACATTCTGACTGCCCTTGAAGTAGAGCCTTCTGCTAGGTGAGCAGCAGTACCTGTTTGTGGTGGCTATGTTCCAATAGGGAGGCTTTCTTTAATCATAGATGACCATAGAGGTGAAGAGTAGTATTACAACATGCTATCTAGTCACTTTCATTTGATGCTTTCCTTCAGTAAAAACACAAGAAATACAATCCTTTGTCAAAGAAATAGCACACATAATGGTTAGGTTTTTTTTTTTTCTAATAAGCAGCTTGAAGTCAAAGCAAGAATAAAAGGATGAGCAAACTTCTACATAGAAATTAATCCAGGTGTCCGATAACTGGTGTGAGCACCAGAGATAGGGCAGGGGGGATCGTCACCCTTCTCTCATACCCGAGCCCTCCCAGCTCCTTCTACTCTGGTTGCTGTCAGGGAGAAAGTGCTAATTACGTTCGCAACCTGCCTGTAACTCCTGAGATGCTCTCTGCCCAAACTCTTCCACCTCTGGGAAGGCGTGCTTCAGGACTGCCCCCTTAAAATAGAAGTGCAGATGCTCCCTCATCTTATACCATGTCCAACGGATGTAGACACTTTTGCATGTAAAACTGTACAATGGAACAAAATAGAATTTTAAAACGAAGATATGAAGGATTCTTCAGAAGGTTTACATCAATCCTCTTATCCATTGAAAAGTCACTTTGTGTTCAAACAGCACTGTAAAAACTAACCATAAAGAGAAAGGGATACAGAAGTCACGGTGGGTACCACATCCTCTGCATTTTAAATGAAAAATGTGCACTTCACAGAAGCATCTTTCATGCCCCCATATAGACCCTAAGCTTCTAGCATGAGAGGCACCAAAATTTGGTGAAAAGAGAAATAATTATGCAGTCATTTGGTCCTATATTACTTTTTTTAAAAAGCTCTTGTGAACTTGCCCAAGTTACTTAACCAACCTGAGTCCTCCCCTCCCCCCATATCTATGGAAATGAATGAAAACACTATGACATAGCATTATTGTGAACATGACTTGATATAGGACAGGGAGGTCCATGATCTCAAACATGGCAGAGTGCAAGCTCTCCCCACACAATTTAAGACTGAGCTTTTTTAAAAAAACACTGAGATTTCTTTTTAAAGATTTTATTTATCGATTTAGAGATAGGAGAGAAAGAGACCGACAGGGTGGGGGGGGGGAGCGGAAAGCATCAACTCATAGTACTTGCTTCTTGTACGTGCCTTGACTGGGCATGCTGGGGGTTTCGAACCAGCGACCTCAACCAGCATTCCAGATTGACTTCCTATCCACTGCACCACCACAGGTCAGGCAAGACTGAGTTTTTCAATATGAGGAAGTCCAGTAAATGCTTAGCCCTGTGCATTCCCCATGAACAGAATACAAGAAATCTCAGGTAGGGGAGTGGGCCTGTAATTGGCGGAGAGGAGTCAAGGGCCAGGGAAGGGGATCCTTGTCAGTCCAGCCTTCAACAGTTCCTACC
Organism: Saccopteryx bilineata; assembly: GCF_036850765.1. Lineage (NCBI taxonomy): Eukaryota > Metazoa > Chordata > Mammalia > Chiroptera > Emballonuridae > Saccopteryx > Saccopteryx bilineata. Next base: position 14,437,513 of record NC_089500.1, on the reverse strand, counting down.
ATTTCCTCTGTGGAAGCAGCACTCATCAATAAGTCAGCAAGTGGTAGTGCAGTCTTTAAAATTACATGGAAATGTTACCTTTTCCTTTTGTTCTTGCTGCTGTAATACACAGAGGTGAGTGTATTTTGCCCTGCTCTGAAAGATATGTTGTTGACAACTATAGGTTCAGAAGCACAAGACACAAACACTGCCCCAAACTCACAGTGAGGCTAAAATTAGATTTATTTTTACAACAGCCCCCCCCCGTACCTAGGTAATATTAATGTACCTGCTCCAACTGTGGGTGATTTCCAACACCCACAGTCAGTGCAATAAAGGGACACAATAGACAGAAGAATAGGTTAAAATTTAACTGTAAGATTATTTTTCAAGTTGCTTCTCCAAGTACAATACCTTAGCTTCTATAAAAAGTAATTGTTGCAAACACTTGAAATGGTGGATATTCTATGCAAAGACCTGGGAGATTAACACAATTGAACATAATAGCTCCTTCCAAACTGTTTCCTAAGGACTGGGCCACAAAAAGCCTGCAGATAGCTTTCCAAATATGTTTTATTTATTCAGTGAAGAAAAGGCTCTTTGAAGTTCTTGTGTTCCTTTCACACAGAAGTGCTTCACTGGGCTTTAAGGAAAGCATTTGTCTGGAGGCACAAAATGAGCAATTCCTCGGCTTCTAGAAAATAGAACCGGTGCAAACATCTGGGATGTTAAAAAATTATGCAAATTCTTCTGTAAAGATACAGACTAGAGCCTTGACAAAAATATCATTTCAAACTAGTCTCAGAATTTATGTTTAAAAAATTAATACACACTCGGATATTTGCAGATGCGTGGAGTATCTATAACAGCAAACAGTGGCTGTCTCTGCAGAGATGAAGATGGGAGGGAGTTTTCTTGTCCAGAGTGCATCTCTCCTATAGTCTCGATTTTGTACTATGTGCACGTGTTAATATGAATCTAGCTTACCAAACCAATTAATTTAATTAAATGTGGTCTCCTCAATAGTCCAACCAATTCATGCATCCCAGTAGAGGTGGATGGTCTTTCTCTCCAATCAGTCCTGGAGACAGACCTTGTCCCGCCTGGACCTTAAGTACAGTGTACCTGCCACCGAGAAGTTCCCTGCCTTCTTCCCACACTGAGCTCAGCTGGCCTGGGTGTTGAGCTAGCACTAAAGGATACAATGGAGATAAGATGCTGTCAAAAAATAAATAAAATAAAAATATTTTAAAAGATGCTGTCTCCTGGCTGTCCCTACAGTGTGGCGGCCCTCTGTCCCCAGGCTCCAGCCCTACCCAGCATTCTCCTGGCCCCAGAGAAGGCCACTGCTTTTCAGATGTGTCACTCTGGTCTTCTTCTTGTCCCCACCTCTCCACCCTTGTGATTAAATAGCTTTTGCAAAGAGCCTACTATACACTCTCTTCCTCAGTAAGCCCACAATGACAAGGGGAGAAGATGTAAGCCCCTCTTTCTCTGGACCCTGGAATACCAATGGAACACAAAAAGTCACTAGCTGTGTGACCTTGGCAAGTTACTTAAACTCTCTGAGCCTCAGTTTCCTTGTTGAAATGGTGGCAGTCCTTATATTCTGAGAGGGATGAAACAAAGATCAAATAAGCTCAGTTATATAAAATGCCTAGTATAATACCCAACATGTAGAAATAAACATGAGATGACATCATCATCATCAGTAGTATTAAATGGTTCTCATTGACAAAGCATGATGCTTTCATACTTCCCAGGTACACACATATTTCTAGATCTGTCTGAGGACCTCCTTACAAGCAGTATGCAAAAGTGGAACCAATGAGCTTTAAAGTCAAAGAAGTTTTACCTTGAGCAAATCTTTAACATCAGTTTCTTCAACTATAAAGTGAGGATAATTATGCCTTTCTCACTAGATTGGGGCAGATTACCCATAATGCATGAAAGGTACCTGGCCCATAAGAGCTCTCTATCTTGGCCATTTGTACTTGACTCCAGGGGGCTGATCCAGTCGCTGGCACAGCATGCCTTCCCCTCTTCCACCTCCACATCTTTCTTCGGCCTGCTTGTCCCTGCCTGCTCTGCCATTTGTTACCACCTTCATCTCTGGAAACTTCTATGCCTCTTTCTAGTCTCAGTTCCATCAGAGAGCTTTTGTGAAGCTTTCTTTGACCACAATGGCTTTTCTGACCTCTCCACTCATAAAGTATTTATCTTCTGTGAGGAAACAAGAGGTAGGAACCCAGAGGATTCCAAGATCTTTCCTCTGTGGCTGTTGTTAGGTCTACCAGAAGCTAAGAAGTCAGGCAATATTGTGCAGAAAGAACTCCAATCACACGAGGCCAAAGAGCAGCTCCCCGGTAGACTGCTCTCAAGCTCACTGCGCTATGATCTCTACCGTCTAGGAGGGGTCACTGACCCTTCCAAAACTCAACCCCCTGATGGCTTTATTCAGGAGTGTCTCATAAAAGAAAATGGTCAATTTGTTCATTGATAAATCAAGGCACACTGGGGCTTCGAGCATGTGGACAAGTTGGTGAGCCACTGGCCACATCAGCTGACGTCCACAGGAGCAGCTGCTGTTCCCACCTCCCCATGGGCCTGGCTCCAGCTGCTCCTACCTCCATTCAGTGAAAAGTTGATGGAGCCAGTCCTCTCTCTAAGCCCGCGATGGCCTAAGCAGTGCTGCTAGGGGACACAGCCATCTCCTTAGTCTCCTTCCAGGACCCTTCACAGTCGGACCCCAAGTCCTTTTTTAGGCTCCTCTTTTGTGGGAGTCACCTCATGCCTCTGGCTGTTCCCCAAGCCCACCATCATCTTCCCTGCCTCCTAGTCTCCCCTCTACTTGGAATGTCCTTTGTCAACTGCTTTACCTAATGAATCTTACTCGTGTTTTAAAACCCAGCTCAGCCTTGGCCAGCTGGCTCAGTGGTAAGGCGTCGGCCTGGCATGTGGATGTCCTGGGTTTGATTTCTGGTCAGGGCACACAGGAAAATTGTCCATATGCTTCTCTACCCCTTCCCCTCTCCCTTCTCTGTATCTGTCTCTCCCCCTCCCACATCCATGACTTGATTGGTTCAAGCACATTGCCCTGGGCTCCTTGGAGCCTCTGCCTCAGGTGCTAAAAATAGTTCCATTGCGAGCATGGCCCTAGATGGGAAGAGCATCAGTCCCAGACAGAGACTGCTGGGTGGATCCCAGTTGGGGTGCATGAGGGAGTCTGTATCTCTATCTCCCCTCCCCCACTTGGAAAAGAAGGAAAAACAAAACCCAGCTCAGATGCTGCCCTCTGCAAAGAACCTGCCAACCTCTCACAGGCAGAGTTCATTTCCCACTTCTCCCACCAGCCCCCTGTGCGGAGCTCCTCAACACAGGACTGCCAGGGGCTCACTGCTGGCTCCCCACAACACCATAAGCATTAGGAGCTCAAGGCTGATTTTATAGCCCCATGGTGCCTAATAGCCGATACATTTTATTTAATAAATTCGTGAAGAAAGAAAATAAAATTAATTAGGCTCTTCTAAAAATGACACCATCCTTCCCAGCCTTCCCCATCTATGTGGGGAAGTTTCTCTTGGTTGATAAGGGGCTACATGTGTCAACAAAGCCATGTTTGCAAAAGGTGGGCACTTGTGGGGGTGGGAGAGGAAAGTACTGTGTCCAAAATAACTACTTCCCTAGAGAACAAAAAACTATTTCTGTGTTTCGTGTACAGGTCTGATTTGGTGATTTAAAATATATATATACCCTAATTATTTTTTATTGTACTGTACTAGGTAGCTACAATCCCAGGTGTGAAAAGTTCCATGTCCAGCTGCTGCAGTTGCTCTTTGGAACACCAGCCCCTGGACTTTTCCCTCTGGTGATTTCTGAACAGTTCATTTTCACCTCTAGGCCTGGCCTCCTTGGAAGAAGCCCTGCTGCCTGTTTACTCTCTGGCTGATTTAGTTCCTTTCCATCATTTGATCATCTGACTTTGACCCGCATGCAGCAAGGGAATCACTGTAGTAGGACTTTCTTTAGATGCCTCACGGAGGTGTGCTAAGCATAAGTAATATATCAAGTTTTAAATCCAGGCAGCATGAGTCCATATCCTAGGTCACAGGGAAGCCTGTGATGCTGTTTCACAAAGGGAACCAAAGAGCTTCTTGATCTGTGCCATTTTCTATAGCAAACTGCCTCACCAAGCACATCCTTTCCTGTGCATTTTGCAGTGGGACACGCATGGGGTCAGAAAAAGACACTACAGACTTACCCTAGCAGTTTAGCTCATATTTATTAACTGCTTAAGACAGGCCAGGAGCCATGCCAAGGCCTTTGCATGCCTTCTTTAACCGTCCCCAACCCCTGGGAGGCTTTTATTCTGGTTCTGCTGATGAGGAGCCTGATGCAGAGAACTTGACCACTTACCCAAAGATCACATGGCTCGTAGGCACCAGAGTAAACTATTGAAGTCAAGTCCAGAACCTGAAGGTGTAACTATGACCCTAGGCTTGTCCCCTGACTTCTTGTCAAGGAAGTTTTCCCAACACGTGCAATTCCTAGACAGCTCTCATAAGATCTTACTCCTTTTGCCATTTTAAATTTTTTTTAATTTTTTTTTTTTTTTTCATTTTTCTGAAGCTGGAAACAGGGAGAGACAGTCAGACAGACTCCCGCATGCGCCCGACCGGGATCCACCCGGCACGCCCACCAGGGGCGAAGCTCTGCCCACCAGGGGGCGATGCTCTGCCCATCCTGGGCGTCGCCATGTTGCGACCAGAGCCACTCTAGCGCCTGAGGCAGAGGCCACAGAGCCATCCCCAGCGCCCGGGCCATCTTTGCTCCAATGGAGCCTTGGCTGCGGGAGGGGAAGAGAGAGACAGAGAGGAAAGCGCCGCGGAGGGGTGGAGAAGCAAATGGGCGCTTCTCCTGTGTGCCCTGGCCGGGAATCAAACCCGGGTCCTCCGCAAGCTAGGCCGACGCTCTACCGCTGAGCCAACCGGCCAGGGCCTCCTTTTGCCATTTTATACCATATTCATCTGATCGTCTCTTCTTAAAAAAAGAAATCTATAGTAATTTTTCAAAAAATGTGGTTCAAGAATTCATCATGCAAAGAAGTGCAGACCTTTTCCAAAATTTTTTAAATAATAAAAAGCCCCATGGGGAAAAGATTATTTGTGTCCACTTGAACCACATTTTTAGATTTTTGTACAAAATGTCGTCAGGAGTTGCAGAATGATTCTCTCTGTTGTTGGAACCATGCAGTTGCATTCTGTGTGTTGCTGTCCATAACCAGACAGATGAGTTTCACAAGGGAGCTCATTTGGTCCTCAAGCATTTACTAAGCATGCCCGCAATGAGACAGTGGCCGGGCTGTCTGTAGTAACGGGGAGGGAGAAGGCATGGCCCTGCTCGGCAGGAGCTTACTGTGTGAGAAATTCCTAGCCTGCAGACACACCAGAACATCAGTTCCAGGCAAGTCAATAATGCAAGAAGTTCAGGAGAGAAAGAAATCACGACCAACTTGGAAAATATCAACTTGCTTTGTTGGAAAAGGTTCCCGAAGGCCAATTCTTCATCTCCGGCTTCTTTCATTAGTGCTTATTGACTGGTGTGGAGAAGGCTAGGCCAAGGGTAAAGCTGGGGAGGTGGAAGAAGCCACGAGCTAATTGCAAAGGACAGAGATAAAGAAACATGTGGCTTGCCTCTGAGAAACCCACTAGCCTGCCTGAAAATGGATTAATTTTCATTTCCGATGTATTATTAAAACAGGCAAGATATGGATATGCTAAAACAAACTGAAGGTCAAGAAACAATATACGGTGTTCCTTTCCACCTTCACAGATTGCCTTTCTTACCTGGTTCCTGAGGTTCCTTCAAAAGAGAGTTCTGTGCATTTCTAATGGACAATATTTATAATGTCTTCAGCTTCTAGGCCTGTCAGGACTAAGTTAGGTGGCCCATCTCCAAGGCCTGGCCCCAGGGATGGGTCAGAGAAGTATGGAATGTGTGGCGAAATCAGGAAGAACAGCCCCAGGCCTGGTCAGCTAAGGGCCATGCCCTGCTGGCCACCTGCTGTGTGCTGGGATGCTCCGCTGTGGAGGAGGGAGCCAGCACTTGATTAGGCACTACCCTTGACTTCCAGAGGAGCCAAGTACGCAGTGAACCTAAGAGGCAGATGAGAGAGAGAGAGTGTGTGTGTCTGGCCAATTCCCAGGAGGTTTTAAGTTCTCACTAGGCAGGATGGGCCAGCCTCTGCAGGACTTCTTGCCTGGAGCTGGGGAGCATGCTACCCCGTGGGGCCTAGGGCGATGCCTCCATGGTGAATAGAGGTCCTTTTAAATGTCTGCCTTCCTAAAGCTACTCTCCCTGTATCTCAGAAACACCCAGCCGCTGTGTATCCTTCAGGGCAGCAAATCCAGTTGTCTCCCTATTCTGTGATATATTTACGAAGGAATGAGCGGTCCGTTAAACTAAGTTCGGGCGTCTGTCGGTCCCTAGCTAGCCCCTCGCCTGCACCGACAGCGGGAGGCTGTTGACGTGGCTGCCGCCTCCCAGCCTCAGCCCCCTCCCGCAGCCACCCTTACCCTCCACCCGCTCTCGCCCCACCCCGGGTTATTCGGGAGATTAGAGTTCATTAATTAAATCCTGTGCTTAGATCGAACTGTAACATTATTCCAATCACATTTATCTTGCAGGCGGCTGCGGAGATGGCAGCCTCGCTGGAAACGCGCGGGGGAGCCTGAGCCGGCGGGGCCAGGCCGCACCGCGCCGCAGCTCCATCCCCGCGCCGCCACTTGGTCCCCCGCGCCGCTTCTCGGTCCCGCGCCGCTGCGCAGACCTCCATCTTCCCGCTCCGCTCCCGTCCCACTCATCAGCCTCGGGGTCCCACTCCTCTCCGGGGCCCGGGCCTGCCCCACACCGCTCCCTGCCTCCGTGGCTCCCGGCCCGGTCCCCTCCCCCGCCACTCGCGCTCGCTCACACACGCACACACGCACACACACACACACACGCTCACACACGGACACGCCAGCGAACGGCTGGCCGCTCAATGGACCGATTTCCCCGCTGTCTCTGATCCCAGCCCACCCGGGACGCTGTCCCTGATACCAGCCCAGCCCGGGATGAGAAATTGCAAAATGGCTCGGGTCGTCAGTGTGCTGGGGCTGGTCATGCTCAGCGTTGCCCTGCTGATTTTATCGCTCATCAGCTACGTGTCCCTGAAAAAGGAGAACATCTTCACCACTTCCAAGTACGCCAGCCCGGGGGCACCCCGAATGTACCTGTTCCACGCGGGATTCCGGTGAGTGAGGCCTGTGAGCGCCCTCGGGCCACTGGTGTATTGGGTAGGGGGGAGGCTGGGAGAAGGGCTGTGTGGGGTTCTCCGAGGCACTTTGAGCAAGCTAAACTGCGTGGTCCTCCCACTCTTCTCTTCAATTCTCCTTCCCCCCTCCCTTTTATTTTTTACCCAAAGCCTCTAAACTCCGTTGTATTAATCTTTGTGGTTGCATTTCTCGTATTCTTCCTCAGTATCGCCTCCCCCATTTCCAAAATTGGGGTAGGGTTCAAGGAGAATGATGATGGAGGGAGAGGCAACGTCTGTGTTTGGGCGGGGGGGGGGGGGTGAGCTGGGAGAAGGACGCGCGAGGCGAGCGCCTTCCCGGGGCCCTGTCCGCGGACTCCGAGGCTGGGCTCCGGGCGGCCCACAGGCAGTCTAATGGCGCAAGCGCCCTACTGCTCTTGCAATCTCCTCCACTCCTCTTCCTCACCCCGATCCCATCAAATGTTGTGCAGGTCTGCCCTTACCGAGACCCTGGGGTATTCTGCCTCAATTCTTTCACCAGGATGCCATCCCAACACCACCCCCACCCCTTTCCCGGGGTTCTTCAATTCCCCACGCCCTTGGGAGGGCCGCCTGCCCTCGCCCCAGGTCTGAGGCACCGCCCCAGGTCCAAGGCACCGCCTGGAGCAAGACTGGACTGGGCAGGGGCCAGGCACCAGGCGCAGCTTTGCACAACGCGTGGAGAATCCCGGCCCATACCTTTGACCCCTAAGAGTTCTCCCAGCAAAGCCTCCTGATGGGCGGGTGGCAAATGCAAGCTGCCATCTGTGGTTCAAGCGGGGCCAGAGGTGCAAAACCTAGAGAAGCCCCACCCAGGCAGAAGAGCAGAGCTGGCCGGTGGCTTCCGGGGACCCCAGTCAGAAGACAGGGAACGCAATCAGACCCAAGCTCGGGAAGGAAGAGGTTAATGCAGGAGCTACCCCAAGCCTTCCCGTAGGTTTCCGATTTCCTCTGCCCTTTCCCCAAAAATCAATTCACCGGAGGCGGGGGGCGGGGGGAGCAGCACGGAGCGGTGGCGCGGCCGCTGTCCGCAGTGCTGACTCCCTGGTCCCCACCGTGCGTCGGGCTCCGGCAGTGCACCGGCTCCCGCCCCTGCTCTCTACAAGACGGCCATTTTATGGTCCCTCCCGCGCTAGGAGGGATGGACAATGGAGACGGGTCTTTCCACCCTTCATCCCAGGTGTGTGTGGGGAGCAGAGGGTGAACCGAATGCGAGGGGGCTCGGGGCGGGACGGAGCCTGGGCAAGGGCCAGCTGCCCCGCCCCCAGTTGGCTGGACTCGAATGGCTCCCGGGCTTCCCCCAGCTGAGGCCGGCATGCTTGTCTGTGTCCTCATCCTTTTCTCCAGGTCACAGTTTGCGTTGAAGTTTCTAAATCCGTCATTTGTGCCCGTTACGAAGTCTCAGAACCACGATCTCCAAGAAAAACCTCCCAAGTGGACATTTAATCGGACAGCATTTTTACATCAAAGGTAGGATGGGGAAAGATCCAAAAGGAGTTTGTGAGTTCTGGAACTCAAAAGAGAAAACAAAACAAAATAATAAAAACAATTCTGTCCCCCACTCTGGGATGTACTTGCATTGTCTCTCTGGCTTGGCTGTAGGAAGGCTGGTTGGTAACCCTTTTTAATGTATGCAGTACCTTCTCATTAAAAACAAAAACAAAAACATCAGGAAGACTAATTTGAATGCAAGAAAAAAGGTATTTTCAATATCTTCCCTAACTTGGGCTTAGTGAGCACCATGATTTAGAGTGAACATGCATGGCTAACACTACCAAAGCCATATATTTAAAAGGAAAAAAAAAGTTAATTGTAAAAAAGACTACCTAGGCCTGACCTGTGGTGGTGCAGTGGATAAAGCATCGACCTGGAATGGTGAGGTCACTGGTTCGAAACCCTGGGCTTGCTTGGTCAAGGCACATACTGGTGTTGATGCTTCCTGCTCCTCCCTCCCCCTTCATTCTCTCCCTCCCTCTTTCTCTCCTCTCTAAAATGAATAAATAAAAAAATCTTTAAAAAAAATAAAACACTACCCAATGCATTTTCATTACTCCACTGAAAATTAAAAAATAAATAAATAGAAGTATTATCTCAGTGAAACACATAGAAAATACTACAATCCATCCCCATCAAATTACTAGTGAAAATCTTGGCCCAAATACATGCAGGTGTTTAAGTATGGTTTGGTTTTTCCTCTTTGTTTTCAATATTATATTTAATAATATATTAAATATTGAAAGCTTTTAATATATTGTAAAAGCTACCCAAGATCATTCTTATCAGGTGTCTTGTAGCAGCCTCCTTTATACATGAAGAAGTTGATGGAGGGATGAGGGGGTTAGCAGTTGTGGTTTTGGCTTCTGTTCTGTTTTGTTTTGAAGTAGGGAAGAAGGATGAGTTTTATTTAAAGTTATTTATTCTCCTCCATGATCTGGTCTACTCACAGCAACCCCAGAGAAGTCATGACTCCTCCCTTCTTGGTGGGGTTATTATGCAGCTCAATGGAATATAGGCCCTCTAGTGTATCTATTAGGGGTATGAATAGTTATTTTAAATACTTATTTTACCAGTCTATTCAGGGGATTGTGTTTTGGTCATAGCATACCTAGCTATTGCACTCTCTTTTTTAAATTTTAATTTACTGACAGAATTAAAACAAATTTAATAGATAGACATAATGTCATGAAAATGTTTACTTAAAAAGTTGATATACAGTCATGTGATTATGATTAAAACTTTTAAAACACTGTTTAATTAGAATTAGTCTATGACAATAATTGATTAATTCTCAAGAATTAATCCCAAGAAGTCCCTTTTTTAACTATTGGGTTTTTAATCCAATATTAATTTTATAGAAAACTTTAATGGGTAGAACACATTATACTTTTTCCCAAAATTAGAAATATAATTCAATAAAAATATTCTTCCCAGACTAGGGCATGTGACCTAAATGACCAGCCAGCACAATAGTTCTTTCTCAAAATTCCGTCCTGTCAAACCATGTATTAGGTAATCTTTAACTAATTTTTCACAGCATCATTTTAAACTTTGCCTTTGTAACAGCTTGTAAAGAACAGTATTAGTAACTGAAGTTTTGTATAAAAGCTTTGAGTTTATGCTGCTCTGTACTTTGACAAATGAAATAAGTTTTTAAAAATAAAATTTCAGGAAAAGTGATAATATGCAAAGCATTTAGTTTCAATCCTGCTATTTATTTATGCAAAACATACAGAAAATTTAATGTGATTTCTTAGAATTGGAGCATCTAATAGCAAAGTAACATGTTACTGGTCTCTCAAATATTTTAAATAGCTGAGACTTTAAGAGATGCTTAATTTTACTTAGAGCTCAACATGAAGGCAACCTGAAATTAGTGCTAAATACCACCCTTGCTTTGATTATTCTCTAAATTCTTAGAATATACACACTCTTTCAGGATTTACAATAGACTATTTTTCTGAGGATTTGGTCTCTCCAACCAAATTGTATTTCCATATAATCAAGTGAAAAATATCCCTGTTTCATTATTCAAAGGACCTTAATAAGATTATCATCTCATTTCTATTAACTATTCAACTACACCAACTGCTATGACCATTTTATATTTTAACAATATAGTACTATACTGACTCATATCTGTTTGGCACTTATTTGGACACCAGAGATATTTGATATTCCTGGAGCACCGCAGTCTAATAGCAAACAAATAGCCCCTAGTTAGAAACTCTAGGTCACCAGTGTGTGTGCATTAATGTGAGCTCTGGGGCCTGGGTAGATTGTCTCCCTGTATTTTCTGATACAACTTGCTGTGCCTTTTTGTTAATCAAATACACTCTTCATGTAGAGCAGAAAACCAAAGAATGGCAGCTAAAACTGGAAGTTACAACATGTACAAGCCTCAAAGGATTACATCCACAACTTGACTGAGAGATTAACACGTCTGTAGATTCTGAAAGAGTCTCTTCTCAAAGACCACAGTTATTATGAATGTATAATCTTTCTTGGATTCAATGCACCTATGATTCTTGTCTGAATGAAATGGCAACATAAGACATAAGATGGATAATCAATTTTGAATGGGATGTTTTTAATGAATTTCTTTTTATTTTAGGCAAGAAATTCTTCAGCATGTCGATGTAATAAAAAATTTTTCTTTGACCAAGAATAGTGTTCGGATCGGACAACTGATTCACTATGATTATTCCAACCATAAATATGTTTTCTCTGTTGGCAATAACTTCCGATCATTGCTTCCAGATGTGTCTCCCATTGTGAATAAGCATTATAATATCTGTGCTGTGGTTGGAAATAGTGGGATCCTGACAGGGAGCCGGTGTGGACAAGAAATAGATAAGTCAGATTTTGTTTTCCGTTGCAATTTCGCCCCTACGGAGGCTTTCCAAAAAGATGTTGGAAGGAAAACCAACCTTACCACCTTCAACCCCAGCATTCTGGAAAAATATTACAACAATCTTTTGACCATTCAGGACCGTAACAACTTTTTCCTCAGTTTAAAAAAGCTCGATGGGGCCATTCTTTGGATCCCTGCATTTTTCTTCCACACGTCAGCAACTGTTACCAGGACATTAGTTGACTTTTTTGTTGAACACAGAGGTCAGTTAAAGGTCCAGTTGGCTTGGCCTGGGAATATAATGCAACATGTCAACAGGTGTGTATATTTTATTGCCTTTAACTCATATCCCACCAGATGGTAAATCAATATTGTAATCTCTCGGGGGTGGGAGCTATCTGATTAGTTAGTTGTTGTGGTTAGTTTAGTACTCTAGGGCAAACTCCTATGTTTTGTAATGAATGAATCACTCTAGGTAAGAAGTTCAATCTCCTACCCCTAGTTGGTCACCAAGTGCCAAATGGGGGGACTGATGATTCATCAGTCTCTACTCTCTCTTCTCTGTCTTCTACCTCTGGGGTAAGCCCAGTGAGCAGTCATGGAAGTCACCACAGATCAAGACTTTTCTTTAAATGGATAGCTATGTCCCAATAATGCTCATTGCTAAGTTAGACTAAGCATTTTTAAAGATACAATTGACTTAAAATGTTCCTTTTTATTTGATATCTGGGTGTTTCGTAGATGTCCAAATTTAGACAAACACCTAGGTAAATCACAAATTGCATAATATGCCTTTGTAATTTGGGATTTGAGTGCCAAAATATGTGAAAAGTATTTTATGAGTTCATTGTTGTCCCTTGTAATTTGATAAGACAGCTTGACCAGAAATGCAATATTTTCATCTAGTCCGATGAGTCTTAACTCTGATTATACATTAGAACCACTTGGATAACTTTAAAAAATACTGTTTCCTGGGCTCTACTTCAAGGAGGAAGGTAGGGGCAGGCACTTGATATTTCTTAATAACTCCCCAAATGATTCTAATATACAGTCAAAATTGGGAAGCACAAATCCAGGGGCATTTTACAAAGCAAGATTAACTGTAGGATTTTTTTCCCCTTTAAATCATCTGAGGAAATTGCCTCAACTCTAATTTCCCCATATGCAAGTAGCCCAAATATCCTAACATATTGTCCAAATGTTACTACAAGTCAGAGTAGGTGCTGGCGGACCTGGTGAGAACAGGGAATTCCAGAGATTTTTATCTCGTAGAGACTTTTCCCATCCTTAGCCCTCTACAGTCTTCCAAATTTAAGATCTGTTTAGCTGACCTCTTATAGAAGGAGTAATCATCATCTAATAAACTGGTATGTATCTAACAGGTAGGGTAGTACCCCTCATTTATAGTCCAAATGGAAACTTCTTCTTTAAGAGAAAGAGGACACTATTAATAATTATAAGGACAACAGACGAAACCTGGGACTGTCCCAGAGTCCCAGATTGTATAGTTAGTTACCTCTTTGAGAGGTAATGTAGCCCAACTGCTGAGAGATGAGTCAACTAAGGTACAAGGAACAGGAGTTATCTGCCCAATGTCAATGCCCAGAGAGCGGCAGAACCAGAATGAGAAGACCCTCCTGTGACCTTTGACCTCATCATCTTCCCCCCTCTTGCTCTATTTAAGTTCCCAACATTGAGCATTTACATTTCCACTGCCCTGGGAAAGGGTTATCTTCAAAGCCTTCAAATAGTGAAGAAGGAACTGTACGGGCTTAGAAACTTCAGGCAGCAGGCCTTGGTAGCCTACCCTGTCCCCAACCAGAGAGTTAGCCATAGTGTCCCACAGCCACTCAGGCTTGAACCAAACACACTGTTTCCAAGACAACTTTAAGGAAACACAGTACACAAAAATCTGATACATGAGCAGTTCATTCTGCCTGCATGGCCAATGATGTGAACACACACACACAAACCGTAGCAATCTCAAAGGTTTGGTGGTGAAGGAAAAAAGGCTTACAAATACTATCTAAATATGGAACAACAAGCAAATTTAGCTTTTATATTCAGAAAGTGCATAAATACTTTTCTTAGATCCTGACATGCTAAGGAAGGACTTGGGAACCCCTAGTTAAAAGACAAAGGAGCAGGGAATATGATTTTTTATAAGAGAGCATGAAAAATAAGACCTCACAATCATTCTGAACCCAAGAAGAAAGATTTAATCTCTAAGCTGGGTAAAGAAGTGACACAGGAGGTCCCTTTAGAGTAAACAACACCCCTCCCCACTTCCAAGGTCCCCTTGTGGATGAGAAGCATAGCCATTCTCATGGGTGGGCCTCTGTGGTGTCACCACTGAGTCAGGGACAGGGTCGGCTTCAAATATGTGCAACCTGTGTGTCACATAGCAGCCCATTCTCAAAATGGTACAGCTCTTAGTTAACAATCGACTACCACCCTCTTGAAATTCTCAATAATTTCTGAAATAAAGACCCCCATTTTCATTTTGTAACTTGTCTCACAAATGAAGTAGCCGGCCCTGCCCAGAAGTGTTCTGTGATCTAAACCAGTGGTCCCCAACCTTTTTTGGGCCACAGACTGGTTTAATGTCAGAAAATATTTTAACGGACCGGCCTTTAGGGTGGGATGGATAAATGTATCACGTGACCGAAACAAGCGTCAAGAGTGAATCTTAGACGGATGTAACAGAGGGAATCTGGTCATTTTTAAAAAATAAAACATCATTCAGACTTAAATATAAGTAAAACGGAAATAATGTAAATTATTTATTCTTTCTCTGCGGACCAGTACCAAATGGTCATGGACCGGTACCGGTCTGCAGCCCGGGGGTTGGGGACCACTGATCTAAAAGGTAAATCCAAAGCAAGTGCTATCTGAGCTGCTTAGACAAACTGACCTCCCTGCCCAGCCATAATGTCCCCTCGGATGGAAAGCTTCAGCACTGGCCTCTGACCCCACCTATACTTATGTCCCACAGGTACTGGAAAAACAAACATTTGTCGCCCAAACGGCTGAGCACAGGCATTCTTATGTACACCCTTGCATCAGCAATATGTGAAGAGATCCACTTGTATGGATTCTGGCCTTTTGGATTTGACCCCAACACCAGGGAAGACCTTCCATACCATTACTATGACAAAAAAGGAACCAAATTTACCACCAAGTGGCAGGAGTCCCACCAGCTGCCTGCTGAGTTCCAGCTGCTGTACCGAATGCACGGGGAAGGGCTCACCAAGCTGACTCTGTCACACTGTGCCTGAGAACTCCGGACAGGAAGTGCCAAGCGGTGGTTTAGAAAGTGCCCCAAGTCAAACTGAGTAGTCATCAGAATAGAACCCTAAAGAATATCTTATAGGATTGTCTGCCCCTTAAAAGGAATGCTTTGTTCTCTCTCTCTTCTGCACTGCTCTTTGAGGGGTCTTAGGACAGATGCATTGAAGCCACAAGATTAAGACTGACTGATAAAGGGAATGTTGCATTTGGAACTATGCTGCTAATGAAATGGTTTGAAGTATTTTCATGTTTGTATTTTAATAATAAACCGCCTCCCATTTTTTATAAGGAGTAGAGCTAGAGTTTCTGCAGCTTTGCTCAGATAGAGTCCTTTATTGAGAGGCCACTGGCGAACGTGGCCACGATTTCATTTTTTCCTGTGTGGGACTGGACTCTTCAGAATGGAAACATAAAAAGTTCATTTGCATATCACTTCTCTCCCTTTCTATCTCCCTTTCCCTCTCTCCCTCTGTCTCTATTTCTCTCCCTACAACTACTCTCCCATCCCCCACCACCATGGAGTTTAATAATTTGCTAGGAATTATAGTGAATTAGCTGTGCTTGTATGTGTTGCATCTGTATTTGATGTGTTCAAGGCTCTGGGTAACTTTGATGTTTCATGACAAACCAAATCATGATGGATATCCTTATGATTTCTTTTGTAAGAAATGCCTCTTAGGAAGTTCTCACTGGTCCAGACAGTTGGTCTGCAGCAGAGCAGCCCCTCTGTGGTGAGAGGCACATAACACAGTGCGTCTTTCACCATCACAAAGAAAGCCTGTGTTGTGGGTGGCACAGCCCTTAAGTGAGTGGTATTGTGGCAGATCATCCTGTTGCCACATCTGCAAGGACATCCCAGCCCAGATTTAGTGCCTCCCACAGCCCCAACCCAAGTGCTGGGCTGGGAATTCTCTCAGAATAAAGACACTATGAGTCAGCTTAAGAGCCTAGGCCATAAAAGGAAGAATACTTAGAAGTTGTTATGGATCCCGTACACCCTAAAGTAACCATGCTGTCCACTCAGAGCTTTTGAGACCAGCAGGACTGGAGCAGAGTAGAAGCTTCAAGGTTGGCCAGACCAGGCCCCTAAGTGAACGGTGCTCAGGTGAGGTAATCCTCACTATCATTGTGTCCACCAGCACCGCTCCAGAACCATTTGCTCTCTTCAAGACCATTGTAGACACTGGATATTCCCTCTTTCCACTGAAATCAGATATATACATCCACAAAGTAAACATTTCAAGAGGAAAAGATATTGTGTAATGGCACGATCTGGTAATAAATAGCCCTTGGAATTTGCGATGTGTAGACCAGCCATGAAGGAATTAGTGGACCATTCTCCTTTTCATTATTTCAGCCTTAGAAGTAGAAATCACATCACGTCCATCCCTGGCTTTTCACTGAGCAGCACTTTGTTCTTCCAGTTCAGCCCAAAGTCTGGCCAACTTGATGTTAAATTTTAATGTGTTTCTTTCTTCTTTCTAAATGCCAGTCAAGCATATTTGTAATACATTTGGGTGGGGTAGATTGTTCTTTTCCAGAAATCTCATCTAGACTTCTTGCAATGATACAAATACTGTTGAAAATAATTACTGTAGTTCAGTAATCAGCTCTACCCCTCTTTGGGAAGGTATACTCATGCCTAAAATTAAGCCAGATACACTAAGGGAAGACATAGACCTATGTACATGCTCTGCCTGGTTCGGAAGGGGAGCTATCTTACTCTCATTTTTTAAAAAAGTTAATCAGAGAAGCTTATGGAGATCCAGATATTAACTAATGAAAGGAAAACCACACAGGTTCAAGCATGTTACCAATTGTGACACATCTTGCAACACTGATGGATGGCAATCGTCCAAATACACGGGAAGGCAGTTCAAAATGGAAAACACTGAAACAGCTTGATATTTGAAATTAGAAGGGGAAATATATTTTAAAATTTAAATCTAATGGTTCAATGTGACACATAGCAAAACCACACCATGCTTGTTCCTGTCACTTTGATGAGGACAGTACTACAGTTCTCGTGCTGTGCTGTTAGGAGCACTGCAAGATTGATAGCTGACAAAACATTTAGTTGGCTCTTCCTAACCACTTAGTTCATTTGGTTACAGCTAAGTGATATTAATGCCAGTATCACCTAGGCTAGATTTTTACCCTAGAGCTTTAATCCCAATGTGCCCATTAGATTTCACTAAATATAAATATGTAGACATTTTGAACCAGGCGGGTTAAAAAAGTAAAGAAGCAAAATCCCTAAAACCAGTTAATTGATGGACCACTTAAATGTAATCTCATCAAATGCCCAATGTTTGTTGGGCTTTTTAACTTTCATTTCACCCTTGGCTCCATCCTAATCTGGAGTGGGAGGACTTTTCCATCTCCCAGCATCACTTCATCTACCACTTTAACAGGAACTCAAGATGTTGAGGACACAGACTTGTCTCCTGGAACTAGAGGGGCTTAGAGATCAGGCTTATTCTCTGTTTCCTAGAAGGACTTCACGAAGCTGATCCAAAAAGACAACACTTCCCTTTCTTTAAACATCTCTGAAGTAAAGCCTAAGCCCTCCCACAGTGATTAACCATAATTCTCATAATTTATAAATTATTTATATACAACCTATCTCCCTCCTACTGCAAAAATTAAATGCAATATGTGGGTAAAGCACTTAAGCTGGTTTTCAGCAGATAGTAAGCACTCAATCTATGGCAGCTTTTACTGTTATGTTATTGTTAGTTATGACCTTGACCTACACTTTCACCATAGAGAAAAACAGCCTATAGCTGATCATACAAAATCTGTTTGAGGCCCTGGCCGGTTGGCTCAGTGGTAGAGCGTCGGCCTGGTGTGCAGGAGACCTCGTTTTATTCCCAGCTAGGGCACACAGGAGAAGCGCCCATCTGCTTCTTTACCCCTCCCCCTCTCTTTCCTCTCTGTCTCTCTCTTCCCCTCCCGCAGCCAAGGCTCCATTGGAGCAAAGATGGCCCAGGCACTGAGGATGGCTCTGTGGCCTCTGCCTCAGGCGCTAGAATGGCTCTGGTTGCAACAGAGCGACACCCCAGATGGGCAGAGCATCGCCCCCTGGTGGGCATGCTGGGTGGATCCTGGTCAGGCGCATGCAGGAGTCTGTCTACCTCCCTGTTTCCAGCTTCAGAAAAACACAAAAAGAAAAAAAAAAAGAAAAAAAAATCTGCTTCAAAGATTAATGTATATAACAACTGTCATGATCAAAAGTGTTACTCATGGTGGGTCCCGTGAGCCCTGATATGAAAGGCTGTGGTGCAAGTAACCAGAACCTTTGGGTCTATATGATCAAGAGCAGTGAACTGGGACCTGTAGCTGAATCAGTTGGATCCCCCTTCCTGGTTCAGCTACAAACACAAACCCCTGGCATTTTCATTGCCCTGGCTTTATGTGTTCTAGGTGAAGTGCATCCTTTTGTCAGAACCTTTCCTTTTGGCGGATGTTCAGAGCAGAGTCCGCCCTCAGCTACTGGAATAGATTTCACCATAAATCCTCCAAGACTATCTACACATGACCTATACAAATGACTAATTCAGCTGCAGAGGGGAAAATACCCACTGACATTTAGCAACCTGCTTAATGCTAGTCCCTCAGTTTTCATCAGTAGCTGTGAATGTCATGTGCAGACTTGTAGTTCTAAGGGAGACAGAGGTAAAACGTGATATCGAGAATGCCTTCCACACCCAGAAAACTTGTCCCATATCTGATGATTAAACATCTATTGCTCCTCTACCTTTGCTTCTGTCTTAACTATCCTTGATCTTTATAATACTACTTGTGTTTAGCAGTGTCCTGTGCCTAGCAGTGCTGACTGTGACTATGCCATCTGTCTGTGACTTGGCTGTCAGGCACCTGACAATGGGGCTACGAGCCAGAATGTAAAAAGGGAGAGGTTGACTCAGCCTCCTTGTGCCTGAGCCTCCAGTTACTCATGAATGGGAATGCAAGGACTAACCTGTTGGTGAGGAAGGTAGGAATGGAAGAGCATTTCTTCTGACTTTGGGCAAGGTACCAATGATTAGACACTCTTACATAGGGAAGAGGTTTTGAGCAGTGGCCAAAGGAAGCAGGGACAGGATTGTAGAACCCTAAGACATTGAAAATGGGAGAGCCTTTGAGCTTCTTTAGTCCTAATTCTTGACTTTACAACTAAGAAACAGAGAAACAGAGAAGCTAGGTGATTTTCTTAAGATTGCACAGGGAATCAGGCAGAAATTCTTCTCCCTGTCTAGTATTCTGTGGCCTTATCAGCATCAAATGAAGATGGGCTCAAAAGGGAAAATGGTTTTGGACTGGGGTTCACAAGTCACAGAAAATAAGTTATAACAGCTGTAAAGGAGGGGAAAAGACACCCCCCAATATTATTTATTTATCAATGCAAAACAGTAAAGGAGATGCTTTTCTATGTATACAACTAAGTCCACTGGCAATGACACACATTTTCCCCTGACATGAAAGAACGCCCCCTTGGTAAATTATGATTCTGGTAAATCACAGTTCAGTTACTGATGGTTCAGAGTTGACAGCTGGAATCTTCCTCAATAATCTAATTGTCTTAATAAAAACTTGTTTTAGTGATACATACGCATAATTTAAAAGAATACTGAGAACAGTTATATACTTCTCCATATGTATTATTTCAGCTGGGGCCCCCTGAGGTAAGAAGTATCATTTGCCAATGCCTTCCATATTGTAAGTAATTTCAACAGCATATTTTGTATTATTGTGTTTAGTTCAATAGGCTAAGATGTGAAAATAATAATGAGTAACTTTGCTGGGTCTTCATGTGCAAAATGACAGATTGAGCACTTTTCTGTATAGTTCTAGACCCCTAAATCTCTTTTCCCCAAACTGTGTAAATGTGCCCAGCAAAAGTATCTGTTTGGCCTCTACTTCTTCCTGAATGTGCAGAACTGTCCTTTTGCTTTCAAAGAGATTGGGACTATAAATATGTGTCTGAAAAACCCAGACGGGAGCATCACAAGCACTGGGAACTCACAGCCCTGGGCCACCTGACTGACCTGTCTGGGATCTGTGGCCCAATCAATCAAGGCCACAGATGAATTGACACCAAGGACCAAAATGACTAAATATGCCTCTTTCACATTCTAATTGCTTTGCCACAGCAAATTTTAGAATGTCATTATTGTATTATTAAGTATTTCTTAAAATGTCTTTTTATTGTGATGAATTATTGACGATATATGTGTTTGAATATATGTTTTTATCCTTAATGATACTCATTCTCTTGTTCATTACAGTGGAATCACAGTAAAGAGCCAGTCATAGAATAACTGACTCCAAATTAAGATTACAGTGGGGTTGTTAGGGTTAGGACCTGGATTATGCTGCTGATCCACCAGCAAACAAAGCTGCATGACATGAGAAGCTCTTTAAAACACAGTTCTTGCTCCCCACTCCAGAACTTTGACTCCATCCTGGGATAAACCCAGCTTACAAACCCCAGGTGATTCTGGTGTGGCCAGCATTTCAGAACCAACAATACATAGCAAACCATATATACTGTTATGACCAAAGCAGCTGAATGCTTATGACTCTTTATGCAATTAGAGTAGTAGATCTGTCCCTTGAAGTAATCAAGATACATGGCGACATCAACAAAGTCTTAGTGATTCAGCCATTCAACTGTTTTGGCTGAATTGACCAATCACCAATTTGTAAACAAATAGTAACTGGTTAACTTAGTCAGAACAGATGCAAGCCTGAGGACAGAGAGCTATAGTTTTAGTATATTTACCCCAAGGCCAACTCTTCATATTTCAAACTAGGAGGTAGATCTCAGGTAACTTATCTTTACAAATAGATGAGAAACAGGGAAGTTAAATTAATTATTCAGATTCTACTTGGATCTCATTCCCAGAGCTTAAAATATTCTTAAAGGGGTCTGATTTCCCAACCTCCAGGTAATACTCAAAATGCAAATATCCTCAGGTTAAAACAAAACCAATCAAAAAAAAATCAAAAAGCTAAAATTCTGAGACCAACTATGTATATGAGAGGTGGTCAGTTGGCACCAGCTGCTTTGTGCCAGCCTTTGTTGACTAAGGTGCCTACATCCTAATGAAGTTTGGCCAGCCTCCTTTCCATAGCAGTGCACATTCACAGCCTTTAATCACCAGAGAAAGTAAAGGGCTTCTTTGATCTCCCTTCTGTGAGATTCAGAGACAATTTTTGAGCTCTATGGTGTGTTGTTAAATGTTTAACAACTGGTTTGGAGAAAGATGAAGCCCGGATTTGTAGTACTTACCAATTTCTATGGTGTAAATACTCTCATCATAGACAGTTTCGAGCTACTAAGTTGATGTCAACCAGCTGAAAGTGTAACTATATTTTCATATCAATTTCTGAGTCAATAAGTAAGAAATAGGAGTGGCTAATAATGACTCTGGAGGAACTCCCAAGTACCCACTTCCCTCAAGGAGGCATTTCTGCTTTGGTTAGTTCTACTAATTTTTAGTATATTATTGGTTCTCAGAGTCTAAGGACCCTAAGGTTTGCAAAATATTTTCTAGCTATCTGACTCTTAGGAACCCCTCAACAGACTCCTCTGATTACTAGCCATGGCTTATCTAATGTATAAGGGTGGCCTTCCATGTAAACATTTTTATTTAACTGCCAGTTGAAACAATGTTTGGCTGATCTTTCTTCGTATCCTATAGTCCATCCATCACCTGCTTCCCCATTTCTCTAATTTCCCCAGTGTACTTGCTTCTCATCCTTCCAACACAGCACAAAATTCACAGGCACTCACAAATCGGTGCCACAAAGGAGCAGGGGAAGAACAAGACATCCAGTAAATGTATCCGGTCCCACCACACCTAGAGAGGCTCCACAGTTCGAATGTCTCTACCCCACCAAGGGATGCCCAGCTAAGTATGCCTCATACCCAGGGTTTGAGCATACACTCAGCTGGGCTTTATTTGCCCTCAAAAAAATTCCAAATGGGCAAGAAACAAAACTAAATAAGAAAACTACTGGGCAAACGTTGCAGAGGAAGGCATCACGTGATGCTTTGCCATAGCTAGGCTTGCATAAGGCTGAACCCTGGGGGGAAAAACAATCAACGAACATTTGGCTGCTGCAGTTCCCTGGGTGTTGAGCAGTGCAACTTTCCTTCTTCCTCACCACTAGTTGTAAATGAAGACTCTACTGAGTGTTTAGAAATCAGATACCTTGGTGAACCACAAAACAAGCTTTGTTTACAAATTAAAGGTTTTTCTGATAGAAGCCATTCTTAAGTGGGCTTAATTCAATCCTTCAGAAGGCAATGCTAGGAAAAAAATGTACTTAATTCCTCACACACAATAAATGGCCATTGCTTTTTATTCTGTGTGTAGTAAATCAAAACTAAGACCATAAAGGACCAAATCTACTTCCCTTGCTGTAGCAAAATATCCTATAGGTTCAGAAAGGCATTGCTAGACTATAAATGTTTGAAATTTGGACATTTTCTATATTGTTTAAAAAGCCTGTCTTCTATTCTCCTTGAGTCCTCTAAATGAGCTGGTTTTTCTATATTGAATAAGCTACATTTTGCTTTAAATGAGTCAAGAATATGTTCAGATGTTATTCTGTATTAACAACAAATTTCATGTAGCCTGGGAACAAAGTGTAACTTCACTCCCTGCCACTTTTCCAGACACCAAAGAGATAGGTCCATAAACATAAGCAGAAGGGACTTCCCAGCGGGCCTCATTTTATTATAAACAAATCCACAGTAAAACCAGCCTTGGGGGGTCAGCTACTCACAACATTGTTAGTCAGGCAGATGGGGAAGGAAAATTGGTAGATAATAGATAATGGAAGAGAGGTTTAGTCAATGTGTGTAAGTGGAATATAGTCACTGATGTACTTGCAAAGAAAGAAGGGGAGTTTTCCCTCTGAAATCTGGAATCTAGACCATTTTGCAAGACTTAAAATAATTGGTCTCCATGTCAGAAATGCTCTTTAACCACATTTTAGGATCCAGATCTGTGCCCTGACTCTGCGGAGAAGCAGCCTGACAGCCCAGAGCCCTGGGAGAGGGTTATTGATGGTTTGAGATGCAATCATCAAGCATGAGCAATTAGCACGAAAATTCTCCCAGGACACAGAACAAAAACATCGAACTGTCACAATGCAGCATCACTTACTCACATGGGACACAGCAGAGCTTCATAGATCTAGCCATTATCTCTGGTCTAGATTCTAGATCAACATCCTCAACATGGAGATGAGAAAACTGAGGTCCCAAAAGTAGGAAGTGACTTACTTCCCAGGAAGTTAACCGGGATGAGAGTCCGGACTTCCCAAACACCGACCCTGTGACGCCACACCATGTGGTGTGGTGATGACAGTCCACTGTGGGTGCATTCTTCAGAGTCAAAACAAAAGAATGTTTGTGATAGCTTCTCCTACTTAACCTACTTGGTTTCACCATTTCATTTTACCATCATTTTAAATAATGTTATATTCAGTGTAGAAATAAGAACAAAGTTCTCTATAATGATGAAACCAAAAGGTTCGAAGGTGGGCGAACAGTGAATGTAAGCTATTAAAGATGTGTGTAAGAAGTGTGTCAGGGGGAAATGAATGCCTCTTAGAGTGTGATAACAATTGAGCCCTGCCCCTCCACACTTGATACATTTGTTTTGGAAAATGCTATCTGATGCCGAGTGACTGGGGTGGAAGACTTCACTCCCTCCAGTCCCATCAGAAGCCTCTTTGCTCTGCAGAGGAAGCCCCAGACCTAAGGAATCAGACTCACGTCTCTCACAAGAGGCAGTCTCACCGCCCCTCCAAACAGCTGCCAGACTGACAGCCACTGAGACTTGACAGAAGCCAGCACTGCTGGACTGAGGGACATGTAAATATCATCTACCATCTTGGTGAACAAGGACAGTCACCTTTCTTTTGTAGAGGTAATTGCGTGTGCATTGTGACTCCAGTTTGTGAAGAAAATGCATCGATTCACTTCAACAGCCCCCCACGTGCACCTGCCTCATTGCCTCACGTGCCAAACACAGTACTGAATGCGTTGTGTGTAAATAAACCATGTTGTGCACTGGAGAGCGCTGCTGGTTGTTCTGCCCCAACAGGGACAGCTCACATGCACACACTGACACACTCCATCCAGGAAAAGAGGAAGTGCACCCTTCTGTTTCTCACTCTCGGTGTTGTGAATTCTCCTTGGAGACTGTGGGACTCCAGAGGGCTGGACGTGGCGGTCTACAGACATACACTAACAGCAAAATCCAAAAGTGCTTCTTATACTCAATTTTTCCAGAGGTTCTTTAGATGCAAATCATGCAACAGGTCTTAACATAATTAATAGTAACACAATATTCTTGAGTGGTACAGTCACATACATACACCATTTCTTTTTATTATTCATTGATTGATTTTTAGAGAGAAAGAGGAAGGGGGCAGAGAGAGAGAGAGAGAGAGAGAGAGAGGAGCATTCACTTGTTGTTCCACTTAGTTGTGCGTTCACTGGTCACTTCCTGCATGTGACCTAACCGGGGATCAAACCCACAACCCTGGTGTTGTGAGACAGCACTCTAGCTGGTTGAGCTAACCAGCCAGGGCACAGACATCATTTTATTGTATCAGTAACTGGGTGAGGGAGGAACCCTGAGGGACCTGACCCATGTTGCACTGTTAGTGGCAGAGTTAAAGCGAGAACAAGGCCTGACCTTCGGCCTGGGGCTCTTTCCCTTGCATCTCTGCCCACCCCAGTCTTTCTTTCGGCCACCTCCTCCCAGAGCCTTCACTGCATCAGCCTCCATCCCCAGGCCTTGTGTTACTTTTCTTCACAGCATTGTCTCTCCTCACCTGAAATGATGGTATCTACTCATGTACTCATGGTTTCCCCGGTCTCCAACTGTGCATATGATAAGCTCTCCCTTCTACAAAGCAGGTAGCTTTGCCTATCTTGGTCACACCATGTTCCCTATGCCTATAACAGTGCTGTGAACGTAGTATGCCCTCAATCGATATTTATTGAATGGACACAGACACACCATAGAGTCTAAAGATCACTTCAACTCTTCCATTCTCTCCCTCCTCGTCTTTGTGCCTAAATCACAGACACCAAGAGTCTTTACTCTGCTCCGACTGTGCTACCCAAAAAGCACTGTGAGCAACACTCAAGAAGCATCTGTTGACTTGAGTGAATTAACAGACAGTTCTAGGACTTGTTTTCTCAATATCCATGTTCCAATATCAAGAATGTCTCAGCAGATTGATACACAAAGCATACTCTGTTCCTGAGCCTGGCTGGTAGTCATTCTAAGCAAAAGGAGAATGTGTGTAGGGTAAAAACAGCACGATTAGAAAGACCTCGCCTTCAGTAAACAGGTTTGCCTGAGAGGGCTTGCTGCAATGCCCCTTAGTTCAAACCCCAAACCCTTATTTCACTATGCACAATACTGGGCGGGGTGTGAACAGGATCAAAAAGGAGCAAAACCACAAGGCCTATCCTGAAGAAAGTAAAAAGTCTTACTGGGGAAACAGCACACCATATTACTTGGAAATAGCTTCTATCCTGGGAAGCTCCAGGGAATGTTGGACTGCAGGTAGGGACCCTGAGACTGAAGCAGAGAGAGGAAAGGAGGACCCCACTAAATGCAAGTGAGGACAAAAAAAATTACAGAGGCTAGAGATGATACTTGGGGTTTATGTTTTCTGAAAACTATTTGCCAAGCTGATGACTCCTGCCCTCACCCCTCACAGAAAAACCATAAGTTGTTCTAAAACAAAACATTTCACAAACTTTTGCAAAACATAAAAGTGACACTGTTTATTACAGGCTCTCTTTGCCTGGGACCAATTAGTACAAATTAAATCTTTAAAGTAAAAAGATTTTTCCCTAAGAAAATGCATTGCCACAGCTTGATCAAGACAAAGAAGATTAAAGAAACCCCACTCGTAAAAGGACCACCTTGACTGCAGGCTCCCAGGCCAGAAAGGAAATCGGCTTTCTGCATTCACCTAAGCAAGAGTACGGGCTCCCTCTGCAGTGGACAGACCCAGGGTTTAAAGGCCCAGGGGGTGGCTGATACCATTCTCAACAGCTGAAGTATCCCCCAATTAGAGTGTACATTCTTGGTAAGTTCATTTGACTAAAAGTTGCTCTGAATACTATTTCATCCACTTGGAATGTCACAGGGACCAGGAACTTAAGAGAGTCAATGAATTCAATGCTCTCATTTCTAAATAAAGAGACCACGCATAGTTCAGAAGAGAAAGTGACTTGTCCAAATGTACTCTCCTAACAAGCAACAACCCAAGTACTTAACAATTTGGAGGGAAGCAAAATGAAAAAAGTTATTTTTATATCAACTAACAAGTTTCAATTCTAAATGAAAATATTTGAAAGGACAGTACTCATTTTCAGTTTAACTCTTTTATTATTGTAACTATATTCATTGAAAAAAATATTAGAAAATAGAGAAAAGTAAATATTGAAAAACCACCTAAAGCTGTTTTTCTGAGTGTATGCTTGTTCTACGTCATCCATACTGCTGTTTTCTGCTTTTCTCCCAATTGAAAGTATATTTTTTAAAAAATGAAAAAAAAGTATATCAAGAGCATATTTCCATGTCATTAATATTCTTCGATAAGCTCACAGTATAGAAGTACTATAACTTATTTAACCAATTCTTCATTGTTTTTCAAACTTAGGTTTAGATTCTTTGCCATTTTTCACTCTACTTTGGTCAACATCTTTGTAACTGCGTGTTTGTACATCTGATTATTTACCTGAATAAAGTCCTTGAGGTGGATTTTAAAGAGATGATATTTTTTACCTACAAAGGAGCCACCATAAGGATGACTTCTGACTTCTCAACAGAAACACTTGAGGCCAGAAGGGAATGGCAAGAAATATTCAAAGTAATGCAGAACAACAGCCTACAACCAAGACTACTTTATCCAGCAGGCTATCATTTAAAATTGAAGGAGAAATAAAAAGCTTTCCAAACAACAACAAAAAAATAACTCAAGGAATTCACTACAGCCAAACCAAGGCTGCAAGAAATGCTAAGGGGCCTGTTGTAAACAGATCAAAGGAGAAAAAGAATATAGCAAAAGAGGAATACAATTTTAAAGAATAAAATAGCAATAAACAACTACATATCAATAATAACCTTAAATGTAAATGGATTAAATGATCCAATCAAAAGACATAGGGTAGCTGCATGGATAAGAAAACAGGACCCATACATATGCTGTCTACAGGAGACACACCTTAAAATAAAAGATGCACATAGACTGAAGATAAAAGGATGGAAAAAAATATTTCACGCAAATGGAAATGAAAAAAAAGCTGGGGTAGCAATACTTATATCAGACAAAATGGACTTTAAAACAAAGATTATAATAAGAGATAAAGAAGGTCACTACATAATGATAAAGGGAGCAATCCAACAGGAAGATATAACCGTTATAAATAGCTGCGCACCTAATATAGGAGCACCTAAATATATAAAGCAGACTTTGATAGATTTAAAAGGCAAGATCAACAGCAATACTATAATAGTAGGGAATTTCAATACCCCACTAACATCACTAGATAGATTCTCAAGAAAGAAAATTAACAAAGAAACAGCAGACTTAAAGGACATACTAGATCAACTCGATTTAATAGATATCTTCAGAAGCTTTCACCCTAAAGCAGCAGAACATACATTCTTTTCAAGTGCTCATGGTACATTCTCTAGGATAGACCACATGTTAGGGCACAAAAGCAGTCTCAACAAATTTAAGAAGATTGAAATCATATCGAGCACTTTCTCTGATCACAATGGCATGAAACTAAAAATCAACCACAACAGAAAAACTGAAAAATACTCAAACACTTGGAAACTAAATAGCATGTTATTAAACAATGAATGGGTTAACAATGAGATCAAAAAAGAAATTAAAAAATTCCTAGAAACGAATAACGAGCATACATCAACTCAAAATTTATGGGACATAGCAAAAGCAGTATTGAGAGGGAAGTTGATAGCATTACAGGCATACCTCAAGAAGCTAGAAAAAGCTCAAATAAACAACTTGATCCTGCATCTAAAAGAACTAGAAAAAGAACAGCTAGTAAAGCCCAGAGGTAGTAGAAGGAAGGAAATAATAAAGATTCAGAGCAGAAATAAATGACATAGAGGCTAAAGAAACAATACAGAGGATCAATGAAACCAGGAGCTGGTTCTTTGAAAAGGTAAACAAGATTGATGAACCTTTAACCAGACTCACTAAGAAAAAAAGAGAGAGGACTCAAATAAATAAAATTAGAAATGAGAGTGAAGAAATAACAACTGACACAACAGTAATACAAAATATTATAAGAAAATACTATGAAGAACTGTATGCCAAAAAACTAGACAACCTAGATGAAATGAACAAATTCCTTGAAACATATAATCTTCCAAAAATTAATCTGGAAGAATCAGAAAACCTAAACAGACCAATTATAACAAATGAGATTGAAACAGTTATCAAAAAACTCCCCAAAAAGAAAAGTCCTGGGCCTGATGGCTTCACAAGTGAATTCTATCAAATATTCAAAGAAGAACTAACTTCTATCCTTCTCAAGCTATTTCAAAAAATTCAAGAGGAAGGAAGACTTCTAAGCTCCACTTATGAGGCGAGTATAATTCTGATTCCAAAACCAGGCAAAGATAACACAAAGAAATAAAATTATAGGCCAATATCCCTAATGAATTTAGATGCTAAAATCCTCAACAAAATATTAGCATACCGGATCCAGCAATATATGAAAAAAATCATACACCATGATCAAATGGGATTTATTCTTGGGAGGCAAGGCTAGTACAATATTTGTAAGCCAATCAATGTAATTCATCACATAAACAAAAGGAAAAATAAAAATCACATGATAATTTCAATAGATGCAGAAAAAGCATTTGATAAAATCCAACACCCATTTATGATCAAAACTCTCAGCAAAGTTGGAATACAGGGAACATACCTCAACATGATAAAAGCCATTTATGACAAACCCACAGCTAACATCATACTCAATGGGCAAAAATTAAAAGCAATCTACTTAAGATCAGGAACAAGGCAAGGGTACTGCCTTTCACCACTCTTATTCAACATAGTTCTGGAAGTCCTAGCCACAGCAATCAGACAAGAAAAAGAAATAAAAGGCATCCAAATTGGAAAAGAAGAAGTAAAACTATCATTATTTGCAGATGATATGATATTGTATATAGAAAACCCCAAAGTCTCAGTCAAAAAACTACTGGACCTGATAAATGAATTCAGCAAGGTGGCAGGATATAAAATTAATACTCAGAAATCAGAGGCATTTTTATACACTAACAATGAACTGTCAGAAAGAGAAATTAAGGAAGCAATCCCCTTTACCATTGCAACCAAAAAAATAAAGTACCTAGGAATAAATTTAACAAAGGAGATTAAAGACTTGTACTCGGAAAATTACAAAAATTTATATAAGAAATCAGGGAAGATACAAACAAGTGGAGGCATATACCATGCTCATGGTTAGGAAGAATAAACATCATTAAAATGTTTGTATTACCCAAAGCAATTTATAAATTCAAAGCAATTTATAAATTCAATACCGATTAAAATACCAATGACTTACTTCAAAGACATAGAACGCATATTCCAAAAATTTATATGGAACCAAAAGAGAACACAAATAGCCTCAGCAATCTTGAAAAGGAAGAATAAAGTGGAGGTATCACACTTCCGGATATCAGGTTATACTACAAGGCCATTGTACTCAAAACAGACTGGTACTGGCATAAGAACAGGCATATATATCAATGGAACAGAACTGAGAACCCAGAAATAAACCCACACTTTTATGGACAACTAATATTTGACAAAGGAGGAAAGAGCATACATTGGAGTAAAGACAGCCTCTTTAATAAATGGTGTTGGGAAAATTGGACAGCTACCTGCAAAAAATGAAACTAGAGCACCAGCTTACACCATTCACAAAAATAAACTCAAAATGGATAAAAGACTTAAATGTAAGCCATAAAACCATAAGCATCTTAGAAGAAAACATAGGCAGTAAGCTCTCTGACATCTCTCGCAGCAATATATTTGCCGATTTATCTCCACGGGCAAGTGAAATAAAAGACAGGATAAACAAATGGGACTTTATCAAACTAAAAAGCTTCTGCACAGCTAAAGACAATAAGAACAGAATAAAAAGACAAACTACACAATGGGAGAATATATTTGACATAGCGTCTGATAAGGGGTTAATAACCAAAATTTATAAAGAACTTGTAAAACTCAGTACCAGGAAGACAAACAATCCAATCAAAAAATAGGCGAAAGAAATGAATAGACACTTCTCCAAAGAAGACATACAGATGGCCAATAGGCATATGAAAAAATGTTCAACATCACTAATCATTAGAGAAATGCAAATAAAACCACAGTGAGATACCACCTCCCACCAGTCAGAATGGCACTCATCAACAAAACAACACAGAATAAGTGCTGGCGAGGATGTAGAGAAAAGGGAACCCTCCTGCACTGCTGGTGGGAATGCAGACTGGTGCAGCAACTGTGGAAAACAGTATTGATATTCCTCAAAAAATTAAAAATCAAACTGCCTTTTGAACCAGCTATACCACTGTTAGGAATATACCCCAAGAACACCATAGCACTGTTTGAAAAGAAGAAATGCACCCCCATGTTTATGGCAGCATTGTTCACAATAGCGAAGATCTGGAAACAGCCCAAGTGTCCGTCAGTGGATGAGTGGATTAAAAAGCTTTGGTACATATATACTATGGAATACTACTCAGCCATAAGAAACGATGACATTGGATCATTTACAACAACATGGATGGATCTTGATAACATTATACTGAGCGAAATAAGTAAATCAAAAAAAACTAAGAACTATATGATTCCATACATAGGTGGGACATAAAAATGAGACTCGGAGACATGGACAAGAGTGTGGGGGTTACAGGGTGGGGGGGGGAGGAGAGGAAGGGGGTTGGGGGAGGGGAGCAGCACAAAGAAAACCAGTTAGAAGGTGACAGAAGACCATTGGACTTTGGGTGATGGGAATGCAGCATAATCAAATGTCAAAATAACCTAGAGATGTTTTCTCTGAACATATGTACCCTGATTTATCAATGTCACCCCATTAAAATTAATTTTTTAAAAAGAGAAATTTTTTTGTAAAGGGAGCCTTTTTCAAAGACAGAAATGTTCGAGTAGAAGTTCAATGACCAAATTTTCAGTCTTTGTTTCCCTAGAAAACTTGAAAAGACTTTCCAAAAGGCAAAAAGGTTAGGAGAAAAGCATGAATCATCGAGAATGGGTACCTTAACAGGGAAATAATGTCTTTTTATGTAAATATATAAATAAGCTGCTGTTGTGTGCTACTCAGAATTCCATTACTATTATCTCTTGTTTAGAGGCTGGGAGAATTGCACAAATCAGGAGAGAAAACCCACCCAATTACATCCTCATTGCTAATCAAATAGAAAGCACCCAAGATGATCTGGGAGAGACAGGACCTTTAATACAATGATAGATAGCTCTTTTTCTTATTCTGAGGGTATGTTTATTGCTTACTCAATCCTACCAACCTAATAACATTTCCAATTCACCTTAAGCCCAAGAAGTCAAAATGAGGAGGTGGAACCAAACAATCTACCTTAAGGCTACACAAATCCTATAGATCAGTTGTTTTTGTTGAACTTCTTTTAGTCAATATCTTCACTTCTATTGGACAGATGTGGCTTTAAGCAAATTCAAAATATGAACATACAGATTTTCAAAGCAGATATATTAAAGGTGGCCAAAGGAACCACTACAGAATTCCTTATTCCCTATTGTCCCTCTCTTAAGTAAATCAGTATTTGTACCAGAAAAAAAAAATTAGTAAATACATTCATCACTGTGGACCTTACATCTTGGTCACAACTACTCAGTTCTGCTGTTGTAGCACAAAAGCAGCCAGAGATGATTCATAAATGAATGAGCATGGTTGTGTTCCAATAAAACTTTATTTACAAAACAGACAGCATCTATATTTGGCCCATGGGGCTATGGCTTAACAGCTTTTGCTTTAAGTAACATGCTCCTTACTTTATGTAAAATATTTGACAGCCTTTATTATTTTAGTTTATTAGGGCTCTCATGATGTTACCACAGACTTGGTGGCTTAAAGCAACACAAACTCATGTCTCTCACAGTTCTGGAGGCCAGCCGTCTGTAATCAAGGGATCAATCAGCAAGGTTGTTTCCCTCTGGAAGTTTGGGAGGAGGATTGTTTGATGTCTCTCTCCTTTCTCCCGTAGCTGCTTAGGCCTTCCTTGGCTTGTAGCCACATGATCCAATCTGCCTCCATTTTCACATGACCTTCTCTGTGTATCTGTAGCTGTTTCCCTTTCTCTTCTAAGGATTTACCATTGGCTTTGGGGCCCGCCTGAATTGAGGATGATCTCACCTCAAGATCCTTACCTTAATTATATCTGCATAGACCTTTGTTACAAATGAGGTCACATTTTAGGTGGACAGATATTTTAGAGGCCACAATTCAACCCACTACATCCATTTAAAATATTACCCCATCTGCCAAATAAGTCGAGGACCCATTCAGCCCATACAACACAGTTCAGTCATGCACAGACTCACAGGTGCTCCAGGTGCCATTATTCCCCTTGAAAGGTTAACAAATTCGTACAGCAAAAGCTCAATGCATTATTTGGTAATGGGAGGTATGCCTTGAAATTACATTTTATAAAGTTTTCGTGTCTATAGACAGTAAACGGATATGCCTACATCAATGGATTCAGAAAACAAGTATCACCTCTAAAGTCAACAAATTCTAAAGATGTTTCCAGGTTATAAGAACTCATCTCCTGCCCCAAGGAGATGCTTAGTGCTGGGATATTGATCTTGTGTAACTGAGTTTTCTGGCTGGGGTGCATGCACCGCATTGCAAGAGAAAAAAAAAGTGTATGTAGAAAATATGAAAGTTGACCAACTTATGGCATGAGGTGATAGATTCAGAAGAAATGTCTAAAGTGTTTCAGTGGACACAGTTGTTCAACACTTAGGGATCAATTTAAAACTCATTCTCATCTTACAGCAGATATCACAGTTATATGGATTTAGAGCTAAACTCCTTTAATCACAAACACTAATATATCTGATTTAGCTTCCAGAAACCTTTGTGACCTAATCAGCAAACAAGGCCTGTTGGGAACTAAGGTGGAAATTTAGTTGGGGATATTTTTCTCAGAAACGGGCCCTACTGAAGCTGTCTTTAACAAGGTGTAGAAGACAGCCACAGCAGATGATTCAGTGACTTAAAGGAGAGGAAAGTCAAGGCTAAATGGAAAATTAGAAACAGTCTCACAGATTTGTTTCGTCCTGCTGGAAGCATGACGTCCTTCAAAATGGAACATGTACAAGAAAGTTTTCTGCCTTAAAGCACGCCAAGACCAGAACAACTACTTGGAGCCTTCTTAGGAGACAAAATTACCTGGAATATGAAAGCTTCTAAGGAGAAATGGCCCAAATAGCCTTTCCTCTAGAGAGCCAAATTCCCAGATGGGAGACATCCCCCCACCTGGAAGTCTCAGACCAGGAAATGACCCACTGGTGCCAGGGGATGCAACATGGCCTGTCCATTCTCACTCTTTGGTCCACACCTAACTAAGAGAAGGAATTTTCCGTGTGACGGATCAGGCAAATATTGGAGCCGGGAAAAGGGATGGCGGAAGAGGTAAGCTCAGTGAGGCTTGGATATAAATGGAGAAGGGTTGGGGTGATCAGGATACTATATAAAGAGGAGAATCATGAACTACCAACCAGGAACAAGAGACCAGAAAACGCTGCCATTCTCTTTAACTTCTGTAGCTCCCTGTGGTCCTTTCGCTGAATGCCTGGACTGTTTCCTTGTTGTGGGTAGAGTTAACTCTGGCAGCGCTTTAAGTGGTCTCAGAATCCTGCATTAGGGAAGTCCTCCCCATTTGCTTTCTGACTGGCTGCAATGACCTTCCTCACACATTAACTCCCTAGAGTACCCCTCCCACTCCGCCCCCAGCGCGGTGTCTTCATCTGCCCCTGTGTGGATAGATCTCGTTATGAAAACCATCTCTACTCTCTGGTGGACTTCATGCTGGGATTAAATAGTATATGCTGACTCCCAGAGCTATTTACTTTGAAGAAAAGCATTAACAACCACAACAGAACAATCTAGCTCAGCGGTTCTCAACCTGTGGGTCGCGACTCTGGCAGGAGTTGAACGACCAAAACACAGGGGTCACCTAAAGCCATCAGAAAATACATATTTCCGATGGCTTTAGCCTCTGAGAAGCCACGTAACCATCTGCAGCAGCGCTATTCAGGTGGAACGCACGCCGTTATGGACGTGCATTCCAAACTGAATGCCTGCGGTCATGCGCAGACGTGATTGCATCATCCGTCTGGGGCCTAAGGGGCGGGGGAAGCAGGGGAACGCTCCACAGTCCATAGCAGCGCATTACGTGTGTCCGGCGCTTGCTGACGTCATCAGTGGGCGGGTGCAGCAAGCCCCGGAGGACAGAAGCCTAGGAGGCGGAGAGGCAAGAGGCAGAGAGCCAAGAGAGCCTGCGAGACGGCCTGCTGGTGTAAAAAAGGTTAATAATGTAAAAACAGTACACACACCATACACACAATACTGTGTAAGTGTAAGGTGCTTTGTGTGTAATCATTGCACAGTACACAAAGCAGCTTACACTTACACAAAGCACCATACATTTACACAGTGTGAACTACATCGGTCTTATACTATAAGAGACCACTATAAGATGTAGTTCACACTGTTCCCCAATGTATAATTATCTCCCATATCTCCCACTATTTTCCCATATTCTGAATGAAGAAACTGCTGAAATCAGCGGTTTCCGGCATTGAATCCACCTCCTATTGATTTCATTGGGAGTGCGGCAGATTTTGTGGAAGAGAGCTCCCGAGAATCTTGGGTTACCACACAATCCGCCGCAGCCTCCTTTTGATTTCAATAAGAGGCGGAGAAATGACAGTTCCCGACACATTTCTTCCTCTCCTATTCAAGTCAATGGGAGGCCGCAGCAGATTCCGCTCAAACATAGAGCATGCTGCTTAATTTTTTCCACGCTAGAACTTTTCCTAGAGCAGAAAAATTCCAAAGGTGGAATCCGCCACCCCCAATAGACTGAAAGAGGCCTCACACTGAGCAATCTGCTGTGCGGATTCTGCAGTGTAAAAGATCTGCCTCCTATAGAAGTCTATGGGGGGTGGCAGATTCCACCTTTGGAATTTTTCTGCTCTAGGAAAAGTTCTAGCATGGAAAAAATTAAGCAGCATGCTCTGTATTTGAGCAGAATCTGCTGCGGCCTCCCATTGACTTGAATAGGAGAGGAAGAAATGTGTCGGGAACTGCATTTCTGCCGTACAGGGGATCTCTCTTCTGTGGAATCCACAGGTCTCCCATTGAAGTAAATGAGATGTGGATTCCACTGCAGAAACCACTGCTTTATAGTGTGAAAGAGCCCTGAAAGATACCATGCTGTGCAAAAACTGCAGTGTATCCTATGATGTAGTTCACACTGTTCTATATAGAAAACTTGCCACTAATCTAGAAAAAACAGATCCATTAGTTAAGCAGCTATTTACAGAATGGTAGCCCCAATACACTAGGTAAGGAGGTCCATTAGTAATAAATATTTCTCAATATATAATTAAATATCATTTTTGTGATTAATCACTATGTTTAAATTATGTTTGATTTGTAGCAATGAGAATACATAATGCATATCAGGTATTTACATTCCGAATCATAACTGTAGCACAATTACAGTTATGAAGTAGCCACCAAAATTATTTTTTGGTTTGGGGTCACCGCAACATGAGGAACTGTATTGCGGGGTCATGGCATTAGAAAGGTTGAGAACCACTGTTCTAGCTGGATGCAGCAGGCTGACCACTGAGGAGTAAATTCTACTACATGAGGCTCTCCAGTGCAAAGACCATGCACTGAGTCACACTGTCTTCCTATCTCTGAGAGTGAAGGGAGCATTTTGTTGGTGGAAATGGTGCTGCTGAGGAGATAAGACTAGCTGCTGCAGGAACTTGACAGAGAACTCTAAGAGCTCCAGCTAACGTGAGCCACTGTGCACTTAGCAAACACTCCCTGTCTGCTCTCTGAGTACCCGCCTGTGAGGGAGGCAGCATAAAGGGCACCAAGGAGTTTGGGACGTGGTCCTTGACTTCAAAGAGCTTACATTAGCTGAGTTACCAGGCATAAGACATAAAGTACAAAGGAAGATGAGTTAATGGTAAAATAAGTAGCAAATACGAGGACCACCGTCACTGGTGGGAATTCAGGGCCGACTCAGGAGAACACGCCCATCAGGAGGAGAAACTGAGGGGAGAATGCAAGCCTATTTGGGAGGAAGCAGGATCTGTAGCTGGATATCAAGAGGTTAAATTGGAACAGTTTCTATGTGCACACCATCTTTCGCTGGTATCTTTTTTTGAAAGTGTAGATACTATATTAATCTGGGTAGGCAAAGTTAAGTTTCGGTAATAAGTGAGTCCCCCAAAGCTCAGTGGTTTAACAACGGAAGCTGGCTTGGCTCACGGGAACACTACTGGGAATGCAAAGACAGGAATAGGTTTTTGAAGATGCCGTTTTTCTGTGAGGCTGTCGGGAGTCTGGCCACCCCAGCTTCCGGCCTCTCTTTCCATCGCCATTTTCTCCTGTCTAGAGGGACTAAGTCTGTTTTTTCTTTCTTCATCACACTGCTGCTGCCTATTCTTCCCTTGAGCTTCCTGTGTGTCCCCAAACTGGCAGCAAAGGAGGTCAGATTCTGAGTTCCCAGCTCCTGAGGTTATTCTGATAATTCTCTCCTTACACAGCTGGGTCTTAGGGTGCTGCAGGCTTGCTCACCACATCTAAAGGGTCTGGCTTGGGGGGTGAGAGGGACACCATCAAAAGCTGGAGATAATTATAGCTTGGGCATCTCAAGCGCAATCACTGGTTTCCCTAGAAATTATAATATTCACCTCTGATTTATCAAGTTTTAATTTCAAATAATATTAATACAGTTTCACTAACATTATAAGTAACTTAAAACAGTATAACTCAATTTTTCCCTCTCCTCATATATTTTACTTCTACATATAATTTCTAAAGCACAGTTATTTTTTGCTTTAAGCAGTCCATATTGCTTTAAAAATATAAATACACATATACCCAGATATATACGGATGTGTCTATAGATCTCTCTAATAACTTCTAAAGGTATTTTATATTTATCCAGAGTTATATCTTTACTGGTGCTCTTCAATATTTTTGAACATCCAGAAATCCATTGATATCATATCCCTTTAGCCTGGAGAACTTTATTTGGCATTTTTTATAATGCGGACCTGTTGAAGATAAATTCTCTCAGCTTTAGTTTGTCTGATAATTTTTTTACTTTACCTTAATTTTTTTTTTTACCTTAATTTTTTAAGAATACTGTCGCTTGCTTGATACAGGACTCTAGCTGGACAGTTTTTGTCTTGTCTTTTAGTAGTTTAAAGTTATTCTTTCATCATTTTCTATAATCCACATTTCTGACAAGAAGTCAGTTTATTTTCTTATTGTATTTCCCCTCTATGTTACATGATTTTTTTCTCCGGCTGTTTTTAAGATGATTTTCTTCATTGTTGGTTCCCGCAGCTTGACTAACAGGTGCCTACGGGCAGTTTTCTTTGAACTGGAGTTCTTGGACATTCTTGGATATGTAAGCTAATATCTTTTATCAATTTTGGAAAACTCCTGGCCGTTATTTCTTCAAATAGTTCATCTGTCCAACTCTTTTCCTCCTCTCCTGTTATTTCAATTGCATATGGAATAGAGCATTCTTTTGGTTTTGCACTGATCTGAGATCTTTATTTCTTATTCTGCGGTTGAAGCCACTCAGTGGTGCTGTGTGAAGGCACTCTAGGAGGTAAGAGTGGGCT
The DNA here is from genome assembly GCF_036850765.1 of Saccopteryx bilineata. Classification (NCBI taxonomy): domain Eukaryota; kingdom Metazoa; phylum Chordata; class Mammalia; order Chiroptera; family Emballonuridae; genus Saccopteryx; species Saccopteryx bilineata. The sequence continues at coordinate 14,399,522 of NC_089500.1, read as the reverse complement.
ACCTCCAGTGCTCAGTGAGGCGCAGGATAAAGCAATGGAGGTAGATGCGGACTGATCTGCAGCCGGCGCTCCTTACGGTACTAACTGCTCATGCCAGCTCACATGTGGAGACTGAGCGTGCATTGAGGGCAAAAGATTCCAACAGACACCTCATCCAAACAGATACACAGACGGCAAATAAGCCCATGAAAAAAATGTATAATTAGTTGTTACTCTAATTAATCATTACTCTAATTAGTCATTAGAGAAATGCAAGTTAAAGCACAAAATGTCATTGCATGCACATTTAAACAGCTAAAATTAAAAAGACTAACTCCACCAAGTGGTGATAAGGACATGGAGAATATAAAATGGTACAACCACTTTGTAAAATTGTTTGGCGGTTTCTTAAAAAATTAAACATGCCTGACTTGTGGAGGCACAGTGAATAGAGTGACGACCTGGAATGCTGAGGTCGCCAGTTTGAAACCCCAGGCTTGCTGGGTCAAAGCACATACGAGAAGCAATTACTATGAGTTGATGCTTCTCATGCCTACCCCCCCCTCTTTCCCCTCTTAAAAAATCAATAAATAAAATATTTTTAAAAATTAAACATATATCTGCTTTATGATCCAGTCATTCCACTGCTTGGTATTTCCCCAGAAAAAAACAACAACGCATGTCCACACAAAAACCTGGTACAAATACTTACACAGCAGCTCTATTTGTAGCAGTCAAAACTGGAAACCAATGTCCATCAGCAGAAGAATGAATAAAAGAAATTGTGGTATATAAAAAAAATGTGGAATGGCCATATAATGGGATACTGTACTACCCTACAATAAGAAGGAACTACTGATACACCCACGAGGACTCGTGAATCTTAAAATAATTATGCTGTGTGAAAGAATCCAAACCTAACAGAGTTCACACTACATGGCTAATTTATCTCAAATTCTTGAAAATACAAACTAATCTATATATAGCAACAAAATGCAGATCATTGGTAGCCTAGGATGGGGGGTGGTTAAGAAGGAAGAATTACAAAAGGGACACAAAGAAATTTTTGGAGGTAGTAAGCTCGTTATTTTTAATGTGGTGACAGTTTCATGGGTGTATAATAAATCAAAATGCATAATTTTACACATTTAAATATTTGAAATTTACTGTATATCAATTATAGTTCAATAAAACACTTAATTTTTTAAAAAGCTACCTAAAGCTCAGCTGGCTTCTTAGCCTTGCCTCTGGCATGCTTCCGCCCCTCCCACTGCCCTGCTCTTTCCCCTAGAAACACCTTATCGTTTCTGGAGTCTATTTCCTTTAAGTTCTTTCCTGTTCTTAGCTCTTTGAGGGTTGTTTTTGTTTGTTTGTTTGTATGTTTGTTTTTTGAGAGAGAGAGCCAGGAAGGGAAAGAGATGAGAAGAATCAACTTGTAGTTGTGTCACTTTAGTTGTTCATTGACTCCTTCTCATATATGCCTGGACTGGGCATCTCAAGCTGAGCTAGTGACTCCCGGCTCAAGCCAGTGACCTTGGTCTCAAGCCAGTGACCTTGGGATCATACTGATGATTCCACACACAAGCCGGTGAGCCTGCACACAAGCCAGGACCTCAGCGTCCTAGTTTGATACTCTATCCACTGCACTACCACCTATCAGGTTCTGAGGGTTATTTTTAATTGTCGTAAAATATACATAAGATTTATCATTTTATTTGTTTACTTATTTTAACAGAGACAGAGAGAGAGTCAGAGAGAGGGATAGACAGGGACAGACAGACAGGAACAGAGAGATGAGAAGCATCAATCATTAGTTTTTCATTGCGCATTGCGACACCTTAGTTGTTCATTGATTGCTTTCTCATATGTGCCTTGACCGTGGGCCTTCAGCAGACTGAGTAACCCCCTGCTCGAGCCAGTGACCTTGGGTCCAAGCTGGTGAGTTTTTGCTCAAACCAGATGAGCCTGCGCTGGTGACCTCGGGGTCTCAAACCTAGGTCCTTCCACATCCCAGTCCGACGCTCTATCCACTGCACCACCGCCTAGTCAGGCCATTTTATTCATTTTTAAGTGTACATTTCAGTGGCAATAAGCACATCAACATTATTGTGCAACCATCACCACCATCCACCTCCAGAACTTTCCATCTTCTCAAACCAAAACTCTGTACCCATTTAAACAACCCCTCATTCTTCTTCCCCCCAGACCTTGACAGTCTTCTACATCCTGACTCTATTAATTTGACTACTTTCAACACCTCATGTAAGTGGAATTATTCATATATGTCCTTTTGTGACTAGCTGGTTTCATTGAGCATAATGGCCTCAAAGTTCATTCATGTTGTAGCATGTGTCAGAATTTCCTTCCTTGTTAAGGCTGAATAATATCCCACTGTGTGCTGATACCATGTTTTGTTTATCTATGGATAAACACGTCTGTCCATGGACATTCAGGTTGTTGCTGTATGATGAGTCTTTAAAGTTATGATTCTGGCCCTGGCCGGGTCATTCAGTAGATAAAGCATCAACTCTGGGCGCCAGGGGTCACAGGTTCAACTCCCAGTCAGGGCACATAGGAGAAGCAATCAATAAGTACACAACTAAATGGAACAACTAAATGAAATAATAATTTGATGCTTCTCTCTCTTTCTCCCTCTACTCTCTCCCCTTCAAATCAATGGGAAAAAATGTAAAGGTTATGATTTGTAGTTTACCTGGTTTATTCTCTTTTTTAGAGTGGAGGAAGAAGTCTCTTGTAACTTCCTGCTCCCTAACTAGAATTAGAGGTCCTCCTCTAGGTATTGAGTTATAATCTCATTTTTTATCTGACACAAAACTCTAGAATTGAGGAAAAGGAATCTATATTCTGTCAAACAAAAGGTAATAAATCACTAAAACCCCATAAATAACAAATCCTCAGATACACAGAGGTGCTTATGCCTCCCCACATCTGAGAATAGAGAGCTATGGTCTAAACAGGCACAGTTAAACTGGGGGGACACTAGAATTAGCATGACTTGATTCTTACACTGGTTGTTTCCTTGCTCCACAGTGTTGCTTCTGTAGCATTAGAGAGAAGAACATCACTTGAGAGATATAATATCACAAACTAGTCCATTTTCCCACAAATTAATAAACTTTACACAATCCCCATGAAAATTCCAAACAGATTTTGGAAATAGAAGGCAAGCAGCAGGCAGAGAACAACTGAACTTGACAAAATGACTAAGTTCAGCCTAAAGAAAAGCTATGCAAAAATAACTTTAAAATATTGAAAAACAATTAGTAATGAGTGACAAGTCTTGACAGATATTAAACATATGAAAAAGTTACTATAATTAATAGTGTATTATTAGTGATGAGGAGACAGAAAAGTCAATATATTCTATTCTAGGACAGAAATTCTAAAAGCAGATCCAAGAATTCATATAATATATGATTATAATGACTCTTTAAATTGTGATTAAATAAATGGTATTTAAAATGGCCCTTTATTCCAAATATTTGGGAATTTTTAGTAAGAAAGTTAAAGAGATAGTCATTCGGATTCCCCTCTGTACAGAGAGGTGGTGGTGGTCATTGTTTTTAACAAAATCTTTCACATTCTCCTTTCATTATAGTTCTTTTTTTTTTCATTTACCAGGTCACTCAATATTTGGATTAACTAACCACCTTGCAAAAAGTCACCCAGAACAAACAACCTTTTTTACTGCAAGTGCTTAAGAACCGGGATTTCTTTCACATTACTGCAGTGGAGAAGCCTGGGGACTATTCTTTCTTCTTCTTTTTTTGAAGTTTTTATTTATTCATTTTAGAAAGAAGCGAGAGAAGGAAAAAGAGAGAAGGGGGGAGGAGCAGGAAGCATCAACTCCCATATGTGCCTTGACCAGGCAAGCCCAGGGTTTCAAATCATTTGCTTTGTTTTGTTTTTTAAGATTTTATTTATTCATTTTAGAGAGGAGAGAGAAAGAGAGAGAGTGGGGACTATTCTTCAGATAGTTCCAAAGTTGGACTATAATTTACAAATATTAAATGAACATGAATTAAGTCCTTTCTATGGGCTAAGCAATGTGCTAATTGCTGAGGATACAAAGATGAGTCAAGTTCAGTCCTAACTTCAAAATGCTATCTAACCTAACGGTAAGTCAATAGACTCTGCAATACATATTCCGTCTGTTTATTGTTTGGTTATGGTTTGGACATAATAGAAGTATATTCGGTAAAAATAAGAACTACCAGGTATGGTGTGTCTCTATTTTGCTTGTTGGTTCATTTTGTTCATTAGAGTGAAATCATATGGCTCTTGTCTTTCTCTGACTTAGCTTATTTCATGTAGCATAAGCTCTCCAGGTCCATCCATGCAAACCCATATAATTTTGTTAACCAGTGTCACCCCAATAAATTTAATAAAAAGGAAAGAAATGCCAGGTAAAAATATGAAACACCAGAAAATTATTCAGTCCAGAGCTCTGCAGAGAGATTAAGGCAGATGGTCGGATTCTGACGGCCGCGTCGCAGGATGCTCGCTGCGCGGACTGCTGAACACCACGGACCGCCAGGCCCTCCTTCACCGCAAGGCAGCCGCTGCAGCTGATGCTTAATCATCGCTCTACCCTCTTCCCGAAACCAGTCTGACAAGCTGATCACGTTAGGCCGGGACATACAAAATATGGCATAATTGTAGACTGTAATCATCATGATGATAGCTGACTTGATAAGAGAGGTCAAATCCCATTTTTATATCCTGAATTTCTAAAATATTGTTTCGTCAAAAAATCAATTTCTCATTTTTCTAGCGTTAACTTGAAAAGGGTATAATTGATCAAGCCTAAATCCCTTACATCACCCAGGACTGTGTGAACGGCTCATACCCAACAGGCCACGTGAGTTAGGCCCAGGCAGACAGCCGCTGTCCTCAGCATCTAACACCCATGGGCCTGAACAGCGTCTAAGCAAGAACACGTTTTACATCCTTTGGTTAAGACTGTGGGGAAAACACAGGCTCATGGAATATAGATGCTCAGCTGGCTCATTTGGGTTTTGTGGTCCAATATGTGGATGAGATATTTATAAAATCCGGTGATTACAATGCCATCTCATTAACATTCGTTAAGTGAAAACCACAAAGTGCAGGATGGGAACTCTAATCTGAGAAGAGAGGGAGGAAAGAAATAAACAAGGAGATGGGTTTTCCTCCCTCGGTACAGGCAAAAGGAGAGACTCAGAGGGAGAGAACCCTCTCCACCTCCTTTAAGTTAAGCTTCCTCCTTGCTGAAGAAAAAAGGGAGGAAAGAAGGTAGCTTTTCCATTTTTCATGTGTGTTTGATCCCTAAGAAAACCAAATCCAAAGCAAGCCCAAGTTGATTTCTCTGTGAATTAGAATTCTCCATTCCTTGTACAATTTAGGCAAGGAGACACCTCCTCCATGACGTCTGCCTAGATTAAACTTATTCCATAAGGTGTTTGCATGAGCAGTGAGGCTGTGTGGACTGAACTGAACTCGCAGTGTTTTCGGCACAACGCTGTTGTGCCTTGTGACAGATTTCTGCTCATGTCTCTGTAGAAAAGGCAGTGGGTCTTCATGGAGAGAACCAAGGTTATGCAGTCAGAGAAGTCTGGACCATAGTCCCAGCTCTGGCACATACTGGTCACAGAATCTCTGATAATACCCACTGTCCAAGGATGTTGCATGACAGTGCAGTAGGGGTTACATGAATTATATAGTATCTGGCTAATGAGTAGGCATGCAATAAATGGTAGCTTCAATTATTATGATTTTACTGATAGCACTGACTTGTCTCTCCTAGTCAATCTCAAACTTGCAGGTGGCTTAGATAACGCATTCCATGCAGAACCAGCAGTAGGATTATCCATTCAATGATCCTGTGTCCAGAGGGAGAGCATTTGAAAGTTGGACTCAATCTTCAATGATTAATCAAATTTAGTGATTATGGTTGTGTGCGGTGACTTTACTTGAGGATTCTGCAAAAATTTCAGAAGTCAATTTCTTTGTCAATTATATGATCTAGATCTCCAACATTATTTCCTCCTAATACCTTACCTCACCCTAGTCCTCATTGCCCTCTCCTTCTTTCTCCCTCTCTCTCTCTCTCACACACACACACCCGTAAGATTATTTCTATATTTCTATGGTGCTTAGTCACTGAACACAGAGCCAGAAACTCCAAACGAGGACGCAGATGCCCAGAGGCAGAGACTGTGTCATCAGAGAAGTGCGGTCCTCATCGGCACCTCTTACCCACATTCCTGTGTTTTGGAAGCAGGGGCGGAGCACCTTCAGCTGGAAGGTACGGCTTCTATGACTTTAATTCAATATTGTCTCTGGTGCTTTCGGCAGGCAGGGCACAAGTGCCTGCAGGACACTCTGTAGGTGCTGGAGCTGACCCCGGCAGAGGTCGAGGACTGACTCTGTTCTTCCAAGGGCCAAACACAGACTGAGGGGTGGGAGTCACAAGTAAGGAATTTTCCTAACCCTACTAGCCTCAGAGCAATTGAATGGGCTGCCTCAAGAAGCAACGAGGTTTTCAAGATGATGGCACAGAGTCTTGCATTGGGAGGAAAAAGGAGTGGCCAGCCTCGGGCTCTCCAGTCTCAGGCTCAGAGCAGTCTCCAGCCAGTAGGTACCCTACTCGTGAGCGGGGTAAGCAGCACCAACTAGGGTTCCAGAGCCTTCAGGGCCTTAGCCCCACCCCCATTTAGGACAAGCAGGCTCTTAAGACAGGGTGGGCTGTTACATACAGAACCACATTTTCTTAAAGCGCTACAAAACAGAAATCTCCATTCTAGTCATTAAATTTTTCAAGGGAGAAGTCTGAAGAAAAGACTTTTGTTTTGATTCATTAGCATTAGAAACTTAACAGTCTTGGTGCCAGCTGATAGTTCCTCCGTGGTGCCTGGAATACCCTGAAATCCCTGTTCCAGCTTCTAAATACATGCTCCCTTTGCACCTGGATTTCCCTTTCAATTCTACGTCATTCAGCATAAGTAGAATGAGCCGCAGACAGCCAAGGATGGATTGAGAGACATTCAAATTCCCTCACACCCTATATCCAGCTCCTTCTTAACTGCAAGTGGCCCCGAAATGACTGCTCTCGGGGGTAGATGCTGAGTTAAAGCAGCTCCTCCAGGAGGACCCTGGGAAGTGCGTAATGGGCCCCATAAACACTGAGGTTGGCATTTAACCAATCTCCCAGCAAAGGTCCTGGAAAGAGTAGGAGCAAGACCAGAAGGCCTCGAGGAGTGGGGCTGAGCATGCAAGGTGAAAAAGAGACCACAGAGTTAAGAGAGTGACAGAGTCACAGGGTGCACCAAAGCCAGGGAGGAGAGCTAGGTGCCCACAGTTCTGCAGGAGAGTGGAAAGAGGGAGTCAAACAGAAATGGCAAAGTAAAACCAAGCTTGGTCAACATTCATCATTCATTCATTCAATGAACACTCCCTAATGTACCAGGCTCTGTTCGAGGCACTGAACGGTATGTTTGCTATCCATGCAAGTTTAGGATCTGTGAGGCTAATGGTCTTAATTCTCAAAGAAGGAACACCTCTACAAAGGACACAGCATGAGTTCTTTTGAACTTTCAGCTACAAATACCATTCAGTTACTTTGGGGTCCTCGTGCCAAGAGACCAGTGGGCAAGCAAAGGAATCAAGCACACTGACAAGGGTATCTGACCCGGGTGCACAGGAGGGGCTTCCTTCTGCCACACTGTGGAAGAGAGAACAGTGTGTGTTGCAATCAGATGGTCTGCTGTGTAGTCTCATGAAGCCCCCACACTTAGTACTTAATGGTAAATGGGTAAGAAAAGCAGCCATAACCTGAAAAAGGCACAGTAGGCAGGGCGAGTCCCTCAGGAAGGGAAGGCACCTAGACCAGCCGAGGGGCTAGCCAAGGCTAAGGGGCATCTAGGATGAACGATCAAGAAGGGCAGTACCACGCATCAGTCACAGCCTCGAGGTCAACTGCAGCAGCCAGAGAGATAGCATTTCCACTGAAGCTTTATTTGCAAGTTCTCCAGAGACAACACCAACCAGAATTCAAAACAAGATGTTCCCAGATAGAGTGAATTTATTGTAAAAAAGAAGGGAATGTGGGCAGCACACTAAGGTTCTCCACCAGGTCCCCTCTTCGAGACTGACACACTCTGCCCGCTGTGACTCAGAGCGGAGGTCATCACTCAGAACTGCCCTCAGTGGCAAGGATCTGCCTCCCCAGAATGATGGTCCTTCTTGTGGCTGGCTTCTGAAGGGATACAAAGGTCTGGTCCTCATGCCTCCATACGGGACAGCTCTGAAGGGCCACCCCATCACCAGAGCTCCCTGCAAAATCAGCTGAGGCCCCACTGCCCCAGGTGTACAGGTAGACTCTCCCTCTGCCCAGTCCTGCCTTCCCCACTCCTTACAGGCATCTCTCCTGAATAATAGCTTTCTGCTTCAAAGTTCACTTCCAAGTGCCCAATCTGAGACAGCCATGCTCACACACAGCCCTCTGTGGCCCAAGCAGACTGCACTGGGACAGACAGCAGAAAGTTCTACTCTTGGCCCCATCTCCTTAAGTGTGTCCTCCACTTGATCAAATCTACCTGCCCTCTCAAAATCTGCTGGCTAACCCTCCCTCCAGGTCTCATTCTGAATCTAGGAGGCTACACAGGTCATTAAATAAACTCGCTGCAAAGTATCCTTCTTAGTCCCGCACACAGTGTTAGACTATAGATCTAAATAAAACGCTGGTATAAAAACAGGACAATACTAACACAATGTCAGAAGAGTCACACGCTGGTATTATTGAGGCCGGGTCTATAAGAAAGGGCTAAGGAAAGTAGGTCATTCGGGTAAAATATATAACTGTGTGGAAGTCATTTCGTCTCCGTGAGCCTGTCTCTTAATCTATTTTAAAAGCTGGTTCTGACTATCCTCAGAACTGCCAGCAGGACCTTACCTGCCAGCAGGACCTTACCTGTAAAGGAAACAGCACCTACATCACGGGGTTCTTAGCAAGACTACATGCGAGAATACATATGGTGTCTGGCACGTAGTATACCCTCCATATGTGGCTAGTATCAAAAGAAAAGATGCTTACAAAACCAGTTTGAAAAGTGTAACAGGAATATATTGAATATATAATATCTTACATTTTTTTTCAGAGGTTTAGTCTTGTCTCCTTAACAAGAACAGGCTCCTTCTCTCCCATTTCAGTTAACTCCAAGGCAACCAGTGCAGTGGTGGCCACCTGGTAGATCGTTAAAATCTCTACCCTGATTTGCAAGACAGAGTCAGTAAGCAACATGCCCTGGCAACCCGGAATACAGACAAGTATAAATGCTCCTGTAACACTCTGTAAAAAGAGGGGAAATTTTTTTTTTTTTCATCAGACTGGAAAAGTGAAGGGGGAAGGAACAACCATCTGAAATGTCACCGATGATTTCAAACGTATTTCAGTCTGTCTGGGTGTATTCCAGTCAAGTTATTTCTAACCATCCGCTATTGCAGATGTGTGTGCCCATTTCCCTTTGTAGTTTATTAAGTGAGGAATCAAGGATTACATCTATCCTGTGTTCAAAATTTTTAATGGAACCAAAATCCTTTGAGGATTATCTTAAATCCGGGTAATTTTCTTAAGTGGGCCCTGAATGGACCCAAATGGCTGCCTGGTTAGAAACCTCCCTATCTGGCTTGCTCAAGTGACTTCATGCATTTGGATCCTGGGGACACTGGACCACTTCAGTGTTGGCATACATATTATAAAGGAAACACACTGATCAAAATTCAAAAAAACACTCAAACAAATGCCAGGTCAGGATGATTTGGAAAAGCTCCATCAATCCAATCCATTCCATTTGATCCCCCCCCCCCCGTTAAACAGCCCTAACTTCTGTATGTCCTTCTTACAAGCAGGCTAACTTTTTCCCTGACCCCTCTTATCCTCTATCTACAGTACTACCCCAGTCTATGAAGCAGCCAAACAGCTTTCTTTCCCAGAACCACCTCAAATATTATTTCCTACCTGTGCCTTCCTAATACACATGAATTTTTAGAACCCATCGCCTTAGTAAAAGGTGGAATCTCTCCGCCATGTAAGTGACTGCTCAGTAGGCAAGGCCAGGAACTTCGCTCAGCCTTGGTCCTCTCCACGAGACAAAGCCCAGGGCATGCACAGAGCAGCCACACACCAGTGCGGCAACAGCTGTGGTAATTACATAATAATTACCCAAGAGACTGAATTGCATTTGGTATTTGAACGACAGGTCTCCATTTCACAGAGGGAACACACTGCAGAAATATTTTTATTCATTCCGATTATAAAATGCTGTTTCTCCACCTTAACGATCTACATCAATATCACACTGGAAGACTTGTAAGAGTCACTGCTGCTTGACGACACTGGGCCACTGCTTCCCACAAGCAGCACACGGCTGGTCTGAGCAGCCGGGTCTCAGACCAGCTCCTGAACAGTACCTGGAAGCATCCTCGAGGGTCCCATGCCTTAGCGGCTACTCGAGGGCAGGATAACCCAGCTGAGGAATCAGGACTGGGGTCTTGGTGGTGGCTCATAAGTGCCATTTGGTGGCTTATAAGCGCCATTTCAGTGCAGCACCTCTTTTTGTACAACATCTTCAGAGGCCAATCCTAAAGAAATGAGAAGAGATGGAAATTTCAGATGCCATGGCAAGCCAAAGAGTCATTTTTGAGCATAACGTTCAGAAACCATCAGTTCTTCAGAGAGAGAGAAAGATGAAATAGAGAATGGTGCCCAGGAAGTGGGAGACCTATTTCTAGTCCTGTCCTTGAGCAAGTGACTTAGCCTTTCTTTATTGCACATTCCTTATTTGGGAAATAGGGACAATTATATCTTATTCCTGATGCAGAATGAGAAAAGGGAGCACAACCCTCTTATTTTATAGATGAAAACTTAGGATACATGACTTAATGGCACAGTCAGTAAGAGAGGCAGGGCTGGAACCTAGGGCTCTAGGTTCAAATCTCCACCTCGTCTTCTCCTTTATTCCAATACACCATAATCTAAACCCTGTGCAATAAGTTGAGTATTATAATTCTAGTTGACAAAAAGATAAAAAGGAGGCCTAAAGAGGTCATGTGGTTCAGTCATGGCAGAATTTTGACTAGAACCTGGGTATGCTAATATCTAAGCCAGAGTCAAAACAAAGTGCTCTAATTTGACCTCGTTTTACTGATTGAAAAAAATATAAACTTGCCCGAGTTAGGTATATCTGGGTATAGCAAATGCCCTAGAACAATGGTCCCCAACCCCCAGGCCATGGACCGGTACTAGTCCGTGGGCCATTTGGTATCGGTCCACAGAGAAAGAATAAATAACTTACATTATTTCCGTTTTATTTATATTTAAGTCTGAATGATGTTTTATTTTTTAAAAATGACCAGATTCCCTCTGTTACATCCATCTAAGACTCACTCTTGATGCCTGTCTTGTAAGTTCGACAATTATATTTAAAAATACCACAGTTTTTACGCCGGTTGCATTATTTTGTGCATTTATCCATCCCACCCTAAAGGTCGGTCCATGAAAATATTTTCTAACATTAAAAACCAGTCCATGGCCCAAAATAAGGTTGGGGACCACTGTTCTAGAAGGCCCAATCTGAATCCTATATATTTTGTTGGTTTCTTGTTCTTCTTCTTCTCCTCCTTCTCCTTCTCCTTCCTTCTTCCTCTTCCTCCTGCTTCTTCTCCTCCTTCTCCTTGTTCTTCCTTCTTCCTCTTCCTCCTGCTTCTTCTCCTCCTTCTCCATCTTCTTCCTTCTTCCTCTTCTTCCTGCTTCTTCTCCTCCTTCTCCTTCCTTCTTCCTCTTCCTCTTCTTCCTTCTGCTTTGTCTCCTCCTCCTCCTCCTCCTCCTCCTCCTTCTTCTCCTCTCCCTCCTTCTTCTTCTTCTTTCTTCTCCTCCTCCTCCTCCTCCTCCTCTTCCTCCTCCTCCTCCTCCTCCTCCTCCTCCTTCTTCTTCTTCTTCTTCTTCTTCTTCTTCTTCTTCTTCTTCTTCTTCTTCTTCATCTTCTTCTTCTTTTGTGAGAGAGAGGGGGGGGGACAGATAGGAATAGACATACAGGAAGGGAGAGAGATTAGAAGCATCAATTCTTTGTTGTGGCTCCTTAGTTGTTCATTGACTGCTTTCTCATACGTGCTTTGACTGAGGGACTACAGCAGAGTGAGTGACCCCCTGCTCAAGCCAGCAACCTTGGGCTCAAGCCAGTGACCATGGGGACATGTCTATGATCTCACGCTCAAGCTGGTGAGCAGGCGCTGAAGTTGGATGAGCCCATGCTCAAGCCAGTGACCTCAGGGTTTCAAACCTGGGTTCTCTGCATCCCAGTCTGACACTCTATCCACTGCACCACTGCCTGGTCAGGCTTATTGGTTTCTTCTTTTATTATTTTAGCACTTCTCCTTTATTTGAGCTTACTTTCCTGTTATTTTTCTACTGCTTGAGATGGGTATTTAGATCACTTCTCTTCAGTCCTCTCAGATTTGCATTTAATGCTGTAAATTTATCTCTAAGCACAATTTCAGTTGCATCCCACCAAGTTTTGAAAAATCATATTTACATGATTATTCAAAATATTTTGTGATTTTTGTCTTTGACCCAAGGTTATTTAAATGCATACTGCTTAATTCCAAAACGTTAGAGAATTTTCTTTTTTCTTTTTTTTAAATGAGAGGAGAGGAGATAGTGAGACTGACTTACGCATGTGCCCCAACCAGGATCCACACAGCAACCCCTGTATAAGGCTGATGCTCAAATCAGTTAAACTATTTTTAGCACCTGAGGATCCCTGGCTGGGACCAACCAAGCTATCCTCAGCACCCGGGGCCAAGCTTGAAGCAATTGAACCATTGGTTCTGGGAGAGGAAAAAGGAGAGGAGGGGGAGTGGGGGGGGGAGAAGCAGATGGTCGCTTCTTCTGTGTGTCCTGACCAGGAATTGAACCAGGGACATCCCTACGCCAGGCCCATGTGCTACCCACTGAGCCAACCAGCCAGGGCCAAGAATTTTCCAATTATCTTTTTATAATTAATTTCAGACTTAAATCCTTTGTAATAAAAAAAGATATTCTGAATGGTTAAAATTTTGAAATCTACTGAGATTTGATTTAGGTCCCAGGATAGACATAGTTTTGGTAAATGTTCCATGTGCACTTGAAATTAAGATACATTCGTGTTATTACTGAGTGCCAGGCTCTGCATACATCAACTCAGTGAAATTTGTGTATCATATTGTTCCACAGCCTTTCTGATATTTTTGGTCTGTCTACACTATCAGTTATTGCCAGAAACATGTTAAAGTTTCTCACTACAATTGTATACTTACCTATTTTTCTCTTTTATGTACCAACTTTCACTTTTTAATTTATGGCTATGTTACTGGATGCATAATAATTTGTAATTGTTTTATGTTCCTAATGAACTGACCCTTTTGTCATCATGAAACGCTACTTATCTACTGTAATGCTTTTTTTCTCTAAAGTCTAGTTTGCTGAATATTAGTTATATATTTTTCCATTCTTTTTTTTAAACTTCTTATTTTTAGTTTTAAGGTATCTCTTATAAGTAGCCCATAATAGGATCATGTTTCTATACAGTCTTATAATGTCTTTAACTAAAGCATTAAGTCCATTTACATCTAACATAATTACTGATGTTACTTGTATCATCCATCTTATTATTTGTTCACTACTTGTTCCACCTGTTTCATGTTCCTTTATCTCCTTGTATTATTTTAAACAAATATTTCCTATTATCTGATTTTATCCTTATATTAGATTGTTAGTTATATATTCGTTTACTGTTCTTTTAGTAGTTAGCCTAAAGAATACAATCAGCGCCTGACCTGTGGTGGCGCAGTGGGATAAAGCGTCGACCTGGAACACTGAGGTCGCCGGTTTGAAACCTTGGGCTTGCCTGGTCAAGGCACATATGGGAGTTGATGCTTCCTGCTCCTCCCCCCCCCTCTCTCTCTCACTCCTCTCTCTCTAAAAAAAAAATCAATAACTAAAATATTAAAGTATTTAAAAAAGAATACAATCAGCATTCTTGACTCATTACAATCTATGATGGTTACTTTCATGTGTCAACTTGGCTAGGTTACAGTACCCAGTTGTTCCATCAAACACTCATCTAGGCATTGCTACGATGTGGTACTTTGTAGATGTGGTTAACACCTACAATCAGTTGACTTTAAGTAAAAGAGGTTCCTCTGACAATGTGGGTGAGCCTCATCCAATCAGGCAATAAGAAGTAAGAGCAAAAATGAGGTTACCCCGAAGGAAGTCTGCCTCTAAACTGCAACATCAGCTCCTGCCTGAGAATTTCCAATCTGTCAGTCTGCTCTTGAGATTTCAGACTTTCCAATCCCACAATCACATAAACCAATTCCTTGAAATAAATGATTGATCTCATGCACAACCTAAAATGACTTAATATCTTTTCTACTTTCCAAGAAATACTATAGAAGTTTAAAACTCAACTTACCCATCCATCTCCCATTTATTTCATCATGCATTTTAGTTCTACATAGTTTAATACCCACCACATACTGTTGTTCTGCATGGCCAATGTTCATTTATGTTTATCTGCATATATATTCTTTCCAATACCCTCCCTCCCTTCTGCACTTCTGCGCTTCCCCATGGGATCATTTTTTTTCTGCCTGAAGAATTCCCTAGGTCTGCTAGGAACAAATTTTCTCAGTTTTGTTTTTATTTTTTACTCAGTAAATTGAAATATCTTTATTTTGTCTTCATATTTGAAGGATATTTTCACAAGATATTTTGCAAAATTCCAGATATGGCTCCTCCCAGCCCACAGAATCTTAAAGATGTGATTCCATTGCCTCTGGCTTCTAGCTTATTATTTTGCCAGTTGGGTCTTGTATTCTCGGAGTGTAAGGCACCCATTTTCTGTTTTCCAGGCTTCCTTTCAGATATTTTTAGCAACTTTATTATGAGAGTTCTCTTTGTATTCATATTTTTTGAAGTTCAGAGAACCTTTGAAACTGTGATAACATACTTTTTCTGTTTTGAAAAATTCTTGTCCATTTTCTCTTCAAATATTGCTTCTATCCTATTTTTCTCTCCTGTTATTCTTGAACCCCAATTTTACATAATTAAGCCTTTTCATTAAGTTATATTTATTACATTGTTTTCTGTACTTCTATCTTTTTTTCCTTCAATGTTTTAGTCTGTGTTTTCTATTCATCTTGGGGACTTCCGGCTCCCCAAGAGAATGGTAGGACTTCTACCACTACCAGGCAATAAGAAGTAGTTCTCTTTCCCTTTCCTGGTAAATGTGAAGAAAAATAAGTTAAGAGAGACTATTTAAATAAGATCCAGAGTCTTATAACATAACACCTAAAATGTCCATGGAAAGTCACTTACATAAATATCTAGGAAAATCTCAATAGGAAAAACAATATCAACAGATACCAACACTGACTTTAAAGAGATATTAGAATATTCTGACAAAGATTTTAAAGCATTCATCATAATTATCCTTCCCCCTAGAAATTATGATTACACTTGAAACAAATTTAAAAATATTGTCAACAAAAGTAATACATGCTATAAAGGAGAACCAAATGGAAATCACAGAAATAAAAAAATAAAATAACCCCCCCAAAATTTTAATTCAATGAATGAGTCAATAGCAAAATGGAAGGGTTAGATAAAAGAATCAGTGGAGCAGAAGAACTATTGTATAAAGAGTACTCAACTGAACAGAAGAAAAAAAGACTGGAGAAATTAATAGAGCCTTCTCGTAGACTTGTGGGACTCTAACAAAAGAGCTAACTTTAATGCAATCAGAGTCCCAGGAAAAAAGAGGAAAAAGTTCTAAGAAAGCATGTAAAAAATAATGGTTTTTCTGAAAACTTAGTGTACCACAGAGTGACTACAGTTAAAAATAATTTATTATATACGTGAAATCTGCTAAGAGGTAAATCTTAATTATTCTCACTACATACAAAAAAAAGGCAAATATAAGAATTGAGAAAAATGTTAGTTTTATTTTACGTATACAGGGTGAGGCAAAAGTACGTCTACTGTTGTTCCTATGGAAAACAATGCAATAATAAACAATACAAGAATAAACTCTGTTTCACATACTCACAACTGTAAACCTATCTTTGCTCCACCCTGTATAGTTCACAATGTATATATCTATTGTCAAAACATCACATTGTACACCTTAAATATATACAATTTGTACTTGCAAGAAATTAATAAACAAAAATATAAAAAAAGAGAGATTGATAGAAAACTAATAAAATTTGTCAAAATACCTATTCCTACAAAGTAAAGAAACTGATTAAACCCCAAACAATATAAACCTGGATCACAGTCAAACTTCTGAAAACTAAAAAAACAAACAAACAAACAAAAAAAAAACCTCTTAATAGAAGAGAGAGCAAGAGCAGTGATAGGAGAAAAACAATTCAAATGACATTAGAAACCATAAAAGCCAGAATAAAGTGGCATAATATTCTTCAAATGCTAAAAGAAATGAACTGTCAACTGAGAATTTTACATTCAGACAAAATATCCTTCAGGTACGAAGGAGAAATCAAGACATTCTCAGATGAAAAAAAAAAAAACTAATTTTTCCACCAGATTTGTCCTAAAAGAATGTCTAAAGGAAATTTTCTAAATAGAAAATGATAAAAGAGAAATCTTGGAAATATCAAGAAAGAAGAAAGACTATGGAAAGAATAAAAATATGAATAAATACACTACATCTCCCTTCTGCTCTTTTTTTAAAAAATATTTTATTTATTGATTTTTTTAGAGAGAGAGGAGTGAGAGAGAGAAAGGGGAGGAGCAGGAAGCATCAACTCCCATATGTGCCTTGACCAGGCAAGCCCAAGGTTTCAAACCGGCGACCTCAGTGTTCCAGGTCGACGCTTTATCCACTGCATCACCACAGGTCAGGCCCCCTTCTGCTCTTGAGTTCTCAAAGTCATGTTTGACAGTGAAGCAAAAATTATAACACAGTCTGATATAGCAGTGCTAGTGGATGCAAAGGAAATATTTAAGACACTTATAAATGGAGAGATAAGATTTCTAAATGTCACTTGAACTGGTAAAATGCAAACATTAGTAGGCTATGATAATTTATGTATATGCAATATCTAGGCCAACCACAAGTAAAGCTATGCAAAGATATAAATGCCAAAACAATATAGATAAATCAAAATGGAATTTTAATAAATGTTCAGGCAACACATACAAAGGTAGGAAAAAAAAGAGAGCGAACAAAATACAAAAACATAAGCACTGATATATTCCTAATTACATTAAATAGTCTAAGTATACCAATTAAAAGATAAAGATTGGCAAAGTGAATTAAAAACCATGCTATCTACTAAGAATCCCAAAATACTAATTCAAAAAAAGATATGCACTCCCATGTTTATTGCACCATTGTTTACAATAGCCAAAATCTGGAAACAGCCCAAGTGTCCATCAGTGGATGAGAGGATAAAAAGGTGGTACATATATACTATAGAATACTATGTGGCTGTGAAAAAGAAGGAAATCTTACGTTTTGTGATGGCCTGGATGGACCTGGATATTATTATGCTAAGTGAAATAAGCCAGGCAGAGAAAGATAACTATCATAAGATCTCATTTACATGTGGAATTTAATGAACACGGTGATCTGAGGAACAGAATCGAGGCAGAAGTGCGGTTACCAGGAGCAGAGAGACAGCTGTCAAAGGGAAGAGGGGTGAAGGAATGGGGTCAGAGAAGGTGAAGGGATGAGCCAAATTATATATACATAACACATAGAAACAGATAACAGGACAGCAAGTCCCAGAGGGAAGGGGGGAAAGAGGAGAGGGGAAGAAGGTAAAGGGGGTGTAAGAGGGGGCACAGTGTTAGGGGTTGAGGGTGTTACATTGAGTGGACCATTTGAGTCCATGTTAACACAATAAATTTAAATTTTTAAAAATAATATAAAAAAAGAAAATGAAAAATAGGAAAAAACATGCTGTCTATAAGAAACTCAATTCAAATATAAAAACACAGATAAAATGAAAATAAAAGGATATATTATGTAAACATTAATCAAATCAAGCAAGTGTGGTTATACTATTATCAGTAAATTTCAAGAGCAATGAAATAAACTTCAGAGCAAAGGAAATCACTAGAGAGTGGGACTTTTACATAATTATACAAGATGAATTTAATGAGAAGACATAGCAATCCTAAATTAGTTTTGACCATACACAGAGCAACAAAACATGCTAATAATATATAGAATAGATATACAAACATATATATAGAGAGATAGAGCAGTCCACAATTATATTTTGAGACCTCAACATTGCTGTCTCAATAATTCACAGAACAATTAGACAGAAAATCATCAAGGATGCATCATCCACTTCCAGGATTTAATCAGCATTTAACTGATAGAACACACAAAACAATAGCAGAATACACATTTTTTTCAAGCATCCATGTAACAAATACCAACATAAACCATATCTTGAGCTATAAAGCAACCTCAATTAATTTAAAACAATAAATATTATAGAGAATGTTCTTTGTCCACAATGGAACAAACTAGAAATCAATAACAGAATGATAACCAGAAAAATCTCGAAAAACTTGGAAACTAAACAACACACTTCAAAATACCCCATCACAAATTTTCAATAAAATTATACATGGAACTAAATAAAACTGAAAACCCACCATTATCAAAATATACAGGACATAGTTAAAAGAGTGCTGAAAGGAAAATTTAGAGCATTAAAAGCTTACATGAAAAAGAGGAAAAGTTTCATATCAACAATCTCCCACCTCAAGAACATAGAAAAAGAAGAGCAAAACAGACCCCAAGCAAGTAAATGGGAAATAAAGAGTAGGAATCAATGGAATTGAAAACAGAAAAGCAATGTAGAGAAAATCAATGAAACAAAAAGCTAGTTCTTTGAAAACAGATCAATAAAATTGGCAAACATCTAACAAACTGACAAAAAATAGAGAAGATCCAAATAACCAATATCATGAATGGAACAACAAATATCACTTCAAACACTGAAGACATCAAAAAGAGAAGTGAATACTATAAACAATTCTACACATATAAATTTGACAACAAAGATGAAATGTACCGATTCCTCAAAAAGCACTAAGTGGCACCCAATATGAAATAGGCCAGTAGCATACATACTAAGGAGATTAAATTTTTAACTTAAAAACTCCTAAAAGAGAACTCTCCAGGTTCAGGAAGATTCATTAGAGAAGTCTACCAGACATTTAAAGAAGGATTAAACCCTGGCCAGATAACTTAGTTGGTTAGAGCAGTGGTTCCCAACCTTTTTCGGGCCACGGACTGGTTTAATGTCAGAAAATATTTTCACAGACCGGCCTTTAGGGTGGGACAGATAAATGCACAAAATAAAATTATGTGACTGGTGTAAAAACTGTGGTATTTTAAAATATAATTGCTGAATTTACGATATTTATTGGACTAAGTTAAAGGAGGAACAAGAATGTCCTCATTATTCAGGCTGTATTTAAATTTGTTATTCTGACAACGTTTCATGTCTGACATCAGTATGTAATACGATAGGTTCAGGCTCACTACCAATCATGAACCCACAACAATAAAAATAAACATGAATCCACTGTGTACTCGTATGCAACTTTATTAGCAGCGTCCTCTTAACAGGGCACCAACATAACATGAGTAACATCCTCTCTGCCTCCAAACACTTTCCATTTGCTATGGTAATGTTTAAATATGCCTTAAAAATAAGATACAACATAGAGGCTAAAGAAACAATACAGAGGATCAATGAAACCAGGAGCTGGTTCTTTGAAAAGGTAAACAAGATCGATGAACCTTTAACGAGACTCACCAAGAAAAAAAGAGAGAGGACTCAAATAAATAAAATTAGAAACGAGAGTGGAGAAATAACAACTGACACAACAGAAATACAAAATATTGTAAGAAAATACTATGAAGAACTGTACACGAAAAAACTAGACAACCTAGATGAAATGGACAAATTCCTTGAATCATATAATCTTCCAAAAATCAATCTGGAAGAATCAGAAAACCTAAACAGACCAATTACAACAAATGAGATTCAAACAGCTATAAAAAAACTCCCAAAAAAGAAAAGTCCTGGGCCTGATGGCTTCACAAGTGAATTCTACCAAATATTCAAAGAAGAACTAACTCCTATCCTTCTCAAGCTATTTCAAAAAATTCAAGAGGAAGGAAGACTTCCAAACTCCTTTTATGAGGCAAGCATAATTCTGATTCCAAAACCAGGCAAAGACAACACAAAAAAAGAAAATTATAGGCCAATATCCCTGATGAACTTAGATGCAAAAATCCTCAACAAAATATTAGCAAACCGGATCCAGCAATATATGGAAAAAATCATACACCAAGATCAAGTAGGATTTATTCTTGGGAGGCAAGGCTGGTACAATATTCGCAAATCAATCAATGTGATTCATCACATAAAAAAAACAAAGGAGAAAAACCACATGATAATTTCAATAGATGCAGAAAAAGCATTTGATAAAGTCCAGCACCCATTCATGATCAAAACTTTCAGCAAAGTGGGAATACAGGGAACATACCTCAACATGATAAAGGCCATCTATGACAAACCCACAGCCAACATCATACTCAATGGGCAAAAATTAAAAGCAATACCCTTAAGATCAGGAACAAGGCAGGGGTGCCCCCTTTCACCACTCTTATTCAACATAGTTCTGGAAGTCCTAGCCACAGCAATCAGACAAGAAAAAGAAATAAAAGGCATCCAAATTGGAAAAGAAGAAGTAAAACTATCATTATTTGCAGATGACATGATATTGTATATAGAAAACCCTAAAGTCTCAGTCAAAAAACTACTAGACCTGATAAATGAATTTGGCAAGGTGGCAGGATATAAAATCAATACCCAGAAATCAGAGGCATTTTTATACACTAATAATGAACTGTCAGAAAGAGAAATCAAGGAATCAATCCCCTTTACCATTGCAACCAAAAAAATTAAGTACCTAGGAATAAATCTAACCAAGGAAATTAAAGACTTGTACTCGGAAAATTATAAAACATTGATAAAAGAAATCAGGGAAGATACGAATAAGTGGAGGCATATACCGTGCTCATGGTTAGGAAGAATAAACATCATTAAAATGTCTATATTACCCAAAGCAATTTATAAATTCAATGCAATACCGATTAAAATACCAATGACTTACTTCAAAGACATAGAACGCATATTCCAAAAATTTATATGGAACCAAAAGAGAACACGAATAGCCTCAGCAATCTTGAAAAGGAAGAAAAAAGTGGGAGGTATCACACTTCCAGATATCAAGTTATATTATAAGGCCATTGTACTCAAAACAGACTGGTACTGGCATAAGAAAAGGCAGATAGATCAATGGAACAGAACAGAGAACCCAGAAGTAAACCCACAGCTCTATGGACAACTGATATTTGACAAAGGAGGTAAGACAATACAATGGAGTAAAGACAGCCTCTTCAACAAATGGTATTGGGAAAACTGGACAGCTACCTGCAAAAAAATGAAACTAGACCACCAACTTACACCACTCACAAAAATAAACTCAAAATGGATAAAAGACTTGAATGTAAGCTATGAAACCATAAGCATCTTAGAAGAAAACATAGGCAGTAAGCTCTCTGACATCTCTCGCAGCAATATATTTGCTGATTTGTCTCCACAGGCAAGTGAAATAAAAGACAGGATAAACAAATGGGACTTTATCAAACTAAAAAGCTTCTGCACAGCTAAAGACAATAACAACAGAATAAAAAGACAAACTACACAATGGGAGAATATATTTGACATAGCGTCTGATAAGGTGTTAATAACCAAAATTTATAAAGAACTTGTAAAACTTAATACCAGGAAGACAAACAATCCAATCCAAAAATGGGCAAAAGAAATGAATAGACACTTCTCCAAAGAGGACACACAGATGGCCAATAGGCATATGAAAAAATGTTCAACATCACTAATGATTAGAGAAATGCAAATTAAAACCATAATGAGATATCACCTTACACCAGTCAGAATGGCGCTCACCAATAAAACAACACAGAATAAGTGCTGGCGAGGATGTGGAGAAAAGGGAACCCTCCTGCACTGCTGGTGGGAATGCAGACTGGTGCAGCCACTGTGGGAAACAGTATGGAGATTCCTCAAGAAAATAAAAATCGAACTGCCTTTTGACCCAGCTATACCACTGTTAGGAATATACCCCAAGAACACCATAGCACTGTTTGAAAAGAAGAAATGCACCCCCATGTTTATGGCAGCATTGTTCACAATAGCAAAGATCTGGAAACAGCCCAAGTGTCCATCAGAGGACGAGTGGATTAAAAAGCTTTGGTACATATATACTATGGAATTCTACTCAGCCATAAGAAATGATGACATAGGATCTTTTACAACAACATGGATGGGCCTTGATAACATTATACTGAGTGAAAGAAGTAAATCAGAAAAAACTAAGAACTAAATGATTCCATATATAGGTGGGACATAAAGATGAGACTCAGAGACATGAACAACAGTGTTCGGGTTACAGGGTGGGGGGAGGAGAGGGAGGGGGTTGGGGGAGGGGAGGGGCACAAAGATCATGGCTTTTCAGCATTTGCCATGTTCCCCCCTTAATCTGTGGACAGACAGCAAATATTTACGTATGGTGTTCCCAACTGCTGTCTTAGGGACAAATGCTGATAAACTGTTTCAGCAGTTCCTCCTTCTTCGGGGACTTGTATGTCAACATAGAGCTCCATGCTTCGTGGGACATACTCGAGCTCACTCCATGCCTCTGGAGCTTTAGCACAAGGGAATGCCCCCCCCTTTTTTTGTAGTATTTTTTCTTTTATTTATTTATTTTTTGTATTTTTCTGAGGATGGAGATGGGGAGGCAGTCAGACAGACTCCTGCATGCGTCTGACTGGGATCCACCTGGCATGCCTACCAGGGTGAAACGCTCTGCCCATCTGGGGTGTTGCTCTGTTACAATCGGAGCCATTCTAGTGACTGGGGCGGAGGCCATGGGGCCATCCTTAGTGCCCGGGGTGGTTTTGCTCCGGTGGAGCCTTGGCTGC
Organism: Saccopteryx bilineata; assembly: GCF_036850765.1. NCBI lineage: Eukaryota > Metazoa > Chordata > Mammalia > Chiroptera > Emballonuridae > Saccopteryx > Saccopteryx bilineata. Next base: position 14,376,378 of record NC_089500.1, on the reverse strand, counting down.
GGGGCGGGCGGGAGGAGAGAGACGAAGAGGAAGGAGAGGGGGAGGGGTGGAGAGGTAGATGGGCACTTCTCCTGTATGCTCTGGCCAGGAATCGAACCCGGGAATCCTGCACACCAGGCCAATGACTCCGACGGGTCTACCATATCATGCTTTTTACTTTAAAAAAAAAAAAGTTTTTACATTTCTTCTGAATGCTGATGAACAGGAGACACCAAATCTTTTTCGCCTGCAAACTACTACCTTCTTTATTGGATCTAGCTAATAACACTGTTTTGTCTTTTTCCAAATGGCCCCAGATATATGGAAAAAATTTATATGGGTGGATGGGGATCCTCAAACCCCTCAGCGAGATCTTCTGAGAATGGCTTTTAAGATACCTAGAGGCAGAAAAAGCCCAATAGAGATCAGGGGAACTACCAGCTTTTAGGATACACCCTTAAAGGCTCCAATGCCCCAAAGGGGTCTCATAGGATGTCATCTGGGTCCTGCTTCAATAGTGGAAAGGAAGGTCATTGAGCTAAGGCCTGCCAGGCTTACACGCCTCTGCTGTGAGGAAACAGGGACACTGGAAGGTGGGCTTCCCCCTTGCTCCTCTAAGGGAGGGTTCAGTCTCTTCCAGCCCTGCTCCAGCCACCTATGACCTAACCTTGCCCAGAAAGCTGGGGTTTGCCACTGAGGGCTGAAGGTGCCCAGGGCCGTCGGCCCCATCTACGACACTGTGGATGAGCCTGGGGTGTTTCTTCCGAGAAGCAGGTAAACTGATCTCATTTGCACAAGGGCCACTTAACTATGTTTTGCCTGACTAGTCAGGTTTTTTATTCTTCCCTCAAAGATCTCTGTTGTGGCTGTTGATAGTCCTATTTTCTGCTGCTTTGCTTAATATATAGTGTTTCCTTTATCCCTCCTACCTCAATGCCCCAATCATATTTCAGGCTGGGACCTACTCCTAATTTAGAGCTCTCTTTCCTCCTTTTGCCAACTTGTATTATTAATTTACCTTTGCCACCCAGCTTAGTGTAGCCCAAGGTTCTCTTTACCATGCCACAGTCACAGAGCTCCAGGGAAAAGCAACCTGGTCTCAACTCTCCAGGCAGAGGAGAACGGAAGCTCCATATCCATGCATGCTGCAGATGGCTTTTTCCAGTCTACCTGAATCATTACCAGCTAGAAGCAGCGGTCATTGGGACTTGGACATGAGCTGCAAAGTATAGAATGGTGACAACAATTCCAGTGTCATGCAGACTTTTCCTGTGGGGAACTTTCCTGGACTCCTGCTCCCTGTGACAGCTCCTAACAGACTGAACTGTGGTTGGGTTGCATTTTTCAGGGATTGGACATGATGATGGGGCCAACTTGGACTTGGTGAGCATGTTAAGGACACTACTCTTTTATGGATTCTTGCTGTATTGGCCAAGAGTTTGCTTAAAGGCTTTTAATCACTGTAAAAAAAGAAAAAGAGAACTGGATGAAGAAGATGGGGCACATATACACCATGGTATACTATTCAGCTAGGAGAAATGATGACATCGGATCACTTACAGCGGAATGGTGGAGTCTTGGTAGCATTGTGCGGGGTGAAATAAGCGAATCAGAAAAAAACAGGAACTGCAGGATTCCATACATTGGTGGGACATAAAAGCAAGACTAAGAGGCATGGACAGGAGTGTGGTGGCTGTGGGGGGTGGGGGGAGGGAAGGAGGGAGAGGGGGAGGGGGAGGGGTACAGAGAGAACTGGATGGAGGGTGGCAGAGGACGATCTCTCTTTGGGTGATGGGTATGCAACAGAACTAAATGACAAGATAACCTGGAAATGTTTTCTTTGAATGTATGTACCCTGATTTATTGATGTCACCCCATTAAAATAAAAATTTATTTATAAAAAAAATAAATAAATAAGATACAACACAAAAACAAATATAAAGTGCACGAAAAATACAACTCACCATTGTTATGAATATTGTAAGTTAAGGGTTATTTATTATAATGTTTATAATAGAATGAGAGATAGTAGCCTATCTCTCAACAACCGTAACGCTAAATCAGTGGGAGCCCTGAGCTTGTTTCTCTGCAACAAGACGGTCCCATCTAGGGGTAATGGGAGACACTCAAAGTGTGTTGCTTATGTCCAGTCTATTCCGTAATTTTGTTTTGGTTGCTGTCACTGCAGAAAATCCTGCTTCACACAAATAGGATGTCGGAAATGGCAACAGGGTTTTTAGTGCTTTTGTGGCGATTTCGGGGTATTCTGCCATGACTTTAATCCAGAACACCAGCAGAGTTGTAGTTTCGAACATATTTTTAAGGCTGCCATCATTTGCGATCTCCAGTAGTTGATCCTCTTCTTGCATAGACATGCTGGATTCACCTGGTTTGTTGACAAATGGATCGAGGATCCATTCCTTGGCAATTTGTGGGTCTTTTGTGGTTGGGAAGTAGCGTTCAAACTCTTTTAAAAGCAAATACAGGTGATTGTGCACCAGCTGGGACAATGAAGGCTTGTGCTCAATTTCTTCCAAAATTCCCGCGAATGTTTGAAACATGTCAAATACAGTGTGTCCGTAAAGTCATGGTGCACTTTTGACCGGTCACAGGAAAGCAACAAAAGACGATAGAAATGTGAAAACTGCACCAAATAAAAGGAAAACCCTCCCAGTTTCTATAGGATGATGTGGCAGCATGTGCACATGCGCAGATGATGATGTAACACCGTGTATACAGCAGAGCAGTCCACAGCGATGCCAGTCGACATGTGGACGGTACAGAGGAAAGTTCAGTGTGTTCTGTGGCTCACTAAATTCGAATCCGTGACCAAAGTGCAACTTGAATACTGGCGCATTTATAACAAAGCACCACCACATAGGAATAACATTACTCAGTGGGATAATCAGTTGAAGGAAACCGGCAGTTTGGTGGAGAAACCTCATTCTGGTAGGCCATCAGTCAGTGACGAGTCTGTAGAGGCTTTATGGGATAGCTACCTAAGGAGCCCTAAAAAATCTGTGCATGAGCCTACATCGAACTGCACTGAATAGGTATGAAACTGGGACAGTTTTCCTTTTATTTGGTGCAGATTTCACATTTCTATCGTCTTTTGTTGCTTTCCTGTGACCGGTCAAAAGTGCACCATGACTTTATGGACACACTGTATACCCCTGCTCACGTGTTGTCCCCACAAATCCAGTTTGGCTTTAAATGCAGCTACTTTATCTGCCAACTTGAAGACAGTTGTCATGTTCCCCTGAAGCGACCGATTGAGTTCATTGAGGAGGTTAAATATGTCGCACAAGTGAGTTTTGCGACCCATTCCTCGTCACTGAAATGTGCTGCTAGCGGTGACGTTTTTTCTGAGAGAAATCTCTGTAGCGGCTCTCATAATTTAAACACTCTGGCCAGGGACCCCCTTCGGGATAACCATCTTATTTCTGTGTATAAGAGAAGGTGTCTGTGCTCCGCGTTCATTTCCTCACAATTTGCTCAAACAGGCGCGAGTGAAGGTCATGTGCTTTGATGTGATTAATGACTTTAACGACATCATTCAATACGCTGTTAAGTTCCAGTGGTATATTTCGGCTAGCCAGCATTTCCCTGTGAATGACACAATGCGTAGACTCGCATTCAGGTGCAACCTCCTTAATCCGAGTAGTTAAACCAGACATCCTTCTGGTCATGGCAGCAGCTCCATCTGTGCATATGCCGACACAAAAAGACCATTTCAGTTTTCCTGATATATAGTCATCCAGCGATTTAAATAGTTCTGTGGCTGTGGTTTTGGTTGGCAATGATAGTGCACATAACATATCCTCATGCACATCCTCTTGATAAAGATAACACACGTAAACAAGTAGCATTGCCTTATTGTCAATATTTGTAGATTTGTTAACGTGGAGAGCGTACCATGGTGATTTATTAATCCTTTCCAACAATTGTGATTCAATGTCCTCTGCTGTTTCCTCAATGTGCTGTGTGATGGTGGTAGCTGAAAGAGGCATCTGTGCTATCTTTTTAACCACAGCCTCTCCTAGAAGTTCACGACAAATGTCTTTAGTGGCTGGAAGGATCAATTCTTCACCAATGGTGAATGGCTTCTTAGCCTTAGCAATACAATTAGCCACCAAGTATGATGCTCTCAGTGCACTCACATTTATTAATGTAGTGGCCACCAGTAATTTTTTTCTGTCTTTCTTGTTCATGCTTTTTTCTTTCAAAATACTCAGAAGGCTTGTCTTTTAAAGTAGGGTGCTTGGTCTCCAAGTGGCGAAGCAGTTTTGAAGGCTTCATTGCCTCATTACTAAGCCAGTCGCCACATATTATGCAGAGCGGCCTTGGTGCACGAGAATCACCAGTTGCGATAAATCCATACTTCAAGTAGGACTCCTGGTATTGTCTGTTAAATAAAGCCTTCTTTTTCTTCGAGGTCATAGGTTCTTCTTCTGTCTCCTCACTGGCCTTTTCCACTTCGCAAAAAAACTTTCAATGGAATTTTGTTTTTCACTCATTTTGCTAGTTTATGGGTTTAATTTTAGCAGCAACGTATCACGTGACCAAGACAAGCATCAAGAGTGAGTCTTAGATGGATGTAACAGAGGGAATCTGGTCATTTTTAAAAAATAAAATATTGTTCAGACTTAAATATAAATAAAACGGAAATAATGTAAGTTATTTATTCTTTCTCTACGGACCGGTACCAAATGGCCCACAGACCAGTACCGGTCCACGGCCCGGGGGTTGGGGACTACTGGGTTAGAGCATCCTTCTGAAATACAGAGGCTGCCAGTTTGATTCCTAGTCCAGGCACATGCAGGAACAGACAGATGGTCCTCTTTCTCTCTCTTTCTCTCTCTTTCTCTCTGAAATCAATAAAATAAACATTTAAAGAAGGATTGACACCAATTCTGCACCATCTCTTACAGAATGAGGAAAAACTTGCCAATTCATTTTAGGAAGCTAGTATTATCCTGATTCCAAAACCAGACAAACACAATTTAAAAAAAGAAAACTACAGACCAATATCTCTCATAAATATAGATGCAAAAATTCTTAGCAAAATATTAGTAAATAAAATCCAGCAGTCTACAAAAAGAACTATACACTTAACTGTATTAGTTAGAGTTCTCCAGAGAAACAGCACCGATATGATATATTGAGGGCAGTTAAGTAAAAAGTGACTTGTCACATACAAGGGACACACATACCCATAAGATAAATTTCTCAGTAGAAACTTCAGTAGTAAATCAGGAGAGAGTATGATGATATAGTGAAAGTACTGAAAGAAAAAAATTCCAACCAAGAATTCTATACCCAGAAAAACAGTCCTAAAATTAGTAGAAAACAAAAATAATATTAGAGCAGAAATATATGAAATAAAAAACAAGAAAATATTTTTAAGTGTTCTTTTTTTATTTTATTTTATTTTTTACAGAGACAGAGAGAGGGATAGATAGGGACAGACAGACAGGAACAGAGAGAGATGAGAAGCATTTTTTGTTGCGACACCTTAGTTGCTCATTGATTGCTTTCTCATATGTGCCTTGACTGGGGGCTACAGCAGACTAAGTGACTGCTTGCTCAAGCCAGCAACCCTGGGTCCAAACTGGTGAGCTTTGCTCAAACCAGATGAGCCCACGCTCAAGCTGGCAACCTCTGGGTCTTGAACCTGGGTCCTCTGCATCCCAGTCCAACGCTCTCTCCACTGTGCCACCGCCTGGTCAGGCAAGAAAATATTTTTTAATTGATGAAACTAGAGTTAGTTTTAAAAAAAAATCAATGAACTCTTAGCTAGACTAAGAAAATAAGAGATAATTCAAACAAATAAAAGCATAAATAAAAGAGGAGACATTATAACTAATCCCACAAAAATAAGAAACTATTATGAATAAGTATATGTTAACAAATTGGATAATCTAGAATAAATGAAAAAAATCCTAGATACATATACATACAACTTATAAGACTGAGTCAAGAGGAAATAGAAAATCTGAACATACTAATAACAAATAAGGAGAGTAAAGGAATAAACAGAAAACGTCCAACATAGAAAATCCCAAGACCAAGTGGCTTCAAAGGTAAATTCTACCAAACATTTAAGGAAGAATTAATACCTAAAGAAGAATTAATTATTCCTTCTCAAACTCTTCCAAAAATTAGAAGAAGAAATACACTCAAACTCATTCTATCAAGCCAGTCTCAAACTGATAGCAAAGCAGAAAAAAAGATGCCACAAAAGAAAACTATAGGCCAATATTCCTGATGAACATAGATGCAAAATCATTAACAAAATACTAGCAGACTGAACACAACAGCACTTAAACCTATATCATGACCAAATGAGAATGATCACTGGAATACAAGGATGTTGAGTTCAACACATGCATATCAATCAACATGACATACCACACAACAGGATAAAAATCACACAATTATTGCAATAATGCAGAAAAAACATCTGACAACTTTTCATGGTAAAAATTCTCAACTAATTAGGTATGAATGGAACTTACCATAATACAATAAAAACCATTTATGAAAAGCCTACAGCTAACATCATACACAATGATGAGAAGCTGAAAGTGTTCCCTCTAAGATCCAGAACAAGGCAAGGATGTATGCTTTTACCTCTTGTATTCAGCATAATACTGGAAGTCCTAGCCAGAGCAATTAGCCAAGAGAAATAAATTAAAGCCAACTCAGAGAGAAAGAAGTAAAACTATTTCTATTTGCAGATGACATTATCTTATATGTAGAAAACCTTAAAGATTCTACAAAAACTGCTAAAATAAACAAAAAAATCCATTTACAATAGCATCAAAAAAAATTAAGTACTTAGAAATAAGTTTAAAGAAGTGAAAGACTTGTACTGAAAGCTACAAAACAACGACAAAAGAAAAAATTTAAAGACAAATAAATAAAAGGACAGCCCATGTTCATTCACTGGAAGAATTAATATTTTGTTCAAGTGCCCATATTTCACAAAGCGATCTATACCTTCAACACAGTTCTATCAAAATCCCAATGGCATTTTTTACAGAAATAGAAAAACATTCCTATTTTTATCCAGAAAAATTTATCCAGAGCCACAAAGGACCCTGAATGAGCAAAGCAATTTTGAGCAAGAACATCAAAGCTGGAGATATCACATATTTTTATTTCAAAACATTATAAAGCAACACCTCTAGATGATTTATCTCAAGCAGTCCTGTAGCTTTACATGCCATTTATACACATACAACTCTTAAATTTATATCTTTAGCCTCAACTTCTCACCTGAACTCCTGACTTATATCCTACTGCCTATCTTCTCTTGACCACCAGAAAATACTTCTGTACTTAACATCTCCAAACAAATGATCACCCAACCCAACTTGTTCCTCTAACCATCTTCCCCACCTTTCTTAGATTTCCCTAAGAATGATATAAGAGTTTTAAACACGGCTCCAAATTCTTTGATGCTCCAATGTTGCCTCCTCTTTGGGGTCTGATGAGCCTGTGAATATGTAATTCCAGCCAGAGAATATGGTGGAAATTACACTATGTGAGTCCTGAGATCAGGTCATAAAAACCTACTCAGCTTCTTCCTGGTTCTCCTGGAATGTTCACCTTCAGAAAACACTCCCTTTCAAAACCCAGCCATGATGCTACGAGACAACCAAGTCAACAGAGGTTTCAAAATGGCTGCTCTTTGAGTCCACTATTTGAGGCGTAGTTTGTAGCATCAGACAACTGGAAGTGATGATAGTTTTATCTTTTCAATTATTCAGACCAAAAATTCTAACGTCATCCTTGATTCCTTTCTTTCTTTCACATTCCATATACAATCCCTCAACAAATTCTGCCAGCTCTCCTTTCAAAATATGTCCAAAATCTGACCAATTCTCACAACCTCATCCATAAAAAGAACCTCTTCTAGTTAACGTTCTTGGCTGAAAGCAACAGAAATTGACTCAGGCTAACTAATGCAGACAAATTTCATGCAAAGAAAGCAGAGGGCTTACAGCATAGACTAGAAGAGGGATGTGAATCACATCCAGAAAGGAGAAATTAACGAAGATTAAGCATGAGGAATCAGAGCCGAAGATCCAGCCTGGTTGATGAACTGCAACAGCTGGACGGAGAATGCACGCCCTTCACCGGCTTGAATTCCGGGCCTCCCCCACTCTGTCCTTCAGTGTCTTATCTTCAGGGAGGCGTATCTCATTGACTGAGCTTACTGGATATTCCTGAGTCCAAACTGCCAGGGGATGAGAAGAGGAAGAGTTGGGGCTTTTGGGCTTTCATAGCAAGAAGTAGAGACCCATATACCACAGAAACTTATTCACAGTGCATTTTCCAGGAATAAAAAGTGGCTACAAATTCTGAGCGGCCAACTAAAAGTAAATGTCTCTGATAAGGACTGGGTGAAAAGATGCATTTTGTATGGCAAACAACAGGTTCTCCATATATTTATATATTAATATGTTGGAAAGATAACTAGACTGAACTAAAGCTTTTGATTCACATCCTGTTCTATCACTTACTAGATGTGTGACCCTGAGCAAATCACTTAACCTCCCTGAGATTTCCTCTTTCCATCTTTAAAATGGAAACAATAATAACTGTCCTGCTTATCTTATAGGTTGTTTTTGGTGTGTGAGCATATTAAAAATAGTATCTTCATCTCATTCATCTTTTAAACATCCTTGCCTAGCTGAGAGCCAACATAGAGTGTATAGGTATTCTATAAATGTCCTCAGAGTGACTAAAAGTTATAGAAAAGGTTTGTAAAATGAGAACCATTAATTAACTGATCTTACTATATACTCTCCTAGGCCAGAAAAGTGTGATACTATCACCCAGAGCCAGCCTTAAGTAATATCAACTTATGCTTTGGGAAAAGACCCTTGACACTAATCATTTTTGCCACCGACCTCTTCATAAAATATATATAGAATAGCAGAGCAACTATATATACAGTATAAATTTGGCTCATAGAACAAATTCCTTCTGTGACAAGTTTTAAGGATTCAATAATAGCTCTTGAGAATTATTCAGGCATGGGGAAGTAATGTAGCTTATTGTCTAGATTTTTGGGTAACGAATTCAAGTTACCCTGAGAAAACAAGAACTATCTAATTATATGACAACTAGTAATAACAGTCCCAGCCCCTTAACCAAATCCTTCGGAGATTGATAGTTTAAAATCAAGGATTTTTCAGATATTCCGAAAGGTGTTAGTGGTAAAAATCATAATTCCCAACAAGGTCTGCACAGCACCCTATAATTAAATACAATAATATATCTACAGAGGTATATATGATTATTAATTCCAAGTGGAATAAAGACTGAAACAGTCCCACATCAGTTCAGTTAAGGTTATTTCAACATAAGAGATCAAAACACTTTTGTTTTCAGAGCTCTTTTGGATTTTAGAAATGCAGACAAGAAACAAATTTGGCCTGACCAGGCGGTGGCACAGTGAATAGAGCATCAGACTGGGATGCAGAGGACCCGAGTTCGAGACCCCGAGGTCGCCAGCTTGAGTGCGGGCTCATCTGGTTTGAGGAAAAGCCCACCAGCTTGAATCCAAGGTTGCTGGCTCCAGCAAGGGGTTACTGGGTCTGCTGAAGACCCACGGTCAAGGCACATATGAGAAAGCAATCAATGAACAACTAAGGTGTTGCAACGCGCAATGAAAAACTAATGATTGATGCTTCTCACCTCTCTCCGTTTCTGTCTGTCTGTCCCTGTCTATCCCTCTCTCTGACTCACTCTCTGTCTCTGTAAAAAAAATAAAATAAATAAAATAAGTATAATCTCATTTAAAAAAAGAAACAAATTTGTATTTTTCATAAATAAAAAATAGTTTTATAGTTCTTTCAGATACAAAATACTCTACCATGCACATTTAAAGTTCTTACAAGCTTGAATATTAATATCTATGTATCTCTTAAAATCATCGATACAAAATTGCTTTCACAGTATTGTTTTTTAAATATGCAATTCAAAGAATTATAAAATTCAACTAGAGAGATCTATTTCAACTTGTTGCCTAATTCAGCTGATCCCTACTAATAGTATCCTAGCCAGACAGTCACGCAGATTTTGCAGGATACTCCTCTGGGTAAAGAATTCAATCCTTCATATGGAACCTGCTGTACTCTCTGACAACCTTAATTATTAGAATCAAAGTCAGCTCCTCTGTCACTTTTACCCTTTGGTCCTAACTCTGCCCTGGGGAACAGAGAAAACTACCCCCTCCACCACATGACAGCTAGGCAAATATTTAAAGTGGCAATCATGTACCATATCATTTACCTCCTCTCTAGGCTAAACATTTGCTCTAACTCTTCCACATACAGCGTAGTTTCTTCTTCCCTCACATCCTGAGGACCTATGCTAACTTATCAATGTTTCTATTAAAATAAAGTAGCTAGAGCTACATAAATCTCCAGCCCAGAATACTGGGAAGCTGTTATCTTCTTTGCAAGCTATATACTATATTTCTCTTGGTGCAATATAAAATTACATTAGCTTTTTTATGCAGAATATTTTTTTAATATTTTATTTATTTATTTTTAGAGAGAGGGGGGAGAGAGAGAGAGAGAGAGAGAGAGAGAAGGGGGAGGAGCAGAAAGCATCAACTCCCATATGTGCCTTGACCAGGCAAGCCCAAGGTTTCGAACCAGCAACCTCAGTGTTCCAGGTCGACGCTTTATCCCACTGCGCCACCACAGGTCAGGCCAGAATAATATTTTTGAACCATTTTGCATTTAAATAAGATTTATACCCCCATTTTTTCATATGCACAATTGTCACACTCCAGGAACCTCCCTTTATTTATATTTCTTAGCCTCAAAAAGGGCTTTTTTAATGGTCATTGTGAAATCACATCATGTTGGTTTTCATTCCAACATTCATATTTCACTTTGAATCTTGACTTCATCTTTCAATGTATTGGTTATGGCTGCTTGCTCTGTGTCACTTACATATTTGGTGAGCAGTCTTTCTAAACTTTAGTAAAACTTAAAAATATATTGAATAAGATAGGATCAAGAGACATATGGCATGTCATTAGAGACCTCCCTCCAGGACGGCATCTTTGCCATCTAAAGCAGCCAGTGAGCCACATACACACAGAACAATACCAAGCATTAGATGCCATGTGCTAAATAAGCAGCAAGAAAAACAAATGCTATACAAATAAAACAACACATCAAAGACTATCAGACAAAGCTCTCGACTTTAGGAATTAATTTCGAATAAACATTTGGCTACACTAGGGCATTTTAAAAAGGTGTCTTTCATTCCTGAAATGTACATATACTGTATATGTATATGTACCAGGGTTGCAACATAAGATCCATTTCCTACTATGGATTTCACCCAGAAAGTTTACAAACATGATATCAAAGGATGAGTAGAATTCGAAGTGGCAGGAAAGGGGAGAATACACCAAACAAAAAATCTTACCACATTTTGGTCAATAAACTTCTATAGATGACTCCCCCCACAGCCTATTTCATTCTGCCCACCTACCCCTTCCAACCTCCACTACTGCAAGCAACCCCAACAAGCAGAAATCAGTATTTCAATTACATATCTCTAACCCTTTGAATAGTGAGTTTTTTTCATGCTCACTGACCCCTGGGAGTGAGTTTTTTTCCAAAAATGAAATTAGTTCCAGTAACAGTCTTATTAACTTAAAAACATGTTTGTTTGATAATCAATTTATGGAAACAAGAAGAACATACATTTGCCTTTTTTTAATGTTGCCATACACATTTTTAAAATAAAAATTTCTGTATGAGCGTACCCTGGATGGTCAGGAGGCACAAGGACATACATGAACACTTGTACTACTCAAAGGGTTAGTGACTGTTTGGCTTTCCAAGGGATTATTCGCTTTTAAAATGGGTCATACAAGGTGACCCTGGTTTACACATTCATTTGATTGACACCCACTTTTTTTTCAGAATATCAAGAATACAGAATATGCAGGGTTGCTGCAATTTGTTTATATTGTGTAACAAACCTAATGTTAAACATGACCCTTGAAACTGTCTCCATATCTTTCCAGTCAGAACACTGTGATGATATAGTAAGTGTCACTATAGTTCCACTTTGAAGAAACATGGTTTAAATAAGGCTTTGACCCATCAAGTAGTTTTTCTTTACATAAAACCTAAAATGTTCTTCAAAATAACTACCTCAGTTAAAAAAATTCTAGTAATTATCTAGAAATGACATAACTCTAAACAAATTCTGGTTTCACTGATCAAATTAGATCATGACAGGCTCTGGTCTCTCATTCTCTGTTCCCTGTCCCTTTCTTGGTCTGAAAATTAGTTACAGCTAGGAACCAAAAATTTAGAATATAACTTAAAACTTGAAGCACAAATCCATTAACTAAATCAGACCACTTGGAATTAGAAAATTTTAAAATTCATTTTCAAAAAGTGAATACCGAAAACTTTTTGGAATATGAAGTCAATTATTACAAATGTATCCCATCAGAAATAGTTTTTTACGCTATAAACCCCATAACAACTTGGATTCCGATTTAGCATATCTAAAAAAAGAGCCCTTAGGAGACTGAACATAAGAGATAGGGAATATAATTAAAATGAACATAAAAGAAAATTTTTTACAAAGCAAATTAGGTATGCAAATATATAGCCCCAAAAATGTCTCTGAATGGGAACACTTCAGCCATTAGTTGACATTCAGTAGCTGTACAGTGGATGGAGACAGTTCACCATTTAAGGCATCTGAGGGAACAGCATCTGCAAAGGCAAAAACTACATCCCCTCAAAAAAAATTTTTTTGGTTTACTCTTATGACTCTAACCTGGGGTTTGCAAATTTAAAAAACATGTTTCTACTCACCCCCCCCCTTTACTCAAAATGAAGACAATCAGATCTTTCCCCCTCAAAAGGATGTTCAAAACTCTTTCACAAGAGAAGTGAACATTTTTAAGGACTTTCCACATTAGTCATTATAAGCCATATTTGAAACATTGTGGTTCAAAGCATGTTTCAGAATTGTCCTAAAAATTCCACTCTCCTTACCAATTTATGTACATTTAAGGTTAAAAAATTTTTTCACATAGTGCATTGTATTTGGTTTATGGAAACACAAAACTCCAAAGCCAGGTTTCGCCAGTCCAATAGTTGGAAGACCATTACAAAATCTATTAAACCATCTCAGAAAGCAAAATAGGAAAGTTGACTTTGTATTTAGGGCCATATACTCAGCACCACCGATTACTAATCAGGTGATGAGTCGCTGAGGTTCCCCCTCCCTTTTTGACTCTATATCTCTATATCTGATCCCCAGGAAGCCAGAGCTCACCTCTTTCCAGGATCAAGTCTAAAGTACACATTTCACCAACAAAGGGAGATAGTCAATACTTATCAAGTAGTTTTAGGAAGATAGAAAAATGAAACACTGGGGACAAAGAGCTTTAAACTTTTAATATTTTTATTCTACATAGCCTATAAAGTTCCTGTACAATTTGTGACACCCATAAAACGTACTGTAAAAAATAATTTCAAAGTGTAATGGAAAGCCACATGAATTTAACACGACCAAAGAAGAGGGCATAAAATGAGTATAAAGGACTACCCCATGGCTGTCAGTGCTTTTCACATAGATACACACACACACACACACACACACACACACACACACACACACGAAGCTTTTTGTCCACTATCTGGCCACATCAAATCCTTCTGCAACTTTGCGTCTGTATAATCATAATGGGTTCTTTAACTTGCACTCCCTGCACAACTGTGTCTGCCCCTTGTTCTAAGGACACACAGATATTCCTCCTTCTAACACAGTTCCCGCGTCAAAGAAGAGGGCAATGAGTCCACGGCCTTCGGGGCTCCTGGCTCCCTCCTCCGGGGCCCCAACAAGCCTTGCTGCTGAGACTGGAACTCACCATTCTCGACCAAATGTGGCTCGCCCTGGCCACAAGGAGGGCGGCACGTGCGGGGAGCCGTGGCCCGGCCCGGTCGTCCGTCGCGCGGCGAAGGGCACAGGACAGCGCGGCCCTAGCAGCCTCTGACCTCCACCGGGGCCGCGGGGAGCCGTCGGCGGCCATACTGACCCCGGCGCCCGGGTGTGCGGGGACCGGAAGCCTCCGCAGTGCGCCCTTCCGCCTCCACAACGGGGGCGCCGGGCCTGGGGCACCCCCGGGGCCGAGCCCATGCCCTTCTCCTTCAGTTCCCCTTCGCATCCTCCCCTGCAGGCGAGAGCAGGCCCGCCGGGCCTAGTGCGGGGACAGGAGCCTGGATCTTGGGCCGACCCTGCCCGCGCTCGGCCGGGGCTGGGGCCGCAGGCCGGCGAGGTCGCCTGGTCGAGAACACCCGAGGGTCCGACCGACCGCCGCTCGTCCCCGCGGCCTCCCCACCCCCCACTCGTCCTGGAATCAATAGTGGCCGCTGATTTTCCCCAACAATCGCAGCTGTCTAATTCGTCAGTGAATAATGAAATCAGAAGCGGCCCGGCCTGCCTGAGCAGGGCCCGCTTTGGCGTCGGAAACCGGGGGGCTCCCGGTTCTCCATCCCATCAACCGGGGGCCCGGCCGAGAGTCGGGAGGGCCGACGGGACCAGGCCTTGCCCGGGGCCCGCGCTGGGGGAGAGGGGGCCGGGGGACTCGGGTGTGGGGAGCCGGCGGGGCTGGCCTGAGGGGAGGAGGCGACCGGGACCCAGCGGGGCGCTCCCACGCGGCGCCGTTGCCAGGTCAGCAGTTTCCCTCCATTTTGGTGCTCAGTCCAGATCCCTCGCCTGCCCCTCGGCGCCGCGCGTGGGGCTGCGGTTTCGGTTCGGTGCGGGCGCCCTCCTGGCGCTGACTCGGCGCAGGGAGAGGGAGTCCTCACTCGGGAGGCGATCTGCCTTTGAGGAAGATGGAGAGGAGCAGAGAGAAGCGCCTAGAAACGGCATTGATTTAGACATCAATCCTGGCCGGGTCCCTCCGCCTCCCGAGCCCCAGGCCCGCGCAGCCCCCTCCTCGACCCGCGGCGCGGCGCAGGCCGCGGGGCCGCCCGGCTCGGCGGGGCCGGGAGAGCGCGACGCGGGCAGCTCGAGGGCGCGGGCGGCCGGGGGAGCCGCTTGCAGCCTCCGCGCGGCCTCCCCACGCCCGCGGCCTCGACGCCAACAGGTCTCCTTCCCGAGAAAGGAGCGCCACGGGCACGCTCTCCCCGCCCCGGCGGCGGGGCGCCCTCGGAGCCCGGTTCTCTAGAAGCCGCCAAACCACCTGTGCCCGGGCCTGGTTCGAAGGGCCCTCAGGGACCGTGTCCCGCTCCGCGAATGACCGCAGCCCACACGGTTACCAAACGGCCGCCTCAACCCTGCGGTCGGCCAGAAACGCTTTTGCTTACACGTTTGGGAGCAAAATATATATATATATATAAAATAATATATATATATATAAAAATATATATATATTTTTTTTTATTTTAAAATCCCGAAAAGTGATATCGAAGCGATTTTCCAAAGAAAATGCTCCCAACATTATCTGAATGTGTTCTTTTTAATCGTGTTACTCCACTGAAAGATCAGCTCAGACTCCCTTGGTTATTTAATATGTTTGGGAACTGATACGAAGGAATCTAAAAAATATATCATGCAATTTTATGTTTTTAAAAAGGAAATGGTCCGATTTGCATAAATATTTTAAATTCCTCTGTTAGTTTTCTCAGTTTCGAATATAAATACTACACTTTGAAATCGGAAATACTATTTCTCGAGTTTAAAATCCGGCGAACTTTTTTTTTAAATACCGCATTTTTTTAAATCCCATGGTATTAGACAATTGAAATTATACAAAAATATTTGTAAATTCTCCTATTTTCATAGAGAGAAGGAAGTCCCAGGTATTAATGCCTCAACAATATTGACTTCTCAATCAAAAGTGGTTATGTCCAGAGAAAATAAATGACCGTTTTAAGAAGGTCATACCTAAGAAACGACGCCCATACTTCGTGTCTCAGCAACTTGGAAACGGCCCCACCCTCAGTGCCTTTTCTCGGCAACTTTCGCCTCGCCTTTGAGAGGACAACAAAAAGATTTCACGCACAACTTGATGTGAACAAAGGGACACCACGCCAGTTTATCTTTCGCGGGGTGACAACTGGAGGAGAGAACTTTATTCTAAGCCCTAAGCACACTGGAATTGTGTTTTCGGAAATCCACTGTGAAGAAGAAAAGTGCGACTGCAGACGAAGTCTACGGGGCTCTGGGGGAGACGAGTCCTGGAAACAGGAACCGAAAACCCATGAAAAGAAAATTCATCAGCATTCTCAGGCTTTAAGAGCTTTCTTAAGTTGCTTTTCTTTTTCTTTTTCTTTTTTTTAATGCCAAGTTATTTTAGAGAAAAAAGCTATTTTTGCGAGAAGTTGTGCTGGTGGCTCCCCGCCACCACCCAAAAAAAACCCTCTCATCTTCACAGGTTCGAACCTTCAAATTCCCTTCAACTTTTTAAATTTGATGTTTCCGAAAGAGTCAAGTGACGTCTCTCAGCTGCTTCTGTCGTGATCGCAGCCGCGGAAACAAAACCGGAAAAGGGACCCCAGAGGAGGTTCTGTGATGGGCCCCAAATTCGGGCTGCAGTCCCGACACCCGGACCGGCGACAGTGGCCTCCTGTCCAGACCCAGAGGCCCGGCGCCCACTCCTGTCCAGACCCAGAGGCCCGGCGCCCACTCCTGTCCAGACCCAGAGGCCCGGCGCCCACTCCTGTCCAGACCCAGAGGCCCGGCGCCCACTCCTGTCCAGACCCAGAGGCCCGGCGCCCACTCCTGTCCAGACCCAGAGGCCCGGCGCCCACTCCTGTCCCAGCTCCGCCCGCGGAGGAGCCGGGGCCCAGAGCGAGCGGGCGGGAGAAGGGCCGGGACGCGTGCTGGTGTGAGGGGTCCCCGAAGGCGCCAGACTCCAGCCGGCGCGGGGGCGGTCGGGGTCGGCCGGCCCAGGCCCCGGCTGTCTCTGAAACCGGGCGGGCGCCCCTCCGCGTGGCTCCGCGGTGCCGCCACCCCTCGGCCTCCGGCCGCGGAGCAGGTGTCAGCACTCTGGGGAGGGTCTTCCCCCCTCCCCCGCCCCGACTGCCCACTCCACGCGCGCGGACTCCTGAGGCTGTGGCGCGTTTTGCCCCGGCCGAGCCGCCCCGCTGGGTGACCCCTCAGCCCCACTCCTGTTTTCAGTCCAGGCGCTGGACTCGGGGCGTCGAGAGAGTGCTCCCGGGCGGGCAGGCTCCCGTGGGCTCCTGCTCTCTGCCCAGCAGGCCCGCTCCGCCCGGGAGAACTCGGGGAGCAAACTCTGCTCTCCTGCACCCAGCGCCGAGTGACTTTCGTCGGCCACAGAGTTAAGGGCGGCCAGTCTCCTGCCCGCTCTGCCACATAACCTGGCATTTTCAGTTTTAACAACACCCTCACGGAGGACAGGAAAGGACCGTTTTGGCCTCACCATCAGGACAACTTTTTTTGTTGTTGTTTTTTAACTTTCCCAGATACAAATAGAGCCAAAGGTGTCAGCGAACATCTGAGCTGAGAGGCCGGAGGGAGTTCGTGGGGTTTCGGTTTAAGTTTTCTCTCCCTGTGCTCAACTAGCCTGAGCTTTCAAACAGGGAAACTGGAGCTAATGGAGATGTCAACAGCCGCAATTCCGAAGGCTCCTTTTCCGCCACCAGCACCCACCGTCCATCTGCAAGTGTAATCACAGGGACTTTCCGTGTCTTCATCACCAGGGACTCCGGAAAAGGGGGAGAAAATTCTGGGCCGCTAAAAAGCACTCTCTATTATCACTTCCTATTTGTGTACAGCAACATAAGAATTTCTCCCTCCTCTTCGAATTCCCCCACAATATTTAAACAGCATTTGTTGTCTGATTCATAGAAACGCTTGAGGCCTTTCTGGAAAACCATTACCATTGAATGGCTAGAAAATTGCTCTCCTTCCTTTAAAAAGAGGGGGGTTGGGGGAGGCGCAGCAGCAGCAGCTACGACAGACAACAAAAACTTTCTCCTGCATAATCCTGGCTCACGGAATCACAAAGAAAAGATATTGACTTACCCCTGAACGGATGATGTGTTTGATAAGGAGGGTACTTTTTTGAAGATTTCTGTTCAGGAGCTGCACAGACAGCTGCAATTCATGGGCGACGCTGATTGCCAGAAACGCTATAGATTGGCATGGGGTCTGCAGCTCACAGATCCTGATCAATACCCCTACACTCACACGCCAGATGGTTTGGGGAAGGACAAAAATAAAATAGTCCAAATCAACCCACCATTATGTCTTTTTGTATTGCTCTGATAAACCTAGCTGTAACACAAATGTGTTCTGTTCAACACAAGCCCTGCTTCAGCATTTTGAACATTGAGTAGAAATCAGCAGAGCCCTCTGCTTCCTGGGACTTGGGTTGTGGTTACTGTTGTTTGGTGAAAACAAAGCTGTTGGGCCCCTTCTCCAGACTAGGTTTATTTGTGGTCTGTTTATTTTGTGTGTGTGAATAATTTATAGGATCTCTGTTTTAATTGAATGTCCACTGCTTTCTCCCTCTCAGAGCCTAAAAACAATTGAATGTGAAAACACATCTGAAAAGCTCTGACAGTAAAAATATCCAGTCTTTTTCTGCAATTGCTCAGTCAAGTTCAGATTGTTTTCTTTCACAGAACAATAGCTTACATTTGTTGTCAAAGCTGCATTTTATTTACAGGCTTCTTCTGACCCATTTAAGTGTCTGATCTTGAAGAAAATCAGACCTGTGGACCTGGCACACCAATAAATGGGTATGTATCCTGCTTCTGATATAATGGCTGGTGCAACTACTTGTCCGGATTCTAACAGGCATGAACCAGCTCTCTTGCTATTGCATTTCTGTATAGTCTATTTGTGAATCAAATGCCAAGGGGTAAGAAGAACAAGAGTGTAACTTCAATTTAAAAGAAATTTCTGAGACGCAGAACTTGTAAAGATTAATGTATGTTTCCTAGACAAGGGGCAGTTAGAAAGCAACCTTTCCTTTTTATTATTTTTTTAAGAACGATAAAGACACATCAAAGATATTTCAAAACATATTAGAAAACCTTATTAGTGCTGACATTCTTAGAATTAACTTCAAGTAGAAACTAAATATTTTTTTCCTTTTTAGAAAGGGAAAAGGAAATGAAAACCTAATTCAGTAAAAATTGGGATGATGACTAAATATGCACATTAATTTTTCTTTTAAGTGGGTTTTGGGTTGAAATATAAAATCTCAAACGACCATTAGAAAAACGTGAAAAATCTGCTTTAATCTAGCCCAATGAAATTATACACAAAGAAGCCAATACTATTTCATGATTTCCCCGAGATCACCAATATTGATCGAGGGAAGGGGGAGCTATGGTGGGAGAGAAAGGGAGGAAAAAGGCAGGAGGAGGGAGCCAGGCAGCAAGGATATGTAACTCACCTTTCAACTCCCCAGCACATGACTGCTCCCAGGCACACCGAAATGCAATTCCCAGGCGATTTATCTTGGTTGCCTGGTAAATGAGTTGATCATTTTGAAAAATTATTTAAATGGCAATTTATATATTTAGTTTTCCATATAGAGGCAGTGGCTATCGATGTTCCAGCCTGCGGTCACTAGCCTGAAGCCAGGGCAGAGGAGGCTTCGTTCAGGACTAGGGCACACCAGACAGGCTCCTGCCCCAGCCTTGCTCCTCTGCTGTCCTATTTCAATCTTGAGCCAACAAGACATTGCACTCTTGTTAACTTTTGTTCAATTGGGTGCGTATTTCCAATATTAACTGTTTCAAATTATCCCAAGTGCCCAGATGCCATATATAAGGTGGGTAGTGGAAGGAGAGATAGTAGGACAGGCTGAGGGGAAGAGGAAAGGCAGAGAGACAGCAAGGTGAGTTATTTTACCTATCCAGTGTTGGGACGTCAGAGATGTGAACATCCAGAAAAGTACCCTTAGTAATGCAGGGAATTGTCCACTTTCTTACTCAGGCTTTGGCATCACAGAGAATCAGCTATTTGAAAAAATACTTGGCAAGGTATTGTCCAGAACTCAATAGTAAACCTATGAATAACGTCACTGTACACTTCATGTAACAGGATGATGTGGAAGAGGGTGGGTTTGGGGGACTCTGCAGCTAGAAAAGAGGAGGACAGCTGTAAAAAGGTCAGAGAGACTAAGAACTATTTTCAAACCTTTCTCAAATGCCTGGAAGGCACATACAGTATTCCAGGCTGTGTCCTTGTTTTCTTATCAAGTTTTCTATAACAGCTGGAAGTGGTTGGAGGGGGCTGTCTTAAGGCGACCCCCTGCTCTTCTTTTGACAGCTGATCAAAAGAAAATAGGTCACGCTTCTCAAACTTATGTCCACCCTGTCCTTAATTACTGTCTCTTTAAACAAAGGCAACATCTGCGCAACCTCAGCTAGCTTGAATCTTCGGAGGCAAACAGAGCGCAACCTGCTTTGGAAGAATCTGTTACTTTTATGGCTTTCAACGTCGAATGGCTATCTTCAACTACCTCTCCACCCCCTACCCGGGCGGCAGAAATCTCCACATTCTCTCTAACCTGCTCCACTCCTAGTCCCTGTCAGGGGTTACTGAACAACGGAAATTCTAGATAAAAGAAGATGTACTTTTTAAAGCTGTGGCTCAGCAGCGTCCTAGAACTCGCCAGAGCTCTAGTCTGTTCAGAAATAAGGTTTGGATATGTCAATGTCTGCCCAAGGCTTCCTGGCATCTATCCACAGCCGTAACCCGGGCGTTCTCCCGGGATTCGAGAGAAGAGTATGTGTGTGTGTGTGTGTGTGTGTGTGCTTGGGAAAGATCGACAGGCGATGTCCTGGACGGTTTACACACTCCCTGCCCCCAGAAGTTTGCTCACTATAGGCAGCAGCAACAATCCTGCCGGAACGACTCCCCCTCACCGGCCCCAACACCACTACCGCCTATTCTTTCCAAGTATCTAATGAGGCAAGCGTTTGGTCACCTTGAAACCGCAGCTTCTGGAGTTCTAGTTTTGTTTAGCAATCTAGCAGGGCCCTTCTGAAGCCTCATAACTGGGAGATTTATGGGTTCGCCGGCTAATTAAATGAAGTCATTGTGTTAACTTTGCATGCATTACCTTGGCCCGACCCGCCTGTGGGCTTGCGTCCGCCGGCGGCGGCTCACAGGCAGCTAGGGCTCCGGAGTTCCTCTTGCCCAGTAGATTCTGCAGGTCTCCGTCTCGGGAATTTACCCTGCATTAGAATACATTGGCGCCTGCATTTTAAACGGCTAACAACTACTAGTTCCCAGCTAGGGATGCTTGGGAAGTGGCTTGCCAGGAGATGTGTGTTTGTTTTTACACCGGTTTGTAGCGGAATCTTTTCCTCTCAGCTTCCAAGCTTCGAGAAAAGGCGAAGGGGCTGAAGCAATGCCCTTTTCCCCCAGATCGCAGCTGCTTCGGAGGGATACAGCACCGCATCTTTAACGCAATTTCTGTCCCCCACTCGCACTCTCGCCTCCTTCCCTCCCTCTCTCTACCCCTTTTTCCTCTCCCTCCCTCTCCTTGACGTTTCATTCTAGTGGCAGGAGAGGAAAAAGGCACAGAACCGTCAGCCAAACATGAAACGCGCTGCCCCGCCCCCTCCTAGGCCATTGGTAGATGTGCGCAGGAGGCCCGCCCTCCGAGCCAGCCGTGACCTCGGAATGGCTGTTCGCGGCGCTTATCGGGCGCTGCCCCGCCCCGGGCCCGGGAGGGTAGGTTGGCTGCCCCGGCCAGCGGCAGAACCCTTCTGGACAGCTCCCGTTCACCTAAACAGAAGACGTCGGCGCCGAAGCGGGCTGGGACATGGCTAGGCAGCGCGCCGGCCCGAGCGGTGGGGCTCGGTGATCCCTCCCTCCCTCCCCGCCCCCTCTCCTCTCCCTCACGCACGCCCCGCCGCCCCCGCCCCCACCCCGGGCGCGCCCGCCTGCAGCCCGGGGCGCACACCGCACGCACGGCCCCTTCCACACACTCAAGCACTCCCGCGGCCGAGCTCCGCCACGCGCGCCTTGCCAGCCTGCCGGCCGCCCCCGTCGCCCCCGTGCCCCGATGGACTGAATGAAGGCTGCCTACACCGCCTATCGATGCCTCACCAAAGAACTAGAAGGCTGCGCCATGAACCCGGAGCTGACAATGGAAAGTCTGGGCACTTTACACGGGCCGGCCGGCGGCGGCAGCGGCGGGGGCGGCGGCGGGGGCGGCGGGGGCGGCGGCGGGGGCCCGGGCCATGAGCAAGAGCTGCTGGCCAGCCCCAGCCCCCACCACGCTGGCCGCGGCGCCGCTGGCTCACTGCGGGGCCCGCCGCCGCCGCCAGCGGCTCACCAGGAGCTGGGCACGGCGGCAGCGGCGGCCGCGGCGGCGTCGCGCTCGGCCATGGTCACTAGCATGGCCTCGATCCTGGACGGCGGCGACTACCGGCCCGAGCTCTCCATCCCGCTGCATCACGCCATGAGCATGTCCTGCGACTCGTCCCCGCCCGGGATGGGCATGAGCAACACCTACACCACGTTGACGCCGCTCCAGCCGCTGCCGCCCATCTCCACCGTGTCGGACAAGTTCCACCACCCGCACCCGCACCACCACCCGCACCACCATCACCACCACCACCACCAGCGCCTGTCGGGCAACGTCAGCGGCAGCTTCACCCTCATGCGCGATGAGCGCGGGCTCCCGGCCATGAACAACCTGTACAGCCCCTACAAGGAGATGCCCGGCATGGGCCAGAGCCTGTCCCCGCTGGCCGCCACGCCGCTGGGCAACGGGCTGGGTGGCCTCCACAACGCGCAGCAGAGCCTGCCCAACTACGGGCCGCCGGGCCACGACAAGATGCTCAGCCCCAACTTCGACACGCACCACACTGCCATGCTGACCCGCGGGGAGCAGCACCTGTCCCGGGGCTTGGGCACGCCGCCCGCGGCCATGATGTCGCACCTCAACGGTCTGCACCATCCAGGTCACGCACAGTCCCACGGGCCGGTGCTGGCACCCAGTCGCGAGCGCCCGCCTTCGTCTTCGTCGGGCTCGCAGGTGGCCACGTCCGGGCAGCTGGAGGAGATCAACACCAAAGAGGTGGCCCAGCGCATCACCGCCGAGTTGAAGCGCTACAGCATTCCGCAGGCGATCTTCGCGCAGAGGGTGCTGTGCCGGTCTCAGGGGACTCTCTCCGACCTGCTCCGGAACCCCAAGCCGTGGAGTAAACTCAAGTCTGGCAGGGAGACCTTCCGCAGGATGTGGAAGTGGCTGCAGGAGCCGGAGTTCCAGCGCATGTCCGCCTTACGCCTGGCAGGTAAGCCCAGAGGGTCGCCCGGAGCCAGGCTGCTCGGGAGAGGAGGGCTCCGCGGTGCTCGGGGCCCCGGGTCAACGCGCCTGGCATTTCTTTCTGTTTCCTCCTGCGCTCCCCTACACACTTCTTATTTCTTCTCGACCTCATTTTTATTCCTCCATTTCCTCTTCTTTCTGTTCGCCTTTTTCCTATCTTCTCTTTTTACTTCTCTTCCTCCTAGTCCACTAGCTTTCATCGATGAACTCTCTCTCACACATCCGCCCTCCCCACAATGTGCCAACTTTGTCCTCTATTTCCGAGGCAGAATGGGGTGCTTGGTGTCTGCTAGGAGCCCTCTCTTTCCAGGACTCAGAGAGACCAGGTATACCCTTATTCAAAAACCCTGTGCACTTGAACTCTTACTTAGACAATACATTTCAGTTTTCCAGGCTGCCTAGACTCCCTATATGGGGGCAGTTGAGGGGCTTTGCTCTTCAGAAGAGAAGATCTGTCTGTTCTCCTACCCACCGTATCAGGCAAACTTATCTGGTCATTGGCAGGAGTCACAACCTTGCCCGCTCAGGAACGGGTGGCCAGGTTAAAAAGTGTTTCCTGAGCCCTTCTCTGGCCTTGGTGATGACACAGGGACTTTGTGACCCAAAGAGCTGGCTTGGGGCAGCTCTTGTGTCACTGTCCACAGCCAGGGGAGAGTGCAAGGACGAAGGTGGGGAGTGCCACACATTCACCTCTGGGAGGACGTGGGGAAGAGAAACTAAGAATGGGGAACGCTGTGCCTAGCTTGCCAGCAGCCCTTGCTCCACTCCGAGCGCATTTGCCTTTGCCGAGGTTTGTCTGGGCTCGAAGAAAGGCTAGGCGCTCGCGGGAAGAGGCGCTGAAAAATTAAGATGCAGGTTAGTTAATGCATCTTGGCCACTGGCTGCAGGCTCCGCCTTTGCATTAAGCGGACGCTGATTGTGCGGGTAGCGCGGTGGCGGGGAGGGCCGGCGGCCGGCGGGAGGGGAAGAGTTGACGCGCTGGTTACATTGTTCTGAAGCAGGCTTGGCTCTTTGTGCCTCCTCTAGCGGCAGAGCCGCGAGGTACAGCCCTCTATTGTTCTAGGAGCAGAGACACCTCCTGCGTGGGCGGCGGGGTCTGTAAAGAAAAACGCAGCAGTGGCTGCGAGTGGCACACAGTTGCGCGCTTTTGTGCGCACAGACCCAGTGCAGTGCGCGTGGCGATTGCGCTTTCCCCAGGTTCCAGCCGCTGGCCCAAAGGGGCTAAGTGTCCAGGCACCCCATTGGGGAGGACCCGCTGTATCCTACTGCAAACCGGGTTGGGCAGCTTCTCTTGGATTGGGGCGATCTCTCGGGATCGGCGGGCCACCAGGGAGACACGTCCTGGTAGCAGTGATTTACACAGGCGAGGATAGTGGGACGCCCGAGGTTTTGAGCCGACAGCACACAACGCGCTTCCGGAGTAGAGAGCTTTGGCTTCCTCTCCCTGCCCGCGGGCTTTCCTCGCACCGCTGAGCCTAGCTTATGGGGTGCACTCTACCGACATCTGACAAGATTGTAGGTGTGACAGGCAGTCTTTTCATTCAGGCTTGGGGAGGGAGTGTTTCCGATCTGACCACCTCAGCCTTTGCCGGCTGTTGGAGGATTCCTACTACCAGTCGCCCTGTAGTGTTGTTGATCTGAGAAGGTAAAGAAACCTAGCTTTACCCCGAAGAGCTTCCTCAAATTGGTGAACTCCAAGTACTTTTTCGCTTGGATTTAGGAATCTACTTTAGTTCTCTCCTTTAGCTTACCCTTCTTCTTGTTGTTGTACATTTTTCTCTGATTTGCTGTTGGTTCCTAGCAAATATTAAGCAGTGAATAGTAGGGGTGAGAAATAAATTAGAGGTTTACTGACAATTCCCAACAGTGTGGTTCCCTTTTGTTTTAGACACTTCTAACCCCACCCCGTGAGCGCAATGTCTAGCACGTGCTGGCTTCCTGAACACAGACAGGCAGAAGGAACTTGGCAGCTAGTCTTTGGGGGGTACAGTTAAAGGCAGAATGACAGCTATTATACTCCAGCCCATCTCAGAGCGCTGCCGCCCCCTCACGCCAGTCATGCGAAGGACAGCGGTAAAAAAATGTTTAAATGTGCCTTCCTGCCGGGGTATCTGAAAGTAATGCTTTTCCTGTTAGCCCATCTCAGCTTTTACTATAACCCCAAGCACGGCTGGGTTGAAGTTTAAGTGTGGCATTCC
This sequence comes from Saccopteryx bilineata, assembly GCF_036850765.1. Taxonomy (NCBI): domain Eukaryota; kingdom Metazoa; phylum Chordata; class Mammalia; order Chiroptera; family Emballonuridae; genus Saccopteryx; species Saccopteryx bilineata. The sequence continues at coordinate 14,350,860 of NC_089500.1, read as the reverse complement.
CTGGGATCACCATTTCCAACACACATGGGGTTAGTCGCAGGCCATCCTGTCCCTCTCCGGGGCTTTTTGGAGGAAGAATGCTGAAATGGCCTCTGAGAGAGACTGAAAGCCTCCTTCAGCAAGCGGGAAATTCCTGCTAAGGACCCCGCTTTGCTCAAGCATTCAAATGTGTGTCTGTTTTATTACCCCAAGTTGAAAAGGGACAAGAGCTTTAGCCTTTTTATCTGGCCATTTTATCAGCAACTACAAGCGTGTTGAGTGTTATTGTTACATAGAAGGCTTTTCAGTTTGGGGTCAGTGGATCAGTCTCTTCAGACTCTGACGCAGAAGCTGGCGTAGGTAAGTAGATATTATGTACTCAGGAGCGCTAGGGGACAGGAGCAAATGGAGAAGAAAAGCGGCGGCCTTCCTCCCAGGAGTATCGACCCACTGATCCTTAGGAGTCCCCAGTGGGATGTTGCTGAGGACCCACACCCTTAGGCTCAGGCTCCAGGGTCAAACAATCCTAGCAGCTCCACGGGGCTGCTGGGCCTATCTCCCAGTCCCTAGCCTCCAGGAAGTGGTGCCCCCCAAAACCAGGCCCAGGCCTCTTTTTTTCTTTTCTTCTCTTTCTCTCTCTCTCTCATTCTTTTTTTCTTTCTTTCTCCTTTTGGTTTTCTTTTCTCTTTCTCATTTTCAGTCCCTCTGGGTCTTGCCAAAGGCCCAAGCCAGCAGGGGTTTGAGGGATCTCAGGATTAGAATGTCTGACCTGGGCCATCACCTGCACACCTCACCCTTAGGTGAAGTACACACTGTCACAACAGAACCAGGTCCTTCCTCTCCCCCCTGCCCACCTCCTTGGTGTCTCCCCAGCCCAGGTAGCATTTGAAGGTAGAAGGGAGAAGATGTCGGGAAACTCAGTTTGCCCAGCCTCAGTTTGAGGCAGCAAGTGTTTTTGTAACTGCGCTCAGACGGGTCTCTTCAGCGGTTTCCCAAGTCTGGCTCCCGCGGGGCAGTTTTTATTAACTGGGCTAGAGGCTGCGAGGACCAACTGCCATGGACTCGAGAACCAACATTCTCCAGGTATGGGCCCAAGAAAAGCCTCGGAAGCAAGCAGAAACAGGAACAAAGAGGGAGACAACCGTGGCAAGAACCTGGCCGGGCACCCTGAAGAGGAAAATCAGGCCTCAGCGGCAGCATGGTTTTCTCTGCCGCCAAAACAGAGGAGCGTCCTCAACAACATCACCTGTAACCCGAGCTCCCCGAGTGGTCTGCTGGGAACCTGCCTCCGTCCCTGCTAGGGACAGACACTGGCCCTCTTCAGGCAACAACCCCCAGTTGCCAATCTGGGACCACAGCAGACCGCCCTTAACCCACCTGCCAAGATGTCACCAGGGCCACCTGAGTCCCGCAGCCACAGAGCATGGCAGGGCAGTGTTTAGTGGCTCCTGCCCGGAGCGGTGCTGTCTTCGGCTTTGCAGGCAGACGGACAGGTCCTAAACCAAGGGGTGAGGGCCGGGCGTCATTGGCAGACCTTCTTCTCCCCCGGTACCCCCTCCCACTCTCCAGTGCAACCTCCTACCCCCGAGGCGCCCTGCCCATCTCAGCCCATCTCTGGCTGCAGTTTTGTTCAGGATACTGGCCCTAGAGGCCGCAGGCAACCCACGTCTGTGCGGAACACGCGATATTTTCGCCTGCTGGCTGGTCCGATTAATAATTGAAGAGCTCTCGCTACTGTCCTTGCTTGGTCAAGCCCCGAGTGCCTGGAGAACACCTCCCCAACGCGCATTAGGGTGGGCGGGCGCACCAAGGAGGCAGGACGAGGGAGGGTAGTGAAGCTACGCTCCAGAAGTAGCCCAGGCTGCCTGGCGCCCTTGACACGAGAGGCTGCGCATTTATTTTTATTCCAGGCTTTCCACCGTGTGGTTATGTCACTTTCTCAAACAAATGTGTATATGGAGGGAGATCGATGCTGATAATGTTTAGAAGATTAAAAGAGCATTAATGCTGGCAACAATAACGTAAACGTGTGGACCCAGATTTCATTGATCTGGAACCTGATCCGGCGCGTTTCCAGTAAGCCCGACGGCACGCTCTTCCCAGCAGAGCGCGCTCTCCAGTTCCCCGGCTCCCGGCACTCCCGCCGGGCCGCTTCCCAGCTCCAGGGGGGTTTGGGGGGTGGCCGCAGCTCCTCCCCCGCGTGGCCCCAGCCTGCCCTTTTCTACCTTAGGCTTTCTCTTTGTCACTCTGCGGCCTGTTTACTTCCGCAACCCTGTAGGTGCGCAAACACACCACTTTCAGCATTCCCGCCGCGGTGGGCTCTGCAGGTGGCTGGGTGGAAAGGCGTTGCGAGGCCCCTGCTGGTGCTCTCCCGGCTCTCTCCCATCTTTGGGGAGCTCTCCCCCTGCCACCACCGCCCCCAACCCCCGTCTGCTCGCCCCACATCTGGTCCATCAGGACCTGGGGCAACTTCTTTCCTCCATCAAAACCATCCAAGAAATTCGGTCACCCTCTTGCTATGCGGAACCACCAAGCCCTACTTTGAAAGTGATGTCCCTAAAGCTGCCTGCTAACCGCGCAGCGTGGATCCCCTCCCGTCCTCGACTGTTCTCATTAAGAGAGAGTTCATTCGCATTAAATGTTCCACCTTGCAGTCATTCTGCACAGGTATATTATTTGGACAATTAAATGCAGCCCGAGTGACAAAGACCGGGGCTTCATTCCTCAGAATTGTCTGGCATGCGTGCAGCAGACTAACTGAGCCAGCCAGGGAAGAATCTTGTTTCCTACTTGGGCCGGGGAAGGAAGGTATGAAAACTAGACTGGGGGACCCTCCTCCTCCCCCCACCTCCCCTCTCCCCAGCTGAAAGCCCCGGGGGTTCTCGAGGCTGGTAGGGAGGCTTGCCCTGGGTCACCAGCACTGACTAGAGGGAAAGAACATCTGAGCTCCGCCTCCGTCAGTGCGGGAGACCTCCACACACTGCCAACCTCTCCCTTGCCAACTGGGGCTTCTCCTCCCAGAAGGAACAGTAAGGTGAATTTGGAAAGAAGGAAAGAGGTGAGCCAGTAGTAGGACGAGAGGAGAGCTTAATCTGTTTTTTTCTTTTTCTTTCTTTCTTTCTTTCTTTCTTTCTTTTTTTTTTTTGAAATCATAACTCCAATTAGAGAAAGCTAACTAAGCTTTTCCTTCTAGAGAAGGTCTCAGTCTGGAAGGAAAGGAATGGTTTCCTTCCTTCTCCAGGAGTGAGATGAGAAAAAGAAGGAAGGAAGGGTGTGTGTGTATCTTGCATTGTTCTGCTTTGAAGTGTAGCAAAGGGTCAGGGTTTGTTTGTTTGTGTCCTCCCCAGATGGGGATCATCTTCCCACCAGTAATATTTGCTAAAGAACGGAGCTTTGATGTAGCTCCTTGATAACTAGTCAGAATGTGCCCTTACCCCCACCCCTGAAACCTACAGTGAACTAGGTAGGTCAGATAGTCAGTAGTCAGATAGGAAACTAAGGGTGGATGGTTTCCTTCCGGTTAGGAAGACAACTGGCCCCTCCCTACATGCCCCACCCACATAAAGGGCCTCCACATTCTCCTCCAAGGGCAGAATGGCATTTTGTAGAGTAGGTAGGTTTAGACTCTTCCCCAGCCCCATCCCCACCTTAAAATCTCCAAACAGTGAACAGTGTGAGAACCTTGGGGAACGGTGAGGGTGAGACGGGGAAAACCGATCTGCCCAGATTCTCGTGTCTGCGGGAGGAGAGCTGCCCCATTCCCCTCTTGAGCCAGAGGCAGCAGGGCCCCAGCGGTCGGCTTACCTTCCCCAGTTCCCAGCCTGAGCCCTGAGAGACTGAGAGCCAGCTTCTCTTGCTGTCTTCAACCCAAAAGTTTATTTTAGGGTCACCTGTTGGTTATCTAGCAGTTAGAACCTTTTTTCTAAAGGAATATCAGAGGAAGGGAGGGTCGAGTTCTCAGGATGAGAGTTCTGGACCCTTCCATGGTATGTCTGGTGATGGGTTGGCAGACACTATCTTCATGAAAACTGGTATCCTGTAGGAGGAATCCCTGGAGGGATGAAATCCTCAGAGGAGAAGCAGAAAGATTTCGTTTCTGGGTCCCTGCCAAAGGAAGGGAACTGAGGAGGGAATTAAATAGAAATAATTGCCTGGATAAAGGGCCCTGGGGAAAGGGTAAACATTGAGACACCCTGGACATTTGGCTTCATCTAAGACCCTCTGGACTATACTTACCCCTGACTACTCAGAGGCCCTTTTTCTTTCCTGACCTGGAGAAAGTCGTTTCATCCCAGGGGACACTTTTCTCTGAGGCCAGAGACCGTGCTAGGAAGCCCAGGGGGGCCATTGGTGCTGTAAGGTGCAGAGACTGATCCAGCCAGGCTGGGGGCCCAGCGGCACCCTTCATCACCCAGTCTGCCCCCCTCACCGTGTTAGTGACTTTGGGAAAGGCTTTTTAATTTTGTACCTCACTCAGGACAAAGACTTGGGGAAAATGTGCACAGGGTTTTGAAGGGGGAGGAAGGGAAGACGGAGGGAGGTTGACTGGGTACCTCAGCCTGACCAGGTGCAGACGGGCAAGGCACAGAGGTAGGCTCCGGCTGTGCCCTAGTCTAGGAATGGAGGAGCAGCATTCCTAGAAGCTGTGGACATTTCTTGTGAAAAACTGTCCCAGAGAGATGGAGCGAAAAATGAAAAAAGAGAAAAAAACCTAATGAACAGCAGTGTAGTGATGGGGTGCTGGAGGAGGATGTGGGGATAAGTAGTGGTGGAGGAGACGGGATTGGGGCGGTGAACTCAATACAGAGTGCAGACGACGTGTGGGGGAATTATGCACCTGAACCTGCCGAATTTTGTGAATCAGTGCCACCCCCATCAATTAAATAAGAAGGAAAAAGAAAGAGATCCTGTCCCTCACAAATTGCCCCGGAGGGAAAGGAGGCTGTGCATTCCACCTTGATGCCTCTCTCGCCATTTAAAGATCCATTACTCTTCGGTAGAAAGCAGACTTTGTTTGGGTTGGAAGCACACCTCCAACGTAATTTAATCAGCATTGGACTTTGGCTCATGTAATCAAATATACATATACTTTCTCCTGCAGGAAGAAAAATAATTTCTCTGTAACTGGTATTGACTTGAAGTCATGTAATCTCTGGAAAGCATCACATTTTTAAAGGGAAAGGTAAAATTAAGGGGAAAAAGAATCCACAGATTTAGTGGTTTGCCTTGTCATTACTAAGAGAGCCAGTTCCCACCTAAGAAAGGGCAGGAAGAGCATTCTAGAGCTCAAATACCGGTGCTGCTCCGATTGTAGAGATTTCATTTCAGCTCCCTCTGTGTACCTGCCTACCAAATTTATTTGGGTAGGAAACAAGGTTGACTAGCTCATCAGATCCCAGGAATTTGGGTTTTATGTTTACATTGGGTGGAGACATCCTTAGAAGAACCCGTTTCATCCATTTTTCTACCCTGTTTGGAGCGGCCATGGGCAGCAGCTGCAGCATCCCAGTGGACAGCAAGGCTCTTCATTAAGGGTGATTGGTAACCATTGCCAGCTCACTCCCCACTGCAGTCCCAGGGTTTAGCGGGTAGAGCTCTGCCCTAGAGCACTCCTCTAGAGCAAGCTTGGACTCCCCACCCCCAGGGCGAGGCTCTGGGCTTTACCCAAGTTGAGTTTGTTAGGGAATCTGTTGTAAACACAGATCCATTGATTTGCATTTGTCAGAGAGTAAAGTTAAACCAGTGAAAAGAGAAGCCCTTACCCTTTTATGCAGGGCCAGGGAAACCTTTCATATTGATCCTATTGATCCAACCTTTCCCTTTAAGGAAACCACATAGTTAAAGACCCTCGTTCAATAGATTTACCCTTCTCGCTTGTGATATTCCTTTAAGTGTTCTCATCTAGGATAGCTGGGCGTTAAGCCCACACTCCAAAGCCAACAAAAATGAAAAGAGGGTAGGAGGGGAGGGGTCAGGAGGCAGAATTGTGGGAAGTAAAATGGAATCAAACTGAAATATGTAATGATTTGATTGGGGGTGTTTTTCTCGTTCTTCTGAGAGGACATGCAGGGGTAAGGATAAAATGGTTGCATTTAGCATCTCTTTTTTTCCCCCCACCAAAGAAAACCTGTTTATATGCTATGCTAGAGTAGCAATGTCTCAGGAACATCATTTTCTACTGTAAAATTATTTCAGTCAGTCCACTAGCTTGGTTCATTTAAGCTGGTTCATTTCAAAGCAGTAATACTTCCACAAAAATTATTTTGGTTCATTTGTAGCAAACCAGGAATAGAATTGTCCTCAGAAAATGCAATATTTTGGGCTCTGTATATGGGCATGCCCACTGAGAAGGGGCTTGGAGTTGTGTGTTCTGTTGGAAGTGGGTAGATACTAGGCCCAGAGTAAGGTACAACTTACAGAGCAGCATGGATGGAATAGCAACTGCAAAATATTGCTCAGTATCACTCATGTTTGCAGTATAAAAATGAAAGTTTCCTCTGTTACCAGAATTGTTGGCATGATTCATTTTATTTCTTCCCTGACCGTTTGGTTCTGTAAATAGCAGCCATTTGCGATTTTTTTTCCAACACAGTACATGGGCTGTTCCTAATTGGCTAGCTCTTGGGTTGTGTTCAGACATTCATGTTTGTTTTGTGTGATTGAAAAATATTAATGATTTCTTAGGTGAGCTAATGTATTTATCTGTTGAGTGAGTTCAAAGGGCAGAGTTCAGCTTTGGTTCAGGAAGCAGTGAGCTCTCCAAGCTGTGTTGAACTAGGACCAGTCCCTTAAAATATCACACTCAGCAAACATACAATTTCAGTGTCCTCATCCTGGAGTTTGATGTGAGAGGCACAGATCAACTTGGATTGCCTGTTTAAAACCCCAAAGCAAAGCACAGCAACTGCAACAAAACCCTTGAGTCCCCCTCAGGGAAGAAGAGTTTCCTCATTGGCTAATTGTTTTATTGGTAGCACTGACCCGAAGAGCAGCTGCAAGGGCCTGGATGAAGCCTGAGCCCTCAGAATAATGTGCTCCATTAGAACAAGGCAAGGCATTTTTGTTTACTCAATTGGATCGCCCTGCAAAGTGCCATTAACCCCAGCCCAACCACGCCAGTGCTGGAAAGCCAAAGGTCACCCCAGTCAGGCTGTAGGCACAGCTAGCTCTGCCCCATAGCAGGGACGGAGCATCCTGCTGGCACTGCCCTCCCCAGACTTGACCCACCAGGGTGGGACCCTCTGGGCTTTGACCAAAGCAAGAAATTGCACAATTTGTTTACATTTCCCAATTGCTGAATCATGTTATTGATGATTAAACAGTTTTGATCTGAGCACCATCAATCACACCAAAAAAAAAAAAAAAATCCTCCTACTGACCCTCTCTTTTCTATTTATGTTCTCCTCATTACAGTAAACAAAATTGTGCAAACGGTGCTTTTTAGCAGGAATATAGTCTGGGTAAGTGCTTGGAGCAAGAGGAAGACAGACCTCCAAACAGGGGTGGGGGGTTGTTTAGCAGAAAGGTTTGAGGCGGAGCCAGCAAGCGTTCCAGGCTTCCACGGAGAGCACCTTGGGCTTGAGTGCCACCTGCTGGGAGTCTCACTGCAGTGACCTTGCGCCTCCCACAGGCCCGGGCCCCTTCCTTCACTTTGTTCCTAGATCTGGGTCCCCGCTCCTCGTCTTCTTCTTGACCATTGCCTGTATTTTCCTAGACATTTCTTCAGGGACTTATTCCTGGCCCTTTGGGACTCTAATAACCTCTGCCTCGTCTCATTCATTGCTGAGGAGAAATCAGCGGTTCACGGTGGGCGAGGAGGTAATAGTCTCCTGCTTGGATGCAAAGTGCTTGGGAAAGGAGGGGCAGAGAAAGCAAAAATGTCTGTGGGAGAGGAGAGGAATGGTTGCGTGTGTAAGAGAAATGGTTCAGTTGATGCGAGTGGGGGCCGTGCCAACTGGAAGATGCTCTGCGAAGGTAAAATCTTGTCCAGAGGTGGGGGACGGGGAGGACATCCGGAAAGAGATATGCCAAAGCAGCGAGGCAAGGGTGGGCTCTGTGAAACGCTCTGGCAAGAGAAAAAGTGAACCAGCCATTTTGCAGTTGCAAAGAAGTTAGCCAACGAACTAGACTTGGAGCCAGAGTGGGGAGCTGGCTGCAGTTCCGTGGGCGGCAGCCGTTTCCAGACTCGCCTCGCACGGATCCGAGCCCAGGGCCGCTGGTCTCGGAGTGCCTTGTGGGTAGGTTGCCGCTTCCACGCCTGGGCGCGGGCTTCAGCACCAGGAACAGCGCCACGGGGGGCGCCCAGAGCCACGCGCCCGAACCAGCTCTGTCTGAGCCAGTTTCTCTCCCTACCCCAGAGAAGGCGGAGGGGCCGCCCCTCTGTGGGTTTCAATCCCCGCAGGACCCGGATCAAGAGCTCCCGCTTTGAAAATCTCAGCGCGTCCAGGACAGAACAGGGCCTTGGGTTTTCCTCACGCACCCCGTGGCTTCTCTGTAGGAGATCAGCGATAACAAAGGGAGAGGAGGAGATGTTGAAGACAGGACAAAAGATGCTAAAGGACGCTTTCCTTGCAAAGAGGAAGAACATTACCTCTGCAGCGGGGTGGGAGGGGCTTGAACTATTTTTCACTGTGTCCGCCTTCTGCAGGCACTGATGACTGCCACTCTCAACACGACATTTCAGATTTAGAATTTCCTCTCAAGGTTTGCAGTCTGATTGCCCCGCACACAGGTGTACACAAGTGGGTGCTTTCTCCCCCACCCCACCCCAGCCTCCATGCTTCTGATTTTTAAAAACATGGCTTCCATTATATTAAACAATACTCTCACTTTGTATCAGCAGAATGCTGCAGGGAGAGCCAGCTATGGGGACATCACCACCCCCAATAAATGGAGAAACTGGGTTTGATTTATTAAGAGTCATCCTGATGGGGTTCTCTTCAGAAAGTAACTGTCCATGGCTTGTTTGAGTCAATGGCTGTCGCTTTCCCCAGGCCACACAATGGGGTCCTATGGCCCTGGCCAGGGTGAGGGTTGACATTAGGCACTGACCCCTGACTCTGGCTGCTTGGCTTAGTGTTTTTATTCCAGAGAAAAGAGGTATGTGGGTCCTTTTGGCCTATGGTTGGGCACAACCTACATCTTTTCGGGTTTCTAGTAAAATGGATCCTGCTTTCCCGAAGAGAATTAAAATGTAAAACTCTTGCTTTGTTTCAAGAAATTTTATGCTTCAAACAGAATTTATTGCTAAAGGGAAGTGGAGTACAGGAACAGACAAGTGTGTCCCTTTTAAAAGAAAGTCAAGGGCATGATAAATGAGATTTTCTTACCTGTGACAATTCATCTTTAAATTCCAAGTGGCTCATGGATGAAAGGAAGAAAAAATCCAGTCCAAACAAAACTAATCTGGTAGAGCATTGATTCTCAGTGTTGAAAAAATAATCTTCTGTGTTTAAATATGTAACATTTTTGCTCTAAAAGTGAACAGGAACATTTTGCAGGGACACATTTGCATCAGATCTAAGAATTGATTTTAGATCTATTTGATAGACACTGACAAAAGCAGATTCTTCAAGCTCTGTGATCTTTGAATTTGCAAACATGTATTTCTTAATAATTGTTGAGTTACACTATCAAAATCTTTTTCCAGTAAAACTGGATTTGAGAGAGGAAGCAAAGTCCTTTTTTTAAAGCCTGTTTTATATGCATCTTATTAAAAAAAAATAAGGTAATCCATAGACACAGACAACTAAATCTGACCACATTGCACCCATATTTAAAATTCTTGGTTAGTTCCCTGTGTCCACTGGCAGAAGGTCAGGTCCCTTAGTAGAGCCTACCAGCCCTGTGTGGACTGACTTCTTATCTCCAGCCTCCTCTCACATCGCTCTGCCCATTCTCTCTGTGCTCCCAAGTCCTCCCCTCCAACTCCCCAAATACAGCAGGCCAGTCCTTTGGCCTAGAACGCTTTTTCCCACATTCAAACACCTTAGCTGTCCTTACTCCTCGGCTCATACGTTGTCCTCTGCCCTGTCCGTGCCTTTGCATGCTGTTTCTCCCACTGGAGTGCCTCACCACAGCTGTCTCTCTAGGTCGTTTCCTTCTGGACGCCTCAAACCCTCCTTCTCTGAATCTTCCAGCTGACTCAAGCTCACTGTTTTCTCTCCCTTTCCTGGACTGTGGTTGCATCATCTGTTCCAAAACACATAGCTGCTTCTTAGCTGTGGTCCTACTCCACTCTCTATGTCCTGTGTCTCCCTTTCCTGTGGCTCTTTCCTTGTGCCTCCCACATCTGCTGGTCCATGTCTGACCCCATCGTAGGTGTTTCTTTTTAAGATTTTATTTATTTATTTTAGAGAGAGGAGAGAGACAGAGAGAAGGGGGGAGGAGCATGAAGCATCAACTCCCATATGTGCCTTGACAACCAGGTAAACCTGGGGTTTTGAACCGCTGGCCTCAGCGTTCCAGGTCAATGCTTTATTCACTGCACCACTACAGGTCAGGCGTAGACATCTTTTACAGCGAGTCATTAGATGTTCTCCTGCCTATCTTTATAGAATCTACTGATTTCAGTCTCACTCTGGGGGGATGGGTTGTATATGTGTACTTATGTCTGGCATTCTTTTCTAGCCTCTCCTTTTTGAAAAGGGATAGTCTTTCCTATAAATGTTTTTGTTCATTGGCAGAAATACTTTTGCTAACATAATATAAACCAAAAATGAATTCCTGTGCTAATCAGAAATGAGACATACACTTAATATGGATAAGATAGTGTTCACGGTGGCTTGGTTAATGACAAAGTTTGTTTGCTTCCACCCAAAGTCAACAATGTTACCCACTTTAGAACAGTTGAGCCTTCAAACACATTAGCAAATCAGAGGGACTAATTTCCCCTTTTAAGTGATTTTAATTATCAGTAAAGTAAATTTGCATGTAAATGGTCCATACTTGATATATGGCAAATTCTTAGATTGTCGTTTACTTAAATTTACCTGTAAAGAAAAAAACTGGAGATCAACACCTTATATTGATTGATATATGTATTTATTGTCTTCCTTTCTCATTTCTTTATCTTTTGGCAAATGAGTACATAAACAAAGTTACTTGAGATTCTTGAGACCCAATAGTTCAAAATATTTCAGGGATGTGAGACAGTTTTGCATACACAGTACTGAATTAAGTAGTTAACAATAGAAAAAATTAAATAGCTTTTTTTCACCTTTGATGTTACTGGGTTTTTAAGATTTGAGTGGGGTAGCCTGACTGATTGGGGCACAGTGGAGAGAGATTGACCTGGAACACTGAGGCTCCAGGTTCGAAACCCCATGTCTCCAGCTTGAGGGTAGGCTCCAGCTTGAGTGTGGAATCATTGACATCCCAGGGACAGTGCTTGAGCACAAGGTCACTGGCTTGAGTAAAAGGTCACTCACTGACTTGGCTTGAGCCACCTCGTCAAAGCACATATTAGAAGCAGTCACTGAACAACTAAAGTGAAACAAATATGAGTTGATGCTTCCTCCTCCCCTCAAAATCAATTAAAAAATAAAAAGTAAATTACAAAAAAAAAGATTTAAGTGTATAAATCCTCATTTACATTCACAATACCCATATAAGATTGAGTGAGAACAGATTTTATTATCTCAACTTTAAAAAAGAACTGAAACTGCCTGACCAGGCGGTGGTGCAGTGGATAGAGCGTCAGACTGGGATGCGGAGGACCCAGGTTCGAGACCTCGAGGTTGCCAGCTTGAGCGCGAGCTCATCTGGTTTGAGCAAAAGCTCACCAGCTTGGACCCAAGGTCTCTGGCTTGAGCAAGGGGTTACTTGGTCTGCTGAAGGCCCACGGTCAAGGCACATATGAGAAAGCAATCAATGAACAACTAAGGTGTCGCAACGAAAAACTAATGATTGATGCTTCTCATCTCTCTGTTCCTGTCTGTCTGTCCCTGTCTATCCCTCTCTCTGACTCTCTCTCTCTCTCTGTCTCTGTAAAAAATAATAATAAAAATAAATAAATAAATAAATAAAATAAAAAGGAACTGAAACTAAAACAATGTACTATATGTGTTATGTGGAAATTAAATATTGCCATATGATATTTTATCTTTTTAAGGTTTTTTGACATTCATATTACATGAGTAACAAACTATGATGATCAAGTATACACAAACAGAATTTAGTGTTAAAAATTTCAATATTCTAGACTTTTTTTATTTTTAGTGAAAGAGAGGGACAGATAGGAACAGACAGACAAGAGGGGAGAGAGATGAGAAGCATCAATTCTTGGTTGTGGCACCTTAGTTAGTTGTTCATTGATTGTTTTCTCATGTATGCCTTGATCAGGGGACTCCAGCCAAGCCAGTGACCCCTTGCTTAAGCCAGTGACACTGGGTTCAAGCCAGTGACCTTGGGCTTCAAGTCAGCAACCTTTGGGCTCAAGCCAGAGACCATGGGTCATGTCTATGATCCCATGCTCAAGCCAGAGGCCGCACGCTCAAGCTGATGAACCCGCACTCAAGCCAGTAGCCTCGGGGTTTCGAACCTGGTCCTCTGCATCCCAGGCCAACGTTCTATCCACTGTGCCAGTGCCTGGTCAGGCTAGACTTTTTTTTCTTGATGCCTTTAATTGAAAGAGTTGCTGTACTGCATAATATTAGGCATGCTCAGTAAGCAACTTAAGTGACTGTCATTTGTGTGTCTCACATAGCCAAACCAAGTTTCCTTTGATGAGAAGGCAGAGACAGGAAGGGATGGTCAGAGTAGGAGGCAGCCCTGAGGCCTCTCTGAAGAGCCTTAGATTCCCAATCAGAGGCCAAACTCTGTTCTGGCAGGGGCACCATGGCCCATACATGGCTGGCACCAAAGAGCATACCTTCTCCTTTTCTCTCCTGTCCAGAGCCTCAGCCTCTTCATCTGTACTCTTCCCAAAGGATTCAGGTGGGAGCCAAGGGAGTCAGTACCGCTCCACTCATCCTTCCTGGACTGGTTTTCAACATAGACCCTCAGACTTGGGCTTCCAGAGGAAGGTTCTGGGAAGTCAATTAAAAGGGCAGGGTGGAGAATAAGTAGGTGATTGGTTGGAGGAGAGAGGGAAGGAAATTTACAGTAGAGATAGGCTTTTCTGTTGTAAGCCACATCAGCTCAGGAGCCTGTGTTCGTCTTCTCAGGGTGAGTCCCCGAGATGTGAACATCTCTATCTGAGAGAGTCAAAGAGCACCAAGCTCAGGAGAGAGGAATTCTAGAGCAGGTCCCGCGAACAGTGTCTACGACCCAGACTTCTCTCTGCTGGGTTGCTGGGAAGGGATTAGAGGGTCCAGGACTCCTTGGCCCCCTCCCCTCTCAGAGCTAACCTTGCTGGATAGATCAGTGGGACGAATGGTCTTTGGCTTTGAAGTCAGATAGGCTTAGGTATTAATTCTAATTCTGCCAGTTACTGGCTCTAACTTTACCTCTCTGAGGTTATGATGTTGGGGAGGGAGAGAGAAAGGAAATAAAATACAGATTTTCCTGAACTTCTTTTATGTTCTATGTGTCAGTTTCCTATTGCCATAATAATGCTGAGTAACAGACCATCCCAAAACTCATGGAATGCAACAGTAAACATTTTTTTTTTGGTTGCTTATCTGCAGGGCTCTGCTGATCTAGGCTGGTCCCAGCTGGACTTGTCAATGCACCTGTGGTTCAGCTGGCTTGATCATGTGTGTGGGGTTGGCTCTCCTCTACATGCTTCCCATCCTCTCCTGGGACCACTTAGGGGCCTGGACATGTCCTTCTCATGGCACAGCAAAGGGGCAAGTGCCAGCAGTAACATGCTCTAACATTCCATTGACGAAAGCATGTCAGCCGGCTGAGCCCAGAGACAGAGTGTGAAGGCACTAAAGGTTACCTGGTAAGAGCTGGGGTAAGAGAGAGAGTGAATTGGAGTTTGCTTTGTTTTGTAGTCTACCTCATTCTACATGTTTTGGTGCACCTTTATTCTCCCAGGAAGCATCTCTATAGTAGGGATAGGATGGGAAAACAGATTTGGCAACAAACAAAATAAATATGGAAGTATTTCCGCCTACTTGCATATTTTCTACTATGCCCAATTTGACAGGAGCCATGCTTCTTTTTACTCTGAGTACTCGTGGACACACCTAACTGCTCTTGTCAGTCAGAGGCATGGCCTCTGAGCTCTGCTTTCCTTCACCCTCTTGTTAGCACGAGCACAGTGCCTAACATGTAAATATGGAATGCCATTGACCCCCACTCTAGTGTCCCACTGTGAGGTCCCCTTCAGCCCTACCAGATGACCACATGGAGCTCTACGTGTATTTAAAAGTAAGGCTTCATTTTAAATTTCCTACTTTTTTTCCACCGAAATGATCATCAAACATGTGCGGTACAAAAGCCCACACCCATTGCCTACAGAACTTATGCCATCCAATTTAGCTTTGGGTTATCCTATGCTGATAAAGTCCAAACACTCTGAACCCTCTGCTTAGGGTTCTCCAGTGAATACAGAAGCAATTAGAAGGTGATATGAAAAAGATCAAAAGATTTACTCATTTGTGACTCGACCAGTGTCTAAGGTATGTTATTTTTTAACCTGAGGTTCTACATCTAGGGCATTTTTTTTTAATCACAAGCAGTGGTTTAAAAGTAAAATAGTTGACAGTCTTTGCCTTGATTCTTAATGCAGGTAGTGAGACATGCCTTCCGTTAGTGAGTACGCCCCCAGTCAGTGTGTTTGTTTATTTGTGTCATCCCTCTTCTCTGCCTGTCCCTGATGATCTGGAAGGCAGAGGGCTCCTTGAGCTGATTTCTCTGAATCTGAGTGGTCTCGTTTGTGCATCCTTAATTCAGGAAGGTGATCACATTGATTTCCATGCCTTATGTTTCAAAACATGGTACTAACAGAGATCTCTGCTGCTCTAATGACATTGTCTGAAAAGGAAAACATTTTAAACCTTTGGAAGCAATTTTGATGGACATTTCATTGTGTTCTATATTACTTTTACCTAATCAAATTTCCCTCACATCAAGGCCTGTTTAAAATTAAATTGAGAAATATTTTTGAGTTCCATTGGGCAGATAACTTTGTTTAGCTGGATTTGTTCTATGTACGTATGAAATGACAGCCTTGAATCAATACCCAGTGCTTCCCCTTCCCATGGATATGAAGAAATGACACCCTTAGTAGGCAAACGTGGCTTCCTGTCATTCATAACAAGCAGTTTCTGAACTTGTTTACCCTGTAATTCCAGACAGTCCTCACATTTTGGTGCCTGAGGTTTGGTGGGCTGATTTATTGGGGTGCTGAGCATTGTGAACACAACTGCTAATTCTTTCATGGATTAGCTAGAGTCCTGGGACTCCTGTTTACAAATTTACCATTTTGCTCAAGGCAGCTAGCTTCCTTTGGGGCATGCAAAAATCTTATTTGCATAGCCGAGGGGCTAGAATTTCAGACAGGGTTTGAAACTGCACAGGGTGGGTTGGGAGGATTCATCCCCAGTGAAGAGATGGGATTCCCATTGGCTTGTATCTTTGGAAGCAAGACACAGGAGAAAGTCCTTATCCCTCAGCTCCACCCACCTGCTACTGAAGAGGAGCAAAGGGACCCTTCCCCCCTTTAGCCAAGCTTTCCTTGAGACAGCCATTCCATCAAATTCAGCGGCCAGGGAACCCAGGGTGCTAGAGCTGTAATTACAGAGTTGGCATTCTATAAGCATTGCTTTAATATTTTAAAAATTGTTCCCAAAGACCTGCTTTTTGGTGCATTGTTAATTAGCTTTTAAACATTTCAGAATGCATTAGAATCTTCAAGGTCTCCAAGGTTTAGCTTTATCACTGTCTTAGTCCTTTTGGGTGGCTTTAACAAAATACTACAAACTTGGTGGCTTAAAAGCAACAGACATTTATTACTCATAGTTCTGGACGCTGGAAGTTGAGATCAGGAAGTCAGCACAGTTGGGTGAGGGCCCTCTTCCAGGTCGCAGCCCTCGCACTGAACCCTCACAGTTGAAGGGTCTCAGACCTCTTGTGAGGCATTAAGTCTATTCTTATAGGTCCCTCCCTTGTCACTTGAGCACCTCCCAAAGGCCCCACCTACCAATACCATCACCTTTGTGGGTTAAGATGTCAACATGAATTTGGGGGTCATAAACATTCAGCCTATAGCAATCTCACTGTAAATGAGTCTTAAATGAACTAATGTATATAGATGCTTAGAAAAAACAACACTGAGAATGCTTGCTAATTTAGCTGTTATTATTATTGATTAATATTATCCTCGGCAACATGTCTGTGCATAGCAAGGATGTGGCCTGAGTCACCAACTCTTAGTTTTTCTGTTAAGAGTATTGCTTGGTGTTGTCATTGAGAGCCTGAGCTTTGGTGTCCCATGACACCACTAACTAGCTAGCTATGTGACCTCAGGCAAGTGATTAACTTCGGAGAGCCTCAGTTGCCTTCTCTGTAGAATGGGGATAAGACTGATACCCAACACCATCGAGTTGATGTGCAGATTCAACGAGATGCCACAAGTGCTCAGTATCGCACCTGACACGTATGCATCTTATTCCCTCCGTGGTACAGCTGATGCCCTGCTCCTTGTGGACAAATCTATTCTTCAGCATAATTTTTGCATCATTTTCACTGGTGGAATTTGTGACAAGAGGCTGCCAGACTCCACATCACTTCCTGGATATGATCCTTCCAAACTGGTCAAATACACAGCAGTACTTCTGATGCCCCCCATGTCCCCTACCTCCTCTACGCCCATGTCTTTTTAAGACTCTTAACAATTATGGGCATTTTACTAAGTGCGTGCTTAGAACACAGAAGCCTTCTGTGCACACAGTGGGTCCTGATCGAATCTTGACTCATGTTGGGATGCAGCCCGTTTTGTTAGTTTGGTACATGTTGAGCACAAACTCCACATTTAACAGAAGTTTACAGTTTTATGTCCAAAAATTGCAGCAAAGCCAGCAAGACTCAACTCATTTTATATCTCTATCATGAGTACAGGTTTGGGGGTCATGTCAGATTTGTTTTCTCAGACGTCCAGGTGGTCTTGAGGCTAAAAGTGCTGAGATTGGTTTCCTCTGTAGGATCTTTTCTGGTTTGATATGTCTGGGCCCTGCCCCTTTATCACGGTCCCCAAGTCCATTCACTGTGTTTTCTCGTGGCTTCTTACCTAACTTCCTGCAAGGTTCCTGTTTCGGTTCACACCATCATATTTATTGCCAAGGCTTTAAGAAAGAAGGAAGTGGGGGAAGGAAGAAGGGAGGAGGGAAGGGAAGGAAGAAGGAAGGGAAGGAAGGAAAGAGAAAGAGGGGAGAAAGAAAGAATGAAAGAAAGAAAAAAGCCCACAGACACCCCACTGTTGCTTTTCCTGAAGTCGCAACTTGTTTGCTAAGATAAGGTCTTGAAGCCGGTGGCCTCTGAATTCTCAACACCCAAGTCAATTTAAACAGTCTCTTGCCCCTGGTCAGTTGCTCAGTCAGTTAGAGTGTCATCCCCAAAATGACAAGGTTGTAGGTTTGATCCCTGGTTAGGGCACACACTGGAAGCAACCAATGAATGCATGACTAAATGGAATAACAAATGAATGCTTCCCTTCCCCCTCATCTCTCTCTCCCTTCCTCTCTCTGTGTCTCTAAAAATCAATCAATCAGTAAAAAAATAAAGCCTTTATTGGTTGGAACATTGTCCTGAAGTGCAGAGGTTGCTGGTTCGACCCCCGTGCCAGGTCAGGGCACATACGGAAACAGCTCGATGTTACTGTCTATCTCTCTCTCCTGACACACACACACACACACACACACACACACAGATATATATATATATATATATATATATATATATATATATATATATATATATATATATATGGTGTCTCTAGAATTCTTTCCTGACCCCAAATTACTCCCAAGGATTAATTGTCCTAGTGGTTTCATGGCCACATTATTTCATATTCATTAGTGTTTTCATGAAAAATTATAACACTAATTAGAGCGGCTTCCAGTTAATTCACTTGGTGATTCATTACTCTCTCCCCATCAGTGTTCTGAGTGCAGTCATCTTGGAGAAAGCATGCAAGGGGCAATTGCGGCTGCATTCCCTGAGTGATTGCCCAATACCATTAGTTCTGGTCCACAGGTGCATCCTGGGCGGTTCTGGGGTCCCACTATAGCTGTGCCCTGTCCCTGCCTTTTGGATGCTGGGGGAGAGGGAAGCCTGCATGGAGGACTGGCCTCTGGGGGTGGAGGGCTGGTGGTCGGCGCAGAGGGGAGGGAGCAGTTTAATGAGAAAGAAGTGGGGCCAGAGCTTCTTGGTGGCAGGTGGACATCACTTGAACCTCTTCTGGAACCTGGGGTAAGGACAAGACAGTGCGGAGAGAAACCTACCCTGAGGACTAGTACTGGAAGAGAATAAGGCATGCAAATTCTCTTCTGTTTTGGCAAATGTGTGGCCAGATGCTGTCTCGATTCTTGGTACCTGGGGTCCCTCTCAGAATTCTAATGCCACCTCTTTTCATTAAAAATTTACTTGGCCTGGCCTGTGGTGGCACACTAGGTAAAGCATCAAATGGGACTGCTGAGGTTGAGGCTTCAGGTTCTAAACCCTGGGTTTGGCCAGTCAAGGCACAAATGACAAGCAACCAATGAACAACTAAAGGGAAGCAACCATGATTTAATACTTCTCAATCCCTGCCCCTCTTAAAACCAATAAAAAATAAAACGTTTATTTGAATTCACACCTATTTGGGTTTTAAACACCCACCCCAGAAAATAACGTCTTGGATGTGGAGAAACTGGAACCCTTTGGGCATTGTTGGTGGGAATGTAAAATGGTGTGGCCGCTATGAGAATAGCATGGCAGTTCTTCAAAATATTGAAAAAAGATTTGCCATATGATCTATCACTACCACTTTTGGGTGTATATCCCAAATAATTGAAAGCAGGATCTTGAAGAGATATTTGCACACCCATGTGCATAGCAGCATTATTCACGACAGTCTAAAGGTAGAAGCAAACCAAGTGGATGAATAAACACATATACTATACACATAAAATAGGATTTATTTAGCCTTAAAAAGGAGGGAAATTCTGACACATGCTACAACATGGATGAACTTTGAGGACATCATGCTAACTGAAATAAGCCAGATATAAAACATATATGTATATACTGTGTGATTTTCCTTATATGAAGTATCTAGAGTAGTCAGATTCATAAAAACAAAGTAGAGCCGTGGTTGCCAGGGGTTGGGGAGAAGGGAATGGAGAGTTGTTGTTCAATGGATATAGAGTACCTTTTTACAAGACAAAAAAGTTGGAGATTAGTTGTATAACACTGTGAATATATTTGACACTACTGAACAGTACATTTAAAAATGGTTAAGATGGCAAATCTTGTTATATATATTTTACCACAATTTTTAAAAGATTATTTGTCATTAATAGTGTAATGCTTGCTTAATTTTAAAACTTGCAACATGGAAAAAATCTTTATATCAGTAAGGAAAAAAAAGTTATAGTTTTGGTCTATAGTTTTTTTTGCGTTATTTCTAAGTACTTATTTTAATTGTATTTGCTGATAAGGCTACTTTTGATGTATAGGAAAGCCATAGCTTTTAAAAATGTATTCTATAAAATCAAACATGCCAATGGAGAGTGCACGAAACATCAATGGGTTGTTCAATTAATTCTCATAAAGCAAACTAAATATTACCAGCACTCCAGAAGTCCTTCATATTCTCCTTTCTTATCAACAGCCCCTCCCTCAACCACGGAGGAAAGCAATAACCTGTCTTTTATAATCATCCCCTCTTGGCTTTGTTTCAAAGTTCTTAACACTGAAGTTTGCACCGTACCCACGAGTTTAGTTTTGTTAGTTTTTTTAACGTCATGTAAGTGGATTCACTCAGTGTATATTTTTTGTGTGTGTGCCTGCCTTTTCTTTTCTCTTCTGTTGTTGAGTGTAGTGGTCACTTCCTCTTTTTCATAACTGTATAGTATTCCATTAAGTTTATAGGCCAATTTACCCATTTTCCTGTTGATGGGTACTTTTTGTTTCTAATTTTGTTATAAACAGAGCTGCTCTGAACATTCTTGAACATGTGTCCTAATGTACATAAGCATCTATTTCTAATTCAAGCACAGGTAATTTATTTGAAAAGTGATTTCAGAAAGCACTGGTAAAGGAGCTGGAGAAATAAAGACAGAGAAGGGAAGAAACCCAGGAATAGTGGCTTCATCAAGCACATTCCCACCATGGGAAACTGAAGCTCTCACCCTACTGTCTCTGTTTGTGTCCATGGAGAAGGTCTCAGCATTCTGTCACCTGGAATACAAGGGTGCTGGGGGATTTGTCTGGCAGCTCCCACCATCCACTGATTGGGGGAAGCTTCTGGGAGGTGCCCCAGCCCTTCTGTCCTGCCCTGTGTGTGCACAGAGCAGAGTGGCAACCAGAGGAAGCCCTTAGGCAAAGAGATGGAGGTGCTGGCAGTGGGAAGTGGGCTGGCCTGCATTGCAATGGGGACGGCCAAGTGAGCATGCCAGCACATGACAGCATCTGCGACAGGACGGTCTGTCTAGGAGAGAACTTCTGGTCAGGGGGCATGCGTGTATTTAGCCATGTCAGATGCCGCCACACAGTTCTTTAACCTGTTGTACCAGTTTCCACTCCCACTGGCAGCCCAGAAGAGTGCTCATTTCTTGGATAGTGCTTGGTATTGAGACACTTTTACAAGTAAGCCGTTTGGGCGGATGTGCAATGTTTTAAATTTGTAACTTCTGGATTACTAATAATTGTGAGCGTCTTTTTATATAATTATTGAAAATCTGGATATCTTCTGTGAAATGCCTGTTCAAGTCTGCCTGTTTTTGTATTAGGATGTCTGACTCTTTCTTATTGATTTCCAAGAGATTTTATGTATTCTAGATTCAGGCCCTTTGTCAATCATGTGTGTTGCAAATCTCCATGGCTCTCTTACTTTTTCTTTTTTTCCCCCTTTTACTCTTGTATTCATGTTTTTTGATACACATTCTTAATTTTAATGTGCTCTAATATATAAATCTTTCTCCTTTGGGTTAGTACTTTCTGTCTTAAATCTTTCCTGTGATTATGAAGCTATCATTCTATATTATTTTCTAAAAGCTTTCTTGTTTTGCCATTTATACTATGGTCTGTGATCCATGCAGAACTTATTTTTTGTGTGCCACATGCAGTGAGGATCAAGAACTGAGCCCCACCCACACAGCTACCCAGTTACCCCAGCTCCATTATTGGACGCAACATACTTTCTTCATGTTTTCTGCAATACCAATTTTGTCGCTGAATCGTGTCCATATGTGTATAGATCTGTTTGTGGGCTTTCTGTTCTGTTCTGCTGGTCTATTGTATATTTGTGTCCCAGCACTAGACCGTTATAGTCTTACTGATGTCTTGATGGTTGATATAGCAAGTCCTCCCATCTTGTTCTTTTTCATCAAGAATAACTTGACTGCTCTTTTATTTTTGGCATTCTTTATATAGATTTTAGAATCAGTTTGTCAAATTTCCGAAACTGAAAGGAAAGAAAGAAGAAAGGGAGGGAGGGAGAGAAATCTGCTGGGATTTTTATTATTAGATTTGACTTGATCTATAGATCAATATGGAGAGACTTAAGCTCTTTATAATATTGAATCTTTTAATTCTTTGATTTAGAGCATTCATTAATTTCTGTAACAAAGTTTATAGTTTTTTCTGTCAAAGTCTTGTATACCTGTAGTTAGATTTATTGTATTTCTATGTCCTTGATTTTTGATCCTATTATAAATAGTATCTTTTTCATTTTCTGTTTGTCATGTTATATAGAAATATAATTGATTTTTGTCCACTGATACTGAGTCTAGGAATCTGGCTAAATTCCTATAGTAGCCTGACCAGGTGGTGATGCAGTAGATAGTCGAACTGGGATGCGGAGGACCCAGGTTCGAGACTCTGAGGTCGCCAGCTTGAGTGTGGGTTCATCTGGCTTGAGCAAAAAGCTCACCAGCTTGGACCCAAGGTCACTGGCTTGAGCAAGGGGTTACTTGGTCTGCTGAAGGCCCACGG
Organism: Saccopteryx bilineata; assembly: GCF_036850765.1. Lineage (NCBI taxonomy): Eukaryota > Metazoa > Chordata > Mammalia > Chiroptera > Emballonuridae > Saccopteryx > Saccopteryx bilineata. Next base: position 14,328,795 of record NC_089500.1, on the reverse strand, counting down.
TCAAGGCACATATGAGAAAGCAATCAATGAACAACTAAGGTGTCGCAAGGAAAAACTGATGATTGATGCTTCTTATCTCTCTCCGTTTCTGTCTGTTTGTCCTTATCTATCCCTCTCTCTGACTCTCTCTCTGTCCCTGTAAAAAAATAAAAAATAAATAAAAATAAATTCCTATAGTAATTCTCCTAGTTAATCTGTGTATGATCTTGGATTTTCTATATATACACAATCAATACTGATTTTGTATGTTCATCTTATAACTGACCACTGCAAGGTATTTTTCCCCACCGAGAAGGAAGGAAGGGCTGGAGCCACGAAGTGTGGAATAACAAAAGCTTTATTGAGTACAGAGCACGCACCCTCCCAGCGAGGTTCCCTGGCCCCAGGGAAAGATGGAGGCCAGGGAAGTTGCAAGTGGTGACCTGCGTGGGAGATATTTAAAGGGTCCCTAGGGTGGTTGAGCTAATATGACGTGGTGAAATCTCACTGGCTGGCAGACGGTCATTTTTTCAAAGGGTTCCTGCGAAGCCTATTTTGGCTTGCTTCGTTGTGGGTGGTCCTAGCCAAAGTTTCCGGGTCTGATCTTTCCCATTATCCACTGACCTTACATTCTGACCTTTTGTGTTAAATAGAATAGGGGTGCCGTTTATTCATCTGGCTACTTCCTGCTGATTAGGGGCATCATGGGGAGAGGGAGATCAGAAGGTGGTAGCTTTGAGGGGTATCAGGAGGAACATCTGTGTGGTGTGAGTTGAGAAAGTTCACAGATGTGGTCCTGTAAGGATTTTTTTAAAAAGAGGAGTAATAGGTGGATTTGTAGGGTCAAGCCTTTTGGTGAGCTGGAGATGGATGGAGTCCAGTGGTTCCGACTGCCAGTGGTCCTGTAAGGAGGCAAGCTTGAGGCAAAACTGCATGCATGTCAGGAAGGGGTCCCATCCATTCCCATAACCGAGACCCGTGAGGGAATTAGAGGTCCAGAGTATGATGGCAAAACAGAGAAGGTAGCTCCCGTGTCCACAAAAAATGAGATGGACTTACCCACTTGTTGCAGCATACCCTGGGTTCTCCAAGTCCAGGCCGTGTCCTAGTAGTTTTGAGCAATGCACCCACCTGGCTGGATTGGCCTTCCCATTTGGGCGGCTTGACCTCCATGTAGAGGTGCTGAGGAAAAACCTGTTGCCCAAAAGGGCAATCACTCCGCCAGTGACTGGGCTGTTTGCAGTCAGGGCAGGGCTAAGTGGGCAGCCACCGGCAGGAGCCCTGCCAAGACCAGTGATCCTGCTTGCCACACTTAAAGCAAGCTGCTGGTGGGGTTTCTCTTTGTGGCTTGGACTTGGGTCGGGCACTTCCTGTGCCTTGCCTCTGTTGTTTTACTGGCCTCAGGGTTGCTACAAGAGCCTGGGTTTGGAGTGTTACCTTCTGCTGCATGCGGGCCTGGCGAACAGCCTTGGCCTGTTTCTACTAGTTGGGACCGTTAAAAACTTTTTTTTTTTTTTTTTTTTCTGAAGTTGGAAACGGGGAGGCAGCAGTCAGACAGACTCCTGCATGTGCCCGACCGGGATCCACCCGGCACGCCCACCAGGGGGCGATGCTCTGCCCATCTGGGGCATCGCTCTGCTGCCATCAGAGCCATCCTAGTGCCTGAGGCAGAGGCCACAGAGCCATCCTCATCACCTGGGCAAACTTTGCTCCAAATGAGCCTTGGCTGCAGGAAGGGAAGAGAGAGACAGAGATGAAGGAGAGGGGGAGGGGTGGAGAAGCAGATGGGCACTTCTGTGTGCCCTGGCCAGGAATTGAACCTGGGACTCCCCCATGAAGGGCCGACACCCTACCACTGAGCTAACTGGCCAGGGCCTCGTTAAAAACTTTAAATGCCATGTTCACAGGTCCTGGACAGGGGTTTGGAGGGGTTGAGAATAAGAGGAGGAGGGCACCCAGATCCCGCAGGAAACGCTGGAGCCAAAGGCAGGACAGGGCCAGAACTTCCTGCAAGAAAATTGGGGTTGGACGTCCTGAAAACCGGTGTAAGAGCCAATGCCAGGCTGAGAATGGCCTGATGGAGGAGGGGTTTAAAAACACAGTGGAGAAGGAAGGGGCCCCTGGCCAGCAGAGGAGGAGAAAGAGAGATGGCAGTGGTGAATAAGAAACAGGTTTTTATGAAGGGAGGGGAGGAAGCTCTCAGAGGGAAGAGAACCGAGCACAAGAGGTCCACAGAGAGACCAGAGAAAAGTCCCAAGAGAGGGTCGCCCCCGGGGGTCAGACAGGAGGGAGAGAGAGTTGGGAGTCCGTGGAAAGGGAAAGATTAGGAGTGGAGGTTTTAGGTGAGGTTTCTCTGGCCAGAAAAAGGCCTGCATGGTGGAACAGGCGGCACAGAGATTAAGGACGGGTGCGCAAATAATTAGAAGCCGTGTATGTAAGAGATCTCCATCAGTTCCCAGCTTTTTTGGTGATAGTTAAATTGGTGAGGGTGTTAACACCAAAAGTCCCTTTAGTGTTAACCCACTAAAGGCTAATTTAGTGGGTTCTGTGGCCTGGCCACTGTGGAGAAGAACAGTTTCTTCTTCTTTAGGGAGGGAGATTCCTGTGCCCCCACAGCCACCCTCAGTCCTTGGAGTGGTCAGATTTAAGTATCAGTGTCCTAAAACTCAAGGTCTGGCCAAGGATGGAAAAGGTAAAGTGGATGTGCTCAGGACGTCTCCACAAGCACACTCACTTGGAACAGAAAAGACTTCCCTGATGTAGCTACGGTTTCGGACAATCTCGATGGAAAGGACTGAGGGGAAGGTAGAGACAGGGGACTTACCGCACTGTGCGCCGAAGTGGGTGGAAGGGGAAGGGAAGAGGAGCAGTCCTTGCAGACTTCAACTCCTCCTGGGTTTCGGCACCAAAATGTAAGGTGTTTTTCCCTGCTGAGAAGGAAGGAAGGGCTGGAGCCATGAAATGTGGAATAACAAAAGCTTTATTGAGTACAGAGCACGCACCCTCCCGGCGAGGTTCCCTGGCCCCAGGGAAAGATGGAGACCAGGGAAGTCGCAAGTGGTGACCCGTGTGGGAGATATTTAAAGGGCCCCTAGGGTGGTCGAGCTAATATGACGTGGTGAAATCTCACTGGCTGGCAGACAGTCGCTTTTTTCTAAAGGATTCCTGTGAAGTCTCTTTTTGTGCACTTCGTTGTGGGCGGTCCTAGCCAAAGTTCCTGGGTCTGACCTTTCCCATTATCTACAGTCCTCACAACCACTGAACTTTCAACCTTACTGAACTTTCTTATTTGTTCTAACAGTTTGAGTATTAAAGCTCTTGATATTTCTAGGTTTAAAAAAGTAAACTAACTTACAGTTTTGAGGGTAATTTCTCCATGGAGAGCAGAGTAGGGACACTGTTAGGTACAAGGAGTCTGGAATCAGGCTACCTGAGTTTGAATCCTAGCTTCATTACTAACTATGTAACCTTAAGTAATTTGCTTAATGCTCTATGATTCAGTATCATTAATTATAAACTACCTCATAGGCTGACAGTAAAAATTAAATAAGTTAACACACTTAGAATGGTGCCTATTGAATAATGAGTATTAGCTCATGTCACCTTTTGTCATTTTATCAATTCCTTTCATTCCTTTCAAAATTTTCACTTCCTGTTTTTTCTTATTTTATGGCATTGACAACTTTTCAGCGTATTGAATAGCAGTGATCCTTTCAGGCCTCACCTGAAACTTAACGCTTTTAAATACTTTCTTCTAGTTTTTTGTTTTGTTTTGTTTTTGTGGACATAATTGTTTTTTTCATCTATTTGACTGGATTTGTGCATCTGCTGTTAAACTCTGCAAGAGGGAGACACTATTCCAGAGGAATTTCTTTTTTCCCAACTATGTTCACATAATGATGAAAACCACGAGTTACTTGTTTTTAAATATCATTGAGGTTTTATTGCAAAGAAGGCACTAACCCTTTGACCTTCCTGCAGATCCATCAGTGTAGCATTTCTAAAGAGGTGCTGTTGGACCACCCTACTGTTTTCCACAGTGGCAGTACCACTTTACATTCCCAGCACTGAACCAGCATGGAATGAAGGTTTCTATTTCTCCACAGCCTCTCCAACACTTGTTATTACTTGTCTTATTGATAATAGCCAACCTAACAGGTGTAAGGTGGCATCTTGAGGTAGTTTTGATTTGCATTTCCTCAATGGCTGGTGTAGCTGAGCATCTTTTCATACCTGTTGGTTACTGGTATGTCTTCTTGGAAGAAGTTTCTGTTCAGGTCCTTTGCCCATTTTTTAATTGGATTGTTTGTTTGTTGTGTGTTGAGTTGTGTGAGTTCTTTATATATTTTGGGTATTAAGCCCTTGTCAGAGCTGTTGGCAGATATCATCTCCCTTTTGGTTGGTTGCCTTTTTGTTTAGTTGATAGTTTCTTTTGCTGTGCAGAAGCTTTTTAGTTTAATATAGTCTCATTCATTTATTTTTGCCATTACTTCCCTTGCCTTTAGGGTCAAATTTATAAAATGTTCTCTACAGCTAGGGTCCATAAGTTTAGTACCTGTGTCTTCTCCTATGTAATTTATTTATTCAGAACTTATATTTAGGTCTTTGATCCATTTTGAATTAATTTTTGTACATGAGGACAAATTGGAGTTTTTTTCTTTTGGATGTGGCTCTCCAACTAGTACCATTTATTGAAGAGGCTTCTTTTCTTTATTGTGTGCTTTTGGCTTCTTTGTCAAAAATTATTTGCCAGTATACATATGGTTTGATTTCTGGGCTCTCAATTCTGTTCCATTGGTCTGTGTGTCTGTTTTTCTGCCAATACCATGCTGTTTTGATTTTCGTTGTTGTGTAGTATAATTTGAAGTCAGAAAGTGTGATACCTCTAGCTTTGTTCTTTTTTCTCAAGGTTGCGTTGGCTATTTGAGGTCTTCTGTGTTTCTGTACAAATCTGATGAATTTTTTTTTATTTCATTTAAAAAATGATATTGAGATTTTGATGGGGATTGCATTCAATCTGTATTACCATATGGCCATTTTAACTATGTTGATTCTTCCAATCCATGGACACAGAATATCTTTCCATTTCATTGTGTCTTTTTCAATCTCTTCAAATAATGCTTTGTAGTTTTCAGTATATAGGTCCTACACATCCTTTGTTAAGTTTATTCCTAGGTTCTTTATTCTTTTTGTTGCAGTTGCAAAAGGAAATGTTTTTTGTTTGTTTGTTTATTTTTCTGAAATTTCATTGTTAGTATATAGGAATACAGTAGATTTTTGTACATTCATTTTTTTATCCTGCAACTTTACTGTATTTATTTATTGTTTCTAATAGTTTTATTGTTGGTGTCTTCATGGTTTTCTATATGTAGAATCATGTCACCTGCAAAAAGTGACACTTTTACTTCCACATTCCCAATTTGAATGCCTTTTATTTCTTTCTTGTACCTGATTGTCTGGGTAGGACTTCTAGAACTATTTTGAATAAGAGTGGGGAGAGTGGGCATCCTTATCTTCTTCCTGATTTTAGAGAAAAAGCTTTCAGTTTTTCAGCACTGAGTATGAAATTGGCTGACAGAATGCCATATATGGACTTTATTATGTTGAGGTACTTTTTTTCTCTACCCATTTCATTGAGTGTTTTAACCATAAATGGATGTTGTATCTTAGTCAAATGCTTTATCTGCAACTATTAATAATATGATTTTTATCCTTTGTTTTGTTAATGAGGTGTATTACATTGACCAGTTTACATATACCGAACCATCCTTGTGCCCCTGGAATAAACCCCAGTTCATCATGATGTATTATTTTTTTAAATGTTTTGAGTAGTTGATTCGCTAGCATTTTGTTTAGGGTTTTTGCATCTGTATTCAGAGATATTGGTCTGTAGAGTTTTGTTTTGTTTTGTGTTTTAGTAGTCCTTGCCAGGTTTTAGTATCAGAATTATGTTGGCCTCATAAAATGTGTTAAGAAGTATTGCCTCAGTGGTTATCAGAGGAGGGAGATGTAAAGGAGGAGCAGGGCTTTGGGGAAGGGTGTAAAGAGGGACAAATATAGGGTGACAGAAAATGATTTGGCTTTGTGTGATGGGTATACAACATAATGGACTATTAAAATGATGTAGTGATGTTTGCTTGAAATCTATGTACACTTATTGATTAACGTCACCCTGTTAAATTTAATTTTCTAAAAAAGAAAAAGAAGAAGTATTGCTTCTTTTTCAGTTTTTGGAAGTTTGAGAAGGATAGGTATGAAATTTTCTTGCAAAGATTGGTAGAATTCACTAATGAAGCCATCTGGTCCTGGACTTTTATTTTGGGGGAGGTTTTTGATAGTTCTTTCAATTTTCTCACTGTTGATCAGTCTATGTAGATTTTCCACGTCTTCATGATTTAGTCTAGGAAGGTTACATATTTCTAGGAACTTATCTATATCTTCTAGGTTGTTGAATTCGGTGTCATATATCAATAGTATTTTATAATATTCTAGAATGATCCTTTGTATACCTGCGATGTCTGTGGTAACATCTTTCATTTCTGATTTTGTTTATATGAATTTTTCTTTTTTGTTTCTTACTGAGTCTAGACAGGAGTTTGTCAATTTTATTAATCTTTTCCAAGAACCAGCTCTTTATTGTTTTTTTTATATAGTCTTTTTGTTCTCTCTTTCATTCAGTTCTGCTCTAATTTTTATTATTTCATTTCTTCTGCTGACTTTAGGTTACTTTTGTTCTTCTCTTTCTAGTTCTTTAAAATGTAGTGTTAGATTGTTTACTTAGGATTTCTCTTGTTTCTTGATATAGGACTGTAATGATATAAACTTTTCTCTTATTACTGCTTTTGCTACATCCCAGAAGTTTTGATATATAATATTGTCATTCTCATTTGTCTATATATGACTTACGACCTTACCTTTTATATCTTTTTTGATCCAGTCATTTTTTAGTAGTATGTTGTTTTTTATAATTGTTTAGTATAATTTAGTAGTATGTAATTTTGTTTTTATAATTTAGTAGTATGTACTTTTTATAATTGATTTCTAATTTTAAAGCATTGTGGTCAGAGAATATGTTTGGTATGATTCTACTCTTCTTCAATTATGGAGATTAGTTTTCTGACCCAACATATGATCTATTCTTGAGAATGTCCCATGTGCACTGGAGAGGAATGTATAATCTCATGCTTTGGGATGAAAGGCTCTCTAAATGTTAATTATGTCTCTTCGGTATAATGTGTCATTTAAGGCCAATTTTTTAAATTGAATTAATGGGGATTCCTTATTTTATTTTTATTGCAAGAAAGAGAGAGAGAGAGAGAGAGAGAGATGAGAGGTATCAACTCATTTGCGTCACATTAATTGTTCATCAATTGTTTCTCATACATGCCTTGACTGGGGCTGGGGGTTTGAAGCCAAACCATTGACCCCTGCTCAAGCCAGTGACCTTAGATTCAAGCCAGTGACCATGGGATCATGTCCATGATCCCATGCTCAAGCTGGCGACCTTCGCATTGAACCTGGGATCCCAGCATCCCAGGTCCACACTACTCACTGCACAACCACTAGTGAGGCAAGGCCAATATTTCTTTACTGATTTTCTATTTGGATGGTCTATCTAGAGATGTCAAAGAAGTGTTTAGATTTCCTACTATGATTGTGTTTTTGTCAGTTTCTCCTTTTAGTGCTGTTAGTAGTTGCTTTATGTATTTTGGTGCTCCCTGATTAGATGCATATATACTGAGGAGTGTTGTCTTCTTAATATAGTGTCCCCTTTATCATTACAAAATGTTCATCTTTGTCTCTTTCTTGTTACTTTTGTTATCTTGAAATATATTTTGTCAGATATAAGTATGGCTACACCTGCTTTGGTGAATATTATTTGCTTGGAGAATCAGTTTCCACCCTTTCACTTTGAGTCTATCTTTGTCTTTGCAGATTCAATGTGTCTCCTGAAGGCAGTATATGGTTGGGTTTGTTTTTTGATCCAATTTTCTACCCTGTGCCTTTTTATTGGTTAATTCAGTAGATTTACATTTAGGGGTATTGAAGTATGAAGATTTCTTAAAGCCATTTTATCTTTTGTTTACTGGTAGCTCTTGGCCTCCATTTGTTCTTTTTCTTTGTGTTTCTCTCTGCTCTTTTTGTTTGGTGTTATTCCATACATTGTTCCTGTTTTCTCTTTTTTAAAATTATATGTCTCAGTTTTGGTCTTTTCTGTGTGTGGTTACCACTAGAGTTCCATATATACAGTACTCTATATAGAAGCAACCGGGCATCCTTTGGTAGTTGATTGTATAAATAAAATATGGTACATATATACTATCAAATACTACTCAGCCATAAGAAAAGATGAAATATTACCATTTGTGACAACATGGATAGACCTTGAGAATATTATGCTAAGTGAAATAAGTCAGTCAGAAAAGTCTAAGAATCATATGATTTTACTCATATGTGAGCTGTAAAACTGAAACTCATAGACACAGACAACAGGATGGTGTTGATCAGAGGGAAAGGGGGTGGGAGGTAGTAAAGGGTAAAGGGGGCCAAATATATGGTGACAGAAGATTATCTGACATTGGGCGGTGAGCACACAATACATATACAGATCATGTATCATAGAAATGAGGAGTTGCTATAACACTTGTCATGACCAACCTGCTTATAACTCTCCCAACACCCAGGTGAAGGCAGCAATGGGGGGGGGGCACATAGAGGCAGAGCAGAGGTCTGTCATTTATCACTCACATGAGAGAAAGAGGATAGTACTAGAGGGAGACCCAGATAGGCAAGAAATTTGCCCCTCATTAGAATGGAGCCAGGTGTATGGTTCAGGCACTAGAGGATGTTGGGAGGGTTATAAACCAAGCCTCCTAATCTTCCACATCTCTGTACTTTGGACATGACCTCCTTCTGGATTCTCCAGAATGAGGGTGTGTGCATGTGCTCATGCATTCATGGCTCCCTGCTCTCAAGTCCCGTCCCCTTTACTCTCTCTCCTCTTTCCCTCTGTGCCCGCAGTCCCACCCATATTTGCTCTCAGCAGCCCAGGAGCAGTTCTCTCCCTGGCATGTAGGTTGTTCAGCCTGATTGCCCTCCATCTGACCATCCAGGATAATTTGCCAAATGGCTTAGAGATTTGTCTCGCCAGGGCTTTGCTTGCACTCACAGTCAGAAGAGAGTGATAGGAGTGATGAAACCCAACGACCAAAAATGGCTCCAAGACTGCATACTGTGTCACCCCGTCTCTGTCCCTGGCCTCCCTAATGGACATTGGTCTGGATGTCGCTGGCTCCCCTGCCTGAGTGGATTGGCATCTGATCCATGAGGAAAGCCAGCTCCCAACCTGGAGACAAAGTCATTAAGTTTCCTGTCGGACTCAGGTCAGGGACATTTGGAGAAAGGAGAGTGCAGTTAGAGTTTTGCTCTCAGGAGCCAAGATCACGGTACTGGCTCTGTGTGAGTCTGGACCAAGGTGGCCTTCAATGGTAAGTTCAGGAAATCATAGAGAAGCAGGGGAAACTGCAGAGCATCTGAGAACTATTTTGTTTCTAAATTTTAGAGAGCATGAGATAATCAAATACTGGTTTGGAAAGATGGTGTCCCTTGCCGCCTTCCCCCTTCATCAAGAATTCCACCTCTCCAATGGGCAATCAGTGTCCCTGGCACCCTCTGGCCCTCAGTGGCCAATGGGCATGCTTAGAGCCTGAGCCCCAAGTCTCATGTGTCAGAACCCTCCTCACCATGTCCCATGTAGCAGTGACCAACCCCCGTCCCTGTACTGGCCTGAGAAGCCTACATTGCTAAGATATATCAGCATCGATGGCTTCCTGAACATTAGATATGTACTATCACAGTATGTAACTCTTTTGTTCTCACCTCCTTATCTGAATGCAAGAGATCTTGTTATACTATTTTTAAAGCTCTTGAGTATGCAGATTTGTCCCAGAGGACAAGTGCCCTCCTGGACAGCCTCACTCTCCTATGGGCTTGCTTTCTGTCAGGACCAAAGTTAAAGGAGCTGATTTCTCCTCCTCTCACCTCAGGATCCTAAGGTTTCTCAGAGCAAGGCTGGAGAAACACATGTTACCATACTTTGGTTATTGATTTTTTCACACACAACCCCAGGCCCTGTGTGTGTGCCCTCCTTGCTGGAGAAGGTCACTCTCCCCTCTGCACAAGCCCTTGTAAAGGGGCAGCTTCAGGCTCTCTAGCCAAAAGGTGGAAATGATTCTCATTAGGCACAGTTTTCAAAGCAATATCCTTGGAGGCTGAGTGTCCGCACCAGCAAATGTGCACTCTGCTGACTTCCTGCCCCCCCCCCCCCCCCCCCCCCAGTATTTACTGAACGCATGGAGAATAGAGCACGTGTGCATTATTGATGAGAGGCTAACAATCCCCATCATATTTGGGCCATAAATTAGTGATGTTAGGAAACACCAGTGGTCCAAAGCCTATTAGGATCTCTGACACACATGTAAGAATGCATCACAGTCTTACATTTCTACAAGGCTGGGAATTGGCCATGAGACAACTTCACAATGGACACAAAAATCGTTAACCTTTTGTTTGCCGTTAGCCCTCTGGGCAGTTTACCATTGAGGAAGTACTGGAAAATCATTTATAATTATAAATTCTTAGCCTCATCTTTCTTCTTTCTCTATGAAGAACAGATCTTCATTTTTACTGAGTGCCTGTAGTGTTCCAAGCATTACACCTGTTTTGCTGGTGGAACGGGGATTCCCTTCCTCTCTAGAGATCTGCCCCTTGTCTCCCTATGGGCCTCTCTTGGGCCACTTCACTGGGGGCCACATGTCAAGGTGAAGTGTGGCTCTAGGATAACTCCCAGCCCGTGTCTGTCTCACATTGGCAACTACTTTCCCCCTCACCCAACACGCACGCGACACAGAACTGAGTTGTGCTGTCCCCCTGGGTCCGAGCACAGACCCTGCCAGGGAAGATTTATGCAGGCCGCAGGCAGCAGGTGGGGGACCCTCTGCCTAGCCCCAAATTTGCTTCTTCCTACCACTCTACCCTCTTTCCCCTCCCCACCAACAGGTGCCCTGCTTCCAGGAACCCTCAGCATGCAAATTCCGAAAGACCTTTGTCACAGGATAGACAGTAGTGACGCATTAAACAGCAGCCTCCTCTGAAAGGCCTGTCACTGACTTCTGTGGAGGACGCCAGGGCCCCCCCCCCTACACACCTGAGAGTTGAAGGCAAAGGATAATGTGTGCTTTGTGTGTGTGTGTGTTTAAAATTCAAAGATAACAAAATTATTTTTATTTTTCAAAGTGAAAGAAGGAAAAGCCAGGAAGGAAGATTTTAACGAAGTGAAGTGTCTTTGCTTTCTCCACTGATGTCAGGAGGGAGCCCTTTGTGGCAGCAGCACTTCCCAGGGAGGGTGGCCGCCTAGCGCAGGGGAGGCTCAGCATCCTGCGTAGCTTTTCCCTGAGGGTTGGTCCTCAGGTTAAATCCCTAAGACTGTCAAAGTGCAGGCTGTCCTGCTGACCCCCAAAATGTACCTATCAGGGAGCAGCTCTATGCACAGGGTTCCCTAAGAGTGCAACCACAGAGAACAACCTGACCCAGGGCTCTGAGTACTGAAAAGCCTCTGGGCAGCACCCCGAACTGCTATCCTGGGGGACACATCTGTCTGGTACAAAGGGGATCTCGGTCTGGGGCCAGAAAGTCCAGTGGGATCTGCGATTTCTTACCAGGACTTTTTAACACCTGTTCTCACATTGAACTTTGTGGTTTCTTTGTGCTGTGTCATTTAGCCTTAATAAGTCACTTTTCTGAGACCAAACCTGTCTGTAAAGTGCACCTTCTTGGAAGAGTCAACACACCAGCTCATTTTCCCAGGCGGTCTGTGCTGCTCACGGTCCCTGGTGCTTCCGGTCCCTAGGGCTTGCGGTCTCTGGTACTCTCGGCCCCTGATGCTCGCGATCCCTGGGGCTTGCGGTCCGTGGTGCTCACAGTCCCTGGGGCTTGCGGTCCATGGTGCTTCCGGTCCCTGGTGCCCGTGATCCCTGGGGCTCGCGGTCCGTGGGGGCTCACGGTCCCTGGTGCTCACGGTCCCTGGTGCTCGCGGCCCTGGACAGAGCCAGTCAGGGGTACCTCATGGCCTGATCCGCGCCATCTAGAACATGTGCAGTAAGGCAGTTAGTGATACACAATTTAATGTCCTGGTGGCAGATGTCAGTCTAGATGTGGCTACACATCTGGGGCCTCAGAGCCTACATGTACTGGCTGAGGCGCCTAGGACCCTGTGGCCCTGTCCCAGTGACCCGGGTTCTGCAGCACTGCCAGCCTCCGTCCCCCTGTCCTAGCTGCACTGCAGACTGGTGTTCTAGAGCTGGCCAGACAACTTCTCCACTTCTCTGCAGTCTTTCCCTTGCTGTCCCCGCCCCCACCCCTTCACCTTTCACAAGTCTGGACGAAGGGGATTTAGGTCAGGATGTTGCCATGATTCTACCACTTCTAATTTCGTTCTGTTAACAATTTTTTTTTCAAACATGGGGGTAGCAGCTTTGATTTTGGAAAATTATGCGCTTTTAAGTTTTGACTCCCAAAGGTAATTTCAGGTCAGCTATCATGAAAGAGGAACTGCCTCATCAGGCTTGCTCCAGTGACTAGTCATTACTCCCTGCACAGCACATGATTTCAGAGATAAAAAAAACAGTGTGCTGGGGGGTGGTGGTGAGTGGAGGAGTAAGGGGTGGGGGGCAAAAAGCAAAAGCAATTGGTTCCAAACGAGACTTTAAAGCAGCCCTGCAAGGTCCTCCTTTCTCCCTTCCCCCATCAACAGATGCCTTCTGTCACCTGGGGATGGAGTAGGAGGCTGGCTGTGGACAGCTGGGCCGTTTACACAATAAAATTAAACGGTGTGCACCCCCTTGTATGCCTCTGTCAGGTTTCCAGCGGGTCACCTTCTTGGGTGCCGGGGCTGACTCTGTCCTTCCTCTCTTTCCCTTCCAGCGTGCAAACGCAAAGAGCAAGAACCAAACAAAGACAGGAACAATTCCCAGAAGAAATCCCGCCTGGTGTTCACCGACCTCCAGCGCCGAACACTCTTCGCCATCTTCAAAGAGAACAAACGCCCGTCCAAAGAGATGCAGATCACCATCTCCCAGCAGCTGGGCCTGGAGCTCACCACTGTCAGCAACTTCTTCATGAACGCCCGGCGCCGGAGCCTGGAGAAGTGGCAGGACGACCTGAGCACGGGCGGCTCTTCGTCCGCCTCCAGCACTTGTACCAAAGCGTGATGGAAGGACTCTGAGTTGGGCACAAGTCACCTCCAAGCAGGGACAACAGATACCAAAAGAAAACACAGAGAGACACCGGATTCTTAGCTGGGGCCCTTCACTGGTGATTTGAAAGCACAATTCTCTTGAAAAGAAACTTCTAGCTGTAATCATAGGCCAGGTGGTCCTTTTTGTTTTGTTTTTAATGGCTATGGAGTCCAAGTGCAAGCTGAAAAATGGATCTCTTTGAATCGGACATTGACCTCTGAGCAGGCTAAGCATCTCAGAAACCCAAATGGGGCCTTCCTGGGGCAAGTTCATTTCAGTGGTGTCAGCCAAACTCAGGATTACTTAAAATGTCAACAGTCCCACTTAGGGTCCTATCGATCTCTTGTAGTCCGAGTTTGACCTGAGTTTGGACTCCCAAGATGCTACAGGAAGAGAAGAATCAAGCAACCAGGATGACCTCATTTGCGTTCCAAGTGCTTAGCCTCATCACACCACAGTACACCAAAGTTCACAGCCATAACATTGAAAAACACATCAGAATGATAATTACTGAGCACAAGTTTTAAATACAGAAGTTAAAATAAAATCCAAGTACCTGTTTTTCCAACTCAGGCATCTTTTTATTGGATGGTTTTGAAAGCTTTAAGTTAGTCCAGTTTACAATGTTCTTTCCTTTACCTCCTGGAAATCTCACGTGGTCTTGGATCCATCTCAACAACAAATCAGTTCACTTGAGCTCAAAGTATCAAGCACAACGAAGATAAACAGAGAAGTAAGAGAGGTTTTAGATTCTCCGCATCTGGATTTTCAAGAGCCAATTGTGAAGTCATTAGGGAACCATTGGGAATACGACTTCAAGCACATTTTTGCAGTTTGCTACAAATTCTGTTTGTACATAACGCAGACGCACACTCAGGAGGCCAGTTTAACTGTTACGGTACATGGAGCAAATGCAGCATTTTAAAAGATCTAGATTTTTTTAGATCATTAATGTATCCTTCTTACTAGTCACCTGGTTCCTCCTATTGTGCATTCTGACCACCACATAACTCATTCTCACACTTTCAGATTTAGGTTGTTCTCTCATCCATCTCATTGGTAGGGACATTTTCAGTGTTTTGTAGCACGAAAAAAAAAGTAATTCAAACCACCATACACATTACTCATCTCTTCCATTGTTGAGTCATCCTAGCAAAACAGCTGAACAAAACCGGAGAAAACACAGCACACCAAAGAAGCAGAATACTGCAAACCAAAGACACTTATTACTTGCCATTTTCTAGCCTAAATATACTGTGATTACTTTTAGAAATTATAAAACCTCTGCAAGTCCAAATGGCATTCAGCTCTTGCATTTGGCTCACCATCAGGCTGAGTGGACAGGGTACGCCAAGATATTGGCTCCGCCACCCAGGGAGTGGCTTTGCCAGGCCAGCTCTGGTTCCCGGCTGTCACCTTTCTGCAGAAAGCAGGAGAGTGCCCACATAACTCTGGGAAATTGTGACGGTCACGATGTGCATATTTACCAGTGAATGGCCCCAGGTGGGCACCATGGGGGTGTTCAAAGCAAGCCAAACGCTGCAGTGATTCTTTACAGACACTTGAGACTGACTTTTTTATGAATTACTTAATCGAAACCAAAGAAACTTTTTCTGCACCTACTTCTGCAACAAACTAAACTGTCCCATTAAGATGAATAAATAAATACATAAATCAATGAAAATCACCACCAACAAGAAGGAAGCACGCCAGAAAAAAACAAACAAAAACAGCAAGACACACTGTGTTCAAACAGACCTCTTGGGACATTTTTTGGAAGCAGATTTCTAAGGAAGGGTTGAGACAAGAATGGAAATAAGGAAAAGCCTCCCCGGCTGCTGCTTCATTTGACAACTCACGTGGTAATCTTAAAGTTGAAGATTGTCTTTAATTTGTGCCTATGCAGTTTTTCAAAAGAACACAGAACAGAGCAACAGAAACCTCAACAGCTACAATACCAAAGATGAGGGTTTCTCCCACTTTTTGTTTCAGTTCACTCTCTCCTCTTGCCTGGCTAACATGCTAATAGCACCATTGATCTGTGTAAAGGTAATCAATTTTGTTTCCGAGCAACGGAAGGAAAGGGTCATTTATTTGATTTTATTGTTTCCCTTTCATTTCGTCTTATGGCTTACTACCCCAACATGGAATCTCTCAAAAGGTTCCATGAACCCCAAGTTTAAGATGTTGGGATAGTGAATGATTCTCTTCTCTCTGCTCCACAGAGTGCAGGAACTAATACTGTCACTTGAATGTTCTTTGCTTACCCCTTAGACTTAAGGTGTATTCTGTGTTCAGTCTCATCATCAGGGGAGGGAAGGGGAGTGAGGGTCAAGGTTAGGGATCTTGGTGACACATCCTCGCCCGAGCCACAGAACCAAAGAGTTTATAGAGGAGCTCACAGCCTTGTCTTCATATGATTGCTACATCCTGACAGGGCTTCATTTGGGGGTGGGGGGAGACATGTAAAAATAATTGCCAGTTTCTACTTTTCTATTAGCTTTTTAAAAATCAGCTGTAAAGTTGCATTTCTAAAGAAAGAGATATATATATAATATATGAACACACATATAGATTCAACTTGACATTGGTGATAAACCCCAAAATTATTGCTGTCCAAACTCATGTCTTGTTTTTGTCGAGTGCTTCATCTAGTAAGTATTCAGTTCAGAATTTTGCTCATTGCTCATGCCACCCCAGAGTACATTTGCCACCGTGGATGATGTGGAGTATTCAGATTTCTGGGAAAACTCCTGGGAAAGGTTGAAAGTCAGTTTCAAGCATTTCAACGTTTAAGCTGTCAATCAATGGATGCATGATAAAACATGGGTTTTATTTGCATTTGGAGTTACCTCTACTCTATGCCTCAACCATGATCAAGGTGTAAGTGAGTCCCTTCCACCAGACCCACCCCAGAGCTGGGCCCAGGCCAGTGGGGTACTCATCTTTTATCTGCGGGGAAGGCTTGATGGTCCATTCCCACCAGTTATGATGGGGCCAGCCCAGAAATCTGTTCTGCAGGGGCTTCCCTGTCCTATCTGGGCGTTCCAGATCCTCCTCAGTGAGCAGATCCACCAAAGGGACTTCAGGGAAAGTCCGACACCTGTTGCAATGCATTGCTCAGGTTTCCTCAGGGCGGTGATTAGCAATTTGCATAACAAAGGCTGTGTGCAAGCAATCACTGCACTGTGGTGAGGCAGTGGTGTAGTTGGGGGGAGGGGTGTCTCCGTACTGGAGCAAACACACAAAGCAGGGTTTGCAAGGAGGATCCCGGAGTCCTGCCCTGGGAGCCCCATTGTCCCTTGTGCCACCTCTCACTTCCACCCTGTGGGTCTCCCTAGGCAGGGGCAAAGCCATGTGACTCTGCATGACTATTGTCATTCATCCTACCTGGGGATGTTCCTTGACTTCTCCCTGTGTCTCTTTGTCTCTTGTTCATACTCCATGTCTCCTTTGTCAAATGACCAAAAAAAAAAAAAAAAAAAAAGGCATATTTCAGCAGGGGAATGCTTCATGTTGGTTGATGAAAATAAATTTCAACTTGCATAGTTCCAAATGAATCCATGTGACTTGTAGCCAAGGGAAAAATGATAGTTCTTTCTTATCAAGGATAGATTGTAGAACCGAGCCTGCTTGGTTTGCTTAGTGATTCTTTGGTACTCTGACCTCAGCATTTTGGTCTCTGGTATCCCCAGAATATGTCTAAACCAAAAGAGGCTGCCTTTATGGCCAAACAAGGGATAGTCACATACACCGTCTGTGTTCCTGGTGACCCAAGGAAGATGTCAAAGTGTAAAAAAGAAAGAACTTCCTTCCGAGGACTTTTGGCAAATGTCTTGCCAGACAATGTCGTGCAACAGAGAAATGCTTGCTTTTAAAAAATTATTTACATATATACATAAATACATGTTTGTATCTATATATTTATGTATCAAATTACAGATTTCAATTTGTTAAAAAAAAGAAACAAAAATTCCCTACAAATTGAAAGGTAATGGAATTTGACCTATGACATTCCTCAAGCATTTATAAATCTTTTTTTAAGCTAATAATTTCAGGAGAAAAGAATAATCATTTGGTCTTGTTATAGTTTAGCACCCATTTCCTCAAGCCAAGAATAATTCTAGGCATGCCTCAGCCATCAGCAATGGAAGGAACAGTGTGCAGGGACAGTTCTGAGCCAAAATTCATTCTTGAGGCACCGGAAATCCAAAGATCTATTGAGTGGGAAAAGACTTTTCTTTATCCCTATAGGTAAATGGGCTTTCTTTACTTTTGTTTTCAATGTGATTTTGGTACTGGGGATATAATTCTTTAACTCCAGGAAATTTTTATTAAAAGCCAATGTTTTTATTTAAACGAAAACAGCAACAATAATAAAAATTCAACCCCAATATTAAAGGCTTTTCCAAAATGTAAAATAGCATGTGGGTTGTCCCACTTAAAGGTACAGGTGAGAGTGAGTCACGACGGACCCAGCCTGACATGTTCTCCAGAGAGAGCGGAGCATTGCAGGCAGCAGGCTCTTGGCAACTACGGGTTTAGGAAAGTCAAGCTAATTTGTTTTGTGGGGTTGTTTAATGCTTATTTCATTAATTTTAAAGAGAGAAAGTGAGAGAACAAGAGAGAGACAGGAACATCCATCTGTTCCTGTGTGTGCCCTGACTGGGGATGGAACCGGCAGCCTCTGTGCTTCTGGATGATGCTCTAAGCAACTGAGCGATCAGGCCAGTGGGCTAATTTTCATTTATAACTAAAGTAAATAAAAATCAGGCCAATAAACCCAATACACCCACACATATATTACATGCATTTTTGTAAGTCAATGTATTTCAAAGCCCAATATAAATACCTTTTATATGATCAACCACTTTACCTTATCCATACTGGGCATCCACCTATGAGTGCCAGTAAATTAAAATTGAACAGAGTATTGAAAATTGCTACCACATGGAGCGGCGGGGGAGGAGACACTTCCCACTTTTTTGAAAATGTTGGTGGAATTAGACAAGTGTCTGTGTGATAATCAATACCATAGTGTCATCACAATATTCCTTTGCAGCAAACTTTGATTTTTAGGAAGCTGTACAGTAGGAGTTTTTTTTAAACATTAAAAGAACATACTGGGTTCCATTATATTTGCAGAATAATGGACTCTATTAAAAAGTAGAGAAGAAGAGATATTGCCTGTGGTCCAGATGGGCCCCATGACCCAGACACAAGTATGGTGGAGATCATTGTCATGATTCCTACCAGATCAGAACTGGTTTTTTGTTGTTGTTGCTGGTGATGTTGTGTGATTCAGACTTGTTAGCCTAACAAGGAGGAGTGAGCAGGGAGAAGGTAGATGATGGGGCAGAGCTGGTGCCTATGACTCTCTGATATTTACCTGCAAGACTGGATCACTTAATAATTTTGTACCTTTCACTAAGACCGAGTCATGTGTAAAACAGCAGGAGAGTCTAGTTATCAAAAAAGGCTCCAACATTCTTAATCAAGGAGGAAGGAGCCCTTGAATTTGTAAAAAATCTCCTAAGTTAATGACATTGGCTTTCAATATGGATGCCCCAAAGCCTATTTTCTACCCATGATTTTTGTTTCTTTCCAAGGGAAAGGGTTTTTTTTGTTGATTTGTTTTAGGAAGTCTCAGAACGTGTTATAAAATACAAAATATAATAAAATAATATATGGCTTTACATCGATAGACCACAAAGCTGATAATGGAGGCTGACAGGCTATTGCATGAATCCCACAGGACTCAGAAATGCTCGTTCTCAGATACCAAAGTGACTCTTGACCGTCTGAGACAAAGTAAGACCAGAGCCCAAGCTTTCCGTACAGGGTTTCAAGTTTAGTTGACTGGAATCAACCAGCTAATAGCTTTTTATAAGAGATAATGCATATAGGAAAAAACACGTTGCTGCAAGTTCAGTTGCTCCCTGGAAGTCTTCCCTCTGCTGCCTCGTTAGCAGCAGGCATTTCAAATAGCATAAACCTTGGTAGATAAGTTGGCCTCAGCTTATACAGTCTGTCAGCTCAGATGTATACAGACCTAGATATTGTACATCTTTTGACATGTATTCTCATAGAGGTCCTTATTGCAACACATATTACCCATGCGTGTCTGGACCATGCACAGACACGAGCACGCAGACATCTCCATAAATATATCTACTGTCGTCTGTTACAATAAATAAATTTTAAATGATAATTTACCATGTGGTACTTCTACAGTGGACATTGGTTTCATTATTTATTGTAACATGGAAAACTAAAGTACAAAAAAAAAAGTATCCCAACATCTTCCTTGTGTATACTTGGAATTATTTTCGTTTGGGCACACCCAAGATGACTCAACTTTCAAGAAAGCTGGGATATTATTTAATCATCTGTGCAAGAATGATACATATGCTTGATTTCTTCGGTTGAATAGCTTTATGCTGGATCTCTCATAACTAAAGCTAAGTCCAAAGACCTGAAAAGGGACAAAAAAAGAAAAAAACAACAAAGAGAAAAAGCAAAAGAAAGCTCAAACTACTAGGGAAAAAGTGGACTCTGGTTTCCAGGGTTGAGACAGTGGTGACGTGGTATTGTGGGGCAGCGCTAGCTAGAGAGGGAAATGGTAGCTTTTTTTCCATGCTTGTCACATCTAAATGTTCTTTATAAACCCGCGTAAGTTTTAGAGGTTATTATTTCCTGCTCTGCTTTCTTTTAGACTATTGAAAGAGGTTAATACATGTTGTCCGTCAAAAAAATTAAGACAGTCAAAAGAAACATTTCTCTTTCTTGTCTCTTTGGGTTATGACCCAACAAGCTATGTACCATTAATGTAACTAATTTATTTAAATTAACTTCTAGCACAGAAATGTCTAGAATTTTTGGTAATTATTTAATTGCCCTTCCTTAGTTTGATTTTACTCCTTGTGTTTACTTATCAAAGTCTAGACCAATGGTGCATCAGCTATGCCAAATATTCACTTTTAGAATTCTGTTGAAGGTTAGTTTGCTTTATAAAAGCAGTGAAATTCTGTTACAGACAGGTAAAATAATATACAGGTTACAGAAAGAGAGAAAGCAAGGTATGTTTCCTTCTTGAATTAGCTTTGAACATAGTTTAAATAACGATTATTAAGTTATTTAATTCAAGTGTGCAGCCCCAGCTGGTATCAGGCAAACTTCACATTTTAATTATTGGGGCCCGTGGAGCCTTCGTAGTGTAACTTATTTATTTAACTTATTCAGCATCTGCGAAAGGGTGCGCTGTATAGTTTATATTTTTTATTTAAAACAGCAGAGAGCACTATAGTTTGTTCGCGGTCAGAACAACAGAGCCCAGTTTGTGGACAAGCAACGACTCTTCATCCTGAATGTACACATTCAGACGACACAGCAGAGACCCTGCTTCACCAGCCTGGATTTTGGGGCTTCTAGACAGAAACTGGAAAACGCATTAAAAAAATCATAACAGCAAAATGAGAGAAACCCTTATACTAGCTGCTTCCAAGAATGAACTCTGTGTGTGTGTAAAACAACAAAACAAAAAAGGAAAAAATAAAAGCAGAAAAAAGAAAAAAAAACGAAAAACTTTCTATTTCTAGTGAGAACCAAAGAAGGCTACCTCACTGACTTTTTCCATTTGTAATTTTAATCGTGTTGAAACACCAAAGATACCAAAGATTTCTTTCTCTGTGCGGTCTGCATTTTGCTTGTGCTCCTTATCATTTTAACCGTTCTCTCCGACATATGGTCTGGACAGCCACAGCTCAGACTCCCCAAAGACAGAACGATCTGTGCGACGGTGGCTGCTAATTTGAAAAGGGATATTTTCTGTGTTTCTCTTGTTCGTTCACTGTCCTTGTCACCTGTTCAGGACGCAAGTTCAGATGCTGCTGTGATTGGATTCCTTAAATTCCTTAAATTCCAAGTGGGTGAAGAAGTCTGGTTGGAAGTGGCCTGCAGTCCTAGCCGTGACCTTGTCCCTGCAGTGGAGCTATCACAGTAGAGATCTCCAGTTCCTGGACCCGAGAAACTCTAACCACTGAATGTAGAGCTAGAAGGGACCTTAGATAGCATTGAGTCCTCACTCCCTCCCCACAGGCCTGGAGGAGTGAAATTATTATTGGAGTTAAATCGCTAGGTAGAGCCAAAGGCCTCCTGATGCAGTGCTCAGTGCTGCTTCTGCATGAGACAGGCCACCTGGGTCACATGTCGGCAGAGACAGGTCGGCAGAGAGCAAGATGGCATTCCTTCAGCACTGAGTCGGGCCTGAGGTTTATCACTTAACATTATCTGGCCTACTGTGGCTACTAATTTGGAAAGGGGTATTTTCTAAAGATAGTCAACAGTCATTTCAGCGTTTGGTTAGAACCTCAACAGAAAGTTCGCATACGGTCAGTTGCTGTAAAGGTGGCCAGCCTAGAAGTACTTAGGGTCCAGAGAGGTTTTGGCCTTGCAAGTATACATTGGTCCAGTGTGATCACTGTTGCAGCTCCTCATTATAGAGGGTGGTTGACATACACCCCATCACAGGGTGTTGCAGCCATATACCCCATTACAGAGGGTGGTTGACATACACCCCATTACAGGGTGTTGCAGCCATATACCCCATTACAGAGATGGTAGACACACACCCCTTTGCAGAATGTGGTAGACATGCACCTTCTTTTAAGTTTGTCCTTGGTCTGTAGAGTTTAATTATTATGGATATTTTAGGTCAGCCTCAGAGGAAGGGACTTTGATCCCCGTTTGCACATATGATATTGAAGCTCTTCAGCTTTTTCCTTTTCCTCTTGACTTGCAGTCATGTGTTTATATTTCATTTCTAGGCACACGCTGCATTTGTGAGAGAAGAGTAAGGCTTACATCAAGGATTATTTATTGTAAATAAAAGAGGACCCCCAAATTTTTGAGGAATAGATAAGCTAGTTTAAGAAATGATTACTTAAAGTTGCTCCTCTCTTCCCTTCTTCCTCATGAAATTAATTGGTCCTCTTTGGATTGCATTAAATATGATTAAGTCACTATTAAGATCCACTCATTAGAGTGACTTGTATGTTAGCCAATGAATCATTCTGAGCTTCTGACCAAATGGGTTTTAAACACATGCCAAGACCCACCTCTCATCTGTATAGCTCTTTATCGAGCACTAATATTTTGCATTTTACATGATGTGAATATCTTTGAGCTTTCAAAGGGACCATTTAGACCAAGAATCTAAGAAGGAAAAAGACCACCTAGCACATTCCTCGGCCTAGTGTAGCTTCTAGGGAGACTTAGAAGACAGACTGACCGGCTTTAGAAAGTGCTCTTCTGTCCAAACAAGCTGAAAGCTCCACCCACCTTCCTTCCCCTTGGACATGGCAAACTTTTAAGTCTTTCCTTCGAAACAGCAAATTGCATTAGTCTCCCTCCCGATCCCTACGGGAAATAGCCCTCCCAGAACACCTGGGAGGCACAACAGAGGTCTGATACTGAGCAGCAGAGCGCTCCCCTAGAATCGAACACCACCTTCCTGCCTTCTGACCACCAGGCCCCCACAAGAGGGAACCCAAAGAGACCAATGGCAGCCTGAACACAGAAAACATCCCCTGTTGGCAGACCCCTCCTCAGCAATCCCCCCTCAGCCTCATGCTTCACTTGCAAAGTGTGACCTAACCACGGGACGAGTGCCTTGCTTGAACCAAAGCAACGATTTAGCCAGTCTGGACCTCTCTGTGCTTTTTTTAATCCTTCCTGTGAATACCTCAGCTTCAACTGGGCCTCCATACAGTAAATTGGTGGGCTTATTGTACTGTGGTGCTTTGCAATGCAACCCTGCAAAGAACAAGATTTGTACTAATACCAAAGGTTCTCTCTCTGTCTCTTCTTTCTGCTCCCCCGTCCTTCTCCCTTTTCTAGTTCTTCACGGTTCCAAAGCTTTAATATGAACCTGGGCATGTTGGCAATGCAGACCGCGCAATTCCTTACCGAATTTTCTCAGATATACCTCATAGATGATAGTGTTTAGAGTAATGTTATTATAGTGTATGTAATAAATTATTCACTGTTTCTTTTGGTAACTGTGATTTAAAAAAAGAAAAATGAAAAAAAAGCTTTCTACGTTTTAGGTTGTGCTTTTGTAATAGATGAAAAGGTGCGCTTAAAAAGAAATGTATGTTTTTTTCTTTTCTTTTCCCCCTTTGGATTTTATTTATTCTGGATTGGGGAAAGTTGCAGAATGAGCCCAAAGTTTACAGTTTCATATTTTGCTGAAGAAACAATCTGTGTTCATTTGTTCTGTTGGAAAAAAAAAATTATTTTCTACATTTGTGCTACTTGGTCTGAACAATTAATTGTTCTGTGTTAACAGTGTAGTATTATAATTAGCAACTGCCAATCAGTGCTATAATTTTATGCATGAGGCTAAAAAAATTAGCAGTGTGATGCATTGTGGACTTAATAACAACATTTCATTTTGAACTAGATCTTCCCCTTTGGTTCAATGGACTTTATTTATGCATGGGCGCCAGTCGTTTTGTGGAACAGTTGTGTATACATTAAACTATGAAAATGTACACAGTCAGCCTCAGACGGTGGTACTATTGGTTTCATTGGGTTTCACCTCGAAAGTATCTTCACATCTGTTGGGATTTCAAAATGAGTCAGATTGAACTGGTTCTTCACATCTGTTGGGATTTCAAAATGAGTCAGATTGAACTGGTTTCAAATTTAATGAGCAAGGTGACTCCAAGTTTCACTTAGCCAACTTGTCCACATATTAACTTAATTCCTTACACTGTGAGAGGGGAAACAACCATTGGAAAAGAACTCTGTATTTCAGTTCCCACCGAGGCATCGTTTTGGCTTTATGTTTGTGCACTCAGACCTAACTGGCCATCGACACAGAGCTGTGAACTCATCCAGCTCCAGCCTCCCTAGAGCTCTCCTTGGGGCTGGCCACTTGGATTTTGTTTGGTTTCTTCCAGTATTTTGTTGTCAACTCATTTTGCAGTAAAAACTCAAATGGCATCAATATCAATAATTATTCTATGGCTTTATTTGGTCCATTCTTCTGGACAACTCCACCACCTATTCCCATGATTCAGGCAAAAATAGGTGGCCATTCCCCATAGCATCCCTTGTGCAGGCAGATCGTGGCTCTTCCTCTCTTGAGTCAGAGATAACTCTCCTGCCTGACAGTGTTCCATCTGCCCCTAAAGAGGGGTCGGAGAAGTTTGGAACCCCAGTATCAGAAATCCATCTTGGTTTAAAGTTCCCAGTTATCTAAGGCCTCCATGTCTCAAAAAGTAATCTTCAGTTGCATTAGATTGGGCAAACTTGTTCTTTCTTACATTTCGGTTCTGAGACCCACTCCCAAGTTTCGTACCTAGTTCCCAAACCAGAATGCTTGACATAAAGCCAAATCAAGTGCCCAGCACACTATGCATAGGCAAGCGCAGCCTAGTGGTGGGAAGGCAGCCGTCTGCTCTGCCAAATGTTGGAAATCACCAACAGCAGAGCATTCTGAGTACCTGGCCGTGAGACAGTATAGGGACGCGCGTTCATTAGTAACACAAAGAAGCATTTACTTTTTGGCCTTATAAAGTAGATTGTGATCATGAAAGCTATGTAATAGATAGTCTTTTTTTTATTTTATTTTTTCCCTTTTTAACCTGCCAAAGATGGAAATGAATACAAGAAATTGAAGTTGGCTTTGTAAGACAGTTAACAATTGTAATAGTATTTAATCTTCCAGAAAGCTTCATGTGTTCTGCCACAATAAACCAAACTGAGTATTTGTTTCAGTCAAGTTCTCCTCACACTCACAAACACATAAACTATTCCTCTTGGTGCAGATATATAGTATCAGCAGGTTCACATGCGTTTCCCATCCAGAATAAACAGAGGAGCATCTGAAACATGAAGGTCTTTTCATGACAAGCAGCGCACGGGCCTGGCCCACTAGGATTTGCCAAGAAGACTTGTCTTATGAAACTTGAGGTATATTTTGTTATGCCCTCTTATGTCCTTTTTTTATTTTTATTTTAAGCTTTGTGGAAAGTGATATGTTAAATCAAGTGTAAGCTGAGTTTTCCAGACAACTCAAGTAGCTACATCGTGACTGTTATTTTGTTATTAAAGGGTTTTCACTCAATGTGTTGTGCCCGTGGGTGTCCTTTTCCTCAGAGACGCAGAAGGGGCAGTGACCACAGCCTGGCCTGCATTGTGCTCCTGCTCTCGTGGTGGGAATGTGGGCATGGCCTGGGAAATGAAAGGTCATAGGCCTGAAGGTAGATTTGGGCACTAGGAAGAGATCTTCACGACTGTCCACTGTAAAGAGAGTTGAGCCCAAACCTCCCCCTGTCTTGACCCCAAAACCTCCCCGAGATCCCTTGGCCTTGAGTGCAGGACAGCATGATGACAGGCCCCAGTTCTTACAGAAAAGGGCAAGAAGAGGAAACAGTCACCCCGCATCCTCTGTGACCCACCCGGCATTCACCTCTCCCCATGCTGGGCTCCACCAGCCAAGGCTCTGAGTGGCCCACCTGGTTGGCTTTACCAGCACCATCACTGAAGGTGTCTTCTTCCACCTTGACTACTGCAAAGGGCCCAAATCTGGGGGTGGGCTCCTCACAATCTGGGGGGGGGCTCTTCCAAATCAACCCCCCCTCCTTATCACTCTTCCTCTGCATCCTGGTTTAGCTCTCCCATCTCTAATTTGTGCAGATGATTATTTGGAAAACAAAGAAAGGTATGAATGGGTTTTTCTGCCTCTTGGCCTCTCATTTATATTTCAGTGATCCCCAGTTCTTTGATCTGGAAAAGTACTAGAGGGAAAGGAGACCCCACTGCCTCTCGTGCTTGCTGCTCCCCCTGCAGGCCGTGTACACTGCCCACACTACAGATCTTTCTTAGGGGACAGGCCCTCAATGCCTACTCCATCTCTGCTGGAAAGACCCTTTCAAAAAGCTATAGAACTTGGGGGTTTCCCCCCATTTTCCTTGCTTTGTCTCAATTTGGCGTATAGCTTAAGAGTCAGTTTACTTCTAGGACAGTTTTCTTCAAATTATGACAGGGACCCTGCTACCTGGTAAGAAAGGTTAAGTATTCAAAGGCTGTTGAATAGGTAAGGATACCACTAACATCCGTTAGCTTCCTTGAAGCTAACTTATTTCCTTTCTTGACGATGTCGTTTTGTGTTATACAAGTCTAAATGGTACCATGAAGGGCTGTAAGACGCCTGGCAAATGGGAATTCCTGAAACAAGACAACCTTCACACCGACAAAGTGATACCATCTAAGTTCGGCAGGCAGAGACAGAGATGATCCAGGCATCATCTTGGTGCTGGTTTCTCTTCCAATCCCTCTCTCCAACCACCAAATCTTATTTCCCTCCTTAATCCTAAAGTACTTCATTCTCTTAGCCCCAGACCTAAAATGCCAGAGAATTTCAGGGACAAAGATATTCGCCCCTTCAGCCTTTGCTTTTCTCTGAGAAGGTATTTTTCTGGACTGCAGAGAAAGAGCCTGGCCATTTTTTTTTTATCTTTCCTGTTCTGCTTTTTCTACCCAAATTAACATTGTATTAGCACAGGAACTATAGATTCTTTCTTGGTCAATGAATTCTTACTAGACAAACCATCCTTCACCAAAGTGAGATCACAGTCCAGTATCTTTTCTTTCATTCCTTTTTGTCCTCTGGATTGAGTCAGTCTTCTTCATTTCACATACTGGCCTGTGGGGCTTGAATCCTTTCTTCTGGTCTGTGGGTTACTTTATGGTATTACAGGTGACTAAAATTAGGAAAGGGAGGAAGAGAAAAAGAGAGAAGAATTTTCCCCAGCTCTATTTAAAGTTTTAAAATTAAACAGAGACTCTTTAAGCCAAGGAAAAGTGGCTGGATGGTGGTTAATTGTCCCTGGGAGAGCCCATGTTCCATCACATGGCTTCTAGGTTAGTTCTTCCAGAAGCCAGCCCTTTACTAGAAATCCAGCTACCTTTCATAGGTCTCTATCCAGGTTCCAAGGTGACAAGAGGTCAGAGAGCCACCTGCATGCCTCTGATTCTTGTTCCTTGACTTTACAGATATTACTTTCCAAGAGGGGAACTTGAAGCTTTTGTTTTTACCCCATCCCTTTGACATGAAGAAAATGCACCCCTCAAATTTGCATTCCTTTCCCTTTTGAAAAAGAAAACCCACATACCAGCTAATCTACATTCTTATTTTCTCTTCACCCAGAACTAAATTTCCAAATCATGTTATAAGCCAGGTTTTGCCCCATCTCGCCTATGTAAAGTCAGACTATGCTAAAGATTTTCCAGGGATGGTCAACAGGGTATATGTTCAGTGGCTGCCCTGCAATCCTGTTAGAAATGGCCACACACCATTAGCAAGGGGGCTGCTCGCCCCTCAGTAAGCTCCTTGTCCTTTGGAAGATTTCTTTGAATGTTAATTGCATTTTCAATTTGCTCATTTCCCATCTTGATTTTTTTTGTCTGCAACATTGCTTACACTGGATTCTTTCTATTTTTATTCCTATCATTAAATGGTCGTGCTGTAAATTCTGCAATTAATGTCAAATAAACTGCTTCCATTGACCATGGCTCAGCAGTCATTTTTCTCGTTTCATGGGAAGTAGTAAGTACCCCTTCCCCTGTTGTATCTCAATTATGATTCCACAAAGGACAGTAAAGCTGCTCTGCTTCGTAAGATTGCAACTTCCAACCTCTGCCAGGATGCTAGGCACATTTTACAATCAACAGACCTGTCATTCGGGTTAACAGTCACCAACGGTGAGGGATGTCCCTGTAAGACTGCCTGAAAGCTTGAGAGATAACCTAGCCTAACATAATCCTTGTGCAGATCTCACATGAGCTCACACGTGGTAAGAAAAAGAGGATCACATTACTGTACCATAGAAAAGAATCAATCAAAACACATTTGGAGCCTGAAGATCTCATATGGAATCCAGGCTCTGCCACACATTAGGTATTTGGCTTTGAGCAAGACACTTAACGCTCGGGGCTTCAGTTTCTCCAACAAAGTTAAGGCTGGGATTGGTTAGATCTAAAGTCCCTTCCATCTTTTGTTACAAGATTTTGAAGATATTTTTTCCTTTTAGTATAGATCACTTCTTGGCTTATTATTTTTTATAAGTTAATGTGTTAAAGAGTTCTTGTATTCATTTAAACTTAAATAATATCCCCACTCTTCACAGTTCCATTAGGTAAACTTCCGTGTAAATAAAGACCCACCTATAACCCAGCCCATGAAGCACTAAGTGCCTTTATCTGGACAGTGGTTTTCAATTCTGAACATATAACAGAATCACCCAGAGAGCTTTTATTATTTTTTTATTTTTAGTTTTTGTATTTTTCTGAAGTTGGAAACGGGGAGGCAGTCAGACAGACTCCCGCATGTGCCTAACCGGGATCCACCCGGCATACCCACCAGGGGGCAATGCTCTGCCCATCTGGGGCGCCGTTCTGCTGCAACCAGAGCCACTCTAGCGCCTGAGGCAGAGGCCATGGAGCCATCCTCAGCGCCCGGGCCAACTTTGCTCCAATGGAGCCGTGGCTGCGGGAGGCGAAGAGAAAGACAGAGAGGAAGGAGAGGGGGAGGAGTGGAGAAGCAGATGGGCACTTCTCCTGTGTGCCCTGGCCGGGAATCGAACCCGGGACTCCTGCATGCCAGGCCAATGCTCTACCACTGAGCCAACCGGCCAGAGCCCCAGAGAGCTTTTAAAAGGTACTGATACTTAGGTCCTATCCAAACCATCTATTTGACCTCAAACATTTATGTATTAGTTAGCTTTTGCTGTATAATGCCACTCTAAAGCATAGTGACTTAAAAGAAACAACCATGTTATAGCATACAATCTTATTGGTTGTCAGTTTGGGCTGGTCTCAACTGGGTGATTCTTCTGGTTTAGTCTGGGCTCACTGGTATATCTGCAGTCAGTTTCCCAGATGCCGAGAGACTGGCCAGTCTAAGATGACCTTGTTTGGACAGCCCTTGAGACCTAAACATGGAACTTGTACAGTCACTTCTGCTGTATCCTACTCACCAAAGGGAACCATAATAGGTCCAGCTAAGATTGACAGATACAGGCGTGGAAAGAGACTCCGCCCCTTCACGGGAAGAGCTGCACAATCACATTGCCGTAGTGAAAAATTACAGCCTGTTTGTTTTTTGGGTTTTTTTTTTTTAAATCTACTATAATGTCTATTTTGTAAAGCTCTCCTAGAACTTCCAGAGTCCAGTAAATTTGTTACATCCCATTGAGTTCAAGTTAGACATTGAAGGCATTTGAAAGAGCTGGCACAGATATGGACTGAGATTGTAAGGGAAAGAAATGGAGAAAAAAGCAGGCTTTACAGGTGTGCTATTAAAGATAGCTACCATTTAAAAGAGGAAGTCTGAGCCCGCTCTGTGGTGGCGCAGTGGATAGAACATCAACCTGGAACACTGAGGTCTCCAGCCCAAAACCCTGGGTTTGTCCGGTCAGGGCACCTACATAAGCAATGAATGTGCAACTCCAGTGAAGCAACTCCGAGCTGATGCTTAGTACTCCCCCACCCCTCTCACTCCTCTCTCTGTAAAACTCAATCAATACAATCTTTAAAAAATATATGTAAATAAATAATAAAAAAGGAAGTCAGGGAATGGTGGTTAGCAGACAAGAAGGGGTGGGTAGCGGAGGGCAAAGAGGGTAAAGGGGGTCACATCCATAGTGACAGAAAGAGACTAGGCTGGGTAGTGAGCACATAATGGAGTATACAGATGTGGTATTATAAAGCTGTACATCTGGAATTTATATAATGTTATTAATCAGTGTTACCGCCAATGCATTTAATAAAAAATTTTTTAAAAGAAGTCTTAGGCTCAGAGAGGTTAGGTAACTTGCTCTAGGTGACACAGTACCATAGCCAGGATTTGAGTCCAGAGCCGTCAGCTTCACAGCCCACCTAAAGTATGTGAAAGTGCCTACTACACATGGACACCCCCCACAAGGAGAGAGCCATGTCATGGCACTCAGTGCGGTGCCTCCCCGTGAAGACCATTATGCAACAATTAGCCTCGACAATAGAGGTGTAGCTAGTAGGAAAACAAACTTGCTTGCACTGTCCTGAAAGAACTACTCATAAAATTCTCATGAACTAAGTTTGAGCCACACACATTTAGATTCTTTTTTTTTTTTTTTAAAAGCTGGAAACGGGGAGAGACAGACAGACTCCCGACCGGGATCCACCCCGCACGCCCACCAGGGGGCGATGCTCTGCCCCTCCGGGGCGTCGCTCTGCCGAGACCAGAGCCACTCTAGCGCCTGGGGCAGAGGCCAAGGAGCCATCCCCAGCGCCCGGGCAATCTTTGCTCCGATGGAGCCTTGGCTGCGGGAGGGGAAGAGAGAGACAGAGAGGAAGGAAGGGTGGGGGTGGAGAAGCAAATGGGCGCCTCTCCTATATGCCCTGGCCGGGAATCGAACCCGGGTCCCCCACACGCCAGGCCGATGCTCCACCACTGAGCCAACCGGCCAGGGCCACACATTTAGATTCTTTACAGTAGTTTACATTAGCCACCAAAAGGCTTTTGAGATGAGTAAAACCTACCTACTTCCCCAAAACTACCTGCCAGATTTTTAAAATTGATTTTCGAGAAATAGGAAGGAAGAGAAAGACACTGATGTGTTGTTCCACTTATTTATGCATTCATTGGCTGATTCTTTTTTTTTACTTTAAATTTTTAATTAATTTTTTAAAATTTATTTGTTGCCCTGGCCGGTTTTCTCAGTGGTAGAGCGTCAGCCTGGTGTGCAGGAGTCCCAGGTTTGATTCCCAGCCAGGGCACACAGGAGAAGCGCCCATCTGCTTCTCCACCCCTCCCCCCCTCCTTCCTCTCTGTCTCTCTCTTCCCCTCCCGCAGCCGAGGCTCCATTGGAGCAAAGTTGGCCCGGGCACTGAGGATGGCTCCATGGCCTCTGCCTCAGGTGCTAGAGTGGCTCTGGTCACAGCAGAACGGCACCCAGGATGAGTAGAGCATCGCCCCCTGGTGGGCATGCCAGGTGGATCCTGGTCAGGCACATGCAGGAGTCTGTATGACTGCCTCCCCATTTCCAACTTCAGGGAAAAAAAAATTTATTGTGTTAACATAGATTCCGTTGGTTGATTCTTGTATGTGCCCTGACCAGGGATTGAACCTGCAAGCTTGGCATAGCAGGACAATGCTTTACCAACTGAGCTACCTGGCCAGGACTCTGCCTGCCAGATTTTTTTTTTTTAATATTAATATTTTTTTATTAAATTTAATGCAGTGACATTGATAAATCAGGGTACATATGTTGAGAGAAAATATCTCTAGATTATTTTGACATTTGATTGTGCTGTATACCCCTCCCGCAAAGTTAAATTGTCTTCTGTCACCTTCTATCTGGTTTTCTTTGTGCCCCTCCCCTCCCCTAACCCCTCTCTCCTTCTTCACCCCCTCCCCCCTCCCCCAACCCCCCCGCCCCTGTTGCCATCACATTCTTGTTCATGTCTCTGAGTCTCGTTTTTATGTCCCTTCTATGTATGGATTCATCTCAGTTTTTTTTCTGATTTATTTATTTCACTCCGTATAATGTTATCAAGGTCCATCCATGCTATTGTAAATGATCCGATGTCATCATTTCTTATGGCTGAGTAGTATTCCATAGTATATATGTACCAAAGTTTTTTAATCCACTCGTCCTCTGACGGACACTTGGGCTGTTTCCAGATCTTCACTATTGTGAACAATGCTGCCACAAACATGCGGGTGCATTTCTCCTTTTCGAGCCGTTCTATGGTGTCCTTGGGGTATATTCCTAAAAGTGGGATAGCTGGGTCAAAAGGCGGTTCGATTTTCAGTTTTTTGAGGAATCTCCATACTGTTTTCCACAGTGGCTGCACCAGTCTGCATTCCCACCAGCAGTGCAGGAGGGTCCCCTTTTCTCCACATCCTCGCCAGCACTTATTCTGTGTTGTTTTGTTGATAAGCGCCATTCTGACTGGTGTGAGGTGATATCTCATTGTGGTTTTAATTTGCATTTCTCTAATGATTAGTGATGTTGAGCATTTTTTCATATGCCTATTGGCCATCTGTATGTCCTCTTTGGAGAAGTGTCTATTCATCTCTTTTGCCCATTTTTGGATTGGGTTGTTTGTCTTCCTGGTGTTGAGTTTTACAAGTTCTTTATAAATTTTGGTTATTAACCCCTTATCAGACGTATTGTCAAATATGTTCTCCCATTGTGTAGTTTGTCTTTTTATTCTGTTCTTGTTGTCTTTAGCTGTGCAAAAGCTTTTTAGTTTGATATAGTCCCATTTGTTTATCCTGTCTTTTATTTCACTTCCCCGTGGAGATAAATCAGCAAATATATTGCTCCGAGAGATGTCGGAGAGCTTACTGCCTATGTTTTCTTCTAAGATGCTTATGGTTTCACGGCCTACATTCAAGTCTTTTATCCATTTTGAGTTTATTTTTGTGAGTGGTGTAAGCTGGTGATCTAGTTTCATTTTTTTGCAGGTAGCTGTCCAATTTTCCCAACACCATTTGTTAAAGAGGCTGCCTTTACTCCATTGTATTTCCTTACCTCCTTTGTCAAATATCAGTTGTCCATAGAACTGTGGGTTTATTTCTGGGTTCTCTGTTCTATTCCATTGATCTATATGCCTGTTCTTATGCCAGTACCAGGCTGTTTTGAGTACAATGGCCTTGTAGTATAACTTGATATCAGGAAGTGTGATACCTTCCACTTTATTCTTCTTTTTTAAGATTGCTGAGGCTATTTGTGTCCTTTTTTGGTTCCATATAAATTTTTGGAATATGTGTTCTATATCTTTGAAGTATGTCATTGGTATTTTAATTGGTATTGCATTGAATTTATAAATTGCTTTGGGTAATATAGACATTTTAATGATGTTTATTCTTCCTAACCATGAGCACGGTATATGCTTCCACTTGTTAGTATCTTCCTTGATTTCTTTTATCAATGTTTTGTAATTTTCCGAGTACAAGTCTTTAGTCTCCTTGGTTAAGTTTACTCCTAGGTACTTTATTTTTTTGGTTGTAATTGTGAAGGGGATTGTTTCCTTAATTTCTCTTTCTGACTGTTCATTGTTGGTGTATAAAAATGCTTCTGATTTCTGAGTATTGATTTTATATCCTGCCACTTTGCTGAATTTATTTATCAGGTCCAGTAGTTTTTTGACTGAGACTTTAGGGTTTTCTATATACAATATCATATCATCTGCAAATAATGATAGTTTTACTTCTTCTTTTCCAACTTGAATGCCTTTTATTTCTTCTTCTTGTCTGATTGCTGTGGCTAGGACTTCCAGGACTATGTTAAATAAGAGTGGTGAAAGGGGGCACCCCTGCCTTGTTCCTGATCTTAAGGGTATTGCTTTTAATTTTTGCCCATTGAGTATGATGTTGGCTGTGGGTTTCTCATAGATGGCTTTTATCATGTTGAGGTATGTTCCCTGTATTCCCACTTTGCTGAGAGTTTTGATCATGAATGGGTGCTGGATTTTATCAAATGCTTTTTCTGCATCTATTGAAATTATCATATGGTTTTTCTCCTTCTTTTTGTTTATGTGATGAATCACATTGATTGATTTACGAATATTGTACCAGCCTTGCCTCCCCAGAATAAATCCCACTTGATCATGGTGTATGATTTTTTCCATATATTGTTGGATCCGGTTTGCTAATATTTTGTTGAGGATTTTAGCATCTATATTCATCAGAGATATTGGCCTATAATTTTCTTTCTTTGTGTTGTCTTTGCCTGGTTTTGGAATCAGAATTATGCTTGCCTCATAAAAGGAGTTTGGAAGTCTTCCTTCCTCTTGAATTTTTTGAAATAGCTTGAGAAGGATAGGAGTTAGTTCTTCTTTGAATATTTGGTAGAATTCCATTGTGAAGCCATCGGGCCCCGGGCTTTTCTTTGTTGGGAGTTTTTTGATAACTGTTTCGATCTCCTTTGGTGTAATTGGTCTGTTTAAGTTTTCTGATTCTTCCAGATTGATTTTTGGAAGATTGTACGTTTCAAGGAATTTGTCCATTTCATCTAGGTTGTCTAGTTTTTTGGCATACAGTTCTTCATAGTATTTTCTTACAATATTTTGTATTTCTGTTGTGTCAGTTGTTATTTCTCCTCTCTCATTTCTAATTTTATTTATTTGAGTCCTCTCTCTCTTTTTCTTGGTGAGTCTACTTAAAGGTTCATCAATCTTGTTTACCTTTTCAAAGAACCAGCTCCTAGTTTCATTGATCCTCTGTATTGTTTCTTTAGCCTCTATGTCATTTATTTCTGCTCTGATCTTTATTATTTCCTTCCTTCTACTACATTTGGGCTTTACTTGCTGTTCTTTTTCTAATTCTTTTAGATGCAGGGTTAAGTTGTTTATTTGAGCTTTTTCTAGCTTCTGAAAGTGTGCCTGTAGTGCTATGAACTTCCCTCTCAGCACTGCTTTCGCTGTGTCCCATAAATTTTGAGTTGTTGTATGCTCATTGTCATTCGTTTCTAGGAATTTCTTTATTTCTTCTTTGATCTCATTCTTAATCCATTCATTATTTAACACCCTGCTATTTAGTTTCCATGTGTTTGAGAATTTTTGAGCTTTTCTGCTGTGATTCATTTCTAGTTTCATGCCGTTGTGATCGGAGAAAGTGCTTGATATGATTTCAGTCTTCTTAAATTTGTTGAGAGCACTTTTGTGCCCTAACATGTGGTCTATCCTAGAGAATGTACCATGAGCACTTGAAAAGAATGTATATTCTGCTGCTTTAGGGTGAAAGGTTCTGAAGATATCTATTAAATCGAGTTGATCTAGTGTTTCCAATAAGTCTGCTGTTTCTTTGTTAATTTTCTTTCTTGAGAATCTATCTAGTGATGTTAGTGGGGTATTGAAATCCCCTACTATTATAATATTGCTGTTGATCTCGCCCTTTAAATCCATCAAAATCTGTTTTATATATTTGGGTGCTCCTATATTAGGTGCATAGATATTTATAATAGTTATATCTTCCTGTTGGATTACTCCCTTTATCATTATGTAGTGGCCTTCTTTATCTCTTACTATATCCTTTGTTTTAAAGTCCAATTTGTCTGATATAAGTATTGCTACCCTAGCTTTTTTTTCATTTCCGTTTGCATGAAACATTTTTTTCCATCCTTTTACCTTCAATCTGTGTGTGTCTTTTGTTCTAAGGTGTGTCTCTTGTAGACAACATATGTATGGGTCCTGTTTTCTTATCCACGCAGCTACCCTATGTCTTTTGATTGGATCATTTAATCCATTTACATTTAAGGTTATTATTGATATGTAGTTGTTTATTGCCATTTTCTTCTTTAAAGGTGTATTCCTTTTTCTTTCTTTTTTTTTTTTCTGTATTCTTTTCCCACTTTATCTGTTTACACCAGGCCCCTTAATATTTCCTGCAGCATTGGTTTGGTTGTAATGAATTCCTTGAGTTGTTTTTTGTCTGGGAAGCTTTTTATTTCTCCTTCAATTTTAAACGATAGCCTTGCTGGATAAAGTAGTCTTGGTTGTAGGTTCTTGTTCTGCATTACTTTGAATATTTCTTGCCATTCCCTTCTGGCCTCAAGTGTTTCTGTTGAGAAGTCAGATGTCATCCTTATGGGGGCTCCTTTGTAGGTGATAACTTTTTTTTCTCTTGCAGCTTTTAATATTTTCTCTTTATCGCTTAGCTTTGGTATTTTAATTATGATGTGTCTTGGTGTAGGTTTCTTTGGGTTTCTCTTTAATGGAGTCCTCTGTGCTTCTTGGATTTGTGAGAGTTTCTCTTGCATTAATTTAGGGAAGTTTTCAGCTATGATATGATTGAACAAAGTCTCTATCCCTTGTTCTTTTTCTTCTTCTTCAGGAACCCCTATGATGCGGATGTTATTTCTCTTCATGTTGTCACAGAGCTCTCTAAGAGTTTCCTCTGACTTTTTGAGTCTTTTTTCCCTTTTCTTCTCTGCTTTCATGCCTTCATTCCAGTTGTCTTCTAACTCGCTGATTCGATCCTCTGCTCTATCTATCCTGTTTTTAATTCCTTCCATTGTGGTCTTTATTTCTGATATTGTATTTGTCGTCTCCAACTGATTCTTTTTTATACTTGCTATTTCTTTATTTAGGTTTTCAAACTCCCCCTCCATTGTTGTTCTAAGATCCCTAAGCATCCTTACAATCATTATTTTGAACTCCGCATCTGGAAGTTTATTTCCATATCACTCAGTTCATCTCTCGAAAGTGTCTCTTGTGGTTTCATTTGGATTGCACTTCTTTGTTTTCTCATCTTCTTCTTCTTCTTTTTTGTTTTATTTGTAGAGTTGATTGACTCTAGGCGTGGTGTTGTCTGCTTCCAGTTTTCAGTTGTGTTATTTTTAGGTCTTCGTGGGTTGGTATCAGCTATTATTTGTAATCCACTTTCGGATTTGGGCAGCTTTGAAGTCTTGATTTGTTTGTTTTCTTAACAGGTGATAGTCTTGTTAACTGATCTCAGCAGGGGGCTTCCTTGAAACTGTATCCAGGAATGCTGTGGGTGTAACCTGAGACGCTGAAGGTCTCTTCCTCCAACTAATCTCATTGGGGGCAGGGTTTTTTCTCTCAGCTTCAGTAGGGGGAGGTGTATCTCAGATCTCCATGGAGACCTGAGTTACTGCCCCTCCTCCCCACTTCTTGTTTTCAGCTGTGTCTTGTTGTGCTGATTGGAGCTGGATAGATGTCCGGAGATCTCTGATCCGGAAGCACTTCAGCTCTGTTTTGTGAAAGGTTCAGTCCCTCCCCCAGCTATGGCCGCCTCCAGCACGAATGAGTCAGCTTTTTTATTTTGTTTCTTGCATACCTTAGCCCCTCACAGTCTGTCCCTCTCCCTGTCTTTTCCACTTGGGAGATAGGCTGGTCTTTTCAACCCACCTTGCTCCCTGGCCGCCAGGTAAGTGGCTGTGAGCAGTAGTTTCTGCTCTTTTTCCTCTGTGAAATCCTCTCTGGGCTCTCAGCCTCACCCCCCTCCTTCCCTTCCTGTAAGCAGAGGAGATTCAGGCACTCCTTACCAGGATTATTGTGGCTTCCTCTTTGCTCCTTGGTTTTTGAGAGCTGTTCTTGCAGTTCAGTGTTGGTTTTTCATGCTGATTTTTTCTAAATTGATTTGTATTCCAGTTTGGTGTTGAGAGCTGGGTGTCTGTGCATCCGCCTACTCCGCTGCCATCTTCTCTCCTCCTGCCTGCCAGATTTTAAAGAAAGTGAAACCACGTTTGACAAATTCTATTGCCCAGATCAGGCACACTACTTGTACCATGTGCCGCGTGAGCTCGAGGCAGTCTGAGCTCTCCATCCTGTTGGGAGCACTCTACATTCCACACGGACCCAGCAACTTTCCAGAAGCAGCGCCAACAACTTTCCAGAAGCATCCCTCCTCCCTGAGGATGGGATGCAGGATCTTTTCCTGGGCATTTCCTAGTGGTGCAGGCTAAAGGTTTCACCGGGTTCTTATACACTATGTATACAGGGGAGGGTAGCAGAGGTTCTCCAACCCCTCATCTTAAATGCTTTTAATCTTACCCATCAAAATCCATTTGTTACATTTCTTTTTTTTTTTTAATTTTTAAATTTTATTTAGAAAGTTAACTTTAACATGGTGACATTGATCAATAAGAGTACATAGGTTTCAGGTAAATATTTCTATAGCATTTGACCTGTTAGTTATGTTGTATACCCATCACCCAAAGTCAAATTTCCCGTCACCTTATATTTATCCCTCTTTATATACTTCCCCTCTCCCCCACCACCTCTTCCAAGTCCCCTTCTCCATGGTAACCACTTTTATCTATGTCCATGAGCCTCAGTTTTATGTCCCACCAATGTGTGAAATCATATAGTTCTTAGCTTTTTCTGATTGACTTATTACACTCAGTATAATGTTCTCAAGTTTCATCCATGTTGTCATAAATGTCACTATATCATCATTTCTTATGGCTGAATCATATTTCGTTGTATATATGTACTACTTCTTTTTTTTTAATAATTTTATTTTTTTAATGGGGCGACATCAATAATCAGGATACATATATTCAAAGATCAACAAGTCCAGGTTATCTTGTCTTTCAATTATGTTGCATACCCATCACCCAAAGTCAGATTGTCCTCTGTCATCTTCTATCTAGTTTTCTTTGTGCCCCTCCCCCTCCCCCCTTTCCCTCTCCCTTTCCCCCCTCCCCCCATAACCACCACACTCTTATCAATGTCTCTTAGTTTCACTTTTATGTCCCACCTACATATGGAATAATGCAGTTCCTGTTATTTTCTGATTTACTTATTTCACTTCGTATAATGTTATCAAGATCCCACCATTTTGCTGTAAATGATCCGATGTCATCATTTCTTATGGCTGAGTAGTATTCCATAGTGTATATGTGCCACATCTTCTTTATCCAGTCATCTATTGACAGGCTTTTCTGTTTTTTCCATATCCTGGCCACTGTGAACAATGCTGCAATGAACATGGGGCTGCATGTGTCTTTACGTATCAATGTTTCCGAGTTTTTGGGGTATATATCCAGTAGAGGGATTCCTGGGTCATAAGGTAGTTCTATTTTCAGTTTTTTGAGGAACCACCGTACTTTCTTACATAATGGTTGTACTACTTTACATTCCCACCAACAGTGTATGAGGGTTCCTTTTTCTCCACAGCCTCTCCAACATTTGCTATTACCTGTCTTGTTAATAATAGCTAATCTAACAGGTGTGAGGTGGTATCTCATGGCAGTTTTGATTTGCATTTCTCTAATAACTAAAGAAGATGAGCATCTTTTCATATATCTGTTGGCCATTTCTACTTCCTCCTGGGAGAAGTGTCTGTTCATGTCCTCTTCCCATTTTTTTATTGGATTGCTTGTTTGTTTGTTGTTGAGTTTTATGAGTTCTTTGTATATTTTGGATATTAGGCCCTTATCTGAGCTGTTGTTTGAAAATATCACTTCCCATTTAGTTGGCTTTCTGTTTATTTTGTTATCAGTTTCTCTTGCTGAGCAAAAACTTCTTAGTCTGATGTAGTCCCATTCATTAATTTTTGCCTTCACTTCTCTTGCCATTGGAGTCAAATTCATAAAATGCTCTTTAAAACCCAGGTCCATGAGTTTAGTACCTATGTTTTCTTCTATGTACTTTATTGTTTCAGGTCTTATGTTTAGATCTTTGATCCATTTTGAGTTAATTTTAGTACAGGGGGACAAACTGTAGTCCAGTTTCATTCTTTTGCATGTGGCTTTCCAGTTTTCCCAGCACCATTTTTTGAAGAGGCTTTCTTTTCTCCATTTGTGTGTTCTTGGCCCCTTTATCAAAAATTATTTGACTATATATATGTGGTTTTATTTCTGGACTTTCTATTCTGTTCCATTGGTCTGAGTGTCTACTTTTCTGCCAATACCATGCTGTTTTGACTGTCATGGCCCTATAATAGAGTTTGAAGTCAGGTATTGTAATGCCCCCAGCTTCATTCTTTTTCTTTAGGATTGCTTTGGCTATTCGGGGTTTTTTATAATTCCATATAAATCTGATGATTTTTTGCTCTATTTCTTTAAAAAATGTCATTGGAATTTTGATGGGAATTGCATTAAATTTGTATATTGCTTTGGGTAATATAGCCATCTTGATTATATTTATTCTTCCTAACCAAGAACAAGGAATATTCTTCCATCTCATTATATCTTTTTCAATTTCTCTTAACAATGGTTTATAGTTTTCATTATATAAGTCCTTTACATTCTTTGTTATGTTTATTCCTAAGTATTTTATTTTTTCTGTTGCAATTGTGAAGGGGATTATTCTTTTGAGTTCGTTCTCAGTTGTTTCATTGTTGGCATATAGAAAGTCTATTGACTTCTGTATGTTAATTTTGTATTCTGCGACCTTACTGTATTGGTTTATTGTTTCTAGTAGTCTTTTTGTGGATTCTTTGGGGTTTTCGAAGTATAGGATCATATCATCTGCAAAAAGTGATACCTTTACTTCTTCTTTTCCAATATGGATGCCTTTTATTTCTTTGTCTTGTCTGATTGCTCTGGCTAGAACCTCTAGTACCACATTAAATAAGAGTGGAGAGAGTGGACAACCCTGTCTTGTTCCTAATTTAAGGGGGAAAGCCTTCAGTTTAGTGCCATTTAATATGATGTTAGCTGATGGTTTATCATATATGGCCTTTATCATGTTGAGATATTTTCCTTCTATACCCATTTTGTTGAGAGTCTTAAACATAAAATTGTGTTGTATTTTATCGAAAGCCTTTTCTGCATCTATTGATAAGATCATGTGGTTTTTGTTCTTTGTTTTGTTGATATGGTGTATTACATTAACCGTTTTACGTATGTTGAACCATCCTTGAGATTCTGGGATGAATCCCACTTGATCATGATGTATTATTTTTTTAATATGTTGTTGTATTCGATTTGCTAGTATTTTGTTTAGTATTTTAGCATCTGTATTCATTAGAGATATTGGTCTGTAGTTTTCTTTTTTTGTGCCATCCTTGCCTGGTTTTAGTATGAGGGTTATGTTGGCCTCATAAAATGTGTTTGGAAGTATTGCTTCTTCTTCAATTTTTTTGAAGACTTTGAGTAGAATAGGAACCAAGTCTTCTTTGAATGTTTGATAAAATTCGCTAGCATAACCGTCAGGGCCTGGACTTTTATTTTTGGGGAGGTTTTTAATGTTTTTTTCTATTTCTTCTCTACTAATAGGTCTGTTTAGGCTTTCTGCTTCTTCTTGACTCAGTCTAGGAAGGTTGTATTGTTCTAGGAATTTATACGTTTTTTCTAGATTGTTGAATTTAGTGGCATAAAGTTTTTCATAGTATTCTACAATAATTCTTTGTATATCTACGGTGTCTGTGGTGATTTCTTTTCTTTCATTTTGGATTTTGTTTATATGAGTTCTTTCTCTTTTTTCCTTGGTAAGTCTTGCCAAGGGTTTGTCAATTTTGTTGATCTTTTCAAAGAACCAGCTCTTTGTTCTACTAATTTTTTCTATAGTTTTACTGTTCTCTATTTCATTTATATCTGCTCTGATTTTTATTATCTCCTTTCTTTGGCTGGTTTTGGGTTGTCTTTGTTCTTCTTTTTCTAGTTCCTTAAGGTGGGAAGTTAAGTGGTTCACTTGGGCTCTCTCTTGTTTGTTCATATATGCCTGAAGTGATATGAACTTCCCTCTTATCACTGCTTTTGCTGCATCCCATAGATTCTGATATGTCGTATTGTCATTTTCATTAGTCTGTATATATCTTTTGATCTCTGCACTTATTTCTTCTTTGACCCATTCATTTTTTAAAAGTATGTTGTTTAGTTTCCACATTTTTGTGGGATTTTTTTCCTCCTTTTTGCAGTTGAATTCTAGTTTCAAGGCTTTATGATCAGAAAATATGCTTGGTACAACTTCGATTTTTCTGAATTTGCTGATGTTGTTTTTGTGGCCCAACATATGGCCAATTCTTGAGAATGATCCATGTACACTGGAGAAAAATGTATACTCAGTCACTTTGGGATGAAATGTCCTATAGATGTCTATCATATCCAGGTGCTCTAGTGTTTTGTTTAAGGCCGCTATATCTTTGTTGATTCTCTGTTTGGATGACCGATCTAGAGCCGTCAACGGTGTATTGAGGTCTCCAAGTATGATTGTATTTTTGTCAGTTTTTGTTTTAAGGTCAATAAGTAGCTGTCTTATATATTTTGGTGCTCCTTGGTTTGGTGCATATATATTAAGAATTGTTATGTCTTCTTGATTCAGTGTCCCCTTAGCCATTATGAAATGGCCATTTTTGTCTCTGAGTACTTTTGTTGTCTTGTAGTCAGCATTATCAGATATGAGTATTGCTAAGCCTGCTTTCTTTTGGATGTTATTTGCTTGGAGTATTGTTTTCCAGCCTTTCACTTTGAATTTGTTTTTATCCTTGTTACTTAGATGAGTTTCCTGTAGGCAGCAAACAGTTGGATTTTCTTTTTTAATCCATTCTGCTACTCTGTGTCTTTTTATTGGTGAGTTTAATCCATTTACATTTAGTGTAATTATTGACACTTGTGAGTTCCCTATTGCCATTTTATAGATTGCTTTCTGTTAGTTTTGTGTCTTGTTTGATCCTTCTCTTTCGTTTTTCTATCTTTTGTTTTTATTTGGTTGTATTCCATACATCTTTCCTCTGTTGCTATCTTTTTTATCTCATGTGCTTCTGTGGTGGTTTTTTCAATGGTGGTTACCTTTAAGTAATGAAAAGGGTTCCTACCCTGTTCATTGTAGTGCACTATTTTGTGAGTACTTTTGCACTCCATCGTCCTTTGCTACTGTTAATCTCCATCCTCTCTCCCCTTTATTTTTGTTGTTGTCACAGTTTAAATTTGGTTTTATTGTGTTCTTCTTGGAGCTTTTACTTGTGGCTTTATTTTTTTTTTGTTCTTTGTATCTGATTGGAGAACCCCCTTTAGTAATTCCTGGAGTGGGGGTTTTCTGATGATAAATTCCTTCATCTTTTCTGTATCTGTGAATGTTTTTATTTCCCTTCATATTTGAAGGATAGCTTTGATGGGTATAGTATTCGTGGCTGAAAGTTCCTCTCTTTCAGGACTTTAAATATTGGAGTCCACTCTCTTCTAGCTTGTAGAGTTTCTGCTGAGAAATCTGATGATAATCTAATGGACCTTCCTTTTTATGTTGTATTCTTCTTTTCCCTGGCTGCCTTGAGAATTTTTTCTTTGCCATTGGTTTGTGCCAACTTCATTATGATGTGCCTTGGAGTAGGTTTGTTGGGGTTAAGAAAACTCGGAGTTCTGTTTGCTTCATGAATTTGAGGCTTTAGTTCTTTCCACAGGCTTGGGAAGTTCTCATCTATTATTTGTTTGAGCATGTTCTCCATTCCATTTTTCTCTCTCTTCTCCCTCTGATATACCTATTATTTTTATGTTATTCTTTCTGATGGAGTCAGATAATTCTTGTAGGGCTATCTCATTTTTTTTTTAATTTTTGAGTCTCTTTCTTCTTCTCTCTGTTGTGCCTCAAGTTGCTTGTCTTCTATTTCACTAATCCTCTCTTCTATCTGGCCTGTTCTATTAGCTAAGCTTGTTACCTTGTTTTTCAGCTTGTGAATTGAGTTTTTCATCTCTGTTTGATTTGTTTTTATAGTTTCAATTTCCTTAGACATATATTCTTTGTG
Source organism: Saccopteryx bilineata (assembly GCF_036850765.1). Taxonomy (NCBI): domain Eukaryota; kingdom Metazoa; phylum Chordata; class Mammalia; order Chiroptera; family Emballonuridae; genus Saccopteryx; species Saccopteryx bilineata. Next base: position 14,285,313 of record NC_089500.1, on the reverse strand, counting down.
TTCATTGAGTTGTTTTCTGAGCTCCCTAAATTGCCTTTCTGTGTTTTCTTGTATATTTCTGAGTATTTTTAGGATTTCTATCTTGAATTCTCTGTCATTTAGCTCCAAGGTTTCCAATATATTAAATTTTTTCTCCATAGATTTTTCCTCATCTAGCTGTTACCTCTCTTTCTTTTGTATCCATGATATTCCATTTTCTCTTCCTTAATGGCATCTGAGGGTGGTTTTGTTGATAGTATTAATGAGATTTAATAAAGAATAAAAAGTTAAAAAATCAAAAATCAAAAAAAGTTGTGTTTTTTTAAATTAATAATGAAATAAAGAAAAATAAAATAAAATTTAAATTTAAAAAAAGGAAATTATTACCCCTCTCCTTTTTTCCTCTCCTCTCCTCTCCCCTCTTTCTTGAGAAAATCTTGTGGTGAACTGTGAATTATATTGTATTTAATAGAACAAACAATGCCTGTAATGGAGGGCCTGAATTGGGGAAAAGTAATAAAGGGGCAAGAAAAAAATAAAATAAAATAAAATAAAAAGGTGGGGTATGGACCCAAAAAAAGCAAATAATGAAAAAATTTGGATCAAGAATAAAATGATTTCCGTTTAGGTGTTGGTTGACTAAGAGTTATGATGAGAGGAATAAGAAGGAAACAGGAAAATGGGGGGACAAATTAAAAAATTACTATTGTATTTAGTGGAATAAGAGCTTGATAAAATGGAGAGCCAGGGATGGGAGCACTGCTAGTGAGTTAAAAAGGTGAAGTAAAACCCCCCCAAAATTCCGCAAACATAAGTTTGAGTCCCAGATAAGATAATTTGTTCATTATTGAGGTTTGAATGAGAGGAGATGTAAAGGAGAAAGGAAGAAACTAATATAGAGGGAGAAAAGAAAGAGAGAGAGAGAGAAAAAAAAAAAGAGGGAACCACTAAAAGAAGAAAAAAGAGGAGAGAGAGAGAGAGAGTTAAGGATTTTGGAGTGCAACCCTCATAGAAAGAAAGGAAGAGGAAAGAAAAGATAATGGGAGATGTAATACTTATGGATAGTGTAGTTCAAGGAGAGGAGAGAGTAAGACCGGTAGAGAGTTAAACAACCAAATTGGAGGAGGAAAAAAAAAAATCAAGGATGAAGATAAGAGAAACAAACAAATAAATATAATAAAATGGGATAGGTTATAAAGTCTGCGGATTATTCTTGATTTTGAGAGGCTATCTTCTTGCTTTTTCTTTTCCCTCCCTCTTTCTGGTTGGTGACTCTGTACCCTGGGTTCTGCCCCTTTGGCACGCTCAGGTAGAGGTTTGCAGTTGATAAGTCTCTATGGCGATGTCATGTATTGTGCTTCAGTCTCGTTGGCAGTCGAGGCTCATTAGCATTTATAGGCTCCGACAGTGAGAGAGTCCATGTTCCTGGAGCCTCTCTCCTAGTCTTTCCTTCCTCAATTAGTAGCCTGATAATCCAGCTATGGGGTTGCTGCTGCCTCTGCCTGGATAGTAAGAGGCTCAAAGAGCTGGCAACTCCCCACTCTATTCCCACTCAGCGCAGGGCTCTGGGTAAGGTTAAGTCAGTCAGAGCTGCTAGCATAATCAGGCGGGGCTTCCGCCCACTCAAAGACCTCTGGCTCTGCCACTCTGTCCGGTAACATGGGCGGGCACCCACTCCCGGGGCGCTTGGATTAAACTCTCACTCACTATCTGTGCACGCAGACCAGGATGTCAGGCTGGAAGTCTTGCCCTCTGAGTGAAACCCCCCGCCCGCACTGAAAAGTTCCAGCATTGGAATTGGCTCTCACTCAGTCCCCGTGTGTGACTTTTTCAAGGTGCTGGAGCGGCCTGAGATTCCGCTTTCAGCCCACACAAAGGCCCCTGACTCTGCCCCTCTGTGGGATAACATGGGCTCCCACTCCTGAGGTGCTGGGAGGAGTCTCTTGCCCACTCTCCGTGCACGCAGATCAGGATGTCAGGCCGGAAGTCTCACCCTCTGAGTGAAACCCCCCGCCCGCACTGAAAAGTTCCAGCGTTGGAATTGGCTCTCGCTCCCTTCCCGTGTGCAGCTCCCTCAGGGCGCTGGGGCAGCCCAAGATTCCGCTTTTTGGCCCACACAAAGGCCCCTGACTCTGCCCCTCTGTGGGATAACACGGGCAGGCACTGCTGAGGCACTCGGAGGAATCTCTCGCTCACTATCTGCACGCGCAGACCAGGATATCAGACCAGCAGCCTCACCCTCTGAGTGAAACCCCGATCCGCACGGAAAAGTTCCAGCGTTGGAATTAGTTCTTGCTCCCTCCCTGTGTGCGGCTCTCCCAGGGTGCTGGGGTGGCCCGGAGGCTTTCGGCCCACACAAAGGCCTCTGACTCTGCCTCTCTGTGGGGTAACACGGGTGCACCTTCCCGGGGCTTTGGAAGGAATCTCTCACTCACTATCTGCATGCACTGACCAGGAGATTGGGGAAAATGGCTGCCCCACTTGCCTTTCTTAGTCTGGGTTTGGTGTGAGTGTTAGCTGTATTGCCCGGGTTGTCACAGGAAGTTTTTCCTCGGCTTGGATCTCTGTGCCACAGCCTGGTTCGGCCGTTTGTGCTGCGGCCTGGATCTATTCACCCCCTTTGCCCGCCTTAGTTTCTATATTCTCAGTTTCCAGTGAAAGCCGCCCTGTTTAGGTTAGTGAGGAAGGCGGAGCATTTTTTACTTCCTATTTCCTTCGGGGTTTGGTTATATATTTAGCCAACTTTTCGTTCAATCATACCTTTGGGTGTATTGTGAAACATCTGGAGGCTCCAAGGATAGGTTTTCCTGTTTCTGGTTGAAGATCTTGTTGAGTTTTGGGGGAGATTTATTAGTATCGCTTCCTACCCCGCCATTACTCTGACGTCCCACATTTCTTGTGGTAACTGATAGACTACTATTTTCACCATTAAAACTCCACTTTTGGCATTCAGTATGCTAGTTAATTGCAAAGCCTGGTGCTGACTGAGATGTGGATGGTTAAAGTAGACATTGGAGTAGTGGCCGTACTGAATAGGGCGTGGGACCCTGCAGAAACAAAATTCACTGACCACCCAGTACACACACCCTTGATGAGGACAACTTCCTGCCCCAGGACTGGAACTTGAACAACTGACACACACATTAAACCATCTGTGCTATGGTCTGCTAGAGTGAGTCCCAGTCACCACAACAAAAGTTCAGGTTTATCCGCCTCCTTTGTCAGAGAAGATTGTGGAGAGCGTGTTAATTCTTAAATAAATAATCCTTAAATTTAAAATACTTTGTATTTTTTAAAAAAATACTTCTCTATTCATCTTTTTCTCATATCATTTTCCCCTGAGAACAGTAGTGCAGATATTATTCCCATTGAATAATTAAAAGCTAAAATTTTAAATCACCTTTTTCATACTCATTTCACAATAACAGCTTACTGTCTTTCCCCATGTATAAGACGCACCGTTGGTGGGGGGGGCTTTATTCTGAAAAATGTGGGGTCTAAAAACTGGATGCGTCTTATATAGTGGTTGTAGTTTTTTTACTTGAATTTCCCACTATTTTGCTCTTGTTTTTGCGCACATTGTTGAAGACAGGGATTCGTCATGAGACACAGATGAGGACAGGCCAATGGATGCAGTTTTGACAGTGATGAGGAGTTGAATGAATTTTATGATGAATAAAACTTGAGTTCAGGCCTGACCTGTGGTGGCGCAGTGGATAAAGCGTCGACCTGGAAATGCTGAGGTCGCCGGTTTGAAACCCTGGGCTTGCCTGGTCAAGGCACATATGGGAGTTGATGCTTCCAGCTCCTCCCCACCTTCTCTCTCTGTCTCTCTCTGTCTCTCTCTCCTCTCTCTCTCTTCCTTTCTCTCTCCTCTCTAAAATGAATAAATAAAATAAAATAAAATAAAATAAAAAAAAATAAAAAAAATAAAAAACTTGAGTTCAATAACATTACGTAATACATTTTTTTTTCAAATTTCTGGCCCCCAAATTAAGGTGCATATTATACATGGGAGCATCTTATACATGGGGAAATACAGTATATAGATGAATTTTACTATGTTCTAGACATTGTACTAAACACTTTACAGGGTTTATCTCACCTTGATGTTCTCCCAGCTACCTTAGGAAAAGAGTGCTACAGTGACCCCCACATAGCAGACGGTGGTTAGGAAAGTCAACCTGCTGCAGGTCCCAATTAGGCAGCCTGACTCCAGGGTGAAACTCGTTTGTGCAGCGTTTCCTTCAGTTAACAGCAAAGCTGAGATCGATTCTCACGGCTTGGGACTCCCCTTTCAACAGGAAGTCATCAGCGCTAAGCAGCAGAAATGGGCCGGCGTAGGAGCCAACAGTTTCAACATCTCCACAAAACAGGTGTGCAGTGATGTAGTTCACCGCGGCTGCGCTGGCTCACACCTCCAAGTCTTCTTCTCACCCTCGGGGAGCTCCATCCAGGACATGGCATTTAGCTCGGTGGGGCTGAGAGCCAGTGACTTGAGGCGGCCCAAATCACGTAGAAGCATGTAGAAGTGCAAGTAAGGGTCCACCATGGGCTGTGTGTACTCAGAGTGTCCACAAAAATGGGTTTTTAAGAGACAAAGAGTCTCAAAATCAAAACCACAAGGATTGTAGCCAGTGTCGTTGGTATGAGCCTGTGGCTACAAATATATCTTGTAACTATCACTTTTGAGTCACCTCATTTGAGTATTAAATAATCCTCAAAATCATCATGATCGTTGTTAGGATCGACCCCTTCACCATTCTGACCAGATTTCCAGAAGACCCACAGATAACCCTCGCACTCTCTGGCTGGGCCTCAGCAGAGGAGACAGGAAGTTTCGAGTGTGGGACCGTATCTGGCCACAGGGCAGAGGCGAGCACGAGATGGGAGACCCCAGGCCCTTGTCCTCAAGGAGCTGAGGAAGGGAGCACATAGTCCACTGTCCCAGATGCAGCTAGTCTCTCCTCAGAGGCGAGGACAGATCTAGTCACATAGCACTCAGGATGAAGCCACGTTAGACACCTACTTTGTGACAGCTCCTTTACAACCCCGAGTCTCAGAAACAAGAAGTAACGTCCCTCCTTCAGTGGAAAAGCATATGCACACACAGAAGGGACGGTGCCGGGACAGCGTATGATGTCCCATGCCCGTAGCTGAGAAACCCTATCATCACAATGTATTCTTTGGGGCTAAATACAGGGTGGGGCAAAAGAAGGTTTACAGTTGTGAGTACATATAACAGAGTTTATTCTTGTATTTTTTTTTTATTAATTATTGTATTATTTTCCATATGAACAGACCACCTTCCTCCCAGGAAGTTACTTCACTGTTCTGGGGAGGTCCAGTGAAAAGTCTTCAAGCAGGGGAAGCAGCTAGAAGGCAGAGGCGGGCGGACTCAAAGGAAAACGTCCACCCCAGGAGAATTTCCTTCACTCCTGAATGTTACCACCTATTGTGTGGGGGTTTTTGCTACTAAACCTGTTCCCTTGAATTTTAAGATAATTTTAACTTGCAGGTACTTTCTTTTTCCACAAATAGCTTCAAGCATCAGTCAAGAGGAACCACCTAGAGAAACAGACCCTGTCTGAGCCCAGAGTCTTGTGAGGTTTGGAGGCGCTCATTCAGCTGTCCCATGAGACATAGGGATCAATAAAAGCCGTAGAACTACAAATAGCCAATACCTATCAGCAATATATTAGTAAAGAGTGTTTAAAAGCAACTTTTAAAGAAGATTCAATAATATTGCACACTAAAGTTGGTCACCTCCGAAGTCCTAAAGTGAAGTCCATCCCAGGGGAGTTAGTGAGTAGTGGACAGTGAGTCCTGCCGGTCAGGCAGATAGGACTGAGCAGCCAAGAAGGCTACCTAAGGATGTCAGAGGGGCCTGCGAGATGGCAGAGAGCCCCCAGGAGGGGGTACGGCTCCCCATGGCAGAGCTGTAGAGGCCCTAATGTTCTCAAAGGTGGGTTAGACAAAATCTTCCTTAAAATAAACAGCCACTTCAGGTAAGAAAAAGGAATTTTTGCAAAAATTCCAAGTTACTTTCTAGTGAGTTTTTTACTTAAAAACAAGAGAAAGCTGCTAGGTTATTCTTTTTCACCCACTCCCATGTATCCTTAGGCAACTGAGCTAAGCCCTGGGGGTCCTAATGGGCATCCCCAGGGGTCCAGAGCAGAGGCAGAGCACCTTGTGATCAGATGAACGTTCAAGGTTCGGGGGAGGAAGACCCCAGAATTGCCACTCTCGCCACACCAAATCAAAGGCTTATCCCATCAGTGTGACTTAACCGTTGATGCTGACCTGGATCGCCTGGCTGAGGCAGGGTGTGTCAGTTTTCACCACTGTGAAGTCACCCTTTCCCCTGTTTCCACAGACCTTGGAAGGAAGTCACTCTGGGTAGCCCACACTTAAGGAGTGGGGTGCCTTTCTTCTTACCCACTCTCTGCTCCCAGTTTCCCATGTAGCCAACAGCTCCAGCTCAACCCAAGCCTCAGGGCTAAGGAGCCCAACTGCAGTGACACAGAGCTGCCATCTGCTCCCCTCCACCCTCCACCCTGCCCTTTTCAAGCTTGGACCTGGGAGGAAGCGCCTATCTCTGTGAAAGCTGCCTGTCTCTCATCTCCCATTACAACAGAGACAACCGTCCCAAAATTCCCAGAAAAGTGCCAATCTCAGTGGTTTGATACTGCAATCCAGCATCCCCTAAATATGCTTTAATCCCCAATGCAAAGAAAGACATCAAACCAACAATAACAAAAGCCAATTGTCAGTTTAATAACACACATACAAGCACACATTCTCATACACACACATGTATGCAGAGCAGGCCCTCGGCAAAATCCTGAAACGGGTGGAAGTTATCTTTGATGGCCTTTCCTGGAGTTCTCAGGCTCTCCCCAGAGGTCCCCCCATGCCCTTGTGCTGAGAACACCATCCTGGCCTGCCCTCCTGAGCCAGGATACTATCACAAACTAATTAGTAGCTGGGCTTGCAAAAAACAGTATCTCAGAAAGAAAGGATGGGATGGAGTCAACACACCCTCTCCAGGGGAAAGGGAAGAGGCAGGGAAGGTGGGTTGGCAAAAACAAGGATTTTTTTTTTTTTTTACCTATCATTTCCAGAAAACTTTGAAACTTACCCACCTCTCTGCTTTAACTGATAGAAAATGTGTTTCTTCACCCAGCAGTGAAACTGCTTGCGCCTCCAGGTGTTTCTGTCCAGGCGAGGGGATTTAGAGGCAGACTTAGATCCGTACTTCTATCGAGGTTACCTGTGCTTCCCAACTGCCCAATTTCTCTTCACAGATACTTTTGGCTTCTCACATTCCCCTAATCAAAGTCCATTTTGGAAATACTAGCCATTTCCCGGGACTTTGAGAACCTTTGCTTGCTCCCTGTGTAACGTATTAGGAAAAAAGAAGGTTGCTCTCGCCTCTGGGCTGATTTTTACTTAGCTGAAGCCATTGGAGACAGCATAAAGTTTGCATTTTTATCAGACAGCTTTCAGACATGCTGGCACGCTGCACTTGAATTTCAATGACTGCATTCAATGATATGCAAGAGTGTCAAAGATGCCCCCTGCAGGAGCTCTCTGGGTGATAAGCCACTTTCTTCAGAGGCTCGGAGTCCAATGGGGAGTCAAGGCACATACATAATATGGTTTAAGAACATTATCAAGTAATAAGACTGTGTTTTAAATAAATACTCTAAGACATACTAATGGGGTTCTATATCCAAATTCCAAATATGAAGGGGGCAGTTTCCCCACACATCCAACGACAGGTGAGCAATTCTCTGACACCAGTTGGGTGTCCATCAATTTAACTCAATTCTGAAACTATTTGTCAGGAGATGACATCAGATTCCACAGGTTAAGGGCTCAGTGCTACAAGACTGCCCCCAACCCTACCTCAGACTCCACTGGCAAACCCATGTCACCCGAGCTTTCCTGACTGACTAGCTACCGAGTGGGGCTCAACCTCCTCCCCAGGTTCAATCCATTTGCTACAGCAGCTCGCAGAATTCAGAGAAACATTTCACTTACCAGACTCCAGAACAGCATGTAGGAGAGATGCCTCAGGCTAAGTGTGGATATGGGTATGAGCTTCCAAGCCCTCCCCACCCGTGCCCCTCTCCCCGAACTCCATGTGTTCACCATCCAGGAGCTCTCAGAAGCCTTTCCTGTCGGGTTTTCATGAAGGCTTCTTCACACAGGCAGGACAGATTAACTCACCAGCCGTCACTGATTGAGTTCAAGCTCCTCTCTCCTCCCAGCGGATGGGACTACCCTCCGAGCACATGGTTCTAACCCTGTAATCCCCTAAACTTGTGGCTGGTTCTCCTGGCCACCAACCCTCACCCCTTAGGTGCTTTTTAAAAGTCATCTCATTAACATAACTTTTAAGCTCTCGTCACCTGGGGAAATTTCATGCAATTTTGGAGCTCTGTGTCAGAGGAAGAAAACCAAACTATATATACCTTTTTCTCTTTCCTTTTTGTGTGACAGAGAGGAGGCAGGGCAGGAAAGGAGAGAGGTGAGAAGCATCAACTCGTACTTGCATCACATTAGTTGTTCATTAATTGCTTCTTATACATGCCTTAACTGGAGAGCTCCAGCCGAGCCAGTGACCCCTTGCTCAAGCCAGTGACCTTGGACTTCAAGACAGTGACATTTGGGCTCAAGCCAGTGACCCTGTGCCTAAGTTGGTGAGCCTGCATTTAAGCCAGATGAGCCCACATTTAAGCCGGTGACCTTGGGGTTTCCAACTTGGGTCCTCAGCATTATAGGTCGACGCTCTACCCACTGTACCACCATCAGTCGGGCAAACACTGTGTATATGTTTTATTATAGATCACAGTATCACATGTACATATCCAGAATAATGATGTGAGGGGCAAAATGCTCATTCTGACAATAAAGTATTTACTTACTTCCTGTAAAGTATTTTTCCCCACCGAGAAGGAAGGAAGGGGCCTGGAGCCACAAAGTGTGGAATAATAAAAGGTTTTATTGAGTACAGAGCACGTATCCCACCCAATGAGGTTCCCTGGCCCTGAGGAAAGATGGAGGCCAGGGAAGTCACAAGGAGTGACCCTTGTGAGAGATATTTAAAGGGTCCCTAGGGTGGTCGAGCTAATATGATGTGGTGAAATCTCACTGGCTGACAGGCAGTCATTTTTTTCCAAAGGGTTTCTGGGAAGTTTCTTTTGGCGTGCTTGGTTGTGGGCAGTCCTAGCCAAAGTTCGTGGGCCTGACCTTTCCCCATTATCCACTGACCTTACATTCTGACCTTTTGTGTTAAATAGAATAGGGGCACCGTTTATTCATCTGGCTACTTCCTGCTGAATAGGGGCGTCGTGGGGAGGGGGAGATCAGAAGGTGGTAGCTTTGAGGGATGTCAGGAGGAACATCTGTTTGGCCGTGAGTTGAGAAACTTCATGGATGTGGTCCTGTAAGGATTTTATAAAAAAGAGGAGTAATAGGAGGATTTGTAGGGTCCAGCCTTTTGGTGAGCTGGAGATGGATGGAGTTCAGTGGTTCCGACTGCCAGTGGTCCTGTGAGGATGCAAGCTTGAGGCAAAACTGCATGTCAGGAGTGGCGTAAAAAGGGGAAAGGGAAGGGGTCCCATCCATTCCCATAACTGAGACCCGTGAGGGAACTAAAGGTCCAGAGTGTGATGGCAAAACAGAGAAGGTATCCCCCATGTCCACAAAAAATGAGATGGACTTACCCACTAGTTGTAGCATACCCTGGGTTCTCCGAGTCCAGGCTGTGTCCTAGTAGTTTTGAGCGATGCATCCACCTGGCTGGCTTGGCCTCCCATTTGGGCGGCTTGTCCTCCATGTAGAGGCGCTGAGGAAAAGCCTGTTGCTCAAAGGGGCAATCACTCTGTCAGTGACTGGGCTGCTTCCAGTCAAGGCAGGGTTCAGTGGGTGGCCACAGGCAGGGGCCCTGCTGGGACCAGTGACCTGCTTGCCACACTTAAAGCAAGCTGGGAATTTTCTTTATGGCCCGGACTTGGGTCGGGCACTTCCTGTAAGAAAATTGGAGTTGGGCTTTGGGGTCCTGCAAACTGGTATAAGAGCCAATAGTAGGTGGAGAATGGCCTCACGGAGAAGGGGTTTAAGAAACACAGTGTAGAAGGGAGGGGGCCCTGGCCAGCAGAGGAGGAGAAAGAGAGACTGGTACTAGTGAATAAGAAACAGGATTTTGCAAAGGGAGGGGAGGGGGCTCTCGGAGGGAAGAGATCCAAGCGAAAGAGGTCCGCAGAGGGACTAAAGAGAAGTCCCAAGAGAGGGTGCCCCTGGGGGGTCAGGCAGGAGGGGGAGAGAGTTGGGAGTCTGCAGAGAAGGAAAGACTAGGAGTGGAGGTTTTAGGTGAGGTTTCTCTGGCCAGAAAAAGGGCCTGTATGGTGGAACAGGTGGCACAGAGATTAAGGACGGGCACGCAAATAACTAGAAGCCCTGTATGTAAGAGATCTCCAATCAGTTCCCAGCTTTTTTTAGTGATAGTTAAATTGGTGAGGGTGTTAAAACTGAAAGTCCCTTCAGGAGGCTAATTCAGTGGGTTCTGTGGCCTGGCCACAGTGCAAAAGAACAGTTTCTTCTTCCTTGGGAGGGGGATTCCTATGCCCCCACATCTGCCCTCAGTTCTCAGAGTTGTCAGATTTGAGCATCAGCATCCCAAAACTCAAGCTCTGGTCACAGATGGATAAGGTAAAGTGGATGTGCTTGGGACGTCTCCATGGGCACACGCACTCGGAACAGAAAGATTTCCCCGGCAGCTGCGGTTCAGACAGGGAGTCTTGGCAGAAAGAACTCAAGGGTGGGTGGAGGCAGGGGACTTACTGCACCGTGCACCGAAGTGAGTGGAAGGTCAGAGATCCTGGTTCTTTCTCGGAGGGGAAGAGGAGAGGAGCGGTCCTTGTGGACTTCAAACTCCTCCCGGGTTTTCAGCACCAAAATGTAATGTATTTTTCCCCACTGAGAAGGAAGGAAGGGGGCCGGAGCCATGAAGTGTGGAATAATAAAAGGCTTTATTGAGTACAGGGCGCACATCCCACCAACCCAACATCAGGCCCTCTAGCCCAGGGTTCCAGTGCCAGAAAGAGAAGTCCCCGTAGCTTCTGGCTGTTAAAAACTAGTATGGATTGGTGCTGCTGGAGTCCCAGGAAGTTTCTCTTAAAGGGCCCATGCACAGACTTATCCCTCTGAGCTCCAGTGCTAAGGCAGAAGCTCAAAATGCACTAGGGACACACAGGGAGGAACTGAACTGCAGGGGCAGTTTTCTTTCAGACGAAAGTGCTGGCAGGCACTCTTCCTCTTTTTAAAATTTTTTTAATTTATTTTTTTTATTTTGAGAGTATGTTTAGGGACAGTGAATCAAGGTTGGACTTAAGATAGAAGCAGCAGCCCCGACCAGGTAGCTCAGTTAGCCAGAATGTCATCCCGATAAATAAAGGTTGTTGGTTCAATCCCTGGTCAGGGCACATATAGAAATAGATCAATGTTTCTGTCTCTGTCTCTCTCTCTCTCTCTTTCTCTCTTTCACTTCTTCTAAAAATTAGTCAATAATTTAAAAAAACAGAGAGAGAGAAAAAGAGAAACATCAATCTGTTGTTCTACTTATTTATTCATTCATTGCTTGATTCCTGTATGTGTTCTGGCAGGGAATTAAACCCACAACCTTGGCATATCGAACAACACTCTAACCTCCTTTTGCCCACCCCTGTACACAATGGCCATGACATGATAAGCCCCTCTCTCATAAGCCTCTTTCGCATGAGCTCCTGTTTCTCTCCATACCATCCCCCACCAATGTTACAATATTTATTAAGGCTTAAATAGTCCCATTAAGTGCACACAGCGACTTAGAATGATGGAGAGTGTCAACACAAAAAACGGGAACTCAGCCGCGGGGCAGGAACCCCCAAAGGACAAGGAGAAACATCATTAGCGAAAGACCCAGGCTAGCAAACGTCACCAGCAGAGAAAACAATTCTTTAATTAGGGCTTTCTGTATACCTATTGTTAACACTAATTTTTTTATAAATACATTTTCAAAAACATAAAATAATATAGGCATATATAATAGTTAAAAATCCAAACAGTATATAGCCTGGCATTAAATAAAAAGTAAAACACCTCACCCCATCTTACCTCCCCCACTTCAAAGGAAACTCCTTTTCACCTTTGGTTTTTATTCTTCTAAGTTCCTGCCTAAGTTAATGCTAAACAATACTCTGGATCTCAATGTCTTAATTTACCAGCAGTAGATAATGTGATGTCATTCCCACTCTTTTTGCTAGAAGGGAAATTTAGTGCATAACAATTCCAACCATCTCTTCTTCTGTTGTGAGAACCCGTTTCCGGTGACCTCCAGGGTCCACTCAGATTCCAACCCCACGCCTGGCACAAAGCCCCAAAGTGCCTGGCACATTGCAGGCTCTCCGTCTCCAAGGGGCCCTAGGACCCTGCCAGAGAAGGGTAATGGCAGCAAGCCACAATATATTAAAACAGTAGATTAAGACAAACAAGAGCATTTGGGATCGGATTTTCCTTATGTCTGACAACAGAAAAGAATCAAAGGCGGTAAGACACAATCTTAGACCATAATGGTCTCATAACTAGATGATAAAAGTGCTTGTGGGAGCGGCATGGGAGTGGTCTGCTCCTGCGGCAGGAGGTGGAGCCCCCTCCAAATCCAAGTGGTGTGCTCAGCTTCGAGCCATCACTGCTAAGTGCTCTTGAAGTCGGCCTCCACACTGCAGCACCCTCGCTGGAGGGCCGTAATTAGGCCTCAGTTGTGGGCCAAATTCACACATTGTTCATCATCCTTAAAGATGACAGAAAAGAATTACCCAGGGCCATGTGGAGTGGATATTAACTCTCTCACCATTGTCCTCTGTGAAAAAAAAAAAATCCCACTTAATAATCTCCTGTCTAGACTCATAGCTCTGAATACAGAGTGATATGACTTTGTTTGATTTTGAAATGGAAGGAGAAGTATCAGCAAAGCAAGAAGGCTGAGAGCACTCGATCCCAGAGATTGATGGTATAGGGGGCAGACATGGTCAAATCTAGCAAAGGTAAGTTGTTCTCCATTCATGGGGTGCTCTCCAAACCCAGATGTGACAAAAATTCCACAAACTGCAGATCAAGTTCATCAGGAGTATATGAGCCCAGAGCTGATTAAACATGAGGAGCATGTAATCTTTTGAAAACCACTTTCAACTGAAAGTTTCTATGAGGTAATTAAATATCACCAAAATGTCCAGCCATGTCTATTTTGTTGTTGTTGTTGTTCCACTTATTCATTATTCATTGGTTGATTCTTCTATGTGCCCTGTTCAGGGATCAAACCTGAAACCTTGGTAGAGCGGGACAATATTCTAACCCAGTGGTCCCCAACCTTTTTTGGGCCATGGACCGGTTTAATGTCAGAAAATATTTTCACAGACTGGCCTTTAGGGTGGGATGGATAAATGTATCATGTGACCGAAACAAGCGTCAAGAGTGAATCTTAGATGGATGGAACAGAGGGAATCTGGTCATTTTTAAAAAATAAAAACATCGTTCAGACTTAAATATAAATAAAACAGAAATAATATAAGTTATTTATTCTTTCTCTGTGGAGAAAGAATGGCCCACAGACCGGTACTAGTCTGTGGCCCAGGGGTTGGGGACCACTATTCTAACCAGCTGTGCTACCCAGCCAGAGTGCCATGCCTCCATTACTCCTCCTTCTTTTCTTCCCAACCTTCTCCCTCAATCCCAAAGGTTCTGCTCATGGAAAATAGTTTTCTAGGACTGACAAATAAACTGCCTATTTCTCATGCCCTCCATGCCAGCATGAGTCCCTGCCTCGTCATGGCCTCCCCTCCAGAGTGCCTATTATGCTTCCAGTGAAGAAGAACAGACCTAAACTTGAATTCTCCATCTTTCTCTGTATTCTGAACCTGCCTACTGCTGTCATTTCTTCATCTTCTTTTCTAAATTGGACACAAACCCCCCAAAAATGGCATAGACTTATTGGTCTTTAGTTTTCTATTTCCCATAACCAGAAACACTTATGATTCCCATAAGCTCTTCTGTGAACCCACATGGCCCTTGGCCAGATATTGCTCCATTCACTCAGTTTTTCTTGGTGGGTTAGTCTTTTGTCCTTGAACATGAAACAGTCCATTTCATTTCAATGTTTCTCTCCCTGAAACTTGTGCGGTCTTTGGTGAGATGACTCAACTGTTCAATCTAGCAAGCCCTCATCTGAGGATATGAAGGGTAAGATAACAAAAGAGAACTGAAATCTCTAAACAATGCCTGAATGGAATATCTATTTTAATTTTGTCTTATACTGCAACCTCTCACTTCTCCCCCCCCAAAAAAAAATCCATGTTAATAAGACTTGGGTAAAAAAAAATCACTCCATCTTTTCTTAACTTTGGCAAGAGGTGAATAGAAGCACAGAGAGATAAAGTTATGAAAGAGGAAGCTATAGCCCTCACAGTGGCTCAACCCAAGGGAATTAGTGGTTAACTATCTGTTGTCATGTACGTTTTCTTTAGAGAAATGCTAAGTGCTTTGGTGCTGATCTTCTCTTTTTTTTTTTTTTTTGCATTTTTCTGAAGCTGGAAACAGGGAGAGACAATCAGACAGACTCCCGCATGCGCCCGACTGGGATCCACCCGGCACGCCCACCATGGGGCGATGCTCTGCCCATCCTGGGCGTCGCCATGTTGCGACCAGAGCCACTCTAGTGCCTGAGGCAGAGGCCACAGAGCCATCCCCAGCGCCCGGGCCATCTTTGCTCCAATGGAGCCTTGGCTGCAGGAGGGGAAGAGAGAGACAGAGAGGAAGGTGCGGCGGAGGGGTGGAGAAGCAAATGGGCGCTTCTCCTGTGTGCCCTGGCCGGAAATCTAACCCGGGTCCTCCGCACGCTAGGCCGATGCTCTACCGCTGAGCCAACCGGCCAGGGCTGAGCTTCTCTTTCTTAAATTTTATTAGCCACCAAAGTATCTGTGAAATATTTTAGAACTTGAGAAAACACTTCACACAGATTTACCTCAGTCGATTTTCATGACAAATCTGGGTGCCGAGTTTCAGATTATTATTTCCACTTTGTAGATTCTAAAATCTGCACTATTAAAAAGGCCTCACGGCTAATAAAGGAGGCATCACAAATCAGTGAGAAACAAATGAATTATTCAAATGTGATTTCAGAAAAACTGGCTCTCTTGCTGATGGGAAACATCTTAATCCTCATTTCACATCATAACATAAATTCCAGACATGTTAAAATTATAATACCCCCAAATCATATATATTAAAAGAAAACCTATAAGAAAATATAGGTAAATATTTATTTTCTCATCCCCACAATGAAAGAATTCTCAAAGCATAAGACATTACAGGAAGTCACACATACACGAAAAGACTAAAATTATATCACACAAATATTTGAAATGTCTAGATATAAAAAATAATAAAAGCAAACAATAAACTGAAAAGATATTAGCCACATACAGGACAGGCAAAAGGTTAATATTCTTATTATTGATATATAAGGCATGCATAGAAATCAATATAAAAAAATAAATAGAGAAATGGGTAAAGGTTATGAATAGACAATTTACAAAAGAGAAAATATAAATGCCTTACCAATACACACAAGAAAAGCTATTCAGCCACAAAAAGTTATGAAATAAATTAAAGAGTCACCAGATACAGCTTCTTGCTTATCAAATTGATAATAAATGAAAAGACTGATAGTTCCAGATGCTACAGAGGTGAAATGAGAGAAAAACATATATTATATGAACCCTCCTGGGAGGCAGTTTGGCAGCATACATCAGGAACCTTGAAAACAGGCTCTGGCTGAGTAGTTCAATTGGTTAGAGCATCATCCTGTTGCAGTTCGATCCCCAGTCAGGGCACATACAAGAATCAACCAATGAATGCATAAATAAGTAGAACAACAAATCAATGTTTCTCTCTCTCTCTCTCTCTCTCTCTCTCTCTCCTTTTCTGTCTTCCTCTCTTTAAAATCAATCAATAAAGTTTTTTAAAATCTTGAAAATAGTCATATTCTCTGACCTGGTAATTCCCCTTAAAGAACTCCATCCTAAAAAGTAACCAGACATGTAGGCTGAGATGTATAGAAAAGATATTTCTTAGAGAGTAATTTATACTGGTAAACTATAAAAATAATGCCCCTAAACAGGAAACCAGTCTAAATGATGTCACATCAATAGAATTATAAAGACATTAACATTTGTGAATAATTTTAGTGGCAAGGAAAAATTATTATGAGATGGTATTCCGTGAAAAATGCTGACTGCAAAATGGTTAAGTACCATTTTGTTTGCGATCTCAAATATATAAACAAAGGCCTAAAAAGAAAAAGACTGGAAAGCAATGTCAGAGTGGTTACCAGTGAGCCGAAATATGATTACACTTAAAATATATATTTCTAAATGTCTCCCATGAATGGGATTTATTTCAGAGCCAGAAAAAAATAATTGAGAAAGCTTCTGAGTTTCAAGAAAAAGTCTTAAAAAGGTAACCAGCATAACGGAACTTAACTTTCTGTCACGTGATTTCACATTCACTTTTCTTTCCACCTATCATACTTTTTCATGTCAAAGGAAAAAAAAAAGGCCCCACCAACTACAAAGCTCACAGTATTCTAATATCCATTCTATGATGGTGAATGTATAGTTGCAATAATATAGTATTAGTACATAGTTATTAGTAATTCTGTTCTGCTTTTTCTGTTTAATATTATTTAATATTTAAGTTTCCTTGTATCACCCTGGCCAGTTAGCTCAGTTGGTTAGAGTCTTGTCTCAATATGCCAAGGTTGTGGGTTTGATCCCTGGTCAGGACACATACAAAAATCAACCAATGATTGCAAAAATAAGTGGAATACAAATAAATGTTTCTTTCTCTCATCCTCTCTCTCTAGAATCAATAAAAAAAATCTTTTTTAAAAAAACTCTGATTTAAAAAAAATTCCCAGTGTCAGCAGAATCAATATGCATATCACTTTAATGATGTGGCAGACATTGATTGCTGTGCCGCACTTTCACCCCAGCATGCAGTGAGACTACATTTCCCAGGCTCCCTTGCAATTCAGTGTGACCAGATGACTAAATTCTGGACACTCCAGATCTTCAGATCTGGTTCACAAACTCTCCCTTGCTGTACTCTGTTATTCCTCTGTTCCCAGAGCCTGGGTCCCTGAGTGACTGTATGGAGTAGAGACACTCTTTTCCCCAGCTGATCCACATTAGATTGTGATGTGGACAAGAAATAAACTTTTATTCTGATAAGCCAACCAGATAAGCAGCTAAAAAGAGTTTTCCCACCCTGACCCCAAAGATTTAGCTACAATCCCATTATCTTAACAGATCACACTCTGCTTAATCCCTTTCCTGTCTTGGGTGTTTTCATTGTTGCTAAGTAATGCTATGATTATCTTTGAACAAATTAAGGTTTTTCATTTGCTGCTTTCAACTCATACTCATTGAGTATATTCCCTAGAGGGGCATTACCAGGGGATTAACTATTTCATGGCTCCTGTTACACTGTTGCCACACTGCTCTCTCTAGAAACATTGGAGCAAATGAGTGTGGCATTGACAATGCATCCAGTTTCCCCACATCCCAGCAACTCTGGGTTTCATTATTTTTAGCTATGTTTGTTCATTCCTTGGTGCCAATTAAAAAGCACTTTCAAAGAGATTTTTAAGGAGATTTATCATTCCAGTTCTTAGTGGGAGTTCCTCTACTGCACAGTATATGGCAGAGAATACCTTTCTCTGCCCACCACCCCCTTTCTCTTGTTCTTTGGCTTGCCCGCTGATGTTGGCAGCCACAGGGACATCCATACGTCCTGCATTAGGAAAATAACAACACTGCAAACTGCAGTAAAAGGAATCAAGCTTTCGCTTCGACGTTGCACATTAGGCTTTTGGAAGCTCACAGCAGAGACTATAGTTTTAAGGGCAAAAAAAAAAAAATTAAAAATAAAAAGCTTTGCGGAGTTCAAAGCCTGGCTTCTGAACATAAGAAGCCTCAGGCCTGAAGGACTCAGGGCATACAGTTGAGGCATAAATAATAGATTTGGAAGAATACGTGATCAGTCAGAGCCAGACAGCTCTGCCTCAGGCTAGATAAAGTTTCTCTGGGCTGAGGGAGTGAAGAAGCAGAGAAGGAACAGAGGGCTTAAATGGCAGGTGTGGGAGGCAGAGGTGTGTCACAGAAGCCTTGAGGGACATTGAAGGCCAGCACATTCGCCCAAACAGTGGAGGGCAGAGCATATGTAGATCCACTGATCTATTCAGGAAGTGTTTGTGCAGGACCCTGTTCTCAGCCCTGGGATACAAATTGGCCAAGTCCTTGCTCTCCTCTGGCTGACAGTCAAATCAGTGTAAACAAACTAAACAAACAAACAAATACATACTATGTGTAGGTGGGGGCTTATATACAGACTTCTATAGCATGCATAATGTCAGTGATGATCAGTGCTCTGAGGACAAACGAAACAGCACAGAGAGTAATGAATGATGATTTTTCTTTTTTAAAATAAGGTATCAGGGAAGCCCTCTCTGACCATTTGACATTTAAACAGTGAATGGAAAGGGAGCCAGGAGCATATTCGGGCTTAGAACCTTCTAGGAAGTGAGAACAGCCAGTGCAAAGGCTCTGGATGGAGAGTGTTTTGGCATAGATAGATCTGCAAGGAGGCCAGTGTGGCGAGAGCAGAGTACGTAAGCAAGAGAGAGGAGAGAGAGGAAGCGTGCGAGAGGGGCTGGAAGAGTGAAGTCAGAGACTACTCCTTTCTCAGGGTAGTCTGTACATTTCAGTCTATGAAAGGCCCAAGCAAGAAGCGTGGGCTGTCACAAGGGCAGTTACATCAGATGTGACTGATGGGCCGCAAAGTCTCCATAGCACCACCTGGATTCCCGCCACCAGGCCTCTTTGCCCACTGTCCCCTCCCTACCCCTGGGCCGCCTGTGAGCATGCAGGCGACTGGTGGCCTCCCCTGTACCTTGCTGGGGGTGCTGCATGGTGTTAAGCGAAGTCCAGGGGACTAGCTGGTCTTTGGACCCTGGCACCCACTTCTCCCCTGATTTGCTCCTTCATTAGCTACTGAAGGCCTGGCCTACCAGGCATATATGCCGGTTTCAAAATCCCTGCCCCTTCCCCGGGTTCCGGAATCCAGACAAAAGCAACTGATGATGTGAAGAAATACCATGTATACCAAAAAATGAACTACCTTTCCATGGAAATTAGTTGCTGATGAAAATAAGTCTCTAATTAGGTGAACATGGAACAGGAGATTATATTTTAGAAGCTTCTTACCTATTTTTCCACGTGAGCAGGTGACACCCCCCCCCCCCCCCCCACACACACACACACACACTTCCATGTGCTAGGAGAGCAGGGATCAGGCATCGGGCCTCCGGTTCTCCGTGCACTGCCGGCCTGGCTCCTTTCTGTCTCAGAGGCCGTTTGCTCCCCCTTTACTCTCCCTACCCCCCCACACCCCGTTCACTAGCACAGACTGTCAACTCCTCTCTCCCGGACTTCTCCTGTGACCTCATTTTATTCTCTGCTCATACCTGAACGCGGTGGCTGAACTGGATTGATTAAAGCTTTAGCCCTGTTTTGTTTTAATTCAAGAGCT
Source organism: Saccopteryx bilineata (assembly GCF_036850765.1). Classification (NCBI taxonomy): domain Eukaryota; kingdom Metazoa; phylum Chordata; class Mammalia; order Chiroptera; family Emballonuridae; genus Saccopteryx; species Saccopteryx bilineata. The sequence continues at coordinate 14,265,642 of NC_089500.1, read as the reverse complement.
AAACAGGGCATTTCCATGCACACATAGCGGATCCACTGTCAGGACGCTGCAATCTGGTTCACAGTAGTCCCTCAACAGCCCCCCGCTCCCCATTATCACTGCTTTGTCTCCAGGTTGGCTTCTGGGTGATGTTCATAGTTGGTTAAAAATGACATCATCGGAGTACGAGGAGATTAATGTGCATTTCCATCTATCCATCAGTGGAGTTCCCGGGCTCATTAAGTGTGCTGCAGTCACGATTTCCTCCCATTTCCCATAATTCATCAAGGGGTCTAATGAACCACGATGGAGTTTGTCAGTTCCTCCAGGTTAGAAGGGATAACAGTTCTTTGGTGCCAGTTGCCTTTTATCCCAAAGAGACAACGTGAGGAGAAGGGGAGAACAGGGCCTGGCACAGTGACATACTATCAGAGCATACTCGTGACTCATTCCTGCTCACAGACATGACCGTTCCCTTCCCTCTGCCCTGGCTCTTCAGTCAGACTGAGCTCTTCAAGAAGTCATCTGGTCTCTCCGTTCGGTCATCCCACCGTAATTGTCTGCGGTTCTTATGACAGAGGAAGGACGGGGGAACACGCCCAGGCATCCATCACGCATGGACGCATCTGGCATATAACGTCACACACAGGCCCGCACGACATTTTCAGGGGTCTGCTCAGCCATCCAGTCACCCATTTATCCAATTCAGCAAATATCTATCACTTGCCTTCTATGTGGCAGGCACTGTGCCAGGTGCCGGGGTGTTTTAAAATACACAAGGGCAGTTTGACTCAGGTGAGGGGAGGCCAGCAGATTGGGAGATGGCCGCCACCAGAAAGGTAGCAGGCGACTCCCCTTCCAGCAGGTCCTAAGCAGCGATGGGCAACCTTTTGAGCTTGGTGTGTCAAAATTCGCCAAAAAACCGAGCATAACTCAGGTGCTGTGTCACTTTGAGAAAAAAAAAAACATAATTTCGCAATATTTATAGTTTAAATAGCAAAAATGTATAATTGTAATATATAACTGTATTTAATAAACCAAAAACTAATTATTTAACATACTTGCTTGGTGACTTCTTTGTTCATCTGTCAGTCAGTTTCTTTTGTTGGTCTTGATATTATTTAACTTGTGGGGGGTGCAGTGAACTAAGATAAGTGACGGGGAGGGGGAATTCTTTAACTAACCTGCCTATTAGTGACTTTTTTGTTGCTGAATTTCATTGGCTAAATCTTCAATTGAAGGTTGGTATTTTGTACACTTCAAGCCCAAGCAAGTGCTTCTACCTTCATTTATCAATGTTTCTTTTGTTGGTTTTGATATTATTTAATGCTGAGAATAAGGTCTCAGAAAAGTATGTAGAGGGAAAAATTGTGAGTAAAGCCATTGCTATATTTTTCAGGGTGCTAAAAGTGTCTGGTAATCAGTTCCAGGCACTCCAAATTTCCTGTTCGTAGTGGCACGCCTCTTGATTCTCCAAGTGGCACCTTTCCAGATTCTCAAGCTTTGACCTCAAGTCGACAAACACATGAGCCCAGATGCTGTCTTGAAATTCTGCAAGTTGCATCTTATGTAAATTAAGATGGCAGCCACTATTTCTAATGCTGGGAAACGGCACCCATAGCACAGGCCCTCGCCTCTCCCAGCCTCCCCCTCACTTATCTCAGTAATGATGGTCAATTAGAAATCCACGACACCCCAGAACAGTAGATTGGATGATGGTTGCTGTGATTATGTGGTTTCTGGTAATGGCGATCACAGGGCCCCCAAAGATGCGTCGTCCCCCCCATTCCGCTGCTCCCTGTTCCGCCGGCCAGAAGTGAGGTCAAAGATCCCCTAACGGCCTAACCGGAAGTCCCAGAACTACACGCTCTGGCCGGAGTTCTGTTGTTTTGGCCTACAGACCTCCAGTACAGAGTGTCTGCACTACAGGAAGTGTTTTATCCTCGGCTACTGCACCTGGCCGGGCAGGAGCGAGAATGAAACGTCCTTCTCAGTAGGTGGCCGCATGCGGCTGCGTGTCATTGAAAATGGCTACACGTGTCAGTGCTGACATGCGTGTCATAGGTTTGTCATCACGGTCCTAAGGGGTCCACCTTTATGGGATGGGATACTACGCAGCAGTAAAACAAAGAGCAGGCTGCAAATTCATGCAGTAATATGGGTGAATCTCAGAGACACAATGATGAGAATAAGAAGCCAAATGTAAAATAAAAAAAAAAGTCCCTTTTATATGAAGTTCAAGAACATCTAACACTTATAGAAGTCAGAATGGTGGTTATCTCTGGGTAAGTGGGTACTGAGTTAGAAGGAGCACAAGGGAAACTTCTGGGGTGCTAAAAATGTTATAGCAGGTGCTCTGCATAGTTGTTATAAGGAAAGACAAAGACTGGTTGTTGCTTACGGTTCCTAAAAGGCCACCCCACTCCCCGCAAAGCTGCATCAAAAAGCACCAAGGCTCAGTCAGAAGAGAGGAGCTGGGGGGAGCATGGACCACAGCCTGCTTCACTATCTTCCCAGGAAGGAATGAGAGACCGGGTGACTAGTTTGGGATTGGATCACTGGAAGCACTACAGCAGGCTCTAGGCTGTTTGGGCGGCACCCGCCTGTCCAATACCTGGCCCTGGTGTGATCTGGGCAGGGAGATAGTATCCGGACTGCTGGAGTCTGATGAGAAAAGACAGATGGTTGTATGGCCATGGGGCTGGTAGGCTTGCACGTCGAGGTCAGGCTTGCAGACAAGCTGTTTACTGTCTCCAGGAATTAGCTAACCCTGGGAGGGGCAATCCCTCCCTCTCTGGATCTGCAAGGTCCCAAGATGTTAGCATCATAAAATATAGAAGATTAAAAATATGATTAACGCATGGGGTCTCAAAAAATGACAGTCTGCCCTTGAAGAGCTCACAGACCTAAAACAAGCCATTAGAGTAGAGTTTGATACCACAATGACCAGTCACCTTTGGGAATATCTGCCCAGTTCACAGCCTGCTACTATTGGAAAATATACCCCAAATCTAAAGGAGTTAGCCAGGTTTGTAGTTCATGATACCACCATCCCCTACCCCCAGCCATGGCTAGTTGGACCAAAGTGAACACCTGGTCCAAAGCTCAGCCAATCAAATGTCCTCTCCCACTAATTTGGAACTAAAAGTCAGAGATGACTGACTTGTGTAGGTGGGGACTGTACCCAGGATCAGGAGACAGCCTTACTTCATCATATAGACCTTGAACCCTGGGGAGATTGTAAGAAATATGAATGCCAGTATCCAAACTGGGACCACTTATACAAGAGTCTCAGGGTGGGGCCCAGGTGTCAGAGCCCCTGTTCCCAGCCTGACTCACCCCAACACCCATCGAAACTGAACTGTTTGTGCTCCAGGCCTTCCGAGAGCACCACTGTATTAACGTGACATGGGACTGCGCTGTCATTTGCGTGGCTGCTCTACACATCATGGACTTGCGGGGCATTGCAGTGCAGAACTGGGAGGATCTTTAATCATCGTTCTCCCAATGAGCTTCTGATAAAATGAACGTCCATCAAAGGAAGATGTGTGGTACACCCAGAAAGTCAGTACATCAGGACGTATTTTTAGAGAGGGAAATGAATGGGAGGAAAGACGAAGTTTCTGCTCTGGAGGAATCTCGAATGAGGCTGCAGAAGGGAGTTAGATGTCGATGTCTGTATGCACACATGGAAACACCCCCCACATGTGCAGGTTGTTTGATTGACAGTAGGAAACCAAGTATAATGCATGATGAGCAAATAGAACTTCATATGATCCTAAAGGAAAGATCACTCTGGGCCGGCTGAACCAGGAAGACTCCCTGGAGGTGGAGGATTTAACTTAGACTTTTGAGAAAATGTGGATTTTCAAAAAGGTGAAGAAGGCAAGCAGCCCACTGCAGGCCCACAGACCAGGATAACCAGCAGTGTGGGGGCTTGAAGGAGCATCTCCCCCCACATACACACACTGTGAACCCACCCCTGGGTGTTCTCAGGCGTCTCCCTGAACAGGAGTGGCTCCCAGCACCGCTTCTCAATCTGCACTGTCCTCTGTCCATCACTGCCCTCCAGCCCGGGGATTTGTTTTCTTCCTCCTCCCGCTCGCCTCCCCTCCCCTCCCAGGATGACTTCCTTTTCCATCAAGCAAACCAGAGACACTCGGGGACTTAAATTGTCCCTGGTCCAAACCCAAGAAAGCACAAGGACCCAGGCAGACTCTCTGACCTCTCCTAAAGCAGGTGTCAGGAGGCGAGACAGGTGATCAGAGAAGACAGGAGACCTGGCCGCACGCCTGGGCAGATGTCGCTTCACAAAGACACCTGTGTCTCGAGTAGTTCAACTCCCTGGTCAGTCACAATGGAACCGTGCGCCCCCTTCAGAATAGCTCCTCTAACGGGTAGAGACAGGCAGGCGTTTTGCTCCAGATGCGCCGCTCTTCCCAGGAGCAAATCCCTAACGGCCCAGGCTCCGGAGTGAGTGTAAAACCCAGTCACTCCAGAGAAGGCGTCCTTCCTCTGTCTCACCCCTCCTCAGCTTGAGAAGAACAGCCACCGTCACGAGAGCCAGCCGGCCTCCTCTGGCCGCCCACCAGCCAGCCCCTCACCTTCCCTGTCCCCACCTCTACCTGGACCCCTCATTCCTTAGATGCAGTTGACTCTTGAGTTTTTAGCCTAAAATCTTCAAATAATCACCTGGCCCTCTAAACCCTTCAAACCCACAGCCTTCAGTAGGACTTTTGGGTCAGGAGTGTCCCCTTTCCTTGCCCTTGGGAGAGCTCAGATTTCTACACATCCACTTCTCCTTTAAAAATATCCCTTCCCTCTGGGGTGGGGGCTGGGTGAAAAAGGTAAAAGGATTAAGCAAGGGGAAAAAGCTCATAGACACAGACTGTGGTTGTGATTAAAGGAGGGAGGGGGTGGGGGAGGTAGGAGAGGGTGAAGGGGGATAAAAGGTGATGGAAGGAGACTTGACTTGGGGTGGGGAACACACCACAGTGTACAGACCATGTGTTATGGAGTTGTACACCTGAAACCTATGTAACTTTATTAACCAATGTCACCCCAATAAATTTAATTTTTTTAAAATCCCTTCCCTCATTTAGTTTGGGCATAGAATAACATCTGGGGACAAATGTCTCTGGGTCCCCTTCATCACGATGCTGGGTTCCCTGTCTGTGCGATGCAGGGTGGACCCTGACCTCTCTCCAAGGGCACCCCCCCAATCCTGTGTATGGGCTTTTTCCACGATGGCAGCTTATTTGCAGCCGTAGACTTTCCGCTGCACTGGCTCTGCACCTTTCTGCTGCTGTGGACCATTTTCTGGGCCACTGGGGAGTGTAAATGCTCCTCACATGCATTTTTGAAAGACTTTGGAAACCTCTGCATAAATCAGTAGAAGTTCATTTCTGGTTTTAGAATATTCTGGATAATTTATTTGGTGTCAAGGATCCCGAGAGCGGAGCCCTCACTTTCCAACCGAGGCCTGCAGGGCTCCGCTCATTTCCCTGGCATGTTTGTTTTGGTTTGCCCTGAAATGCTAGCTAGCCACAAGGAGACCTTTATCATTATTCCAAATAGATTTTTCCCCTTTCTAATGACATACTCTGTGGAGGTTTGACACAGCGCCAGGGCTTCTTCCCCTTTTAAAAAACCAGCAGCTAACCTAGAGCTCTTCCTCCCGGAGCCAGCCTCGCCCTCCAGGCTCTCAGATTTCATCTTGGGTGCTGTCCTGCCTGAGTCTCAACAGCACCTGCCAGCAGCCAGACCGCCTCCCCGCGACTTCCTGCTGCCCCTGATTAGGGGGGCACAACATCTTCCACCTAACCGTCTGCAGATTGGGCATGGCTGACACTCCTGGCCGGGGCTGTCCTCCCAAGAAAGGCCGGAGAAAGGTACTGCTGACATTTTTAGCGATTTGATTTGCACAATGAGGATCGTGCCACCTCCAGCCACCAAGCTTTCTGATATCCTTCCGGGCTCTGGATTGAGATTCAGATGTGCTGCATTCAGTGCTTTTTGCTCTCTCAGGATGTCCTTTACCCCAAATCACATGATCAAGCCTTAAACTCCTGTCTTCCGAGGACAATCAGGATGACACCTTTCGTGTTTGTGCTTGATTTTATGGCCTTGTGATCTTGTGCCCTTTGGAGTTCAAAGGTCACATCAGGCAGCAGGCAGGGAGGTTTTTGATGTAACCTCTGCACCTCTGAAAACAAAAGGACAGAGGCCCCCAGGGACAATCCATCTAGAGATTGTCATGAAAAGGATGCAACTCAATCAGCCCAGCACATGCAAATCGCAGAACATTTTTATGGAACGCCCTGCTAAATCCGAACATGCAGCTAGAAGAAGGGACACAAACCCCATGGTCCTGGTACATAAATCAGAGCTGGAGGGAAGCAAAGTGGTGAGTTTATAACCGGCTCAGAATGGAAGGATTTGCAAGACGTGATTTATAAATTGGTTCCCTCCCCTCCTCCTGCCTCCGTCCACACACAGGCACACACACAGGTCAATATCAGGGCATCATTTGAAAATCAAGCATTTTCCTTTCCCAAGGTTTGCCCAGTGGCTATGGCAGGCATGGATAGATGTGTGAGGCCCACCAAAAGCCAAGTGCTTTCCCTGTGGCCACCAGAACCATCCTTAGAGACAAGCTGAAAGTCAGTGGAGCAGGGAGCTGATAAAAAAGACGAGGACTTGTCAAATAGGTGAAAGGTTGGCCCCACAAAGCAGGTCACATTCTGCAGAACAGATGTCACCTCCCATACTGCACAGATCGTCCCTCAACGGTCCTTAATGTGTGGCACACATGCCCCCAGGCAAAGGTCAGGCTAATTTCTGAATTGATGAGAAATACTATTCAAATTGTTAAGGAGCTAGGCAGGAGATGCTCCTGTTTTTCATGACCATTGAAGTTTTATTTCTTTTAAAAAATATCCAGGTGTGTGTTTCTAGCTTAGTGAGATAAGAAGCTGATGTTCGGAAACAGATCTTGAGAACTTTGCCAGATAAGTTTGTACGAGTGAAAGTTCTGTTCAGAGACCTGACCATGGGGAGAAAAAAATAGATGTGCCTTACTCTTTTAAGCAAAGATTCTGTTTGCAAATATACTGTGTCCTCATCTACGCTGAAACTGAAAAACAGTGTGGGAGCATCCAGACACTCATCACAGACTTCGTTTGAAAAAATTTCTCTCTGCCGTCTCATCCAGACACCTGCTTTCCTTTTAACCGTGACTCAAATTGTAATTTCACTGGGAGGTATGTATAAATGTATTTTTAACTCTATCAGATCAGTACAGCACAACTAGGTTTAATAAAAATGTGTCTTGAACAGTGGCACTCAAGAGCAAGTTCAGAGGAAATAAGAATCTAGAAAGAAAGACTCCTGGTCTTAGACTTGGAAGATCAATGCTGAATGACCTTGAACAGGTCACTTCACCTCTCTGAGCTTCAGTTTCTTCATCCATAGATTCAGATTGTCCTTGTGCTTTCTGAATACCTGCTCTGCACAGGCGCTGCCTGGGGGCCGAATAATCTTTAACTTCTCATGATTTCTGGTTTCTGGACAATCTTATATAGATGCAAGAGAATTGATTAAATAGCTGGTCCTCTATCCCTATTCTTTCTTTCATTTTTTAAAATCTTTTTTTAATGTTTATTGTATTGATTTAGAGAAAGAGAGGAAGAGAGAGAGAGAGAGAGAGAGAGAGAGAGAGAGAGAGGAACATTGATCTGTTCCTGTTTGTGCCCTGACCGGGGATTGAACTAGCAACCTCTGTGCTTCCAGACAATGCTCCAACCAACCGAGCTATCCAGCCAGGGCTATTCTTCTTTTTTAAAAATTTTTAAATGATACCTTCAGTTCATATAGGCAGATCTGTTTATTTTTTATTTCCTTCTCCCCACCAACCTCCCCTTAGGCAACCATCAGCTTGCCTTCTATGGGTCTGTCTCCATTTTGCTGGGGCTTTTTTACTTGTTGCTGTTCATTTGTTAGATTCCACAGATAAGTCAATCTTACTTAATAAATTCCACATGTAAGTGAATCTAACTTATTAAAGAGTCCACATATAAGTGAAATCATATGATATTTTTCTTTCTCTGTCTGACATATTTTATTTAGCATAATACCTTCTGGGTCCATCCATGACACAATGACAAGGTTTCATTTCTTTTCATTGCCTATTAATACTATTCCACAGTATATATGCTACACATCTTCTTTATCCATTCATCTACTGACGGATATCTAGGTTGCTTCCTTATCTCAGGACCGTGGTCCCCACCTCTCTCTAACACTGGGAGAGTGGCATCTAGCCACAGCTTGCTAGAGACCAATCGAGACAACACTTGAGAAGCAAGCACACTGATCAGGGCCATCGCCCACGGTGTAGCCACCAGAATGGGCTGTGAATTGAGAAACGGGGCCTGAGTCCTGACCGGTCCCAACGAGCCACGAGAGCTAGGAGTGCCCCCCTCCCTGGGTGTCTCTGAGTGTATAAGGAGGCACTGACCTGGCACACCGGCCCATAGCCTTCCAGCCACATGGCCTCGCACCAGAAGCTGGAGGAGCAGGAAGGTCCTCCACTCAAGCCTTCAGAGGTGAGGGGACACGGCCCTGCCAACTCCTCGAGTTTGGGCTTCTGGCATCCAGACTATGAAAGAATACATTTCTGGGTTGGTTTGTTTTTTAATTTTTAAGTGTGTTTTATTGATTTGAGAGAGAGAAAGAAAGAAAGAGAAAGAGAGAGAAACATCAATTTGTTGTTTTGCTTCTTTACATTCATTGGGTGATTCTTGTATGTGCCCTTCCTGGAGAGCAAACCCACATCGTTGGCATATCTGGTAACACTCTAATCAACTGAGCTACGTGGCTAGGGCTACATTTTTGAGAGAGAGGAAAAGGGAGAGAGAGAAAGTGGGGTGGGGGGAGAGAGGAGGCACAGGAAGCATCAACTCCCATGTGTGCCTTGACCAGGCAAGCCCAGGGTTTTGAACCAGCAACCTCAGCATTCCAGTCTGATGCTTTATCCACTGTGCCACCACAGGTCAGGCTACATTTTCATATATTTTTTAGGCCACCTGTTTGTGGTATTTGCTACAGCAGCTCTCAGGAACCAAAGCACAGTGGGAGAAGGGTTTTTTTTTAGAAGAGTCGTGTTCCTTTTGGAAAGGTGTGGCTCCAGAGGGAACGACCCCCCTCTGTCTGCTGCATCCTAGCTCTCACCAGGCCTGCGGAGTCGGTCACTTAGGCTTCTGAGGCCAAAGCAGTAGGTTCTGTAAAACCGAAATCTCCACGCCCCTAGAAAGCACAGGAGCTGAACAGCCACCTTGTCAGTCAGCACCAACCACCAGCCTGCACCCTAGCCTGCCATCCTCACGCTCTTCACCATTATAGAGCTTCCAGTGATGTTTTCTGGACTATTACTCCACTGCCTTTTGCCTAACAGAACCTGCTCCTTTCTCTGAGTAGGACTTGGCCATTGAACCCAGGCATGTTCTAGCCTGAGTCCAAAATCTAGATTGACAAATTAGCAGGGTGAGAGGGGTTAGAGAAAGGTTCTTACCTGCGGTGAAGGTTTCCTTTAGATACTACTCCTCCCGATGGTATATTAAATGTCGTTAGATTTACAAGACTTCTATTTCCGTGGACATGTTCAGGAACATGCCTCTCGTGGGAAGCATGGTCCATGGTATACATTGCCTGTGGAACCCTCATTATGAGACAAAGGACAGAGGAGCTGGCCCTCCGAACAGGCTGGCTCTGGGACAGCACATACCCTGGTGTGACTGAATGTCCTGCCTCACTTCATCACTGATGGATTGAATCATCCTTCCCTGTACCTATTGTTGTCTACAAATGGGAGGGACCACCTACCCCACATGAAGGCAGGTTAAAAAAGGAATGACTTTTTAAGCTGTGTGCTGTGGACAGAGATGTTCTTTTGATTGTCATCAGGACATTATATTCCAGCCTTTTCCCAGCCTTTTTCAGATGTAATACAGGTCAGATCCTGCTTTGTCCCTGCTGCTCCGAGGAGCCCTGCTCTAGGTGGTCAGAGGGGAGCTGCCTGGGGAATCTGGTCCCCTCAGGCCACACCCAGACACCCAAGGCCTGAGGGACCAATGGAGGGTCTGGCCACCTCAGGCCACACCCAGACACCCAAGGCCTGAGGGACCAATCAGCAACCAGAACACCAAAAACCTGACTAAGCACAGGAGTCAGGCTCTCTCTGCCTTACATGTGCTATTTTTTATATCTATTCAATATTTAATAAGCCCAATTTTAAAAAAATAATGGAGTCTCAATCCTCAGAAGCAAATCATGGAACGATGGGAATAGTTGAAGATGCCTCCAAAGCAGATAAAAGGAGAGTAGAGATTTTAAAAAAAACAATAGAAGCTTATGCTGAGATTTTTGATAAAATGAAATCACCATGATAATAATTCACTGGGACTCTGCTTGAATCATGCCGAGAATTAACTACTGTCCCTGGACACTGGGGAATCCTTGTGGAAATATAGTTTCAGGAATGCGTATATAAAAGCCCAACTTCCCTTCACTTTCAGAATAAAGACTTCTTTACTCCAGCCTCCAACTACCCCAGCCTTCAGGGGCATGCACGCATGTGCACGCATGCACACACACGCACAATGAACCAAGAAAGGGAGTAGTAATGAGAGCCCACTAATGGATTGGCCTGAGTATGGAACAACATCCCATCACCGTTCTAGAAAATAATCAATCAAGCACTTAATTTTAAACATAAAAGTAAGCTGCCATGAGACTGTTAATAGATAATCAAATAAATTAACAATTGTAGGTGGGATGTGAAACCAGGTCAGCTCTCTCTCTCCACCTAGCCGGAGCCCACGCATACATACAAAGGGTGTTCCCAGCTTGGCACTAGATCTCACACTGTTTCAAAGTGGGAAATCTTCTTTTAGCCAATATCCCCTCTCAGCAGGCTCCTCACTTCAGGGAATTGTCCTTTGTGCGTCTTCCATAAATTTTATAACACTGTTACTTTAAAATATTGATGAGCAACTTGGCCTTGGCCCAGGCCCGCAGTAGGCTACTGTGGACATGAAAACCTTCAGGAGAATAGAAGCAGGGAGAACCACATTCCCTGCTGACCTTTTTTAAAGGGACAGTGTGCAAATGCAGCGGTCACCTGCGCTGGAAGCCTCCCTGGCTCTGATGGACGGCTCTGCCCTCGGGGAGCCAGCTCAAAGCCATGCGAGGACAAGGAGGGGTGGGGGCACACACAGGCCAGCGCTCAGGCACCTGCAGGCCCGGAGGGTAAGTGAAACCCACACATAATCCCCCAAGCTGTTTTCACCTGAAACTCGATTTTCTCCCACCATTCAAACTCTTTGCGAAGTTATTGATGAATAAGGATTGACATCTTTATCGTCTGGCTCTCCCACCTCTACCCGTGGCCCACTCGGGGCAAGGGACCAAAAGTAAGGAACATAAAAGGTAGGACTAGAGAATTGGTCCCTGGTTCCTGCAGGCTCTGTGCGCTCGGAACTTCTAATAAAACATCCATTCTGCCATCACACTTTGGTCATAATACCCCTGAAGAAACAACACAGTGAAATTCTACCTCCTAAATAAAATCACCACTGAAAACAATACAGCAGAAGTCTGCTGAACAAGTGAGTAACACAAGTCAGTCATAGCTGCCATTTATTGCGCCTTTTACACACACATACAAGCACTGTACGAGATAGATGCATTATATGCATTATGCATGTGGTCCCATTTAATTCTTTTTAAAAACTCTGCAAAAAATATCCTTTGTGGCAGAAAATCCACTTCTAAAGATTTTTCCTATGGAAATGACTAAGGATACACACAAAGACTTTTATTTTTGGTCTACAAGGATGTCCATCAAACACGAGCACGCGATGCTGACCAGCCTCTGAGGCTCTGAGAGCAGCCAGCTGGGTCCTTTCTTTGGTTTCCCCCACAAGTGCTTAGATTCTCCAGGATTCTGCTCAAGACAGGAACTGGGGCAAGAGAACATTCCAGAATACACGGTAAGCAGAGTCTCTGACAAAAAGGAGAGCCACTGGTGTGACGGAGCTGGCTTGCGCGGGCTCGGGAAAGTGGATGCCTGGAACCTCTGCCCAGCTCTGCCACCTGCGACACCACAAAGGGAGCTTGGTATCGGCCGTGGGGGAGTATTTCTACCATGGAAGTCAGCAAGCACTATAAGTCAGGGCCCCTTTCCTCCCAGAGATCCAGCTGTTAAACAGTTACCAGCACACCACCGCATAACCTCAGCACCAGAAGAAATCCATAGATTGAAATGAGGGTCAACCTGCCCTGACCTTTGCTTTAAACAGGATTAGGCCTGCATAGACTAAAGCAGGAGGTGGGTGTTGTTTGAAAACAACTGTTTCAATATTTACAAACTTTGATGGTTTGCCTTCTCTTCCCCCTCCTTGCTGCGTCTTCTTCAGAGTCAAAGGAAGACCATCCAGTGCTTTTCTTTCTATGCCGGATGGGCCTAGACGATGACTAGAACAGGAGCATCCTGCCTGCCCAGTAGGTGCCGTGTGGACGTTGGATACCTGCACGGCCTGGGCCCTGCGCCTCCCCGCGGAGTCCCTGGGGGTGGCGCTGGTGTGCCTGCTCTGGGTCCCAGCCCTTGGGCCACCTCCACTGAGGTGAACCACCTCTGCTCGCTCTGCACTTGAGGACCACTCGGCTGGATGCGAAACTTATCAGGAGTTAGTTCAGCCCACGTGGGCAGAAATAAACAGGCAGAAGCCCTGGGCGGCCCACAGCCTTCCTCCCGGGGAACCCATTTCAGTTTTTTTGAGGAGTGACTGTAACCAAGCTGCCACATACCGTCGAAATGCTACCTTGTGTTGCTCAGCTACAATCACATGCGGGAAGGGACAGGCGGAGATCAGGCAGGAAAGGCAGGGCTAACCATTCCTGTCAGCTATCCCTGCTGGTACTTGGCCTTAGAGCAGGGGTCTCAAACTCGCGGCCCGCCGAACAATTTTGTGCGGCCCGCAGACTAATCCACGAAGTTCAAAATATTTTGGATAAAATTAAGTAAGCCTAGGGGCCTACTTGTATTTTTCATTTCTCTAGCATCCTAGCTAGATATTAGCTTAGTTAACAGCAGTTGTGATGCGAACTACAGTTTCTGGTTGTTTTGTGACACTGAGTAAACTGCATGTACGATTGTGCTTGTTGTACTGATTTTTTTTTTTTGTTTTCAACTGCAGTGAGAAAAGTGTTGCATAACAGTTGCCTTTTGTAGACCTAGTGCGGCCCGCCGAAGGGCTGTGATCTTGCTCTGCGGCCCACGTGCTGAGTTTGAGACCCCTGCCTTAGAGGGATATGGAAGGGATCGGCATAAAACCCTGAAGATATCCTAAGTTCCCGAGGATCAAAGGATTGAGGCAAAGGATAACATGGGCCAGGAAACGAAAGGAAGAAGCTGCGCAGAAGCATGGAGCCGCGGCAGAGCTCAGCTGGGCATGGGTAGGTCTGAGCAGGCATGTGGCTGCATGGAGGAGGTGTCTCTACTGCTTTGCTGCAGGAAAAATAGGAACCGTGGGACCAGCAGTGACGACCATGGGCTGAGAGGGTTGCTCGGGTTCGGCGAGGACAACGGACGGCATGCTGGGGGTCAGCTCTGAGCGTAGTGCGCGACCTCATTCTTTCTGGCTGTCAAGGTGTCATATGGTATGGCCCATAAGAAAAATAGATGTGATGAAACCACCCCTGTGGAGCAAGAGCAGGTGCTCAGAGAACCAGCGCCGATCTTCAGAGGGATGAGTCATGGCCCCTGAACTGGCGCATGTGGTTTTCATTGTGACAATTCTCTGGCCGAGTGAGGCAAGCAGTGAGAGACAACACCACTCTTGAGACCTCTGCCATCCAAGAGTTCTTCTCAGGGATGTTGTCAGTCCAGCAGGGCCGTGGGATTTTGTTGGGGACAATTGAAATCGTACTAAAAAGACTGAAATATCTAGTCATCGTGGGGTAGTCCTCCGCTGCAAATCAGCGGTTCTCAACCTGTGGGTCGCGACTCTGGTGGGAGTTGAACGACCAAAACACAGGGGTCGCCTAAAGCCATCAGAAAATACATATTTCCAATGGCTTTAGCCGCTGAGAAGCCACACTACCATCTCCACAGCGCTATTCAGGTGGAACACACGCAGTTATGGACGTGCATTCCAAACTGAATGCCTGCGGTCATGCGCAGACGTGATTGCATCATCCGTCTGGGGCCTAAGGGGCGGGGGAAGCAGGGGAACGCTCCACAGTCCATAGCAGCGCATTACGTGTGTCCGGCGCTTGCTGACGTCATCAGTGGGCGGGTGCAACAAGCCCCGGAGGACAGAAGCCTAGGAGAAGGAGAGGCAAGAGGCAGAGAGCCAAGAGAGCCTGCGAGACGGCCTGCTGGTGTAAAAAAGGTTAATAATGTAAAAACAGTACTCACACCATACACACAATACTGTGTAAGTGTAAGGTGCTTTGTGTGTAATCATTGCACAGTACACAAAGCAGCTTACACTTACACAAAGCACCATACATTTACACAGTGTGAACTACATCGGTCTTATACTATAAGAGACCACTATAAGATGTAGTTCACACTGTTCCCCAATGTATAATTATCTCCCATATCTCCCACTACTTTCCCATATTCTGAATGAGGAAACTGCTGAAATCAGCGGTTTCAGCATTGAATCCACCTATTGATTTCATTGGGAGTGCGGCGGATTTTGTGGAAGAGAGCTCCCGAGAATCTCGGGTTACCACACAATCCGCCGCAGCCTCCTTTTGATTTCAATAAGAGGCAGAGAAATGACAGTTTCTGACACATTTCTTCCTCTCCTATTCAAGTCAATGGGAGGCCGCAGCAGATTCCGCTCAAATATAGAGCATGCTGCTTAATTTTTTCCACGCTAGAACTTTTCCTAGAGCAGAAAAATTCCAAAGGTGGAATCTGCCACCCCCCATAGACTTCTATAGGAGGCAGATCTTTTACACTGCAGAATCCGCACAGCAGATTGCTCAGTGTGAGGCCTCTTTCAGTCTATTGGGGGTGGCGGATTCCACCTTTGGAATTTTTCTGCTCTAGGAAAAGTTCTAGCGTGGAAAAAATTAAGCAGCATGCTCTATATTTGAGCGGAATCTGCTGCGGCCTCCCATTGACTTGAATAGGAGAGGAAGAAATGTGTCAGAACTGCACTTCTGCCGTACAGGGGATCTCTCTTCTGTAGAATCCACGGGTCTCCCATTGAAGTAAATGAGATGTGGATTCCACCGCAGAAACCGCTGCCGTATAGTGTGAAAGAGCCCTGAAAGATACCATGCTGTGCAGAAACTGCAGTGTATCCTATGACGTAGTTCACACTGTTCTATATAGAAAACTTGCCACTAATCTGGAAAAAACAGATCCATTAGTTAAGCAGCTATTTACGGAATGGTAGCTTCAATACACTAGGTAAGGAGGTCCATTAGTAATAAATATTTCTCAATATATAATTAAATATCGTTTTTGTGATTAATCACTATGTTTAAATTTTGTTTGATTTGTAGCAATGAGAATACATAATGCATATCAGGTATTTACATTCCGAATCATAACTGTAGCAAAATTACAGTTATGAAGTAGCCACCAAAATTATTTTTTGGTTTGGGGTCACCGCAACCTGAGGAACTGTATTGCGGGGTCACGGCATTAGAAAGGTTGAGAACCACTGACCTAGAGAGAGAGCTACCTCTCCCTGCAGTGAGACTGGAGAACAGTACGTGCGTCTCCCCATCACCCCAGCAAGGCTCCCTCTTAGGCAACAGTGTGCTGGGGAGTGGTCACAACCAGTTCTCTGACAAAAAACTCCTGAGCATGTATGTGTGAGCCCATGTTTGCTATAAACGTTACCTGCATAGAAGAGGTAGAAAACGCAATTCACAAACAATAATAAAACACACGACACTCTTTACTAGAAATCCCATCCAGGCAGCTGATTCTCAGAGAATGTATTGTTGATTTTCACCAAGTTCTTGTATTTGTAGCCAATCGATGGTTGCAACTGATCAACCATATAGTCCTGACATGAACGTTGACATTAATGAGTAATGCATTAACATAATGCAAATGTGAAATAATGTCTTTGTATGTGGAAACTTCACCTGGGTAAATGGATAATACTTTTCAAATGATTGAAGAATATTTCCTCGAGTTTTTGTGCAATTCATAATGTAATAGCTATAGACACAATTCTCAATTTCCATTATTAACATTTTTTCTCCATTACTTTCTTAAGTCCAGAGAATCAACAAAACAATCAAGTCCTTATCTTTGGTATCCACTGATTTCCAGTGTGACTAGTCCTACGGCAGCCAATTTCAAGCCATCAGTATGATGTTACTAAACAAAGTTGGAAAGGGTTACAGTAGCTGATCATTAAATATTGTTTCCACCATATAGGGACAATAACATAGATAACCTCTAGAGCAGAGATAATAAAATATAAAACATTGTAAAGACAATGAAATATAGTAAAATAATTGGGAAGTGGTGAAGTTTGAGTATCTATTACCTTTGTTTTTAATAAAATTTAATTGCAAGTTATAGAATTTTGAATGATTGTTGTGTCTAACAATCTGAACCTTGAACAATCAGCTCTCATGAGCCAGCTCACCCCTGCTGGTATCCTTGTGCAGCCAGCCACTGGGTCCCCTATATACATAACTCTTTAAATATGGAAAAGATGAAAGTGCAGAACACTTTATGAATTCTGAGAGTAAAATCTGTTATTTCTTAGCATCTGGGGAAAGTAAACCTTTGACCCACAGGGTGGACAGGAAGAAGAAAGGTTGGCTGGTGTGATCTCATTTCCGAAGCTGCCAGTAAGACCACACGCCTGGAACATCTGAGTGACAGCCATCAAACACCCAGAAACAGGACCCAATTCCTGCCCAAGGGCTCATAACAGAGGCTCAACCCCGGGTTTTTTCCAAAAATGTTTTTGAATTCCAGCATCCATCTTAATGGCTTACTGTGGACTAGTTAAGCCAGGAGTTGCTATACTAAAAATAGAAGCTAATGATTCCAGCTGAAAGCAACTAAGCTGGTACTATCAAAATATATTTATTGTAAGAAACCGATGATCAGGGGGCGCATTTGTTTTTCACTTCCTCTTCCCTGTGGAAAGGCTTAATCGGATTCCCACATCAAAAGTAAACGCATTTCTTCCTCTCCTGAGCCCCTACAATACTATGAATGTGTTCCCCAGAAGGCTCCCCCTTCCCAGGGAGCAGCTAAGACTCATCTCCCACAAGGGACAGCGGCCCCACAAAGGGTACCATGCACTATTGCTCCCTGCATCAGTGCTATTCGGCAAATACCAGCAGCAGCAACTTATTTCTCGAGCACCGCTGGGACCCATCACCCGACTCGGTGCCACAGTGGAGCTTGGCACACTTGATACTTTCCGAAATAAGTGGTGCACTTTTTAAAAGAAGCACAATGTCTAAGGCAAAAATCATATCAGAGCCATAGCACACAACTGGCTTGCTTGAAGAAATCTAGTAAAAAAAGAAAGAAAAAGAGAAAGGGAGAGAGAGAGAGAAAGAGAGAAAGAGAGAAGTTCTCTAGTGCCACTATTTGATGAAAAATGAGACATGAAACTTCAATATGCTGATTACATGATGGGATATTTTAACTGGCAATCACTCAAGCAGAATTCAGCTTTCCTGGGCCATCTGATATTCAGATTTGAATCCATTTGATGTATGTTCTCTGAACCCTCATGATGCATTGCTATAAAACGAAATTTTAGTGTCTCAAAAAGGCCACTTGGATCGAAGAAGTTACTGAAGGGGCTTCTTACAAAAAGAAAAATCTCAATTATTGGGCAGTAAGAACAACAGTCCTTGGAATGACATTTACAAAGCCCTTCTGGGGCATGACCTTGATGAAATGTTTTTAATTTTATAAC
This sequence comes from Saccopteryx bilineata, assembly GCF_036850765.1. Lineage (NCBI taxonomy): Eukaryota > Metazoa > Chordata > Mammalia > Chiroptera > Emballonuridae > Saccopteryx > Saccopteryx bilineata. The sequence continues at coordinate 14,247,673 of NC_089500.1, read as the reverse complement.
TCATGAAAGAAACGGTTAGCTTTCAGCCTCCTCTGAGGACTGGCCATATTGCTAGTTAGACTAAGAAGCTGAATGGTTTTAATGGAGGGCACTGATTTTAGTGTCAGCGCAGAATTTTTCTTTCCTAGCTTGTGACCCCTCAATGGGTTTTTCACTCCCACCGGATGCTGGGAAGCCTGTTCCTAACGCCACCATCAGGATTCTGCCAGAGGGTGTCTTGCCCGCTAGGTTAAGAGCTCGGAGACGTGGTCCTGAAGATGCTGTCAGAGGCTCCGGGCTAACACACCCGTGCGTGCACGTGCACACATGCACACAGACGTCAGCTTTCTCTTGTGGTCATCAGCTCTCCATTCAGCTACAGCTAGAGGGCCCCCTGCCATCCCTCACACCCAGCCCAGATGGATGAGGGACACAGAACTCCGAAGACGCAGACCCTTGTGCTTACCCACACTCGGGAGGGTGCAGGTCTTCTTGCTGCCCCTACTCCGTGGTGTGGGCTCACTAGTGTAATGACATGTTTAAATTTGGATAAACACAATGGCATCAGGTTAAGCACACACTCCTGCATACCGTAAGTCAAGGTTTCTTGAATTAAATGCCCACTCAATGAGAATAGATTAGCTGAGGGGGAAAAAAATGCAGCAACTTCACTCTGAGATTAATACCACCAAATCAGTATATTTTCCCCCAAGAAGAAAAAATACATATACTTTTAAAGAGCAGCGAAACATGTAAATGACATAAATTTAAGGTTGTTAATATAATGTACCTTCTGATAGGCTTAGTTTGGGCAACTTGGGACAGAAAATCCACTTTCTCTTCATACCTACATCGCCATTATTGCCTAAATAATTTCAGCCAGAAGGAAAGATTTAACGAAATCCTGGAGGAAAGTTACATTCTGGACATGGGATTACCTGAGTGAGGATGTGAACTCCAAGGGAAAGTCATGGATTTTTACTACTCGGTCACCAACACGTCACTGATCCACGTTTAAAAGGGCATTCTAACAAGTGTCATTTCTGCTGACATGAAGCAAATTTTCTTTACATGCAAGAATTTCTTTTCATCTTAAGAAGGTAAGGAGCTCCAGAATGCAAATTCTGCAGTTCATTCCTTCTGTGCTGCACATATGGGGACTTGTACCTTCTGTTGCCCAGGGAGCTGAGCCGCCCCATCACCCAAGCTCCTGGGACTTTACCGTACAAGTGGGCTCTCATCAGTTCAAGCCAGGTCTGTGCCTAAGGGCAAGCCTGAAACTGCCAACAACGCCTCGCCAACGACCAGGGCAAGCATCGGTTTCAAAGTTCACAGGATAATAATTCTCAAAGCCTATTAGTTCTAAAAGACGCAGTTGCTGATATCGTCCTACCAAATGCTACCCTTGCGTGTGACCCCTACCCATCTTTGGTTACTAAGTCCAAGGTAATGCTTCTTAGAACAAGTGCCACGGGCAGTATCCCAATAAACTCCCTTAACCGCTCCCTACAAAGGCCGGCCTGGTCCTCACTCAGAATCAAGGATATTGCTCCAGACAGCTCACTGTGACTCTGGATGCTTCCTTAGCAAAGGAGGGCTTCAGACATCCTGGCAAGAGCTCTGGAATTGGAGTTTTCTGCACCATCTCCGTAATAGTATGTATTCCACTCGCAAGCAGTCCCAGTGAGGTAGGCCCTTTTCCCCAAAGGAGGGAGAAGGACCGCAAGTATAATCTGTTCAGCACCATGCCACTAACCCAGAGAATTCAACTCATGTGGGACAGAAGCTCAAAGTCTGCCTTGAACCTAATCCCCAAAAAGCTGATGGAAACAGATGAGGAAGATTCTAAAGAACTTTCTATGCCTTGTACCTTTCTCTGGAAACACAACCTATGAATAACAAAATTAACTTGAAAAATTATATAGATGATACTCAAATTTCAGAGCCCTTATCAGTGTGGGCAAACTATTAACTAAAGTAGACAGCATGGAGGGAGACTTGATGTGGGATGTGAACACACAATACAGAGTACAGAGATGTGTTGTAGAACTGTGCACCTGAAACCTGTATAATTTTGTTAACCAGTGTGACCCCAATAAAGTCCATTTAAAAATACATAAATAAAGTGGACAGCATGTTTCTTTTCTTGCATTACAAAGTAAATTGCTATTCAATAATTTTTAGATTAGTTTGTGTTTCTTTTTTTTTTGTTTTTACAGAGACAGAGAGAGAGTCAAAGAGAGGGATAGACAGGGACAGACAGACAGGAATGGAGTGATGAGAAACATCAATCATTAGTTTTTCATTGCGCATTGCGACACCTTAGTTGTTCATTGATTGCTTTCTCATATGTGCCTTGACCACGGGCCTTCAGCAGACTGAGTGACCCCTTGCTCAAGCCAGTGACCTTGGGTCCAAGCTGGTGAGCTTTTTTGCTCAAACCAGATGAGCCTGCACTCAAGCTGGCGACCTTGGGGTCTCAAACCTGGGTCCTTGGCATCCTAGTCTGACGCTCTATCCACTGCGCCACCACCTGGTCAGGCTGGATTAGTTTTGATTTAACAGAAGCATTAATCAAACTGCTTCAAACCTTAATATTGTCATATTTATTAATATAGTAAATCCGGAATATAGAAGATCTATGACTCCTCCAATACTTCCATGTTATGAACAGAATTTTAAAAAAATCAAAGAAATGCTCTTTTGAAGAACAAAGTTTTAGGGCTATGAGGGAAGACAAAGTAATCATTACAAATTCATCATGGATCCATCAGAGATTTTTTTTTAATCCATTAAAATCTAAGTATAGAAGATCAGACTCTGATCCTACATTATTTCTACATTTTTAGAACTTTTCAGTGAAATTCAAGGTTACAATGGCCTTAAAAATATCCCCAGGAAAGGAATGACAAGGAAAGACAAATATGATGGCTGATGGTTGCATTAGAGTGGTTATTTTTCTTTTCTCTATCTTCAAATTTGCTATCATGTTATAAAATTTTTGTAATAAAAAACTTATAAATCAAGAAACAATTCAAGGTTACAAAACACAATTGACGTTATAAAATAGTTCCTCAAACAAATGTGCAGAAAGGAAATATTCAACCCAGATGCAGATGAAGATGAAGCTTGAGGGGTGGGCTCACGGGGTCCTGGGAGGAGCTTTGAGCACGAATATCTTCACCAGCCTTTCTGCATAGCTGTCCTTGGAGACAGGAAGCAGGGGAGCCCATTCCCCGTGGCTCACACGTCCCCATCCAGGCACACGTGACAGATGCTGGGTTTCTTCGCGTTTACTGGCCTCGTGTGCCTGGGGAATCTCAGGGCACTTTCAGAATCTGTACTTGGTTTGGTTTTATGGTGCGGAAAGTGGGGTTCACACACGAATACCAAAATGACTATCAATGGTCACAGCACCGACAAAAGCAGCCACTTTGGGCATCCACGCCACCTCCCAGCATTCTGTAACCATTGGGCCTAGGGCAGATTAGGTAACATTTTGTTTTCAAATTATATTGCATTTACTTAACTACGTTCACTTAACAAACAACAACTCTATGCACAAGACTTATAAACAGATCTCAGTCACCCTGACAGCCCATACGGGGGACTTCCATCCCTTTGCAGGAGGGTGTGGGGGCAACAGAGCCAAGTCTGTATCTAAAATGTGTGCGTTTTGTAAGAGAGATTTTTAAAACTCATCTTGTAATAGCTTAGTGGCCATTCCAAAAGAGTAAATTCACCCAAAGAGAGACAATAAATGCTTACTATATTGGCATATAAAAATAGAAGACCCACAATGAGGATTTCAGAGTGTGTTCCTCAAGAAACCACACATCATGCCCAAATGCTGCGCGTGTACTGATGCAGCTTCCTTCCTGGATCTCGGGATACGCGTCCTCCACACTGCGGGGTCCGGAGGTTGGCATTTGCCTAATCCCGCGGGGTCCTCTAGCAGTGTCACAGCTGCTGGTTGGTGAAGAAGGATTTAGTCTCCCTGCAGACGGGATTTACACAGAGCGGACAGCTCAGAGTCAACTGCTTGGAGCAGAGCTCGTTGGACTGGATGTGTGAGTGCACCAAATCAGCCAGGGCCTGGGAGGCAACCACAAGAGGTAAAGATGCATCAAACAAAAAGTCTGCCCACCTCCCCCTCTAACCACCACCCCCCACCCCGTATACTTCCTCCTCCCATCTGTCCTGACAATCACTATGGTGTGGCGTTTCTTTCCATCTCAATTATGAATCCTTTGAACCAAATTCGAAAGTGTCTTTCTTTCCCAAGCATCCTCAGCTTAGAGAAGAGTGAAAATCGGGACTTTGGAGAATGAAAGCCGCTCGCCCCACCTGCTCAACCTCGTTGGTCTGTGAAAGGCAGATTGTAAATCAGATCTAGTGATCGGTGGGGAGAGATCAGAACATTGGGCTCTCTAAAGGAAGACAGACTGAGAGGATAAGGAATTCGATTTTATTTTTGTAATTAATTGGAACTCAAAATGTTCTAATATGTGAGAAAACCAATATTCCACGCGAGTTTCTCAGAGGATTGCTCTCCAATATGTTCTACTAAAATGCTGTAATGCTGCAGATACCTTAGAGAACAATGGATTTCCATTAAGAGATTCTGCTCTTCTGATGTTTTCCACTCCACACTGAATCAAATGAGAAAAGGGAGGAAAAACACATACACATTTTATTTTCCTTTTTTTTTTAAAGCAGCTGACTGCTACAAAACACACACGCATGCACACAATTCAGCCTTACTTCAAAAGAGTTCCCAGACTGCTCAGCAATGAAAAATATGCACGGACCGCACCATCTGCTGATGTTCACCTCTGTTACCACAGAGCAGCTCTTGGGTTCCTATTCCTCCCCTCCCCCGTGGCCTTCCCAAAGGGACTCTGTTTCCAAACCATTTTTGAGGTTGTATTTGTTGAATCCCCAACTAATTTTAATCTGCTTGCCATTCTTTTTTGTATTGTACCTTTGTAATGCACCCTTTTATAGACTCTACCTAAGCAGAATGTTGCTGTAAGTAAATCTTTAGACCTGTTTTGATTCCAAGTATCAAAAGAGGTAAATTAATTCAATGTATAACTAACCTACACTGGATCCAGTTCAGAGGTGCGATTTTAAATACATTCTTACATTCACAAAATGTAAAATAAAAATCTGGGGATTGTTTCACTCCCATCCCCACTCTCCTCTCCATGTAAGTGAGAAACCAGGGTTTGCTCAGGTGCTCGGGATCTCTCCCCTGTCCTAGAAACTGACGGTCTTTCAGACACTTCATCATGTGAGTGAGCCCGGAGGCCAGAAGACTACACGAGGAGAATGCTGAGGACTCAGCCAACACTCAGCTCTTAAAAGGGTCCGCAGCCTCAAGCTGCCTGGCGGAGTCAGGAGCAGCAAGCGCCCAGTGCGGGCACAGAGTGGTCCCCAGCACTGCTGCCGGGAGAAGTAAGGGGCCCATTTCTGTAGGGCCATCCAGGAAACTATGTCAGCACTTCAATTCCACCTCTAGGAATTTATGCTCAGAGAATGACGGGAAAAATAAAAAAGGAAATGATGTTTATTACAGAGCTGTGTAGGACAGTAAAAAATTATAAACATCTTTAATGTATACCAATTAAGAATTGGTGAAAAGTAATTACATAGATCTAATGATATCTATTGATTTAGATCCATAATATATTTTAGGGGAAAAAAAGGTTACAAAACAGTATAAATAAAATACCATTTTTGTTAAACGTGTAGAAGAATACCATTTTAATTAAAATACACACACATTTAGAGGAGAAAGGGGTCTTAATTATATCAAAATATGAACGTACTAGTCTGTACTATTTTTATTACCCCAAAACTGAAGGTTTTCTAGTTGAGGAAACATTCAAACTATTTTTTAAAGAAAGTTACTTGATTTAAACACAGTCTATTCTCCCATCAAAATACAATAAATTATAGTTAGATGATTTGCTTTATTCTCTCTATAAACTAATGCATTAGTCACTAATAATCCATGAATTACTAAGGAATGACCATAGTTTAGTAATATGAATAAATGTGAATTATCATTCAACACAAACCAAAACATGTTTTCCAAACACTCCGGTATGAACTAAATTTGTACTTACGTCCTTTTAACAAGCTCACAGTTAGCCTTGTTCATGGTGGGATACAGAAGGTATCATTAAATGAAATCCACAGACAACCCTGCAACCTTGTTTTAGCCAATTACAACTTTCCCATGAAGCCTTTATCAGAACTCTGGACCAGTAATTTAGACACCCTCCAACTTTATCAGCGCTTGACTGATGCCCAGCACGTACACAAAAACAAAACCTGCAGGGTGGGGGGGGTGCTGGCTGGAGCTGCCCTCCACCCCCGCTCGCCCCTGCCCTGCCCCTGTCACTCAGCCCAGAGAGGGTGAGGACGCCCTCTAGGCCAGGCCCCCACCAATCACACCTGGATGGCCAGAGGCAGGCGTTCTGGCAGAAGGTGAGGGGGAATGGGTTTTCTGGGTCCCCACGCTGCCACAATTCCCACAGAAACAATGCCATAAATAGAACTGAGGTTTCGGGCCGACCCTCAGAAGCCATGAGATGAGTGAACAATAGTTTTTCTCCACTCTGAGTGACAATTCACATCCATCTTGCATTACAAGACATTAAGGATGGTATTTGTTATATCAATAATCAGGCTAAATCAAACAGCTAATTAAGTACATAAAGACGGAGGTCAAGAAAATCACAGCACACTCAGCATTGGTGTCACCCCACACGCTTTCCCGAAATGACAATGACTCCTATACACCTTGGAAACTCGAAGGTCGCTATTAAGTGAAGAAAAGGACTCAGAGAACAATACAATTTTTTACTCCAGATTGGTGAGAAGTACAATTATTTTTTCCTAAAGAGAAGTACCTTTTAGGCCTTTGAAGCAGTGCACTACTCAGACGAAACACTGATGTTGCCACCGTGAGTCGCCCGGGGTCAGCAAGGCACACAGTGCTTCCCCCCCCGCTGACATGGAGCTGATGTGATGTGTCCGATTTAACACTCAGATTAAGTATTATACAGACAGGATGACACAGTGCACGCAAATATACATACCGAACAACACTTCTGAACAAGACAATCGGATCACGACAGAGGAAGTCTCCCCTCAGCACACACCACAGTGGGTGTGGCAGGCTGATGGCAGCACTCACCTCATTGGCCAGCACTTGGGAGTACTCGATGTCCAGCTCGTACAGGGTTTCTATGTGATCGCTGGTGAACGCGATCGGGACCAGAAGGATGTTCTTCCAGCCTCTCTCGCTCAGCCCTCTGATGGTCTCGTCTGTCTGAGGACCCAGCCAGGGCATCGGGCCAACCTGGGAGGAAGGGGAGTGAGCGCACACAGTCTGCCCCTGCCACTGTGCCGGCACGCCCCTCCCACTGTGCCGGCACGCCCCTGCCGTGGGCACATGCGCTGCCACCAAGAGCCAGGGCCACACTGAACGCCCACTTTAATATTGACAGGTTTGGGCATTTCCACATTAAAGCTTCAATCCTTCTACAAGTTGGCAGACTGTAAACAACAATTACTATCTTTACAACTAGAAATACTATATGAAGTTAGCAGCGCCCCGCTAGCCACTGGATTTCCCCTGTCTGCCTTGCTTGCAGAGTTCTTTCTGCCCATGGTGGGCAGTCAGGTTACACAATAGTCTGCCTCTAGGGAAGAGCCAAACCTCATCATTTATACAACAGATGTCTTCAAAACAGCCGATGACCTACAAACGTGTGGAAGCCACCTACCTTGGACTGCCAAACCAGTCGGTAGGGGTTGGAGTAACCCAGCTTCTCCATGACTTTCTGGACAGTGGCACCCACCTCCTGAGGATAGGGGTCCCCTCTGTTGACCACCTGCAGCAGAGACACATGGGAGTTCAGTCACCATCCCTGGGAAGGGTTCTGAGAGCCGCGGACCACGCAGTGGATGGTGTGAGCCCTGGACCAGAGTCCGCCCAATGTCGACATGAGCTGAGCTCAATCGCCAACTTCCTTGGGTCCATTTCTTCATTGGCCAAAAGTCAATCATCTCAGAGGTCCCTAAGACTATGTCAAATTCTGTATTCCACATGGTGCGTGGGAGACTGACAATGTCTAACAATGAATGATAGGTCTCTCTGTGCCCCCATCCGAAATAGGGAATGACATAGGAAAGCTGGGCAGAAAGAATCAACACAGGACGGGACATCTACTTGGCAGTCCCCTGAGTGGCTGATTTCACAACAGGAATTGAGAGCATTGCATGGACAGTGTATACAACTGAGTTTATGGGGTCCAGGAACACAGAGGGGTAAAGGCTAGAGGAACGAGAGATGAAGAAGCAGCATGGGGGTTCAGATCCCAGGTCCTCAAGCGGATGACCTGTGCCTTCTAATTCCTCCTCTCGACCCACTCTTCCCACCACAGTGGACTGCGACGAGCGCTGTGTGTGGGGAACATCTGAGAAACACTTTTCACAGAACAGCTTGCTCATACCTTGAAAATGTTCACTAGAAATTGTATCTTTGCTGCTTTAACATTTATCTGCGTACTGACTCTGAAAGCCCCCTACCATGCTGCATTTCTTCCCATGGTTCTCACTACCTCCTGATGTGCCATAATATGTTCTTATATATTACGTTTGTTGTCTTGTCTGTCAACTCCCTGGGGCAAAGCTTTGCGCCTATTTTGTTCATTCCTATATCCTGACAGTGAACAGAACGGTGCCTGGAACATTACAGGTACTCAATAAATACTGTTGACATGAAATACTGACAAACTATCTTATGACATTACTAAAAATTAGTTCAAAAGACATTAGAAACATAAATGCAGAAGGAATAAAGGAAAAACAAAGTCATCATCAGAACAGCACAGAAATCATTGCTACAGGCAAGATCCACTGATGGATGCTAAAATTACGGGCAAAAATATGAGAAGCAAGACACACACATCCTCTCGAAGACTCTCCCCTAAGAAATGTTTAATTGCAAAAAGACAAAGAATAACTACCAGTCCAGCAGACACCACTGATCACACACCAGCAGGAGACACACTCGCCATCACATCCCCTGATATGACGCACTCCGAAGGACCCGTCACCCCTGGGCACCCTGTCCCATGATGCGCAGCCTCAGCGTGATCATGAGGAAACACCAGGCGCACCCAAACAGAGGAGCACATGACACAATAACTGACGTTCTACACAACCACTCTTCACAAACATCCGAGTCAGGAAAGACAAGGAGAGCACCAGGCACCATCTCAGACTGGGGACACAGGAGATCAGACAGTGAGTGAGACGTGGGGTCCTGGGTTGGATCCCAGAACTGAGAAGGATGTCTGCGGAGGGAGTGGTGAGCTCCACAGAAGCCTGGCCCTCAGCGAACACTAGGCGCCGCGGTCCGGTTCTCCGTTCTGATCACCGCACTAGGGTTACGCGGGATGTCACACCAGGCACGGCTATGTGAAGGGGAGGTGGCACTATTTTTGCAAGTAAGTCTAAATTTTATTTCCAATAATACATTTTTAAAAAGCCACAAAGCGGTGGGAAATGTAGGGACAAGAGCCTGCTACATCAGCTTCCTTCCATGCCAGTCCCACGCTCCCTGCCACCCCTTGCTTATCCTCGTGACTTCACGGCATTCCTCAGTCCCACACAGAAGAACTTGGAGCGAGAAAACCTGGAGGCAGCATGCTCAACTCCGGAGGGGAAACAGAGCAGCAGGGTGGGGGGAGGGGGTGGGCAGAGAAGGCAGCACCTGGAAACATTCACTGTAAAAATGTGTTTCCTCCCTTCCCAGTTCAAGAGCTTCCCTCTGGCACTTTAGACGTGGCCTCATCACACACAGGACAGTTATAAATAGGATGAGGGTGGAGGAGAAAGACGGACATGTGAAGAGGATTTGCATAATGCCAGAGAGAGAGAATATGAACCTGTTCAAACAGACAGGCAGGCTTCCAGAAGAGAGAAATGTCTTTTCCAAGCCGAGCCTCAGCCTGCCTAACTGGCAGCTGCTTCGCTGGACGGAGTGGAGAAGCTGCAAAGGGCTTGACCCTGGTCACCACCAGGTGGCAGTAGAGACCGACTACAGGAGTGGCCCAGAGTCTCACATTCACTCCGTCAAGCCTGGAGTTAAAACCTTAATAGTAACCCCTAAGAAAACAAAAGTCTCCAGCTTTGAAAGAAATGTTCGTAGGACACGATACTAGCTCCGAGCTGATGAAACGGGCTGCTTGTTCCAAGCACTTCCATGTGTCACACAGCACAGTAGCTGGATCGCTCTTGTTCCTATACTCTCTGTGTTCACCTACCAGAGTGGGTCCTTAGTCTTAGCATTGAAAACCGCACTCACTTCGTGGAATTCACACAGCCCCTGCCAAGTCTCGAGGACAAAAAAATGAGTTTGAGACCCTCAGGCTGAATGGAGGTCGCACGACACAACCCACTAAAACATCGGGCAGGTAAGAGCTGTCTTCTTTGCACTGTGCCACTTGCAAGTTATTATAATTTTTCCAGATTTATAAATCATGAGTATTACAATTTGAATGAGTTATTGTTAGGTTTCAAGAAGTCAGTTGAGTTAAATGAACACCAAAGTTGGAGACTTTGGAATTCAGGGTGCTGAGGGAGGCAGGTCCGAGTTACACACTTTTCACATCCTCTACCAGGAGGCCATCCAACAGAATGTCCTTACTTACAGACATCGGCAGTGAGTGAGCAGAAAAAAGGATCACCACCAGGTCTCTCTTCTCCGCGGGAAAATGGTCCAGCTCTTTCCGAATGTGGTCTGCAAAGCACTGCGGAAATACCAGGGAAGGAGGGTCAGGAGGAAGTGGGAATGAAGAGGTGGAAGAAAAAGATAGTATTTTAAAAATGAGAGCCACACCAACGATCTCAGAGCCAGCCTCCATCATCTGAACTCTCTTTAAAAAAAATTGCAAACAGTACAGTGTCTCTTGCTTTAGTTCATCATCAGAATGGCTCATAACGGTTTCAGGGGCCTAGGGGATTTGATGGGAAACTTCTAAAGCTCGCTAATGGCTCAATGAAAACGGACGCGCTAGATGTGCCCCCCTCGGGAGGGACAGGGCGCACTTCCAGATGGAAAGGAAGACAGATGGGAAGGAGAAGTTGTTTTAAGACCTCTCATTTGCTCAGTGAGCAGCAAAACAGCTTACAGGGTCTTTCTAAATCTCCTCAGTATGGCTTTCAGGCATATTGCATTAAAGTACATCAGACAGAAATAGAGGAATAAGAAAATATTATCTATTTTTATGACCTTTTTCCCTCTGAGCCCCGTGTCCTCACTGAGTCCATCTTCCTAACAACCTCCCTAACAACAGAGGAGAGGTTGTAGGACTCCCATTAAATTCACAGAGGGGGGAGCAATGCGCAGGCTCGGGGGCCCATTCAGTCACATCTGCTGGGCCTGGGCTGGAACGCAAGCCCCGCCCCCCCCAACCTCTGTCGACCAGACCAGTTAATTCCCTCCAGTCTAGTTGGCACTTTCCAATTTACATCAATAGGTGCTGAAATACCAGATCTGAAGGGCCTTGCTTTCATCTTCCACTTTAATCATTCTTTGTCATTTCACTTATAAATAGCAAATGCTACAAAGGACATTGATGGGTCAATTGACAAAATTCTAATAACTTAATCTAAATTTACTGAAGTTGAATATTCTATCATGGTTATGGAAGAAATATCCCGGCTATTTAGGCGTAAAGGGTGATTTTACATGTGTATATATACCTTTAAAACTTATGCTCAGAAGGTTTAGGAAAAGAAATTATGTCTACATAGACACATACATACACAGAGATAAATGTTAATATTACTAATATGTCAATACAGGTAAAGAGAAGATATGAGCTCCTTATGCTATTCTTAGTCTTGTAATTTTTCTGCATGTTTGAAATCATTTTCAAGTAAAAAAGGTTTTTAAAACATTATGAAAAACAATTTACCAGAACCATGTAAATTTATATTTGTTCATAACTGGATATATACCAATTTAGGATGAGCAAATCATTCCCCAATAAATACTGAAATATGATTCATCTTTCTGGAACCCTGAAAATAATGTAAATAAATGCCTTCAAGGCACAAAATGGTGCCTAGAGAGTTAGCTTCCTTTTCAAAATGTATAATTGAATTACAGGATGTGGTAGGGTTCCATGCAAACAAAGGCGGTGTTTTCTGGTGGACCTCGCAGTGTTTGGAAACTAGGGTGCTCAGGAAGGGTTACTCTGGACAAAAGCTGGGATAGGAGGCCACTACAAAGCTGACCCGGGAGCCTGGACCATTTATCCTGATTATTCCAACAGCTAGGTAACAATAAAATGACTGTTCTAAGTAATTACTACCCCTAATATGTACGAAGTTGATTAGAAATATGTATGGTTTTAGTTTTTAATTATATTCAGTTTAGTTTTAGTTTAGGGTTTAGGTTTGGGGGGTGTTTTTATTTCTATTTCTGCTAGATATCATATCTCCTTCTCATGTAATCTATATAATATTAAGAACAAAATCTATGTATAAATTTTTGTTTCCAAAGAATTCTTGTACCTGTCCTTTTCTCATCTTGCAAACCTGCAAGTACAAACACACTTTTTGTTATGGCTCACAACAGACCCCAAGCCATCATCAAAACTGAGGAGCCCTGGCAAGTCCAAGTGCTACTTAAGTCATCTAAAATCCATCTGTGGTGTTTTCTGCGCAATCGCTCAGCAGAATGAAAGGGGCAGGCGGCTCTCAGAGCCTTCAATCACACCACCTGGGACGGCAGACAAATGCCTGAGATTCCCTTTCATTTTAGGAATGGAGACGTCCTCAGTTAAGAGACCTTTCCATCTTCCTGCTTCCCCCCTTTTCAAATGGTTGAATTTTAATGCAAATCTAATTACTAAGTGGATCGAGGCGGCAGATGCTACGCAGACCCTCAGTTCTCCGAGACCACATGTCACGGCTGACCTGCGCGCCCCTCCTGTCTGGTCCAGGCCGCCAAGAGCAAGGGAGTCCGGTACGCTGGGGCTCCGGCCGGCCAGGCCCAGCAGCAGAGCAAACAAACGGGGGACATGGAGACCAATATACCCCTCCCTAAGGGAAGGCACCTTCTTTTCACTTTTTATACTTCGAACTGGATTTCAACCTAAGGGTTAACCCTTGACATCACCTACTTGTCTAAGGAATGTTGTCTGCTTAGGGGAGAGCTGGCCTGCTTTTAACAATGTCTAGCACCATCTTGTGGTTACAGATATTAAGTGACTCCAGCCTTTTAAAAAAGGTGTTGGGTAGGTATTTTGCCAGAGAATGTCCAAGGGATGAAACGTACCCTGGATAAAATCCGAATCACTTACTATTTCTCTTACCTCAACTAACTCACAGGCAGAAACTTTCACCAACAGAACAAAACTATATCTGCGTGATTTAGGGCAATTACCAACAGCACTCATATTCAAAGGGCAAAAGAGGGATATAATAAAAGCTACCTTGCAATCTGTGACAGCATGGATAGACCTAGAGGGTGTTATGCTAAGTGAAATAAGTCAGAAAGAGAAAGACAAGTACTGTATGATTTCACTTATATGTGGAATCTAATGAACAAAATAAACAAACAAAATAAATGCCAACTCATAGATACAGAACAGACTGACAGTTGTGGAGGTGGGGGTTCTGGCTGTAAAAGGTAAAGAGATCAAAAAGCACAGACTGGTAGTCACAAAATAGTCCCAAGGACGTAAAGTGCAGCATAGGGAATATAGTCAATAATAGTGTAATAACTGCGTACGCTGCCAGATGGGTACCAGGGATATTTGGGGGACAACTTTGTAGAGTATATGACTGCCTAAGCTCTCTGACGTACACCTGAAACTAACACAAAATAATACTGAATGTCAACTGTAATTGAAAACAACAAAACCAGTGGCTTTAGACTTGTTGTTTTCACTGATTCTAATATCAAGCATCTGTTAATATAAATATTATAAACCTAATTTGTGTAGAAGAATTTCAAAATTTTTTCTAATATATGAAATGTTCTCAATTGAAATGTTAATTTTATTTTCATGTCTCCAAAGACATGGATATAGTCCCTTTCAGTTAAAAAGTATTTTGACATTTTAAAAGATCTAGAAAATAGAGGATTTATTTGTCCGTCATTCAATCTATGAATGTTCTTCTGGTCATTGGGAAACATCAAACTGAAAATGTAATTCTGCTATGCTTTATGACTAATAATATTAACCTGAAGAAAGCAAAGAGTCTAACCTTTCATCTTTACATTTATTTTCCCTTGTCATAATAAATCAAATCAAGTCCTTTTTAAAACTCCCAGCACACAATTTAAGCAAGAGAATTGCGAGGCTCAGAGGGACACCCAGAAAGAAGGCGAGGCAAGGGCATGACCCACTCCAGAGGCGGGGTCCGGCCGCTGCTGGCTCACCTGAACGAGGAGTGGATGCGTGGGCCACCTGTCAATCGTGCTCCACTTCATCCTGGGCTTCTTTCCCACTGCCTGGTAGTATCTGTAAATTGCATTTAGGCTGCTACCTGAAATATACAGGGGGCCGCTTAGCGGATGCTTACCGACCAGGGTGAGATGAAGAAACAAGACTAGCCAAGGCAGTAATGATACGCTCAAAATAGGCAACTGCTTCTATACTGAATAAGTCTAATTACAATCATTTCAATACTCTAAAATGCACATAGACTTAACTAGCCTGCAAATGAAGATCACAAAAAAGCAATCCATTTCAACGGCCTCTCAGAGATCACAGCGGTCAGTCCTGGTGAGAGACACAACAACAGTGGATTTATGAAATACAAGCCGTCGCTATTTGCAGGGACCAAGTCCTACAGTTAAAACCATGTCAAAAAAATTTTCCCCACTCTGAAGGTAACCATTACAGAAAAGGTGGGGGGTGGGAAAGAAGGAAAGAAGAAGCCAGCCTTTATCCCAGCTTACTGATACAAGCATTGTTTTGTTGTTGCATTGTTCTTTACAATTATTTTTTTTAGTTATCTTGTTTTACAAAGTTGTCATTTTAGTATATACGCAATTTTGTATATATACGAAATCCTGAGTATTTGGGGCATTTTTCAGTTAATATTATGGATGAATATTTCCCACATTATAATAAAAGCTTTATAACCATCCTTCTTAACAGTTTGTTGATAAAACAGCGACTTACTGAGTTTTCTATGAGCACTTTCTATGTTTAGGTTTTTATAAAATTATCATCGTTCCCTGGAATAAGTTAAATGGATGTCAAAATCTCACAGGTAAGCTAACAAAACCTGCATTTCTAAGCAAGAGGTGAAAATCAAGAAAATTTAAAGCCTAAGGGAAGTAAAGGGGACCAACCCAATGCAACTTTATCCCAGCCTACGGGGGCGGGGCCTGAGGCCAAGCCTCATCCCACGAAACAGATCCTAGCACAGGGCTCTGTCTCAGTCTTAACATAGAGTAAAGGTTTCAAAACCCTTTGTGCTGCCCAACACCAATCCATTAGTTTCTCTAACTATGACAACTATTAATCAGGTTTCCAACTTAAAATGCCAGTTAGGACACAGCCGTATTTAAATCGAAAGCTAAGACTCAACTTTAAAAAAAGAAATGAGTCCCACTTTGGTGAGTAGACTACAGTGAATCAGAAGAATCCAGAAGGAGTCCATTCCAAGTTCAAAAACAGTCTCTCCAGAAATTGCAAAGTAATCACCACCATATTCACATTGCAAGCCACGTCATACAGGTGACCATCATTTTCAGGGACTTCTGGAAGCCATGGTCGCTGTTCTGAGTCACTTGGAAACATCCCAAGAATGACCAGTAGTAATTAAGTAGTAATTAAGAGGAAAACGTAACTAAAGAATTCACTTATAACTCTTACACAGAATATACTTACTCCTGTGTTTAAATGATACAATAGATAAATGACACTCTAGTGGCCTCAGAGAATGAATGTGTTTCCCAAAGGCTCTCAAATCTCTGACGTGATGATGTAGTTCTTTACAATTATTTTTCCCTTGCATGTGACAAACTGGAGGAAAACTGCACAGACTTCTCTCTCTCTCTCAATAAAAAAAATGTGGTGACCCCAATTCTTGAAATGAAATATAAACTAACATATTTGTAGGTGACAGAAGCAGCTTTGCCTACAATTAATGAGACAGGGTGCTAAATGTAGATTATTCTCCTGCTCCACTTAAATATATAGAAAATGACGCACAGTAATATTTTCCAAAATCTTGAACACTATGTTTGCAAAGGGAACTTCAAACTGGGCTTTGGTTTAACCAGCAACTAACCCATAACTGAAGCATAGCAACAAAAAAACACACCAATATTTCTAACGTTATAATGGGCACCTCTGCTCTCAGTATGCAAAAAGCAATCACCTTTGCTACATTGATAAGAATATTAGGGTAGCCATAAAAATAGGTTTATTACACAAGTGGAGAAAATGGCTTAAGGTTCATTCCTCCTCCATTATACCAGAAATTTTCAACCTTTTTCATCTCACAGCACAGGTAAACTAATTACTAAAAATTCTGCAGCATCTCAAAAGATATATTTTTTGCTGATCTTATAAAAACGTGGCTATAATTTTGATTCACTCACACTGCATCACTAGTGTTGTGTCGGCTGTCATCATGTTTTTTATTTGATAATCTAAGGGAAAAGAGGTCAGTGCCCCGAATAAATAGTCAGATAACGCATGTCTTAAAAACTGCGGCGACACACCAGGTGAAAAATCGCTGCATTATATAACCGTGCTACAGAACTGGACACCAGCAGCGACCACCTCCCACCCCCACTTGTAACTCTCAGCCGACTGGCCAATAACTCAGGGGACAGGAGAACCATGAGACTGCCAATGGACTGACCTGAACTCTCGAGTTGAAAACAGACAGGCTGCCCTGGCTGGTTGGCTCAGTGGTAGAGCGTCGGCCTGGCGTGTGGGGGATCCGGGTTCGATTCCCGGCCAGGGCACATAGGAGAAGCGCCCATTTGCTTCTCCACCCCCCCCCCCTCCTTCCTCTCTGCCTCTCTCTTCCCCTCCCGCAGCCAAGGCTCCATTGGAGCAAAGATGGCCCGGGCGCTGGGGATGGCTCCTTGGCCTCTGCCCCAGGCGCTAGAGTGGCTCTGGTCTCGGCAGAGCGACGCCCCGGAGGGGCTGAGCATCGCCCCCTGGTGAGCGTGCCGGGTGGATCCCGGTCGGGCGCATGCGGGAGTCTGTCTGACTGTTTCTCCCCGTTTCCAGCTTGAGAAAAATACAAAAAAAAAAGAAAAAAAAGAAAACAGACAGGCTGATTTGCCATTCAAATCACAGAGGATTTATCCTTCCCTTCCGCATTCAGGCCCCCGGTTACTCCGCCGGGGGGGGGGGGGCCCAGCCACCCCCTGCCCCTGGGAAAGGGAGCCCTCACCTGTGGTAGAGCAGCTGAACTGTGGGTACTGCGTGAAAGCAATGGCCCTTTCCAGCCCGTCTCTCTCCATCTCTTCAATTGCTTCTTCCGTTAAAGGGTGGACGTACCGGAATCCAATATAGTATTTGTGAGGGGCTATTAGGGAGCATATGTGGAAACGAGAAAGTATTAATCTTTACATAGATCCCCCTGAGTCGCCAAATGTAATGCACTGTCCAGAACAAAGGACAGCAGCCCCACTGCCTATGGTGCTGCCAGCGTGAGGAAGTTTAGAATATTCCTGGGGTCTTATCCAGTCTGCAGCTAGGGCATGGACTTTGGGTCGCTATCTGGGGCCAGCCCCTCCCCCATACATCTTTACCTGGCATAATGGTTTTCAAAACTCACGCTTCTGTGCTTAGGCCTCTGCTCTTTACTGATGAGACTCAAGAGAAGGAAGAAAAGAGCTACGAACCAGACACAGTGGCAGACACTTCGCTTTTCTCCCTCTCATTTAAACCTCCCTTTTCTTATAGGGAAACAGAGACTCCCCAGGGTTAATGAACCGCCCAGAGTCACACGGAGCAGGTGCTCGAGTTGAAATTATAACCTGGGTCTGCCCACATTCCTTCCCTGCCCCCACCTGCTTCCACCACCAGGTTCCTCCCTCCTGTGCCCTTGAGCCCCAGGTCACCTAGTCGATACAGAAGTTCTGGGATACTCGATACAAGCCCATGGGTAACAAATGATTGAGCCGATTCCCCTCACTTAATACATGAACAACATAAATATCCAACAGCGATGCTTAAACTGGAGGCACTAAGTGGATTTAAAGTAATTCTCGGCACCTAAAGGGCGACCCCGGCTGTGGCTTTGTGTCCCTTCTGCCATGGCTTTGCCATCGCCTCTTCTAGCTCCTCCTCGGCCTTTCTGGGACTCTTGTCCCTGGATTTTAAAAGCATCTGCAACCACGCAATTCTCAGGCATCTATAAAATCGTGAAACTCAAAGTTTCCTAAAGTTACCCAGACTTGTTTCTTTGTCTTTTCATACACCTAACTTATACTCAAGGATGATACAAGACTACACTACATAAGCATTAAGTAATAATAAATAAACCCAAGATTATCTTACCGTCCAACCATCTGCATGGGCTGCAACTAAGAATCTAACATTAAACTGCCACATAAGAAACATTTAGATTAAATGAAAAGATAAAACACATTTAGTGTGTGTGTGTGTGTGTGTGTGTGTGTGTGTAAAATATCCCTCAATAATGGGACCTGGAAACCATGAATCAATGGAGCACGTCACCAACGACAGAATACTGAGAGGAAGGAGGGGCATGGGAGGGACAGTCTGATGCGACATTCTCGGCTGGGGACCACAAAAGGAGGAAGAAAAGGGGATAAACAAAGTCATTTTCAGCTGACTGTCCCTTCTAAGCCACCAATCTTATGTCTTCTTACATAACATATGGTGAACTGCAGTTAAAACACACCGGAGGACATAACCCTGTCAGCAAACTCCAAACGACTGACTGTCCAAAGGTCACATGGCTCATCCTAACATTGCCAACCACCACGAGATCGAGTCCGCGTTTCAGGAGTGCCTGGCCATCTGCGGTGCAGCTGCAGTGACCGTGGCTTTCTAATCTGCTCTGAGACGATACTACTATCAAGGTGACAGAGTAAGATCCCCCAATGCGGCAGGTCCGCCGGCTTCTCACGTTCTCTCCACCGTCGCTGGCGGGGTTGCAACCACAATGCCTGGGGTTCGGGGTTCCTCAGCACTGTAATAAGGGCAGGGTGGTGACCACATTTTGAAGTGACAGAATAAAATACTCTGGAAAGAGCAGATAAGGCTTGCTAACCTGTTCAACTAAAGATGGCTTACAAAACACAGTCAGAAAACTGACAACGTGCTCTCTGCGGCTGGCCTTATCCTGAGGAAATAACACGTGTTTACAGAGATCCCTGTTGAGTTTTGCACTGCAGTGGCCACTCTGGGGGGGCGGGCCTCACGGGAGCCACGCCTGGTGATCTTGGTTTCAATGCCAAGTTCCCCCAACGAAGATGCCAGCCCTTGAGACTATCTAATGATTCCTATTCCACACTCTGTGTGATTGTCGGCCTTTATACACATGACGGCAACAATCCTTCAGGAGACTGTCTCTCTCTCCCTTCAGCAGATGGCCCTGTGAAGCGAGCTCCCACTGGACTGGAAGCCTCTTGTAAGTAGACACCATGTTTTTCAACTTTGAACAGCAGCACTGAACAGTGCAGGACACTCAGTGGACCGCTGGTGAGGGAATGAGTGAGAGGTATTGGGCCTGTTCCCCACCACTACCAGAACCCCCACCAGGTCTGCTGAGATCAGGCAGGGTCACCTACCATGCAGGACAAAGCAGTAACTTCACTTACCTGCCTCAGGGTGCCAACTGCGGGCACAGGGGGTGATGACATGCCAAAGGGTGCTCAGTACCATTGCCCTCCCAGACCTGGTCCTGGACAAGCTTCCAGGAGCCAGAAAAACCAGACGTAGCCCCGGAAAGATTTTCCTCCCTACATCAGTGAAAACGACCAGGAAACTCAGCTGCGTGAAGGTAATGATGTGACTTATTCATCACCTTATCCTTCCTCGTTCAACCTGCAATGTGCTCGGTGCTGACACAGATCTGGTGGCTCACTGGACGGAAAAATGGATGGATGTGGGTATTAACGCATGAACTCGTGGGTGAGTGAGTGATCAAAGGGGCGAGCGACTGAAACAAAAAGGAGAAAAGAGGACTTCCTGTCACATTGGTAATAATTTAGTGAGTGGAGAGGCAGCCACGGAGTTGAGCTGTGCCTCATGGTTGCCCTAAACTTACCCGCAAAGTTATATAATAAAGAATAACAGGCCGTCTTTTCATATGTCTCTATAAGATAGAAGGCTTAAGAACTAATTGTTTCTAAATGATTCTTTCAACAATTTAACTATGAAAATATGAAATGGATATTATGCTTAGGTCCCTACCAAAGCAGGGAATGATTAATCCTAGCTTCCTCTCTTTGCATGAAATGGCCACGTAGTTAGACGATCAGTTAGTAACATACTTAATTATTTGACAGTCAGTGGGTTAAATCCAGCCCATTCCAGGGGACTCTTCCCAGGCCAGCCTAGGAGGCTGAGGCCACTGCTGGCCCATCCAGTCTGGACAACCCTCCCTCACCACAGAGGGAGGAGGGGGAGACGGTGCCTCCATCTGTATGCCTTGTTCACGTCTGGCGACTCTACAAGGACCCTTCACGGCAATGGGTATGACACTGCCAAGGCAACCACATCGTCAGAAAAAAAAAAGCCATCTTTCCTCCCTTTTTCCACTGAAGACAGCACAGCAAGTGCAGGTCCGACACACCCTAAAGCTTTTATGTGATAAACTGTCAGTGACCACAGAGTCTGCACTCTATGGAGTGAGAGCACAGGTCAGCGCAGTTTCCCTCACCCAGCATTCTAAAAGATGCATCGAGGCCTTGGGGCTGAACTGAATGGGAAATGCCCCCGGGCCACAGGCAGAGGCAGGAAGCAAACCTCGCATTCAGAAGCACAATTGAGCAATTTTCCGAGTGAGATATCCACAGAGGGCTACAGCCCTTTGTCCCTAATTGTGTGTGAAAGGCTGGTGGTCCTGCCTAATGGGGCTGTTCTCCGTGAGGGCCCCCACTGTGTCTCACTCCTGTCCTGATCCCGCACCCTTAAAATGGACCTGCAATGAATATATTTCACATGTCCTCGGATGCACATGTTTTTGTTTCAACATTTCTCATACCGGTCTGTACCTACAGCAGATGCTGCCTTAACATTCACTGGCAGAGTGTCTCTTGTGTGTCTTGGTAGTACACAAAAACAATGGTATGCTCTACAATTGATGGTATCTCAAATGCGATTAAATATGGCACTGGTCGTTCATTCATGTAGTCAGTGTTTCATTCTGCACATTTTTATTCTGTCCGTGTTAGAGGTTTTCAGAGGACAGGTGGGCAATCCCCTCTGCAGCGCCATGTCCAATGAGGCACGCAGGCGCCTCATGATGGTGGTACTGCCAAGAGAGCTGAATGCAGTTGCCGAAAGTTGCTTACTCTCACGGCTGCAGCAACAGCAAGCTAACGCGGCTATAGATGCTGATCTAATAACTACTGACCCGCTCGGAAAGAAAAGGCAAGAGCAGCAGCCTCGGTCCATTTCCCAAAGATTTTTTTCCCAGAGCAATGACATGCGCACCTTTTATTCAGGGTGTGTAGTCTCTTCCTTACACTCCAGCTCAATCGCTTTTTGATTTGTGACATAAGGAAGCAGCAGGAAAGGGTATACAGCCAAGGAAAAGGAAAATACCTCGAGATCTAAGTGATCATGCATCATATAGGAACCCGACAGGTCAGGAGCTGCCAGGACACAGACTGCACCTGGCACCCAGTAGGGTTCTGAACTTCGTAACCACTTTGAAAGAGCAAACCCAGCGGGATGCTAAATAGGCACAATACCTGTGTGCGGGGACATCTCGTCCAGCAGCCTGACCATGCCTGCTCCTTGCTTGGAAGTCCACATCTTGATGGGGGAGCCGCCTCCGATCCTGCGGTACTGCTCCTGAATCTTGGGGGTCCGGCGTTTGGCGATGATTGGAGCCAGCTTACTAAATCATGTAACAGGAAGGTAAGTGGCTTTCACGTCACCTTAGCAACCTCAGAAACATTTTCTACTCAATAAGAAAAAGAGAGGCAGAACTTTAGGAGCCTAACAAGAATAAGCCTTTAAAAACAGAAGCTTTTGGCCCTGGCCAGTTGGCTCAGTGGTAGAGCGTCGACTGGACGTGTGGAAGTCCCGGGTTCGATCCCTGGCCAGGGCACACAGGAGAAGCACCCATCTGCTTCTCCACCCCTCCCCCACTCCTTCCTCTCTATCTCTCTCTTCCCCTCCTTGCAGACAAGGCTCCATTGGAACAAAGTTGGCCCGGACACTGAGGATGGCTCTATGGCCTCCGCCTCAGGCGCTAGAATGGCTCCTGTTGCAGCAGAGCAATGCCCCAGATGGGCAGAACATCGCCCCCTGGTGGGCATGCCGGGTGGATCCCGGTCAGGCGCATGCGGGAGTCTGTTTCTCAGCCTTCTTGCTTCTCACTTCAGAAAAATACAAACAAATAAAATTAAATTAAATTAAAATAAAAAAAAAACAGAAGCTTGAGGTCACCAACAAGGGCCAGCTCTATCGGCCTGGACTAGAGAGAACACTGGACACTCTCAGAGGAGTGGCCACCTCTCCCACAAGCTGTGCCGTGGTCCACATGGAAGATCCAGGGCCCCAAACAGGTGGAAGAGAGACTCGGGACGTGTACAGCTACGATCAGGGCACCTGACCCTGCACCCTGCAGGAACTGGGACGTAGAAGACATTAGGAAGCATATATTCCTCTTAATTTAACAAGAATACTCCCTGACTTGCTGTCTCTTGGGGACCCTGCAATTCTCCCAGTATCATATCCTTCTCACATCTAACAGAAAACCACAAAGCCGCTCTAGCCACCACCAGATGTGCATTAGCACCATTTATTTTTGTTTCTTTAAACTATAGCACTGAGATACACGGAACGCAAAATGTGTTGGACAAGTTATGAATAAGTGCAGGTGCTCCCAGGTGTCTTACTTTTGAATAGGAAGTGTCATCAGGTCCCGGTCCAGGAAGAGCCTCAGCAGGAAGTCGTGAACGTCGCCGAGGGTTTCAGGCCCTCCCATGTTTAGCATCAGTATTCCGGTTTTCGGCTTTCTACGTAAGAGAAAACGCAACAGTTGACCTGTGATACTTTTTATTTTCCTCTACGGTAGAATCTTGGTTTGGCTAGCAAACACTCATCTAACCTGTTTGATGTGATTGTTAAGAACATCAGGCAATGGGAGACAGGAGAGAGGGTCAGATTGACACAGGTGAAAACAATTTTTTTGATCAGTGGTTTCCAATCGCTGGTCCACCAGAAATTTCATGCCCATCGCAGCGGAGTTAACCACCCTGATGTTGTGTCTTCACAATGTCATTAGGCCCCATTATAAAAATTCACAAAATTCATTTTTCACATCACTGTCTCAGACCAAGGTTTCTCAGCCTTGGCACTACTGACATTTTGGGCTGGATAACACTGGTTGGGGAGGGCTGTCTTGTGTATTGTAGAGGGATAGCAGCATCCCTGTCCTCTACTTACTAGATGGCAATAGCACATATCCCACCCCAGTTGCGACAACCAAAAATGTCTTCAGATGTGGCCAAATATGTCCTGAGGGCAAAAATCGTCTTTGGCTTAGACCACTGTTAGAGGAAGGAGGTTTAATCTCCTTTTTATTAAAGCACACAACTACACTGAAGATGCCATTGTTCTATAACTTTTCCACCCACTCTGACCAGAAGTCCTATCAATGAATTTACAAACCAGTTTAGTCTTCTTTTCTTGATACCTGAAAATTCCAAATTCATTATACTATGAACTTGTAATATTCTCCTAATCTTTCTACTTAGACCACCAGTGTTCTCCTGGGACACTGTCTCACACTTTCCAAATCTGTGACTCACAATAAATTAAGTGCATTTTCCCATGGATTGCTGCCAGTTAACAGATCAGTGGTTAAGAAACTCCAGGCTAAGAGATCTACCTAAGCCACAGAGGGTATCAATGTGAAACGGGATTTAGAACTGTTTTTCATCTACACCTGAGCTCAGAACAAGAGTGGCTTTAAATGGGATGTTACCCTGCACTGCAAACCCATGCTTTGCAAAGCATGTTGATCTTATACATGAAAGAGATGTATGCGATTTGAAAATCCCTAATGCACACGCACTTAATTCAAAACTGTGTTGTGCATGACGAATTGAGCATTAGTGAGCCCCAGTCCCACATCCCTCTTTTCCAGAATGTCAAGTATAAAGCTTTAGTTGAGGGTCTCTGTCGCTTCCCCCTTCCAAACAGAGTACATCTGACACCAAGGTCTGCACATAGCCAAGTTCCCTTTGTTTGAACGTAAAGTGTACACAGGAAAACATACTTAAAACTTAAAACTTCTCACTTGAAAAGGTGTCAACATTTTGCTATTTTTATATTCTGAGACTCTCAAAATATAAGATTTTTTCCTTTGAACAATTAATGATATGTCACAGAAACTTAGCTCATCAATAAATAGAATTCTATCCTGCCTTATATAATAGTCAACTTACAAGATATAATTGGCCTAAAGGTCTATGCTGCTTCTAGAACAAGGTTTGTCAAGCTATAGTACATGCATCAAATTTGCATTATTTTTAAATAAAGTTTTATTGGAACACAGATCATTCATTTACATATTATCTATGGCTGTTCTCCTATAACAACAACAGAGCTAAATAGCAGCAAAAAAAGATCAAATGGCCCGCAAGCTTAAAATATTTACGATCTGGTCCTTTACAGACAAGCTTGCTAACTCGGGGCTAGCAGAGGGTTAGTCTAGTATTGTCTAGTCTAGTCTAGTCCAAGCACTAAACAGCACAATGCCTTCACAAAGCCTGGCACCAGAAGATTCACAAAGACACTCGTCACTGCTCCATTTCTAATATCTAAAATTAGAAGTAATCTACATGCTCCAAAGTATGGGACTGGGTAAATTATGATTTAATACCTTTCCATTAGTAAAATAATGTAGAATGTTTATATGGTAACACATTATTAAATAAAAAGAGGAAGTTATAAAAATAATGTGTACAGTATTGTCACATTTAGTAAATAGATACTGAGTGAATATTAATAGATACAGGTATAGAGACAAAATACTAGATGGTAAGATTATTGCTGATTTTTAATCTTTTGGGGGAGTTTGTTTTTGCTGTCTGTATTACCCAAAGTGCACTCATTTCTTTTGTATAAATATGATATAAAGTTATTTAATAGAATTTCTATTTTTGGCCCTGGTTGGGTAGTTCAGTTGATTAGAGCATCATCCAAATACACCAAAGTTGCAGGTTCAATTCCTGGGCAGGGCACATACAAGAGTCAACCAATGAATAAAGAAATAAGTGGAACAACAAATCAATGTTTCCCTCTCTCTCCTCTACCTCTCTCTTTCTCTCTCTCTAAAAATCAATTAAAAATAAAATAAAAACTTCTATTTTAGATTTGTATTAGATGTTAATAATTTAATATTAAGGCTATTTATATTATTGACTTTGACACTGAAATAATACAATAACGAAATATTATTTCCCAGGGTTCCACATCGAATCAGTTCCTGAGGTCTCCCGAGTACCCTAGGACTTAAAGCACTGCGTACCGCCGCTGTGGTGAGAGGGGCCGTGGGCGAGCGGAAAGGCGGCCTACTCGGGCCCCAGGACCGCTGCAGCGGCTGCACTCCGCCTTCCTCGCCAGAGTCAATCTTTTAGGAAGCCAGAGAGCAGGAAAGAAATGATTTGGAGCCCCACCTCTAATGCCCTATCCCCTACAAGCGTCAGTGTACTTCCTCCTCAATCACTGTATCCCTGGTCACACAACAAAAAATAACAAACAGAATAAACCTATTTTATTTTCACATTGTATAACTCACAGAACATCTGGTCTACCAGAAAGATCAAAGGGTTAAATAGTTCATCGCTACTTTCTTTCACTGTCCTTAGTGTTAAAGTGGAGAATTCTATCTACATTCTCATTTAAATAATTATCTTTATAGTCTTCTGTTGCCTCTGTCCCCGAGGAAGACTTGGGAACAGCTGAGGCGTCTGTTACAAAAGGTGACACCCAGCAACAACGCCAGCCTGCTGAGGCCCGCAAACAGCAGAGCTGAGTTAGGAAAGATGTGCTTTATTTCTTTAATAAATTACAGATCATATGAAGTCACTTACAATTATGTTCACTGTGTGAACAGATGAAAAACAACAGTAGAGTTCACTATGGACATTCTTGGTAGGTTAGTTATCCTTTAGTCTGCACAGGACGTACACCTCACAGGTGTTACGTTATGTAACACCTAACCTATGTTAGGTTCATAAATACACTTCCAGCATCCATATCATTTGTGCTATGTGACATATTCCAGAACTAAATTCCTACGTGATTCACAGACTGCTGGCACTCAACTCTGCGCTTTAACAAAGGGGATTGTTATATTTGTCAATTGTACCTTAACAAAGCTGGAAAATAAATTCATTAATCAATTAATGATCTAAAAGTTTATAAAAATTTTTTAAAAGTTTACTTTTAGTCCTAAGGTGGGGCGGGGTGGTGAAACCTGTTTAATAGTTTAACAGCTTTTGAAAGGAAGTCAGGAAATGACATGGCGCCCCTTACACACGGGGTGTCTCCAGCATCCTCCTCCTGGGTAGCTCGTATGCACGGACGTCTGCATCAGTAAAGAGAAATCCGTATTAGCACCTGACGTTAGGCTCATACCTCTTCCCAGGCTGAACTTGAGGCTGTGGGCTTCCGGCACACTGGGCTGTGTCCGTGGTGGCTGCCGCGGTGGCCACCACATCCGACTGGCACCTCCATGGCTGACGGGCCCTTGAGCTGCCAGGCACCCCTGTGACAAAATTAAAGTGGCAGCATGAAATCTAGCTGGAAAGTAATTTCCTTTGAAGTGGTTCTCAGAAGATAATTCCTGGATTTAAAATTTAAAGAGAGGCTACAGCAGAGGTGATACCCCCACATCCATCTCTGCAGAGTGGTGAAGGCAGTGAAAGCTTCTCCAAGGGGACATGGTGGCGCCCCCTAGGGTGGCTTATCAGGAACTGCATGGAGTCCTTTTAGAAACCATGCACCTCCTCTAGGGAGAGCCTGGGCTGCAGATTGGGTAGGACCTCTCATGGGACACACCGCACCTTAGGGAAGTTATGGATGACAGCACACTGCTCACGTGGAAGGTGAGAAGGCTGCAGAAAAGGGTGAGAGCCGCGGACTGCAGGGGCAGAACCCGCCAGGGTCCATCAGCTACACAAACCCCACATCTGCCTACATACCTTCTCCCATAAAGCACCAGGGCTGCGGACCCGGGTATTGCCCCTGGACCCTGCAGTGGGGGGGCTCAGCTTTAGAGGGCACACTCTGGTGCTTCCCCAGCTGCACCCTATCCCAGGAGGTATGCAGTCTGCATGGCCAAGAACTCGTGGGTCCCCAGAATCCAAGCCCCACATTCCTGACCAGGGTGCCAGGACCCCAGCATTCCCTGCCCCAAAGCTTTCCACCCACTTCCAGAGCCTGCACAGGCCTCTTTCCTGGGCCCATCCTCCTGGGGGCTGATCATGCCATCGATGTAAGCAATTCTTGACCTGAAGGCTACCCAACGAGCGGCTGTTGCAGGGACAAGAATGGAACTTGAGCATACAAACTGGAGAGTCCACAGATGTGAATGCACAAGACTGCCCACAATGGCCGGACACGCCAGCGGTGGGAGGAGAAGCAGGGGAGCCTGCAGGCCAGACACCAGCCTCCCCAGGCCTCCTCATTTCTGCAGGAACTCTGAAGGACTCGAGAGTGAACCCTTCCAGGTTGTCATGAAGGTCTATTTACCAGTGTAGGAAGATAGAATACATTTCACAGCTTGCTGTCCAACATATGATAAGTAGTTGTCCAAATGTAGTCTTGCCCTACGCCCCACAGGACTTAGTGCTGCACCTGGAGAACCCCCCCAGATTGGGGAGCCCTGGGCCTTACTTGGTTGTAGCCCCACAGGTTTGAACCAGCTTTGAGCTCAGCCTCCCGCTTTCCTCCTGCTACTTATGAGTCACTGGTGTCCTGCTGAGGCACTCAGCCTGCGGACCAGCAATCTGATTCTGAATCCAGTTCTGCCGCTAATTAGAAATGTGACTAGGGTGTAAAATGATGACACATTGCTATGGGGGCCCTTGTGAGGATCGCAGCAGATAATCCTCAGTGCAGCATTCTGTGCGGGGTCTGCTACATATGACTAATGATCACATTAGTTTCATTTGTAAGTGTCTAGACTGCAGGCATCCCCAAACTACGGCCCGCGGGCCGCATGTGGCCCCCTGAGGCCATTTATCCGCCCCCCCCTCCCCGCCGCATTTCCGGAAGGGGCACCTCTTTCATTGGTGGTCAGCGAGAGGAGCACTGTATGTGGTGGCCCTCCAACTGTCTGAGGGATAGTGAACTAGCCCCCTGTGTAAAAAGTTTGGGGACCCCTAGTCTAGAGCATAGGGACCACACCTGCTGATTCTTATCACCTAGAATGTCTATAAAACACAGGACAATGGTATCTGCAGGCCACTTAGATTTCCAGCTATCCAGATTGTGCCCATTGCCAACAGAGCCAATTACATGAGTTTGTGTTGAATAAACCTTACTAACTCAAAGTGGAAGCACAAAGATTGACAGAAAGAAGTTCAATTCTGCTCAAATGAAGTTTCAAATCAACCCACACCTCCTTATTTGAGACACGTTCAATTCCGAACTGCATGATGAGATTTAACCAGATTCTCAATCATGCCACAATGTCCGCAATTCCTTATATGAATGGGAATATATCTGATTCCATCAAGTATGAGATCAGAATTTTAGCATCCCATAATATGACTGTTGTAACATTATAAAATTTCTGCCTATGCACCTTAAAAGGGAGGATAGGGGTGAGATGAGAGTCTCCAACTAGTTCCTAGAACAATGTGGGAGCTGGCAACTATTTGAGCTGCTGATTTGTGATGCCCTCTGCTTACGGTATTCTCTTCTCCATGGTTGAACAAATTCTCAGAGGAGGGTGATGTTACTAAATCATGGATCCTGTCTGCGCAGGACTTTAAAAACCAACCCCTCCAAGGCCTCTCTAAAACACACCTCTCCCCTAATGATCTGAAGGTTCTAGAGAAACAGTGGCTCCTACCCAAAGATTAGTGTTCATGTAGCTAAAGGAATTTAGAGTGATCTTTCGAAACTCCGACGGAGACCCCTGAATATACGCAGCTCCCAGCTAAAGAGCAGTCCAAAGGCAGCACTGTGGGGCACAGAGAGCACATGTTCTGGAACCAGAGAGAGCTGAGCAGGAACCCCTGATGCGACCAACGAGCTGCGTGGCAGTGCTTGGGCAACTCACCCAGCTACTCCAGGTCTCACTTTTCTCATCTGTAAAATGGTGATAAGGTCAATCTTGCAAAGCTGTTGTGAAGATTAGAAAGAAGAAATCTATGTCCAGCCCCAAGAATAGTACTGCGCACACTGCGTGTAATTAAGCAAGAGGTTAGAATTCAGCAAGTCCTCACCTAACGTCATCAGTAATTTCTACGCCTTTAAGTGAAATGACGTATAATGAAATCAATTTTACCATCGCCTAATTGATAGAAACAAGAGTTAAGTCCCTGCCCTGGCCAGATAGCTCAGTTGGTTAGAGCATCATCCTGCAGTGCAGAGGTTGCCAGTTTGATCCCTGGTCAAGGCACATATAGGAACAGCCGATGTTCCTGTCTCTCTCTCTCCCCCCTTCCTCTCTTGCTAAAATCAATCAATAAAAAATTTTTTTTAAAGAAAATAAAAGTACCTAAGGCATCTCATCGACATTGTAAGAAAATAATGTTAGACAAAACAACATTATTTAAAGACCAGCAGTACTCAACAGTACGTCCTTACCCACTTATAAACTAAGACCAAGGAATTTTACAACTGATTTACCTTTGGAAGACCTACAAACAATAAAAGCTATCAAATTGAGGGATGTGCAGAAGAAGAGAAGATGATTTAAGAAAACAAAACTTCATAACTCCTTGACAAACTCAATAGGTGAATCATTCAAAAGTATACCTGTGAGTTAAAAAAAGAAAGAAAAAGAAAAAAAGTATATACCTGTAACTTAAGAAGTTCATGGCTATCAGCTGGTTGTCCAAAACCTAATTATCTGATATTCTGGATGCTTGAGGATAGGATAGAAGAGGGTAGAAAGAACAAAGTACATAAGCACTTAAATATATAATAGAGTCCCTTTCTACCACATAGGAGATGAGGATTATTTCAAAAGGCATTTATAAAAATTTATGTCATTTAAAAAACTAACAGAAATAAAGTTCTATTTGGGGAAGGGAGGCTTTAAAAAATTGTTATTTTATTGTATGGAGCCAAAATGTCCTAATGTCATTAATTTAAACATTGATTCTCTTTATTATTATTCCAGATTTTTTTTTTATAATTACAAGAGGCATAGATGTTTATGTAGAAAGTTTGGAAAGAAAAACTATAATTAATTATTCTGCCAACTTTCTAACATATATATATGGTATACAGTACACCCCAAGGAACCATATGCTAAAAACACAGAGTATAAAATTTTGCTTTTCCACTATTACTTTCAGAATTTATTTTCAGAAATACTACTCAATTTTTTACAACCTAGGTAATGTTCATCCCTTCATATCTAACAAAATGATTGAAGTATTATAACCACAACTTAAAATCAGATTCTGCAATACAACTGGATATCAAATCTACTTGTTGTAGTTTCTGAACCCTTCCACTTAGTCACAACCTGGACAACAAATCATATTGTCTCATGACCTCAAATCTAGAGCCTGTCAGACTTTATTTGCCACAGGAAGGGTCAATGGAAGAAAAGATTAATTTGATATTTTTTTCAGCCCATTACTGCCACTGTGCTTCCTCTTCTTAAAAGATCATGCCTTTTGTCTCCCATAGTGAACTGATTCTCATTGTACTTGGGGTCCTTATTATTTTCCCAACAAAAGCACTCGTAATAAGATATGAAGGTTTGGAGTGGAGTCTCTCCACTTAGTAGACACCAGACTGATAAATTAGGAAATTTCTTTTTTTTTTTTTTTTAAAGTATCAACTCCCATATGTGCCTTGACCAGGCAAGCCCAGGGTTTCAAACCGGCGACCTCAGCATTTCCAGGTCGACGCTTCATCCACTGTGCCACCACAGATCAGGTGAATTAGGAAATTTCTTAGCAAAACAAGTCACCTCTGTGTCCACTCATGGTTCCAATGCATTAACAAGCATCGTAGTATGTGGCAGCCTTTTTCATAATACTGACTGAACATATTCAAGGCCTCGATGTACCTACTGTGTGCCAGGCACTGTGTTATGAGCTTTAGCTGTATCCAGCTAATCTTCAAGGCAAGCTTAGGAAGTACTACCATACTCCTTTTACCTTTACCAAAACCCAAGCCAGGTAGAGTATCTTGCTCAAGAGGTCACAGCTAAGAATGATGCAGAGCTAGTGTCCCAACCAAGTATGTCTGACCCAGAGTTCCATCAGTACATTCTGTAGACACAACCTACATTCAGGATCTGCATTAGAAATGTGTGGGGTTGTCAACGAGTCATATTTGTTCTCCAAATATCTCTAGAAAACACTAGGCTGGGTTAGTGTGCCCTGCTGCCAAGGACAAGCGAGTACCAGATGATGCCAGGGGCTAGAGCAGAGCAGCAGTGGGCACATTTCCCCTCCATCACCAGGGAGTGAAGCCAAGGTTGGATGCATGATGATAATGATGTCGAAGAATAGAGGGAATAAAATGGAGCCACTATGGCCAAGCTACCAAATTATTTAAAGAAAGTAGCTGAGCCCTTGTCGGTTAGCTAAGTGGAAGAGCATCATCCTGGCGCGTGGAGGCCACAGGTTCCATCCCCAGTCAGGGCACATACAAGAAGCAATCAATACGTGCACAACTAAAAGTGGGGCAACTAAGTGGGCAGCGAGTTGATGCTTCTCTCTCTCTCTCTCTCTCTCTCTCTCCCCACCACCCTTTATCTCTCTCCCTCTCTCAAATGAATAGAAAAATTAAAGAAAAAGAAAGTAAGCTGAGGTATAAGAAAACAATTCTATTTTTGCCTTAACTAGCCTGGGAAGTAAATTTCCGAACTTTGCAATCCTGCATCAATAGCTGGATGCACATTAGTCCCTTTGCATCAATGCCTTTCAGTGAACCATGTGAATGACGTCAAGAAAATGTTCCATTATCCAAAACACTGGACATCAGAAAGATTACCATTTTGAGCCAATCTACCAGCTAAGAAAGCAGAAGTGAAGTTTTTTCAAGCACGTGCTTTTTACTATAAAACTCTCAACTTTTCTTTCTCCTTTAGAACGCTCTGGGTCTTTATAAGCCTAGCTGTGTTTCACTTTTGCAAACTCTTTTGAGCTCGGTCCCCGTGTCTGGGCCTTAACACCCTGTCCCATCGTAATCTTCCCAACAATCAGGTGACTCGTTATTCTGACTTGACAGATAAGAACCAAGACGCTGAGAAATTCAGCCATTGCTGACAGCCGCCCATCAGGTGGGTAGGACTCCATGCCCCTTCCCGCGGCCTTCCAGGGCCCTCCAGTGACCCACGTATCCACTCGCGACCCTCCCAGGAGAGGGTCCCTTTCCCGAGCCTTCCCCGCCCCTCGCCCCACCCCGCCGCTGCTTCCTGCGCAGTAGGCCGCCGCTTCCGGAAGTCCCGGGCTGGGGGTCAGGAGGGAGTGAGCTGCCTGCAGTCCCCGCGGGTCGCGGGGTCCTCGGCATCCGCGGCTGCCGCGACAGCCCCACTTACTTCCATCGCGGAGCAGAGCGCCCACAGTTCGCATGGCCGCAGCCATGTTTATGCCGAAGGAAAGCATTCTCAGGACAGCCTGGCCGGCCCTGGCTTCCTGCCGCAGCGGCGCGCTCAGCTGGGGACAACAGAGCCAAGCCGCAGAGCGCCCGCACCGCACCGGGCACCCTTCTGCCGCGCTCGGGGTCTCCTTTGTGCCCACTCATTCGTTGCCCGGTTTGGGGGCGGGGCCAGCGGAGACACGCCCCTCACGGGAAGCCCGCCTGGCCCAGCACCGCCCCAGCGTCAGAAAGTGCCCTGCCGGCTCTGGCTGGGTAGCTCAATTGGTTACAGAGGGAATTGTCTGGATACCAAAATTGCGGGTTCTATCTCCAGTCAGGGCACATACAAGAAGCAACCAACGAATGCATAAACAAGTGGAACAAATCAATGTCCCTCTTTCTCTCTTCCTCTCTCTCTCACTTTCATGAATGAGTGAATGAATGAATGAATGAATGAATGAATGAATGAATGAATGAATGAATGAATGAAAAGGGCCCTAGGCTACTCTAGTGACCCCCTCCTTGCCACCACCGCAGATCCGTGCACTAAAGTCCTTTTAGACTCCTGGTGGCACTATGTGAATGCCCTGGTTGCATTTGCCAACCCGACTAAGGCAGGAACCGCAGCCACAGGTCAGCAGCGGACTTCCTAGCTATTCCCCTGTTACTTAGACATTAGGATGCTTAGTCTCAGGTCTCCAGTTTACTTGCCTAATCACAGTACAACTGTGTCAACCTTGTTTTGTTTTGCTTTGTTTTCAGAGTACGGAAAGGAATTAATTTATACTAGAGACTCATGACATATTCATTTTCTCGGTAGAATCTCCGTGTAGCAGTTTGATAGGGGAGACCAGAAAGGCAGACATTGCACTGCTAACACGAGAGCCTCAGGAAACGTGAAAGCCGGTATAGCGAACGCATTTCTTAGAGAAACGGTTCATGTGCGGGGCACAGACACCTGCCTCCTTTCTAGCCATGCCAACCTTCCCACACTTCCGCCCTGCCTAGATGTTCACGCACACGGAGAACCAGACCAACCCTTACAATGGAAAGGTCTCAGGCATCATTCATCCATGAAACAATTCCCAAGTACCAACTGTGTACACTGGGAAAACAGCAGTGAACAGAACAGAAAAGGAGTTTCCACAGGAATTTGGGGAGACAAAACAATCGCAATATCACAACATGCACTGCTTTGAGTGATGATGAGCATTAGAAAGAAAAATGGAGCAACATAAGAGCGATGGAGGGGAAGCTGATGGAATTTGAAATAGATGGGTCAGAGTAGTCCTCGCTAATATTTGGGCAAAGTAAGGGGGAACGTCCTGTAGAATGTCCCACAAAGATGAAGTCTAGATTGGATTGAAAACCAGTTTTCTGTAGCGAAAACTGGTGCTCTTGATTGATTTAGTGTATTTATTACTGAAGTTAGCCCTGCTTTGATTATGAGCCCAATGTAAATTGCCTAATTAAAGAGATTGCCTTTCCTATTACCTACCTGATCTTCAAATCCAAACAAGAGATGTTTCTTGAAAAACAGTAAAACTTGCTCCAAGTATAAAACTGCTTTCCTATATGTATTTTTTTTTTTTGCTAACTCTACTCTCATAACAAACATTGTATTCGTTTTATTTGCCCTTTAACCCTTTGAGTAGTACGAACATTCATGTACATCCTCACTCCAAGGGTTAACAAAAACTCACAACTCAAAGGGTTAAAGAGGTAATCTTTATAGATAATATAAAGCCTAAATCTATTTCTTTTAAATAAACTATACAAAAAGACTCTACATTTTGAAATGCTGGGCTGGAAAAAGTGTCAGCCCAGAGAACTTCAGAGTTCAGATGTCTGAGCTACACAGGCTCTTCCCAGCGACCTCTGGGAGCTCAGGATAAGTAACCGATGGGTCCAGGGGGCTGTGCCCCTCCTGCTAGGTGGAGATAACCAGAGGTCTGCTGGCCCCTCCCAGGCTAATGTTGATGATTAATGACAAGGCATAAAGGTGCCAAATTTCACATCATCAACAACTGGGAGGGGTTAAATTTGTATCTGACTAGTAAAGAGAAAGGAGCTAGCAAAACATGCTTTATTAAATATAGTAACATAACATTTTTTAAAATGAGCACCATTTTATATGTTTCTATGCACACCTTGTATTTTCATTTTTACTGACTTAAAAAACTCAAAATTCGTCATGTATAAAACCTGCTGGTCCATGGGGATGTAAAGTCCAGCATAGGGAATATAGTCAATAATATTCTAATAAGTTTGCGCGGTGCCAGGTGGGGACTGGAAACAGCAGTGTGAGCACGTTGTAAAACACGTGATTGTCCGGCTGCTATGCTGGCCACCTGAAACTAATACAAAATAATACTGACGTAAATTTTTTTTTTTTATTTTTTGTATTTTTCTGAAGCTGGAAACGGGGAGAGACAGTCAGACAGACTCCCGCATGCGCCCGACCGGGATCCACCCGGCACGCCCACCAGGGGGCGACGCTCTGCCCACCAGTGGGCGATGCTCTGCCCCTCCGGGGCGTCGCTCTGCCGCGACCAGAGCCACTCTAGCATCTGGGGCAGAGGTCAAGGAGCCATCCCCAGCGCCAGGGCCATCTTTGCTCCAATGGAGCCTCGCTGTGGGAGGGGAAGAGAGAGAAAGAGAGGAAGGAGAGGGGGAGAGGTGGAGAAGCAGATGGGCGCTTCTCCTGTGTGCCCTGGCCGGGAATCGAACCCGGGATTTTTGCACGCCAGGCCGACGCTCTACCACTGAGCCAACCGGCCAGGGCCTACTGACGTAAATTTTAATTGAAAAATAAAAATTTTAAAAAGGCATGAAGTACTGATACAAGCAACAATGCGGATGAATCCAGAAAGAGAATTTTTACACAAAAGAGTACATACTGAGAAATACTAAATAAATAAATAACAATAAAACCTCCCAGTGCCCAAATACAGACCTAGAGGTTACAAGTGGAAACAATACCTCATTATTTTTTCCAACAGAGAGTACCATAGCAATTAGTATTTCTAATCTATGGCTTATTTCTTACAAACATCAACCATAACAGCTTTCCAACGAGTACATTTTTATGTTCTTATGAAATGAAAGGAGATAAAATGTGCTTTAAATCGGCTATTTTCAAAACTGATTAGAAAACAGCCCTTACATCAGAAATTATGAGTTCTAACGATGGTTTACTAAGAAAACTAGAAAGGCCCTTGAAAAGTTAAAGACATTTATAAAACAATCAGATGTATAAATGAATATATATATGTAATATATATATACACACAACATATATATAATACACACACACACATATATATACACATATGCATTTTATTTGTATATTTGTTATATAAATGTATTTTTTTTCTGGCTTATATATTTGTAACACAATTATGCACCACTTCCCTTCCCAAACAGGAGGCCAGAGGCACAGTCTCTGAGCCAGCTCAGATAAGTTGCAGCCCCTCCTCGGGGAAGGTTTGTCTGAGCCTGGGTGACTTAATTAGTGAAGAAAGCTCTCTCCTGTCACAGAGCCCCTCCCATTCAGCCTGTGGTCCTAAATGAAATGAATTTGTTGGTTTCAGCTCAATGTATCAAGGGGGCGGGGGAGGGGAGAGATCTCTGATTCATTATTTGCCATGATTGGCACCTCTGAGATACACAAATTAAATTTAGATTACTCAATTCTGCTTCCTTAATCAGAAAAACAACAGGGCGAGTGGGGGTGGTGTTCAATGCGAGAAAAACGGGCTGTGTGAGGCACACCAATGATTACTTAGAGAAATCTGATTGTCACCACAATTGTCTCATAGCCATGAGGCCATCCAACCCAGGCCAGCGCTAACACAGTTTGACCACCCTTAACCCGGCAGAGCCCTAAGCCCACTAGTACTAGTGAGGATGGGCTTATTGGTGCATCTGCATGTATTTACTGAGTGTCTACCATGAGCAAAGAAACATAAAGGATAAAAAAGTAAAAAACCCGGACTCTCAAGTAGCTCATTCATTTATGAAACAAACACACTGTGTACGGAGAGCTTACCTATGTCAGGCAGTCAGCACTGGCCCTACAGCCGAGAACTAAGCTGTCTCTACTTTCATGGCACTTCTAGTCTAGAAGGCAAGGCAGACAATAAACAAAAGGTATACAGTATGTCAGGTATGGCTAGGAACCACAAATACAAATAAAAAGGGCCAAGGCACAGAGAGAGACGGGAACTGTTAGCTTTGGTGGTGCAGTAGGGCATGGCACCCTTCAAAGGTGGTATCTGAACAGGGACCTGTGGGGAGTGAGGGAGGCTCTCTGGGTGGGGGGCTTTGCAAGCAGAGGAAACGGCACCTGCTGGAACACATTGAGACGTGTATTCATTTCCCAGGGCTGCTGGAACAATGTACCACAAACCAAGGGCCTTAAACCAATAGAAATTCTTGTCTTCCAATTGTGAAGGCTGAAGTCCCAAAGCAAGGTGTCAACAGGACCATGCTCCCTCTAAAATCTGTCGTTTTCATATTGTTTTGTTTTTACTTGAGTGTTTTATGTTGCAGGAAGGACAAACAGGTAAATCTATCCAACCAGAAGTTTAAGGGGTCATCTATGTAAAAAATAAGAATCTAATCATTCATTATTTTTTTACAAAATATTTTCCAGAGAATTCATCTCTCTCTTTGCTAATTTGTCCTTCTTAATAGCTAATAATTAAACTTCTCAAAAAATTTTCTTTGAGAGAGGGAGGGAGAGAGGGGCAGAAACATTAATCTGTTCCTCTATGTGCCCTGACCAGAGATTGAACCAGCAACCTCTGTGCTTTGGGACGATGCTCTAACCAACTGACCTATCTGGCCTGGGCATGAACTTTTTTTTTCTTTTGCTTATGTTCACTCCCTTTTGATTTGTCCTCAGGTACAGAGTAAATTTAGGTAAAGACAGGGATTCCAAAACATGGATACAGTTTCCCTCCCTCCCCCAAACCCCCACTAAATGTCAATGGAAGTTTTGTTGTTGGTGGTGATGTTTTGTTTTCAACCATAAACTTAAAAGGGTGAGGTAAAAAAGAAAAGGTTACCACAGCAACCTAATTTTGGAAGCTGAAGGGGAGATGGACAAATGGTTCAACTGAGCAGACCCAAGAAAACGGAATGCTAAGCTGGCCATGCTAAGAACAGAACCACCAGGATTTGCATGCAGAAGCACTAGGTTGTTCGGGATTGGCAGCACGGGTTACCTCTGGAAGTGGGGATGGAAGAGATGCTAGAATCAGCTGGACAGAAAGCCTGTTAAAGTAGTCAGGCCCAGGCCCTGGCCGGTTGGCTCAGTGGTAGAGCGTCGGCCTGGCATGCAGGAGTCCTGGGTTCGATTCCCGGCCAGGGCACACAGGAGAAGTGCCCATCTGCTTCTCCACCCCTCCCCCTCTCCTTCCTCTCTGTCTCTCTCTTCCCCTCCTGCAGCCAAGGCTCCATTGGAACAAAGATGGCCCGGGCGCTGGGGATGGCTCTGTGGCCTCTGCCTCAGGCGCTAGAATGGCTCTGGATGCAACAGAGCGAGGCCCCAGAAGGGCAGAGCATCGCCCCCTGGTGGGCATGCCAGGTGGATCCTGGTCGGGCGCATGCGGGAGTCTGACTGCCTCCCCGTTTCCAGCTTCGGAAAAATGAAAAAAAAAAAAAAAAAAAAAAAAAAAACCAACTAAAGTAGTCAGGCCCTGGCCGGTTAGCTCAGTTGGTTAGAGCATTCTCCCAATGCATCAGGGTTGTGAGTTCGATCTCCAGTCAGGGCACATACAAGAATCAACCAATAAATGCTTAAGTGGAACAACAAATTGATGTTTCTCTCTCCTCCCCTTCCTTTCTCTCTAAAATCAATAAAAATAATTAAAAAAACAAAAAGTAGTAGTTTGCCTAGATTTCCCCCACTGCAGCAGTGACTGCCCCCACCCAGCCAGCAGCAGCCTGGAGGTGGGGTTCCTGGAGGAAGAGGAAGGTTCTGGACTGAAGACAGCAGGCACAGGTCGGGCAGAGACCCCCTGACAAAAACTAGATTTCCTGAAGGGGCAGAGGCCCAGCCCTCTCTGCCTTTCTTCCCCACAGGAAGTGGGAAGAGTCTGGAACCCAACCAGCCCGAGAGACCTAAGGGCATTGATTTTGGACTTCCCTAAATGGCCTGGGCAGCTCACTGGACACGAGGTACACATCCCCTACCCACACACTTTGAGCACCTGAATCTCCTAGTTAGAATTCTCGGCAGGTAACCAAGCACAACCTGACATCTGAGTTCAGCCTCTAACAGGAAGAACAGAGACCCAAGCAAACAGAAAAAGACCGACACAGAGAAGACTGGGATGATATGGTATGGCTGCAGAACACTGCAGAAGGTACGTTAAGACTTGTCACTTGAATTGCTACAGCATTAGCCTCCCATCTTTCTCTAACACTCGGAGCTGGCGTGCTACCCAGCACCAAAGATGGAGGTTTTGGTGCCAGCATCAACTTAAAGGGCCACATCAGGAACAGGTGTCTCGGAGGAGTTGAGAAATAACAGCCCAGTGAGGAGACTGCCACAAGATCATGGACGCGGAACCAGGTGTCTGTGTGCTGGGCACCTGGCAGGGACGGGTAGGGCTGTGACACCTGGGTCATGACAACCACGCAGTGAAGGGAACGCGAGCCCACCTGTGTGAGGTTTGCCACTCACTGGGCTCCGTTCCTTGGCCTGATGTAACCACGGCTTAACTCCCCTTCCCTATCTAATGCCACAGCTCTACCTCAGTATTTAGTTTTTAAATAACTTACACAATTAAAATTTAAGATAATTGAGTCTAACTACTTCACCTAAATTTTTAAAGATTTATTGATTTTTAGTAAGAGGGGAGAAAGGTGGAGGAGGAACAGGAAGCATTAACTCATAGTAGTTGCTTCTTATATGCACCTTGACCGGGCAAGCCCGGGATCGCAAACCGGCGACCTCAGCGTCCGAGGTTGACAGTACCCACTGTGCCAGTACAGGTCAGGCACGCCACCTAAATTCTGATCACATAAGTTGCCTACTTGAATCAAAACAGAACTTATTCACATCCTTGTATTTTTTACTTAATGATACAGGCCAAATACACCACAAACGACCCAGTTCCATCTGGCACCTCACTTCATTGCAAAATAGAATACAACGCAGTATGTCCAAAAATAACACAGAGAAGATTACAGATAGAGCTAGGACCCACATCTAATTTTTAAACTTCATTCCTTTTCATGACCACGTAATGTTAGTAATACCTGCTAAATTTAGTAATATCTAATTTCATATTATAAAATTATATACATCTCATGAAAAGTAAAAAGATCAAGATGCAAACACATGAACTCATGAGACAGAGATGTTCAGCTTTAAAAAACATTAAGCCAACAAAGAGTTTTTATGTGTATCCATTTATTGATTGCTGGGGATACAGCCTGTGAATACATGACATGCATTTTGGGGGAGACACTAACCAACTCTGAAACGAAGCCATTCAACAAGCCCGCTGAGAGCTGATGAGGTCACACGGGTGAGGCTGGAGGGCGCAGTGGGGAGGACCCAGTCACTTAAGAATTGTTACCAAGATTCTGGCTGCAAATTCTTTGGAACTTATTTATTATTTAGGAACTAGCAGGAAAGAGGAAAGATCAGTCTGCCTTTAGCTTAAATGAACGCTACAAAGGATGCTATGCACTGAAGTACTGGAAAAAACTTTTTGCCCTTCAATTCAGGTAATTCCGTTTTTACAAATTCCTCCAAGTCAATTCATATGCCTCAGCTATACAGACTTAGAAAAGATTAATAACTGATGCAAGAGACTATTCATTTGATTCCAGTATCTATTGTTAAATTATACTAATACTAGTAAATTTTATACCAGTGTCAACCTTCCCAAGATGTTTAACTGATTGATATAATAAAATGATATAAATTAAAGAATTTCAGTTATACTTAAAAGGACAGAAAGAACTGGAATGTCTTAGACCATAATTAAAAACTGTTGAATTACATATATATATATATATATGGCATATGTATATATAGATATATATGGTGCATATACATATAATTCTATATACATATGAATATATATATATATGGTATCTACGTTGCAAACATTATAACCTGTAATTAGATAAAATGCTGAAATGTATTCACAGCAGCAGGGTTACATGCCATGTATTTCTCCCAAATTGTGTAATGGATATCTTTTCTTAAAATGACAACATCAATGTCATTTTATGTCCCAGTGTTTTAGACTGCTTTTTGTGGCAGCAGGACTAGAAAACAAAGAGAAAACCAAACCAGCTACATCCTAAAGGAATAAAAAAAGGGAAGATCTTGGCTTTTTGTTCTTTGAGAGGCAGTCTGGCGCTCCATGTTCTCGTGCGATCCGCGTCCTGTCGTCGCGCTCTGGGAGGACTGGTTATGGCTTGCAGCGCTGGACGAAGCGAGGGTATAAGCATACATCTCGGATGTGATACCTGTTCAGGATCCAGGTTAAGAACCGTTCCAAGCCCAAGCCATATCCTCCATGAGGACAGGTGCCATATTTTCTCTGTTTGAAAAAATATAGCAAAATAGGCTTAGTTTAAAATTTTGTCTAAAATACCCATAGTTAAAATTTTCTACTGTGAAATGAGGTAATTTATTGCGGTTAAGAAGTCAACTCTTTTTTTTTTTTTTTTTTTTTTTTTTTTTTTACTTTATTCATTTTTAGAGAGGAGAGAGAGACAGAGAGGGAGAGAGAGACAGAGAGAGAGAAGGGGGGAGGAGCTGGAAGCATCAACTCCCATATGTGCCTTGACCAGGCAAGCCCAGGGTTTCGAACCGGCGACCTCAGCATTTCCAGGTCGACGCTTTATCCACTGCGCCACCACAGGCCAGGCAAGAAGTCAACTCTTTATGTGTGTGTGTGTGTGTGTGTGTGTGTGTGTGGCAGAAACAGAGAGAGTCAGAGAGAGGGACAGACAGACAGAAAGGGAGAGAGATGAGAGACATCAATTCTTCGTTGCAACACTTTAGTTGTTCATTGATTGATTTCTCATATGTGCCTTGCCTGGGAGGCTACAGTAGACGGAGCCAGCGACCTTGGGCTCAAGCTGGTGAGCCTTGCTCAAACCAGATGAGCCCATGCTCAAGCTGGCAACCTCGGGATCTCGAACCTGGGTCCTCCACATCCCAGTCCAATGCTCTATCCACTGCGCCACTGCCTGGTGAGGCTCAACTCTTAATCTATGTACCTTCATGGACATGCAAAGAAATAATTTGGTAGGAGCCTGACCTGTGGTGGCACAGTAGATAAAGCACTGACCTAAAACACAGGTTGCTGGTTTGAAACCCTAGGCTTGCCTAGTCAAGGCATGGATAAGAAACAACCACAAGTTTATGCTTCCTGCTATCCCTCCTTCTCTCTTTCTCCTCTCTCTAAAATCAATAAATAAAATATTTTTAAAAATTTTAAAAAGGCCTTGGCCAGTTGGCTCAGTGGATAGAGTGTTGGCCCGGCATGCAGACATCCTGGGTTTGATCCCCAGTCAGGGCACACATTAGAAGCAACCATCTTTTTCTCTTCTCCTTCCTCTCCCTCTTCTCTCTCTGCTCCCCTCTCATAGCCAGTGGCTCAATTGGTTCACACATTGGCCCCGGGTGCTGAGGATGGCTCCGTTGATTCAAACATTGGCCCAGATGGGGGCTGCCAGGTGGTTCCTGATTGGGGAGCATACGGAAGTCTCACTCTCTCTCCTCCTCTCATTTAAAAAATAAAATAAAAAGGAAGATTTGGGTATGAAAAATATGCCAGGGATTAAGTGCCACCTTGAAAAAAAGAGATTTCAAACTTTTAAACTAAGCCAATGTCCCTGTTTATAAGAGGAAAATGAAAGATAGCTCTAGATATTGGTCAGCTCTAGTGACACATTTTTAAAAATTCAAGGCCAGAAGTTAAATAAGTTTTCAAAAGAAGTTAACGTTATTAGCCAAAACCAAAACTAGCAATATTTATATGACACATTATTATAACCATGAAAGTGAATACTGTACAATTTTATGTGTGTGTGACAGAGACAGAGAGAAGAACAGATAGGGACAGACAGACAGGAAGGGAGAGAGATAAGAAGCATCAATTCTTTGTTGCGGCACCTTAGTTGTTCATTGATTGCTTTCTCATATGTGCCTTGACCGGGGGAGGTAGAGCTAAAGCAGACCAAGTGACCCCTTGCTCAAGCCAGCGACCTTGGGTTCAGGCTGGTGAGCCTTGCTCAAACCAGATGAGCCCGCAATCAAGCTGGTGACCTCGGGGTCTCGAACCTGGGTCCTCTGCATCCCAGTCTGACACTCTATCTACTGCACCACTGCCTGGTCAGGTGTGAATAGTTTTTTAAATGTCAAAGTCCCACCCTAAATTATTTTCTTTACAATTTTAATTTATGCAAAACTATTACAGTGAAAACACTTTAAAGAGCATTAAAAAATTTGTTTTTACCTGATCTGTGTACCAGTAATAGGGAGTGGGGTCAATTCCCTCCCTTTTGTAACCTGCCAGGATCTCTTCACTGTCCCAGATGCGCATGGAGCCTCCCACAATCTCACCCACATTGGGCATCAACACGTCAACCTTTGAACACAAGTAAATCAGATGCAGTTACAACCAGGCATTCAGTTGTGGCCCTGCTGATCACAATTAAGCCCCTAGAGCTAAAGGAGCACTATGATCATGCAAAATTAAAATATTCAAATTCTGTGATTAACCAAGGTCTATAAAACTCTATCAGAGGAGAGAAAAAGAAACTTCTTAAAATACTGTCATATATTATAGATTTATAATGAAATATTTTCCATGAGCTACGTGTCTCATTCCAGTGACAACAGTCCCCACCCCCTTAAAAAGCAAAAGGACTAATACTATTCGAAGCACAACTGACAGACTCGGTGAGGCGGGAATCCTCAGGACATCGCTGCATATAGAAGGACTTGATCTCTACAGGAAATCGACACAGCAAGATGGGTTCGTTAATGGTGTCCGTCATCAGTCTCTCCGGAGCTTCTGGGATATCCTGAGGTTAAACAAGACTTCATTAACATCTACCGCTCAAAATGCAGCCGGACAGAGCAGCTCTTTCCCCAGTAGCTGCCTCCATCTTACTAATGCAACACAGAAGAGAATGCGCCCCACTGGAACCCGTACACACGGCTGTAAGGGACAGTTTCCTTCAAAAAAAAATTTATTTAAAAACTCAGTTATTAAATGAACTATAAAAAGATGTCTCTTTCCACAATATAGCTTAAGTGCCATGCTGCTTGAGGAATGAAACCCACCCGAAAATAAGAAACAAAGCACCCAAGTCATTATCACTTTAACTAGATAGGCTCTGTTATCTTCCCAGTGGCCAGGGTTCTCTCTCTGAAGCAAACGTGGTCCACTGAGTCCCTCCCATAAGGCATCAGACAGTCAGTGAATACTCCAGAACAGCACTGATGGACACACAGTGCATGTTATTAATAACAACCACTTTAAACTCTCCCATTGTCTGCACTTCTTTCCTATTATAAGAAGTCTTATCTGCTTCAATGAGAGTAAGACCCCACCATAAGACAAACAACCAATGTCAAATTTTAAGTGTAAGCACACCTAGAATTAATCTGTTTCTCGCTTGAAA
Organism: Saccopteryx bilineata; assembly: GCF_036850765.1. Taxonomy (NCBI): domain Eukaryota; kingdom Metazoa; phylum Chordata; class Mammalia; order Chiroptera; family Emballonuridae; genus Saccopteryx; species Saccopteryx bilineata. Next base: position 14,203,001 of record NC_089500.1, on the reverse strand, counting down.
CATCCTTCAGTAAACCACACATAAATTCTAGTGAAAACCGGCTGACCAGGTGGTGGCACAGTAGATAAGAGTGTTGGACTGACACGCAGAGGACACAGAAACCCTGAGATCACCAGCTTGATGCGGGCTCATCCGGCTTGAGCGCAGGCTTACCAGCTAAGTGTGGAGTTGCCAGCTTGAACATGGGATCAAAGACATGACCCCAAGGTCGCTGGCTTGAATAAGGGGGCACTGGCACAGCTGGAGCCCCCTTGTCACAGCACACATGAGAAAGCAATCAATGAACAACTAAAGTGCCACAACTATGAGTTGATGCTTCTCATCTCTCTCCCTTCCTGTCTGTTCCTATCTCTCTCTCTAAAAAAAAAAAAAAAAAATCCGTTCTAGTGAAAACTGGAAACTCTCATCCCAGTAAAAACTGATGAGTGAACCGGGCAAGACTCACTGATTTGTCTGCAGCAGGAACTGAAATGGAGCTTAGCAGTCCCCTGGCCCAGATGTTTCCAAGCTCTGACCCCTTGAGCCCTATGCCCTCTAAAGCGCAGAGGGGATATGGCAGTGAATGGGAAAGCTCTGGTCGCTCAGCCTTTATCTGCTTTACATTCTAGAGTTCTGCATAAGATTTAAGTGGGGGGCCTGACCTGTGGTGGCGTAGTGGATAAAGTGTTGACCTGGAAATGCTGAGGTCACCGGTTCGAAACCCTGGGCTTGCCTGGTCAAGGCACATATGGGAGTTGATGCTTCCTGCTCCCCCCACTTCTCTCTCTCTGTTTCTCTCTCTCTCCTTTCTAAAATGAATAAATAAAATTTAAAAAATAAAAAAGTTTTTCATGTTAAAAAAAAAAAAAAAAGATTTAAGTGGGGGAAAGAAGGGTCTTATTGCATATTCCAAAAAGTCTAAAGACTGTTTATCTCCTCATATGTATAGGTATAGAGTAAGGGCTGACATGTTCCAAGGGTTTCCTGTGCCAGGGCCCCGGTTAGGCATTTTGTTCAGTGAGTCCTCACATCTTTGCAAAGTGGATCTCATACCCAAGGCAGAAATAAGAACCAGGGAGCAGGGTCACTGGGCCTTCAGTTACACAGAAGTAAGGATGGAAGTCTGAGCTAAACCCACCCAAGAGGCCTTCTTATTCAAAGCTGGTGCTCTATCCACTCAATCACATCACTTTGCTAAATATTGGGTAATAACATTTCTCAAATTTTAGATTCAAAATTCTATTATACATCATCAACTGAATTCATGAAACAATAACAGTAATTTATATAGGTCAAGTCTATTGTTTGTCCTCTGTAAATTCCTTCTAAAAACAAAACAAGACTCTAGTTAGCAGTAGTTACATTTCGTCGGTAGGCAGCTGGGTTTGCAAATACTATGTAAGGAATGGTTAAGCCTTTGAGTAGTACAAACGTTCATGTACGTCCTCATGCCTCCTGATCATCCAGAGTACGATTTACTTTAAAAATGTGTAAGGCAACATTAAAAAAAGGCAAACCACAAACTGGTTATCAAACAAACATGATTTTAAGTTAATAAAACTGTAATTGGAACTAATTTCATTTCTTGAAAAAAAAACTCACTCCCGGAGTCAGCGAGCATGAAAAAACTCACTGCTGGCACTGGAAGAGGGCTTAGAGGAGAGTGAGCAATCTATACCCCCAATTCATGCAGGAGGGTGGCCCAGGCAAACAGATGCACGCTCAGTTTATCTGGGGTACTTCTCGGTATTGCACCTTAACCAGTGGCTATTTTCTTCTTCGAATCCTCCAGACAAAGGAGTTTGACTCATTGTTTTGGGGGGAGGAATCCTTTTTGAAAGAGCCAGATATTTTCTCCAGACAAACAAATATACACACACACACCCCAACATTTTACATGTGATGTCACAGTTCACAACTTTCTGAAACCTCCTGCCAGCCTAGAGAATCACACCAGAGATCATGCCTGATCACGGAAGAAGAGAAAACAGGCAAATGAGTGTGAAAGCTAAAAATGTGCTAACACTTATTGAACACTACAGAAAGGCACGGGTCTAAGGCTTACCCTACAGCTGTAAGTCAGTGACTGAATCCTCAGCCAACCCCACGGAGAAGGTTCAGTCTCCATTTATTTGAGGGCAAGCAGACGCCTCCTGCATCACGGGTTTAACTAAGCAGAAGTAGCAATCCACTTAAACACAATGCCGCCTTTCAAACAATGATTAGAAAGGAAATCAAACCTCTCCAAATTCATAGAAAGTTCCATCTTCTTTCTTTATATTGTGTTCTTTTAGCCACACAATAGCATCTGAATAGTTCATCCGTCTGAAAGGCCGTTTGGGGGGCTTGAAGTTCTACAGTGGAAGGAAAAATACAGTGTACAGAAAGAAACCGTCAACGCTAAAACTTCCATTTTAAGAATAATTACTGAGTATTACTGCAAAGTATTATTTCACAATAAAAATCAATGAGGACATTTCTAAAGTGAAAAACATGAACTTCCTGCTACCTAAGTTAAACTATTATAAAATTATAGGCAATGATGATATTTCTTTTTTTAATGCATGAGTATGAAAATACTTTATTTTTAAATGCTTTCACTTTTAAAGTACTCCCCTGAAAGGAATGGCCAAAGTATTAGATAAAGAGGTTTCAAGCTTTCTGTTTCAGACTCTGATTCGAGGGGAAGGTGAGGAGGCCTGACACACAGCCGGAAATCTTTGTGGCTCCATGCAAGGGACTAACTCCAGCAAACTCATTATTCTCTGAACCCACTGCTGTGAAATTATATTGTTGTTATTTTCAAAGGCTATTCTTCTTTTATTGAAATCCAAGTCACTGAGCACCAGCTATATTGCTTATTATGTAGCCCATTTAATCCAAAAACAGAATCATAATTTTGTATTTCCATAAAATGCTCGACCTACCGGGTTGAGCTCATACACTATGCTCGCTGCAGGCGATTTCAAGACTCTGTCCACCACATCACAGACCAAGTCCTCCAGCCGGTTCAAGAGGTCCTCAAAGGTCAGGAAAGGGCACTCTGCCTCCACGTGAGTGTATCTGAAGATGACGACACTGGCTCAGAAATGCTCATTAGTACTGAGCTGCTCTTGCACAAGGATTTTAATGGTCCAGAAAGGTAAACTTCCAGCCTTGCTAGCAACTGCCACTTTTCCCCTTTAAATAGTGCATTCTTGTTTATTCTTTAACACATTAAGGATCAAGGCAAAGTAAAAGGAAGGCCTTAGATAGCAATGGCCTAAGAGGCAAAGCTTCTCCCACGGTTTCAATTTCAATTAGCTTATGCAACTGTCCTTCCTATATCCTCTTAACCAACACATTTACATAGATACCCTTTGCCTACATATAAATGGCTTGCCTAAACATATTTTCTTTAAAATTATTTTTAAAATAAAAATTAAAAGACAATTCATACTCAGCCAAGTGCCTTCGTGTTCTGGATTGTTCCGCCCTATATGACTGTGCAATACAAAAAACATCTCCCAGCGCCGGAAGGCAGGTCTCCAGGTAGAGCTGAGAGGACTGGGTCAGAAATGCCTCTTCCCCAAAGTAGTCAAGCCTGAAGAGAGTAGCACCACCTTCTACCTGTGTCTGCACTAATGTTGGCGGAGTAACCTGTTCAAATGCAGAAAGGCCTATTGAGGGCACCTCCATTCATGCTTAAGAGTAACACGGTATCATTTGCAGAGATGCCGAATGCACGCTTACTTCACAGTACCCCCGATCAAAGAAGTGGTCTCTGAAGCACCGGGTGACCATGGAGCGTGCTTTCAGGATTCTGGACATGTTTTCTCCTCGGAGCATCATGTGTCTGTTGTTGAGCTGGACATCAACATCAGACTCCTCGTTGATCAAGTTGTCGGCCCCTCCCGCAGGGGCCAACCCGATCAGCTCCCAGAAGTCACAATTCAGCTCATGGCCCCCAGGAGCCTACATTTTTAAAAAGGGGGCGGGGGATGAAAGGGAAGGAAAACAAAACAAAAAATTTACAGTAGTAAAGATTTTAATTTACGTCAAAATACAATAGATTCAAATAATCAGTCTTTCTGACTTCACCTCTTGAGAAGCTGCCCAACACCCATAGCACGTCAGTTAGAATCTTATCTTGAGCACCACACACAGACATGCTAGTCATTCAAGGAGCCCAGGAATGACTGAAACAACCTTCCTGCTTGCCACTACCTGCCAAAGAGATAAGTATGTACAAAAGAAATGATATTTATATAAAAAGCCTTATTGGAACTGGGACTGGGACGACAACTGGAGTTTGTGGAACAAAAGCAAGTAAGTTTCACCACCCTCCTTGGACCCCTGCGACTGTCCAGATGTCTGTGGTCATCAATCATCTCCTGTCCTCAAACCCTGTTCCCGTGACATAAAAGACACCAGAAGTCTGTACTTTTTCAAGATGGGACGCTAGTCTGTCATCACCTCGGCTTGCCGGCTTTCCAAATAAAGTCTCTTTACGTACCTCAACTCTTTGTCACCCTACTGACGGGCTGCTGTGTGGCTAGCAGTTTGAGCTTCTGGGCTTTTAATGCATTACAAACATTTCTGGTAAGCAGATAATTCTAAGAACCTCATCTCTATTAGCCTACCCTTCTAACAGTCCCAATAATTCAATTTTATATTGATATATTTAATATTTTTTTATTTTATTTATTTTTTATTTTATTTATTCATTTTAGAGAAGAGAGAGAGAGAGAAAATGGGGAGGAGCAGGAAGCATCGACTCCCACATGTGCCTTGACTGGACAAGTGCAGGGTTTCGAACCGGCAACCTCAGCATTCCAGGTCGATGCTTTATCCACTGTACCACCACAGGTCAGGCCTCTTTCCTTGTTTAATTAAGTGAGAGAAGGGGAGGCAGACACAGACTCCCGCATGTACCCTGACTGGGACCACCCAGCAAACCCCCTACCAGATGATGCTCCGCATGGCTGAGCTGCTGCTCCGTTGTTTGGCAACCAAGCTATTTTAGCACCTGAGGTGAAGCCATGGAGCCATCCTCAGTGCCTGGGGCCAACTCTACTAGAGCCATTACCATGGCTGCAGGAGAAGGAGAAAGAGAGATGGGGGGGAGAGGTGCAGAAGCAAATGGTCACTTCCCCTGTGTGCCCTGACCGGGAAATCACACCTGGGACTTCCACACACTGGGCCAATGCTCTATTGCTGAGCCAACTGGCCAGAGCCATATTTAATATTTCTTTCAGAATAAATACACATACAAGTTTTTAAAAAATTAAAAAGTACCCTGGTCAGCTGGCTTAGTGGATAGAGCGTCATCCCAGCATGCCAATGTCGTAGTTCCATCCTGGGTCAGGGCACATACGAGAAAGAATCAGTGAGTACACAACTAAATGGAACTAAGTGGAACACTTAAGTTGATGCTTCTCTCTCTTTCCCTTCCCCTTTTTTCTCCCTTCCTCTTTCTCTCTCTCTCAATTCAATGAAAAATTTTTTATTTTAAATTAAAATGCAAACTTAAAAATAAAATAAACAATAAACCCACAACTTGGAGTAACTACTACTATTAACATTTTGGTATATCTTTCTAGCCTTTGCCAATAATTTAAAATAATATAGCATTCAGAGTGAAAAACTCCTTAATTGCAAAGATTTTACTAAAATATTGTTTCTCTTTGGACCATATGTATAGTAAAAATTCAAATTCTCCCTGATAATTCTATTAAAAGTAATTCATTTTAGGAGCCACATATCATAGCAAGTGACATCACAAAACCACTCCATTTTCCAATCACATTAACTGCAAGGAAAACCCAGAGAACTTAGATCAAATATTCATTCTCAATATAGGTTCTTTTATATGAACTCCAACTCTTTTATCAATATTTCTAGTCTATTGGGTAGAGTCGAGTAGTTGACTCTACCGGTGCCCTCTGGTGGCTGGTATGTCATGTTTGTTTGTTTTATTTCTCAGTCAACAAATACGACCACAGTGCTAGTTATTTGAGCATTAATTACCAGCAAGTAACTGTAACTGGTACAGGTTATGTGCCTGTTGGCTGAGAAATAAACATCTCTCTGAATATAAGAGTTACACTGAACTTTTTTAAAAGAAGTTTTTAAATTCTATTCAGAAATTTTCAGACATAGATTACTATTCTTTCCTGAAACTTCTTGAGTAGATTGTTTATATTTCCACCTAGCTGAAAAATTATTCACATACCCACAGCAAAGTAGCTATGTTATGGCCCATGAGGATTATTCAGGAATTCTATAAGGTTGGAAATCCCTGAATTTGTTGTATATTATGAGCTGTACAGTGGGATTTCACTGGAAAAGGAAAAGACATGCTAAATTTGGCAAGTGCATCATATTTGTGTATGTGTATACCAAATACCCAAAGTACAAATGAAGACACTACAAAACAAACCTCTATTCACCCAGCGAGAAACTCAGCCCACTCACCTGCTTGCCCTTTGGGGTAAGATTCAGCATTCCATATACAGCTACACTACTCTCAGTGGACAAGACGACTCCATTGTAACACTGACACTATAAAAAGATCAAGTTCAAACTTAGTTACTCATTTACATTAAAATACTCAAAAGTAAGAAGCAAAAGGAATTATTTACAAACAAGTTATCTGTTCCAAAACAATTAATGACCATCAATGTTTATATTAATAGCTGTTTTTATAAAAAGACTTCTCTCTATATATAAAAGTACATATATATGTAAATACATACATTATATACATAGGTATACATGACACTGGCTCATATCTCTTAAAAATATCTGAGAAGTTCATTTTCCTTTTCTTTGACATTCATACTGCTAAAATAACACAGAGCCCCTCTAAGCTATGATTATCAATACTTCCTAAAATCATTAGAAAAGGGATGGAGAAATTTATAAGGGACTAGGCTATCAACACCTGAACCCACAATTCATAAAAAAAATAAAATAAAAGCCCTAGCCCAGCTCAGTTGGTTAGGGTGTCCCCTATGCCAAGGTTGTGGGTTCAATCCTTGATCAGGACACATAAAAGAATCAACCAATGAGTGCATAAATAAATGGAACAAGTCAATGCCTCTCTCTTTCTCCTTTCTTCTCTAAAATCAATAAATTAAAAAAAATCTGATTAAACCTAACCTCCAGCTTAATACCTCAGGATGCAACTGACTGAATCCAGACTGAGAATTTTCACAGGCCAGTTTTTTTTTTACAACAAATAAATGTCCATAACAGTTTAAAATATGTATACATATCCTAAACCCCCCAAAACTTACAATAAAGGTACCTACTGGGAAAAAAAACCCAGATTTTCAGCCACAAATAAGAGAAAATGGTTACCAAATCGTCTGATAAGACACACTGAAGATACCCGGTACCGTCCCGCAACACCAGGAACATTAAATTCTTTCCTGAAAACGAGAGAGAGAAATTCAGCCAGACTATTCTCAAAGCATTTAAAAGTCCTTTCTCCTAATTCAATCTTTTTTTTTTTTTTTTTTTTCCATTTTTCTGAAGCTGGAAACAGGGAGAGACAGTCAGACAGACTCCCCCATGCGCCCGACCGGGATCCACCCGGCACGCCCACCAGGGGCGACGCTCTGCCCACCAGGGGGCGATGCTCTGCCCATCCTGGGCGTCGCCATATTGCGACCAGAGCCACTCTAGCGCCTGAGGCAGAGGCCACAGAGCCATCCCCAGCGCCCGGGCCATCTTTGCTCCAATGGAGCCTTGGCTGCGGGAGGGGAAGAGACAGAGAGGAAAGCGCGGCGGAGGGGTGGAGAAGCAAATGGGCGCTTCTCCTGTGTGCCCTGGCCAGGAATCGAACCCGGGTCCTCCGCACGCTCTAATTCAATCTTAAACCAAGGAAACTCCAAGGTTGGACACTGGAAGTTCAAGCCTCCCAGCTGGCCCCTTCCCCTGAAGTGTCCCTGGGTACAGCACTATGCAGTATTTGGGAAGCACTGTATCTTCTTCATTGTACTTCCAAATCCGATGTAATCCTCATGACGCAGATGATCGGGGCAAAGCAAGACAGTAAGCCACATGGATGAGGGATGATGACCATGAGCTGCTGAGCCCCCTTCAATGCTCACAGGACTGTGCACTCAGCGGGAAATGCAGAAATACCACCGTATAGAGAACCACTCTTTCCTACGTATGTCCCATTTCCTTTTACAAAGGATTTGATACCCACTTACAATTAAACACATGTAATAAAATAATAAAAAGAGAAACGGAAAGCAAAACTAGCAGGACCCAGGGAGAAGTAGAATGCAAATATATATACTAATTATGAAGGTCACCAAAACTGCCATGAAGTAAGTTTCAGATTTGGTGCTCCACTTTCTGCTTCCCATGAAATAATCAAGTTCAATTAGAAAATGTTTATTGGATACCTTCCGATCGCTGTGATTGTTCAGTTAAATAGCATTTAAATAACTTTTGAACTTTTAATAGTCGTATTACATAAGAATAAATTTAGGATACCCCAAAATCAAAATGCCTCCACGTAAATGGTTTTACATTCCTCTCCACCTGAGACCATGGACATTTAAAACCCAAGGAGAGGAGAGGGAGCCGTGCCACGTACCCTGCCTGCGCAGCCTGTGCACCCAGCCAAACACCTTCACTCTCTGGCCTCGGAATCCTTCTAATGTGTGAATCTTCACCTGTCAAATCAGAATAAAGAACATTTGACCAGCCGCACCATTTGCACGTCAACTTTTTCACTCACATTAGATGGATCCCAATAAAGTGTTAAAAAGTCACAAATGGTGCAAAGAGCATTTGAGATTTTGCTTCTCGGCATGTTGTCAGTTTGGCTCAAATAAACTCATAATTTGAGTCTTCTTCTTAGTGCAAAACCAACAATGAGAAACACACAGAATTCAGCTATTGCTCCAGAGAATCAACAGAAAATAAATTCAGAACACAACAACCCAAGTGCACACACAGCCCTCTCCCTAGCCTCACAGGCCCTCCGGACACTCTGGGAGGGACGTTCACAAAGGCTAGCTTTTTCTTTGGGAGATGAAGCAGAGAGGAGATGCTCAGTAGAGGGGATGGTGAATATAGCCATGAAAACAGCTCTACCCTCAGGAAACGGAAAATCAGACAATTCAGCAGCAATCAGAACTATCTGAAATCTAAGCATGCACACTCACAGTCCAGCATTGGTCTAGAAGAATAGGGACGGAATCCAACTTCATGAAATTCACAAAATTTGTATCTATTTAAAAATCATGAAAATCATGGATTTCCAGCTCTTCATTTTATGCCGAGGAAACGGGTACTTTGGGAGGTGAAATCACTTGAGCAACACCACCCTGCGCAGCCAGGCGGGACTCTAAGCCTGCCAGTTTTTAAAAGAGACAGAATCTGTTCGACACACATTTACTAACCTTTATAAGAAAATGAACCTCCAAAGAACCACCAGCCTCAAAACTCTAAAATATTATTTCTCTCTATCCCTTCTAGAAGGAAAGACAGACGGACAGTGCAAAGGAACAACCACGCAGCAGGCCCGTCAGACACAGAAGTAACAGTTGGGCGTGTTTGCAACATGACATGTCACACTCACACATCTGGGCTCTGGAAGACTTGGATCGTTTTTAATGGCGATCTTCTTTGCTTCTTCCAGGTTCTTTTCTCTTCTCAAATTGTCTTCTGCCTAATTTAATGACGAAGCAATCTGTTAACATGGTTTCTAGTGGACTAACTTTTCAGATGTTCACAGTTGCAAATTCATTGCTCACCTCTTTCTTTTCCCGGGATTCATTCTTCATTTGTTCCCGATGCCACATTTTCTTAATGTTCTTCATCTGGGATTTAGAAATAACATCCCACCGCTAGAGAGAAAACACAGATATTTAATTTTTCAAGACCTCTGTGTTGTTATGAAAACTTATTCAGAAAATAAAGTTCTGTCAAGTTGTTGGTTCACTGTACCTCATTTTCTTTTTGTGAATCTACGTAAATGGTAGGAAATGGTTCTTTTCCCACTGTCATCAAAGCCTTGGATGGGGAGAGAGAAAAAGATAATACCCTTAATATTATACAATATTTGAGATCAAAATAAAACCTTAATTATGAGGTAGCTTCAACCATCTAGACCATAAGCAAGAGCCAAGAAGAAAGCATAAAGACCCTAAGAGTTAAACTTCCATGTTGATAGAATGAATGACTGGTTGACCTCCCAAGAACTTTCTGCTTAGCCCTCTGATCCTTCTGCAATAATTGCACAGTTAGTTTCCCAGCACGAGCAGACTGGAAGCAACAGATTTTAAGGGAAGCAGAGACCACAGTGAGGTATGCTGACAACAGAGGACACAGTTAATAACAAAAGCCAATTGCAGATCACATCGAAATGGTTAATCCTAAGAAACAGGCAAGTCAATTCTGAAACTCTAACACCAAAATAATGGCTAAGAATACAAAGGGCTAAGTTTCATTTAATTTGAAAAATTACCATATGCAGAATCTCTCTTTCACTAATACTGGGACACATCAGATATTTCTGTGTCATTGAATATTTATAGTTTATACTTTTTTTTCTTGGTGGTGGTCGGGGGATAGACAGGAAGGGAGAGAGATGAGAAGCATCAATTCTTTGTTGTGGCACCTTAGCTGCTCATTGCTTTCTCATATGTGCCTCGACCTGGGGGCTCCAGCAGAGCCAGTGACCCCTTGCTCAAGCCAGTGACCCCAAGCTCAAGCTGGTGAGCTCATGCTCAAGCCAGATGAGCCCATGCTTAAGTCGGTGACCTTAGGGTTTCAAACCTGGGTCCTCAGCATCCCAGGCTGATGCTCTATCAACTGTGCCACCACCTGATCAGACTAGTTTATATTCTCTAAAAAAAAAAAAAAAAAAATAGTAGTTGCCCTGGCCAGATAGCTCCGTTGCTGAGAGCACTGGACCAAAGTGATGAGGCTGCCAGTTCAATCTCTGGTGAGGCACACATACAGGAATAGATTGATGTCCTCCTGTCTATCTCTCTACGCTCCCCTTTCTCTCTGGCTAAAATCTACAAATAAAATTTTTTTAATAAAAGTATTTAAAAAATTAAAAAATATACAGTTCAAAGTATGTAAAAGATAGATGTCTTATTAACTGCTTCAACTATTCCTTCAAATTTTCTCCCAAGTTATTAAGTCAACCAAGAAATGTAAGGAATATCCAATCTTAATATCTGAAGCTTATAAAAAAATGACCTTTTCTACAGGTTGTTTCCAAACCTAAAAAACAAGTTTCCTCTTTTTTTAACAGTAGTGCCAACTCAATGATTGGTACCCAGGAGAAAACCTAGATGTTTAAAAAATACCCCAAAATTCATTTAATGCCTGACCCACCACTGATCCCTCCTTTTATATCACTGAAATTGAAAGAGCCAACTATAATGCCCCAAATCAGAATGGTACATCTTTGCTAAAAGCGACAGTCTGCAAACATTCACCTAAACAGTGTTGCCAGTTTGGGGAGCCCAAGTCACTCCAACAACCCAGAAATGGAGAAAGAGTTCCCCCAAGAGTTAAAAAGTAAGATCTATGTATGATCTTACACAAAAGCATACCAAACTGGAAAAAGAAGACAATGTTCCCAGGACAGGAACCCTTGGTAATAACCTAAATAAATGTTATAACAGCTAACAAAAGCAGGGATTGGCCAGGCACAAGTACACAGAAAAAAGCGCCAGGGCAGAGCTTTTCCTAGCACTGCCCAAGGAGGGAGCTTTAACCATCTTCCTTACCTGGCTGGTGCAGACATTTCAGTTCAACAGGCAAAACTCACAGCAATTTTAGGAGGATGGCTTGAGCCACACCTTAACATGAGGCAATCGGTTATGCACTCATGTTCTGAGTCAATGCTCTCAAAAATCCCCTCTGATTTGTAGTTAGCTTTCTACATAAGTTTGCACAGAGACTATACCAAGCTCATTTGAGGATTCCAGGCCCTGAGAAGTAAGAATACTCTAATCAGTTAGCAACTGGCATCAAGCTCCATACTCAGAAGTTACTGAGTAGTGTTCTGAGAAATGGGCCCACCCTTGGTATGCTGATATAAAGTAGGTCTTTGAGTCTCAAGGCTTGGGATCACATCAGGTTCCAGCAGTAAATTCACCAAGAGACCTCCTAGGAGTCAGTTTGGAAGAAACATGGGCATGAGCTCAACGTACCTGAGGGAAACTGATTTTTGTTTTCTTTTGAGAGACAGAAACATTGATCTGCCAATCTTTGCACTCCAAAATGATGCTCCAACCAACAGAGCTTTTCGGCCAGGGTTTTATTTTTATTGATTTTTAGAGAGACAGAGAGAGAAGGGGGGGAGCATTCATCTGTTGTTGCTCGGCCATGCATTCTTTTGGTTGCTTCCCATGTGTGCCCTGACCAGAAATCCAAACCACAACCCTTGTCATTTCAGGATGATGCCCTTAACCGACTGAGCTAACTGGTCAGGCAGGGTGCTGATTTTTATTTCAACAAAAATTGAAAACACTGGCCATCCGAATCAATGGGGAGAAATATTCCAAGATGCAATGCCATAGAAGGAAGACACCTTTTTAATTTTATTTTTTATTTTCATTTTTTCCATTTTTCTGAAGCTGGAAACAGGGAGAGACAGTCACACAGACTCCCGCATGCGCCCGACCGGGATCCACCCGGCACACCCACCATGGGGTGATGCTCTGCCCACCAGGGGGCGATGCTCTGCCCCTCCTGGGCGTCGCCATGTTGCGAGCAGAGCCACTCTAGCGCCTGAGGCAGAGGCCACAGAGCCATCCCCAGCGCCCGGGCCATCTTTGCTCCAAAGGAGCCTTGGCTGCGGGAGGGGAAGAGAGAGACAGAGAGGAAGGCGCGGCGGAGGGGTGGAGAAGCAAATGGGCGCTTCTCCTGTGTGTCCTGGCCGGGAATCGAACCCGGGTCCTCCGCACGCTAGGCCGACGCTCTACCGCTGAGCCAACCGGCCAGGGCTGGAGGAAGGAAGACACCTTTTAAAAATGTTCCAGTGAGCTTAGACTGAGATCTAATATTCTTGAAGCTATATATCTGTACACAATCCTTACTTTCCCTTTTATGAAAACTCTGTTCAAAACCTAGTGCTTGAAATAAATTACTGACAAGTCACATAATGACTGCCATTGAGTCATTAATAACCCAGTCATTTTCATGAGAAGAGACACTACCTTTAGACCGGTTTTAAAAGGTTTCTCCTTGGTTCCATCACCAGTAGCATCACTTCCCTCTCGATCTGAGACGTATAGCTCTGCTGTTTTACAAAATGAGAATAAGTTACTTATTTGAACAATAATTACCAGTCATACTACAACTACTTTATCCATTCTTTACCTCTGTAAACAGAACAGCATCTGATTTACTGAAGTAAAAAGTGCCGTGGTCCAAAAAAATATATAAATTATTTTTCCATGCCTGTATTTCAGTGACATCCATCTCATAAAAAGGTTAGTTACAAATTTAGCTTTCTAAAATAATTTTTTCATTAATTGTTTTTTTTAGAGAGGAAAGGGGAGAGACAGAGAGAGAGAAATGTTGTTCTAGTTTATTTGTGCACTCACTGGTTGATTCTTGTATGCACCCTGACCCGGGATGGAATCAACCATATCCGCGGGTCAGAAGGACGCTCTAACCAATTGAGCTACCCGGCCACGGCCTGAAATAAATTTTGATCATTCAGTTTTGTGACACTGTGTCCATCTACTCGAGTTCCCAGTAACAAAGAAGGGCTTTGAAGTTGGCGAGAGCAGCCAGGCATCTTAGGATGTTGAGCCTTAAAAAAACCAAGAGTGACCCTAGGAAACTCACTTAACCTTTCTGAGCTTATTTCTTTGGCTACAAAATAAAGAAAACAATCCCTATCTTGAAGGGCTGCACTAAGGCCGAAATAAAATCACACATACGAATCTCACACCCCAGTGCCGGTGCACAGATGTCAAAGAAATACCAGTTCCCTCTGGTTTTTGAAAGGAAACCGAAGCTCTGAGGTGACACAAAATGCAGTTCTCACAAGGGGTGAGTCTGATATCAATCCAGGTTTCCCCATTTATCCTTTTCTCCTGCGCCGTGTGGTCAACTTGAAAATCTCAAAAATGAGGATGCGGGAAAGAGGAAGCCTACAGGCCTGACGACCACTTGGGAGAGTCACACAGATGGAAGCTGCCCTGACGTCCGACAGCGTCTGAGTCTCGACTGCAGCACCGGGTGCTCGCAGGGAGCAGGGCGGGAGCGGCCGCCGCCCCCGCTCCGGGCGCCCAGGGCTGCAGGGGAGTCTCGCGGACCCGGCCCCTCCTCCCAACCCCCTCCGATCCTTCACGTCTAAGAATGGAGGCGCCCGTCCTGAGCCAGGCCATCCGTCAGTGCCGGTAATCGTCCTGAACGAGGCCCCTGCCCCAGGCAGGGGCCCCGCGCCACTTCCACTGCCGGGCGTCCTCGGGCCTCACTCACCTAGTACCATCCCTGCAGTCCTCCCGGTCACTTCCAAGGACATCGTCTTCCAACACGCCACCGCCCTGTCACCGCAACGTGCACGGGAGGCCTCCTCTACGCCAACGTTGCATCATGTAATTTCGTGCGTAAGTCGCACCCGTGAGTCACGCTAGCGTCGCGGCGCCATTGGTTACGGGCGGTTAGGGGAGAAGGGCGAGCGTGGCTGCAGCCGCCATCTTTGGGTCGGGCAGAGGCAACTTCCGGTTGGGCCGGCGCCCCGCCTACCTCGCGTTGTGGGATCTCGGCAGCCGGACGCACGCGCTCCCTAGCCGCGGGATTCGCTCCGGCCCCAACCGCTCCTTCCGTCTCCACCTCCCTGTTTTTACTTTCTCTGCTGAATTGTACAACTCTGCCCCCAGCTGTGGGCTCCACGCCCTCTGGGAAAGCAGACCCGAAGTTTCGTTCCATAAGCCCCAGATGTTGGAATGTTTGTGGATTAGCGTCATGGTTACCAGAACCAGAACCCCTTTGGTTTTCCCTTGAGCTGGCCTGCCTGCAAGTTCTGCCCCCAAAGAAGTGCACGAGTAGGACTTCGCAGTATATAGAGAATATATAGTTGAATATTGAATGGGCCAATACGGAGGCGTTAGCTAAGGCTCAAAACCTTACTCCTGATGGCTATGGTTATAAATTAGGGTGAAATCGCCAGAAATCGTGAGTTAGGGGTTTGGGGTGAGGTTGGGAGCTAATTGGTCGGAGGTGAAGTAAAAGTGATAAATCGTTTCTTCAGGTCTTGAAGACAGCTCTGAGGTCCTTTCCAGCGTCCCTCTGTCCTGTCTTATGGGAGAGTAGCCAGCGGGCCGTTCACCTTGGGCTCAGGAGCTGAAACAACTTAGGTTACACTCCCGCCACTGTGCCTGTGCCCAGCTGAGATGGCCTGCTCCGCAATTCTGCTGTTCCTGGGAGTGCTGCTGCTGCTCCAGGCCCTCGCGGCAGCGCGACCGATCCTGCTGGACGGTCGCCACTATCCCGAGGCAGGGCAACCGATCGCCCTGGGCGGTCGCTACTACCGCAAGAAAGTGCGACCGATCGCCCTGGATGGTCGCCACTACCCCGAGACAGTGCAACCGATCGCCCTGGACGGTCGCCACTACCCCGAGACAGTGCAACCGATTGCCCTGGACGGTCGCCACTACCCCGAGACAACGCGACCGATCCCGCTGGACGGTCGCCACACCCCCAAGACAGTGCGACCGATCGCCCTGGACGGTCGCCACTACCCCGAGACAGTGCGACCGATCGCCCTGGACGGTCGCCACTACCCCGAGACAGTGCGACCGATCGCCCTGGACGGTCGCCACTACCCTGAGACAACGCGACCGATCCCGCTGGACGGTCGCCACACCCCCGAGACAGTGCGACCGATCGCCCTGGACGGTCGCCACTACCCCGAGACAGTGCGACCGATCGCCCTGAACGGTCGCCACTACCCCGAGACAACGCGACCGATCCCGCTGGACGGTCGCCACACCCCCAAAACAGTACAACCGATTGCCCTGGACGGTCGTCACTACCCCGAGACAGTGCGACCGATCGCCCTGGACGGTCGCCACTACCCCGAGACAGTGCGACCGATCACCCTGAACGGTCGCCACTCCCCCGAGACAACGCGACCGATCCCGCTGGACAGTCATCACACCCCCGAGGAGGTGGCCCCCTGCAAGGATAGTGAGCTGTGCCCACAGGGGCCCCTTGGGCCATCCCGCTCACCGCCTGTCAAAGTGGACGTCTACTATGAAGCGCTGTGCCCTAGCTGCCGGTCTTTCCTGGTCCGAGAGCTGTTCCCCTCGTGGCTGATGGTCCCAGAGATCCTCAACATTACACTGGTGCCTTATGGCAATGCCGAGGAACGTAATGTCAATGGCAAGTGGGAGTTCACGTGCCAGCATGGGGTGGAGGAGTGCAAGATTAACAAGGTGGAGGCCTGTCTGTTGCACCACCTGGAGAAGGACACGGCCTTCCTCTCCATCGTCTGCATAGATGAAATGGAGAACATCACCAAGAGTCTGACGATGTGCCTGCAGATGTATGCCCCGAAGGTGTCCCCAGACACCATCATGGAGTGCACAATGGGGGACCAAGGCCAACAGCTCTTGCACGTGAATGCCCAGCTTACAAATGCTCTGCAGCCACCCCACAAGTATGTGCCTTGGGTCGTCATCAATGGGAAACCTTTGGAAGATATGAGCCAGTTCCTATACATAGTGTGCCAGTTGTACCAGGGTGAAAAGCCAGATGTCTGCCCACTTGTGGACTCCTTGAAAGACATCTGCATCAAATTACAATCATTGCCCTCAGAGGAAGCTGGTGGATAATGAGCTTCCACCTGCCCTCATTACGCTGATCTCTGGCTTGTCATCCACATAACATACACATTCCATGAAGTCCAGACTCAAAGTTTTGTCCCAAGGTCAAGAATCTTGCCCTACTGAGAATGGTGCTATGTTGAAATTAGCTTAATAAACCATTCTATATGTTGACAACATTCCTGTATTTCTCCCACGTACCCACCCCAGCCTGTGACAACTGCAGTTATTCTGTTTCTGAGTTTTACTTTTTTAGATTCCACATATAAAATCATACAAAAACAAAAAAACAACAACAAAAAAAGATGTTATCTTTAGCCTGCTGGAGAGCTGAACCTGTAATCAGGTCCCCTCTACTGTCTTCTGCCTGAGGGGCTGCTGATAACCAGGGGAAAGGCTAGGTTTCTGAGGGATGTAGACAGAGGAGGGGGGAGGGAGAGTTTTTCTTTAAGACAAAGAAAAAAAATTATTTTTTATTTTTGTTAATGAGAGGGGCAGACAGATGGACAGACAGGAAGAAAGAGAAATCAGAAGCATCAACTTGTATTTGCAGCACATCAGTTATTCATTGATTGCTTCTCATATGTGCCTTGACCAGGGGGCTCCCACCAAGCCAGTGACTCCTTGCTCAAGCCAGCAAACTTGGGCTTCAAGCCAGCAACCTTTGGGCTGAAGCCAGTGACCATGGGATTGGGTTGATAATCCCACACTCAAGCCGGTGACCCCAAGCTCAAACTGGTGAGTCTGCACTCCAGCCACATGAGCCTGTGCTCAAACTGGTGACTTGGAGTTTCAAACCTGGGATTTCAGTGTCTTGGGTCAATGCTCTATCCATTGTACCACCACTGGGAAAGGTGGAAAACATTTTTCTTTTGAAAGAAAGTCTAAAAGTAACTTCATACACAAGTTCAGAGTCAAGATTATGAACTAAATATTTTTCTTCAATAATATTGCACCTAATTTCATGGATTTTCTATTTTCCTCTTTGCTGAATGTTTTTTTGTTTTTGCTTGCCCATATATTAATTACCTATTACTGCAAAGCAAATTATCCCAACCCTTAGAAGCTTAAAACAACAAACATTGCCCTGGCCTGTGTCTCAGTGGATAAAGCATCCATTGGGCACACCAGAGGTCCCTAGTTTGATCCTCAGTCAGGGCGTGTAGAAGAAACATGAGTACACAACTAAATGCAACAATTAAGTGAAACAATGAGTTGATGCTTCTCTCTCTCTCTCTCTCTCTTTCTCTCTTTCTCTCATTTCAATGAGACAATTAAAAAAACAAAACATTACCTTTCACAGTTTCTTTTTTTTTTTTAAAGACTTTATTCAATTTTCAGAGAGGAGAGAGAGGGAAAGAGGGAGAGAGAAAGAAGGGAGAGGAGCAGGAAGCATCAACTCCCATATGTGCCTTTACCAGGTAAGGCTGGGGTTTCGAACCGGCAACCTCAGTGTTCCGAGTCTATGCTTTATCCTACTGCGCCACCACAGGTCAGACCCTTTCACAGTTTCTTAGAGTCAGGAATTTGGGAGTAGCTTAGCAACTCAGGGTCATTCAAAAGGCTGCAATCAAGGGGTCAGCTAGTGTTGCAGTCATTGAAACTTAAGATTCTTAAGTCTTACCTGGTATAGATCCTTTCCCATGCTCACTCAAGTGGGTGTTGACAGGATTCAGTTCCTTATGGGCTGTTAGCCAGAGGTCCCCCTCAATTCCTTGCTATGTGGGACTCTCCATAGGGTAGCTTGCATCATCAGGGCAAGTAAGACACAAGAGGAAGTGCAATCAAGAGGGAAGTTAGTCTTCTGTAGCCAACTCTTAGAAGTTATGTCCCAACACTTAACCATGTTCTGTTTATTAAAATTGAGTCACTCATTCTGCCAACACTCCAATAAAGGGTTTTAAACTAGGGCATGCATATTAGGAGGTAGAGGTCATGGGGCCACCTTAACTACTTACCACAGCAGTCTAATAGTGAAAAGGCATTTCATAATTTCTGTTATATTCTACTGGTCACAAAGACCAACCCCAGTGCAACATGGTAAGGACTACACAGGGGGTGAATACCAGGAAGCTCAGTGGGAACCATCTTAGGGGCTGACTACCATAGCCCATCAAGAAGAATTTCTTCATCCTGCTCTGAGCCCCTAGAGGCTGGCTTCCATGGACTATATTAGCAGCCTCTCTGGCTCTGGTCAGATGCAGCCAGCCAATGAGAAGCACTGGAGGAAGAGCAGAGGGCGATGGTGAGGTTGGGTACTTACTCCTCCAGTTCCCTCAGGGGAGGCTGCTGCTGCATCCGCAGCTGAAGGCCACAGCTCCCATTAGGTAGAATTAAAAGACTGGCATCCAAACAGCCCTTCATGAATTTAGTTTTACCTGATCCATAAAATTGGATATATTGTCCCATGTAAATGTCAGTTAGTAGGCATTCAGTATGGAGTAGGTCTCTTTAATCTGTGGTCATTGGTCCCCCCTCCACCAGTGCTTGCTCAAAGAAACACATACAAAGTGGCTATAGTAATGGGGTGGAGGCGACACATAGATCTGACCCTCGGGCTGCCCTTCGTCCAGGCTGACCTGGCGGACTATTGCCACTGCAGAGTACCCAACCTGCCACAGCAGTAGCCAACCTTGAGAACCTGGTAGGACACCAGTCTTTGGGGAAACCAGCTGGCCACCTGATGACAGGTGGATTACATTAGACCCCTGGAGGATGAGGCAAAATGTGTCTCTCAAGTACAGTCATAGTCCACATGAAAATGTACCCTTCTTGGCTGCAGCACCAACATCTTGGAACTTATAGAATGCTGTGTCCATCTCCATTGTATATAAACCCTTCTCTAACCAGGGGACACACTTCCAGTGAGGGAAGTGTGACGATGGGCTCATAATTGTGGCATTCACTGCACTAACCATGGGCTTTGTGTTAAGTTAGATTATTGTTCAAAATACACATGCTCTCCTTTCTTACATGGGAGAAATAGACTTCCTTGCTTCACTTAAGTTGGGTTTAACCACATGGATTTTCTTTGACTTTAGAATATGTGATACAACCAAAAGTTTCAACTGTGCTTGGACAGTTAAGCTTATTTTCTTGCTTCTGCTATCATCATGAGAAGAACATGGTCCAATTGGCCCACAGGTCCAAAGAAAGTGAGAATCTGCAGCTTTGAACCAAGCCCAGCTGAACTCAACCCTGATCATCCGACCCCTAGATGCATGAGTGAGAACAAATGATTGCTGTGCCTGACCAGGCGGTGACGCAATGGATAGAGCCTTGAACTAGGACGCAGAGGACCCAGGTCTGAGACCCTGAGGTGGCCAGTTTGAGCGTAGGTTTATCTGGTTTGAGCAAAGCTCACCAGCTTGAGCCCAATGTCTCTGGCTTGAGCAAGCAGCGCTGACTTGAGCAAGAGGTCACTCGGTCTGCTGTAGCCCCTACCTCCCCCTGTCCAGGCACATATGAGAAAGCAATCAATGAACAACTAAGGTGCCACAACAAAGAATTGATGCTTCTTATCTCTCTCCCTTCCTGTCTGTCTGTCCCTATCTGTCCTTCCCTCTGAGTCTCTGTCCAAAGAAAAAAAGGATTGCTGTGTTGCCTCTGAGTTTTATAGCATTTTGTTACCCAGCTTTGTTGTGGCAATAATAGACTGATATGTGTGCCATTACCCAGAAGCAGCTGGCTTAAAAGAATAGCCAAATGGTCTAACAGGAGTCAATCATGACAGTGAGGGTGCCATACAGGCCTTAAACCAGTAGCCAGTGTAGGATACAATCTCTTCCATAGTTGGGATGCATGTTATTATTTTTTGGTATATTTATTGGTATCAAATAAGTCTCCAGGTATTTCATTTCCATGAAATAGTTGTGATGTCTATGACCTGCACTGAAGCGAGTAGGCAGCAGTGTTTAGGGAACACAGCTCCTGTTAACCATCCCCTCCGCCCACCACTCTCAGGCTCTACCCCAGGGATCAGGAACCTTTTCGGCTGAGAGAGCCATGAATGCCACATATTTTAAAATGTAATTCTGTGAGAGTCATACAATGACCCATGTACATTATGCATTATCCAATAAACATTTGGTGTTGTCCTGGAGGACAGCTGTGATTGGCTCCAGCCACCCGCAACCATGAACATGAGTGGTAGAAAATGAATGGATTGCAATACATGAGAATGTTTTATATTTTTAACGTTATTATTATTTTTATTATTAAAGATTTGTCTGCAAGCCAGATGCAGCCATCAAAAGAGCCACATCTGGCTTGCGAGCCATAGGTTGCCAACCCCTGCCTAACCCCTGTAATACAAATAAAGTGGTCAGCTGTGCCTCCTCTTTTCCAGGGGCATGCTCTTCTTACCTGCCCGTGGCCTGCATTGCACTTGCCTGTGCTCAGTGCGTTTAGTAGGTAGCCTTTACTCATCACCACTAGACTATAGGTAAGATTATTTCCTGACATTTAGCACAGAGCCTTGCACACAGCTAGCGATTGATAACCATCTCTTAGTCTCCTTTGGTCCAGTCTCCCTCCAGAAGCAGAACTTTACTTACAGCATCATTGAAAGGGAGACTTCCAAGAACAAACTGAAGTTTGTTGGTGTTCATTAGTGAATGAATAAACGGAATGAACTGAATGAATGCCATTGCTCTTCTGTCTCCTCTTCCTACTCGGGCCAGCTCGGGGCACCTCTTCCCACGTGCCTCGATCTTACATCTCCGTGCCCAGTCGGGGTCACCCAGGTCTCTCGGTTGACACCCCTTTCACTCCATCCGGCGCCAGATACGAATCGCCGTCCCAAAAGTGTATTGACCCCACCGGCCACCTTAACGTGAGCTCAGGGTACTGGATGCCGATCCACCATGTTATCTCTGGGCCACTCCGCGTGGCTCTCACCTGCTTCTGCTTTGCTAGCTCCCCTACACTTACAAACCAGGAGGGAAGCCTGGGTTTGCCCTGTCCTAGTCCACAGAGAACTATTTCCCAGCAGCTCTACAGATGTCTTTTTTTTTTTTAATTCATTGCATTTAGAGAGAGAGAGAAAAACAAACAAACAAACATTCCACTTATTTATGCATTCATTGGTTGACATTTGACAGGGGATCCAACTTGCAATCTTGGTGCATGGGGACCATGCTCTGACCAACTGAGCTACCATCCTGGGCCATACGTCTTTAGAGCTTTCTCAGGCACTCAGTTCATTGCAGCCTTCTGCAAGAGAGGAGGCAAAAGTCACTGTAAGTCCCTGGAGGGCTCCTTTCTGTATTTCAGGGCCAGGCCTGGGGTGGGATTTAGGGAAGCCTACAGGTTGCTTAATTAGCCAGTATGTCTAGCTGTCAAAAAAATCTCAGTGATATTTAAAACTGACCAGGCAGTGGTGCAGTGGATAGCCCGTCGGCCTGGGATGCTGAGGACTTTAGGTTGCAGGCTTGAGTTTGGGCTCATCCACCTTAAGCACGGGGTCGCCAGCTTGAGTCTGGGATCATAGACATGATCCCATGGTCGCTGGCTTGAGCAACGGTTCACTGGCTCAGCAGGAGCCCCCTGGTCAAGACACATATGTTTCATCGATGAACAATTAAGGTGCCGCAACTACGAGTTGATGTTTCTCATCTCTCTCCCTTCCTGTCTCTCTGTCGCGCATGCATGCTAAACAAACAAACAAAAAACAAACAAAAAAATGGCTTGAGACTGCAAACAAAAAGTGGGACTTACCATGATGCTGTAACTATTCATTTAAAGAACTGAAACGTAACTTTCTTTTCTGTTGCAGAGTTAATTATAAGTACCTAGGCTTGCTTGTTAATTTATTTCTGTGAACTGCCCCCCCAGCCCCTTCTGTGTGTGAACTGCTTGCTTGTAAGCACTTTTTCCATAGTCTCTTCTGCAGGGTTAATGCTGGCCATGTCCCTTCCACACATCCTGGCAGATGGCCCAGGGCCTGGGGCTGTCCACTCTTGAAGGAATGTCATATTCTACTGAGAAACAAACAGACCTTGCAGACTTCTTCCCATACGCTGACTGCCAGCACATGTGCTCCCTGCTTTTGGCTTCGTGCCACTATTGTTTAGCCGCTTTATAAGCCAGACCTTTGGTGTGGCCGGGGCAGATCCGCAGCTGCCCAGCCGCCATGGGTGCTGTGCCCATATGTAAGTAATAAAGGCTATGCCTGCTCCATCTGTTCCTCCTTGTAGTTTTTTTGGAATATCTGCGAGCAGGTAGACATACTCGATCTCGAACTCCTGCATTAAATTTGGCGTGTTCAGCAGAATATTTCAAAAAATTCCCAGGTTGAGCCGACCTTGAGCAGCATGCCTGTTGAGGAGTTACCAGGGGGAATTGCAGGGTGGTCAGCCTACTCTATGTGGCAAGATGTTGTTGCATTGGTGGACTTGTGGGGTCCACTGAAGGACTGGGGATACAGCTCCCAAAGTCCTGGGGGTGTCCTAGCCACTCTAAAGGCAGTGGAGGAGCACTGGGAACTTGGAAACAAAAAGGACATAAGGGAAGCCGTGGCAGCGGTCGCCTGGCCCCTGCTTGGGGCTTTGCGCAGTGTGACGCAGAAGCAGTTAGCCGCCGAAACAGAGGTGCAGCATTTAGAGAAAGAATTGAGACTAGAGAGAGACAGGAGCCTGTTGCAGGCAGACAGCAGGGAAGCCTGGTCACAACAGTTAGAACAGACTGACAAGCAGCTAGCAGAACTCGTGTGTCGCTTTGCCCAAAGCTAAGCTGTCCCCTGACTCCTGCTCAGGGGCGGGAGATGATGGCTCAGGAGGACTACCTACCCTGGAGGTGGGATCCCATGGATGAAAGTGACACTGACTCTGAGGAGGAGACGGTGGTGACAGAGGAGGAGCCAGAGGCATGGGGTGCAGGCACACCTGGTTATGGTGCAGAAGGAGAGGTCCCAGCAGCCCGGGATACCAGTGGGCATTGAGCAGCCCCTACCACAACAGATGACCCACCTGCCCACCAGGCCCTATAGCCCAGCTGAATTAGTCCAGTTGGTAGCAAAGTTCAGACAGAAGGAGACCGAGGGTGTAGCTGCGTGGCTGCTGCGGTTGTGGGAAGTCGGGGCCTATGGGATTTTACTGACTGGGGATGAGTTTTCACGCATGTCCTCTATTACAACCCACCCGTCCCTGAGGCAGTATATCCACAGGGTTGGCCTGCAAGCACCACAGACAGCGTCCCCTGGTCACGGCTCACAGAGGGCTGCTGCCAGGCCTGCTCCGGGCACCACAGACAGCGTCCCCCTGGTCACGGCTCACAGGGGGCTGCCAGGCCTGCAGGCACCACAGACAGCGTCCCCCTGGTCACGGCTCACAGAGGGCTGCTGCCAGGCCTGCTCCGGGCACCACAGACAGCGTCCCCCTGGTCACGGCTCACAGGGGGCTGCCAGGCCTGCAGGCACCACAGACAGCGTCCCCCTGGTCACGGCTCACAGGGGGCTGCTGCCAGGCCTGCTCCGGGCACCACAGACAGCGTCCCCCTGGTCACGGCTCACAGGGGGCTGCTGCCAGGCCTGCTCCGGGCACCACAGACAGCGTCCCCCTGGTCACGGCTCACAGGGGGCTGCCAGGCCTGCAGGCACCACAGACAGTGTCCCCCTGGTCACGGCTCACGGGGGGCTGCCAGGCCTGCTCCGGGCACCACAGACAGCGTCCCCCTGGTCACGGCTCACAGAGGGCTGCTGCCAGGCCTGCTCCGGGCACCACAGACAGCGTCCCCCTGGTCACGGCTCACAGGGGGCTGCCAGGCCTGCTCCGGGCACCACAGACAGCGTCCCCCTGGTCACGGCTCACGGGGGGGCTGCCAGGCCTGCTCCGGGCACCACAGACAGCGTCCCCCTGGTCACGGCTCACGGGGGGCTGCCAGGCCTGCTCCGGGCACCACAGACAGCGTCCCCCTGGTCACGGCTCACGGGGGGCTGCCAGGCCTGCAGGCACCACAGACAGCGTCCCCCTGGTCACGGCTCACAGGGGGCTGCCAGGCCTGCAGGCACCACAGACAGTGTCCCCCTGGTCACGGCTCACAGGGGGCTGCCAGGCCTGCAGGCACCACAGACAGCGTCCCCCTGGTCACGGCTCACAGGGGGCTGCCAGGCCTGCTCCGGGCACCACAGACAGCGTCCCCCTGGTCACGGCTCACAGGGGGCTGCCAGGCCTGCAGGCACCACAGACAGCGTCCCCCTGGTCACAGGCCTGCTCCAGGGAGGGCGAGGTGGAGATCATGCTACAGAACAAGGGGGTTCACCAAGTGAAGAGCGAGGTGAAGGGCACGAAGGAGGGGAAGAAGGCGATGGGAGGGACGCCCAGAAACAAGGGAGCAGGGAAGGTGTCCGATAGGCAGATATGGGTAGATTTGGTAGAGGCAGGTTTCGATGAGGATGAGATTGAGGAGGAGCCAGACAGCGTCCTCATGGCCTGGTGGCAGCAGTTAAGAGAAGATCAGAAGTGGCAGGCCCTCCCAAAGCCAGTGGTGAGCACCATGGAAGGCACCTCTTCTAAGGCGACCGCCACCTCGGCCTCTCCCATCCCTGACTGGACGGATTCCTTGGTGCAGTCGTCTCTGGCATATCTGGCTCATCAGGAGGATGACCCATGAAGAGGAGGCCCTGTCCCACCCATAGGGGAGGGATATTGGCATACTGGAGGCCTCACTTAGAACTCTGCCATCTACTGCTCCCCACACAAAGCTTCAGCTCTAATAGATACAAGAGCTGAGTGTACCCTCATTTATGGCACCCCGGATAAGTTTACTAGTTGTCTCTCTGTTATACATAGATATGGGGAATCAGCCATCTATGTGTGAGATGTTACCCTCACCCTAGGTGTAGGGAGGTGTCCTGCACCCCCATCTCCTCTCTCAGAATATATCTGAGGTATAGATGTTTTGGCAGACATGAGCCTGCAAACAGCCATTAGTGAATTCCATCTGAGAGCATGAGTCATGAAAGCTGTCCTATGGGGATATGCCAGGCACGCCGCCCCCTCGCAGGACAGTGGCCGTGTAGCAGTACCGTCTGTCTGGGGGCACGAAGAGATCACAGCCTCTGTACAAGAATTGGCAACGGTAAACATTATCTGTCCTACCCAGAGCCCTTTTAACACACCCATGTGGCCCATGTGGAAGCCAGAGGTACGTGATGTATGACTGGGGACTATAAGGAATTAAAGTAGTGTCCCCCATGCATGCGGTTGTGGCCAACATTACAGATCTGCTAGGTGCTTTAGCTCACCAGCTAGGGATTTACCATTACATCCCAGTTTGGTTAATGCCTTCTTCTCTCTAGCCATCATGAAAGGCAGCCAAGAGGAGTTCACCTTCACATGGGAAGGCTGGCAATGGACATTCACCGTGTTACCTATGGGATAACTGCACAGCCCCACTATCTGCCACGGGCTTGTGGCAACTGGACTGTCGGCCTGGTCCATGCGGCCGAGGTGCTACTATTTCATTACACTGATGACATCACATTAACCTCTGACTGCCATCCTTCCCTAGAGAAAGCAGCTCCCTCCTTGTTGGCGCGCCTCCGACAGCAAGGAGGGAAGTCAACGAATACCAAGTGCAAGGTCCTGACTTATCTGTCACATTCTTGGGGTCATTTGGTCGGGTAGGACAAAGGTGGTGTCGGCTGCGGTGACTGAAAAGATCCAGGTGTATCCGCGGCTGCAGCGGCCAAAGCAGCTGCAGGAGTCCCCTGGGCTTTTGGATTACTGGAGGGTCTTTATTCCCCACTTAGCTCAGCTAGTGCAACCCTTGTATGCCCTGATGCAGAAGGGGGTCACCTGGGTTGGATGGAGCACCATGAGGCAGCTTTTCAGGCCACTAAGCAGGCCGTAGCTACTGTCCAGGTCTTAGGGACAGCAGACCAAGGCCAGCCACTCATATAGCACCTGAGGGGCATGGTTGGGGCTTATGGCAAAAACAAGGTCAGGTGCAGACTCCGTTAGGTTTCCGGTTCCAGTTACAGCATAGGGCTCCATATATCATCAGGTGAATGCTGTATACCAGGCTTTGCTCTCCACGGAAGCCATCACCGGGCCTGCTCCTCTCACACGGCATGGGTGCCTTCAGTGCTAGATAGACCCAAGAGCGTGGTCACTCAGATGGCTCCCATGACCAAATGAAGCGCATACCTGCAGCAACAGAGTGAGCTGGTATCATTGCCCCACCCCACCCCAGCAAGGAACTTTAAACCGTGCTGGGCCCAGTAACTTACCAAGATGCAGGACAGATAACGCCCAAGCTTGAGGCTGTGAAACCCTCCTGGTCCAGGAAGGGAAGCACCCCGTCCTGGAGGAGGCCTGGTACACCCATGGCACCTGTCGAGGACAACCTCCTAAGTGGCCCATGGTTGCATACCAGCCAGCCACGGAAAACATTTGGATGAGGATGTTGAGGAGCAGAACAGACAATGGGCAGTATGAGTTGTCATAACCCAGGAACAAAGGCCCCTAACCGTCTGCATCAACAGCTGGCCAGTGTATAGGGACTGACTCTGTGGCTCCCCGTGTGGGAGCGAGCCAATTGGACCATACATCAGACATCGCTTTGGGGTCAAGATATGTGAGCTAATCTTTGGCAGGTATGCCAGAGCAAGACTGCACAATGTTCCAAGTCAAGGGACATCGGCCTCTGAAGAGCCCCGGCAATAATGAGGCCGACACCTTGGTGCGGATCCAGTGGTTAGATGTTCTGGCAGTTGACACAACAGACTGGCTGCACCAGAAGTTACACCATGCTGGTCAGTGCACCATGTGGGAGACGGTGAAGGCTGGGCCCTGCCCCTCCAGAATGAAGACATCACAGGTGCATGTCAGCAGTGCCCTGTGTGTGCTGGGAGACATCCTGCCCCTCCTGCAGGAGGGTGGAAGGATCCCATGCTGGTAGGCACCCTCCGCTCAGTGTAAGTGGACTGTATAGGACCCCTGCCTCAAGTGAGGGATCCAGGCATGCACTCACCTGCGTTGGTACCACGACAGGACTTCTGCAACCATACCCAAGTGGACAGGCCAATCAAAGAGCGACCATCCGGGGCTTTGGCAGCTCTGTGCTTCCTACGGCACCCATGAAGTAATTGAAAGTGACCAGGGAACCCATTTCACTGGACACCTGGTCTAGGACTGGGTAGAGAACCAGCACATTAATTGGCTATTTTATCTACCTCATAATCTTACTGGAGATGGACTCATAGAACGAACAGACTGATGATGGGACGGCTCTGAAGACCGATACCGGCTCCCATCAAGGATGGACAATGTGCTTGGCGATTGCCTCCAGGTCTTGAATGAGGGGCTACGGGAGGACAAGCAGCCCTGGTGGCGTTGTTAACTCAAACCTGGTCGGCACCTGTGCGCGTGCAGCTGCAGTCCACACCGGACCTGTTGGGCAAGGCCCACAGAACAACGTGTCCCTGCCGGCCCTCAGGATGTTCCCGTGAGGAGGTGGTCCACTCTGATTTGGGATTGGACAGTACAGATTAGCCCCAAGTGGTGCTCCATCCTCTCCCCTTGGGGGCAGGGTCTGGCCTAGGCCCTGCCCTTGCAACCGGCTGTCTCAGGTAGTTGGCCACGGCAGTCAGACCGTTCCCAAGGAAACATATATACATCGCCTCAGTCTAGCGACCTAGGGCCCCACCTATACACCTATCCTCCACGGGGGCGGGGGCACAAACCCGGTGTGGGGTAGGAAACCAGGGCGTGCCCCTCAGAGTGTAACCGTGCTAACGAGTATCACAGGATCTAGAACTACCTGCAATTTACCTGATGGTGGGGATTTGCCTGTTCGTATTCTTATCTTACCTGTCCTATCATCCCGAGGCTAAGTATGGGTAACTCCTGTCTGCAGTGGGTGTGGACACTGCTAATGTCCAGACCACAGTGCATGCTGGCTGTGCTCGGACTTGCCCCGCCTCAGCGGCGGACCGCTTACCTTGGCAAACACATGCAGCCAGCCAGACAATGGACCTGGTTGCAGAGGTAGAAGCACACTGGCCCTGCTCTCAACACCACCAAAAGAACAGGTGTTCTGCCTCGTCCCGGAGGGCGTCCGGCGGGTTGGGAACCAGACCCGAGTGTGGTCCCGACTGCCTCTCCCTGCACTGTTTGGACTGGATTCGGCTGGCTGGACACCGTCCATGTTGAGTTACGCATCCTGGCCCCTCACTGCACTGAGAGAACTAATGGGACTGGTAATGTAACCTGCCCCATGGGGGGGCTGCCACAGGCACTTGTTCCCTGTACCATACTGAATGTTGTATGTACACCCCTGATAATGCCCACAAAGTCCCAAGCTACAGAAACAATTAAGAGGCCCCAGGGCATGACCTTATTACAACTTGGTGGTTATCCTTAGGAACAAACTTAAAATTCATGCTATTAAGCATTAAGGTATCTGTCTTTTCTTGCCATACTTGCTTGTAGCTTACACTGTATCTGCAGTATTTGGATACAATGTAGCACTGCTCAATCCACACAGGTTCTCCACAGGAAAAATTCCCCATAGATAGTGAGGCGGATTGGCAATGTTGGGGTGGAGTGTAGGGTTGATGCTGGACAGGGCCCGAGTGTAGGGCTGATGCTGGACAGGGCCCTTCCATTCCCCTGGCAGATGGCCCAGGGTCTGCGGCCGTTTGCTCTTGAAACTATGTCATGTTCTGCCAAGGAATAAACAGAGAAGGCTTCCCGTACCCCAACTCCCAGCACTTACTGCTCCCTGCCTTTGGCTTTGTGCCACTATTGTTTCACTGCTTTGTAAGCTGGACCTCTTGTGTGGCTGGTGCCGACGTCAGCTGACAGCCACCATGGTACTGTCTCTGTATGTAAGTAATAAAGTCTATGTCTGCTCCATCTGGTCCTCCTTGTAGTTTGTTTGGAATATCTGTGAGACAGGTGGACATACCTAGTCTGGAATTCCTGCATTACACTGTTCCTTAAAAAATGAAAATGAACAAGATGTTAAAGTGCTATTAGATGCCCACCCATTAAAGAGGTTGAATAATGATAATTCTGTGAAGTTGGGCCTTATCATTAAGATACCTGGTTTTACTTCATTTGGCTTTATTGCACTCCACAGATATTGCCTCTTCTTCTTCTTCTTTTTTTTTTTTTTTTTACATAAATTGAAGGCAAGATCCTCCATCTGCCCATCCCCCAAATTGAGACTGGCTGTATTGTGATTATCACTTTATAGTGGTGATCTGGGACAGAACCCACAATATCTTCAAGGTATGCCTGTATATTACCATAGGATACAGGATTCCATGACCCTGGTCTGGTTCCTTAAACTTTCTGAGCCATAGATTTTTTTTTTATTGTAAAATGATAATAATCCTTCTCCAGAAAGGTTTCTGTGAGGTTGACATGAGATCAAGTAAGCAAAAATGCCTGGTATGTGTCTGGCATCTACTGAGCCCCCTGAACTGGGATATAAATGGTAGTAATAGTAAGTCATTGTGATTCTCTTGTGTCATGACTGCACGAATCAAACCTTTAAGCCTTCAACCAAACAGCTGAGGGCTGCTGGTGCTCCCATCCCATTCTCTACCCTCACCCCACCCCGTCACCCTGGGGAGTTCTGGCCAGTTCAAATGCAGAGCTTTCCCACTGCCCCATCTCAGCAGGCGACCTGTCTCTTCCATCACGCCATTAAATAGGAGTTGTGACAGCCCTTCCCGAAAACCCTCAGACTTTTCTGCTTCAGGGCCCATCCTGTCCTCTAGCACAACGCAAGGAGCACCCTCCCTCCTGTGTTCTGGATCCCTCTCAGCTCTCCAATCCAATCTCTACAGTCCAACCACCAAGCCGATTGTCCCCTTGGCCAGCTGGCAACCTTCCCGACTTCCTTCTGCTCTCAGAGTCCACCTGACCTCCCTACATGCCCACCAGGCTGTGTGCCCTGGCAAATCCTTGCTTTCAAAAAGCACGGTTAACATCAGCCTGAGCGAATTTCTTTAGTGCATCATTCTGCATACAATGTGGGATTTGGGAGAGCCTTTAAGAAAGGTGAGGACAGTCAAGAGGGGTTGTGTCCTCGGAAGCCATGAAGAAGAACTCCCCCGGGTCAGTTTGAACAGCAGTTGTTGCGTCAGTTTAGCAAGCGATGAGGCTCTTAGGGGTTTCTGAGGCCCTGCTGATGATTTCTTGATTTATGAGTTGTTTTTCTTTGCTGTTGAAGCAGTTCATGAAAGTGCCTTCACCCCAAGCCACAGCATTCTATGAAATATTGCAGTCTTAGACAAAGCCAGTTAACTGAGAAGAGCTCTTCTTGGTCAATATTTCCTCAAGGTGTTTGCAATAACGAAATCTTAATGCAAATTTTCCAGAAACTTGAACCAGAACTCTACCTTTAGAAACAGTCCACTACACTCTTCAATAAGCATACATTTTCATGTTGGTCACAGAAAGTCTAAATGAGGAAGCTGATGGCAGGTGGGAATCCCAAAGCCAATGGTAACCCTAAACCTCCTATAGGATTTCCATAGACTGGCTTATTTATTATACTCCTCAGCTCAGCAGAACCACTTTAGAATGAAACTGCAAGATGACTCCCAGTGAGCAAATCGACTTCTATTCTCAAGGTCGATCACCTGGGAAAACAGGTTCCTGATGAGAAATGCTAAAGAACCCTCCCGGGTTGGCCTCACAAGCCGGATCCAGTATCTTCAATCCCCTGGTGGAAGAGAAACAGGGATGTGTTCCAGGGCTCATGCTCGCACTTCCAGAGCGACTGTTGTTGAACAGTGTCGGGCCAAAAGGAGCACTGGTAATCTCCCCAACCGCAGGTCCTAAACAGGTTATCTGGAGCAAGTAACCCAGATCCCAAATTGGGCAGGTGCACCCTAGGTTTTGAACCCCCATCCTTGGTGAGGAAGGTGGATTTCTCACCCAGGTTAGAATTTCCTTTCCTCTTACACTTATTGTAAACAGCTGCGTTAGGATTTTATTCAAGTTTACAGGCCAATTCCTGATTGCTTTTATATAGACTAATGGATGTCTTCCTATGCATCACACTACTGAGGTCATCTTAGCTGAGGGCTGGATGGCATAGAGGCAAACCTGGACTGGTCTTTCCACCGGGAACATTCTCTCAAAATCTGCTGGAGCTACCACTCTTTTGGCGTGACCTTAAGAAGTTACCCAGACTCTTCTGAAGGCAAACACTTGTTTGTATATCAACAGCCTAACAAAACGCACTGCTCTCTGCCTGTATCCATGAGTAGGAAGCTGCCACCTCTTTGGGTCCCCAGGCACCCACAGGGCGAAGTAAAGAACTGAGGCTCACTGGTCTAGTGAGAAATGTGTGGGCAAGGGAGACTCTCAAAGAGGATTTGTAAATTGGGAAAAATATCAACTCAAATGACTTTTTGGGGGGCTTAAATATCATTTCTGTTCTTTAGTTTTTGGAGTAGATAATATACTCATGTGGTTCAAAACTAAAAATTTTAAAAATAATTCCATATTTGTAGAAGTGGGCACCTGAAACCTGTATAAAATTCTGTTAAGTAGTGTCACCTAATAAATTCAATTAAAAGAAAACAATTTCATTTAAAAAATCTCACTCCTTACTTTCTTTATGTACTTAAAAACAGCTCCTTTTGAAGTATCAGTGATATGCAGTCATCCCTTGTTGGGAGTGCAGGTTTGGGCCCAGACCAATGCACAGAAACCAGTATCACAGTAAAGGGAACCACACCAATGTACTGGTTTCCCAGTGCACGTAGCAGTCGTGTATGCACTACACTGTAGTCTAATAACTGTACGGGAGCATTATACCTAAAAAACCCTCAAAACCCAATATATATACCTAAATTTAAAGATTTTGCTAAAAAAAAATGCTAGCCAGCATCTCAGCCCTCAGTGAGTGGAAATTTGCTTGTGGTGGGGGAGAGGGTTCCGTGTGGTGGGGGGAGAGGGTTCCTTGCGGTGGGGGGAGTGGGTTCCTTGCGGTGGGGGGAGAGGGTTCCTTGCGGTGGGGGGAGAGGGTTCCTTGCGGTGGGGGGAGAGGGTTCCTTGTGGTGGGGGGAGAGGGTTCCTTGCGGTGGGGGGAGAGGGTTCCGTGTGGTGGGGGGAGAGGGTTCCTTGCGGTGGGGGGAGAGGGTTCCGTGTGGTGGGGGGAGAGGGTTCCGTGCCTCGATGCTAATGGCTGACTGATCAGGGTGTTGGTTGCTAAAGGTTGGGTGGCTCTGGCCAGTTTGCCACATCTACTGACTCTTCCTTTCGTGAATGATTTCCCTGTAGCATTAGACCCATGATAAAAATTCCTTCACAATTGGACTTAATTCTCTCAACACTGACATTGCTTTATCAGCTAACTTTATGAATTGACGCGGTCTGCCATTCAAGTCTGATCACCTTTTCTCAGTCAACCCACAACCTACCAACACATAGAACTCTGCCTCTCACTTTTATTTCTCACCACTAGAGGGACCCCTGAGCTTCTTTAACAACCTGCAGGCATACATACAGTCTTATCACAGTGGTCCCCAACCTTTTTTGGGCCACAGACCCGTTTAATGCCAGAAAATATTTTCATGGACTGGCCTTTAGGGTGGGACGGATAAATGTATCATGTGATCAAGACAAGCGTCAAGAGTGAGTCTTAGACGGATGGAACAGAGGGAATCTGGTCATTTTTTAAAAATAAAACATCGTTCAGACTTAAATATAAATAAAACGGAAATAATGTAAGTTATTTATTCTTTCTCTGTGGACTGGTACCAAATGGCCCACAGGCCGGTACCGGTTTGTGGCCCGGAGGTTGGGGACCACTGTTTTATCATATATATACCATTGTAAAATAAAATAAATAACCAACTGAAAAGGTATTTTAAAATATTATACTTTCCTCCCTGGCCTGGTAGCTCAGTTGGTTAGAGCATCATCCCAATGCACAAAGGTTGCTGATTTGATCCCCGATCAGGGCACATATAGGAACAGATCAATGTTTCTGTCTGTTTCTCTCTCTCTCTCTTCCTTCCTCTCTAAAATCAATAAAAATTTTTAAAAAATTATACTTACCAAAGGTTTTACTAAATCATTTATTTTTTAAACAAAAATATACATTAAATCTCAGATTTACAGAATGTAGAAATAATTTATCCAAAGTAATTTGCATTTTAAAATTGTTACTATTGCACCCAGCAACATTAAGTCTTTGACACATTTGCATTGTCGAGCTTTCCCACAATTCGCAAAACAGGAGAGAAATCTGAAACAGAGAATTGTACAAGCTAACTGTTCTTTACACACGCACACACACAAAAACCCAACTTAAATTTTTTTTATCAACAAGATAAAGAGAAGTTGTAAACTTTCAGAAACTTGCTTCCATAAAGAGCCATACATTCTTTTATCACACCTAGAAAATGAAGTATGTACATGCTGAGATTTCCTCACAGGAATTCAATGGGACAGATACAGTGAAGGCTCGCAGCCTACAGACCAGACTGAAAACGCACCTGCATTTTCACTAAAATATGGAAACTGAAAGACAGAGCATGAGAAAAGCTTCTGGAAAAATAACTTCTGCCTCTCAGTCTTTGAAACGTGGCTTTCAATGGCCCTTGCTCTCAAGATACAAGTGAAAAAGGGTGAGGTCTCTGTTCAAGTCTCTTATAAAACACTTTACACGTAGGCAGGCACAGGTTTGCTTTTCAAAAGAAAGCTTTGCAAAGTATTCTGCAATTTATCACTGATAGCCTCAGTATTTTAAACATTTTTTTAAAAGTCCATACATATTTAAATGATTTTGGGGGGGCAGGGTGGGGTGGTGAAAGTAGGGAATAACTCATCTGGTACTATAGGAAGTGCCTAAAATAATGGAATAGTAAGAGTAAAGGTATGTGATGTGCTGTTTTAACCTCATAGTAAACAGAAACAAATGGAAACCTTGTACTTATAAAATCTGAAGTAATTTTCTTTGATTGAACTGAATAATTAAACCAATTTGAGAACACGAAACCATGCAGCCCATTGACAACTCTGAAAATATACGGGGCCACTGAGCTCCCAGGTGTCCAGCATTCTGGCATCTTTTGTCATTACCATTAACAAATTTTGGATGAAGGTGGCCCACAAGAGGAAAAGGACTCCCTGGGAAATTCTCCTTGAAGATCCATCCCAGCCTGAAAACTCGAATTCTAATTTTAGACTGCAATATCATTTAAGTTGAAACACAAGACGTTTTCTAATTCTGTGGTCCTAGATAGAGACTTCCCTTTGAATCTTCATGGACATAAACAGTTAAACAACAGGACTTTTAAAAAACGGCATTCTTGGCTTTGCTATTGCTTAATAGTCCAACCCAAGTAGTTTGTCATCAAGGTTATGCCTTCCACATCCTTGTGACAAGCTCAGTTTTTTTTGTTTGTTTGTTTGTTTTGTTTTTGTTTTTGAAAATAGTCCTGAGAGTTGCATAAAAAAATAGACATTTCCTCTGCACGACAGCTGCTCTGCAGGCCGGGGAGGCTGGGGCTCAGCTCTCCACGGTCCGCCGGTACTCTGCAGTGCCGTCGGCGACGATGGCGTCCAGGGGCGAGCGCTTCTTGCGGAGGCTGCGCCCCGTGGAGATGAGGTCCGCGTAACCCCGCTGGTGCGAGAAGGCGTAGGCCGAGCGACGCGAGGACACGCCGCGGCGGAAGGGCCGCCTCTTCCACTGCTCCTCGGCTTTTAACCGTTTGCGATGCTTCTGGATCTGCAGAGGAAGAGAGGGGCCGAGGCTAAGTCGCGTGGAGAGGAAGGCCTGGGGTGGCAGAGGGAGCCCGGCCAAAAAGGCGGGGACAGGGGCAAACATGAATGGGGCAGCTCTACCAGGCCTTCTCACCCATGTGGAGGTGGGCATCGCTGCCCTCACTATAGACGAGGCCGCTGAGAGAGAGAGGGAGAGACAGGGTATGTGAGGTTTCCAAGGTATCGGAGCTAAAAGACTGGTACCGAAGGTCCTAAACTTGTACCCTTTCCAGTTCCTAAATCAGGCCGGTGCAGGTTCGGGAGAAAATGCTTCCCCCTGTTGCTATTGCACACACTTGTCGGGGAAAAGGGAGACCAGGAGGGTCACTGCAGGTTGCCTACCTAGCACCCACTCTCTGGTGGGGACTGAGTTTATTCGGGTACCGCTCCCCGGACAGCAGCATGTCTCCTGGGATGTGGATGGCACTCCCAGGGCTGGGACTGCTTGACTTCCCTTGCTGGTACTAGGCCAGGAATGGCATGAGACCTAATTCTGGCCAAAGGGACTAGAGGGAAGTATGCCGAGTCCTGCCATGAAAAGTTCCCAGGCTCCTAAGTGAAAGTGAGAGAGTAATCCCCTGGATATTGGCACATTAGTCAGCCACCACTGGAGCTGCTGTGGAGTCGCCCTCTGGCTTGAAGATGTAGCTAACAGCAGAGGGGAGAGATGGAAAGAACCCCTGTACTCTTTAAGTTGCTCAACATTAAGTTGCTCATCAACAGAGCCTGAAGCCTGCTAATTACGTGAGTTGAGATGATGCCTTATTGTTCAGCTATAGCTTTCTGTTACTTGTATCTCAAAGGGTCCAGCTCCAAGGTGACATTTTTTATTAAATGAAGGGGAAAAAAATAAAATGAAGGAATATTTGCATGGCAGAATGTTAATAGTGTATTTGTAAAATGGAGAGGATAGATATTTGGGGGTTCTATACTATTCTCCCTTTTATGTTTGATAATTTTTATAACAAAAAAGCAAACAAAAAGGCCAATCCTGAAGGACGTACTTGCAAGATGGAGTTAAAGAAAGACAAGTAGTCATTAAGAAATGTTCAAGCCCTGGCCGGTTGGCTCAGCGGTAGAGCGTCGGCCTAGCGTGCAGAGGACCCGGGTTCGATTCCCGGCCAGGGCACACAGGAGAAGCGCCCATTTGCTTCTCCACCCCTCTGCCGCGCTTTCCCTCTCTGTCTCTCTATTCCCCTCCCGCAGCCAAGGCTCCATTGGAGCAAAGATGGCCCGGGCGCTGGGGATGGCTCTGTGGCCTATGCCCCAGGTGCTAGAGTGGCTCTGGTCGCAACATGGCGACGCCCAGGATGGGCAGAGCATCGCCCCCTGGTGGGCAGAGCGTCGCCCCTGGTGGGCGTGCCGGGTGGATCCCGGTCGGGCGCATGCGGGAGTCTGTCTGACTGTCTCTCCCTGTTTCCAGTTTCAGAAAAATGGAAAAAATAAAAATAAAAAAATAAAAAAATAAATGTTCATACCAGGCTTTGCAAGAGCTTAGAGTTGTGCAGAAAAGCAGTTTTGGGAAATGCTTGTTTTGATTTCTGAGGGGGCACTCAGAGTTAGGAGAAAGACGATTTTTTTCTGTACCTTATCACTTTCTGATGGCCAAATGGTCATGGACAAGAAGCGTGTGGCAATGACGGGCAGTAAGCACACTGCGACAGTCAAAATGATGGTCAACCAAATGTACGGCTGTCTCAGAGCATTTGAAGCAGTGCCTGCAAGAAACGTGGAGAAGGAGTCACAGGGTCCTTTCCTCCCACGGGCGTAGCTCCTGTTCCGTAGTCTGTATTTGGATTCTCTGTGCAGCTTTACAACCTCCCAAATCACTCCCTCACTGCTCAAGAAACGAACATTTTGAAATCAGACTAAGCAAAACAAAATCTGGAAGGTAAATTCTTTGGAACAAGGCAAATAAATGTGCACAAGTAAACAAGGCGGGGAATTTGTTGACATTACATTGAATAAAAATGAAAAATTAGGATACCTGTTCTTCCAATTTTTTAGGAACTTAAAAAAGTACTTTCTAATTTACAGTTTGGGTTTGAAACTCCAAATACTCATTAGTGTGGTAGGTTTTGTAGTAGGTGTTTTATACAAATTATGCCATTTAATCAGTTCTGAGAGATGAGGATTACCTGCCTCACCATGTAAGGAAATTTGAGTTGTGGAGAAATAATTTGCCCAAGGTACGAGAACTACTGTACTCCCTCATGTATAAGATGCATATTTCCCTGAAAATTCTGGGGTCTAAAAACAGGGTGTGTCTTATACCGTGGTTGTAGATATTTTTACTTGCATTTTCCGCTTTTTCGTGCTTGTTTGTGCACTCATTGTTGAAGACAGTGATTCGTCATCAGACACTGATAGGACAAGCTAATGGATGGGAGTTTTGACAGTGATGAGGAGTTATATAAATTTTACGATGAATTAAACTTGAGTTCAATAACTTTATGTAATACATTTTCCCCCAAATTTTGGGCTCCCAAATTAAGGTGCATCTTATACATGGGAGCATTACCACCCTTTCAACCTACTACTGTCATTCAGTTTCTGCTCAGGACATTAAATTTCACTAGCCATAATTTATAGCTCTGTGTATATACTTACTCAGAAGTCTTATCAGACTCTAGTGATATTTTCCTGTACATTTATTTTTGGAATTCAGAAAATACCAACCTGTAAATTGAAATGCAGATGGAAAGAGAACATGTATCCCAGCACTATGGAAGTCAAACATGATGCCAAAGTAGAGCGCAATGCTTCCAAAAATGGAAAAAGCATTCACGAAAGTCCAGTAAGAGGTATCCAAGCCAATCTGTTGGGAAACCGGAGAAAAACAGAGCACTCACTTCAGGAAGTTAGCAAGAAATAAAGGATCTCAGGAGTCTGAAAACAGAATTCAGCGACTGAGGCATGATTTGGCTTGAATTCTAAACAGTCCAACTATCCTTGGCTCAGGCAAGACAACATAGGAAATGTGCTTTGTTACAAGCGTTGAAAACAGCATTTGTATTTCATAAAGTGGCAGAGGCTCAGCTGGAGGGAAAATGGGAGCCAGCTGGTCTGTGTACGGAAAACAGGTACCAACGGATGCTGAAAACAGGTGACTAAAGCCACGTACTTGGAAATTGACTGTTATCACAAGAGCAGAGGCGATTGTGACAGCAAAAGATTGGTAGTCTGAGGGGGCCTCTCCATCCTGTCCCACGGTCTGCAGGTAGGCTCCCAAAGGGATGAAGAAGAGGATCATCGATGTCAAAACCCCATGCGATAAGCTTACGAAGAATCTCTTATAGTTGAACAATAGGTCTCTCTGTCCCATTACATATAATCCAGGGAATCGGAGGCTCAGTTTGTCACTCACATCCTTAAGGGGAAAACACAATTAAGAGTTGTGTGCCATCCATCAAGAATCGTAGAACTCAGAAAAATACAACTTATGTGTCACAAACAGTTTCAACTTAGGTTTTATGAAGGCAAAAACCAAACAAGAAAAATTGTGAACAGTTTTGGTGTACAGAGTTCAACCTCATTACTTTAGTCCAAGGAAGGGCACTATTTTGCTATTGATGCTAAGGAAGCAAATTAAAATGTCAAAAAATGTAAAGAGGCTGTTTTTACCTCAAGAACATATTGTTTGCAATTCTTTGGGAAAGTATTTTCACATACAAGTTGATAAGTTCATTCCAAGTTAGTGTTTGATTTATTCATTGAAGGATTTTCTCTTAAGAATTACTACTAGAAAGAATGTAGACTGGTTTGGGAATTACACACATAAGTTTTGACAAGTGTTAAAATAATTTACTTTAAAAAATGAGTACAGCCTGACCGGGCGGTGGTGCAGTGGATGGAGTGTCGGACTAGGATGCAGGGTACCCAGGTTCGAGACCCCAAGGTTGCCAGCTTGAGCGCGGGCTCATCTAGTTTGAGCAAAGCTCACCAGCTTGGACCCAAGGTCGCTGGCTTCAGCAAGGGGTTACTCGGTCTGCTGAAGGCCCACGGTCAAGGCACATGTGAGAGGGCAGTCAATGCACAACTACGGTGTCGCAACGAAGAACATGATTGATGCGTCTCATCTCTCTTCGTTCCTGTTTGCCTGTCCCTATCTATCCCT
Organism: Saccopteryx bilineata; assembly: GCF_036850765.1. NCBI lineage: Eukaryota > Metazoa > Chordata > Mammalia > Chiroptera > Emballonuridae > Saccopteryx > Saccopteryx bilineata. The sequence continues at coordinate 14,163,354 of NC_089500.1, read as the reverse complement.
CTCTCTGACTCTCTGTCTCTGTAAAAACAAATGAACAAACAAAAACAAACAAAAAATGAGTACATTATTCTAGAGATATTCAATACTGTCAAGTGTCTTATTAATGTCTCAGTGTCCAAAAGAAGGTTATAAATTCTCCTCAATGAATTCTACCCTGCCACAGAAGTCTTCTTACTATCCAACAAGAAGCACAGCGTTACTCTTGTTGCTTGGCCATAGAACTACAATAGGATTCACTCAGAACCAAGTGAAAACTAAAGGGATGCATTGAAATATGTCCTTTGGACTTCTCTGAGAGGCATTCGGTGTCCTCGTCCGCACAAGGCCCCTACCTGGTCGAGCAGCCCCATGAGGAGCACGGGCAGGCTGGTGTACAGCACGTTGTAGAGGGTGATGAACCAGTCTTCATATGCGGTCTGTGAGGAGATTACAGAGTCTGTCACCAACCAAGAAATAGTGCCAGCCTAGCCGACTTGTTTTCATCTGCTCTGTCAAAGCAGGGGTGCCCCAGGTGAGGGGGAACTTCTGCCTTAGCAAACACCCCTCATCTTCACCTGCAGATGGCATGAGTCTGTCTAATGGGCAGAATCAAAAACCATTCCACAGAAACCATCTTTACTCCTAAATAAGTGGGGGATATACCCCAAAATGTTTTTGGGAAAGGAGTCTATTCTATTCAAATAAAGCTGGAAATTGAGTCAATATTTAAATCCTTACATTCCTTAATGAATTAGAATACATAAGACCCATTTAAAAGCACATAAGTACCATTTAGATGTTCTTCACTTTTATCTTGCAAGTTCAGCATTGCCATTCAAACATTTTGTAAAACAATTTGATACATAGGATATGTCGCAGAATTGTGCACCTGGAACCTGCATAATTTTGTTACCCAGCATCACCCAATACATTCAATAAAAAGGAAAAAGGAAAAAGAGAATTTGACGGAATATTAGAACTGTGCTTCTGAAAGGGATAAGTCAGGCTGTGCACACACCCACCCTCGGGGTGGGACAGAGGAAACAGGCTTACTCAGCACCAGTGAGGATATACAGTCCTGCCCGGAAACAGAAAGAAGGCCCTAGCCCTGCTCAAGGCCACTCCTGCTCTGGTGTCTCAGGCTGATCTGACACCATCTCTCTGTGACATAGCATCACAGGTTTGCACAGTCACAGACACTGACTTGAGTTCATTTTATTCTAACGATATTTTTCTGTTAAATCGCTATTTTAACATATTACATATGCCCACCATTGCTGTTTCAGCACAAACTAAAATTAATAAAATCTGGCAACAAATGGAGACATGATAATGGATCTATGATCTGAAATTTACATAATCCCTTTAGCTTTGGTCACAATATAATATTATCCTTTCAAAGTTGAACAAATCATTATCACTGTTCTTTAATGGCAAGGTAGCTTAGAAAAACACTTAAGGTGAAGGCAAAGACACAAACGTAAGCCAACAGATTTGAACTCTGTATAATTTTGTTATAACTAGTGCCACCTAATAAATTCAATTTAAAAAAATAAACAAAATACAACCAAAATACCAGGAACAAACTCTACCCTTTTAAAGGCAAAATAAAATATCGTTAAAGCACCAGAAACATTTTTAGAAAAGTAATCTATATCTTAATCTGTCCCTCAGCTATTAGGGACAGAACCTCCAAACCACAAATCAAGCGAATAAAGACGATGTTACCTGTGCAGAGTACCCATTGAAGAAGGAGTACCAAAAGTGAACCAAAGTAAATGCAAAGTTTTTATAAAAGAAGTATCGCAGGAACTTGCACATTCTGATGTAAGACCACCGGCCATGCACCAGCAGCAGTCTCTGCAGGTATCTGAACTGAGCAAAGGAATAGTCACTGGACATGACAGCTTGCATGCCTTCTTGTCCACTTATTCCAACGCCGATGTGCGCAGCTGTGGGGCAGAGAGAGAAGGTACCATTAGGCATAAGCCTATTGGAAGGTAAAACATCGAGATGATACTCTTTCCATAGTAATATGAAGAATTGCCATCCATGAAATACTAACTATGAAAATTCTTGCTCATCAACCCTTACTCTAGCTTCTGAACTCAATTCAAAGTCAGGAGTACAAGTTGCTAAACAGACCACTTGGTGGGGCCTCCATAAATATCTATGAAAGGATCTCAGGTGGGTGGGGAATTCCATTTGGATGATCTCGTAAACTATCCTTCCCACCCACAGGGTGAGCCTCTGGCACCCACATGCACTAGTGTGCCCCTGACTCCCCAGGCACAGCTAAGCCAGCCACGGAAGGACACATAATCTATGCAGAGACTATGAACTGGCTCTCTCAACCTTCATTCCACTCCATTCTAACTGGAGATGGGGACACAAATAAAACCCCTGCATTCCCCGGACTCCCGCACAGCGAGGTTCTCCTGGTTTCCCTCCTAACGTCTAAATATAGGCACCTAGACTTTCCTGAAGTTCCAAATGTGGTTTTAAATGCCTCCCAATAGACCCCTTCAGAATTCCTTAAGTGTGAATTAAGTTCCACTGTTTCATCCCACTTGATACTTGAAAGCAGAGGTGAACTGCAGCCCAGCATCACTTCCTACTTTGGCATTTCGGCACCAGAGTTCAAGTCCATTCTCCAGCTGCCAGATGCAGGTGTTGACTGACAACAGCAAAGCCTTCTTAACTGACAAACTCCTCAGGGGACCCTCAAAGTAGCCTCTCCTCTAGTGAGTGATACCAGGTGTTAGACATAGCCTAAAACCAGCTTCTTCTGTTCAGCCAGAACTGTTTATGAGTACCTGCTCACCTGTATTAACCACTTCCTGCTTAAAGTCCCTCAAGGGGTCTACTTCCTGTCCTGTGCCCTGACGGATAGAAAACCCAAGCTGGCAGATCAGTCTGCTGGCATTTGGAATTACAATTGAGGTGTGTATGTGTTTGAAACTTTAACATATAAATTCTTGAAGTGTGGGATATATATATTTCTCTGAGGGGTTCTGAAGGCAGAGAGCTTAGTTATCTAGAGAGGGACAGACTGACAGACACTGGGTTCAATGTGAAACTCAAGGGCCTGGCTTCTTGAGCAGCATGAGACATTTTTGTATCTCTTAAAATAAGTTTCTTCTTGTCTTAAACTAGTTTTAGGTGTTCTCCAACACATGTAATCACAAGAGGTTTAACTAAAATACTATGAAACTTTTGAAAACTTACTCATGGACTACCATTAACTTAAGACACATTTCCCCCCAGTATGTAGGGGGGGAAGGTTTCTGGAATAGGTAAAAAAGTGAAAGTCACAATTTTACTCATTCTTCCAATAGTCACTAAGTCACCTATTCAGTGTAGAAAATCACACACTTTTTCTAGGTATCAGAGGTCATGAAAGTGAAGAGAGAGTGACATCATTTAGAGAACTTGTGTTTGGAGAACACAGCCTATTACTCAGACCCTAAAGAGTGACTGCCAACTCAGCCGAGTTTCCAACTAAAAGAACCTCCAAGAATCCTTCCCCATTTGCAGAACACAAGGTCTGGCAAATTCACAACATAGTGACTTGTCCAAACCAAGGTTTCCAACAATACTTTGCAATTCTAAAAAATTGCAGAGTAAATTGCATCTCATTCAGTATTTATGACCTCTTTCAAAACACACAACTATCTCATATGACCAGTCATGATTGCCAACTGCTCTTTCCTACCAAACCATGGCTTCCTTTCCCGAACAAGCAACAGAGGAGAATGTGATTCTGTGTGAGCTGAGGCCTGGGATCCCCTGCCCCAGACCAGCATCTGGTCTAGCCCTGCAGTTGTGCAGACCAAGTACAGTCTGTGAAATGATTCACAGGGTGAGTCTATGCAACGGAACACATGCACTTCATGAGGCCACACTGCTTTCCCCCCTAACATCTAAATATAGACACCTAGACTTTCCTGAAGTTCCAAATGTGGTTTCAAATGCCTCCCAATAGACCTCTTCAGAATTCCTTAACAAACAGCTCATTTCCTCAAGCCTTTCTGCCTCTGTCTTCCCTGTGAAATGCTGCTTGCTCATTCTCAGGGTCTAAGACCAAGAGCAGCTTATCACCTAGCAGTAGACATCTTTAGGCACAAGAGAGGGAGAGGCAGCATCTGAGAGTCCTTGGGTCCTTGCTAGGGCCAAAAGCGTGCTGGTGGCCGCAGTTCCCTCCGCTTCCACTACATGACTCGGCTAAGCACGAAACCCACTCACGAATGGTCAGACCTTTTGGGTTTTTGACACTTAAATTTCACTTTACTTCTTTATAAACAACAAGCCCTGGTTTTGGTTTGTTTTTCTGTTTGGTTTTTTTTTCTGTATATTGTTCTGGATGCAGTGAAAAAGATGACAGTTTTGCAAAGTACAAAAAGGCACTAAAAATACTTAGGTCAAGCTACTGACTTCCAGCGAGACCTCAGAGTTCCTTGGTTTTTATCCCACATGGATGCTCCATAGGTTACACAGAGAAGCACCTGCCCAATAACAGAGCTTAAGGACATTTTTCAGACACCTTAAGGAAAACAAGTCTCTTTAAGGTTATCTGTGTTGACTTCTGTAATTCCTTTGCTATCAGTTGGTGAATCGGGAGGGACAAAAACATTTTCAAGTCTAAGTCATATAATCAGAGGGTAAATCTGCAAGGTAAACCCCTGGGCCCCTCAAATATCTAGAAGTCTGCATTATAACTGAATAGAAGTAACACTTGAGTTCCTTGCCCTTTTCGTACAGCTAGTGATGTTAATGAGAGAAAATGGACAAGGAAGAACTGGTGCAGAGGAAAGAAACAGATCTGATTCAGAGCAAGGAATTCCAATGGCCGGGGAGCACAAACACGTGCAAACCACAGTGGAGAGGGTTAAGTGTCAGTGGCAATGGACACGTAATAAAGAAGCAAGAAGACGTACATTGTACAGCTGACTTCTGTTGAGGAAGATAAAGTTGGAATATTCTTAGTGTCTATCAAGGAGGAGGAGAGACTCTAAGAAAAGAAGACAGATGCATGAGTCACAAAATAGGCTGAATATAAAATCTACTTAAACAGAATGCAGTAAGCTACCCGGCACAACAGGACATGCATATACATATGTAATCATATAATCATTCATCCTAATAATAACATCACAAAGCTGGAGGAGGTGTCGGAGATAACGTTCTTGTTTTCAGGTGAGCTTGTTGGTTCCGGTCTCACTACTTTGCATATTGTCACGATAAGATCTCTCTTATAGTAATATAAAAGGGACCAGGATTCAGACATGTTGATGACAGTTTCATTCCACCAGCTTTAATGCCAGCACAACTGTATTTACTCTGTATGAGGAGATTGAATCCTTTAATTTGCAGGAACCCAGGGTCCTCCCACCAGCAGAAAGGCCCTTGGCAGTCTCCTAGGGAGTTCAGGAGGACAGTGAGACTATTCTGGAGCTTTGCTTCAATGCCAAGTGTTTTATGCTGAGCTAACTCCAGGTCTCTCAATGGTGAAGTTCTAACAGATTTACCAAAGGCAAGAAGAAAGGCCCAGAAAAAAATGCTGAGGGGAGAATAATCTCAAAACAAATACCAGAGAGCCTGACCAGGCGGTGGCGCAGTGGATAGAGCGTCGGACTGGGATGCAGAGGACCCAGGTTCGAGACCCCAAGGTTGCCAGCTTCAGTGTGAGCTCATCTGGTTTGAGCAAAAAGCCTACCAACTTGAACCAAAGGTTGCTGGGTCCAACAAGGGGTTACTCAGTCTGCTGAAGGCCCGTGGTCAAGGCACATGTGAGAGAGCAATCAATGAACAACTAAGGTGTTGCAACGCGCAATGGAAAACTAATGATTGATGCTTCTCATCTCTCTCTGTTCCTGTCTTTCTGTCCCTGTCTGTCCCTCTCTCTGACTCACTCTCTGTCTCTGTAAAAAAGATATATAAATAAATAAAAAATAAATAAAAATAAAAACAAATACCAGAGAGAGTTCAATGCTGTATACTAAGCTTAGCAGAAATTTAAACAAAATTTAGTAATTAGCAGGATTTTTAATAAACCCTAAAGAAATATGGGAGAAGCAGAAGGAGAGAGAGAGAAAAAAAAAAACAATAACAAATCCCAGCATGTAAAAGAGGGAACCGAGGATAAATCCGCCCATGTGGAACTTGTCTGCCACCTGGCACTCTGTGAGGGTCACTGTCATGCCTGCTCTCTCTGGCTGGGTGGACTGCAAACTCCCTGCGGGCACGGTCGCAGGCGTAGCCATCATGGTAGGGAACCTTGGTAAAGCACTTGCTTTACAGAAGCCTCAGCAATGAAATCGGGGAAAACGACCCTCAAAAATGTTCCTGCCATTTCTTGAGTGATTCGCGTTGAGCTGGCTGCCAGTGTAAGACTCACTTTTGATCATGTTGACATCATTGGCCCCATCTCCGATCGCCAGCGTGATGGCTTTCTTGTACCTCTTCACCAGGTCCACCACCATGGCCTTCTGCTTGGGGGTGACGCGGCAGCAGATGACCGCGCTGCACTCGCAGGCCAGGTCCACGAAGTTCTTCTGTCGCTGTTCTTTCTTGGCTTCCAGTCTCCTTTTACTTTGCGTTCGCATTCGTCTCTCTTCTTCTGTCTTCGGGAACTTCAGCTTCAGGATCTTACTCGTCTTGGTCTTTTTCTCTAGAAGAATTTCATTCTGTGAACATGCAGAGGAAAAGGATTACACCCATTTTAGTTTTTTGTCGTTGTTGTTTTATTGTGAGGCAGGGAGACAGAGAGACATGTACCCTGACCAGGATCCACCCAGCAAGACCCCTAGGGGGAGATGCTCTGCCCATCTGGGGCCACTGTTCCGTTGCTTAGCAACTGAGCTATTTTAGCACCTGAGGTTGGCCATGGTGCCATCCTCAGTGTCCAGGGCCAACTTGCTCGAATGAGCCATGGCTGTGTGTGGGGGTGGGGGGAGAGGGAGGGGAAAGGAGAGAGAGAGAGAGAGAGAGAGAGAGAGAAAGAAAAGGAGGAGAAGTGGAGAAGCATATGGTCTTCTCCTGTGTGCCCTTACTGAGAATTGAACCCAGGACTTCCACATGCTGGACGATGCTCTATCACTGAGCAAACTGACCAGGGCCCAACCATGTTAGTTTTTATATCAAGAGTCCCATTCCCAAAAACCAGATAGAAGGTGACAGAAGACAATTTGACTCTGGGTGAGGGGTATGCAGCATAATCAAATGTCAAAATAATCTGGAGATGTTTTCTCGAAACATATGTACCCTGATTTATCAATGTCATTGCATTAAAATTAATAAAAATAAGATAAAAAAAAAAGAGTCCCATTCCCAAGATTTCAATAATGTGAAGGACAATTCTTGGATTATATCACTGACTACATTGTCCTATTTATAAAACATTTACTATAAAAATTTAGAAAATAAAAAGAATGTACAAAGAAGAAAATTTCAAATAACCATTGATTGATAAACCAGGAATAAGCACTGTTACCCGTTTGGTGTAATTCCTTTCATACATCATAGAACATTAAGTCTCAAACTTGGGAAACTGCATTTTTATGTGTAGGCTAACAGATTTTGAGGTTAGCAGTTAATATGACAAACTATCCAGAGTTGGGCCATAACAAACTGCTTTACTTTGAGCCAAAGGCACAGACAGCTACCTGAATGCTGTACGTACCAACCAAGAGCCCGTGATTATTAAGGCACGGTTTCCGCCAGATGGAAAGAAGGGCTCGTGCACTGGGGGTAAGAATTTTGCATAGACTCCACCTCTATTCCTCTGGTTCTCCACCCTTGTGTTAAGAAGAGCACTGGGGAAAAGAAATATACATGTTTAAAGTACAAGGTCATAAACAGGCCCCTGACTGCGAGATAATTTTGATATATAATCTCTTTTAACATTGTGGTATAAAACATAACAAAATTTCTCACGCTAATTCTAAGTGTACAGTTCAATAGTATCAAATATAGTCACACTGTTGTAGAACCAATGTCCAGAACTTTTTCATCTCTCCAAACTGAAACTCCATGCCCATGAAACAGCTTCCCTTCCCCACCCTGGTCCCTGGTACTCCCCATTCTACTTTCTGTTTCTATGAATGTTGACCACTTTGGGTAACTCATATAAGTGGAATCATACAGTGAATACTGGTGTATTTCACTTTGCATAGAGTCCTCAAGGTTTAGCCATGTTGTAGCAGGTAAGGAATTTCTTTTTAAGGATGAACAATATTTTATCATATGAACATAACACATTTTGTGTGTCTGGAATTTCTTTTTAAGGATGAACAATATTTTATCATATGAACATAACACATTTTGTGTGTCCATTCGTCTGCTGATGGACATTTGGCTTGCCTCCACTCTTGGCAATTATGAATGGTGCTGCTACGGACATGGGTGTACGAATGTTTCTAATTGAGTCCTTGCTTTTAGTTCTTTGGGATTTTACCCAGAAGTGGGATTGTAGTATTCGGTAACATCATTTAAAATTTTGTTTAAGGAACCATCCTACTGTCTTCCATAGTGACTGCACCACTTTGCACTCCGACCAGCAGTGAACGGAGTCCCAGTTGCTCCACTTCCTTGCCCACACTTGTTCTATTTCTGGCTTTCTTTTCCTTTTCCTTTCCTTTTTAAATTTTTTTTTAAAGTAACTATCCTAGTGGGAAGTGACATCTTACTGTGGTTTTAATTTGCAGTTCCCTAATGATTAGTGATGTTGAGCATCATTTCATATGCTTGTTGGCCATTTCTACATCCTCTTTGGAGAAATGTTGATTCAAGTCCTTTGCCCATTTTTTTAACGGGTGACATACAATCTTATTAAGTTTTAATTCCTCCAACATGAGGGCACCATATTCTTGGTGCTTCATTATTTGCCAAAAACAGCTTGATGAAGATATAGTTGAAAATATGTTCACAAGCAGAAGGAAGGCAGTCTTAATCTGAATTATAATACACTAGGGCGAACCCTATCTGTTATAAACAGGGGTTACTGTTTGGCAGCAAGAAACTGATTTCCACATAAAGTCTAGCTTTAAGAAATGCTCAGTGTTTTCTATCAACACATTATTGAGAAGAACATACATAATACATTCATGTGATAGCAAAATAAGCCACATGATTTTGGAGAGGAAGGGACTATAAATATCTAATCTCTTCATGTTACAAAGAAGGAAATGAAACCCGACAGAGATAATGTGATTTGCCTGCAGGAAGTTGGAGGGAAAACTGGAATAAGGACTAAGGTCCCCTACCCTATCCCAGGGCTTCCCTCATTACACAACCTGAGTCATTATTTTTCACCTTCAAGAGTAGGTTTTTCAACCTTGACACTATTGAAGTCTTAGTCCAGGTAATTCTTTGTTGAATGTGGCTGTCCATTGGATCATAGGATGTCAAGCAGCATCCCTGGTCTCTACCCACCGGAAGTCAGTGGCATCTCTCCTCCCCCACTGTGACAACCAAAGATGGCTCCAGACTTTGCCAATGGTCCACAGAAGGCAAAACTGCCTCCCGCTGAGAACCACTGCCTAGAGGATTAGCTGTCTGCTCTCCATCTTCCCATTCCTGTAATGCTTATTTTCAAGTTGAAAATAAGGAGTGATCGAGACAAATCCCTAAAAGGCTAGAAGAGAAAAATATGAAGTTACCCAATGAAACTGCTCTACAGGATCATCCTTTTAGGAGCCATTGAGAAAGATGATTCATCTTCAGAAAGCAGTGATTTTCACCCAGTGTGCTGTAAGAATTGTTAAAACCTGCAATACCTGACTAGTCAAGGACACTGACATCTTTTCCTGTAGGTTGTCAAATTAAAAAATAAGAGCCAACAGAACAATAGCCATCCAGTGCGAAGGAATCAAAATTATACTTTTTTTTTGTCAGATCAGCAAAAAAATCTACTTTTTGGTGTGCTACAGAATTTTAGTAATTATAATTAGTTCATGTGTGCCATGAGATGAAAAAGGTTGAAAATTGCTGCTATCAAAGTAAATTGAGCTAAGAGCATGATCCTAAATTTTGCTACTTGCAGTCATTTTATCTTTTAATTTAGCTCAGGGTCCAATTTTCAGAAGAGAGACCAGAAATATATTCAGTCCCCCATCTACAAGAAATAAACAATACCATATTACTTAAAATCAAGAAACTACTCAAGTAAACATATTAGTATTTATTCATTGCTATTTTTCAAAATCTAAAAGCACAAAGAGGCTCGGTTTATGTACCTCTATTCAAACAGAAGTGATCTCTTTAGATCTCAAGGCTACTGATTCTAATTCAGCAGAGTGCCTAATATACTGGAAGGACCTGCAAAAGTTCTATCTTCGTCATTAGAAGAAGACTAATAACAACCATCAACTTCCTCATCATCTACCTGATGAGGCTGTATGTTAACAGCGTAATTTGCCCTTGAGGCATCGTAAGGAAAAGTCTTGAGGAATCAAAGGGACTGTCAAGCCAGCCGCAAACTCATCCGGCAAACGCATCCCAGAAACCGCAAAGCACATTTGTAGCTTCCTAACACCTCAGAGCTTTCTCCCTATACATTTCCATGTCCGCAGCCACTCTGATTGAGGGCTAATGAGATATTTCAGCGCTGAAATGTCAGGCCTGCCCATCTAGACAGGACTACAGATGCAACCCACCCAAACATTTCTGTCCAGGTTTACTTGCGTGGGATTTTTCCTCTATTTTCCCTTTGGAAATATAACATTCCTAAAAAAGATGATATATAAATATGTATATTTCATATAAATTTGTTAGTGACGTCACAGGCCCACTTCCTGGACCATCAGACAAGCCCTGAGGACTTCTCAGGAATGGCGAACATTGGCCCCTGGAAGGTCAAATACAGGCCCCAAGTTTCCCTACAACATGAGGCCATGATACAACCAGGGTACCCAGAGCTGCCTGTTCCCTTGTTTCATGTAACGCGAGGAAACTGTCTGAAGTGACAATCTCACTCCAGGCTCTCCATATCTGCTGTGTCTTCTATACCTACTCTCACATTTACAAAAATGAGATGCCAGATAGTCTCATCCTGTAGGCCCTTTACTTACTTTATATCTTCTCCATAGCAGATGGTGGTGTCTTCAGTAAGAAGTTCACAAGCAAATCCTATATTTTCAGCAGTTTCTACAATAGAAAAAAATTTAAGTCAAACATCAGTCTCACCAATGGACTTCTTAATTGACTTTATGTGGTAATGATGATTTTTGTAATTAATGAAATGGTCAGATTTAACCAGATAGGCTGTTTTTTGGTAGCAATGTATGGAAATCACATAATAAAAAAAAAATCCCTCTATCTGCGGTAAAATAATATAAGTCAAAGTCTGGTTTGAAATGTTTTCAGGCCCTGGCTGGTTAGCTTAATGGTAGACTATCAGCCTAGTGTGTGGAAGTCCCAGCTTCAATTTCCAGTCAGGGCACACAGGAGAAGTGCCCATCTGCTTCTCTATCCCCCCTCTTCTCCCTTCTCTCTCTCTCTCTTGCATTAACAGGGAAATTTTCTGTTTCCCCTCCTACAGCCATGGCTTGATTGAAGCAAGTTGGCCCCAGGTGCTGAGAATGGCTCCATGGCCACTGCCTCAGGTGCTAAGAAGAGCTCAGTTGCTGAGCAATGAAGCAACACCCCAGATGGGCAGAGCATCATTCCCTAGCAGGCTTGCCGGGTGGATCCCGGTCAGGGTGCAAGTGGGAGTCTGTCTTTCTGCCTTCCCTCCTCTCACTGAGAAAAAAAATTAAAACATAAAATAAATATTTCCAATAATAAAATGTGCGGTCTTATCAAATACATTAACTGATTATTTAATAAATCAGTGTTCATTGAAATACAAAACACATTCAATTCAGGTGGTTTAATCATTCTGTTATGGAGGGAATGGGGAAGGATAACCAGTTCTATCAATCTTCATATGGGCTCCTACTGGAGATTTCCTCTCTTTTTCCATCATCCCCATTGGGACTGACTTAAGGCTAGGGATGTGCTGCCCTTAGCTCATCAGAGTATGGAAACCATGACCATGTTAGTCAGAGCAAGAGGAATCATCTGGTTTCCCAGAGTCAGCACCAACCAACTCTTTGTTGAACTCTAAATTTAAAAATTAAAATCTTTCCTTGGGTATAAAATTTTGATTATAATTTATTTCCAAGCAAGAAAATGAGCAAGAAAATAAGAGTTGTTCAGTGTTTTGTTGTATTTTAACGTATGCCAACAAATGGCAGTGCAGGGGAGGACAGAAGGGACAAGGAGGGTGGCCCTGGAGGACAGCAGCCCATGACCAGGAGCTCAGTTATAAGGGATAATTGAGGGAGCCTGAGGAAGGGCATGGTCAGGGTGGGCTGGAATAACAGAGAAGGTTTCTAAGGGAAGGCACTGATATCCCACAGAAAGGACAGTGCTAATGCAGGATGGAAGGTCTTTCTGGGAATGGAAACAGGAACTGTGAATACTTGTGAGTTCACAGATATGCTTCCCTACATGACGAATTACCCTTTTTGTCGCCAGTAAGCACCCAGATCTTAATGTCAGCTTTTGCAAGTTTCGAAATGGTTTCTGGGACTCCATCCTGTAGCTTGTCTTCAATAGCGGTAGCTCCCAATAGCTGCAATGGACATTAAAAAGAACTAATTAGCAAATGAGCAATAGATGTTCTGCAATAACAATTTGCCAATCTACGAAGAGAAGAAAGGCTAGCTATGTACCCCAGTTGGGTCTTAACTGGAGTCAGTGGCTGGCATTAACAGGAAAGTTTTCTCTGTTTCACAGCCCTCACCAAAACAACCCAAAACTTTTTCCTTAAAGTAACTAATGTAGATAAAAATGCAAGTACAAAATCAAGGACAATAAAAACACACTTTTCATTTATGTATATGTTATTTCATATGGACAGAAGCCAATTTTTGCTAAAGGTTACTACTATTTGTTGAACGTTTTCTATTAATCTAAACTCTACAGGCAGTAAACATTCAACTCTGAAAATTTAATTTACAAATGGTATTTTATTCTTGTTTCGAGATTTTGCAAAATATAAATCATTTTAGTACTGTTTGCAATATACTAAGAATAGTCTGGCTTGTTATTGTGTAAAAATCATCATTTTGGTAAGTAATATAAAAATGATAATCAGAATAGAACCTCTGTTAATGTTTTCTGCTTCTCATAATGGCAATTTCTATTTTGCTTGCTGAACACAGAAAGTCAAATGACCTAGTTGCATTGTACCAGTTTCAAATGCTGAAGTCAGAATTTATCTCTCAAACATGAGATAAAAATGTAATAAAACTTGGCCCTGGCTAGTGTCTCAATGGATAGAGTGTTGTCCTGGTGCCCTGAGGTCATGGGTTTGATCCCCAGTCAGGCTCCTAGGAGAAGCAATCAATGAGTGCACAACTAAGTGGAACGAGTTGATACTTCTCTCTCCCCCTCTCTCTCCAATCAATGAAAAAAGTTTTTCTAACGTAATAAAACTTAATAAAATTTCTCCTTTTGTTAAAAATAGCAAGAGAAAATGCTGTGAAGGTTAAAACTTACAATTAAATCTTTTTCAATCTCTTCATACACTTTATCCAGGGCTTCATCCCGGTTGGTCGAGGCCACACTGGCAGCCAGAAACTTTTTATTCCATTCTTCATATTCTTGTTCTTCAATTTCCTTGTAGCAAAGGCACAGGGTTCTGAGAGTCTCACTTGCGAAGACCTGTTTTATTTGAGACAACCCATCCACCCAAAGAATAGTTAATTTTGTCTAATTCAAGATCAAGTTTTAAATCTTACCTGAAGTAATAAGAGAATTTAAAAAGAGACACATGAAAAATCATGTATTCATACAAATACAGTTTATAAAGGAGATTAAACAAATACTTTGTTCTGAGTATCTTCAGGTTCATGAGACCATAATTCTAGTTCCCAAATAAAGGGAAATGTACATCTTTCTTCAAAATCAAGTCACTAGAGTGAAGAAAACCTTTTTCTCTTAATGACTAAGAAAATGAAAGACAAAAGATGCTAGAGATGTTGTAAACACAGGACTGACAACTGGATCGTCTGTTCCCACAAACTGTGTCACTAGTAGCAGAGAGTGAGTTTGGAATCTGTGGCACAGAGTGGAAGTGCGACTTACATCCAGGGCATCCTGCGTCTCTTGTTTCGTTGGATTTGTCGGATGTAACCGTTCATAAATCACAGTGTCAGCACCTTTACAGTAAAGCCTGATACGGCCTTCCGGGGTTTTTACTAGTAGCAAAGAAAGGAAAAGCAAATAACAAAGTTAGGTTTTATTTCTCAATAGAAAACTACATTGTTAAGTTTATTTGAAGCATTGCTGTTAATAATTCACTATTAGTTTAAAATCATCAATGCACCTAGAAAAATGATGCTCTTGACAAAGTTGGTAAACCACATACAATGTATTAAATGGAATAAATGATAAGTGAATGAATAAATGAATGAATGTACTGATGAAATAAATATGAAAAGATTCCCTTGGTCACTCAGTTTTTCATAACCTTACTTATTCTTTCAGCAAATACCTTCTGATTCCATACTGTGCTTCGTGCCCTGTGTTAGTAAATTTCTTCCATAGAAACTTTTTTGTCCACGCCAACCAATAGGATTCTTTCTTACCTTTGAACTCTTACTGCCTTTAATATTCAGACTATAACATGACTACTCGTGACCATTTAAAAATTTTTTTTATCTATGCAGTAATTTAACTATAGCATGTGCCTCGTAGTTAACTAGATTTTACGTTCTCAAGGTAGATGTTAAGGAATGTTAGTCCAGATTAGTGCTAGGCAACCAGAAAGCAAAATGTGCCTAGTCAGAGTTCAATAGACAGGTTAACTTGTATCTTTTATTGGTTAAAAAGTCAATGTCATAGTGGAGAAATCTTGCAGACACCACCTAACTGATCAAAGCTAACATCACCAATAATTATGTACCTTCTGATATGATATGCTGGGAAGGACACATCATCTACGTAGGCATCCTGCCAACAATGCGTAACCTGAATCTAATCTTGAGAGAATATCGGACAAACCCAAGTTGAAGGACTTTCTACAAATAATGAACCTGCTTTTTTAAAACGTCAATGTATGAAAGATCAAAAAAAGGTTGAGGAACTGTTCTAGATTGAAGGAAACCTGAGTAACAATCACCTAATATAATGGGTGATCTTGGGTTGAATCCTGAATACGAAATACAGAAAGACAAAAGGAAGGGAGGGAGGAAGGGAAAGGAGGTTAAGCAGCGAGGGAAGGTAGGAAAGAGGGAGAAGGGGGGTGAGAGGGGTGACGGGGTGAGGAAGAAAATTCCCAGTAAAGCTTGCACACATTGCATATGGTATCGCATCAGACTTCTGACTGGGATCCCTGTCTGTGCCTGTGAGGGACTGCTCCTGCTCTTAGGGAAGACCTACAGAAGCACTTAGGGGAGAGGCACTAGATCTGCAGTTAGCTCTCAAATGGTTCAGAAAACAAGAACCTCTACCTAACGAAGAAGACGGAATACGTGGCCAGTGCTAACAGCTGGTGAATATGAAAGAGCACACAGGAGTTCTTTAAACCATTCTTGCAGTTTTCCTGTAAGTTGGAAATTATTTCAAATTGTGAATTTTAAAAAATGTTGATACTTGGAAGCAATCCTCATCTCCATTTGATGACCTATTGCAATGTGCCGGGACCGGAGGTGTGATTTTGGTTCATAAGCACATCCTTGCTCTTCTCAGAACTCCTTGCCTGCTGAATTCTTCCTTCCCTGACAGAAAGTGCACAGTGGAGGTGTTTGGAGAGGCTCACGCAGTCGGGGCGCACGTGGGCCATGCTGCAGCTGCCCAGCTGCCGCTCTGAGCATGGTACGCCTGCCACCTCAGATTCAGCAGCCGTCAGCCCGCACTGCTGACGACTGTCAACATCTGCACGATTCAGATACACTGCGATTGTCTTTTGGACGATGCACATTGGCAGAATGAAGGAGAAAACACCAGCTTCAGTAAGTCTGAGGAAGTCTTTCAGGAACCAAGTAGCTCATGCATTGGCTGATGTCCTAAAGGAAACGTGTGACAGGTAGCATCTAAATGAGAGATTCGCACACATACTCCTGAGGGACACCTACCAATTATAGACATTCGCTTCCGGTCACTGTTGAAGTCTAAAATGGCAAGAACGTTGTAGGTCCTCTCGGTGCCCATCTCACTGACGGTGATCGTGTTCTGGGTCCGGGCGAGGAAGGCAAAGCCAAAGTCCCTGGCGGCGCTTACCAAAGCGCCCTCGTCAGGAGAGGCCGCCTGGTAGTTGAGCTGACCTGACAAAGGGAGCAGAACACCCGACAAGCGGTGAGATCAAAGCAGAGCTGCCACCAACAGCTCACCGCTGCGGCCACGTGCGGCGAGGACCTGCTACGGAGCCCAGAACTCCCCAAGGAAGGAGTGCGCCAACATTAACGCTTTTTAAACCGTAAAGTGTTGTTTCTAATTACAAATGGGAACATTAACTAGAAGTTAAAAAAAATTGGCCAAGAAAAATATTCCCGTAATACCACCTAAATGAGAGGAAAAACAACACTGATATTGTGTTACGATTCATTCCATCCAGTCCTTTTCTTAAAAAGCTTATTCCTATAATAATTTCTATCATTCTGAACATACATGTACATCCTGATTATATTAACATCATATTTGAATATGTGGTCATGCCTTTAAAAATTCATTCTAAACATTATTTTAATGAAAGTCAGCATGTCACCACTTTCTTATTACAGGCACTTAGCTTACTTCCAAAATTTTTTGTTCGTAATAACAATATTGTATTAACCTTTTGAATGTGTATGTTTTCTTTCTGGCTTTATTTTCTAACTATAGCTTTCTGGGAGCAAAACACTAAGCTAGAGAATGCTGATAATTTTTAAGCCTATTGGTATAAATTACTCATTTGTTTTCCAAAAGGGTTGTTCCAGTTTATCTTCCCTCTAGAAGAGTATATTTACTTCCCCTTTGCCAATCTTTTTAATGTCTGTATGGTTTTTTTTTTCTGTTTTCTTTTCTTTTTTTTGTATTTTTCTGAAGCTGGAAACGGGGAGAGACAGTCAGACAGACTCCCACATGCACCCGACCAGGATTCACCCGGCACACCCACCAGGGACAATGCTCTGCCCACCAGGGGGCGATGCTCTGCCCCTCCGGGGTGTCGCTCTGCCACGACCAGAGCCACTCTAGCGCCTGGGGCAGAGGCCAAGGAGCCATCCCCAGCACCCGGGCCATCTTTGCTCCAATGGAGCCTAGGCTGCGGGAGGGGAAGAGAGAGACAGAGAGGAAGGGGGGGGGGTGGAGAAGCAAATGGGCGCTTCTCCTATGTGCCCTGGCCGGGAATCGAACCCGGGTCCCCCGCACGCCAGGCCGATGCTCTACTGCTGAGCCAACTGGCCAGGGCCTTAATGTCTGTATGTTTTAAAGTTATATAATGAGCCCTGGCCAATTAGCTCAGTTGGTTAAAGTGTTGTCCTGATACACCAAGGTTGTGGGTTTGATCCCCAGTCAAAGCATATACCACAATCAACCAATGAATGCATAAATAAGTGGAATTAATGTTTCTCTCCCCTACCCCTTGCTCTCACTCTTTAAAATTAATCAAACAATAGTTGTTTTTTTTTTAAGTTAAACAATGGAAAACTGCCTTATAGTCACAACACATTTCAATAATAGAAATCAGTCTTCCCATCCTGAGTGAAGGAAGCCAAACATAGAAGTGTGCACTATAGGCCTCCGTTTACACAGACCACGAAACTGACCCAGCTGATGTGTGCTTTTCAAGGTCAGGACAGCAGTCACCCTCGGAGGGGTTTCGACTAGAAGAGAACACAGAAACAACTTCTTGGGGATTGAGAATGTTCTCTTTTTAAAAATCTGGGTAGTCATGACAAAAGAGTATTTATTTTGTGAAAGTTCGTTGCGTTATATATGCTTGTCTCTGTATACATGTTGCAGTTCAGTAAAAAGTTAAAAAAAAAAAACTTGCTTACCCAAGATTTTTTTTAACTTTTTTTTTTGCCTTTTCTAAAATAGAATTTATTGAGATGATATCGGTTAATAAAATTATGTAGGTCTCACTTGTACAATTCTATAATACATCATCTGCATGTTATATTGTGTTCAACATCCAAAGTCAAGTCTCCTTCCATCACCATTTCTTCCTTCTTTACCCTCTTTGACCTCCGCCCACTCCTATCTTTCTAATCTAGATTTTCTGCCTTAAAGCAGGGGGAAGAAACTATTTCTATGGTCGGATGACTTTTTACAGGAAAAGGCATTTAGTTTCCACCATGGTCTGAGCAGGACACAAGCCCTGGGTGGACGGGCGGCCTCCCCCACCATCTCAGTCCACGTGGATGGGGAGGATGCTCTGGCATGAAGAGGGACCACAGTAGAGCTGAACACCTCTTCCTTCCCTCTTTCCTTCACACACCTGCACAGGTGGTTCACTCTAAATAAGTCAGTATTAATCACTTTCCAATTAGTGATTAAAGATGATGCATTAGGTTCTCTCTCTGTGTATTTGTTCACCCGGAAAGTCATACAGCGGGAGTTACAAATACCACTTACTAAGAGCAGCCATTCTACAAACATACACACATGCCAGAGGGCAAAGTATTGAGCCAGAACTAAGCAAGCCGCAGTGAGCACATAGCCCCGCCCCATGGTGCCTTCGCCCAGCTCAGCTGGCAGAGATACGCATATTGCATCATATGAATAGCAAACTTATTTCCAACGGAGTAAAGAAACAAAATGTTAAAAGGTGCTAAAGTTCCCAAGAGTAAGAATCATATCTAGAGCAAACACTGATTTTATTTTTATCCCCAAGAGAAAACCCTTCCATTCTGTTCTAGTAATGGAACCACAGAATCACAGACCAAGAGATGGGGAGAACTTCAGGGACCTGGTCCAAATTTCAACTTCATGTTTGCAGGAAAAAATCTGGAATTAGAAATGATTCTTCACACTAAATAGCAAACTATTTACCACCCTGTCAGAGGCAACCAGAAAGAATGTCTTGCCTTTCGAAGACTAGTTTGTGGATCACAAAACCGATGGAAATTAAAAAAAATAAAAATAAATTAAAAAATGCTCACACTACAAATCCTATTTCTCATTATACCAACTTCATCGCTCCTTCTGATTGATAACATTCCCTGCCTTCAGGTCATCAGCCTCGAAATAAGATCACTTTTTCCCTCAATCATCTCAATCTTTTCAAATCATTGGCCAAATGCCCCCCACATTCAGGGTTTTCTCATTCTTCTCAAAGACCCCACCATAATCAGGCCCTCAACTTCTGTTTCAACTTTCCAAGTCTCCTCATCCAACCTCCTAAAACATAGCTCTGTGATCATGGTACATCTCGACTTAAAGATCTTCTGGTAAAGAAAAGGCCTCCAGTTCTTTCACACTCTGCTCTCACGTGGCCTCTGAGGAGGGCAGGAGTCTAAAATGGCCCCATGGTCCCCACCCTTTTGATGTACTCATACCTTCTTCCAGTTATTTAGTAATCACTAATCTAGGCACTGCCAGGAAAGGATTTTGCAGGTGTAATTAAGATCAAATCAGTTGACCTTAAGATAGAAGATTCTCTGGGTATTCCCAACGTAATGAGGTCAATCATTAAAAGTGACAGGGCTCTTCCTAGTGAGAGCAATTTGAAGAATAAAGGGGTTTGATAAAGGGAGATTCCCCACTGCTGGCTTTCCAGGTGGAGGGAGGGAGGCCTCTAAGAGCAGAGAGCAGCCCCAGGTGACAGCCAGCAAGGAAACGGAGACCTCAGTCCCACAATCCCAGGAACTGAATCCTGCCCAAACCTCGCCTCTTTTAACCTTCTACACCTGGAAATCCAATTCGTCTCCATTCTCAGTGACTACAGCAATTGCCTCACATACAGCTTGGAAGAGGACACTTGAGCTCCAGATGAGAATATGACCTGACGTTGATTTTAATAAGATCTTGAGCAGAGACCCTAGTTCTGCCATGCCCAGATTTCTGACCTAGAGAACTGTGAGCTCATGAGTGCAGCCTCTCCACGCTTTGCCCCCATTAAGCCCCACCCGTATTCAATGCTAGGGCCCCACAAACTGTCTGCTGAACTAGTCAGCTGTTGGCAAGATTATGAAAGGGTTTCCTCCTCCCTCTTGTTGATGTTATACATAATAAAAGGCTAACCAATCTCTATTATTCTTACAAAAAAGAGAAAAGGACAGCAGAAGCCAAACGGTGCACCAGTCAGTGCAGTGAAATTCAAAGACTCAACTCGAACAAGTTTAACCTGCTGTTCAAGCTCGGGAATCTTCCTTTAATTTCTAGGTCTGAATTTTCTTACTTTACTATTTGGAGGCATGCTCCCCAAAATCCTTTCCAAGGAAACCTTTCAAGGTACTTTCTGTGTCAATGCCAAATTCACTACTCTTTTAACATCCTGCACCAAGAAATCCAACTTGTTCGCATTCTCGGTGGCTAGAGCATTTGCTGATCACATATGGTGTGAGGAAGGATTCCTCAGGATGTAAACTCTGGCTGAGCAGAGAGCAGGACCAAGGGCTGTACCACATTAGGTGGGAGGAGACTTGGAACTCCAGCCTTCTTCCTGCGACACAGAGAAAGCTGGTGCTCAGACCGAGACCCTGGTGTGTACTGTGTTATGACAGGAACCCAGACTGGAAAGGCCCATCTCTGCACACAGTCCACTACTCTTCCCATAATACCTCAGAGGGAAAGACAGGCATAGAGACTGTAAGATAAATGCACGGGTGCCTAAGTTGGCTGGTTAACTCCGAAAATGCCACCACCACATATTTATTTTTAAAAAAAATCATTTTACAAATGAGTCAAACCCCAAGAGAACCAAGTTGCTTAGAAATATAGTACGTGATCCTTATGTGAGTAAGATGTGCTTAGCTAGCCAAACAGACTTTGACCTTGCTTCCATCATTCGTGACAGGCTGTCATCCCTCTCTATCTCCCCCACTGCCTGCTGAGAGCCCCTTCCATGAATCCACCCAACTGGAATCCTACCGTTATCTCGCTTTATTGCTTCTTGAAGAATGGGTTCCTTTGGAACTTGAAAGATAGCACAGAAAGCTTCTATACATTTAGCTTTTATGCATATTCCTTCTCTGGAGTTTTAATACCTGCTACATAGGAAAGCTCAGTACAGAAAACATAAAGGGACCTTCACATGCTGCATTGATGAAAAATAGAGAATGGAAGGGCAGACTGTGCTCCCTAACAGATGTGCCAAAAGGGTTGCTTCTGTTCTTTCTATCATGTCCATGTCTGCCTACATGCTTTGTCCTAGGTCACATGTGAGAAGTGACTAGCTTTCATAGACACTGGGCAGCCTAACTGGAACAAAGCCGCCTGCGCAAGCTGCATTTAAGAATTCTGCAAAGGAATTACAACTTCTGTTACTATTACGGGGATCTGTCTGAACCTTCAGTTTTACATTTGTATCTCCTTTTTCTAGCAGTGAGAATCTAGGGTCCTGATTATTTCTAATACCCATGTTACCACCAGCAATAAAATTACTTAGTAAAGTTTTAAGATTTCTTTGCAGAAATTTGTGTTCTTAGAATAGATCCCAGTTAAGGATGTCCAGATGGAGTATTATATTCAATACTCATTTGGAATAATTATTTTCTCTGTATGGATCCTACCAATATGAGATAAAAATAGGCCTTTTAATTGTTGGTGTTAAAAAAATAATATAAGCAAGTGTTAAAAAATTGTGTTTAGACTCTTAGAGACATTTTTAATTATTTCATAAATATATTTGCAACAATTCTGTATGCAAATATCTCAAAGTATATGTTTGAATTCTTAATGTAGTCAAATAAAAGCTGTTGACTCTTGAATTTACTGCATAAAAACAAAAATTGGCATCAGGTTAAATGGAATATTTGAGGGGGCAGTGGATGCTTTTTCTTTTGTTACTACAGTAGTAACATATAATCATCACAGAAAAATAAAAGACTATAGAAAAGTAAAAAGAAAAAAGAATTTTGCAAAGGCGCCTAGAGGTCAGCATTACTTGTTGCAATGCACATTAATTATGTTCCTTTAAAACAGGCACTTTAAGGAGGCCCTGGCTTTGGCTGGCATCATATTTCCAACCCTAAACATATCTGAATCTAGAAAAGGAAAGTTTATCTCTGAAATTATCATGCAGAAAACACTGTCCAAGTTTAAAGTCCACTTATGACCCAGATAAGGTGTGACTCTTCATTTTCAATAAATCATATAAGTAATCATACACTTGAGAGGATTTGATTCTTATATTCTAATTCAAGAGTCTACCATGTCTTTCGGTGACAAGATTTTATTCACAAACTGATAAACATGTCTGGAGCTAAGCTGTGGAGAAGGCACAGATTCTCAGATGCCAGGACTTGCTTTTACGCTTTGCTATTCTGTCTACCCTCTAACAGCAGGTGCCTACAAGTTTTCATTGCTTGAGTGTAAGTTAGACAAACTTGTCATGTATACTACTTTCTATGTTTTGGAGTTCCCAAAGCACAAGTTACCTAGAAACTAAAAAAATTGGTCTTTAATATCTGAGGTGCAAGAAAAACACTCACCATCAAGTCTTTCCACCATGACGGTGTGGCAGACAGAAAGCAGGAAGAAGAACTCCCGTACTTCCGGCTCCTTGCCTGACTGGATTTGCTCAATGAGGTAATGGTCGTAAAATGCAAGCTTCCCATCAGCATAAGTATTCCAGCTAAAATCAACTTGCTAAAAGGAGACGTGGGAAAGGAAAAATAAATGTAATTTAAAAAAACAACAATCTGAGCTTAACAAATGATATGAACTTTTCTTTGAAGCCAAGACTTCATGCAAAAATCATTGTAGGATTTTAACACATTCTTAAGTGTTAAGAGGCTCACACCTGTCTTAAAACTAAAAGACAGCTTGATGTGGGTTGGAAGTATGTGTCCCACAAAAGATGTTGAAGTCCAAACCCCTGCAACCTGGGAATGACCTTACTTGGAAATAAGGTCTCTGTGTATATAATCAAGTTATATTCTTTGTGGATGTCATCAAGTTAAATGAGGCTATCCTGGGTTATGATGAGCCCTAATCCAATGGCTGGTGTCTTTATAAAAGGAGGAGAATCTGGACACAAACATGGAGAACACCATGTGATGACAGAGGCAGACATCTGAGTGTTGCATCTGCAGCCAAAGAACACCAACGATTGTAGGTAACCACCAGAAACTGGAGGAGACAAGGAAGGGTTCTTCCCCAGAGCCTTCAGAAGGAGGCTGGCCCTGCTGACACCTTGAGTTCAGACTTCTCACCACCAGAACTGGGAGAGACAAGGAAGGGTTCTTCCCCAGAGCCTTCAGAAGGAGGCTGGCCCTGCTGACACCTTGAGTTCAGACTTCTCACCACCAGAACTGGGAGAGACAAGGAAGGGTTCTTCCCCAGAGCCTTCAGAAGGAGGCTGGCCCTGCTGATACCTTGAGTTCAGACTTCTCACCACCAGAACTGGGAGATAGTACATCTCTGTTGTTTTAAGCTCTCCATTTTGTGATAATTTGTTAAGCAATCCTACAATACACACCCAGCAATACCTTAAGTTATGGAACTCACCTCTATTTTGCTGTGATTGTGTTGAGAAGCATCCCGATGGTCTCCTGAAAAACAAACAGGATAAAACAAGTTGAGTCGCCACATGTGTCCAGTGGCCCCTCCTCACCTCGCTTTGGGCCTATGTTGGCGGTGGTTCTGTGGGTCCCCCAACCTGATACTGGACAGTCGTCCAAGTCAAGAATGGTTTTTCTTATATTTTTCAAGAATTGTAAAAGACAAATAAAATACAACAAAGAAGAATATTTGATATAGTCTGCTTCTGGCTCTTCATAAAAAATGTCTGATGACTGCTGGTCCAGAGGTTCAAATAGGGTGCCCGTGTCTCTCCATCTGCAGTATCCTCGAGGGCCAGCTCATGGCTTCTGCCGCTCTTTACCTGCCCAGCTCAGAAGGCACTGTTACTGTGTACATGGGAACCACTGCCTTAGCCCCTCCATGCTGTCCCACCTTCCTCATGGATGCACGTTATGTGAAAACACATTCACAGTATAAAGTTTTCTACAAGTGAAAGCATATGGTAATCTCAAAGCTTTTAAAACAAAATTATATCAAATAAATTTAAAACACTCTAATTGAATACAGTATTAGTCTTAATATTTTATAAATATACAGCACTTTTTAAAATATTAAAATAGAAATCAACTTAAAAATAATTATAATGAAATAGACATAAATTTTACCATTTTTAAGTGTACAGGTTAGTGGCATTGGATACATTACATTGTTGTGCAATTATCCATCTCCAGAAGTTATCTATCTTCTCAAGCTGAAATTCTGTCCCAGTAAGCATTCTCTACCCCTCCACCCTCCCCTGCAGCCCCTGACAGCCACCATTCTACTTTCTGTCTCTAGAAATAAGACTACTCTCAATACCTCATATAAGTGGAGTTATACAGTATTTGTTTTTTTGTGCCTGGCTTATTTCACTTAGTACAATGTCCTCAAGGTTCATCCATGTTTTAGTGTGTGTCAGAATTTCCTTCCTTTTTAGAACTAAATAATATTCCATTGTGAGTGTGTTTGTGTGTATCTATCTCTATCTATCTATCTATCTATCTATCTATCTATCTATCTATCTATCTATATCACATTATCTTTTCATCCATTGATTGACACTTGGATTACTTCCACACTTTAGCTATTGTGAATAATGAACCTATGAACATTGGTGTACAAATGTCTCTGAATTAATCCTTGCTATTGACTCTTCTGGGTATATATCCAGAAGAGAACTGCTGGACTGCATGGTAATTGTGAGTTTAACTCTTTGAGGACCGTGTGCCTGCTTCTGACAGCTGACGTCTCCCATCCTATGTCCCCAACGCCACCAGCAATGCTGCTTCAGAAGTCAACCCAGTGTGCCCTGCCTCCTGGGAGCACGCCCACATTCTCCCTTTCCCCACCGCTTCCCCCATAGGCCTGCATTTTCTATTCTAAGGGACCCCATGAGACGTGCACCCAGGGGAGCAGTGGGCAGCGGCAGCTCGTCCCGGGCTGACCCCCTGACCCGGTCTCCAGGGTCCCCTTTTCTCCGACTTCCCCGGGATCCAGGGAAGCGCTGCCTATGCTCACTTCTTCCCTGTAGCATTTCCGGACCTGCGCTCTCCTATTGCTTCTTCTATCCTACACTGTTCTTTGCTTCACTGTCCTCAGCTTTATTAAAGGTACTCTTAAAATAAAAGTTAATTGTAATAATAATAATAATAGTAATAAAGAACTCAGCCCAGGAAGACCAAAGGGCTCTGCACCAGGAGGGCAGGGGCAACCCTGGGAAGGCAGGCTCCGACCTCGCATGCTCAGGAGCTGAGTAATGGTTTGCACTTACCATAGATCTGCCCATTGATGCAGCACTTCTTAAAGGTCATGATATTTTGTGTGAGGGTCCCCGTCTTATCCGAGAAGATGTAGTGGATCTGGCCCAGCTGCTCATTCAGCGTGGTGGTTCTTGCCTTGGCGGGCGTGTCCTTCTCAGGGTAGTACATCTGCAGGTCCCAGTTTATGAAGTAGCTCTGTCCCAGACGGATCACTTCCACACTAGGGAGGGAAAGGTTACTTTTAATAGAGTTCCCAGACACAAGTGGCAGGTCGTGGGTTTGATCCTCCCTTAGACGTACAGGAGCAAGCTGCTTATCTACAAAGACACAAGCCAGGCAGTGGCCCCAATGCCCAGCCTCTGGGTTCTCTAACCAAACATACCTTCCTCCAGGTTTATGGTCAAAGTGACTTTCTTATTCCCACACACTTCTGAGCACATCCAACCACTACTGCAGTGCCCCGTGTTCACAGCCCAGTGGGACGGGTGACATGGTGGCATGCAGAGGACCACATCAGGTATCTATTCTTACTCGCTTTTCTCTCCTTCTCCACTGCACTTGGGCACAATTGCTATGGCAACATTCACCTTTGCCCCAGTTGTAGGGATATAGACCCTTGTGTACTCCCAATTAGGGAGAACAGCTTTTGGCAAATAATGCCTAAATTGCAATTCCACACTAAAAAAGCCTATCTTTTCCCTGAATTCTTACAGGGTTATAGAATGTCCACACTCAAATATTCTTAGAGGATCCTCTCAATTCTAAAACCATACGTGATTAAATATGTCTCCATTATAAGGAAACTGTTTACATATCCAGTAACTGTTAAGAAGGCAAAGTGTATCTTACAACATGTTTTACAACATGTTCAACAGCTGGAAAGGTGACTCCCTCCTCGCACATACGCTTCCTGAGTGCCCACTATGAGCCAAATGCTGTTCTAGGCACAGGGGACACATCTGTAAATAAAAACATTCAAAACCCCTCCTCTCTAGGAGGTTCCCTTCTAACGGAATCAGATAGATAAAGAAACCAGAAAATAAACATCAGGTGGTGAAACTTCTCGGCAGAAACTCAAAGGAGGGTGAGAGGAGATGGAGACCAAGGGGAATGGCAGAGACATTTAAGAGAGAGCGGGCAGAAAAGCCAAGGAGATAGATAAGGTGGCGGAAAGACGGGCAGAGACCTGAAGGAAGTGAAAGGCAATTATGTAGAAATGGAGAGAAGGATGCTCCAGGCAGAGATAAGAGCAGGTATGAAGGCACTGGCACCCTGAGAATAGCCAGGAGGCTCAAGTGGCTGGAGCCCAGGGAGGGGCAGAAGGTTTGGGTCAGAGGTGGGGACGGCAGAGCATCAGGTCAGCTGGCCCTTCGCATTATAGTGCGGCCTCAATGATTTTATTCCTCATGTAACAGAAAGCTACCACAGGGCTGAAAACAAAGCACAGATACCATTGAGAATGACCCGATTTGATTTACACCTTCAAAGGACCTTTATTTCTAAGAGAAATAAAGAAATTCCAGCAGTCACATGACATAACTTTTTCAAATCCCAAACTACACATACAGTTTATTTTATAAAATACATTGATAGTTGTAGGCAAAATAATCAGTGTAAAAGTTCCCTTGACAAAGGTGAAACTCATCTGTTTTCCTTAAAGTAACTGCAAACAGATGGCTCCCCCGGGCTTTACTGCATGGTAGAAGAACAGTGGCTATGTGTAATAAAATTAAAAAGAGAACAAATGCCCGTGTAATAAAATTAAAATGAAATAAATGCTTTTATTTATAGGTGTCTATGTGACCTTGTGTGCCTCGGGTCTGTTACTTACTGGAACTAAGAACAAACTGGCTATTGAGTATATTTCAAGGCACAATCCTTCTCCCTAAGATCTGAACTCCAACTGACCAGTGAGTGAACTTGGATATTAAGGAAGGAAAAAGTAAAAAATAAAAAAATACAATAAAACCCAGAGGTTACCATTTGTCAGAGGCATAACTTGACTCTTACTGTGGTTGTGATTGAGATTAGAAACAAAATTTTTATTTTTTTAAGAGAGAGAGAGAAAGACAGAGAGACAGGAAGTGAGAGAGATGAGAAGTATCAACTCATAGTTGAGTCACTTTAGTTATTCATTGATTGCTTCTCATATGTGCCTTGACCAGCGTACTCCAGCTGAGCCAGTGACCCCTTGCTCAAGTCAGCGACCTTGGGCTTCAAGCCAACAATGATGGGATCATCCCACATTCAAACCAGCAACCCCGCACTCAAGCCGGAGACCTTGGTGTTTCAAACCTGGGTCCTCAGTATCCCAAGTTGACTTTCTATCCACTGCACCACCACCTTGTCAGGCAGGAACAGAACATTTTGAGAGGCTGAAGGGAGACAGGGGACTGGCATTCCCATTGGAAGGTCATGGTTAGGAATCCTAGTAAATTTTATCGGAAGTGGATGTGGCCGGGGGAATAAGGAAGAGGCAGATAAGGGATTAAGAAGGCTCCTGAAAAGGAGACGACTAAGTTTTCCCCTAGCCCTCTAAACCTTCCCTTTCTCCCAGGCTCTTTCTGAAGCCTGGGTTCTGGAGCCCACAGGGAAGGAACCTCACCAAGTGAGTGGCTACAGAAATAGTGTTTGCTTTCTGAACTCCAATTGTCTTATCTGTACACAGGCAGAAACACAAGATGCTGTGTCCGGCACAGAGCAGACAGTCAACTGTTCACTTTCCCTATATTACCCCCAATTCTGAGATGAAAGTAATTTCCTTACTTGTTCTGTATGACCTTTGAAATAAGTATTGCTAGAAAGGAAGGTGCGAAGCTGTGAAAATCAACTGTGCCTTCCCTTAGAGCAAAGTCCCAAGTGCGGACAGCCTTACCTGACGTAGAGAGAGATGGGCACCATGGTGTTCAGAACGATGATGTAGCCCCAGAAATTGAGGAACCCACGGTAGGACGGAGTCCACTCTTCTCCATCATAGAGGTACCAGGAGTAATTGCCGACCTGCGCTTCCCAGTATGCATGGCCGATGGCAAGGCCGGCAGCAATTAGGATGAGAACAATGAAGATCTACAGGACAGAGAACATGTATGTGAATGCTGAAGGATTTCCCACCACACGTGTTTCAGAGATGCTGACTGGCTTTACTCAACACTCTCTCATGTTTATGATAATTTAGTAGTCCGTAAACACAGCACACTTCAAATAAAAACAGTGCCCTAAGAATGCTTAGAGATTCTATTCTATATTGATTGATTTACCCTACCTTCCACATACATAGGGAAGTTTTATTCCAAAATTATCATTCAGGAGAGAAGACAGTGTCTTATATTCAGATTCATAAACACCCTTATATTACACTACACTCTGTCAATTACTGTCATTTTAAGCAATAACATACTGTGTGGGCAAGATACCCTACCTGAGAAAGAAAGAATTTCAAACAATGTTTAATGAAATGCTTATAGATAAGGTTTGATGAAGGTAGTCTATTTTTTTTTTAAGGCAAAGAAATTTCACCCAGATTTGGATAATTAGTCTTAAAAGTTTAATGATCACTTAAGATTTAAGATCATTTAAAAGCAAATAGTAAGTATTCTGTTGTGGAAATAATGGTTATATATTAAGAAATAGATAAAAAATGGTTAACTGAGTTAACTATCCTAGTAGTATTTGGGTAATTGTGGATAGTATTAAAATTTCCAGGACAGATTTATATTTCTGGACACAGATCCCAAAAGTGCTATCTCTCAAAACAAACTGGCATTGCAGGAAGAGACGATGAGCTCACTGTGAGTGCTCTGGCCACCGCCGCGACAATGACGTTGAAGAGGCACATGACATAGTCAAATAAAGTCTTCATGAAATGTGACAGCAGGGAACAAAAGAACTGTGTCTTAAATTAATATATTATTTTTATGAGTTTGAATATGTATATGTAATTAAGGTAATATTAGTATTGTATATTCCCTGAAAGTTTATATATTCAAATTTAAAAAAATATTTGCAAAAAAATTAATTCTCTTTGGAAAATTGGAGGACTGTTTAATATTGGGGGCCGCCCTACATAGCAGGCCTGAGGCAGCTGTCCTCAGAAGACCCGCTTGCTGGCTCGACCCCTCGCTGGCATCTGTGAGCTTCAACTTCAGGATTGTTTTCCAGGTTCCTTGTTTCTTACGCTCTGATAAGAATGGCTCACTGTGTGTCTTTGTGCATGCTTTATGCTGACCAGCTGCTTTCCTCTGGGGAACCTGGAAATTTGGCCATTCCAGGCTGATGGTGCTACGTGACCAGACCCCAGCAAAACCCTAGGCACTGAATCTCTAATGCGCATGTCTGGTATTGATAACATTTGACATTACTGTCAAAATTGTTGCTGGGGGAATTAATTGTGTCTTAAGCATGTGACTCAAAGAGGAAAGGAATCCTGGAAGCTTGTATCTCACTTCATCCAGACTTTGTCCAATAAGCTTTTTGCTTTTGCTAATTTTATTATGATACGTTATAATAAGTCACAGCTGTGAGTACAACTAGATGTTGAATTCTGTGAGTCCCTCTTGTGAGTCATGAAACCTGGCAGTGGTCTTGTGGACCTCAACACAACTTAGATTTAGGCTAGCCTCATATTTGAACTTACACAGTGTATGTTAAACAGAGTTTGCTTTTAATAGAGCTACCCCTATGGGAAACAGATGTAAAATCAACCCTACCTTGACTTTAGGAGCCTAGTCCCACTAACTTATCTAGCTCCCTGGTTTTCCAAATGAATAATCATCCAGGGCACCCTACATCTTGTATCTCCATTCCCAAGGGGATTCTCATATTAGAAGGGTGGTATTTCTGAGAAAAAAGTGAGGGAAGCCTCTCTCCCCCATCCAACCTTGAAGTGACTTATACATTTTTCTCCCTGACCTACAAAGGTAACATTTCTTTGTATTAAAATAACAACAACAACAAAAACAAAATTAGAGCAACAGACAGCAATCTAGCCTCTCATCTATGGAAAAAGAAAATAAATACCGTATAAACCATGTAGTTCATCAAGTAATCAATTTTAGTTCTTTTAAATCTGGTTTCCCCACTGTTCTTCATTATTTTAGTGTCGGCACCTAAAAATGGAAAGTTCAGTGCAATCAACAATTGGGAAAATCAAGTCACTGGCCTGCTGATAAAATTACTCCTCCTTGGTTTCTTTCTTTTTTTTTTTTTTTTTTTTTTGTGGCAGAGAGAGAGTCAGAGAGAGGGATAGACAGGGACAGACAGACAGGAAAGAAGGGAAATGAGAAACATCAATTCTTCATTGCGGTTCCTTAGTTGTTCACTGATTGCTTTTTCATATGTGCCTTGACAGGGGGGCTACAGCACACCAAGTGACCCCTTGCTTGAGCCAGCGACCTTGGGCTCAAACTGGTGGGCCTTGCTCAAACCAGATGAGCCCGCGCTCAAGCTGGCGACCTTGGTGTCTCGAACCTGGGTCTTCCGCATCCCAGTCTGACACTCTATCCACTGCGCCACCACCTGGTCAGGCCTCCTTTGGTTTTGATGAAAAAAGAAGAGGAAAACAACCTTGAAAGCACCTATCTGATCAATTTCCCAAGAAACTCTGAAAGCACCTGCAAAGATGACCAATCCATGGCAGAAGTCAGTGTTTCTAATCACACAGCCGCGTAGCAAAATTTTATCGGCATCCAAAGGAAAACTCGTGTTTCTCCAGAAGAGTGTTCCTGTAAACTTATCTAGTCGGTTGTTGGGTTCTTCACATTCAATAAAACCTTAAAAAAACCCCAAAATGATATGATCCACATAAGTACTCCCATATGAAAGATTTTCTGGATTTAATAAATAGAGAGCAAATCAAGCAACTAAAATGTAAAACAGCCAGATGTGTTTGCACAAACCATCAAATGTTGCCAGTGAAGTTTCTTTCTGGAGATACTGGTGTGTGGTTTCAAGCGCCATTTTGAACTTTAAATTGGTTTCTCTAAAGAGAGAGAGAGAAGAATTAAATAAATTGTGGCCTTCAAAAGAAAATGTAAAGAAAATTGTACAACGTAACATTAGGTATAACTAGAAACGAAAGTTATCAATTCAACTTTTCTATTTTCAAACTCTCTGTTCATCGTGGAATTTCAGATTTGGATGAGGTTATTCCCTGAACTAGAGAAAAATTCCCAACCTGGGGAATGACAATCCCTTTCACTGTTTGTTATGGTGGCCCATTCCTGCCAGACAGAGGCACCCAGAAATCTCCTTTTCTCTTTCTAATTTGCCTCTTACCACTGGCCTCGACCAGCAAACTGCCATTTAAAAACTTAGCTTCTAATATTTGATCACACTAAGGTGATTCTACAAAACACATATTTTGCAGAAAGTGTCTAGACTGTTAACTTACTGCTTTCCAGAGTGAATGACTGGATCTCATGTCTTTGAAAGATAATTCTATCTTTGAAATCCCAAATCCTGGCATGTCCTACCCACTCTCATTATTGTGAGGACAGGGGTTGACACCAGAGCAGCAAACAAAGGCACTAGCTTTGAGAGCCAGCATGGGGGGAGGGGTGCCCAACTCAGCCACTTATGCTGTGCCCTTGGGCAGGTTAGTTCTTGTGCTCAGTTTCCCCAGGATAATGTTGAGGTACTAATATTACAGTTGTTGAGGATATTAAATGAACTAAAATGTAAAGCTAATATAACCTAGTAGGCTATACTGTACTGAATATAAATGTACTGAAATATACTGAAAACTGGTCAAAAACAGAACTTGACTCTCTTTCAAGTGGTAGCCCAATAATCGAAACCAACAAAGGGAGAATTCCACACTGCCTATTGGCGAAGACTTTAAAAATCAGTTCTTTTGCCTGACCTGTGGTGGCGCAGTGGATAAAGAGTTAACCTGGAAACACTGAGGTTGCCGGTTCAAAACCCTGGGCTTGCCTGGTCAAGGTGCATATGGGAGTTGATGCTTCCTGCTCCTCCCCCCTTCTCTCTCTCTCTCTCTCCTCTCTATAATGAATAAATAAAATCTAAAAAAAAAAAAAAAAATCAGTTCTTTTTTCTAAAGTAGATTGTATTAGTAGTCGTTCATATGTGTCTGAACGCTGCACAGCCATTTACAAATGGCTCTGCGTGCGTTGTGCCATTGACCCTTCTACCTGAAAGGTGGGGGAAAGGCAGATGTGAGAGCCCCACTGCAGAGGGAATAAATAAAGAGGCTGGTCGATTAGGGACACTGTTGGATGGAAAGCAAGTGCTGAGAGGCCAGGGTAGCTCCCGGGGCTTCCTGTCCAGTAACAACAGTGCCTTCAAAGGTAAGCTCTACCCCAGGCCCATTGAAGACCCACTTACCCATCCAGTTCAGCCGTTTCAACGTAGCAGAGGCTGTTGGGTTCCGAGCTGGACAGCAACAAGATGTCAGCCTGTTCGAAATGAAACACACCAGTGATGGAGAGACCCCAGGGCAAAACCGAGCACCAAGCAGAGAAGGGAACAAGGAGTGAGCAACGTGGAACCTGTTCACTTACTGGGATAAAATCATTCCTCTTCAGACGAATGACATCTCCAACCTGAATCTCCTTCCACTTGGCAATTTTGAATCTAAACATTAAAAATAAAGATAGGTGGTTTATTTTTATTTAAGTTACCGGCAAGAGATTTGAAATGGTTTATTCAGGAAGCCAAAGATTCTGGGAAAACATGAAAATCACAGGGAAAAGTTTTGCTAAAAGGTCAGCCATTTAATGACATAACCACGTTAAGTGGTCATGAGACTCATGTTATCCTCTGAAAGAAGCAACAGTGATAGTGACAATTTTGACGGTTTCTTTCCATCCTCCATCATGCAATGCAGGCTTAAGGGGGCAACCCAAACACATGGCAAGGGGACCTACACCACCCTCTTCTGTTTTTGCTCATGTCCTGTGTTCCCACCTCTTCTGTCCTCTGTCATATCTGCTAGCCACCGCCAACTCAATTGCAGGTGGTCCCAGGACTGCAACACATTATGACTCCCACACAGGCCACCAGAAATCCGCATGGAACTTTAACGTTTAAATTACCTTTTCAATGGGTATGTATCACTTTTATTATAAGTAAAAAAAAAAGACACTGATAAAATGTAAACTAAATAAAGAGATGACTATGACTGCAGCACTCAATTCCATAGGCAATACCCATTTACATTTCTAATAAACATTGTAAAAAGTTTTAAAATATAGTCTGTTTTTAAAAGTTTTCATATATAGAAAAAACATTCTCAACATAGTTTGAACCTACCACAATTAATTTAATTTTTTGGAGGTAGAAATTTATACTATGTTTGTCCTACATAAATTTATGGATTAAAAAGAAAAGACCTAGATATTTAAAATACATTTTAGATATATGCTTACATGCTGGTTTCCCAAATTTTTCAAGCATGTAATCTACAATTATGAATCGCAGGAATTTTTTAAAAATCAGCTTATCTTTCAATAAAGAAAATCGTAGTTAGTGTACATTTCAATATCTTTAAAGTTATAAATGAGCGATTTGCAGGTGGGCCTCCAATGGTATATATACAAGTTAGCACCTTCTGTCATAGCTCTTCGCAGGTGCTAGAGTTCATTCACTAGAACTCTCCCACTGTGACCTCCCAATTCCCCTTATGAGGTCTTTGTTGCTGTGCCCCATTGGTGACCCCAACTCCCAAATCCAAGGCTACTCTTCACCAGTGTAGCTAGACAGGCTGAGGGCAAGTTAGCTAGAGGAGTGTGGCTAGCTGTCTCTCTCGCCACCCTTCAGAACAATGATGCTAAGTGACTAAGGCAACCTCCAGAACAGAATTCACTTATTCGTGAAGGACAAAAAAAATCCACCTAAACATATCTACAAATTGACGTAATCTATCCTCAAATTAGACACAGTGGAATCAGGTTATTGTTCTCCGTGTTGACACGTAAAAAGTCTTTGGATTGGGCCTTCGTTGCTATTTTTAAAAAATACTTGACTTTGTAGTTCTTGCCGCCAGGGGCCTGCTCAAAAAACCACCCATTACTGGCTCACAGCTGACTGTGTTGATTTAAGCATTTCTTGAGTGCTCTGTGTGGGGAGGCGTGGGTGGACACAAAACCAGTACTCAGGACAGCCTCTGAAAACTCACGGTGGGAGACAAAAGAGGAGACACCCACACAAATAAATCAAATAAAATTCAGGTCATACTGGGAAAGATGACAACAAAATGCTTTGAAAATGCAGGGAAGGTAGGAATCCCTTCTGCTGTAGAGTTGGGGATGGTGTCAAGGCATCTGAGCAAAGCCCTGAGCAGCGGGGTGGGGGGTGTGAGGGGGGTGGGGGGTGGGGGTGGGGGGAGGGGCGGGGCGGAGGAGCAGCAGGGACAGGAGCAGCGGCAGGATGGGAGCCGCAGCAGCAGAGTGGGAAGCAGCAGAAGGGATGGGAGTAGCAGTAGGGATGGGAGCAGCAGTAGGGATGGGAGCAGCAGCAGAGATAGGAGCAGCAGTAGGGATGGGAGCAGCAGCAGGGATAGGAGCAGCAGCAGCATAGAGAGGAGTAGCAGCAGCAGAGGGGGAAGCAGATGTAGCAGGGAGGGAAGCAGCAGCAGAGGGGGAAGCAGCAGGAGGGACAAGAGCAGCAGCAGAAGGGGGAGTAGCAGCAGAGGGGGAGCAGAAACAGGGATGGGAGCAGCAGCAGAGAGGGAAGCAGAAGCAGCAGGGATGAGAGCTGCAGCAGAGGGGGGAGCAGCAGAGCAGGGAGCAGCAGCAGAGGGGGGAGCAGCAGAGCAGGGAGCAGCAGCAGAGCAGGGAGCAGCAGTAGAGGGGTGGAGCAGCAGCAGAGGGGGGAGCAGCAGAGCAGGGAGCAGCAGTAGAGGGGTGGAGCAGCAGCAGAGGGGGGAGCAGCAGCTAAGAGGGGAGCAGCAGCAGGGACAGAAACAGCAGCAGAGGAGGGAGCAGCAGAGCAGGGAGCAGCAGTAGAGGGGGGAGCAGCAGAGCAGGGAGCAGCAGTAGAGGGGGGAGCAGCAGAGCAGGGAGCAGCAGTAGAGGGGTGGAGCAGCAGCAGAGGGGGGAGCAGCAGAGCAGGGAGCAGCAGTAGAGGGGTGGAGCAGCAGCAGAGGGGGGAGCAGCAGCTAAGAGGGGAGCAGCAGCAGGGACAGAAACAGCAGCAGAGGAGGGAGCAGCAGAGCAGGGAGCAGCAGTAGAGGGGGGAGCAGCAGAGCAGGGAGCAGCAGTAGAGGGGGGAGCAGCAGAGCAGGGAGCAGCAGTAGAGGGGTGGAGCAGCAGCAGAGCAGGGAGCAGCAGTAGATGGGGGAGCAGCAGAGCAGGGAGCAGCAGTAGAGGGGGGAGCAGCAGAGCAGGGAGCAGCAGTAGAGGGGGGAGCAGCAGAGCAGGGAGCAGCAGTAGAGGGGGGAGCAGCAGAGCAGGGAGCAGCAGTAGAGGGGGGAGCAGCAGAGCAGGGAGCAGCAGTAGAGGGGTGGAGCAGCAGCAGAGCAGGGAGCAGCAGTAGAGGGGAGGAGCAGCAGTAGAAGGGTGGAGCAGCAGCAGAGGGGGGAGCAGCAGCTAAGAGGGGAGCAGCAGCAGGGACAGGAACAGCAGCAGAGGCAGGAGCAGCAGCAGAGGGGGAAGAAGCAGCTGGGCAGGAGCAGCAGCAGGGACAGGAACAGCAGCAGAGGCAGGAGCAGCAGCAGAGGGGGAAGAAGCAGCTGGGCAGGAGCTGCAGCAGAGGCAAGAGCAGCAGTTAGAGGCATGAGCAGCAAAGTCTGGGCTGAAGGGGCAATGTGAACACAGGACAGCTGACATCGCAGCCCAATCCGCAACCTCCCATAATGTAATCTAGGTAGATCCTCCAGGTCACCCAGTGGGTACCATTCTTAGGAAGTTAAGAGAGACCTTACAGTGAAAGGGTGAATGCACTGATAGACTTCTACTGGTTATCTCCCAGTATGTTTCTAGATGTATTTACACATTACAGCCTGGTAACTAGGTAACCAATGACAGACAGTACCTCCCATCCTTAATGACTTCACAGGTCCTGTTGTTGATTTCATTATCCATCTTGTGGCGAGCCTTTAGAAGAGAGATGAGGAAAGGTTATTTTAATAATCTCAAAATATAAAGCATAAACACCAAACTAAAAAATGAGCTTGCACCCACGAGGAGTAAGTTGCACACAAAATCCTTACCACGTCGTCCACTAGGTCTTTGATTGCCGTGACACCCAGCACCAGTAGCAAGGGCACCAGGGTGGTGTACCATGCCAGGGTCGTGATCTCAGGGATTGCCTGGAAGAAATAGAGGCGTGCATGTGAGCCCCTGAAGGCATCTGACCCACAGGTAATTCGAGGTCCAATCTTCTCCATCACCTAAGTGGGCATCCTGCAGAGCATGCCCAAAAGGCATCGAAGCATCCAGCCAACCTTCTCCTACAATCTGGTTTCTCTAGCTTCTGGATTCCTGGAACAGAGCCCAGAGGACAGTGGCTCCCGGAACTGTCTCATGGTGATCTTAACTGGTCACAATTAAGTGCTCCAATGTTTTTTGTGAAAATCATAATTAACTGGGGGAGGGTGGCATGGGATGTGGGTGAAAGATGTCCTTTCACTTTCAGGAATGCATACAGCAGGCTCTACACTGCCGGGTGCTTGGCTTGGGGTCTCTGATACCGACAAAGAGGGCAGTGGGTAGTGGCTGGCTCTAAAGGCTGGTCATTATATGGGGCCTCGTTGGGGGCACTAGAAGAAAGTGCTTCTGCCTGACCTGTGGTGGCGCAGAGGATAAAGCGTGAACCTGGAACACTGAGGTCACTAGTTCGAAACCCTGGGCTTGCCAGCACATATGGGAATTGATACTTTCTGCTCCTCTCCTCCTTCTCTCTCTCTCTCTCTTTCTCCTCTCCCTCTCCTTTCTAAAATGAATTTTAAAAAAAACAACGAATGCACTTCCTTCACTGTTACTACTATTGGTCTAGGCAAGAAAGAGGCGGGCCTTGTAGGCAATCCAGCCTCCATCAAGATAGCCCACAGATTGGAAGAAAAGACTGAGAGGTCAATTTAGTAAAGATCTTTTATAAACCACCTCATTGATCATTGAGCCATATAATGGACTGGTGACAGTGACAGGCTTTAGAGTCAAGCTCCTGGACCCAGGTTCTGCCCAGTTCTGCCACTTACAGACTATGGGACTCTGAGCAATTTCCTTTGTCTGGCTAGACCTCATTTCTTCTCTGCAAAATGGAGGTTGTGATGGTACTCAACTCAGAGCACAAGAACTAAGTGAAGTAGCAGTGCAGATTCAGGGCTGTCGAAAGCTATTCCTATTACCCTAACTTGGATTTAAAGCAATTAGAGCAGTTGGAAGGGAGGAAGATCACTTCCCACATTATTGCCAATATGTGTAACCCCCCCTTCCCGGCTAGAAGAAGCGAGAGAAAAGTAGCCCATTCAAAACATAGCAGCATTTCATAAGTTGCAGTGTTTATCTCAGCAAGTCTGTCTCAAAGGTCCCTCTTGATAACACAACCATCCTGTACTGTATTATCATGTCGGTGGGTCTTACAGTCTACTAATCTGATAAGTATTTGTCTCTCTATGTCTCTCTCTCTATTTCTGTGTCACACTCTTTCTCCCTCTTTCTCTCTCTCTCTCTTCCCCACCCCAATCATCCTCCATCCCCACCCAGACACACATGCTGCCATTTCCACAAAACCTTACTGGGTGAATCCCAGCAGGTGAGACAATTTTCGAAATCCAATGCTTGGTATAAAGAATGTGATCAAACCAAGTGGATCTGCCATCCTCTGTAACCTGCACATGAGATGCTAAAGGTAGAATTCACACTGGTAGAGTTCCTTTGATTACAATAACAGTTCCTAAACAGACGAAACTGTACTCTCCAGATAAGTGAAATTTTTGGCCACAATCAAGAAAAAAGAAAAAGACTCAGAAAAAATAGGCTTTTTCCAATGTAAAACCACTTCACAAAAATAATTGAGATTTATGATCAAAATGTTAATAAAATCAATAATGTTCTTGGGGAAATTAGGCATTTAAATAAAAAATAAAGGGCAAACATAAATAATAGGTTTAACTTTAAGGTACAAATAATTTTACAATGTGAAGATTTGAACTTGGTTCACATCAGGGAGGCCAGTTGTAACACTCATATCAGTATACAATGAAATTTTATTTTACATTCAGAATTAAAATAACATTGCCATTTATTTGCTCCCTTTCCCTGTTCATTTAACAGTGATGAAGCCAGTTTTGAGTGTGAAGCACATTCCCTTCCATGCAGACCCCTGCTGCAAGAAAAAAACTTTCAAGATTAGTTGCATTATGTGCATCCACAAGTTAATTGTTGGGTCACCATAATCCAAAGCAGATTTCAGAGATCAAAGGGCATTACCTGTAAGATAAGAAGGACCAGGAAATAGAAATTGGCTGCTCTCTTAAACTGCTCAAACAGATTCATCGGTAGAAAGGTAAACGCATTATACTTGTAGGTTTTGATTGCATTGCTCTGTTGGAGAAAATAAGATAGTCCATGTAAGTCATGCAATGTACACACATCTGCAAAAAGCACTCAGTCCTACGGCCGACAGCGACACAGACATCATCTGTCAGTCAGAAAGACACTGAGGGTTTTCTTTTAAGCTTTTAATTCTAACCAGACCTCAAAATGACTCCTTGGAGACTTAAGTTACAGATGGCATCAAGATGCAGGCATATCACCCAGAAGTCTCCGACAAATTCAACTGTGACCAAATGGGCCTGCCATATCCTTGACCGCTCAGAGCCTCTTAGAACACGGTACAAGGGGAGCTGTCAATACGGGCGGCAAAGCAGGAAAGGAAAGGAACACTTTTATTTAAGGGGAAGGATAGAGACTGTGGTGTAAGAAAAAATAATAGACACTATTATGGGATGAACTGTGTGCCCCAAAAGACATGCTCAAGTTCTAACCCCGATACCTGTGAATGTCATCTCATTTGGAAATAGGGTCTTTGCAGATGCAATCGAGATATAGTGAAGTCATCCTGGGTTAAGGTGGGGCCCTAATCCAATGACTGCTGCCCTCAGAACGAGGGGAAAATTGGGCACAGAGGGACAGATAGAGAGAAGTCCACGTGAAGACTGAGGCACAGACGAGAATGATACTTTTATACGCCACGGAAGTCCAAAAATTGTCGGTCGGCCGCCACCAGCGCCTAGGGCAGGTGCTTGGACCAGACTGTTCCTCAGATAGTACAGAAGGAACTGACCCTGCCAGCCCTTTAATTTTGGACTCTAATCCCTTAAACTACAAGACAATGCATTTCTGTTGTCTTCAACCAGCCAGCTTATGGTATATTGTTATAGTAGTCCTACAGAACTAACAGACATAACATTTAAGCCCACACTTAACAAGTGTTTTTTATCATATTTCAAAAGTAATGATCATTCTTGAGATGAAAGTATCTTCAAAATATCTAAATCTGTCACAGGCAGAAAAGGGAGAGAGATAAGTTATTAAGGTTCCTTTCAACTTTTTTTTACTTTCAAACATAAGGCTTCTGTGATATTATAGCAAATTCTTTCATACATTTTGAAGCGAGTTCTGCAAATACAATACATAGGGAAATTTTCAATCTACATTATTTTGTTTTGTTTTGTTTGAAGCCCCCCCCCATAAAGCCTCAGGGCAGTCACACTTACTGTGATGACATAGAGAACTAACAATGATGATCAGCGGCCCCTGCCAGGGGTTGTCTAGAAGGCAGGTGTCACAGGACACTAGTAAGTGTGCTAGCCATTGGAAAAACTGGCTTCTAGTAAAGGTAATTTTAGGCAGTTAAAACCAACTTACTGCATATTTGCTCTCCTTAATACAAAAGAACTTTGTGTTCATAAAATGAGGCTGTTCGTGGAAGCTTCGATCATTGGCTTTGACTTGCCAGGTACAGTCTGTAAAAAAGAAAGAAGAAAGTCCATCAAGTAGAGAAGTAGCATGTTTTTATGGATTGATTTGTTTCCAGGATTTATATGCTAAAATCTTAACCCCCCCCCCTCAGAATATGATTGTATTTGGGAACTAGGGTCATAGCAGATGTGATCAATTTAAAGAGAAGTCATCAGGATGGACCTTAATCCAATATGACTCATATCCTTATGAAAAGAAAGTAAATTTGGATGCAGAGATACACACAGAGGTAAGATGATGTCAAACCGCAGGGGAAAGTCCTATAAACCAAGGAGAGAGGCCTGAAACAAATCCTTCCCTCTCCGCCCTCAGCAGGAATGAACAGGGTCAACACCCTGATCTTGGACTTTCAGCTTCCAAAACGATGAGACAAGAAATTTCTGCTGTTCAAGTTCCCCAGTCTGTGGTTCTTCGTTTACGGCAGTCCTAGCACACTAACAAACATGTGGTCACTTGTCCATGGAACATTAGAATTCTGAGAGAGCAATCCGCATGTAAACATGGCCCGAACTAAAGTCCCAGAAACCCAGAAGGTCATCGCTAAATTCAATTACTTTCTTTGAACTCAGTTACTTGTCTTTAACCGTCCAGTTTGTGGTACTTTGTTACAGCAGGTCTAGGGAACTAATATCTAACATTTATAACCCATTCAATATTTAGTGAATGGATAAAGAAAAAAAAGGGGGGGGCATCCCCAGTGAAGTCAACACTTCATGTCTTGATCGTAGATCAGTGTTATGTACTGCTTTACCCTGACCTTGCTGGTATCTGTCATCTTTGTAAGTTCATTTTACCTGCTTAATGTCACACCTACCATTCAATCACCGTGGCAAAATTCCAGGGCAACTGAGAAAGTCCACAGGCTCTCTTGTCGCTTGGGGAAACACTTCTCACTCAACAGGTACCTCTTAAAACACTCCTTCCTAGCCCCACCCTACACTTACTCTCTAGAATTGGATTCTCCTTGGGGGTAGTTTTTGCATTATCAGAAGATGTTGTCTCCTGGTTTAACCCTTTGAGTAGTACTAAGGTTCATGTCTGTCCTCACTCAAAGGATTAACAAAAGAAACTCAGTACTCAAAGGGTTAACAGAACAATTGTCAACTCTGTGGAGACCTCCTGTGTGTCCCCATTCACTCAACCACATTCCTAACACCTCTGCTCATCATCCTACTGATTTTCTATACAGGTTTACCAAACAAGCACCCCAAACAATATATTGCTCAGGCCAGTTTTGGAGTTATATCATGTGTATTCTTCTGTGAATTGCCTTTGCTCCCTCGATGTGAGTATCATTCATGTAAATGTGAACACCCGCTATTTAGTGCCACCATCTCATACTATCCCATTATCTGCACACACCCATTGTTTATCAAATCTCTGTCAGTGGCTATTTGGAGTGTTTCTACTGTTTGCTATTGCACATTATTTCACTGTAAACCTTCTCATGGTTGTCTCCTGGAACTCATAAGATTCTTTCCCACAGGTATCTGTCTAGGAGTGGAATTGC
This sequence comes from Saccopteryx bilineata, assembly GCF_036850765.1. Classification (NCBI taxonomy): domain Eukaryota; kingdom Metazoa; phylum Chordata; class Mammalia; order Chiroptera; family Emballonuridae; genus Saccopteryx; species Saccopteryx bilineata. Next base: position 14,121,466 of record NC_089500.1, on the reverse strand, counting down.
TAAGTCTACAGGATGACTTGCCTCTTTTGGTTGCCCGTGAATCTTGATGCCCTCCCAACTCTATCTCTTGAACTTCCCCTGAAGAAATATGAGTTCAGTCATCGTTTAGGGACTATTGTGGGAAAGGGAAAGAGGAAGAGGAGAAGTGTTGTTGGTGGTGGGAGAGGTGGAGGTGGTGGTGATGGTGGAGGTGGTGGTGATGGGGATGGTGGTGGTGGTGATGGTGGGGGTGGTGGTGATGGGGATGGTGGTGGTGGGGATGGAAGTGGTGGTGATGGTGGAGGTGGTGGTGATGGTGATGGTGGTGGTAGTGGTGATGGGGATGGTGGTGGTGGTGATGGTGGAGGTGGTAGTGATGATGGCGATGGTGGTGGTGGTGATGGTGGGGGTGGTGGTGATGGGGATGGTGGTGGTGGGGATGGAGGTGGTGGTGATGGTGGAGGTGGTGGTGGTGGGGATGGAGGTGGTGGTGATGATGGGGGTGGTGGTGGTGGTGATGGGGATGGTGGTGGTGGTGATGGGGGTGGGGATGGAGGTGGTGGTGATGGTGGTGGTGGTGATGGAGGTGGTGGTGATGGTGGTGGTGGTGGTGGTGGGGATGGAGGTGGTGGTTATGGTGGAGGTGGTGGTGATGGGGATGGAGGTGGTGGTGATGGGGATGGTGGTGGTGGTGATGGAGGTGGTGGTGATGGTGGGGGTGGTAGTGGTGGGGATGGAGGTGGTGGTGGTGGTGGGGATGGTGGTGGTGGTGATGGTGGGGGTGGTAGTGGTGGTGGTGGTGGTGGTGGGGATGGTGGTGGGGATGGTGGGGGTAGTGGTGGTAATGGTGGTGATGGTGATGGTAGGTGAGGGGGTGGTGCTGATGGTGGAAGTGGTACTGATGGGTGTAGGGGTGCTGATGGTGGAGGTGGTGGTGGGGATGTTGTTGGTGGGGGTGGTGGCGGTGATGGTGGGGGTGAGTGTGTGGGTGTTAATGGTGGTGGTGGTGGGGATGGTGGAGGTGGTGCTGGTGGAGGTAGGGGTGGTGATGGTGGCGGTGGTGATGGTGGTGGTGGTGGTGGTGGTGGTGGTGATGGTGGATATGATGGTGATGATTGCAGTGGAAGTGGTGGTGGTGGTGATGGTGGGGGTGGGGATGGTGGTGTGACTCTCAGCTACAGCCTTGGGAAACCACAGCCAGGAAGGACTGTATGAGTAAGTGCTCCAGACAGCTCTGAAGAGCGTGAGTGTGAGGTGGGGTTGCCTGCCTGAACACTAGGGACTTGGGCTGCAACCCAGTGACATCACACAGCTCGCTATCCACCTTTTGTCCTCTCGACATTTTCCTCCCTGGCTTTAGACACAACACCTACCTCTCTTCCTCGTGGTAACCCCTCTTTCGTGGCAAGGTTGGCTTTTCTTCCTGAAGGAAGAGAAGAGCCGAAACCAAGGGACTCCCACTTCTGGAACCCCAAGTAGCAGGGGATAGGCACCTCTTGGTTTATGGGGTATCTTAGGGTCCTTGGTGGTGGGACTGTGGCTGCTGCCCCCAGGCTGCTACAAACTTGTTTGTTTTTATCATCTCCAGAGGTCCACAACTGGCTAAGCACTTGCTGGAGGCAGGTTTCACAGTGGACTTGTCACCCCGAATCCACACACCTGTTTTGATTTTGCCCATCTGCTTTTGGCCGACTGTCCTATGATGTATGTAGCCCCATAGCAACATTTGTCTAGGGCTTCGTATGCTGGGTGTTACATCAAGTAGTTAATATCTCAATTTTACAGGTGAGCCAAAAGAACACTGGTGATTTATCTCGTGGGACGTAAGAACTCAAAGTCTGGTGGTCCAACCTCTCTAGCGATGTTAGTGGGTATTGAAATCCACTACTATTATATAGTATTGCTGTTGATCTCGCCCTTTATAGCCATCAGTCTATATTCATCTTTTGTTTTGAGGTGTGTCTCTTGTAGACAGCGTATGTATGGGTTCTGTTTTCTTATCCACACAACTACCCTATGTCTTTTGATTGGATCATTTAGTCCATTTACATTTAAGGTTATTATTGATATGTAGTTGTTTATTGCCATTTTATTTTTTAAAGCTGTATTCCTCTTTTGCTAAATTCTTTCCCCCCTTTGATCTGTTTACAACAGGTCCCTTAACATTTCTTGCAGCATTGGTTTAGTTGTAATAAATTTCTTGAGGTTTTTTTTTGTCTGGGAAGCTCTTTCAATTTTAAGCTGATAAGAACAGATACTACACTTGATCTTAGCCAAAAGGCCAAGAAGCGATCTCTCCTTCAATTTTAAACGATAACCTTGCTAGATAAAGTAACTTTGGTTGTAGGCTCTTGTTCTGCATTACTTTGAATATTTCTTGCCATTCCCTTCTGGCCTCAAGTGTTTCTGTTGAGAAGTCAGATGTCATCCTTATGGGGCTCCTTTGTAGGTGATAGCCTTTTTTTCTCTAGCAGCTTTTAATATTTTCTCTTTATCTCTTAGCTTTGGTATTTTAATTATGGTATGTCTTGGTGTAGATTTCTTTGGGTTTCTCTTTAATGGAATTTTCTGTGCTTCTTGAACTTGTATGACTTTCTCCTGCATCAATTTAGGGAAGTTTTCAGCTATAATTTGATTGAACAAAGTCTCTATCCCTTGTTCTTTCTCTTCTTCTTTAGGAACCCCTATGATGTGGATGTTATTTCTTTTCATGTTGCCACAGAGCTCTCTTAGAGTTTCCTCAGACCTTTTGAGTCTCTTTTCTTTTTGCTGCTCTGCTTCTATGCTTTCACTTATCTTGTCCTCTAACTCGCTGATTCGATCTTCAGCTTCATCCATCCTGCTTTTAATTCCTTCCATTGTGGTCTTCATTTTTGATATTGTATTTGTCATTTCTGACTGATTCTTTTTTATTATTTCAATGTCCTTTTTAATACTTGCTATCTCTTTATTTAGGTGTTCATAATGACCATCTATTGTTGTTCTACAATCTTTGAGCATCCTAACAATCATTATTTTAAACTCTGCATCTGGTAACTTGGTAATATCTGACTCGTTCAAGTCCTTTTCTGGGGATTTCTCTTGATTCATTTGGGTTGCATTTCTCTGCCTTCCCATTTTGTCTTTGTATAAGAAGGGTGTGGCCACTGGAGTCCAATGTGTGGCCTCTGTATTTCCTAGGTGTGGTCTGTCTGCAGACCCGCCACCCCCTCTGCCACTGCCTCGATGTCTGTCTTTCTGATGAAACATTTACTAAGTACCCAGTTGGAACAGCAAACTATACTGGACACTTGGACAACAAAACTAATTTATAGAAAAAGTAGGAATCTTGTCCCATTTTTTAGAATGGAAATGACTATGAAAAGAGAGGAAGTAATAATTTACTATCAAAAACAAAACAATAACCCTACACATATACACAAAGCCTTCATCATATGGCCCTTTAGTTAAAAACTAGAAAGATGTCAACCACCAAGGATTATGTCTAGCAAAACCATCAATATATGTGTCCCAAGAAGCACTGAACATCAACCAGCTGTGGCTGAAGATTATTCCCATAGCTGGTGTGTATTCATAACATAAATATTGCTACATGGTGTTTGGAGTGTTACCACGGCCAGCACGTCCTTTGATCGTCCCCATCTGGGAAAGGAAGTATGTGTGGCCTGGGGCCTCAGCCCATCATGGCTGGCTCTGAGCTCTCCTTACAGACACACCAACAACCAGCAAGCGGCACTGGCTGGTACAACCTGCAGCAAACTAGTAGAGTGAAAAGATCAAAAATTTAATGTTGGCCCTGGCTGGTTGGCTCAGTGGTAGAGCGTCGGCCTGGCATGCAGGAGTCCCAGGTTCAATTCCCAGCCAGGGCACACAGGAGAAGTGCCCATCTGCTTCTCCACCCCTCCCCTTCTCCTTCCTCTCTGTCTCTCTCTTCCCCTCCTGCAGCCAAGGCTCCATTGGAGCAAAGTTGGCCCGGGTGCTGAGGATGGCTCCATGGCCTCTGCCTCAGGTGCTAGAATGGCTCTGGTTGTGACAGAGCAACGCCCCAGAGAGGCAGAGCATCGCCCCCTGGTGGGCATGCCGGGTGGATCCCGGTCGGGTGCATGCGGGAGTCTGTCTGACTGCCTCCCCATTTCCAACTTCAGAAAAATACAAAAAAAAAGTTTAATGTTAAAAAGGAAAAAGAAAACAAACAACCAAAGAGAGAAATGGGTAAAGGACGTGACTAGACAGTTCAGATACAGGGAAATTCAAATGGCTCTTAAATATGTGAAAAGATACTCAAGCGCATGAGAAATGCAATGTCATCTGGGGGCACAAACTTTTATCCTATGCTGGCAAAATACAAGCAATGAGTAAGGAAGTTGATGACATGTTGAGCTGAAAAAAAGAGGGGAGAAAACAGCCCTCTTTGGTGGTCTCTGCAGGGAGCAATGTGAACAGGTCTATCAAACTATAACACACACACACACACACACACACACACACACTGAGTAATCCCACTTCTAGGAATGTATCCCCCATGCATATACTCATTCACACAAGGAATAACATAGCTCAGGCCTATTCAATGCAGCCCTGTTTATCAGGAAGATAAGAAAATACCTGCATGCTACCATGAACACCTGGTTAAGCATTCACACAATGAAAGCCTACGCAGTCAGCAAAAGAGGAGGTACCGTCATGGCACTAACAGGGAAGATCTCCAAACAACACTAAGTGACTGAGCTTTCAGCGGCATGGCACACAGAATTAATGCACAGCAGGACTGCATGCAGGACACACGTTCACATGTAGGTGCATGTATATGTGTAACAAAGGTATACAAGAGCACATGTTTATAAGTACTCTTTGCCCCTACAAATGTGAGTGTATACCTGGAAGGATGTTTGAGAAACTGGTAACAGCATTTAAACATGTGTTTACTTAATGACTATTTGTGAAACTGTGTATTTATGTTCTATACACTTTTTAGTATTTGAAAATATAGGGAAAAATAAATCAAAAGAGAGGCAAGAGGAAGCCCCAAAGAAAGGTAGTGCTGGAGGGAGCTAGCCCAGGATGCTGAGGACGGCAAGAAGGATAAGCACAGGTGACCGGGGGAAGCCTGACCTAACAGTGAGCCCAGCCAAGGTCTCCTTAGGGCCTGTGGCTGAATGTGGCCTGGGAGGTGTCAGGTTAGGGGCAGGAGTAGTACAGAGAGAAGTTCACCTTGTATGCTCTTCACTCCAGATACCAGGAGGGGTCCTGCCTTTCTTAGGTCCCTAACGCTTACTGGTCACTGAGCCATACACATGCTGGGTCCTTCTTCTCTAATCCGGGCTCAAAACAGCCAACAGGTCACAAAGGGTAGGACAGAAGGTGACATTTAACAAATGATAAAATCAACTCTGCCCAGGAAAATGGACGAAGATCAGCCTCCTTGCGACAGACCTCCTGGTCTTTCTAGATCAAGCTCACCTCTGTCCACACTCACAGTCACTGAAACACGCGGATGGAGAAAGTGCAGGTCGGCCGCAACAATACTGTTATTGTAGCAGTGGTTCCCAAAGTGAGGGTGCAGACCAGTGGCATCTTATACATAATGCCCGTTGTCAGCGCCACCCCAGAACAGACATATCAGGACCTCAGCATGGACTGGCACCTGTGAGAATCCACACCTGTAATTCTCACACATGCTCAAGTTTGAGAACCACTAATTCAGAATAAAATAGAGCTAGAACCCATTTCAGAGAGTGACTGTCTCTCAGTCAGCCACAATCCCCACTTCAAGGAGTGGACTGTCCTGCCAGGGTAGGGGGAGAGAGATCCTAAACACATCAAAGACGATGTATGACACAAGACAACCTAAGGGTAAAGATAAGCAGTTGGCAGTATAGAAACCCCAAAGCACAGCAATAAATCTGGCCAGGGGACAGATGTGTCAGGGAACACCTTTTGGAGGGAGTGCCCTTTGAGTGGACTCTTAAAAGCTATCCCAAAATTATGACTCGAAGGGAGAGACGAAACTGATAGCAGCAAAGGCGAAAACTATGAAACAGCTTGGCCTGAGTTCAAATGCAAAGAGCTGGGTATCTGCGGACCACAGAGTGGCTCCCAGGAATGACAGGTAGGTGGACGGGGCCTGGCACAGCATGCCTGGAGCAGGGGAGGCTCCACACAGGGCTCCAAGAAGGGAAGGGCATAGGCATATGGTTGTTGACCCAGGTCACATTAGCAACCATGAGCTGGATGTATTTGAAGAGAATACGTCTAGAGGCAGAAGACCACTACAATCTCAGAACGGAGAGTTGGTGAGCACCTGGACCAGAACTAAGGGATTGGAAATGGAGAGAAGACAGAGTCAAGAACTGCAGAAGGATGGCTAAATGAATGCAGGCAAGAAAAAAGGCGGAGTAAAAATGAAATTAAAAAGTGACCCCATGATGCTACTTTTGGTGGCTGGGATCTGGTTAGAAATGGAGAATCTCAGGCCACACTCAGACCTCTGTGACTGTGCCATGTGGTGCTCTTGAGCCTAATGGAATCCCCAGGGGCTTTTCTTTAAAATCACATCCCAATGCTCAGGGCTCCATCCCCAGGGGTTTCTGTTTTAGGCTAGGTGAGCCGATCGAAGCTCCCAGGTGGCCCTGATTTGCAGGTAAAGTCATGAAGCACTCACTGTTCAGGTGCAGCATTTCTCAGCTTTTCTCCTGCTTCCATCACACCTGTGGGTGATGGGCCCTCCCAACAACATACTTCTTCGCTAAAGCAATATACTGCAGAGTTCGAGCAGAACAGGACTTTGAGTTTTCAGCTGCCTTTAGAAATAAACACCCCTCACCCTCGCTGAGAACACTATCGTTTCTTAACAGATCTGGCTGGCTTGTCAGGGAGGAGCTGGAGGCTCTGTGTTTAATGAGCACCCTGGTGATGCTAGCTGGTGACCCCCCAGGCTTGAAGGAGCAGGTGTGCTGGGGAGAGCATGCAATGGATTTTTCTACTGATTGGAGATTTAAATGGTGAAATCAATTTTATTTATTTATTTATTTGCTTGTTTGTTTATTCCTCCATTGATTTGAGAGATGAAGGGAGGAGAGAGAAAGAAGGGGGCTAGGGAGAGACAGAGAGGGCATTGGAAAGGGGGAAGGAGGAAATAGAGAGAAAGGGAGAGAGATAGAGGGAGAGAGAAGCATCAACTCGTGTTCCACTTAGTTGTGCACTCATTGTTTGCTTCTTGTATGTGCTCTGACTGGGGATTGAACCTGTGACCTCCAGCACACCGAGATGACACTCTATCCACTGAGCAACCCAGCCAGGGCCCATTTAAAATTATTATTTTTCTCTTGTCTTACTCTAGATCTACTCTACCGGCATCTCCAGGGACTGGGCCCAGGCACCTGCGAAGTTTTATAATAAAACCTCCACACGTGATTCTTATGCACCATCAAGGTCGAGCATCCTCAGTTATTCTGGGGAGGGGGCAGTTCTACCATTACGAACCTGTTAGAAACTCAGGTTGAAGCAGGCAGTAAGAAAAACAACAGCCAGGCTGGGTCTCCATAAACGAGAGCGCCTCTCTTAAGGTTCAGTCATAAATGACACTACTGAGAAGCCAGATGGCAGAGTCTCCACCCCTCCCCCACTACAAATCACTCAGCACAGGAACACCACGCCTCCCACCGCCCCACACCCTTTATTTTACAAGCTGCCAGTTACTATGCTGTTCTTAAGGCTGAAGTGGCGGCGGGCAGTTTACGGCCAATTAGAGAAAGAAATTATTAGGCAGTCAGAGTGGAATTTCCACATGTTAGGTATATGTCAAAACCGCAAACGCATCTAATCAAGTGGAAAATACCGCTCCCAGTGTGCTCCAAGGAGTTCCTAGGATTCACGTATTTCAATGGACTAGTTTAATCTGGTTTTTGATTCCATATAAAATAGAATTCATAGATGTTCACACCCTTGATTCTGGATTCTTCTCTGAAAAGAGCATTTCTATGGGATTTGCAGCCATCTGTGCTTTGCTGATGCCACATCGCATCTGAAGACACACTGAGGACACTTCCCCTGTGTCCTGATGCTCACGTGGCGATGCCTTTAACCCTTAGGGATTAAACATTCCACTCTAAATGCTGGCCACCAGCGAGCATTTCACCCTGACACAAAACACGGAGTCAGGAAAGACTTTTAAAGAAATGCAGTATTACACGTTCAAGTACAGAGTGCATCCCAACCCAGTGAGGAACCAGTCAAGAAGAAAGGACTTTAGGGGCTGCCTCTCAGGAGCAGGTCCAGGGCGAGGCGAGGGCTGAGCCCACCAGCTATGCACAGGCACACACATGCCTGGAAGCTGCCCTGCAAGGGGCTTAGCACGTCCCCCCCCACAGTCTTATTCACACTGTTATCCAGATGTGTGAACCATCTCCAGTTCCAAGTTGCAGAATCAGAATCAGTATGTTCTTTTTTTTCCATTTTAGCGAGAGGGAGGGAGGGAGAGAGGGAGGGAGAGAGAGAGAGAGAGAGAGAGAGAGAGAAGAGCAGGAAGCACCAACTCCCATACATGCCTTGACCAAGCAAGCCCAGAGTTTCAAACCAGGGAACTCAGCATTCCAGGTTGACGCTTTATCCACTGCGCCACCACAGGTTAGGCCTTAATCAGTATGTTCTAATATGCTGTAATTATATATCTTTGCTAATCTCACAAGTATGAGAATGTATGCAAAATGTATGCAAACATACTGAAGAATGGCTGCACTGTGTGGGTGTGAGCAGTTATGGAAGGAGGGAGGGCAGGGACTCATTCATGAAAGAAGCTTGTCTCCCAAAGCCCTTACCTGTTCTCTCCCTCTCCCTAAGATTATGCCACTTACCTGGGCAGAGCAAAGCCCAAGAGTCAACCAGTTACTCTAAAGATGGCATTCTGGAAACCAGAGCTCAATGCTGTCCATTCCATTGTGGTTAAGAATTTAAAATTGTCACTTTCCCAGGACAAGGCTGCACCATTCATCATTTCTTACCACCTCATCCTCTATTTCCAATTGCCGCCTCGCCAGCAACACAAGTGGATGTCTCTTCAGAAATATCTCAAACTGGTCGGGTTTAAAACAACCACCTTCCCCTTGACCTACAGAGGGACTCCACCCCCGCCCCCACCTTGACTCATCCTACAAATGTCTCTTCTGCACTGAGGCAGAAAGCGCTCTCCAAAGGCGGCCGCAACTGTATCTCCCGTCCTGCACTGTGACCTCATCGAGAAGCGGCATCTAATTTCCTTTCCCTTGAATCAGGGCTGGCCCCAGTGACTTTCCTATAACCAAGCGAACGGAGCACTAGCCATGCTGCCTGAATTCTGCCACAAGCTTCTGCTTTGATCTCTTAGGGCACTGCCACTTCAGCCGGCGCCCTGTGGGGAGAAGCCCCAGACAGACACTGGAGGGGGCACCTGAAGCCCCAGGTGAGCCTCTGAGTTATTCAGCTCCAGTGCCAGACACAGGAGTGCAGAAGCTTCCAGATCGTACCAGGCCACAACAGTTCAAATCCCCTCAGCTGTTGAAGCCTCTACAGCTAAGGCCTCAGACACCCCGGAGCAGAAACAGCCCGCCCACTGCGCCTGTCTGCAATCCTGACAAAGAACCTGTCAATGTCATGAAATATTCATTTTATGCCAACAAGTCTGGAGTGCATTCTTTTCCTTTAACGTGGCAATATATTGCCAGCAATATCCACCGAGGTGCCAGACCGGAAATTATCCCCCAGGCCCCCTTTGCCCTTGACCCGCAGATCTAATGAGACTTGTGAAAGTCAAATCCTTCACAGAGATCAGGATGCGTCCCCTTTTCTCCCCTCTGACCGTGCTGGTTCAGGTCCTTACCACTTTTCAGTTAGGTTATTGTCTACTCCTTATTCTCCACTGCTGCCAACATAGGGTTTCTAAAATAAATTCATGTACCCAACAAATATTTACTGAGTGCCTGCCTATGTGTGCTCTGCACGGAGCAGACACGGCCCCGCTTCTCATTAAGCCGACAGTCTGGGGGAGGAGAGCTTCCGAGTCACACAGTCGCTCATGGGCACTGCTACAAATGCACCTGGGCTGTGAAGGCAAGTGCAAGGGACTCTGGGATCATAAGGTCAGCGGTCTGCTCCGGGCTGGGGCTGGGGGTCCGGAAGGCTGCTCTAAGGAGGTGATGCCTACCTTGAGACCTGAAGAGCCAGGAGAAGGAACCAGTCACAGGGAATGGGCTGCAGTAGGCATTGGGAAGAGTGGATGGGAAATCATGGGGAAGGGAAAGGCTTGCCATGAACCGGGAACCAGGGTAAGATGAGTGGAAGGCACGTGGTGAAGAAGGCTGTCAGGAACAGGCAGTGAGCCCAATCAGGAGAGGACGACAGGGCCAAGTCACATGGTCTTAGCAGGCAATGGAAGTGGCTGGAACAAGATTCTAAGTGCAATGCAGTCTTTTCCATGAGGAAGACTGGATTGAGAGGGTCAAACACGGCTATGGAGAGGCCACTGCAGGGCTGGCTTCCTACCCATAACTCTATTGAAGCACGCCAATGCACTCTATCACAAATGCCCACCGAGCCTCTACTACAATACAGTGCAGGCCTGGAGCCTGGTGTCCTGACACCAGCTTCGAATAATACAGACTGGCCCCTAGGCCTTTGTAGTGCCAACAGAGTAGTTGGGTAATGGGCAACAAAACCACCAATCAGTCCATTTTTGAATGACCCTGTGACAGGTGCAGAAATGTGAGTGAGCACACACTAATCCTTTCTCCTCATAACATTCACTCCCCTATGCTTCACGTCAGTTCCTCCCGGGGCCATGTCACCTGTCCTCTTGCCACAGAGCCTCTGTATGTGTCCTTTATTCCGGACATTCCCGCCTCTCCCCTCTGCTGATTCACTCCTCCTCCTCATTCACTTGGCAGCTCAGACACACCTTCCTGCCAGAAGCCTTTCCTAACCCCCTTTGTCACAGCTCGTGCAGTGGAACCACAGGTGAACCCATCAAAAGACCAAGTCATTGCATGAGTGAGGCTCGTCGGGCAAGCGTTAGCTCTGTCACACAGTTTTATATGTGTACAGGTGGGCTTTTCCACAAATAAAGCTTTCTGCCTTCTCTGTTTGAAGAGACTCAGGCCTTGACTGCCTGCAGGTGTCCTGAACTATCTAAGACCCAGTCACAGATTGTACCTGAAAACCATTGGGGCGTGGGAAAGCATGAGGGTTAGAGCAAGTGTCTGCAGGTCTGCAAACAAAGGGAAGGTTGTGCTAATGGGAAGCACTCAGACAATGCAGAGGCAGGAATGCCACTCAGTCAGCACAATTTTCCTCAACATGTGGGCAAAGTCATTGCTGGGGAAATGCACTGGTCTCCATTCCATCCATCTCTTCATCTGCTCATTGTATTTGTATTTGGGGACAGAAGGGCCCACTGAAAACAATTACTGGGGTAGCTTCAGCCTGGGTGGTCCAACAGAATGAGAATACCCGGGGGAAGACTTGGTCATTGAAAGATGAGAGAGATGAGGAGTGGGATAGACACTTCAGGTTTGATATGAAAGACATTAAAGGAGAAACAGGTGCGTGTGGGATGGGACGTAGTGATAACAGCAAATATATATTTATTTGTTGAGTACTTACTGTGCTCTTAAAACTGTTCTAAGTCTTTTACAATTATTTTCTGATTTAATACTCACAACCACCCAGTGAAATAGGTACAAATATGATGCCCATCTTACAGATGGGGACACGGAGGCACAGAGAGAGGAAGTCCTTTCCTCAAGGTGACATGAGGCTGAAGCCCACACAGCCTGCATCCAAGGTCCTCCTCTCACCGCCGTGCACTGAGATGTGGCACCAGGTCAGATGAAAGGCTCGGCCTGCCCAAGGACGGCCGAGAGAGGAAGAACAGCGTGAACGGGTGTGTGAACATTTAAAGGTGGGAGGAAGAGGAGAAATGAGTGCTGGGACAGGACGGAATCCCCTGACAAGCAGGACAGCGTTTCCTGAAGGAGAGGCTGCTACAAAGGTCAAGCGCATCAGAGAAAACAGAGGTTGGGAGGAAATGATTGGTAGAAAGCTCACTGAGCTCACGGGACTTGGCACCAGGGTTCCTGGCGACCTGTAGGGAAATGTTATCTGCAGGGCAGCACGCAGCCCACAGAGGGGGAGAACGGGAGGATGTGGACATAGAGAAATGGGTTTCCAGAAGCTTGGCCATAAGAACAGCAAATAGGACACCAGCCCAAGGCAGAAAGTGATCCAGGTAAGAATCTGCTGTGGACAGGGAAGCTGTGGTTCTATTTGTAAGCCGGCCACAGTGAGAAGATGCAAGAGGTAATTAACAAAGCCACGTTGCCGAGGGGGCAGGCGGCAGCCTTTCCATTCCTTCCCCAGGCGCAGACGAAAAAGCCACCTGCTCTCAGCCAGGAACCCTCTGCAGGGCACTTATTTCTTCCCGAGGACTTCCTCTCTAAGCTGGTTCCTAACCAACAGGGCCCACAGCCTGTGACACCAGGATGCGGAACCACAAAACAAACAAAAAGACCCAGCATGCTAGAGTCAAGGAATTTAAGGAAGCCTTGGATAAATAAACGGGTTTCTTTGAAGCCCAAACTTCTTGTATCCTTTTCTGCCAATGGACAACCTTAAACTCCAAGACAAAGATAAAGAATTCAGAGTTTCCTGCAGAATCATGGTGTCCTAGAGGAGCTGATAGAATTAGCGTTTACTAGATCACACTCTGGGCAATACTGTTCTGTTCCAGTGTGTTCATCACAAAAAGAGAGTGTTCATCCCCTAGCGTGGGAAACACTCCCGCTCACCTCTGTGTCAATCCTCGCTCAAAGCAAACTAAGGGTCAAGTTCCTTTAGCCAAACCTGAGGGCTCTTCTCTTCCTCCATGGGACATATAAACAGCATGTTTGCACTTGTTTTTGAGTCTCACGGCACTCAATGAATAAATGTCCTTCAACTGAAAAGCATTTACGATGGATCTCTCAAACCCCTTGCTTAACACGCAAGGCTTAAGCTCAGCTGGGGTAGGGCACGTTAAAAAGAAAAGCACCAACTTTCTGCCCTAAGATGATACTACCAGTGAGAGGAATGTGGGTTACACATTTTTAAGCATGGCTCTGCCACCACGAGCACTGGCCCCTGGAATGGTCCTTCATGTAAAATCTCAGGACACACAGAGGATGACTAAAAAGTCAGAGTGACATTGGCCTTAATTGGAAAAATGCCCACGTGATATTACGGTGGGAAAAATTAAGAAAGGAAGAAAGAGGGAGGCAGAGGAAGAAGGGAGGAAGAGGGCAGGGGAGGAGAGAACTGGTCGGGGGCAGGGGATGCCAGGCAGAAGTAGGAAGGGAGGGGGGGGAGGTCTAGCACTTACTGAAGGTCCTGTGTGTTTGGGCAGGGCAGATAGCGGGTCAGGACAATAATATTTTTAAAGTCACGAGCAAAGTCATTTGTCATGGGGTTTTGAGAAACGAGAACCACCTGAAACATAAGCTGCCACTGGAAAGGACTAATGACGAGACAAGATCAAGCCCGAGCACCCTCAATGCCTGTATTCCGAGGGCAGAAACTGACAAGAAACATGACGTGCCAACTGAACCATGAGGAAAGAGCTCTGAGCACCGGCATGAGAAGGCAGAGCTGGAAAAAACCAGAGGGAGAGCTGCCACCCACTTCGTGCTCGGCTGACATTTCTGCAGGCACCCAACCCCAGTTCCTTTGCTGAGTCTTCAACCACACATCTGATAGCGTGACACCAGACACCGGCAGCAAAGTTCACCCTTCACCCCACTGTGCCAACTCTCTGCCAGCTCATCAGATACCTACATGCGGTAGAGATTCCAGGATCGTGATATGAACCTAGAAGTGCAGAGGGGAGGGAATGAGGAAGAACCTCGCTCTGCCCTGTTTGGGCAGTCAGCTAGAACTCCTCGCTAACTCGCCAGGGTACTTCTGCTCTGTCCCCATTCGAACGCCATCCAGTCTGGACTTGTTATGACAGAGGCCACATTCCTATACAAGTTGGCAGTGCTTCCATTTTAATTTAGCTCAATTGTCATGACTTCTGCGTAGAGGCAGAAAGCCCTTAAACTTCATACTCAATAGCTTAAAACTGCAGCTGATTGTCACCAAGGAGGTGTGAAAATTCTCCCTGTTTGATATGGAAAGCTGAGAAGGGGCAGCCGATAGAAACGGGTTGACGGGCTCCCCAGGTTTCGGGGTCTGCAGTAGGAAGGGGCCTACGTGGCACATGCTTGACCTCACACTGAGAACCTCCCCACACAGGAAAGCCAGCAAGAGGCACCTTCGGACCAACGCAGCAGGAATCGTTGCATATGGGTAAGGAATTCCATGCCATGTCACGTTTTCCTCTGGGTGAAACCTGTTTGAAAGAAGACCAGTCTGACCAGGGAGCAGAAGCCCAGACAAAGAGATGAGGGGGAAGGGCATGACACGAGGGAGGCAGACTTCTGGGAGACCCTGGGAAGGCAGGCGGGCACAGATGGAGACGTCAAGAAACGAGATACAACCAGAGCTCCTTCTGACAGAGGCTGTGCAGAGGCGTGTCTAGAGAATAAGACACATTCATTTCATGGAGATCTTTGGGAACAGGAAACTCAAGTTGGTTAGCTGGGATTCTAGGGACTTTGAGTTAACATTTTCAACCTGAAGCAAATCGGGGGTCCAAAGAGAAAAGGATCGGCTCACCCATGGGGCGGAAGAGCAACAAGAAAAGACCACATTTATTTGCCACGGCGGGAGAACCAGTGGAAAATGAAACAGAAGAGCCACTAGGGAAGAAAACCTGTAATTTTGAGAGTAAGCTATGTTCTATTACCCTAAGTGATAGATTGTCTATGGCCATTTTCGAGAATTATCAGTAGAGCCGAGTCATTGCAGGAGAAACCATGTGGCCCGCAGAGGCTCAAATATTTACTCTCTGGCCCCTAACAGAAATGATTCACAACCCTGGTCTAGACGCCGCCTCGAACCTGCCCTGATTCTGGGCAGGTAGCACAGTTTGTTGTGTAATAGGCCTCACGTGGCAATCAGAGACCCACAAAGTTTCCCAGAGAAAGAGAGAACCGAAACCATTTTATATTCACTAATGATTGAACAAAAGGTACAGTAACTCCAAGGTCCCTGGGTGCAGTAACAAGCAAATTCTCCTACATACAATTGCCTTCTGAAAATATAGACACTAATGAAGACCTATTTCTGGGCAAGACTTGTCGGCGATAGCAGACCAGCCCTACCTTCTGAGGACAATTGTCCTTATCCAAGCCCACCCACCGCTCTCCTGGTTGCATACTGAGATGAGAGAGGGAAGATGACTCTTGGACTGTATAGCACAGGCCATCTGTCTTTTGCAGCTGTTGCCACTGCTCCCTTGATGATGACGAGGACAATACCTGGTCTCCAGGTCCTGAAGCAGTTACCTTTTCTGAACGTCTCTCGTCTTTCCTCCACTTCTCTGTTGACTCGATTCTGTGCGGGTTCAACCGCAGGCCCCTGGTCTTCGAGTTCATCTTCCGTTTCATCGTCACTGTAGGGGACCACTTCATCATTAGGTTGAGAATCCTCCTCAAATGTTGTTTCTGAGTCTCTTTCTGCATTCATTCTGAGGGCAAATGGGAACTACCTGGTTTAAAAGAAAGGAATACCAGAGTAAATTATGACCCATGCCCAGTTTTTGATAGAC
Source organism: Saccopteryx bilineata (assembly GCF_036850765.1). NCBI lineage: Eukaryota > Metazoa > Chordata > Mammalia > Chiroptera > Emballonuridae > Saccopteryx > Saccopteryx bilineata. The sequence goes on along the minus strand of NC_089500.1, from coordinate 14,105,775 downwards.
TCCTGCCTGCCTCTGGTTGTGATGCCCTTTTAATAGGATATTATCTTACTAACATGTAATTGTATCTGAACAGTGACCCCACATTTTAAATGATCATGTAAGTAAGAACAAAACTATTCATTATTGACTAAATGCTTGGGTGAGAATTAACAACAATAAAAATGTAACTTCAAGAAAATTTTAAAAGGGGTAGACAACCTTCAAAGTTGTATTTCAAACTGTAAATCTCTGCCCAGTAAAACCAACTTATTCGGTCTACAACCAACATTAAAATAAAATGAAACAGATTATAAAATCTCAGAGTACAGCATGCACAGTAAGAGGTAGCACTATTGATGTGACAGTGTTTTTTTTCCTTCTTCTTTTTCCAAATGAGAGGAGGGGAGAGAGACAGACTCCCACATGCACCCTGACCAGGATCCATTGGGCAATCTCTGTCTGGGGCCATGCTCAAAACTGAGCTATTTTTAGCATCTGAGGCAGAGGCTCTATGGAGCCATCCTCTGCAACCAGAGCCAATGCGCTCAAACCAATCAAGCCATGGCTGTGGAGAGAGAGAGAGAGAAAGAGAAGGGGGAAGAAAGGGGTACAGAAGCATATGGTCACTTCTCCTGTGTGCCCTGACTGGAAATTGAACCCAAGACATCAACACACTGGGCCGATGCTCTACCACTGAACCAACCAGCCAGGGCTTTGTGTGAAAGTCCCTAGAATCCCAGCTAACCAACTTGATACATCATAACTGATGTATATACAGTGATTCCTCATTTATCACAGGGGTTAGGTCCCAGACCCCCACCCCCACCCCGCATGATAGGCTAAAATTCGTGAAGTAGCGACCTTATATTTATTTTATTATTTATATATATTTTAAGGCTTTATAAACCCTCCCCCCACTCTTACAAACTTTTCTCACAGTTATTAATCTTTCCCACACTCTTATAAACACTTCCTATGCTTATTTTACCACAAAAATAATTAAAATAAATATATAAAAAGACCTATATACTGCAAAATCCCACAATATAGCGAAAAATCCGCAATACAAAATTAGATACACACAATTTAAAAATCCACAATACAGTGAGACTGCAAAAAGCAAACCACGATATGGCGAGGGACGACTGTGCACATTTATTTGCATTGTAGGTCTTAATGGAATTGAATTTCTTACTTTGGATTGCTTGCAAAATTTAAATCCATTTCCCTAAGATATCTGGTTTCTGCTAACACTACTGTTCTTTTATTGTTGTTGTTGTTGTTAGTTTATTTAAAAAGTAACATTCAGAGTCTTCACTCCAATACATTAAATACAAGCTTAGGTCCTCAAATACCGCTTATGGCTTCCTGGGAGCCCTCCCAGGCCGACTTTCCTAACTGCCACCCCTCACTGCCTGTATCTAGAATTTGTGTGTGCATGTGGCACTGTATAAAGTGACTCTACACAAGAGACAAGGACAAACTTAGTTACATGTATATTAGGAAAATATTTCACAAATTCTTCAGGACAGACACAGCCTGGCGTTATTTGCACAGCACCCCACTGCTATGTACTCAGCATTGTCAAATGCCAGCGCCTCACATTTATTTACTGTTACCAGCACAGCCGGCCCTGCCTGAAATGCTTTGTAGACATTGATCCATGAAAGTTCCCACACCACCTCGGTGAATCACTGTTATTCCTACTCTACAGAGGAGAAAACCCCAATGCTGCAACGTTGAATAACTTGCACAATATTTATTTTTAATATTTATTAAAAATTTGCAGCAAAAACAATGGCTTTCCAAAGAAAGATTTTCTATATTCTGCTTGTATGTTGCAGTTTGTTTTATATTTTAACCAAGTGTTAATTGCCTTGTGTGGAACTGTTTAGCTGACTGCATGCTTTGTACCAAACCTAGCCTCTTGGACATTTCCATTTTTATAGCCCTAAATGTACATCTAGGAAATGTTCAAAAATGTATGAGGATTTATCCAGTGTTATTTAAAGTGGTGAAAGCCAGAAACAACCTGGAAGTTCAGTGATTGGCAACTGTGGACATAGTTGTGGCCTCCGTACACTCTGGGGACAGATCTAAATTGTTAGTTAGGTTATGATCACAAGTGTTTTATTTTCCCCACGATATTGCAATGTCCAAACACATTAAGGTGAAAGGTGAGTTACAATCTGTACGGACAGCATAATTCCAATTATTCACACACATACATTTATTCACTTTTCAAAATTCCAACAACTGCTATGCATGATTTAAGAGATGATGCATGTGCTTGATTCAGTGGTTAGCCCGCAGGAAGTACTCAAATATCAGTCATTGTTATCATTAACAATTACTTCCATAATTAGAAAAAAAATGTTATTTATAGTTAACAGATGGAACTGTATGGGGATCTATCTCTTTAGGCTTTTTCCTCTCCAAAGACCGCTTCTAAAATGCACCTGCCCCTCATTGGGAGGTAAAATATTAGACCATTATAAAATATAAGTATACTTAAGCACAGGCATAGTCAGGTATAAAACCTTTTAATTGCAGAGTGAAACACTTCCCCCTCTTTCCCAATGGTCTGTGGGTTTGTAAATAGCTATTTCTTGGGTCTTCACAAGCATTTAATGGGTCTTTTTGTGGTTTTATAATATAGTGGCATCAAAGCTTTAGCTAATATTTAAATTTAATAGTCCTTTTTAAAAACTCTTAAAGGCAAAACTTTCACCAGACATATTTCTGAACAAAAATAATAAAGTGGTTACCACTTACTAAGCACCTACTATGTGTCAAGCATGACAACCTGTGAGGTAAATATTATCTTCCCATCTTACAGCCTAGTCCCTGGTAAATGGCAGAGTCAGGATCTAATCTCCCCATTATAGGGGACTACAAAATAGCGAAAAGTCTGAAACAACTTATAGAAACTTTTTTTTATTGTAGTAAAAAATATGTAACATAAAACTTCCCATCTAACCCATTTTAAGCGTGTAGGTCAGTGGCTTCGAGCGTATTCTATAGAAACACTCTGTATGCAAACATGTCATCATAACTTCCGAGCACCTCCACGCTGATTTCTCCTGTAAGGCTGAACCCCGTCCTTTGAGCTTGGGGGAGGAGACAAACAAACAAAAAGAAATGGATCAGACAACCGCGAGTATGTGATCCAAAGTAAGCAAGGCATTGCGTAACCAGCCAACCCAACCCCCAAACGTGCTCCGCGGGCCGGATCTGTGCAGACGTCCTGGAAAGCACGGCAGAGACGCTCTCTGATGGACATGTATGTGTGCCAACCGGACACAGAGCCACACACCACTCTAGGTGAGTTCTGTCATTTTAGGGTGGTGAAAGAAAAATTAGCAAGACATCATTTCTTTGAAGCCCTGGCCGAAACTTTCCAGGTCTAAACCATAATCTTGATAAAATGAGCACTATACATAATATGGATTTGGGAACTCTGCCGTATGTCTGTCCACCACGCCATCACCTCGCAGACTCACGCTCCTTTAAGCACCTGCTAGGTGCAGTCTACTCCACTAGGCCCTGGGAATGGACCACGTGGAGACTTCCAGGTCATTGAGGGGTATAGATAAATGAATGGTGCCTGACAGCCATGTGACATAGTCTCCTCTACCCAACACAGAACTGCGACCCATTACCTCCTTCTCGGTGCTTATGAAAGACAAAGATTTTCAAGACAAAGACTCAAAGACTCTCTGCCACAAGTGAACAAAACTCCTGAGCCCCCTTCCCGTCACCCCTGTCCTGCTCCTCCCTAAGGAAGGGCCCTGGTGAATGTATTGGTCAGAGCCTGCAGCACTAAGGGGTCATGCTACTCTATTGCCTGAGTTTAATATTCAGGATATTGTGTGAGTCATTCCCCACTTCACCATCTCCATGTGGTCAACACCGCAGCGTGGAGTTTGTCTTCTAGTGACACCCAGCACCCTCCTCTCTCTGTTCTGTCCCCACCAGGCAGCTGTCTGTCTGGTTAGTGGATTCTACATTCCCCTGCAGGCTGCCTAAAATGAGCCTGGGGTGCTGGTGGTGGTGGTGGTGGGGGGAACAGAGGGGGAAGAATAGGGACCAAGAGGCATCATTTATACCAGAACTCGATTAGGGTCTTTTCCAGCATTTAAGAAAGCGGTGCCTCGTTGCCTGCTCTGCCTTCTGTAGCGTTCAGTCCTCTTGGTCATAAACCCCAAAGGATGGGAGGGTTCTAAATAGCAGGATTTCCTAACTCAAACCTCTAACATCCATCATCTGTCATCTTCAAATTCTTGGCTGGGAATTCCTCTGCCCCTTTGTGGGGAAGGAGATGCTGGAGGAGAGAGGCCTTCCTGCCTTTGCAAGAAAACTCTGAAGCTAGAGGAACAAAAATACAGACTAACTGCTATCAAAGGTTTTCAGACTCAACTAAAGGGAAAGTGGGGACAAAAAAGGTCGAGTTTTGTCACTGCTAGGGTATAATCTGAGCGCATACACAGTGACAACAGGAACCCCGGGGCTGGGAAAGGCCAAGATCCCTGCTCAGTGGTATCTTTGTAGTCTTAACTTGACTTGTGTCCAGAGAGACCCAAGCGTAGACAGGAAGTAAGAGTCCCAATATTCATTTTTTGTTCATTCTTTGTCATCATTTTTATAGCTTTGAAAGTCCTCAACAAGAAAGGGTATTTTTGAAATGTGTTTTTCTTCATTTCATTGGCTTATTATTATTAAAGATAATATAAAATATGTTAACACATATGACACAATAAATTTGTGCATTATATTTTTATATGTCCAATACAATGTATACTTTTTTATTATATGCTCTATACTAAAGATAGTCAATTACAACTCTGGCAGGCAGAATCCAAGATGCCTCCAATGACCCCCCGGCCTTGTTTCATCCCCTCCCCACAAGAGGGGGCTGGACCTAGTGCCTTGCTTCTAACCAACAGAAAACGGGAAGCCTCCTCTGTGATTAGGTTACAGGAGACTGTCACTTCCTTCTTGGCAGCCAGCTCTGTCTCCTTCCCAGCTGTGACAAAGCAGCTGCCCTACAGAGAGGCTCATATACAGCAGGAAACTGAGCGAGCATCCAGCCAGCAGGCAGCAAGGAGCTGGGGGGTCTTTCGTTCAACGACCCTCAAGAAAATGAATTTTGAACACGTACAGCATGGGGACTAGAGCCAACAATGCTGTGCTGTATAGTTGAAAGCTGGTAAGAGAGTCGATCTTAAAAATTTATCATCCCAAGAAAACAATTTGTAACTACATCAGGTGAAGGATGTCAACGTCTAGAGATCATTTCCCAGTACATGTATGTGAAATCGTATGTGTACCCCTTTATCTAGTGCAAATTTATATGTCAATCATATCTCAATAAAACTGGAAAAAAACATTTTTTAAAGAAATGAATTTTGCCAAAAACCACATGAATTTGGAAGCGGGTCCTTCCTCAGTCCATCCTTCAGATGAGACTACTGCCTGGGCTGATATCTTCGCTGTAGCTTTGGGAGAGACCCTGAAGCAGAGAACCCAAGTAAACAGTGTTCAGGTTCCTGACCCACAGAAACTGTGAGGTAACAAGTGTGGGTTGCTTTTAGCTGCTATGTTTTTTAAAGTCACTTGTTAAGTAACAATAGATAACTAATATACATATCATTAGTCACAAACAATAATAATTTTATGGTAATAATAATCCTATGGCCACTATTGTTTCTGACTTATTCTGAAGAAGAGCCCTATCTAAGAAGCAGCAGAAGTCTGTTATCTGGACACATGCCACTCCCTGTTTGGAATCTGCCCAATACTCTTGAGTAAAATCTGACAAGCTTGATGACAGTTGTAATTAGACAAAGAATCACATGAAGCAATAGTAATAAAACGTATCTAGGATCTAGATTAAATGTAAACTTTGTACTGTTATAGAAACAACATGATTACTGTTCCTAGGTCAGACAGGGCTATATCTTTTATTTCCTCCCAAACCGAAACCTAGAAAACTTAGAAGTCTGAAATAAATAATATAAAACTAAGGGACCATTAAATTCACTGCTCTGGGGACAATTCAGCCCGAACCTGTACTCATGATAGAAAAGGCTTCTCTGGCCTGAGATAGAGCATCAGCCTGAGACACTAAGGACCCAGATTCTAAACCCTGAGGTCACTGGCTTGAGCGCGGGCTCACCAGCTTGAGAGAGGGTCGCCTGCTTGAATGTGGGATCATAGACATGACCCAATGATCATTGGCTTGAGCCCAGAGGTCACTGGCTTGAACCCAAGGCCACTGGCTTGAGCAAGGTGTCACTGGCTTGGCTGGAGCACCCCAGTCAAGGCACATATGAGAAAGCAATCAGTGCACAACTAAGGTGCTGCAACGAAGAATCGATGCTTCTCATCTCTCTCTTTTCCTGTCTGTCTGTCTCTCTCTGTCCCTGTCTTGCTCAGTGCTAAAAAAAAAAAAAAAAAAAAAAAAAAAAAAAAAAAAAAAAAAAAAAAAGGCTTCTCTGGGTCCACATCCTCTGTTCCTTCAAAAGTCCACCCCAAACCCTCAGCCACAAAAAGGCTGACTACCATTTCCCATCCCAAAACCTCCATCATCACAATGGTGCAGAAGTCCCAAACTTTGACCTGTTAGAGACTGGCACCTTTAAAAATTTTCCTGCTAAACTTAAAGAAGTTCTTGATCACGTGGCTCAACCCTAGAATGGGCTCCCCAACACATCCTACTAATGCTCATCATTTCTTGTCAGTATGAGGTAGCCCCTCACAGTTCCCTAAGTCTTCTTCACACACATCTTCCACAGTCCTGGAATTATTCCGAGGTGTGTGGCCCAGCACTATCATTATCATTTCACCAAAGAGAAAACTGAAGTGGTTGTCTGGGACTGGGTTCAGATGCCACACTGCACAGCCGAGTCTGTGTTAGGTGTAGTGGTGAAGACACCTGGGTTCAGATTGGAATCCAAGCTCTGTCCGGGGGCATCAGGGTCTGTTCTGCTCCTCAACTGCAAGTGTCATCTGCTGTCCCCTCTACACACCAACTTAGATCCTCAATAGTCACAAGAAAAACCAAAGCAAAGGAAATGGAGAGACTGACAAGCAAAGAACCAACTTTGTAATCTGCAGACAGGTCCCTCCTGCAAGAAGTGGTAAAATCTGAAATGCTTCCCGATTTATATCATGTTAGAATGTACTTAAGTCAATCATTACTTTCTAGGTGCTTCGAGCTGGGCAATACGGGAGTCACAGCAGTGAGTAAGAACTCAGGGTAGGTGCAAGAGAGCTTTTCACACATCAAGACATAGGAGCAAGAAACTGCAAGTCACCTGCCCAGCTGAAAGATGGAGGGGTGACAGGCTGGCGGGGGCCACTTTCCCTGGTCCCCAAGTCCTCGGCAGGGTTCCAGGGAGCAGGAGGAACCACGGGAGGCATTTGCAAGGACAGAAATGTGGTCTGCAAGGTGCTTCGGGAAGATTAACCTGATAGAAGAGGGAGTGGGGTGTCCAGGAAGGTGAGAGCTGGGCAGGGAGACTGTCCAGAGGTCACAGTGGACACGGAGCATCTCCCAGTCACTGTTTTGGCATCAACAAAACCAAGCAGTTGGGTCACACCCCCTCTGCAGCCACAGTCAGCAGCAACACTCAGAGCGTGCGTGTAGGAGGCACACAGGGCTGAATCGGGGTGGTGGCAACCAGAAAAATGTGTTTAAAATTAAGACAGGGTGGGGCTGCCATTCTTTTGTCTGGAAAACTCAGAAAAGAAGTAAACAAAAGACTGGAACCCGTTCCCATAGGGTAATAATGCCAGAATTCCCCAGATGTCTATTTTAGAGTCTCAGCCTCAGTCCACAGTTCTTTTTACAAAAAACACTGAAAATTACCAAGGGAAAAAAGCATTGTTATTTTTACATTCAAGCTTCATGCTTCCTTATTAGGGACAATGGACCAATTTTTTTATTTTTTTATTTATTCATTTTAGAGAGGAGAGGGAGAGACAGAGACAGAGAGAGAAGAGAGAGAGAGAGAGGAGAGACAGAAAGAGAGAAGGGGGGAGGAGCTGGAAGCATCAACTCCCATATATGCCTTGACCAGGCAAGCCCAGGGTTTCGAACTGGCGACCTCAGCATTTCTAGGTCGACACTTTATCCACTACACCACCACAGGTCAGGCCAATGGACCAATTTTTATTTCATCGCTTTTGCCTCTCTGATTAGGCTGACAAATTTTACCCATGCTGAAATAATATAAACTCAGAGGGGTTTTACAAGTGACAGCTGTTGGGAAGTAAACCTCCAAGGTAAAGTTTAAAAAAAGAAATTCTTTCAAGTTGAATTCATTTTCATGTTTGAGGAGTCACCGCCCTACCAAAGATTACACTTCCGGAAAACAAGGAAATCAGCCTAGTTTTCCAGAACTCAACCTAAACTTGGACATTTTTAATCTACGGGGTGGCCCTTTATATTCCCCGTTCCGGCTCACTAGGATCTGCTGGTTTGAATAACTGGGCAGTAGAAGGGGCAGAGGTGATGAGTATATGGAAATAAGAAACACACATGTGGAAAAGAAGCCTTTCCTAGCAATCAGAGAAACTGGTGAGAACACCCAATCCCCTTACACACCTGTGAGGCTATCTTCAGTGACTGCATCGGATGCTGGCTGTGATAAAGCTGACTGAGTGTGTTTACACACACACACACACACACACACACACACACACACACACATTGCTGCTGGCACCAAAACTGGTACCTTCCTTGTAGAAGACAGGAGAGCGACACTTTATGTACCAGGAACACTAGATATTTATAATATTCAACCCAACAATCTCATTTATAAAAATGCTTTCAACACAAATGATTCAGCAAATAAAATCACAAAAATTTTTATTGCTGTTGACAACTTAAAAAGCAGAAATAGAAATCACCTGAAAGTCCAATGGGATAATGGTTTTATAAATTATGATGTTAGTATAGGAATGGAAAACACAATCACAGAAGTGATATACATTAGTACTGATAGTAATATTAAGTATTTACATATATGAAAGGGGGGAAAGACAGAAATCAGAATTGTGTCCTATGACAGCAGCTTTGTAAATTATATACATGTATACTTTAGAACAGAATTTTTGTCCTAAATGTTCTCATTACAAAATAATCAATAATTGGTAATACCGACCCACCTCTACTGAACAGTTACTATGTGCTAGACTTAATTTATGAAATCCTTACAACACACCCAAAAGGAAGGAGTATTATCATTTTGTAGGCTTTACAGAGATTAGGTGACTTCTTCAGGGTCATACAGTGAGGTTTCAACCAGTTCTGTTTGCCCCCAGCTCTCTAAAATTTGTCACAGAGCTATTCCAATGGAAAGAAAAATTGTATGGGGTATTACTGTCCTTACTGTCATCCTGCTCACCCACACTTAATTTGCTATCATCCTATGTCTTTGCATATGACTACAAAACCAAAAACAGTAGCATGAAAGCTGGTTGGTTTCATCCAGAGGCCGTCTCTGAGCTCAGAGAAGGGATGGTTTGCATGTCGGGCAGGGCAGGGATGTGAAACTTACCAGTTGTTGTCATGAGCATCATACTTCGCCAGTACATCAGTAAACTGAAGGTATCCATTCTCTGCTCAAGATCACGAGATGCGGCCCTGGCCGGATGGCTCAGTAGTAGAGCGTCGGCCTGGCGTGCAGGAGTCCTGGGTTCGATTCCTGGCCAGGGCACACAGGAGAAGCACCTATCTGCTTCTCCACCCCTCCCCCTCTCCTCCCTCTCTGTCTCTCTCTTCCCCTCCTGCAGCCGAGGCTCCATTGGAGCAAAGTTGGCTTGGGCACTGAGGATGGCTCTGTGGCCTCTGCCTCAGGTGCTAGAATGCCTCTGGTTGCAACAGAGCAATGCCCCAGATGGGCAGAGCATTGCCCCCTGGTGGGCATGCCGGGTGGATCCCGGTCGGGTGCATGTGGGAGTCTGTCTGACTGCCTCCCCGTTTCCAACTTCAGGAAGGTACAAAAAAAAAAAAAATCACGAGATGCCATGAAATCTAGTCTATCCGTCCTTTCCTCCAAGAGCCCTTGCTGGCCTGTACTGTGTTTGGGTCGAGGCCCCAAACCACTGGCCTTCATTAAACTAAGGAAAATATTTTCCAAATATTCATGGGTAAATGTCTTTCAAGGTTTAAATGGCATATCTCTGAATGACAAATCAAATATACCTATGACACCTTCTAGATATCTTTTCTAGACACTGCCATGGTTTCAGGGATGCCTTTGATTGGTCACAAGGCCTTAGTTTTCATTCCATTTGAAAGTTAACACCTTCACAAATTCTAGGTCCCAAAGTCTAGGGATGAAAGCCACATCTTATGTTTAAATACCCTTTCCTCTGATGTACTTAAAGTCAACTTAGAAGACTCAACTTAGATTACAAATGCTTCCCCGGCAACTAAATTCACACCTGAAGTTTTGGACCAAGATCATAGGGCAAACATGTGATTAATATTTTATATGTTTCTTGGAAACACTTGCACTTGGCTTGAATAATCTGCAGGGTTTCCCACAGTCAGTCAACAATTCTAATTAGTTCTGGTTTTCAGATTTTGAACAAGTCAATTAACAGGAGTTCTAAGTTTCTACTTATCTGATAGGTTTAAGGACTTATGTTAATGCCTATAAGATAGAGTTTCTGAAGCTTCCAGAGTTTTCCAGGGATGATGGTGGTGAGTATTTACAAGAGAGCTAACTACACTTTCTGTGTCTCAGGCACTGAGCCAAGGGCTTGACATGCATTATCTTATTTCATTTGTTGAGGGTCAAATTATTATCTCCATTTTGCTGATGAGGAAACTGGACATTTATAGTTAAGTTCTTTGCCCTAGAATGTATATAGATCATAACTGAGATAAAATTCCTTGTCAAAATTCTATTCTCTTAGTCACAACACTCAGTGTTTTATAACTGATACCATCACGGTAGGGTAAGCTGGAGAAGACATGATCAATCTAATTCACAGCAGAGGAGATATAACTAAGGGACATACAGTTAAATCTAGGTTGAAGCTAAAATGGGTTGCACCATCTTGACATCTTCTGATCTCTCCACTCAGGGTTTGATCTCTGCTGAAACTGAGGAAGGGGAAGAGGCATAAAATGGTGGTCACTGGTAGAGAGCATGTTTTCACCCTTGCAAGAGAGTTTCAGCACTATTGCCTAGAATCCAGGTCCCTAATTTTATAAGAAAGGCCTTTTGCCCCCTTGGCGGGAAGGGGTACTTAAAGGTGCCTGGTTTTCCACTTTGCTTTCTCCTGCTCTCTACCTTGCTGGCAGTTCCCCAAATGCGCCCCTTGGCAGGGCTCCGTAGCAGAGTCCCTGGGGCTGTGACCCTAGCCATTCAGCTGCCGTCTCTTTTAACTCTGACTGTGGAGTTGCATGGAATTTTCACTTTAAGAATTATGGCTTTAAAAGGAAAGATCCAGTGACCACTGCCTTAATCCATTCTCCCAGGGAACTAAGATGGAGATGTCACGAGTGATGTTGGGATTTATAATAAGAAATATCTCTTTTTGGTCTTCCTCCTCTTCCTGGCACAGAGCTCCTAAAACCCTTGGGATTTCCTAAGTGATGAGCATAATAAAGGAGACTTTTGGAAAGCACCTAAGCAATCTAAGGATGGGGCTGGTTGCCAGGGGAACTCACCATAGCGCCATATACAGTGGTCTGTGAGGTTGCAGGTTGCCTTCCTACTTGGGAGAGGCCATTGTCTTGCTAATGTTTACTGGGAGGGAGCTTCTGCCCCCACCACCTAGCGGTGCAGGAGGATTTCTTCTTCTCTCCTCCCCGATCCCTAGCCCTCCATGGGAAAAGCGGGTTTTCTGCTTCTCCCTTGGCTTTTCTTGTGATTAGAGTGTTGGAACTTTCCATCTGACCCCAACTTCAGGGGAGGTTACAGAGGGTGGACATTGAGTTCAGTCGCCAAAAGCCAACGATTTAATCAAGCATGCCCATGTAATAAAGAAGCCTGCATAAAAACTCAAAAGGATGGGGTTTAGAGAGCTTTCGGGTTGGTACACTGGTGGGGACTTGGGGAGAGTGGCTTCGTGCCCTTTCCCTACACTGTGCCCTGGGCATCTCTACATCTGGCTGTTCCTGAATTATATCCTTTTATAATAAATCGATAATCAATTAAAAAAAAAGTTACTCTTGAGTTCCATGAGCCACTCTAGCAAACTGGGGTGTCGCTGGAACCTCCAACCGATAGCCAGTCAGAAGGATTGATGACAACCTGGGCTTATAGTAGGTTTCAGGGCAAGGGAACAGTCTTGTATGACTGAGCCCTTAACCTGTGGATTCCAGTGCTATTTTTAGGTATCCAGGTGTCAGAACTGTGTTGACTCACTGGGTCATTGCTGACATAATTAGTCAAGATGAAGTTATTAGTATGAATCCCAAACCAATGTGACTGGTGTCCTTGTAACATGCGGACATTTGGACCCAGAGGCAGACACACACATAAGGAGAACTCCGTGTAAAGACTAGAAGTCTGCTGTCAGGAGCCAGGGAACCACCAGAAGCTGGGAGAGTGGCCAGAGCCTGAGCTTTCCTAACACCTGCAGAGGAAGTGTGGCCTTAATCTGGGACTTCTAGTCTCTAGAACTGTGAGACAACAAACTTCTGTTGTTTGAGCTGCTCAGTTTAAGGTATTTTGTTACAGTAGTCAGCAAACGAACACAGTGTCCATGTGTCATTTTAAAACTTTAAGTTCCTTAATTCCTACAAACAGTGGATGCTGCTTTCTCTATGCCTACAAATTCAGAATTTACCTCCCCGACCTGACGTTCACCTAAGGGAAAAGCTGTGACTAGCTTTTGTAACAACTTACATAATTAAGATGTAAATTACCACATTTTCTTTTCTCTCCTCTAATTACTTCTAATAAGACATGCTATTTTTTTAAACCACTTAACCACATTATAAGAGTTATTTTCAGGGTATAACAGGAACAAACAACTAATATTTAATGCAAATAAAGACAAGCTGCTCAAATAGAGAAGACTACTGCAGGCCTTGTACAAACATGCTCTCTGATTTGCATTTGAAGAGAACACAGAAACCCAGAGAAACAGCCAACATTAAAACTTCCCCAAAAGGTTTTGAGGTTTTAAAGACGTGTCAATAAAATAACCTTCCTACTTCATCTCTTAGAAAACATGGCTCCCAGGAAAGTACAATTCATTCCAGAACTTTTTTCTGCAGTGACATTTTCTCTCAATTAGGTAATATGCACTTCCCTTTAAAAGCTCTGTGTACCTTTTTGGGGGAGTAGTAGCCCCCAGGGGTGAGGGATTGGGTTTGATTTAGTGTTGGGCAGATAAAATATATTATGCTCACTTTGTTAAAGATGGCGCTGCCCACATGGGAAGCCTGTCGCCCAGGTGATATTAATGTGTGTTGGGGGCAGGCTATGGGTAGGCAGGATCCTTGTAGCCTGGGGCTTGGTTTTAGGACTAAGTCTTTCCCACTCTTTTTGATGTGGGGTGATGCAATCCCATCATGCCTCAGAGAAGTGACTTTGTATTAGAGACTTCCCTATTTTGTATATTGGATTAAAGGTTTTGATTTCTACACTATAAAATGGAGCAGAATGGGAGCTTGCTCTCTTGGTTCCGGAGATGATCATTAGAGGAGAGAGCAGAGAGGAGAGCAGAGAAAGGCCACGTGGAGGAGGCCAGGAGAAGCAGCCAAGATGGCGGAGTGCTAAAGGAGAAGCCAGTTTGTGCAGAGTTTGTGTAGGGAGAAGGAAGGAGATGGGGAACAGAGGTGAATAAGTCTGGTGAGCTAGAAACCTTTGATTCTAGGAAACTCGGATAAGTCAGTAGCTTTGTGAGCACTGAATGTGAGTGGGTTTTGGAGCCCAGTATGTGTTTTTACTTGCCCGCCAGGGGCAAGCTAAGATTAAAGATGTTGGCCCACCAGTTTTTGGCTCCATTGTTTCTTTACCATCTGTCCTAATCCAATGTGAACCTGTATGGGCCAGGCTGCTGTGATGGTGGCTGTGGCTACTGGCTTTACATTTAGCAATACCTACTGTTGGTCAAATAAGTTTGTAAATATGATTTTTGTTTGCTCGCTTTTACTTTGCATTGGGGGCTGGGCAATGCCAGATACAGTAGTCTGTGAGGTTGCCTGGTTGCCGTCCTGCTTGGGAGAGGCCATTGTTATGCTAATATTTACTGGGAGGGAGATTCTGCCCCCACCACGGAGAGGTGCAGGAGGATTTCTTTTTCTCTTCTCCCTGATCCCTTGCCCTCCACAGGAAAAGCAGGTTTTCTGCTTTTCCCTTGGCTTCTCTTGTGGCTTGCCTGTCTTGGTGAGACACCAATAAGTAGAATGGCTCACCATCCTCCAAGTATAAGTGTCTTTACCGTCTGCCTGAACTCAATGAGAACCTACCTGTGAATGACCGTGATGGCAGCAGCAGCCCCTGGCCTTACACCCACCCACTCTCAACCCTCCTACGCTAAGGCATGGACTACAGAGAGAACATTAAAAATAAAAACCAACTCTGAAGTGAAATAAAATGTAAAACAACCAACCAAATCACACTGGACTATTTTTGCTCTTCCACATCCCTCTTCTTCACAGACCCAGACTTCTACCCTTCCTTAAATGCAACTGGGCTCGAATGACAGAAAATTTACTTCTTCAACCCTTCTGTTACCATGCTGTTTATGACTTTTACCAAGTTACTAATAATGCTAGTACACTTTTGTTATGGTTAACGTGAGACATCACCTGATTAGGGGAAAGGTATACTACAGAACTCTTAATGGGTTGAGAAGATTGTTCCTTCGTTTAGGAAGCAGGGCTCATTGTTCCCTGTAGGTCTGGGAGGAAGCAGGCTGTGGCTGAGTTGTTCAGAGAACTCTCCCCTCCTCCCCCACTCTACCTCCTGATACAGTAGGCAGTTAGACAGACCTGAGCAGGGTGGGAACACGGGCCAAGTACAGAAGGTCACCAGGACAGAAAGCAACGAGTGCTGAACAACAAACAACTGTAAGATGGGACCTCGTCCCCAGGGTGACCTGTCCTTCCCAAGCATGTCACTGGGCATATGGTTTAGACCTCCTGACGGGACACCCCCATCACCCATCTGTGGTTTGGACGCTCCCCTGACCTCTCCTCTCCTGGCACGTGGCTAGTCACGTGGTAGAGCCATTAGGGGAGGACGAGAGAAAAGCCTCACACCACCCCCTGCATGACCACTTCCTTAAGCATTAAGCCCTAGAGATAACATCTAGGTCTCAGTGTTTCAGCTCCAGGCCCAGAAAGGCTGCAAGGCGAGGCCGAGTGACCCCATGGCTGACATCAGAACCAGCTGTGATGACCAATGACCCCCTACTCTAGTATCCACCAATAAGTAGAGATCACAAACCTGAAAAGACCCACTTGGAAAAGCTGATGAATGTTGTATGAAGACCCTCCCCTGGACCTCCAGATAAAACCCTGTAAGATAAGGACCGTGGCCTACTCTCTTCTGAGCACACCACTACCTTCCCCCCTTTACTCCCTCCTTCCCTCAAACTCACTTCTTTGCCTTTCTCCTAAGCTCTAGGGGTTCTTCTTTTGCCTCTGTAACTTGTTTCCTGAGCCCACACAGCCCAGCTGGCTCACTTCTCCTACCTCTGTGACTGTCTCATTAAACTTTCTCTTGTATTTGAGTTTCGGCTCTGAATTCTTTCCTAGCCAAACTCAAGGACCGAGATCTAACATCTGGGGCCATTCACTGTAACACCTCCCACTCCACCTCTGCTCTCAAGAGCAAACCTTCAACGGTCTATCATAAGTCAGTACCAGGAATAAATTCCCAACAAGTAGCAAATCAAACTGACCTGAACTTTATATTCCAACACAATAATCCCCCTGATTTCCCAGAGATCTTAAACAAAGACTAAAAAGAAGAGGATCCAGAATAGCCATAAATCAATACAGCCAAGTCAGAAATAGACCCAGAGTGTCTACAGAGTGCACAGCCCAAGGAAAACTACCTAAAAGCCTTTAAATACCAATGGATTTGAACTTTAGATTTCTGGAACTACTTAAAATCTTTTCAAAGCATGGTTTTAAAGCACTTTAAAGACTGCGCTCTGGATTTACCTACGGTCATCCCTCAATATTTCAGAGTTGTGGCATATATGCTCTGTCATTATACAGTCAGTGAAAAGCCAAACTAGACTCAAGACCCAAAGTTAATGGTTCAGCCACAAAACAGACCACCTTGGAGCACTCCTCAGCCAGAACAGCCCCAGCAGGTGGGTCCCTGGGCTCATCACTGGCTACCACTCCAACGCATGCTCCGAGACCACAGCCCTCCTGGCCTCCGTTGCCTTAGAGATCTGACTGTGGTGACTCTGTAGCTTAGCTTCCCAAAGGTGAAACACCATGCTCAAGCACACTGCCACCCTACCCCCGGCACAGCTAGCACTATGGATGTCTGCATGTATAACATGAGAAGTTACACATCGTGAGGGGTTGTTAGGCTTTAAACACTTAGGCTATCCAGCAGACGGGAATCATTTCAATGACACATATTTTGTTGCCTAGAACAGACACAAAACACAACTAATGTTCAATAGATTCTGAAATCTGAATCAATGACCCTCAAAAAAACAGCTGTTGAAGGTCAGGTGGAGAATCTCTAAGATTACTTGAGTTGTCTTTCAAAGTGAGTGACAGGTGGTTTCTGTCGTGTTGCATTACAGAAATTATTAGTTTCACATCTACGTTAGACATTAGAGCAGTGATGGGCAATCTTTTGAGCTTGGTGTGTCAAAATTCGCCAAAAAAACGAGCATAACTTGGGTGGTGTGTCACTTCGAGAAAAAACCCCCATAATTTTGCAATATTTATAGTTTAAATAAAAATATTTTGGCCTACAGACCTCTGGCACAGAGTGTCTACACTATGGCAGATGTTTTATCCTCAGCTACTGCACCTGGCCGTACAGTAGCGGAGGATGAAACGTCCTTCTCAGCATGCGGCCCTATACTTCTCTGGTATGTGGCCGCGTATCATCGAAAATGGCTACGCGTGTCAGTGCTGACACGCGTGTCATAGGTTCGCCATCATGACATTAGAGGCTTGCTATCTGCTCCGCCCGCCCACGGCAGGCTCCTCCCACTCCAGCCCCCTTCTGCCTGGACACAGGGACACACAAAGGCAACAGGGCACTTCCATTCTTTTTCAGACCAGTAAGGCTTTTCATGTGCACTGGAACAAGTTACGTTCTGCCCTGCCCGTTCTTTGTATTCTGCTGCGTATTATGGCTTTTTTTTTTTTTTTTGTCTCTATCAATAGAGCATAAATTCCAATGGCTCAGAACCAAGCCCTGTTTCTCTTATTTCCCATGTAGGGCAAAATCGAGAATTAGTTAAGGGCTCCTTTCTGAAGACAAACAGAGCTAAAATCTCAGCCTACCTCTCACAGCCTACTGAACCTCGGGGCAAACATCCTCACTAAGCCTGTTCGTTTATAAAACGAGGATAATGCCTCCCCATAAGGTCCTGTGAAGCTCGGTGTTGGTCTCATGGGAAACCCTGGAGCCGCGCGCACGTACCTGGGACTCAAGCATCCATCCGCTGGGTGCACAATTTCAGTGATCTGTTCCATCAGAAACGCAGCAAGACAGCACAGATATAATGAATAATCTTTTTCTACTCAGTAAAACTTAGTTTATTATAAATTGTTATAAGCCTGGAATACTTGGGAACTGAAGTTTTCAAGTGAAAAGCTCAGTAAGAAAATAAATGTAATAATAAATAACCTTATATTTTATTTGAGAGTTTACAAAAGGTTTTCCCATGACATACAATGTCATGGAAAAGAAGATCATTATTATTTTTATAATTCTCTGTGATAACCTCCAAGGCTCAGAACTGTGTCTGACACACAGTGGACCTTTCATAAAGAATTACTAAGTAAATAAAGGTTATAAATGAAGACTCAATCTCAGAGTTCAATGTTGTATCCGGATGATAACAGGCAGAGGACCAGAACCTGGTCTCACCCTGTGTATCCATCCGAGTCCTGCATTCTTCCTCTCCACCGCCGTGTCGTAGCACTGGTGTAAGGTTTCAGAGAACCGAACCATACATTTTCTAGAGGATAATAGCGCCAAGACCATTTAAAAGTGGATCTTAATGAAAACAAACAAAACTACCACTCTTGTGTCATCCAGGGAAGAGTTACAGTTTGTATCTAACTACTTAAATGCAGATTTTTGCTTTCCTCAGAGTCTGTAGAGCAAACAATCTTTATCATGATATGAACAAGTGAAATAAACTTAAATGGCAAAACCAGTTTTTATGAAAAGATGCCGTGGCTGTGTTTGCTTTGAAATAATACGGGGAGGGAGAAAAAGACGTAGTAGTGTACAAAAACGACAACTGGCCATGGCCACGGGCAAAGGGGGTTCGCTACATGGTTATTTTCGTTTCTATATATGTTTGAAGTCTTCCTCAATTAAAAAAGAATACTAGCCTTAAAACAAACCAATGTGTTAATTAACATGAGGTCCCCGTGTATGTAGCATATGTCCTAATTCACGACACATGTGCGGCCATTGGCCCACCAAGAACCTAGGTATTAAATAATAAGTCTTTTCATAGATAAAAGGAGAGTATTCTTAAATGAAATTGAGTATTTCATAAAGTGAAAAGCAAATTTCACTGAATATTTCAAAAAGTGAAAATGTCACAGAGAGCTACAACATTGCATAAATTAGGGCAGCCCCACCTGTATGGCACCTGAGGAGGCATATTTGCTCTTTGGATCACTAAGAACTTGTTTGTGTGTGTTTTAATTCTTCTTCTTCTTCTTTTTTTTTTTTTTAGAATCATTTTTAGCTCAAATGCTGTCCCCATCCTTTCTCACATTTTCCCTCCCCCAATATGTAGGTAAAATACTGTCATTTTCCCCATTTCAGAGACAATCAACCTGAGGCTGGGAAGCTTGCATGGGGTGCTCAAGCTCACACACAGTGTTCAGGGTCACACTGTGGGTTGCCATAGGGCTGACAGTGGAGCCAGGTCCAAATTCTCCAGTTGCCCAGGTCATGTCGCTGTGCAGTGAAATAGCATCCCCAGCATCCCCACAGTTCATTCTAGGGCTGGGAGACCACGGGAAAGCTCATTATTAAGTAACATTGCTGTTCCTCAGTTTGCTCATCTGTAAAATGGGCAGAATCATAGCACCTGCCTCTAAGGGCTGCTGTGAAGTGAAATGAGCCACTATATATACCACTATATAGAAAGCTCTTAGGACAGAGCCAGGCCTACAGGCAGGGCACAATCTGTATGACCTGTTGTTATTCTTCCGTGAGAGGATTAAACAGCGGGAGAAGAAATGTGTGACCAAACCCACACTTCAGGAACAGCTGAGACGTTACTACAGCCCCTGCCGAGGCTCAAATTTACCTTCATTTGTTGAATCATTGATAGCAAGGGGAATACCCAGCTCGTAACCTGCTGTGCTCGGGGCTGCAAGAAAATGTCACCCTAGTAGTGAGAGAGACATTAAATATTTTACTCTCCCAGCTGCTCACAACAAAGCAGCCTGGGTGTATCCATTACCACCTCCTCAGATCTCCCCAGGAAAGGGGGAACGAACCTGTTACAATACCGACCCTCTCGAATTTAAAATACATCAACAAAACAGTGGTAGAGGCCATATCTTGGCAGAATGAGTCAAAGTGGGATTTTTCAGAAAGAGAAAGTGTTATTTCCAGAAACAGAAACTGTCTACACCTGACACCTCTGCTACAATATACAGTCTGTATCTTGCCAGCAAGAGACACGCAACACCAGGCAGCCAAAAATAGGTCCGGCGGTTCATCAGCAATGTGTAATTGTACAGCGGGGAACCGGAGCCCAATGCGTTCTTAGCTCCGTGTGTGACACTCCTATCGGAATCTCTTTATTACATGGTCCCTGTGATCACATCCTATTGAAAAAAAAAGGCTAACTGCGCCATACAACCATGTCAACACTTGGGATGAGAAGGACGAGAACCTAAATCTTCTCATTTTTTTTCCTACCAAGACAAACGTCCTTCATAAAACCTCCTATAGATTTGGCAATTTCACATGGACTGCTCCATTGAGTGGATCCTTGATTATCTGCATGTTTAATGATTGATTGCTTCACTATCTGTGGGTCACAGGCTGCACTACCTTCCTGTTCGGCTGAGGGACTCACCTGTTTACACAGGCAAGCTCCCAGAGGGAGTTTTCCACTTTTAACTGTTGAGAGAATGGGCAGAAGTGGACAATTTCCCAACCATTTCCAAGCCTTACACTCTCAATTCTCTTCTGTTCTCTATAGAAGAGTCTCAGTGGGGCTCTTCCTATGCCACCAACCCTGGCCATAACCAGGAGCAGTCCTTCCAGGGACACATATGAGACTCGCCATGCACCCAATGGAATTAGAGCAGAAACCACCAGCTCAATGCAACCTGTAGCTATGTGTTGTTTGGCTCACTGAGGGTTTCTTATTTACTTAAATTTTAGCTCAGTGCATTTAAAAATCTGTTGACTATGGCCCTGGCCGGGTAGCTCAGTTGCTTAGAGCATTGTCCCAATACACCAAGGTTGCAGGTTTGATCCCCGATCAGGCACACACAGGAATCAACCAGTGAATGCATAAATCAATGGAACAATAAATCAATGTATTTTTTTTCTCTCTCCCTCCCTCCTTTCCTATCTCTCTAAAATCAATCAATAAATAAAATTTAAAAACCTGTTGATTCTGCATAAAATCCAGATTTCCAATTTTTCTTAAATTGGGAAATCTGGCAACACCTAAACAAGACAACCAGCAGTGGGGCCTAGGTCACACAACTGCTTCTGCGTGCTGTGTTCCCCAGTCGCCATATCCCCTCCCAGCCCATGCAGGAACTAAATCGGGACCCTACAAATGCTGGGGGGGGGGTTTCCTTTCTGTTTCTATTTTGTTTGCTAAATTATTTTGTTCATTAGATTCCACACATGAGTGAAATCACAGGGTATTTGTGTTTCTCTGACTGGCTCATTTCACTTAACATAATTCTCTTCAGGTCCATCCATGTGCTGTTGCAAAAAGTAAGAGGACCTTGCTTTTTATGGCTCAGTAGTATTCCGTTGTGTACATGTACCACAGCCTTTTTATCCACGCATCTACTGACGGGCACTTGGGCTGCTTCCAAATCTGGGCTATTGTAAATAAAACTGCAATGAACTACCATGCTTCAAATACTCTTGCTATTTCTGTTTTATAGATAAGGAAACTGAGGCTTAGATAAATTTAAGTGATCTCAATGTCATACAACTAGTCAGTGGCAAGCTGGAATTGCATTTAAAGTCTGTTTTGCTCCAAATAGGTGTTTTTTAAAAATAGTTTTTCTTTCTTAAATTTATTCCTTGATTTAGAAAGAGAGAAAGATTGCAGTTCCTGTATGTGCCCTGACCAGGGATCAAGCCAGCTACCTTTGTGTTATCAGGGAAAAGCTCTAACCAAGTATCCAGTCAGGGCCCAAATTAGTGTTTTTAACTAACACTCTGTTGCTCACTTGTTCCCTTTTAGCAAGGGAAATGGAATGTCACCAAGCAGGATAGGCACACCTGGGTAATTTTCAAATTTTTATTTGCAAAGGGCACCCTCTCATATTAATTGATACAGGGTGTTCTGAATTAGGATCTATGATAGCCACAAATTTGTCATAAAGTTCTTAAAAAGTGAAAGAAAAGTACCACAGACTGTTTCTACATTAGGAATCTTTGTTGGTGGTGACCCAGGTTCACTTGTTAACATTTTACGCCGTTTACATTACTCTTAGGTCCCTCTCGCCATAGTGTACTTCCCTCCGAACCATCCTAAGATAGGTGACATCATATTCCCTACCCCTCAAGACTTCAGGGGGAGTGGCTTACATCTCCTTATACAACCATAACCACTAGTTATCAACATTAGACCATTTAACATTACTAGGTTATCTAATACTCTTATTTTATCATTGACCCTATAATGCCTTTTTATAGTATTCTATTTCCTCCAGGACAAGATCCAGTGTAAATCAAGAATTACTTTAAATAGCCAATTCCTTTCATTTGGAACATTCTCACAACCTTTTTTTTTTAATCATTGATGACACCAACATTTTTAAAGAGTACGGTCCCCACCCACTCAGCCCACTTTTTAAAAAATTGAACATTCCTCATTGGAGCTTTGACGCTTCCTCATGATGGCATCTGGGCTATGCATCCTTGCTGTAAAACTGCACAGGTGATGCTGTGTCCTTCTCAGGGCAGCACACCTGGAGGCACATAATGCCCTCCATCCCTCGCCGGTGATTGAATTCGCATCAACCGGTCAAGGTGTTGTCTGATCTCTCCACTATATTTTTTTAAACTTGCAATTTGTAGGGAGGCACTTTAAGACAAAGCAAATCCCCTGCTCTTTACCACAACTTCCTCCTAGATGTGGCACCCACTGATGGTTCTGGCCTGACCCTATCTTTATAATGTCTACACCGGGATGACTCCTGCGTCTTGCATTCCCTCCGCATTTATCATTGGCTTTGGCGTGTCACTGTAAGGAGGGTCTCCTTTATTCCCACTAATTTGTCTATTTATCTGTTTGTCTACTATATATTTAGAATGAATGCATACATTCTACTTTTCCCAGTGGTTTTTAATCCCTTATTGTCCATAATTACTTTAGTGTTCAACTTGTCCCAGGTTGGGCCAGTGGGAGTCCCTTTGAGATGACACATGTCCTTAGAACAGACCTCCATCCTTCTTTGAGCATTTCCATACTTTGTAGCAGTAAAAAGATGTACCAAGCTCACTGTGCCTGTTCTGCTCTAGTCCGGTTCCTTCCTGTGAGGAATGATATTAGTGACCAAGATCTGGGCACTAGAGTGCTCATTGCCTCTGGGGTGTCCTGAATTCTTGGCCCTTTGGTGGACAGAATTAAGTAGTATCCACATGTACATGCAGATGTACATATAAACACACATACATACATATATGTTACATGAGTGCTTCTACATGCACATATTTCAGAAATGAATTTGTATCAATACCTCCAATTCCAATTGATCCCCACAATTTCTCCCATTCCATGTTACCTGGAGGTCCCTTCCTCCTCAGCGAAAAACCTGGCTCCTCAGAACAACACATTTACTCATGTGCTCAATGCCAACATATATCTAGAACTTTTACACCAATATTACTACACGAAACATCCTAAAATAGTTTCGGATCTTTTGGCCTTTCTCCCGCACCTTGTCTAAGGCTGAGCATTTGTAGTAAAATAATTTGTCCACTGTTCCCTGGATTCGTTCCTTCTTTCCCCTCTTCATTGTGGCTATGGTACTTGTTTGAGATGTAATTGGGTTCATTTATTTTATTTTGCTTTCAGGTTTAGGATTTTCTCTTCCTTTACCTTCTATTGATTTGAATTTATTTTTTGAATATGTAGAATAATTAACATGCTCCTCAAAGTCAAACAATTGCTTAAAGGTACTTAGCCAAGTGGCTCTCCCTCACATAGCCCCTTCTTATCTCCACCCACCCCTGGTTAGTCATCGATGTCACTGGGTTCTGTTCATTCTTCTTGCGCTTCTTGTTATTAAAATGAGCAGATATATCTATTTCTAATTATTATCTTTCTTATACAGAAATCGAATAGATATGCTTGTTTGTACTTTGCTTTTCTTAGTATCTCCTGGGAATCATTAAAACTCACTTTTCAGGGACTGTTGACAAGTAGAGAAACATTGTATGTCTAAATCATTTTCTTGGAAGACTGTTTAAAGAAATTCATAGATTCCACGATGCTTTGCTCCCTTTCTGCTCTCTGTTCTCTGAAACAGAAGTCATCTACCACTCCATGTCCTCAGGTCAGGTTTGTCTATAGGGACTCAACTTCACCAGGGCTACAGGAAAGTTAAGATACTTTCCAAGGACCTTCCCCAAGCGAAATTTTGATCTAAAATGGTGGCCCTAATAGTAGCAACTAAGTAACTATTCAAGCATAGGGACTGAAAATGATCACTCTGTGAACCTTTAAACCCTGGCAGATATCTGGCAGCTTGTGTCAAATGGCCATTAAAGGAACCAGGAAAGAAAAGGAGGTATTAGGATGACTCAAAACAAACCCAGCACCACTGTTGGGTAACCCAGTCCAGGCCCTGCCCTTGGCAAGCCAACTGCAGCTCGAGGCTAATGTCCTCCGACTCCGCCCATCATTCCCACCTCGAAGGAGAGCTAGTAGGAGTTCCTCACACTTTGCCACCCACACCCAAACTCAAGGGCACTGGAGAGTGCTTGCACTCCAAGCTCTCCATTCACCAACAAGAAGCGAGCTAGTATTGTGGCACTGGGTTTTTCAAACTTGGCCAATCTCTCCGATATGCACAGGTCAGGGGGAAAAAGAATAACTAAAAGTGATTCCCACCATAGTGATTTTAATGAGCACACAGAAATATAAAAGGAAGAAAGCCAGAGATGAATTCAGTATACTAATATAATTATAGTCTCAGGGGTTATTATGACAAATACAATCACTGTCAGATAAGACTATGGGTGGATGAGCCCTCTGAGGGCTTGGCCTCACGCCCTGTCTTATCTAGCTGAGTTTCAGTCCTGTCCACCAGACCCACTGGCTGCAAACATGGCGCTGAGCAGAGCCAGCCCCAGCAATGCCTGAGCCCCCTTCCATGGCCAGCCTACCTCCATGGGCAGCTTTTCTCTTTCACCTTCCCCACACTGAACGCTGCTCTCCCTGGAGGGAACGAGAGAAGCTAGTGGCTTGCACAAGACACAGCTCACGAGGAACACACACCCTGGAGTTTAATCCTATACCTGCGGCAAAACCTCTTCCCTTCATGAAACTCTCCACGAGGAAATATGGCCACACACTACTGCCCTCCTCTGTTTACCAAGATGTTCTGTATTGTGAAAACAAACTTAAAAGTCCTGAAGTGGTTCCAAAAAGGAGGAAACATACCTAGTAGAAATAGATACAATTCACATAACCTCAACTTGTACTTAATGGTGTCTAATTTAATTTTCCCTCTACAACAAAGAAACCACTTCGGTTCTACAAAAGGATTTGACAAGGGTCAGTTTGTCTAACTGGAATAACATGTTCAAGAATTGGTGGCCACTGAGCACCTCTATTACTAAAACAGGGTGAAGTCATAAGAATATCTTCAACTTCCCAGATGGGAAGCTTGCTGAAAAGAATTTTCTTGAAACAAGAGAAAATAGAGGACTAGTCCAGCTAAAGAGGCAGGCTGAATTATCTCCCCCCCCCTTTTTTTTTTAAGAGACCAGGGGAACTGTCATCTATGCTTCAAGCAATTTTTAAATTAAAACCCAATAGCTCCTCTGAAGGTCCCTGAGATAACACAGAGTAGGGGAGAGAGGCCAGCACTGGCTGTGACTTTCGGCAGGTCATGTCCCCACCTGGGCTCAGTCTCTCACCTGTGAGTGAGGATGCTCAACCAGATCACTGGTTCTACAATGGGATCACACATCAGAGCTCCATGGAATGCTGCTAACAATGACAGACGGCGGGGCCTGGACCTAGACCTGAAGCTGGACTGGGAAGTGGCGGCGACGGTCCTGTCCTGGGCTTCCCTAGAGGCCCCAGATCCTGCCTGGCCTTGAATTTCCAAACTCATTCAGATTTGAAAAACTACCATATTTCCCTATGTATAAGACGCACCTTTTCCCAAAAACTTTTGGGTCTAAAAACTGAGTGCATCTTATATAGTGGTTGTAGATTTTTTACTTGCGTTTCCTGCTTTCTGGACAGTGATGAGGAGCTGTATGAATTTTATGATGAATAAAACTTGAGTTCAATAACGTTATGTAAAACTCCCCCCCCCAACTTTGGGCCCCAAAATTAAGGTGCATCTTACACAGGGAGTGTCTTGTACATGGGGAAATATGGTAGTTTTAAAATTAGTAAATTATTTTTTAAAATAGTTTTAGGTTTACAGAAAAGGTGAGCAGAAAAAAATGCCCCTATAATTACCATCCTGCATTAGTGCAGTGCATTCTTCTTAACCGATGTCCACAGTTTATATTAGGCTCACTTTGTGCTGTACATTCTATGGGGTTTGACCATGTACAATGACATGCATGTTCTCTAGTTTAAAGAATACACTCCTGAGTAAGTCTTGCTCTCAATAGCAGGACTTCCCTTCCCTCCCACAAAAGGTGAAAGGGATTAAGAAGTACAAATTTCCAGTTAGGAAAATAGTCACAGGGATGTAAAGTACAGCACAGGGAGTAGAGTCAGTAACACTGTAATAACTATGTATGGTGCTCACTTGGTACTAGACTTACGGTGATCACTCCAGAAGGTAATGTCTAATCACTTCACCTGAAACTATAATATAGTATGTAAAAAAAAAAAAAAAAAGAGTGAGGCACAGTAGAAGGCAGTAACACAGAGGGAAAAACCAAAGATACTTACATTCAGCAAAGGTCTAACCTGCTTGGTGGTGCAGTGGGTGAAGTGTCAACCCAGAATGCTGAGGTGACCAGTATGAAACCCCACGGTAGTCCACTGGAGCGTGGGCTGTCGGCTTGAGTGCAGGGTTGCTGGCTTGAGCAGGGGATCGTCCACACAGTCCCAAAGGTCATTGGTGTGAAAAGACCAGTTGCTGGCTTGAGCCCAAATGTCGCTGGCCTGAGCAAGAGGATGGTGGCTTGTGTGGAGCCTGAGGTCTGATCCCTGGTCAAGGCATGTGGGAGAAGCGATCAATGAACAACTAAGGGGAAAGCAGCTACGAGCCGAGGCTTCTCACTCTCTCCCTCCCTCCTCTCTCTCTCCCTTCCTGTTGCTCTCTCAAAAAGAGGGGGGGGTCTATGTGTCATGTGTCCAAACACCATACCTTTTAATTTTTTTCTTTTTAGCACTTAGGATATCTTTGCTACACAAGTTATCTGTTACATAAGCTACCAAGCTCATAATACTCCTTAATAATATAATGGGCTTCCTAGGTATGATGAGCCACAGATTCTATGACTTTATAGTCTTGGACACTTTTTAAAAATCTAAGAGATGGCAACCAGATGTTGACAGAGATTACATCTCTTGATCTAAAGATAACTGGCACTTGCAGTTCTATGAAATTTAGAAGTTAAAATAATGAGACCCTTAGGAGTGAAAACGAAGGTCTTTGAATGTACATTTTTGCACATTTATCCCAATTATTTCTTTAGGGTAAATGCTATAGAATAGTTGTCAAAAAAAACAGTTGCTAAAGATGGAATTCTGCATCCAAAAATTGTGCTAGGAACTAGTAGTAACATTTCAACATTTTTGTTTCCACGTGCATTTTTTTTCAAATTCTAACACTTTAAAGGACTAACCGGAATAAATTATATTAAGTTCATTTCTTTTCATACAACTTTTCATTTAATAGGGATAGGTTTTAATTGATCAAAAATATATTTAAGAAAGTTAGGAGCTCTTTCTTTGCCATTATTCTTAAATTAACTTTTCTCTTTCAAGCACTCAGTTGTAAAGAAACATAAAATAACAAATGTTAGTTGAGGGGGTTGTAAAGTCAAAACTCTTGTACATTGTTAGTAGAGCTGCAAAGTGAGGCAGCCACTGTGGAAAGCAGTATGGTGGCTCCTAAAAACAATGAAACAATGCCTGGCAGGTGGTGGCGCAGTGGACAGAGCATTGACCAGGAAAGCTCAAGTCGCCAGTTTGAAACCCGAGGTCTCAGCTTGAGCTCAGGGTCACTGGCTTGAGCCTGAGGTTGATGGCCCAGTCCCAGTCAGGGCACATAAAAGTAGTCAATGCACAACGAAGTGGAGCAACAACTTGATGCTTCTCTTTCTTTCTCTCTCCCTCCTTCCCTAATTCTTTCTCTCTTTCTCTCTCTCTCTCTCTCAAAAAAAAAAAAATTAAAATTAAACATAGAATTACCATATAATCCAGGCAAGATGCTATAAAAATTGACATCTAAACTAGGACAGGACTGGATGGGGAGGGGAGGGGAGGGGAGGGAAGGGAAGGGAAGAGAAGGGAAGGGAAGGGAAGGGAAGGGAAGGGAAGGGAAGGGAAGGGAAGGGTCATTCCAGGCAGAGAACACAGTACCTGCAAAGGTCTTGAGGTAAGACCGCACTCAGCCTGTTCTCTGAATGCAAGCCTGTCCATGTGACGGAAAGTCAGAGGGTGACAGGAAAGTGATGAGCAAGGAAGTGAAAGGTGAGCAGATAACCACGGGCATTAGGGAGCCTTGAGTTTATCTTCAGGGCAACAGGAAGCCGCCAAGGGCTTTCGGCACTGAGTTAGTTACACTCTAAGAATGAAGGCTAGATCATCCCATTCCAGGGGGGGCTTCCATCCAGCAGAGAAGCTGCCTGAGGAGTTCGGGAGGGTACAGTGGCATGTGTCCCATGTCCCATATCCCTCTGATTCTAATCATCCCAGCCAATCCCTTATCGAAACGCTAGCTCCTCAGAAAGCCAACTGCTGCCTGAGTGGGCATTTCAGGTAAGAATAGTCCAGGTCCATTGTGAGGCCCCATACGGGTAGCCACTAGCCATGTGAGGCTATGTGAATGTAATGAACCAAAATTAAATTAAAGGCAGTTTCTCAGTTGAACAAGCCACATTTCAGTGCTCAGTAGCTACATGTGGCTGGTAGCTAGATACAGAACATGTTTTTTAATTAATTTTTTTTTATTATTATATGTTGATTGATTTTAGAAAGAGAGAAAAAAGGGAAGAAGGGAGGGAAGAAGAAAGGAAGAAAGGAGGGAGGAAGAATAAAGGAAGGAGGGAGGAAGAGTGAAGAAAGAGGGAGGAAGAAGGGAAAGAAGAAGGGAAGGAAGAATGGAGGGAAGGAGAGAAAGAGAGAGAAGTATTTATTTGCTGTTCCACTTAGTTGTGCATTCATTCCCATATGTGCCCTGACGAGGGATTGAACCTACAACCTTGGTGTTATAGGACCAGGCTCTGACTGACTGAGCTAGCCAGCCAGGGTTTACTTTTATCTCATCACAGCAAGTTCTATTGGACAGCACTGGTCCAGGATATGTAAGCAGGATTGGATCTAAGACTTGCCAGGCATCTTGGTTTTACTGCATTAAACCAGCTTGCAGCTGGGTTGGGCATTATTTATAAACACACATACACAGCTCTAAATCAATTTTTTTAATTACAGAGTCAAATTCCAGGCAACTGGCAGTCCCTCACAATATATATTCAAGCTACAGCTATCCTAGATATCACTTAAATAAGGAGATAAAAAGAATAGTTTTTCCATGCCACTAAGAAGAATCCTAGAATCATACATTCTTTAAAGCCATTTCTAAATCCTCAAAAAATTGCTGGCCAAGCACATTGAGGGAGGATAATAAACCCCAGATTAAAATTCTAAAAAGCCATTTAGACTATTTTTGTGCTACAAAAGCTAAGCTTTGAAGGTTTTTTCTCTCTTGGGATTCAATGCACAGGATGCATATTTTTACAGTGCCAATCCTTACTCTAAGTTCTAAAAATAAAAGGCAAGATATATTGCATGCCAAGTGGGTAACAAACCCGAAGCCAAGGGCAAACCTGGAAATGGATGCAGGGAGGAAATGAGTTATGCTGTGAGATGAAACACACGCCCAGAGAAAGGGTTAACCCTTGGGTGGACCATCACCGACATCATTTTCAGCCAGCTAACAAACCCAAGAAGCCAGGGGTGGGTGATGATTTCTGCAAAGAGAAATCCGGGTGTTTTTATTTTCCCAGCTGCTCAGAAAGTAACTGACCAGCCTGAAGAGCCCAGCCCAAGCCCTCATGAAGAATCTGGTGGGCGCGTTTCCAGTGACTAGATGGTCCTCCTAGGTTGCCTGAGCATTCTGGTCCTGATGCCAAGGCACAAGTTGGCTTTGGGAAGGACCCAGACGGACCACATGCAGCCTTTGTTTGACATTCTCGGAGCCCAGGCATGTTAAAGGAGGGGCATCTCAGGAAGAAACAAGAACCAGGTGTCTGCATCACCCAAAACCACATACCGGCCAGGAGAGCCCAGCTACCCAGCCACGCCCCCACCGCCACAGCCGTTAGCTGCCCGCCCGCACTGCAACCCCTTGTTCCTCTGGGCTCCATCTCTGCCCAAATCTGTCCTTCAAGGAGATGAAAATCAAGATCTACTTGCCTTCCTCCTCCATGTCCTGCAGATAGAATCCTACGTCAGTTTAAAACCAGTTTCTCTGGAGCCTTTCCAAGGATGCTCGTGGGCTTTTATGCCCCAAACCACCAAGAACGGAAGGCCATTTATTTACCAATTGCTGGTTTGGTTAAAATCAGGAACAATAAGCCTCCTTCACCAGGGTAAAGCCAGAAGCAGTTAGTGTGTGCATTATCTCAAGTGACAGGAAATGGCCAAGGAGAGCCCCAGAATAGACAGTCGAGACAGGACTTGGGGACAACTCACTTAGGAGGAACGGGCATCTGTAGCAGTCCAGATGCACAGGAATGGCATGTGCCCTCCAAGAGCTGCTTATTTGTAATTTGGATTTAATAGTGGGTTAATGATAACACTGGCCACTTACAGAGCTACCACTCTGTGCCAGGTACTGTTCTAAGCACTTAATACATATAAACATGTTTCAAGCTCACAACTCAGTGAGGCAGGTCCTGTTATTCCCATTTTCAGATGAGGAAACTTGCCCAGTATCTCACAGCCAGCACAAGGAAGAGCTTAGATTCAGATCTGCTCAGTCTGGCCCCAGCTTGCTCATCGGGGCAAACGATGCATAAGGAGCGGGCACATTGGGGCCTGCCAGCTGCAGATGCCAAGTTCATGGCAATCTACCTAGGGGTGAAAACACCTTGACATGCCCTGCTGTCACAGACAGAGAGAAGGACAGAAAAGGGACAGTCAGACACAGGTTGGTGTCTCCGCTCTCCTAGGCATGTGGACTTCCACTGTTGTCAGGAGAAAGTGTCAATGCAGTGCCAGTACAGCTGGTGGGGAGTTAAGACGGTAAATCTCTGCACAACTGCCTCGTAAAGTCAGAACGGAGCTATTTCCGTTGGAGACCAACTACCCACTTTGGAGGATAGGTTAGCAGTCCTTCACCCCTTCAGATGGTTTAGCTGAGCAGTTTAATACGGTCCTCAGCACTGGGCTTTGCACAGCTTCTATTTCAGGACAATTCCCTTCTCTGCCTTTTCTCTGACCCTTCAATTCATCTTCTTTGTAATTCCTGAACGATCAGAGATAACCCGGTTTCCCTTACTTAGGCTTCCAAAGATCACACCCGGGAGTCATTTTTAGGTATCAGCACTTTAAAAGTCGATTGCGGAGTTTCCTTTCTGATAAGTGATGAGCTGTCAGGCCACCCACAGGGGCAGCTTGCTCTGGGGTGCTGCCTCGAGTCTGAACTTAACCGGAATCCCTGCCGGTGAAAACCAATGAGCTGATCAGAATGCATCCAGTCCCTACAGATTTGAATAATATCTCATGAGATAAGTTAGTTTGCCAGTCGCATCAAGGGGTGCGCTCAGCAATTTTCTTGGAACAACCAGAAAAAATACGGAAGGAAACACAGCTCGAGGCCCAGAAACTCCTGATAAAATACCTCGGGGGGGGGGGGGGACAGGCAGGCTGTACCTTTAGTTTTGAGGCAAATAAACCAGATATAGAACCCCAGGTTCCCACCGCAAGAACCCTTCTTGAGCTGAGGTCAAACTTGTGCGTCTGTTAGTTACATCAGTGCTTTACAAAAGAGCTAAGATCTGTCCCAAGGAACAAGCCTCCTGAAGTGTGAAACTCCACCATTTCTTCTTTTAATTGAAACACCAATGCAATAAACAAGTTTTCAGTATAGAAAGACATACAGTGTATGAACTATATATATAAGTATATAGAGACATATAAAACCTAGGTCTGGTCCTCCTATGCTATAGTTGGCGACAGTGGCAAAGACACACCCACCATACCTCAGTGCTAGGAGAATCCAGGGGAGACAGCTGTCAGTGTGGACTGACCTGATCGGCAGGACTTTAGAGAAAAGAATTTCTCTAAAGGGAAGGGAAGTTCTCTGAGTTGAGCCTCGAAGGTCAAGTTGGGGCGTGATCAGACTGGGAGAGCGGCAGCGAGAGAAGAGAGGCACTTGAGGAGAGGAAACCGTGGAAGTAACCATCTCAGAGCACACAGGACTGGGGGACTTACTCAAGGGTGGGCGGGTGCAGGGGAAGGTGGTTGGAAGAGGGGGCTGCACAGTGTGGACTGTGGCAAGGCTGGGAAGGCCTCGCAGTTCAGAGGCATCTGGAATTTGTGTGCTAAGCAAGCACAGGCCACCACAGGCCTGTGATTTCAAAACAACTGTCTCCCAACTATAGGACAGGTACTCAGGTAGCTCCTGGTGGGCAAGACATGGCTCCTGCCCTTCTGAAGCTTAAGCCTGGGAAGAGACAGACAGGGATGGACTGGCACTGAGGTCAGCCCTGGAACTGTAAGCATAATAAGTAGGGCAACAGAAGAGAGGGAGCACAGTTCTAGGCAGTTGTCTGTGCAAAGGGCCTGGGGCCCCTTCAACAGGGACTGGCCTGGTCAGATCTGCATTTTAGAAATGGCCATGACCATGCACTCCAGAGCCAGATGCTGTTCATCTGTGGCCCAGACAGGGCTGCAGAAAGTCCCTCTGGTCCCGATCTCTGGATGACAAAGGCAGAGGCTAAGGCAGGGGTCCCCAAACTACGGCCCGTGGGCCACATGCGGCCCCCTGAGACTATTTATCCGGCCCCCACTGCACTTCCGGAAGGGGCACCTCTTTCATTGGTGGTCAATGAAAGGAGCACATTGACCATCTCATTAGCCAAAAGCAGGCCCATAGTTCCCATTGAAATACTGGTCAGTTTCTTGATTTAAATTTACTTGTTTTTTATTTTAAATATTGTATTTGTTCCCGTTTTGTTTTTTTACTTTAAAATAAGATATGTGCAGTGTGCATAGGGATTTGTTCATAGTTTTTTTTTATAGTCTGGCCCTCCAACGGTCTGAGGGACAGTGAACTGGCCCCCTGTGTAAAAAGTTTGGGGACCCCTGGGCTAAGGCATTGTAGGCAGAGAGGGGGTCATGGAAACCCTTCCGCGGGAGAAGCAACAATATTTCACAGCTCATCTGGTTGGGACAAGGGGTCAGGCAGGAAAACATCTAGGAAGATCAGGGGCTTCTAGCTCGGGGAACTGCTGCTGGAACCTGAGGAAGCGCAAGCAGCTAAACGTGGGGATTGTTCTTAGTTTCGCCTTCTTCTCACTGAGAGACACTGTAGCAACAGCATTGTAGATGGGCCTCACATCTTGTTAAAGAGGAAAGTGGCTCCCCTGAGTGCTTCCACATTACCAAAGAAGCTAAATTTAGAACCAGAAGTCTCTCAGATCAAACCAAAGCAGAATCCCTCCTTCTCCGTTGAAACCCACTCTTTCTCAGGGGTCCTCATCTTGGTAAAAAGTGACCCCATCCTTCCAGGTGCTTGAGACAAACCCCTGGAATCCTGCTGACTTGACTCCTTCCTCACACTCTGTCCCTAAGTCATCAGCAAACGCTACAGGCTCTGCATTCCAAACGTTTCCAGAATCTAGAACCTCTCACCTCCTCCATGCTGGCCGCCTGGCTGAGCCACTATCATCCTCTCTCACCTGGGTTACAGGTAGTCCCCAAACTGCTCTCCTGCTTCTGTCCTTGCTCCCTGGTGGCCTAGTTTCAGCACACAAGTCAGACTGATTCTCTACAAAGGTAATTCAGATTGTGTAACTTCTCTGCTCAAAACCCTGCTAGAGATTTTTTCTCTTCGAGCAAAACCCAACATCCACCCACTGTTTCACCCCCTCAGCCTGACCTCCACCACCCTCCTGGGCTCTGCTCCGGCCACAGTGGTCCCTCCTTGGCCCCACACTCTGTGGGAGCCAGGTGGTGTCTGTCCCTGTGCCTGGAATTCCCCTGCAGTCCCCAAATAGCTCCACCCCTCCTGTCATTGTCATAGTTCAAAGTTCACCTTTTTAGGAGACCTGCCCAATGACCACCACATTTGAACTGTGTGGCCTCACCTTCCTGACACCTTAGCCACCTTTACACCGCTCCTCCCCTCCTAACAGACTCTAAAATGTGTTCATGCGCCTCCTGTCTCTTCCTACCAGCACGCACACCCCTGAAGGAAGGATTTCTGTTTTGTTCATATATACCCTTGCACCTAGAGCACAGCCCCACACACAGTAAGTAGGTATGTTAGCAATATTGTGGACTGGATGAAAGGTCTCCTTGTTAATGAGGCCTCTTCAAAAAAAAAAAAAAAAAAAAATGAGGCCTCTTCTATTCGCCCTCACTGTGTACTGGTATATTTTTTCCATTGTGATTATCACCAAGCGACCTAACACTTGTTAGAGTGCTTATTCTCTGTCCCTCCAACACGAGCATGTATAAGTGCCATGAGGACAGGAACTTTGTCATGCGTGGGTTCAGAACGAGCCACCCCATGTTCCTATCCTGGAGATGGCAGGGCAAAACTTTATTTCTTAAACATCTGCTCTTATCACCCTGCCATGACCCTTTGAAGGTCTCAAGGTGCATTACCTCATCCCTAGTTCAGGATGTCTTATATACCTCCACCCTCCTTTCTGTCTCTGAGCTTCTGGTGCACAGGGGAGGAGGGTCTGACTCTTCCATGTATGCAGGGTTCCCATTCATATGTAGTATTACATTGGGTTATTGTCTCTTGCAGACCTCTCTCACATCTCTTTGGTGATTAGACCAGCCTGAAGAATCTTGAAGACAGAGGAAAGTTTGTTCGTCCCCCACAGTCTCTTCTCCTTGCTGTATTTGAAGCACCTAAAACAGTGCCTGGCACATAGTAGGTAGTTGGTAGGTAATGAAAGGTTTTGGATACTAGGAACAGAATCTAAATGTTTGGTAAATGAGAGGAAGGAAGGAAGGAAGGAAGGAAGGAAGGAAGGAAGGAAGGAAGGAAGGAAGAAAAAAGAGAAGAAGAGGAGGAGAAAGAGGGAGGAAAGGAAGAAAAAAGGAAGGAAGGAAAGGAGAGAAGGAAGAAGGGAGAGAGGGAGGGAAAGGGAAAGAGAGAGAGAGAGAGAGAGGAAGTCTCACTCCATATCATCAGGGTCACAGATGAGTGGCCTAAAAGAAAGAGACCATTGGTTCTTCTAGGATGGGAAGAGATTCTGTGGAGGAGCAGTAAAATAAGTAAACATTCATTTAAAATCTATCCACTCATGTGTTCCTTTAGCTGAAATAAAAGGGAATATCTAGTAATGTTGCCAGAACAAGAAATAAATAAGACCCTGGATTCCAATCAAAGGAATCATGAGTCACTGAATAACAATTATTACCATTATTTTTGGCTACTTTCTTCTATGGTTCTCTTAACAATAAATTCAAAGGATTGGCCAATCTTGTGAGCTGGCAAAACAAACAGAGTGAACATACTGTATGACTCATTTCAATTTAAAGTCGATACTACACATGAAACAAACAAAACCAACATTTGTGCTTGGCTGAATTCTGTCCAACTACTCTTTCGCCTCCATCGCGACTTGTTTGGCATGCCGCCTATAATTTTAAAGGTCATGACTGTAATAATAATGTCACCTCAAATTCATAAGGTGCTTTTCTTCTAGGATATTTATTAGTCTTCACCTACAATGTTAATTAGACTTCTGCCATCGTTGAAAGCATTTCATCACCTGGTTTCAGCACCTCCCCTTGCAAAAAGGAAACGGAGACGTGAACAGGTTTAGGTGTGTGGCCAGGTCTCAGGGCCAGCCAGGGAAAGAGTCAAGTCCTGTTCTGCAAGCCTGGGATACCACCCACACAGCTAACAACAGTTACCCAGTCTCCACCACTGGGTGAGAGAAAGAAGTAGAAAAACAGCACGAGTCAGCCCTCACTTCCTTCTTCATATCTGTTCTCAGGGCTCATTCCACATTCTAACCCAGAGTCCGCTCAGTTCCCTAGAGTGACCAGAGCGAGTCACACACATGAGCATTTGCACACAAATCTCATTTTTCACAGTATGAAGTTAAGGAGGAGTTGATTGAAAAATAAGGGGGTAAAAGGCTGGGACAACATTTTCTGATCTGTAGACTATGTTCAACCCATTCCCTCCTTTCCCCAGAGATCAACAAGATACTTCATTGAGGCAGCCCCTCAAGAGAAGCTCATCTTGATGACTTAAACACTATCCTGGCCCAAGGCAAGAGAGCAAACCAGAAGGGTGAGCGGACTGTATGACTTCTCTAGGCCCTACTCTAGTCCTATCATTATGTGACACGCTATTTTCCCTTCTCTCAAAGGTCTTTCAACGGTTTCAAGTTAATTATTAAGTTGCGAGTAGAATCCATTGGCAGAAATTATGTAAGATTTCAATCTGTTGCGTATCAACCATACTCTTCATTTCAGGTCGAATTTGAAGGCCAAATTCCACTGCTATTTGCTTTGTTTTGGTGGTGGGGGGGACATGGAGTGTATGTATGCATTTGTAAATGAAAAGTTTAACCCTAGAAAGCAAACCAATGAGCTGGTAACAGCTATTGCCTTTGGAGAAGGAGCCTGGGTACTGGGCTGAAAGGGAACAATTAAATTTACTATATATACTTTATACCCTTTTCTGTCTTTTGAAGGTTGTAATCATTGGCTGTATTATTTACTCACCAATTAAACTGAAAAACAGAAAAAATATGTGAAACAAACTGAAGCTCGGAAACTATTATTGTCAGAGAGCCCTTTAATCAAAAAACAATGACGCCTGACATGTGGAGGTGCAGTGGATAGAACGTCGACTTGAATGCTGAGGTCACTGGTTCGAGACCCTGGGCTTGTCTGGTCAAGGCACACACAAGAAGTAATTACTATGAGTTGATGCTTCCTACTTCTCCTTTTCTCCCCTTTCTATTTCTCTCCTCTCTCTCTAAAAATAATAATAATAATAATAACAACAACAACAACAATAAAAGTAACAATGACAGTGTTGTATCTTGGTTTACCAGTGATGTTTGACAACGATGGAGCTTACGAGGTGGATGGTGAGCCACCCGAAGCAGTTCTGGCTTTCAGTCGTGCCTTACATCCCTGTCCTTGCATTAGTCATCTATTGCTGCATAACAAATGATGTTTAGCAGTTCAAAACACAAGTGTGATCTCCGTTTCAATGGCTCCGGGTCTCAGGTGGGCTCAGCGTCTCTCTCAGGGCTACGAGGCAAGGTGTCAGCCAAGGCTGCAGCCACCCTAAGGCTCCCTTGGGAAGGCTCTGCTTCCAAGCTCACTCACAGCACTGGAGGCAGGATTCCGCTACTCATGGGCTGTCAGGTGGGGGTTCCCTTCAGTTCTTTGCCATGCACACTTCCTCATAGGG
Organism: Saccopteryx bilineata; assembly: GCF_036850765.1. Taxonomy (NCBI): domain Eukaryota; kingdom Metazoa; phylum Chordata; class Mammalia; order Chiroptera; family Emballonuridae; genus Saccopteryx; species Saccopteryx bilineata. Next base: position 14,068,370 of record NC_089500.1, on the reverse strand, counting down.
CAGTTCACAACATGGCAGCTGGCTTCTCTTAGAGCAAGTCTAAGGAGGGTCTTTTTGCAGGCCTGCCTTGGCAGTGACTTTTCCTGCTGCCTGCCATATTCTCTTCATGAGAAGTGCATCACAAGGTCCAGCCCACCCTCCAGGACAGAGGCGACCCAGGGACAGGAGCAGCCAAAAGTTCCACTCAGCGAGAATCCTGACATTTTAGCAGGGTCCCAAATATGTTGAAAGTCTTTTGAAGCAGCTGTTATGAAACAAGCACTAGAGGGCTAGTGGTCAATGAGACCCAGAGAGACGTGACTTCACCCAGAACAGCATCAGGAGGTGCCAAACATTACGAGGACACAGGGACAGGACTGCAGGGCATCTGAAGAGGCAGAAAGGAAACGCAAGTTACCTTTTAAGATCAAAGTTGGTATCAGTTCTGGCCTGTTATGTCCACTTTTTTATTTTTGTAACATTGAATGCATTTGTTTTTTATTTTTATTTATTTTTATTTTTTTAATTATTTATTTATTTTTTACAGAGACAGAGAGTGAGTCAGAGAGAGGGATAGACAGGGACAGACAGATAGGAACAAAGAGAGATGAGAAGCATCAATCATTAGTTTTTCATTGCGCGTTGCAACACCTTAGTTGTTCATTGATTGCTTTCTCATATGTGCCTTGACCGCGGGCCTTCAGCAGACCAAGGAACTCCTTGCTGGAGCCAGCGACCTTGGGTTCAAGTTGGTGGGCCCGCGCTCAAGCTGGCGACCTCGGGGTCTTGAACCTGGGTCCTCCGCATCCCAGTCTGACGCTCTATCCACTGCGCCACTGCCTGGTCAGGCTGTTTTTTATTTTTTGAATGATAAACTATCAATTCTTGCATTGTGCAATAAAAGAGAAACGAAACACTTGGGTATAATGTTAAACACCGTCTTCTTTGCTAAAGCCCATTGTAAATCACAGCAGCACGTGACTGTTGGGGTTCAAAAGCTGAATTTCAAATGCACAGGTTGTCTGTATATGGAAAACTGTCTTGGAGACATCAATAAATATAGCGAAAGTTTTTGAAAATCTGAAGTTGGAAAAGGTAAAGCGAACAAGATCTCTTCTTCATCTTGAAATTCAGCAAATCCTCAGAAGGATTAAAAAAACATTCAACTTGTCAATTTCTTTTAAAAGTCCTATGAAAATCAAAGCGCCTGAGCTAACAGTTGCTCTGAGTGTTACTGAAGGTCTGTGACAGGATTCACACTGTAAAGGGTTTCCTCTGGCCTGGCTCCCAAGTCATTCCTTGCAGCTGTAAGGTACATCCTGTTGTATGTTTACATATGCAGTATTAACAGCTTCGAGACTTTAACAATCAAAAGTGTCAGATCTTATCATGCTGCGAAACTGGTAGGCCGCCTTCCGATTCAGGGCTGCCTTGGTGGAAGACCAAGAAAAAGAAAACTTCTCGGAAAATGTGGTGGGCGGTGGGGCTCACAGTTACATCTAAATATGGATTTTCAACAGTCTGGCCGCTCTCCTCCAAGCCAGAGAAATGATTTCATTTAACTTCTCAAATATACGCCCTTATTCTTGCATTGCGCAACCCTTAAAAATCCCTTAATTGGCTCTGGCTGAAGGGGTTGCGTGATGGAAACAGTACTGCCCACGCTCCAAAAAACTTATTTCTTCTTGTAAGGTTCTACCCCGAGAAAGATGAGGTTTCACGTTTTCCGTTTTTCCTTCTGTATTCCAGAACGTCCACCCCGGCTCCTCACCCTGGCTGATTAGCAAAATTATTTCTAAGTGGCCAAGAGGCCAGGCTGAGCAGCGCCGTCTCTGATTCCATCCTAATTTGGACAGGAGACAGCCTCCCCACCTCCACCGTGTGGGCTTGATGCACAGCGGCCCGCCAGCCGGTGACGCAGGCCGCTCCCACCCGGCTGTGTTTGCATCCTCCAGCTGTTGAAAATTTATGAAACCAGACTTGAAGGCCGTTCCCAGAACCGTGGCTGGTCTCGGATGTGAGCAATCCCCAGAACACCAGAAAGCGGGCCTTCAAAACAAACTGGCTTCTCTCCTTCAAAATCTCTGGGAACTACAGAGAAAATAAAGGGACAGACACAGCAGTTTCTACTTTCTCAATCTCTCAAGGTGACTTGGAAGTGTAGAAGTATCTGGGTTACTGGTCTAGGCTGAAGTGTAAGTCTGAGTTTCTGTTCTTGACAATAAATGGGTTACATTAAAAAAAAAAAAGAAGTGCTTTCATTTATTTATTTTTTTAATGTTTATTTTATTGATTTTAGAGAGAGGAAGGAAGAGAGCAGGAGAGGGACAGGAACATCTGTTACAGTGTGTGCCCTGACCGAGATTCGAACCAGCAACCTCTGCACTTTGGGATGAGGTTCTAACTAACCAAGCTATCTGGCCAGGGCTAAATTGGGTTACTTTGATCCTAGTCTTTATAGCAGCCTGGAGAGCTTTGTTGAATTTTGACAATAAAACCAAATAGACTAGAACAGCCCCTATTTTAGAGCCCTGAGGGTTGTTAGAGAAATTCTCCAAATTCTTCATTTTCACAAGAAGGATCCAGAGCTCAGAAAGGTTAGGGGAGGTGAATGTGAGGCGTGTGTTTGGTCTGCCTGCCCCTCGGAGTCCCCATCCGTGAACTGGTGACTAATGTATCCATTCAATCATCTAACAGGTATTGAATGCCCACTAGGTAATGCTTGGGATGAAAAAATATGATGGCCCCCTCCTCACAGGAGAGAAACCTTAACACAGGGGCATCACAGCACAACGTGGTAAGTGCCAGGACAGGGTGTTGCGTCCCGGATTTGGGGGAAGCTTGGGGAAGCCAACCCAGCCCAGCCCTGGAAGAGCTGGCGAGTCACTCCGGGCCCGGAGGATGTTGCAGCAGCTGAATGCAAACAATGAAGAATTGTGTTCCCCGGAGAAAGGGCAGAAGGGGCAAAGCTGCCCTGCCCTCTCTCTTTCAAAGTCTTGTGAAAATAAGATACTGCATGTGAAGGTTCTTTGGATTCAGCAAACCACTGTGCAGACATGAACTGTGAGGTTATTAAGTGACTCGATCGAGGCCACCCACAGCTGATGCATTACAGACACCAGTCCCATGTATCCAAGTTACACCGTTCATTCATTTTAATCACTTCTCCCATAGCTGTATATTTAGACATTTCCTTAAACCCTAGTGAGTTTCTGATACACTAGATCAGTGGTTCTCAAAGTGTGCACCAGGGCACACTGGTGGGCCCTAGAAGATTTCCAGGTATGCCCATTGGTATTCCAGAGAAATATGTGCATGTTGGGGACCAAAAAACTAACAGGGTTTTTGGAGTTTAGATTTTTGGGGGACAGAGGTGTGGGGAATTGGCTGTAAGCTGATTAGGTTGCAAAAGGCTGTTAAGCTGTGGTGCTGGATTGTTTACACTACCCCCCATGTTCCCTGGAAAGACTGGAGGCAAGTTTCTTCTATCCTTTGTTTGGTGTACTGTTAATATTTGCTAATGGCCCACTTTGCCCTATAAATAAAGCAAGATGTGGTTTTGGGGCGTACTTTGTTCTTGCTAGCAGCAATTTCAGGGCCCTCCCAACCCCATATTTTCTTAATTCTACATATTTTCTTAACTCCATACCATTCCCATTCGGGACCTGGAATTACTAGTTGCGCTGGTTTGTGGCATGTGCCCAGATATAAAAATATAGTTACTCTTTTATACCATTATATTATGGAAATACCATTCTTTTTGTTAACACATCATTATATTTATTATTAACACATCATTATATTATTTTTAGATAAATACACCCAAATAAAGTGGATAGATTTCTCAAAAAGAAGTGTGATATTGAAGAATCCGATTCTGGAAGTGAGCAAAAGTTAAGTGTAAATAAAATAGGACTTGAAGGCTGACAGGTAGAATTTAATTTATAACATTTTCCATCATTTAACACTGAACAATATGATTGGATTAGAAACCCATTCACAGAAGCTTCAAGTGATTTTGGTTTAACATTAACAGAAGAAGAAGAACTAGCAGCTATATCCACTGATCATGGATTGATGATTAAACATAAGGAATTGTCTCTTGAAGCCTTTTGGATTTCTATAAAAGAAGAATATGTGGCAATATCTAAAAAAGCTTTGAACATTTTACTACAATTTTCAACATCCTATTTATATGAATTAGGATTTTTTACCCTCAACACAATTAAGAGTAAAAAGAGAGGAATTCTTCAATGTATTGATGAGGAAATGAGAGTTTGCCTTTCAAATATATGCCCAAACATTGAAGAAATCACTAGGACACATCAGGCTCATGTTTCTCATAAACACAAGAATGAAAAAACACATTCGCGCCGGGACCTGCTGAATTCACTAAATCTTACTAAGAATGTGTCTATATATATATATAAAGATAATTTTTTGTCGTTTTTTTATTTTTTAACCCCTCTTTTTTATGAATTCTAAAAAAGCATAACAAAAAATGTAACATAAAAATGTTTTTTAATGTCAGAATAAATTTAATTTTGCCATATTTATTCCGTTTAATTACCATAAAAGCATGCTTGGACTTTATATTTCTTTTCTTTAATATTTGACTTAATTATTATAACATATTTCTCAGAAATTTGTATATAGTGCACCTACAATTATTTGTAGGATTTTAAATGCACCCCAACTTCAAAAAGTTTGAGAACTATTGCACCAAAGGCATCCCATAGAGGGCTGATTCCTACCGTGTTTACATTCCGAGCAGCAGTTCTCTGACTTGACTACGCATTAGAATCACCCCGGCTGTATCCCTGTTGGATACAGAATCTCTAGGTGGGGGCTCAGGTGTAAGTATATTTGATGCTCCCCATGTATTTTTAAGGTGCAGCCAAGTTTGAGAACCTCCTTTACTGCAAAGCCAAGAAGGGATTGCACACTCACTCCCACACACAGAAAACTGCTCTGCCACATCTGCTTTTTGTATCTTAAGGCAGCTCCAGGTAATGTGACACCCATGTGTTTGCATCTGGACTGGACTGTGGTTCTTTTAGGAAAACAGATTTATGCTCTGAATGATGACTGGCCTGGATTGATATGAATCTGCCTTTTCTGAAGATACTCAGGCTGACAGGGGTCGGGGGTGCCCAGCAGTACAACAAGTGGTCAGAACAGACCATCCAGATGAAACACGCTTTGCAGAGAAACCATAAAGCAGATACTGTGCAGCTTCCAGCCCAGAGAACGCAGCTGGAGGAGGGCAGGCGTGATGGATGATGCCGGGAGGGTTTCCGTTCAAGGAGAGCCCTAACATGCTGCTTGTGGTCCTTTGAAACTGATACCATGTAACAGGATGGGCTTAAAACCAACTCTTTTTTATGTTTCTATTTCCTTGAATAATATAGGAGGGGCTGTGTAAAACAATACCTTTAAAGTATCACATATACCTGTAGAGGCTGCCTTAAATGACTGTCATGAAATGCTTCTTTATGTGACACACAAATGAAAGTGTAAGAGAAAATGAAATATTGGGGAAAAGACAGAAGCCACCTCCTTTGCCATATATCAAAGGGCAGGTGAGGACAGAGAGGATGTCCTTTTAACAAAATAACTAGTCTTCCGTGCCTGTGTCCTTGCTACTCAAAGGGAGGTCTGCAGACCAGCAGTGTTTACAGCACCCAGAGCTGGCCAGCCTCCCACCTGCCAAACCTGGAATCTACATTTTATCAAGATCCCTTGGGAGATTCACACGCACATTAGTGTTTGAGAAGTGACTGGTGGACACTGTGGAATCAGCCTCTTTCTGAATGGCCCATGGCATCTACAGGAGGGAGCATGATGTTCCCTCCTGTAGATGCCATGTTCTTTAGGATCCATTGAATTTCAAGTACTTCCCCTCACCCCAGTTGGAACATCTTATTTCTCAAGTCTGGGGAACCCCAAATCATCCTCAACCCCATCATCAATCCTTCCAATGTCACTCCTTCTTGGAAAGCTTCCTGGACACCCCAAACTGAGTTAGTGACTCCCTTCTCTGAGTCCCCAGCACCCCACCAGTCGGGCTAGTCTCCATTCCTTCACTCGCCCGCCCAGGGAGCAGCTAGTCCCACAGTCTTCCACCACCAGTAATTAGACAATAAACTTCGGCGGCCGCCATCAGCCACTGAGCAGGACGGACGTGGTGCCTCCTCCTGAAGCTGCCAGGCCCATGGAGCGGCACACCAGTAATCTCACAAATAAATAAAGGGTTACAGCCTGGCCTGTGGTGGCGCAGTGGACAGAGTATCAACCTGGGACGCTGAGGTTGCTGGTTCAAAGCTCTGGCCTTGTCCAGTCAACGCACATACAACAGCAAGCAATGAACAACTAAAGTGAAACAACTATAAGTTGATCCTTCTCACTCCTTGCCCCTCCTCACTCTGTAAAAATCAATAAATAAAATCTTAAAAAAATAAAAATAAAGGGTTACACTCTAATGAGCACAAGAAAAAGAGCAGAGGCACATGTTGGGAGAAACCTACTTGAATCAGGGGGGTTAGAGAGAGCTCTGGATGAATGGCATGAGCCAAAAAGCAAACCAGTAAGGGGCAGAGCTTTTCAGGTCATATTGCAACAAACATGTGCGACCAGGGACAAGGGGCTTGTCACGCTCCAGAAAATGAAGGAGGTCCAGAAGGGAGCTGCGGGGAGGAAACAGGGGCAGAGCAGGCTGGCCTGGCGAACCGTGGAAAGGAGGTCAATGGCGTCGTGACCACACTGGGGAGAGGCTGTGCAGCTGCTTGGGGACGTGCCCCGGACCTGGGGGCTGCTCTGGGTCGGGGGGGGGCAGGGTGGAAATGGAAACATCAGTTAGGAGACTTCCACGATGGTCCAGGAGAGGGAGGGTGGTGGCCTGAACTAAGGGGACGGCAGGGGAGATGGCCAGGCAGATCCAAGATCTTCTGGAGGAAGAAACAATAGATCCGGAGAGGGGTTGGGAATGGGAGAAAAGCAGCCCACAGTTCATGCCAAGCTTGAATTTGCCATGGGCCATGCACTAACACGGAATCCACTCCAATGAAGTGAATAAAGTGACGCGTGCAAGCACACTCCGCTGTAGCCTATGTGAAAACACTACACCATTTTACAAAAGGGACTTGAGCACCTATGAAGTCTGGTGTCCACGGGGGGTCCTAGACCCAATCCCCTGCAGAGAGCAAGCATGACTGCATTTCATCGCCATGCTTCTCCCTTTCGTACTGAATGCTTTCCTCCTGAAACAAGGGCCCGAGCTTTAGAGGCATGCATGTGTATTGCAATGCCAGGATTATAAAATAGCCATAACCCTGCCATTTTAATATCACTACTAAGAATGTGTGCAAACGTGGGATGCTCAGTTAGTCTAAAGATGGTGCTTGCAACCGTCCAGAAAATGAGCGAAGAAATAATAATAATAATTTTTTAAAAACCTCAGGCTCACCTTTCAAGTAGAAACTGATTGGAACAGAGGGAAGGATCCAGTACAATGAACATAAGCGGAGATGTCAGAGCTGGAAATTTTGCTGACTGTTTCTAAACTAAGCCCCTTCATTTAAATAATGAAATGTGGTCATCTAAAGGTTCATGAAAAATAAGAACCCCCAAAAATGTTAAAGGAAGTTTAAAAAAAATCAAGATTTGCTTGAGTACGAAGGAGAAATACTATCATCTCTGTCTAGTAAGAGAGGTTAAAATACAGCGAGATACGGAAGATAACACTGACTTAGAACATGCTGGGACAGAAAAACTATCTGTAACAACTTAGAGCTTAGTCAGACAAATTGTTAAGAATATAAGGACTGCCAGCAAGACATGAGAGGAGAAATATTATTTTAATGGAACGAAAGTATTCACATATAAAGTTTTGAAGACAATAAATGTTAGGACAGTCATATTAAATTCTAAGGGCTCTCTGTACTGGGAAGCATTGAACAAGGCCTGAGACAACATAGCAAACAAAATTTCACTTGCTGGTAAAACGTACTTTAGTTCTTGCAACAGTCGCCAATATTTATATTCCCTTGCCCGGTGCCAAGTGCAATTAAGGCCATTTTTATACTTACTGATTTCCTTATGACACATGCAAAGGAACCTAACATAACAGAAAATATAACTTCATCTGATAAAAGGTGAGCATAAGAGCCCTTCTAGAAGCCGGACGCCGGGTAGCGTGGGGTAGCACAGGCGCGCTGTGGGTCTCCTCTTGCTGTTCTGGCTTGGTCCTCGCCACGAGCTCCTTTTCCAAAACTGGCTTTTTGTGCCTTATGGATTGCACAGCTTTACAAATTTTCAACTATAAGAAAGGAGTCTTATTGTTTAAACATGCTCCACATTTTGTCAAACCTCAGTGGTCAATTACACAATGTTGGTTGTATTTTTCTAGAGACTTAAAATCTCTCCAAATGAGGGGGGGGAGAGAACCTTTAAAATGAAAAGACCCCATTTGAGTCCTGGCCGGGTAACTCAGTTGGTAAGAGCATCGTCCCAATACGCCAAGGTTGCAGGTTTAATCAGCCAATGAATGCATAAATAAGTGGAAAAACAAGTCGATTTTTTTATCTCTTTCTCTAAAAATCAATAAATTTTTTTTAAAAAAACTTGCAATAAAAAGTAAAAAAAAAGGTTGAAATTAAAAGGCCTCATTTGAAATTTTATAAACCTGTGAAAGGGACCTGTAGTATTCACTTTATAGACGTAAAAATACTTTATAAAAGTAAACATGAAATGATCAAAACAACCTATTGTACTTACCTGCCATCAGAAAAGCCTAAGTTTCATCGACTTCTGAACCTGATATGCCTGACATTTACAGGATGTGCATTTAAAATTGGAATCTGGCTTGACCTGTGGTGGCACAGAGGATGGAGCACCAACCTGGAACACTGAGGGCACCGGTTCAAAACCCCGGGCTTGCCTGGTCAAGGTACATATGGGAGTGATGCTTCCTGCTCCTCCCCCCTTCTCTCTCTCTCTCTCTCTCTCTCTCAAATGAATAAATAAAATATTTTTTTAAAAACTGGAATCTTATGGCCAATGAGACCACAAAAAGCCTTGGGTTGGAGAGAGAGGCACCACAAGGGAGGCACGACAGCCCTCACTTTGACCTGCAAGAGAAGTAGAGGAAGGGAAGGAGGGAAGGAGGGAAGGAGGAGAAGAGGGAAGGAGGGAAAGAGGGAGATGGGTAAGGCTGAAAGATCAAACACTTCCCAAGAGGAAGTAGCACCTTCTACCAGCAGGTAGAAGGATACAACATCACGGCCTTGATTTGAAGCACAAAGAAGTCAGAGCTTAAGAAATGAACCAATGATCACAGAACTGAAATTTGGAACGAGTCTTCCCACCCCTGGCTACTGCCTACCCATCCAAATCCTGCTTCCCTTGGGTTCCTCACCTGTTCCATGGGGATATGTGTCTTAACAGCTCCCAAATGGAAAGGCTAGTTTTTTTTTTCATTTTTTCCAAGAGGTAGGACAGAGAGAGAGAGAAAAAGAGAGAGAGAGAGAGAAACATCAATTCATTGTTCCACTTATTTATGCATTCACTGGTTGATTCTTCTATGTCTCCTGACTAGGGATCAAACCCACAACCTTGGCATATCAGGAATCGTCCAACTAAGTTACCCAGTCAGGGCCCAAATGAGAAGATTTTAAATATATGAAGTGGTATAACAACATCAAGCACTGTTATCAGCCAAGGTCAAAAATCTACAGAATGAATGGGCCAGCTCTGACATCCTCTGAACCCAGAGCCTGTTCCCCAATACCAGGCTGCTGTTTATTACAAATCACAAATATTCATTATAAACTGGGAGACTAACACAACCCAGCCATTTTGAGAGACTAGGAAAATCAATCCCCCTTCCACCCCCACCACCAAATGTCGAAAAGTGCCTGGACAATCCAGTTGTCAAATGGAACTCAAAAACACAGGTAGTCCTCAAATTACAAACAGCTCTACGTTCCAAAAGTTCACTTCCAGGTAGTGTTGCCAAATGAAATAAATACACGACACGCAGGTAAGTTTGAATTTTTAGATAAACAATAAATAAATTTTAGTGCATGTCCCACATATTGCATGAAACAGACTTGATGTTAAAAAATAATTCCTTTATCTGAGATTCAAATTTAACTATGTGTCCTGTATTTTTATTTGCTAATCTATTTCAGGATCACTTGTTCTGTTTCTCCAGCCATCAGCTCCCCGGGGTGAAGGCCTGAGAACAGCCCTCACCCTGGGAGTGTAACATGGGTCAGAATGTCCTTCCTTTTTCAGATTAAAGACTATCTCATTGTATGGCTACACACATTTTATCTCTTCACCCCTCAAAGGCCATCTGGGTTCCTCTCTGGCCATTTTAAAGTAGGCTCTCATTATTATCTTAGTAATGTCTTATTTTCTAAGTGCTTTTCATAGATCGTGACTCTAACATCAGCTTGTTTCATATTTCTTTTGTTCGATATTTTGTTTACTATCTATTCCTGTCACCTAAACCTCAACAACCCTGTAAACTTCACAGCAGGGAGGACCATGTCTGTTTTGTTTATTCCTGTATTAATCACCAGTCCCTGACACAGGGCCTGGCATGTAATCGGTATTTAATTAATAACTGTTGAATCATTAAATGAAAGAAATCATTAGGCCACCAGAAAGCCACTGGTCTATGTTCACTGGCAAATTCCACGTACTTTGCATTCACCTGGGAAAGAGAACAAATTCATGCATCTGCACACACGCATGCACACACACATCTAGCTCTCTGGGCACCACCCATTCCCTTTATAACATGGAAGTCAGTCTACTTGTGACTGGCACACAGTTCCAATTCCTGGGTCTCTTCCAGAATGCATTACATGCATAAAAGGCATGCATAGTTAGCAATACAAGTAGGCATTGATCAGTGCTCCACCAGTGCCTGCTTAGGCAGCATGTGTGCTGAAATTGTAATGATTAATGCTACAGTGTGGCCGAATCTAGAAAACATTATGTTAAGTAAGTCAAACACAAAAGAGCACATACAGTAGGATTTCATGTATATAAAATGTCCAGGACGGGCCGATCCACAGTTAGAAAGGAGGTGAGAGGCTGCCGGGCGCTCAGGAGTGATGGCTAAATGGAACAGGATATCTTTTTGGGGGGTGATAAAAATTTTCTAAAACAGATTCTGGTGATAGCTGTCTGAGTCTGTAACTATACTGGAAATCATGGAATTGTATTCTTTAAAAAGGTGAGTTGTATGAAATATGAATTCTATCTCCGTAAAGCTGTTTTTTAAAGAGATGACATGCGTATTGGGGGCAGGGGTGGCCTGCCTGTGTTTGAGGCCTGAGAGTTTGCAGGGGGTGCTGCCGGCACCTGCCGGACCATCTTCCATCCAGTGCAAGAAAGGCTGCTGCTTCATGCACATCATCTCTTTCTCTTTTTAAATACTACCCACCCCTTGCTCAGGCTGGATACCTCGGTTTCAGGCGTCCCCAAACTACGGCCCGTGGGCCGCAATTTGGCCCCTAAGGCCATTTATCCAGCTCCCGCCACACTTCCAGAAGGGGCAACTCTCTCATTGGTGGTCAGTGAGAGGAGCACTGTATGTGGGAGCCCTCCAATGGTCTGAGGGACAGTAAACTGACCCCCTGTGTAAAAAGTTTGGGGACCCCTGTTAGAGAATAGTCCTAAAGCACAGAGGTTGCCGGTTTGATCCTCAGTCAGGGCCCAGGAACATCTGTCTCTCTCTCTCACATTCTCTCCCTTCCTCTCTCTAAAATCAATAAAACAAACATTAAAAAAAAAAACTACCCCTCTCCTCCACCAAAGTAGGAAGACATGCTCTGATGATAAATACAGTAAAGTTCTCTGCAACAAAGCCTGCTAGGAATATGCGTATTTCTGCAGAGCCTCCTTATAACCTATTTTAAGTGATCTGAACACTGCCCGTTGGAAACCCAGATTCCTGTCTGTAATCAGGCTCTGCCGAGAAGTTATCTTTGGCTCCTCTTTCCTAAATGGTCTCCCTAGTTGGGAGTCCTCCCTTGCCTGACTCCACCTGGCAACCAGAATGACCCTTTGATCATGCAAGTCAGGTGACAGATCATGCTGCTCCAATGGGCAATATCCCGCACTGACCCTTGCCCCATCCCATCTTCCATAAAGTCAAAACCAAAGTCCTTACTCACAGAAGAAGCCCTGCACGCGGGGTCCCCTACCTTTCTGTCTTGTCCTTTCTTTCCCCTCTCCTCCCAGCTCCCCAGTATGAGGAACAGCATCTGACTTCAGCAGAGGGGCCAGGCACCCCCCCTGTTAGGGCCTCTGTACCCAGACCTCTATCCCCTGTGCCAGGGTCACCCTTCCCTTAGATCTTCACGACTCACCCTCTTCCAGGCCAAGTCTGCTCAGCTACGCCCTCCTCTGCTCTACAATTGCATCCTGCTTCCTTAGCATCCCCCCTTCCCTTTACCTGGTTCAGCTTTCTCCTCGTCTGCCCTGACGCAGCAATCTCCAAGCATCCCTACGATCTCTGTCTCTGCCGCTCCCTCTCTAGAATGTGAGCTCCCTGAGGACAGGCTCCTTCCCCACTCTCATGGGGGCCTGTGCTTTATGTGCATCTGTTGGCTGTGGAGCTGGCTAGGTAAGTGAAGCCTGTTTGTTTTAGTCTTTGTAAGGCTATGGACGAGAGAGTCCCCCATGGGGAATGATTGAGGGGATGGGAAGTTCCCTAGGAGAAGCCACGGGCTTATTTCTTTGGCCATTCAAGCTAGAACTCATGACATAACCTGACAGTTAACTAAGAGTTCAGGGCCTGCGCAAACTTTCTTCAGCTTTAGAAAGAGTGTCGGTCCAAGTAATCCCAAATACACACTGGAATTCTCACCATGTTTTTTCTATGGAATTGGGGGCATGGGGGAGGACCTAAGATTGATAGAAAAAAAAAATTAAATGATTTTAATCAAGTTGAGTTAGACAAAGTATCAAAGCTGAGAGATTAGCCACGTTAGCCCCAATATCTTTCTCGTGAGTATGACTAGCACAGGATAGAAAGGTGGAATGATACCCAAGGATGGTGGCATTTGGGCTTAGTTTGAAGATTTAAATTTTTTCCTTAAAAAAAAAAACCCTGCTAAAATTAAACATGCACCTTGGCTGGGTAGTGCACTTGGTTAGTACATTGTCCTCATATATAACGCTGTGGGTTCAGTCCCTGGTCAGGGCACATACAAGAATCACCAATGATGACATGAATAAGTAGTATATTCCCTCCCTCTCTCTCTCTCCCTATTTCTCTCTCTAAAAATCAATAAATAAAAGTTTTTAAATAAATGCTATCATTAAAAACTAATAAAATAAAATAAAATGCTATGATAAAAAAAATCAACCAATGAGTATGTAAATAAGTAAAACAACAAATCAATGTTTCTCTTGTTCTCTCCCTCTTCTCTTTCTCTCCAATCAATAAATTAAAAAGAAAAACAACATTAAATCAAACATGCAAATCCTTATTTTGGCTAATTTTCAGGGCACAGTATGAGCATAAGCTCATATGAGTGTCTATTGTTCTCTAGAAAATATAGATGAAGATGTCTTTAATATAGATTGACAAATAATCATAATAGAAAGGCTTCTGACTCTGAGGTCACAGGCTTGAGTGCAGGCTCACTAGCTTGAGCACAGGGTCACTGGCTTGAGCCCAAAGGTCGCTGGCTTAAGCCCAAGGTTGCTGGCTTGAGCCCAAGGTCTCTGGCTTGAGCAAGGGGTCACTCAGTCTGCTGTAGCCCCCCAGTCAAGGCACATATGAGAAAGCAATCAATGAACAACTAAGGTGCCACAATTATGAGTTGCTGCTTTTCATCTCTATCCCCTCCTCTGTCTGTTCTCCCACCCCACTCACTAAAAAAAAAAAAGAAGAATGAAAGGCTTTCGGTTTTTATCCTGCTATACATGTAAGCATAGTCTTACACAGATGCAACAGCTGATCAATAACTGATCTTTCACCTTAAAGCTGGTTTTGAAGAATGTGGGTTCTACCTTAAGTTAGAAAACAATCTGACTTTTAAATATTCGCTTTTTCAAACATTTAAATATTAGTTTTCCTCACATTCTCACCCTCCCTCCACCAAAACATTTGTTTATTTATGTATTCATGCATTTATTTATTTAACCCATTTTATTTTGGAAGGAAAGTTACGGATTTTTTTCTCCACTACAGAACGTCCTCCTTAGATGGCTGTGGTCTCCAGGTCATGGAGCCAGGTATCCCGAGCTTCTGTGCCCACGCTGGCACAGAGCACAGCGTCAGCCCCATCATGGCCAGTTAAGTGACGGAATGCCGAGGTGCCACCAGCTTCAGTAGAGCAGCTAGCTAGAGGTGACACGGAGAAGCGTGTGGCTGCTCTACACGCGTCTTCTTCAACACAACCACCCTCCCGCAGTTTCCCGAGTTCATCTCTCCAACATGTTTTGAGATGTGATATGGAATACTACATGCCCCTGCTCATCTTCACCGCTTTCTGTGAAAGATAAATCTCACAAAACCGAACAAGATCACAAAAACTACCGTGAACAGATCCTCATGTTCGCAGCAGCACCACTCACAACAGCCAGATGGAAGGCACAATCCATCGACAAGTGAACAGATAAACCAAGTGTACTATACACATGCAACGGGATGTCCCTCAGCCTTGAAAAGTGGAAGGAAATTCTGCCATGTGCTATGACGTGGATGAATCTGGAGGACATGCTGAGTGAAGTGAGTCGGTCTCAAGGACAAATACTGGATGATTCCACTTACACCTTAGAAAAGCCAAATTCATAGAAACAAATATAATAGAGGTTACCAGGGGCTACGGGGGAGGAGAACATAGAGAGCTGAATGGACCCAGAATCTCCATTTGGGATGACTGAAAGTTCTAGAGATGGACAGAGGCAAAAATTGCATAATTTTGTGAATGTGCTGAATGCCATTTAATTCAGTTTAAAGTGGCTAAAATGGTCTACTTCATAAACATTTTTTACCACAATTAACACAATTCCCATAAAATAAACTTCTGTACTAAGGTGAGATCACAAAGAAACACCTCTCCTCCCCAAGTTGTTCTGGTTCCAAAAACAGAGTATAGAGTTTCGCTTAATTTTTACAATTTCTGCAGTCTGATAAAAACCCACATACTATTTTCCTTGTTTTATCACGGATTCTAGAGGTTAGAGGCCCTCATGTTTGTTTCCAATATGGAGGTAGGGCCAATATTTTCCAGCAAGAAATATACAAAATTTGGCCCATCCATTTTCTCATTTTAAACAACCCACGTCAAATAGTTCTCTATTTTCTGATAAAGAATGTGAAGTCGTTTTTTCTGGATCCACCAGTCATAGACAGATCTCAGAGAATGGTGTCAGCAGTTCACTGCGTCCCGAGAAGACAGCGTAAGGATTTGTGCACAGATCACATCACATTTTATAAGTCATGCTTCCCCAGACAGCAAGAACAGCCAGCCAGAGACTGTGAGGATATTGCTGGGTGCCTAAGAAGTTCCAGTGAGGATATTCCCACTCGACTCAACACAAGTAAAGGTTAGAAAACTGATTTTGAACTCTGCCTGCACTGAGTCAAACAAACCTCAATGCCGGGGAACAAAAGCCACTCGACCAAGAGACAAAGCCATAAATAACAGCCCTGTAAATAAAGACCAACCTCCCAACCAAAGGTCAGGCTAGGTATGCACTCAATGCAGAAGTGCCAGGCTTCTCAGTCCCACCGGGGGCAGGCAGTTGGCACTGCTGAACAAGAGTGACTTCTGTGCCCCCAGGAGTCAGCGGGCTTCCCGCCCTGATGCTCCACAGCTTCCAGGCTCAGCTCTCCCTTACTAAATAGTTCACTAGACTTGGCGAGTGACCATAAAACAGAGCTCCAGACCTAGAAGTGGCCTGGGCCATCTGCCAGGGTCTAAGGCAGCCATCTCTCCCTGCACAGAGAGACAGGTCCAGGGCAGGAAGAGAGACAATGTCTGATCTACTTTTCTACCAATGAAGAACAAGAACACACAAGTCAGACCCTCTGAAAACCTCACGGGCTTCCATGTGCAGGAGCTAACCACCAGTGTAAAGCCTGGAGAAGATGCTCAAGCCATTCTAAAAGCTAATGACTGTGGCCTGACCAGGCAGTGGTGCAGTGGATAGAGCATTGGACTGGGATGTGGAGGACCCAGGTTTGAAACCCCAAGGTCACCAGCTTGAGCACGGGCTCTTCCAGTTCGAGCATGGGATCACAGACATGACCCCATGGTCCCTGGCTTGAGCCCAAAGGTCACTGGCTTGAAGCCCAAGGTCACTGGCTTGAGCAAGGGGCCACTAAGTCTGCTGGAGCCCCCAATCAAGTCACATATTAAGAAAGCAATCAATGAACAACTAAGGTGCTGCAATGAAGAATTGACGCTTCTCATCTCTCTTCCTTCCAGTCTGTCTGTCTGTCTGTCTGTCTCTCTCTCTCTGTCAAAAAACAAACAAACAACTAATGACTGAATGAATGGAATTATACCAAGGGTCTCTGTCATTAGCAACACCTAGCAGGCATCACCACTAAGAAACCACATGGAGAGCACAGATCCTTAAAAAAAGATTTAAGTTTTAAAAATTTCTGAATTTTGAACAGTGAATAATACTTTTTGTTTTTTTAAACAGGAGTATGGGGGTGGAGGGAGAGGAAAGACAGACGTAGAGTGGGGACAAAGGAGACACAGCAGTGCTCAGTAGTTCCCACGGGCGTCCCCTGTGCAGGAGGAGAAACACCAGGTGACAGCAGCCAGGGACCCACAGGGCTGTGACTGAGTGGGCTTGTCCCTAGCACATTGACAACTCGGGTCCTTCGGAGCCATCAAACTCCCGTGATCCAGAACTCGAGCCCTGGGTTTCTTAGTTTAGAAGCTCGCCCCTAGGCCAGGGTGACAACAGTGCCTGGTGCAAACAGGTACCGTCGTTTGCTAAATAAATACTAAGCGAGGGAGTCCTGGTTCCTACGCAGTGTAGAAGGCAGTTCCTAGCTGAGCAATAAATACATATTTGCTGAGCGATATCAACAACACCCCAGTAGTGAGTACTCTTTGTTGAGCTCTGTGCTAAGCCTTTTTGGGTTTTTGTTTTTCCATTTGGAATTCATCTTACAACCATGTGAGGCAGTAACTGCTGTTGTCCCATTTTACAAATAAGGAAACTGAAGCCAGAGGGAGGGATTAAGCGACTTGCCCCAGGTTTTACAGCTAGGCAGTGGTGAGAATTGGGCCTGCCAGCTCCCTCGAAGGATCCCGAGTTTGTGACCCACCTCTACTCACTGCTGCCTGTGGGCTCAGTGCGCGCCTGGACCAGTTCTCATACTACTTCCCACTGGGCATGGTTTTGGCAACAGTTTATTTAAAGGTGCAGTGCATTTTAGAAGTATTAGAAACAGTACTTATATGTTCCTAAATGACCAGGTAATAAAAGTTTCTTTGTCACCCTGGCCGGACAGCTCGGTCCTGATGTGCAGAGGTTGTGGGTTGGATCCCTGGTCCTGGCACATACAGGAAGAGACCGATGTTTCTGTATTTCTCTCTGCCTCTCTCTCTCTCCCCACTTCCTCTGTCTCTAAAATTAATAATTAAATTTAAAAATATTTTTTTTTCTTCTAAGAATAAAAATGAGAAACAAGGCTAGTGTGTGTGTGTGCGTGTGTGTGTGTGTGCGTGTGTGCACGCGCTTTCTAGACTACTCATAATGCCAGGTCTTCAGTGACACAGGACTGCAAGATGTTAGACTGGGAATTATTTGTCACTAGGCACAAGGATGGTGATTCAAGAGTAACTCGATTGACAGAATCAAAAAGAATAAGCTATCTTTTTTGAATCATTAAAACTCCTCGGGCAGCAAATTAATTTTTACTTATTTATTTATTTATTTTAAATAATAAATTATTTAAACCTGGGATGTGGAAGACCCAGGTTCGAGACCCCAAGGTTGCCAGCTTGAGCGTGGGCTCATCTGCTTTGAGCAAGGCTTGAACCCAAGGTCATTGGCTCGAGCAAGGGGTCACTCGGTCTGCTATAGCCCCACGGTCAAGGCATATATGAGAAAGTAATCAATGAACAACTAAGGTGCCACAACAAAGAATTGATGCTTCTCATCAATTCTTAATAAGTAACATAACACCTACAGAGGCATAAATATAATTAATCTAATTGAATAGTGCCAACAAGCAGGCCTGAAAATTCACAAGATACCTAAATACACCAGATTAAAAACTTCCCAGGAGATGAATCTAGAAGCAAATATAAAAGCAAATTCTAAAATTAAGAGCTGAAGAAACTTTATCATCTCCTCTTCAGAGATATGGGTTATGAATAAACCCCATAAAACTTGTTCTGGTCCCTAAAAAGCAAGTTCCTCTGCATTCATAAGAGCATAGGCTTCTTTTACAACGATCAGAACTAAAGAGCAAAGGCAACTGGTAGATGAAAATCTCTCTGGAGGGAATTAGAAGAATCACCTTGATTCCCTGAGAGTTATTTATGAGAAACAAGATGGAATTCAGACTAACAAAGCAAAATAAACTATTAAAAATACACCAAATACCTGTGATCATACTAATTTTAAAAATATATGTTTAATAAGGAAAATAAGTAAACAACATTTGAACCCCTACCATACACTAGGGGACTTGCACATTTTCTCTTCTTTAATTCTCTCAATAACCCAAGTAACCCAAGTAAGTGGATATCTTTTTTACCCCAGCTAAAGAGTAAAGTGAAGTACAGAAAATCTAGGAATTCAACTGAGGTTATACAATTTTAAAAGTAAATTAATATAATAAGCCCTGGCTTATTGGTTAGAGCATCGTCCCAATGCACAGAGATTGCCATTTGGTCCCCAGTCAGGGCACATACAGGAACAGGTCGATGTTTCTGTCTGTCTGTCTCTCTCCCCCTTCCTCTCTCTCTCTAAAAATAATAATAATAATAATCAATAAATAAATTTTAAAAAATAGCCTGACCAGTGGATAGAGTGTCGGACTGGGACGTGGAGGACCCAGGTTCGAGACCCCAAGGTTGCCAGCTTGAGCGTGGGCTCATCTGCTTTGAGCAAGGCTTGAACCCAAGGTCACTGGCTCGAGCAAGGGGTCACTCGGTCTGCTATAGCCCCACGGTCAAGGCATATATGAGAAAGTAATCAATGAACAACTAAGGTGCCACAACAAAGAATTGATGCTTCTCATCTCTCTCCCTTCCTGTCTGTCCCTATCTGTCCCTCTCTTTAACTATCTCTGTCTCTGTCTAACACACACACACACACACACACACACAAAATTCTGCTAAAAATTTTTTTTAAATAGAAGTCAATAAATAAAAATAAATTTAAAAAATTAAATATAAGTTAAAGTCAGTAAAAATAAAAAAAAACAAAAAATCTATGGGAATCTAAATCCATTGTTTTTCACTACTCCTTGCTTGAAAAGAAAGGAAGAAAAAAAAAGGAAAAAAAGGAAAGGAGAATTGCAGAGAGACCAGGACAAAAATATCCTACAGCCAGATCTGGTCAGTGGCATTAGGGCCAAGATCAAGAGCCTGAGATCCAGCTGAAACAGGGAACTAATCCTGAACTTGCCTTACAGCTGTAGGCTTATTCTTCTTCTTTTTTTTAATTGATTTTTTTAAGAGAGAGAAACATGGATCCACTGCTCCACCCATTCATGCACTCATTGGTAGACTCTTGTATGTGCCCTGACTGGGAATGGAACCCACAACCTCAGCATGACAGGATGGCGCTCCAACTAACTGAACTACCTCCTGGCCAGGGCCCAGTCTTCTTTCTGTTAAGCCTTTTTTTTTTTTAACCAAATCATTATTTTAAAGCTGCAATTGAAAAAACTAACTCCTACTTCTATCAGTAACTAACAAGTAATAAGTACACACTTGCAGGCGTTTTCCTTAAAATAAAAACCAGTAAGAAGTGTGGCTTGTGGTGGCTCAGTGGATAGAGCAACCACCTGGAAGGCTAAGGTCGCCGGTTCAAAACCCTGGGCTTGGCAAGTCAAGGCACATATGGCAAGCAAAAAGCAAGCAATGAACAACTAAACTGAAGCAACTATGAGTTGATACTCCTCTTGCGCCCCTCCCCTTCTGTAAAATCAATAGATTTTAAATAAATAAAAATAAAAACCAGAAGGAAAGCTTGAAAGTAGCCAGAGCTGCTCCCACATAGATGGCACTTGTGTTCACTAGTACTGAGCCTCATGAGTCTTGTTTGTCCCCTCAATAACAGACACAAAGAATCACTAAGAATTACGGAAGCACTAGCCACTGGAACCTGGGCAACAAGGTTTCTTACCTAAAGTTAAAAGAAGCCTCCACTACACAGTGAAAACCATTAGGAGAATTCAGAGGGGGTAATTGCAGGCAGGCCCGCTTCTCCCCAGACAGTAATCATCTAATAACCATTAATCATCTTTTACACATTTATAATGGATTTTAATAAGGCCTGCAACAATAGATCCCAAGTTAATGAATGGCATTGTAAGTCTAACACCAATATACTCCTGCGAGAACGAAAAGGAGAACTACTTCATCTCGTGTTGTTTCCTCTTCTATTATGCGCTTGTATTCACTATCACTGCAGAATTTATCACACATCATTTTCTAGTTTTTGTTCCTAAAAGTACTGTGTGGCGGGTGGTGGTTAAGTACTTTGCCCGCTTTGTGTCCTTTAGTTCTCAAGGAGTGGAGACAAATGTAAAAGCAATGGAAGCAGGAAGATAGGAGAGACTCTCTTCTCAAGCCCATAGGGCGAGCGGTTTCCGGGAGGCGAACTCGGCGGCGGCCTGGGCTACCCAAGGACTTGGAGCGCGCGGGGGCAGCGCGGGCGGGCCAAATGGGTCGGGTGGGATTCATAGACGCTCACTGGGTAGAAATGTGGGCCAGGGCCCCTTACTTACTCATGTCAACCCGCTTCGCACCCTCCTCCTACCTCTCTAGTTGTCTCGGTTCAGCATACCGAGGCTCCCTCCTCCCCACCACCGGGGGACTAGGCGCGCACAACCCCTGGGATAAGTTGCACCGACAAGTCAAGCTTTTTTTCACTTGGGGAAGAGCGGGTAGGTGGGAATTTAAAATACTCATCATTCTCTGCAATACCGCCCGCCCCAACAAGTTGCCTCTCCGCACACCTAAAACTAGGTGACAGCACCGGGCACCAAACAGGGAACAGAAGGAGATGGGATGTAGCAGCAGGGCCGTGGGAGCTAGCGGATACCACCTACAACCACCGAAAAAAAGTGACCTTTTCCCCCATCATCTCCCAACCTGCGTAAAGGCGCACGGAAGATGTCCGGTGGGCGCCTGGTCACGCAACAGGCGCGGTGGCGGCGATCTCACCATGCGTCCCGGCAGGTGCAGCTAGGTACTTTTGGCCCTAAGGTCTGTTTCGGACGTGTTGGCATCCGTTCCCAAAAGGGGCTCCAGCAGAACCCGGCCACGGGAGACTTCCAGAGGGGCGGCACTTTAGGGAAGCCAGCGGCACGTCTCCCAAACCGGCAAGTCCCGCCAAGCTTGACCCTCGGAGCTTAAACCGCAGACATGTGTGTTACAAATGAGCAAAGAACCCAACACCTCCCGCGAGCTCCCTGTCTCCCGGCAGGTGAAAACCCCATGGACCTCTCCACAGTGCTGCCTGCTCGGCCAGTTGTGACTCCCCGCGAAGGCTCCCACACCCCCACCCAAGTCCGCGCGGACAGCTGCTGCCACCTCATCCCGGATCCCCAGAGCCGGCCGGCCCCAGGACAGTCTTAAGACCTGCGGGGCCTGTGGGGTGGGGTAGGGGTCGGAGGCCCCCGACGCCGCGTCTCGGCTTACCTGGCGCTCGCCGGGCCCCGGCTAGGGCATCCGTCGGGTGCGCGCCGCTCTGCGCTGTCGCTGCGCACCTGGCCGCCCGCCCGGCCCCAGCTCCGGCCGCCGCGCTAGCGCTTCATGGCGCACGGGGGCTGGCCCGAGGCCGGGGAAGCTCGTCCAGTTGGCGGCGGCTCCTCCGGCTCCCGCGGCTCGCCAATGGCTTCTCGCCTCTGCCCGCCCCGCGCCCGCGCGCCCTCCCTCTGCGGCCGCCCTTTTCTCTCCGCTCCCCGGGACCGGCCAAACTGGTTTCTCCGCTCCGGGATGGTGCCTCCCGTCTCCCTCCGGCAGCCCCGGCCACCGCGCACAGCAGGGGCTGAGGGCGGGCCCAGCCGTCGGCCCTCCCTTTGTCCCTCTCGGAGTCGGAGAGAGGCTAGACGGCGAGTCCTCGGACTGACAGACGCGACCCAGGTCCAGCCCTGCGCCCTCGATGCCCCCGGTCGGCAGGTGGGCGCCCCGGCGGTGGCGGAGACCTGGCAGCGACTGCCGCTCTCGGCTCCCCAGATACTCCCGCCTCCCTGGGGGCCGCGCGCGCCACCCCGCCCCACCAGCCCCGCGTCACTTTCCTGCTGCCCTGGGCTGGCCTGGCCGCCGCCCGGGGTCGTTGACCGCGCCAGCCCGGAAAGCTGTCGGGGTCGAGGCTCGCCCGGGACCCGAGATACCTCAGTAAGGGGAGCTGTACTTGCTTGATGCCAGGTCACGTTCCGGGACAGGTCACCGAATGCGCGTGGCGGTTCCACGCGCAGAGGGTGGGGAAATAGATGTTGCCAAAAGACTTCCAGAAACGTATCCTGTAACCGCAGCGAGCAGGCTTACTGCTGAGACCATGCTCTCTCACCTTTACAGTTTGGGGGTCGACAGGAGCCAAGGTGCGGCATGTGAATGGCGCGGCGCAGTTGGAAATTTTGGACTTGCTCGCATGGTTGATGGCCGGTATTTGGCCATGTGAGCCGCACCTTTCTGGCAGGAGACAGCACACTGTGCTCCTTATACCAGAAGCTCCACTTTCAGCAGAATTTTGCTACTCACCTGCAGCAGACAAGTCCGGGAGATAAGAATGAAGGAAAGTCAGCGAGTCCAGGTTTGATTAAAATGTAGTGAAGGAGCTAGGACTCTAGTTACCTACAGGTCACAGAGGCTCAGGTCATCGGCCTGAGGGTTTAGACTCGAAACTGGGGACTGACAGGACACTTCATAGGAGAGGCTATGCTTGAGAGGGGACTCAAAATCCACACTCTTAGGGGTCAGAGTTGCACGGAGAGGGTATTCAAAGAGTATAGTCCACCAGGTTTATAAAAGATTAGACTGACATAGTTAAATCCTAGACTGCCCAGCATTTCTTTTTTTCTTAGTCACACTTGAGCTTCGACTAGAATCAGTGGTAGTCAACCTGGTCCCTACCGCCCACTAGTGGGCATTCCAGCTTTCATGGTGGGTGGTAGCGGAGCAACCAAAGTATAAATAAAAAGATAGATTTAACTATAGTAAGTTGTTTTATAAAGATTGATTCTGCCAAACAGCAAAAATCCGATATAAAGTACTTGGTAAGTAATTATTATTATATGCTTTAACTTGCTGTAACTCTGCTTTATAAATTATTTTTAAAGATTTTTTTATTTATTCATTATAGAAAGAGGAGAGAGAGAAAGAGAGAGAGGGAAGGGGGGAGGAGCAGGAAGCATCAACTCCCATATGTGCCTTGACCAGGCAAGCCCAGGGTTTTGAACCGGCGACCTCAGCGTTTCCAGGTTGACGCTTTATCCACTGCACCACCACAGGTCAGGCTGCTTTATAAATTTTATAAAGTAAAGTTACTTCCCTACTTTATAAATCACCATTACTGTAGAACTGGTGGGCGGTTAGAAAATTTTACTACTAACAGAGATACAAAAATGGGCAGTAGGTATAAAAAGGTTGACTACCCTTGGACTAGATAGTGCTCATCATTTAATTTCTCTAGGACCCAGTTTCCTCCCCTGTAAAATGAGCCTGGACCAGATGATCTGACATGGGTGCTTCCAGTGCTCGTTTTCTGAACCCAACAACAGAGGAAAGATACAGAGGCCTGAAAACAGGGCCTGTTTAGGGATAGTGGGGTAGACCAGTTGGCTGGCAGTGCAATAGTACTATATAAGACTAGTGAAGAAGCCTGACCAGGTGGTGGCACAGTGGATAGAGCATCCAACTGGGATGCAGAAGACCCAGGTTTGAGACCCCAAGGTCGCCAGCTTGTGTACGGGCTCATCTGCCTTGAGCAAAGCTCCCCAGCTTGGACCCAAGGTCGCTGGCTCGAGCAAAGGGTTACTCAGTCTGCTGAAGGCCTGCGGTCAAGGCATATATGAGAAAGCAATCATTGAACAACTAAGGTGTTGCAATGAAAAACTAATAATTGCCTGATCTGTGGTGGCGCAGTGGATAAAGCGTCGACCTGGAAATGCTGAGGTCGCCGGTTCGAAACCCTGGGCTTGCCTGGTCAAGGCACATATGGGAGTTGATGCTTCCAGCTCCTCCTCCCTTCTCTCTCCCTCTCTCTCTCCTCTCTAAAAATGAATAAATGAAAAAAAATTTTTTTAATATAAAAAAATACCTAATGATTGATGCTTCTCATCTCTCTCCGTTCCTGTCTGTCCCTATCTATCCATCTCTCTGACTCTCGCTGTCTCTGTAAAAAAAATAAAAAAGACTAGTGGAGTTTGGGCTTGCTTTTGGCAGCACCTGCAAACCATTGAAAGTTTATAACCACAGCAGTGACACAGCCAGGGTTGTATTTTAGGAAAAGTAATGGTGGTAGTTTGGAAGAAGGTAAGACTGAAGATGGGGGTATCACTTGGGAGGCTCATACAGCAACAGTAGGTGGGCCTGAAGATGTTAACAGGGGAAGTGAAAAGGCAGAAGTGCTTACAGGGACACCCCAGGAGAAATGGCCAAGATGCAGAGTGGCCACAGCACACAACTGACTGGCAGACGGAAGCATGGATGGTGAGCCAAGGTCATAGGCTGGGTGATGGCATTAGTAGAAACTGCAGAGTCAGAAGGGAGGCCACTGAGGGTGGCTCTGTGAACCTAGGAATCAAATGATGACTCCAGACTAAAGGAAGGATACCTTCATTTATGTAGATCAACCAGCAAGTGCTCAATCTGTCCAGGGAAACATTGCCTAGAAAGGACACAGCACTAAAGCATATCCAATCAACAACCATGCCCAGATTTGATAAATACCATTCCTACCGCTGCATTTAACATCGCTGTGTAGACACCAGACTTCACGCTGGCTTGCTTCTCTTGCAGGCCACATGGAAGGGGGAGTATGAACAAAGGGATACAATGGGTATTGTTTCAAAGATTCATTCACTTAACAATTTTTTATTGAATGCCTACCATATGCTAGTCACTGTTCTACTTGCCTGGATATATCACTGAACCCATCAGGGAAATTCTGTCTTAAAAGGTGACAAATGCTTTGGAAGAAAATAGAATAGGACTGAGTTGGGAGAGGCCACGGTGGGAGCCTTCTGGGTGCTGTCAGAGTTCTCTGTCTTGATCTGGGTGGTGGTTATGTGTGGGTACACATATATAAGAGTGCATCAACCTGTACACTCAAGACTTGTAGACCAAAAAATAAGAACAATAGAGCAAGGTTAAGACATTAGGCGTGGGAGAATGAGTTGCAATTTTGAATAATGTGGCCAGGGTACACTTCACAAAGTGTTGCATTTTAGGAAGATTTGCAAGAAGGTAAAGGGGTTACATCCTGGGTGAGAGAAATTCTTTGAAATCCCATCTCACCTGGAACCCACCAGAAAAGAGCATGTTCACACCTTGTCCTGGTGAGTTCCCCTAACCTCAGCACTTTTTTGGTCGTTGGGAAGAGACTCTCAGAGCGTGTCAGCTGATGCTGCTGATAAAGGAAGTAGCTTACCTGGAGTTCCTGACCCTTGTCCTCTCTGAAAGCACTCAGCCAGATTTCAGGGTGCCTTGTCAGGTCAATCACTGAAAGTGTCTCATGCATGCAACAAAGATTGATGTTGAGATGTGTCACACATGAATCACTTGAGAGATGGCTGCTTTGTCCTGGCAGCAGCCCTGATGCCACCAGCTCCACGACACTTTGCACTTTCAGGTGCCATCGTTCTGGTTCTGTTTAGGAGCTACTCCCATTCACCTTTACCTTGCAAGCTGCTGGAGGAAATCATTAAATTTTACAGAAACAGTCATTTCTCTTCAGCTTCTGTAGTTTGTAATTTCCTCCAACTGCTTCCCCCTCCCTTTTCTCAGCAACACTCCTGAGCATTCCCATGAGGTGGGTGGAAAGGCTGGGGAGGTCGCCGAGAGAACTAGCTCGATTCTACTGAAAATTCATTTCCTATCATTTTCTATACGGTAAGAGTTAAGGATAAAGATATGGTTAAAGGGAGGCGATACTGCTGTCTTCAGTTCTTTGTTAAGCTCAGTGGTCATTTAAGCTAAAGCATTCAATGCCAATGGAAAGGTAGTGGTGCCTCCCGAGGTGTATTGTCTCCCCTGCTTGGCAGTCAAGGTGAACTCGCTTGGAGGAAGAATTCTTCACAATCATTGTCTAGATCAGCTCCAGAATTTTAGAGTTGATAGGAAGTTATCTCTTATATAAGCATGTCTTTGCAATACGTAAAATTAGAAGCTTCAACTTGGCCGCCTCACTTTCTTTTAAGTGGTATTTAAAATAGATGCAAATGATATATTCTGTCTCTGCACAAATAATTTTCCAAATTCCTTCTGACTTACATGCTTTCCACTGCCTTTATTACTTAGTGACTTCTTTTATTCTGACCAACACTTTAAACTTAAAAATTGGCTTGCAAGAGAAACATTAAGCATCAGATAATCAACTATCTCAGTTATTTTGGCTTAATATGCACAAGAAGTTAGGGGAGGTATTACACCTGGCATATTATTAAAGTTCACTTCTCTTTCTTTCATACTCATGAGTATGTATAGGATTAGTCTCCAATTTCTTTTCTACAAGGAGGAGATTTTAACAACCTATCTGTAAGGGAATGTAATGAACAATACACTGAACTTGTATTGACAATATAACACCAGTTAATTTATGTAATTAATTTAGGCATTTAGTTAGTAAATTTCCAGACTATCTGTGATCCTTGTTAGTATATATAGCCATGTTTTCATGTAGCTGTAAAAAGTTTGTGTGCATTACTATGTGCTCTATTTTCAATATTTACCACTGTGTTACGAAAACACGATTACCTTCCCAACTTTAACCTGCATCCCCCACAACAGGTACCTAAGCTCCCCCAGTCCAAGCTGTTTGCAGTTCACAGAATCTGAATAGTATTTGTTATTCCCTCTGTTTGAAATGTTGTCCTTGCCCTGACCAGATAGCTCCATTGGTTAGAGCAGAGGTCCCCAAACTTTTTACACAGGGGGCCAGTTCACTGTCCCTCAGACCGTTGGAGGGCCAGACTATAAAAAAAACTATGAACAAATCCCTATACACACTGCACATATCTTATTTTAAAGTAAAAAACAAAATGGGAACAAATACAATATTTAAAATAAAGAACAAGTAAATTTAAATCAACAAACTGACCGGTATTTCAATGGGAACTATGCTCCTCTCACTGACCACCAATGAAAGAGGTGCCCCTTCCGGAAGTGCGGCGGGGGCCAGATAAATGGCCTCAGGGGGCCGCATGCGGCCTGCGGGCCATAGTTTGGGGACCCCTGGGTTAGAGCATCCTCTGGAAGGACTAAGGTTGCCAGTTTGATCCCAGATCAGGGCACATCCAGGAACAGATCAATGTTCCTGTCTCTCTCTCTTCCTCTCTCACTAAAACCAATAAATAAAAACTTTTAAAAAAGAAAAAGAAATGCCGTCCTCATTTCCCTGACTTCCAGCTCCAAAGTGACTTCCTCTAGGTAAGCCTTGCCCGACTCTCCACCAGACAGTGGTATCATAGCATTTTGTACCTAATGGCTAGGGAAGCCTTTATTTCATTGCATTTGAACTGTTTCCTGGTCTCTTTCCACAGTGCACTGTTATTGCAGGAATCAGAGGTCAAAATACCCAGACAGCTTGATGAAGGAAGTAGGATTTAATTACCTGGCGGAGCAGCGTGACTTCCTAAAGAGGCAAGTCAAACGCATGCTCCCTGAAGTTAGATTTTTTACATCTTATATACCCTTCTTTACAGAACACGGGATTGCATGCAAGGGGCTCATGATCTCTTTGTCTAGAGGTACATGTCAATCACAGGACTCCAGGATGGGAGAGGGTTTAGGTGAGGTCAGAGAATAAGCATTAGAAATGGCCCATTAAGGTCTTAAGAACTTTAAAGAAAATGGGAGAGGAAGGGGCTTTTCAAATAAGTTCTATATTCCTTTCTCTGTGTAGCAAGTTGTCTCATGCAACTTTTCAGAGAACTATAGGAAGCAGTTCACCCCTACTGGCTCCCTTCCCCCTGCATTCTTCCTTTAAAACTTTCTAGTAGGTTAGCCCTGGCTGGTTGGCTCAGTGGTAGAACGTTGGCCTGGTGTGCAGAAGTCCCGGGTTCGATTCCCGGCCAGGGCACGCAGGAGAAGCGCCCATCTGCTTCTCCACCCCTCCCCCTCTCCTTCCTCTCTGTCTCTCTCTTCCCCTCCCGCAGCCGAAGCTCCACTGGAGCAAAGATGGCCCGGGCGCTGGGGATGGCTCCTCGGCCTCTGCCCCAGGCGCTAGGGTGGCTCTGGTCGCAACAGAGCCACGCTCCGGAGGGGCAGAGCATCGCCCCCTGGTGGGCAGAGCATTGCCCCCTGGTGGGCGTGCGGGGTGGATCCCGGTCGGGTGCATGCGGGAGTCTGTCTGACTATCTCTCCCCATTTCTGGCTTCAGAAAAATACAGAAAAAAAAACAAAAAACTTTCTAGTAGGAAAACCTCTCCATTAGCAAAATAATAGCCCTTCCTAAGCAGGAAAGAAGGTAATTTGCAATTTCACTGACCACTTTTAGATCGCGTTGCCTGGCCCCCATTGCAAATCACATATAAGTATAAAAATCTGCCTGAACTGTGGTGGCACAGTGGATAAAGTGTCGACCTGGAATGCTGAGGTCGCCGGTTCAAAACCCTGGGCTTGCCTGGTCAAGGCACATATGGGAGTTGATGCTTCCTGCTCCTCCCCCTGTTCTCTCTCTATCTCTCCTTCTCTCTCTCTCTCCCCTCTCTCTCTAATAAAAATGAATAAATAAAATCTAAAAAAGTAAATAAATAAATTTAAAAAAATTTTTTTAAAGTATAAAAATCATATTTTTACAAACTTATTTGGCTAACATTCTACTCCTTTGGCATGTATTGCTGTCTACACCACAGGCATTCCAATGCAGGGAATGAAGTACATTACAGTAACAGTACAAGTCATACAGTTACAAGGGTGTCCCTTACAACAGTGGTCCCCAACCTTTTTTGGGCCATGGACCAGTTTAATGTCAGAAAATATTTTCACAGACGGCCTTTAGGGTGGGACGGATAAATGTATCATGTGACCGAGACAAGCGTCAAGAGTGAGTCTTAGACGAATGTAACAGAGGGAATCTGGTCATTTTTTAAAAATAAAACATTGTTCAGACTTAAATAAAACAGAAATAATGTAAGTTATTTATTCTTTCTCTGTGGACTGGTACCAAATGGTCCAAGGACCGGTACTGGTCCGCAGCCCAGGGGTTGGGGACCACTGCCTTACAAAATCTCTCTGAATGCTTGGACTAAAATATAAAATGTCCTTGAAGCTTATTGGTTGGGGTGGATGCTTTCTTCCTTACTGTGAACCCCTTGAGACCCAAGAAGGAGTGTTATTCTTGGTTTGTTTTTCCCTGGCACCCTAAGTACCTATTAATTCTGTAAGGCCAGTAGCCACAGCTGGCCCATGCAGGTTCACATTTGATTCGGACAGACAATAATGAAACAACAGAGCCAAGAACCGGTGGGCCATTAGCTGTAATCCTAGCTTGCACCCGGCGAGCAAGAAATACACACAGTGGGAAAACACTTCCCTTTCCATTCAGGGATCCCAAAGCCACTGACTTATCTGAGTTTCCTAGAATCAAAGGTTTCTACCTCACCAGTCTCATTCACCTCTGTTCCCCATCTCCTTCTCTCTGCACAAGGCTTCTCCTTCAGCACTCCACCATCTTGGCTGCTTCTCCTCTCCTCCACGTGGCCTTACTCTGCTGTCCTACAGCATGGGTTCCTCCTAGAATGTAATCACTCTTCCTTTTAAAACCTTTTGGCGCAAAAGCCCTCCCCAAACACATATTAACATAATCACGCCCATCCCAAGCAAGAAGGGTATAAAGCCTGTAGCTATGGTCACCATCACAGCTGCCTGGCCCATGCAGGTTTGCATTAGATTCAGACAGACAGTAATGAAACAGTGGAGCCAATAACTGGTGGGCCATTACTTTTAATCCTAGCTTACACCCGGCGGGCAAGTAAAATCACACACTGGGCTCCAAAACCCACTCATTCCGTGCTCACAAAGCTACTGACTTATCCGAGTTTTCTAGAATCAAAGGTTTCTAGCTCACCAGACTTATTCACCTCTGTTCCCCATCTCCTTCTCTCTGCACAAACTCTGCACAAACTGGCTTCTCCTTCAGCATTCTGCCATCTTGGCTGCTTCTCCTGGCCTCCTTCATGTGGCCTTCCTCTGTTCTCCTACAGCATGGGCTCCTCCTAGAAGATAATCACTCTTCTCTCCTCTCTATGCTAATCTCAGGAACTGAGAGAGAGCAAGCTCCTGGTCTGCCCCCATTTTATAGTGTAGAAATCAAAACCTTTAATCCAATATACAAATAAGGAAGTCTCTGATACAAAGTTACTTATCTGAGGCATAATGGGATTCCTCATGAGAGTGCATCACCCCACATCATGCAATCAGTCAAGGGTGTGGGGAAAAGCTTAGTCTTAACCTGACCTGTGGTGGTGCAGTGGGATAAAGCGTCGACCTGGAACACTGAGGTTGCCAATTTGAAACCTTGGGTTTGCCTGGTCAAGGCACATATGGGAGTTGATGCTTCTTGCTCCTCCCCTTCTCTCTCCCTCTTTCTCTCTAAAAATTAATAAATAAAATATTTAAAAATAAATAAATAAGTAAATTCAGAGCTCTTAAGAGCAAGATCAACTTTGTTAAAAAAAAAAAAAAGAACTAAGCCTTAGGCTATAACGACCTGGCCTGCTTACAGCCTGTCCCCCACACTCAATACAAACTATAAGTGAGCAAACATATATATCATATTTATAAACTTATTTGACCAACAAAGGGCAACTAATATTATCACCTGGGTGATGGGCTTCCACGTGGGCATTGCCATCTTTAACAAAGTGAGCATAATATATTTTATCTGCCCAATAAATTGATATAGAACAAATGGATGGTCTGTCCAGTGGTCGGCAAACCACAGCTCGCAAGCCACATGCAGCTCTTTGGCCCCTTGAGCGTGGCTCTTCCACAAAATACCACGTGCAGGCACTACCTCAATAAGGAATGTACCTGCCTATATATATATAGTTTAAGTTTAAAAAATTTGGCTCTCAAAAGAAATTTCAATCGTTGTACTGTTGATATTTGGTTCTGTTGACTAATGAGTTTGCCGACCACTGGTCTACACAGTCATATTCTCCATAGTTGTATAGTATTTTCTTCCAATGATGATTTACTTAATCATTTGCTATTGTTCCAGAAATATCTGATCAATCACAACCCGACAATATGTTTAGGGCTTCTAAACATTTTATTTCTCTCTGGTTCCTTTTATTTTATGGGTTGTGATTTGACTTTCTTTACTTCGTTCCAGGAACAGTGTGTCCTCTGCACAACAGAAGTTTTTTCTTCATTAGAACTAGGGCACATCTAAGGCTTTGTTGCTATCACCAGACCAATAGAAAGAACAGTGTTTGAGCCCTGGCTGGGTGGTTCAGTTGAGTGGAGCACCATGTGCATACACCAAGGTTGTGGGTTTGATCCCTGGTCAGGGCACATGCAAAAATCTACCAGTGAATGTGCGAATAAGAGGAACAACAAATCGATGTCTCTCTCTCTCTCTCTCTTAAAAAAAAAAAAAAAATCAATCAATCAAAAAAATTCAAGTGGCATTTGAATTCTTTCATAAAGTTATAGCAGTCTATGCTGTGGATAAGACCGCCTTTTTAATTTTCCTAAACTGCCAAAAAGTAGGTGTGTATAAACAAAACATGTGTTTACAGAATGTCTTTATTTGTGTGACATAAACTATGTGTATATGCTAAAATATATATTATAGATAGAGGGAGAGATAGCCAGCATGAGTGGTTATCTCTCCAAAAAGAAAAGCAAATTAAATGCAAAAAAAAAATTGAGAAACAATTTTTCATTTATCGTTTTGTCAAAGGGAAAAAGCCTGGTATTACTCTGCATTGGCAGTGTTAATATGCATTCACATGCTGCTGGTGAGTATGCAAAATGTACAAGTTCTTTGGAAGAAAATTCAGAAAACATATAGCAAGTTTTAAACATGTATACCTCCTACCCCAAAATTCATGTCTAAGAATCTATCCTAGAGATATATTTAACTGCTACACAAAGGTCAATGTGCAGAAATAGTCAATGCAGCTGTTTTTCACTACAAAAGACCAGAGGTGGCTTCCATATCCACTAACAGAACTTATGCCCACACAATGGGATAATAATCGGCCATTTAAAAAAATTATGGAGATCTAGTTATGTTGTTGTTCGGAACATCTCTACAACATATCATTACATGGAAAGGCAAAGTACAGAAGAGTGTGTGTGTATGTGTAAATATGTGTGTGATGTTTATAGGTTGTCTCCATTTGTACAACATAAATAATAAATATGTGTTTTATATTTATATAAAATAAACTGGAAAGAGACACAAGAAATTGCTAAAACTTATCTCTATGAAGGGAGACTAATTTTTTTTACAAATATAGCTAATTTTTTTACTGTGTTTTGTATAAGTTTTTTGTTTTTGTTTTGGGTTGTTTTTTTTTTTTGTATCTTTCCGAAGCTGGAAACGGGGAGGCAGTCAGACAGACTCCCGCATGTGCCCGACCGGGATCCACCTGGCATGCCCACCAGGGGGCGCTGCTCTGCCCATCTGGGGCGCTGCTCTGCTGCAACCAGAGGCATTCTAGCGCCTGAGGCAGAGGCCACAGAGCCATCCCCAGCACCCGGGCCAACCTTGCTCCAATGGAGCCCTGGCTGTGGGAGGGGAAGAGAGAGGCAGAGAGGAAGGAGAGGGGGAGGGTTGGAGAAGCAGATGGGCGCGTCTCCTGTGTGCCCTGGCTGGGAATCGAACCTGGCACTCCTGCACGCCAGGCCGACGCTCTACCACTGAGCCAACCGGCCAGGGCCCTGTATAAGTTTTTAATGTAATTCTTTATTTTGGTGAAAGTAAAATGTGTATGTGTGTGTGTGTGTGTGTGTGTGTGTAGCACATATATATATATGTTATGGGTGAAGACTACTTAACTCTGATGCATCCCGCTCCCAGCACACCTGTGTATACACACACTCTCCCCTTTCTATGTTCTCCCATCATAATTAGACTTCCATTTACAGTTATATCACAGTCAGTGGGTACAGTATTCTGACCATGGGAATATTGTATGCAGCTGAGCCATGTGGTATGCTATGGTTCTGTTTCTTTGCTCAGATGACTTTTGAATTAAATTTTATTTTTTTAATTAATTTTAGAGAGAAGGGAGAGAGAGAGAGAGAGAGAAAGAGTTGGGGAGGAACAGAAAGTATCAACTCATAGCAGTTGCTTCTCGTATGTGCCTTGACTGGGCCAGCCCAGAGTTTCGAACTGGTGACCTCAACATTCCAGATCTATCTTCTATCCAATGTGCTACCACAGGTCAGGCTCAGATGGCTTTTGGTTTGGATTTAGTAATTGCCTCCCCCTCCCCCCACATACCATGTTCCAACCATTCTCTCAGTCCCCAGATTTCTCACATGACTCCCAAGCTTCTCTCGGGATCGTCAGACATAACTGATCAGTTTGGCTTTCTTTCCTTTGAGGCATCCTCTACTGTAACCTTCTGTCCAGTTTCAGGGTGGATGGGTTGCTGTCAGCAGGGCTTCCCTTCGTCCTCATCCTGAGAATGCCTTCAGTTCTGCTCCTGGGAGTCCCCGGGAGGGCTTTCTGAAAGGCACTGTGACGGTGCACTGTCTTCTGATTAGTACAGGACCTGTGCTCTTTGGGGGGCAATGTTTCCTCTCAAGTGTCTCTTTGGAACAGGATTTGACTCATCCTGTGGAATCGGAATCCGAGGTAACAGAAAGATCATCTCTCTGATGCTTCCCCCTCCCCTGCTGGTACAGAGTTCCACAGATTCCTCAAATACATCAGGCAGTCCCCAGAGGCCGGCTCCAGAGCGAGCTCGCAGACAGAACGGAGAGCAGGGCCCCCTGCCCCTGGGCCAGTACCTCCTTGCTGTCACCAGGCTCCACATGTGCCGCATCCACCAAGAGCCACTGTCTTCCATCAGGCACCGCCACCCCCAGGTCTCGGGTGTCTGAGAGCAAGGACCACGGTCCTGGGGCTGTGGGAGAGAAAGAGAAATGTAATTACAGAGGGAAGGGGGTCCTGTGATCGTCTCAGTAGGGCCCAGAGCACTGACGGGTGCTCTCCAATATGTTACAGTATTTTTAGAATCCAAGAACAATTCCGTAAGGACAAGGGGGAGAGGTCATCGACAAAACCCATGTCAGACATGGGCAGCTTGTCTCTCGATTAAGAAGAATCTGATAGTGCATAAAGCTTATTGCCCCAACCTCCCTCTTTCCTTAGTATGGGGACATTCCCAAGGTTTTTTCTCACAATCCCATGCATTGAGAACGCGGGCTGACTCTCCTTCTCAGACCCACTAACGGAAATGAATGCCAGTATTTATAACACACGCCATAAAATGTTTAGCTTTTTAAGCTATGATTCATCTGAAAGCCATTTTTATTTTCATTTATCTATTTTTAGTTTTTATTTATTGATGTTTTCAGAGAGTGAGGAAGGGGGAAAGAGAGAGAGATAGAGAGAAACATCAATTTGTTGTTCCACTTATTTATGCATCCATTGTTTGATCGTATGTGCCCTGACCAGGGATTGAACCTGCAACCTTGGTGTATCAGGACAATGCTTTACCCAACTGAGCTACTTAGCCAGGGCTGAAAGCCATTTTTAAATCCACATGTGTTAAAATCTAAACAATCTATGACATCTGATTTTGTGACCCCCGAGCAGGAATTATTCAAATTCCATTTGTGCCTTGAAGGTTACTGTGCTTCCCTGAGTCCCAGCACTTAAGTCCTGTACTTAACTACAAGCACATGTCCTATGAGTCACTTCAAATCATTAACTCCTCAAAATGTTGACAATTAAATGCTGGCAGGTGATCATGTTGGCTGTGCTGGCTAGTTCAAAGCAATGCTGAGTGACACCAGGTGCTGAGCAGTGATTTCCAAACCGTGCAAAGTTGTTGTTTTTTCAACTGCAACATTTTAAGGCAGGTGTATCAGGTATAAAGCATCAATGCTGGGACCCAAAGGCAGGTTTACCATGAAGCAAATGACACTTAAACCTGAGAGAGTGCCTTCAAGGCCCTGTGCCTAATTTTGTATTTTTAATTTTGTCGTTTTTTTTAAGAGCCTACCCTTCCACCAATAGTAGAAAGTTCAGGCCCTACGAAACCTGACCCCACACTGGTGGAGCCCCAGTGCCCTCCTCTTCTCCTCTCCTTCCCAGCCGCTCTCCGTGGAACCCTAATCCTCTACGAAAGAAATAAAAAACCACCTGTGGCGTGGTACGATGCGTGGACTAGGAATCATGAGACAGGCTCTGAGGCCTGTGCCAGCTACGAGCCAGTCTGTGCCTAAGTCATTAGGCCTTTCTCAGACTCTGTTTACCCATCTATAAAATGGGTGTGTGTGACTAGATCGCTGAGGTCCCTTTCAAAACTAAAAATTTTTTTATCTAAAGTCTCCTGGGGCCACGTCCTATATTGTCTCACAGGAGCGTTCATTCTTAGACATGTTCTTCCTCCCGGAGGCAGGTGCTGACACCTCGTGCTGCCCCTGACATCCGGGGCTCTGCCCAGCTCCACCCCGACCCACCCTCTTTAAGCAAGGACTTTGGTGATCCCAATGGGACAGCTCTCTCTTTCCCCCACAATTCAGTATCTCCTCTCCCACTAGATGTCAGTTGAAAGAGAGAAATGACAGGTTATACATAACTAGATGTGTTCATGTTAACCCTTCTAAGGATATCTTCCTTTTAAACAGACGTTAGTGTTTTATCTCAGTGGCATAGTCGTTAGGGGTAAAATTTTAGGCAGTGGCTGCAGTCAAGTATGGGAAGAGATCCTTCTGGAGCTCTCAAAGCAGGCATTTCCCCCCAGAACACTCTCTGCTCCCCTGGGTCACTGCCCGTTGTTCTGGAAGCAATAGAGCCCTGGTCAGCAAACCGCAGCTCGTGAGCCACATGCGGCTCTTTGGCCCCTTGAATGTGGCTCTTCCACAAAATACCACATGTGGGTGCTACCTCGATAAGGAATGTACCTACCTATATAGTTTAAGTTTTAAAAATTTGGCTCTCAAAAGAAATTTCGATCATTGTACTGTTGATATTTGGCTCTGTTGACTAATGAGTTTGCTGACCACTGCAATAGACTAACTCAGGTTGTAGGGTACAAGAGTTCTGTCAACTTGGGCACAGGGGAACTTCATCTCACTTGAAATGTCTTTTGCACAAACACAATTGTGTAAGTTAATTGAAACTGTTCATTTTGTTTGACTCTGTGACACCCTCCCCTGGAGCCACTGACATTCCACCCAACATCCATTCTCTGCTTCCTCCCTAGTTACAGACCCTGGTGTTATTTGGGGCAGCAATGTGCCCGATAAAGAATCACATATCCAGTCTCCCTTCAGCCAGATGTGGCTATGTGACTAAGTTCTGGATGATAAGGTGTAGGCAGGTGTTGGATGGGACGTCCAGGAAGGCTCTCAAAGACAGTCCCCATGCCCTTTTTCTTAGTCTCCTCATCTGCAAGGTCGTCATGATGGCTGCTGAGCTGGTCACCACCTTAGATCTAAGGGGACTTTGAAAATGGAAGCCATTCACTGAGGAGGATGGAGCAGGAAGCAAGGAGACTGCGTCAACTGGTGACATCACAGTGCGACTCCACCAGCCAGGACTGCCTTCCTCTGGACTTACTGTATGTGAAAAAAATTAAGCTTTGTGTGTTGAAGCCGCTAGTGTTCAGTTCTCTCACTCATGGCTGAATACAATTTCTTGCTGTGGCAAGGTAAAACTAAATGGTAAGACTCCACCTTTTAAAGAAAGAAACTAGCAAGTAAAAATATAATATAACCTACAAGAGCTAAAAACAGCCTTAAAACTCTCATCCAACCACCCATTTTACAGAAGAAACTGGGGCCCAGGGCAGCCTCAAGCAAAATTAACCATTTCAGCAAGGGCCTCAGCCCAGCCCACTTTTCCCTTTTAAAGCGGAGGTAGGTGCCACTTGTTCTAATTAAATGTAAATGCTCTTTAGCTACTAATAATGCCAAATGTCACTTTGTCACAGATAATGGGTATTTTGGACACTTATATCTTTAGAGAAAGCAAAGTAGGTTAGTATGTATCTGTTTTTCCAGATAATGTTTTATTGGGACCCACTCAAGGAAACATTCATTTAAACCCCAAATCCCAGTAATCCAGACTGTGTATCTAAAGGGAAAAGGGAAAAAATGGAAACACCTTCCTATCAGCATTGGTGGATGATTGCTCCTCCCCCTCACCCCAGGGCAGAAGACTATTCAACCAGTCACATGTCACCTGTGTTACAACCTGGGGTTGTTTTGGAAGGAAGCGAGACTCCCAAAGCTTGAGCAACAAGAATAGGACTGCCGCTCAGGTGAAGCGTGAGGTCACCTGTACACGCTGATTCATGTTCTCTTTGTTCCCCCAAGGACCTGGCTCCCTCAGACCTACTTCTGTTTCGGCTGCTGTGGCTGCATGAGCCATCTTTGCAAAGCTGGGATTTCATCTTCCTTGTGAAGGGATTCAGGGCAGGGCTGTGTTTGTTTCATTTATGCACAAAAGGCTCATCGAGCATGTCCAATGCGCAAGCCCCTCTAGTTGAGCTGTGGATACAGGAGCAGCAATCAACACCCAGTTGGATAACTGCCCCAAGCTGGAAGGCACATAGGAAGAGAGGAGGGGCCCATGACTCATTCTTAGATATCACAGGAGGTTTCTTGGAGAAGGTGACATCTCAACAGAGACTTGGAGGATGAATAGAAGTTTCTATCCTCCCCTTAGTAACTGCTGTCATGTAACATTTATTGTTTTTAATTTTTAAATTGATTTTTAGAGAAAGGAAGGGAGACAGAGACAAAGAATCATGAATTTGTTGTTCAACCTATTTATGCATTCATTGGTTGATTCTTGTATGTGCCTGATTAGGGCTCAAACTCAAAAACTTGGCATATCCAGATGATGTTCTAACCTCTGAGCTACCCTGCCAAGGCCTCCATATGGCATTCTTTTTTTTAATCTTATTTTTATTAATTTTAATGCAGTGACATTGATCAATCAGGGTACATATGTTCCAAGAAAACATCTCCAGGTTATTTTGACATTTGATTATGCTGCGTACCCCTCACCCAAAGTCAAATTGTCTTCCGTCACCTTCTGTCTGGTTTTCTTTGTGCCCCTCCCCTCCCCCCACCTCCCTCTCTCCTTCCTCGCCCCCTCCCCCATATGGCATTCTTTATCTCACCTCTGTCACTGAGCTTAACCCAGGTCCAGCTGGACATTAGTGAGTGTCTGGCTAAAATCTGCCTCCCCTCTAGACTGAAGCTCTTTGAGGGTAGGCCATTGTGTGATTTTGCTCACAGTTGGCTCTTCTCTTCCTAACATTGACTATTTTATAAACACAGCATGTGAGGACCAACATTTATGGAGTGCCCCTATAACCAGACACTTAAAAACAATAGCTCATGTAATCTTTTTTTTTTCTTTAATTTAGAGGTGAAAGGCAGACAGACTCTTGCATGTGCTCTGACTAAGATCCACCCCGCAAGCCCCCTACAGGGTGATGCCTGCCCACTGGACCCACTGCTCTGTTGCTCAGCAACCAAACTATTTCAGCACCTGAGGTGAGGCCATGGAGCATTCCTCAATGCCCAGGTCCAACTTGCTCAAACTGAGCCATAGCTATGGGAGAGGGAGAGAAAGAGATGGAGAAATAAGGAGGAGGGGTGGAAAAGCAGACAGTGTCTTCTCCTGTGTGCCCTGACCAGGAATTGAACCCAGGATTTCCACATGCCAGGCCAATACTCTACCACTGAGCAAACCAGCCAGAGCCTTATGTAATCTTGATAAAAACCCTGTGTGGAAGGTATTGTTAGCTTTATTTTACCAATGAGATCAATAAAGCCGAGACAGGTTCAACAAATAACTTGCCCAAAGTTGGCAAGTGGAAAGGGAGGATTTTCTCTGGGCCTATTGAAGTCTCAGTTCTAAGATCTTTCTACTAATACCAGGCTGTTTCTGGTACGGAGAATACAATCTCTTCCACTCAAGAGTTACTAGATAAGCTCTGGTTCACAAGGCCAATGAAACACAGAACAGGGCAATCGGGCAAAGTCTGAGGGTTGCGG
This sequence comes from Saccopteryx bilineata, assembly GCF_036850765.1. Taxonomy (NCBI): domain Eukaryota; kingdom Metazoa; phylum Chordata; class Mammalia; order Chiroptera; family Emballonuridae; genus Saccopteryx; species Saccopteryx bilineata. The sequence continues at coordinate 14,028,780 of NC_089500.1, read as the reverse complement.
AGATCACACGAGATTGCATCAGGGCTGGGCCTCCAGGGAAAGCTTCCTGACCCTTGAGACACAGAAGAAGAATCTCCCCACTGGTGGTCAGTTTCATTCTTATTGGCTGGCTTGAGCAACTTCTCACAAAATCTAAGTGGAGACAGAGTATTTCCTTTGGAATTTTCTTACATTGTTTCATTCTTGGGTGTTACCCTTTCCACAGAACTCAACTGTTCATTTCCTTTGAGGGAGTTTCTTTTCTTATTTTAGGGAGGCAGTCCCTCTACCGGGAAAAGCTGGTTACCAGAGCTGTCCCCAGAGGCCGGCGGCTTTGGCATGGCTGTCACTGAGGCATTTCCACCTAAAGTTTCTCTCTCACTTTCAGGTGGCCTCGGAGCATAAGAGCCGGCTCATTGGTGAGCTCAGCCTTCTGGACCTGGTCCAGCAGCTGTGAGCTGTGTCATCATAGCGAGGGTGGTTGACTTCTTGCTAACATAGTTAGGTCATTACTAATTCTTTTTTTCACATCAGGAATTTCCCCAATTTGTGTTCCATGGGGGAAGGATGGCCAGTCAGTGCTCCTGAAAGTAAGTCATGGTCATTCTGCAATGACAGCCCATTTTGGGGAGTGACTTTAGCCTCACCTACCGGCTTCCTTTTGCTCTGTAGCACTCTGTGTGTGTTCTTCTGTCATCAAAACTACTGGTCCCTGTCTGTTTCCTACAGAGGTAAATGTACTACTACTACTACTAATAATAATAATAATATCTCTAAAAAGGAAGGACATTCTGCCTGACCTGTGGTGGCGCAGTAGATAAAATATTGACCTGGAACGCTGAGGGCACTGGTTTGAAACCCTGGCTTCCCTAGTCAAGGCACATGCAGGAGTTGATGCTTTCTACTCCTCCCAACCTCTTTCTCTCTCTCCTCTCTAAAATGAATTTAAAAATCTTTTAAAAAGAAATAAAAAGGAAGGACATTCTAACACAGGGGTCAGGAACCTATGACTCGCGAGCCAGATGTGGCTCTTTTGATGGCTACATCTGGCTCTCAGACAAATCTTTAATTAAAAAAATGCCCTGGCCGGTTGGCTCAGTGGTAGAGCGTCGGCCTGGCGTGTAGAAGTCCCGGGTTCGATTCCCGGCCAGGGCACACAGGAGAGGCGCCCATATGCTTCTCCACCCCTCCCCCTATCCTGCCTCTCTGTCTCTCTCTTCCCCTCCTGCAGCGAAGCTCCATTGGAGCAAAGATGGCCTGGGCGCTGGGGATGGCTCCTTGGCCTCTGCCCCAGGCGCTAGAGTGGCTCTGGTCACGACAGAGCGACGCCCCGGAGGGGCAGAGCATCGCCCCCTGGTGGGCAGAGCATCTCCCCCGGTGGGCGTGCCGGGTGGGTCCCGGTCGAGCGCATGCGGGAGTCTGTCTGACTGTCTTTCCAGTTTCCAGCTTCAGAAAAATACAAATAATAATAATAATAATAATAATAACATTAAAAATATAAAACATTCTCATGTATTACAATCCATTCATTTCCTACTGCTCATGTTCATGGTTGTGGGTGGCTGGAGCCAATCACAGCTGTCCTCCGGGACAACACCAAATTTTTATTGGATAATGCCTAACGTACACGGGTCATTGTTTGGCTCTCATGGAATTACATTTTAAAATATGTGGCGTTCTGGCCGGTTGGCTCAGTGGTAGAGCGTCAGCCTAGCATGCAGAGGACCCGGGTTCAATTCCCGGCCAGGGCACACAGGAAAAGCGCCCATTTGCTTCTCCACCCCTCTGCCACGCTTTCCTCTCTGTCTCTCTCTTCCCCTCCCGCAGCCAAGGCTCCATTGGAGCAAAGATGGCCCGGGTGCTGGGGATGGCTCTGTGACCTCTGCCTCAGGCGCTAGAGTGGCTCTGGTGGCAACATGGCGACGCCCAGGATGGGCAGAGCATCGCCCGCTGGTGGGCAGAGCGTTGCCCCTGGTGGGTGTGCCGGGTGGATCCCGGTCGGGCGCATGCGGGAGTCTGTCTGACTGTCTCTCCCTGTTTCCAGCTTCAGAAAAATGAAAAAAAAAAAAAATATGTGGCGTTCATGGCTCTCTCAGCCAAAAAGGTTCCCGACCCCTGTTCTAACACATGCTACAACATGCATGACCCTTGAGGACATCATGCTAAGTGAAAGAAGCCAGTTACCAATGGCAGGATGTTATATGGTACCACTCATAGACATTCCCAGAGGAGTCGAGTTCATAGAGACAGAAAATAGAAGGGTGATTACTAGGACGAAGGGGAAAAGGGGGAAGGAGAAGCCAGGGCTTTACGGGGACAGAGTCTCAGTTTGGGGAGATGAAAACATTCCAGAGATGGGTGATGGTGATAGTTGTAAAATCAATGTACGTAATACCACCAAAGTGCACACCTAAAAATAGTTAAAGTGATAAATTTCAGGTTTCATATATTTTACTGACATAAAAGGACATGTGTCTGATGATTCTTTTTTTTTTTTAATCTTGCTTGCTTTTCTTCCAATTGTTCATTAGCTGCACCTTTGTGTGGCATGCTGCCTCCTGCCTTCACCTTATTCCTCAGACTGGTCCCTGGACCAGCAGCATAGCAACAACAGGAAGCTGGTTAGAGCCACGGACTCTCAGGCTCACCTCGCACCCAATGAAGTGGAATTTGCAGTGGTTGGAATCTTACTCCAACCACTAAACCATCAGAAGACTAACGTCTGGGGTCTAGCATCATCAGTTTTATTCTCAAAGAGATTTCAGTCAAAAATAATAATCTTCCAGTACCTGGCCAGTTAACTCAGTCAGTTAGAGCAGTGGTCCCCAACTTTTTTGGGGCCACGGACCGGTTTAATGTCAGAAAATATTTTCACGGACCAGCCTTTAGGGTGAGACAGATAAATGCACAAAATAAAATTATGCGACCGGCGTAAAAACTGTGGTATTTTAAAATATAATTGTCGAACTTACGAGACAAGCATCAAGAGTGAGTCTTAGACGAATGTAACAGAGGGAATCTGGTCATTTTTAAAAAATAAAACATCGTTCAGACTTAAATATAAATAAAATGGAAATAATGTAATTTATTTATTCTTTCTCTGCAGACCAGTACCAAATGGCCCATGAACTGGTACCGGTCCGCGGCCCGGGGATTGGGGACCACTGAGTTAGAGCATTACCTCGAAACACCAAGGTTGTGGGTTTGATCCCCAGTCAGAACGTACAAAAATCAACCAATAAATTCCTAAATAAGTAGAATAACAAATCAATGTCTCTCTCTCTCTCTTCCCCTCTCTCTCTAAAAATAAATCAATAAAAATAATTTTAAAAATAATAATAATCTTCCTTTTCTCTGTGTTTCAGTCATACAATTTATGTGATGTCATATTGGTAGGAAGGTGAGTTCTTTCTCCTGCCCTATCATAATTCCAGTGCATTAAAAATAATGGGATTCCTAAGTGTATTAAATAAATAGGATTGAAGGTCTAATGGATTGAAGGAGGTGGTATGATGGAAGATATAAGCACTTGAAAACATGGAGGGTAATGTAGACACCAAGTTAATGATTGAAAATAATTTGTACCTAAACACAGTTGTATTCTACAGAGAAACCCAGTAGAAAAAAAAATTATCAAACAAAAACAAAATCAAGAGATTTTGTTTGATGAAACTACTCAATTTATGCATCATTTAAAGAGTCATACTCGCCTGACCAAGCGGTGGCGCAGTGGATAGAGCGTCGGACTGGGATGCGAAAGGACCCAGGTTTGAGACCCCGAGGTTGCCAGCTTGAGCGTGGGCTCATCTGGTTTGAGCAAAAAGCTCACCAGCTTGGACCCAAGGTCACTGGCTCGAGTGGGGGGGTTACTCAGTCTGCTGAAGGCCCACGGTCATGGCACATATGAGAAAGCAATCAATGAACAACTATGGTGTCGCAACAAAAAACTGATGATTGATGCTTCTCATCTCTCTCCATTCCTGTCTGTCTGTCCCTGACTATCCCTCTGACTCTCTCTCTGTCCCTATAAAAAAATTAAAAAAAAAAAGAGTCATACTCTCTGGGTATTTTAAACATGATTGCAGGACTTAAAAAGTGGCTTTATTCAGATCTTTTCAGGGACTTTTGATGCATTATTTGGCTCAAGGTGTCTATGGGAGCCACTTCTTTCACCAGAGTAAATGATAAAGAAAAATGTTGACTTGTGCTCTTTTACCGAAGTCCAAGGAGCACCTTGGTGGGTGTGGGATAAGCAAAGGAGTTGTACCTTTCCTTCCATAAGTTCCAGAAAAAAAGTTTCCCTGAGAGAAATGACAAGTTCAAGAGCAGAGGCATTTCTCAGAGTGACCTATAGTGTGTTGCTCCATTTTCTTTACTTCAACGTACTCAGTCATGAAAATAAAGGCATACAATTTTTTCATGTTGATCACCATTTAAAAAATCCAGCCGGGCCCTGGCCGGTTGGCTCAGCGGTAGAGCGTCGGCCTAGCGTGCGGAGGACCCGGGTTTGATTCCCGGCCAGGGCACATAGGAGAAGCGCCCATTTGCTTCTCCACCCCTCCGCGGCGCTTTCCTCTCTGTCTCTCTCTTCCCCTCCCGCAGCCAAGGCTCCATTGGAGCAAAGATGGCCCGGGCGCTGGGGATGGCTCTGTGGCCTCTGTTCCAGGCGCTAGAGTGGCTCTGGTCGCAACATGGCGACCCCCAGGATGGTCGCAACATGGCGACGCCCAGGATGGGCAGAGCATCGCCCCCTGGTGGGCAGAGCATCGCCCCATGGTGGGCGTGCCGGGTGGATCCCCAGTCAGACAGTCTGTCTGACTGTCTCTCCCTGTTTCCAGCTTCAGAAAAATGCAAAAAAAAAAAAAAAAAATTAAATTAAATAAAAAATCCAGCCGGGCACTTTGTTCCTCTCTAGCTGCTGCTCTGTCACCTCATCCATCGAATGGGAGGGTCACACTTGATGAGGGACAGGTGGTTGGCTGTATAACCTCCCCACTCCTCTTCCAGGACGCAAGCAAACATCACTGCTCTGAGCCCAGACCTGACCTTGAAATCCTGCTCAATAGCATGACCCAGGAAGCCGCCACTCATCAACCTGAGTGGCCACAAAAAATAAATTTTTCATTTACTATACTTAGGATGTTCTTTGTTCCAGACATAATGTAAAACATATGGTCACCCTCAATGGTCACCTCCATCTCTGACATCTTATGATTTTATGAAAGTAAACCACTAAGATCAGGGAGAGAGTGCAGGGTTGGGTGTTAGGGGCTGATGGTGAGGGTCACGGGCATGTCACTTCCCCTCTCTCCAGCCTTCCCTTCCTAATGTTACCATGCTGGGGCGGGTCCCCTGACCACCTCCCTCATGCGCCCCACACCAGTCCCTGTTTTATTTTTAATCCTTAGCACTATCAGCATCTATCATTCTCTCTCTATTTTTTAATCTATCTACTATCTGTGCTCCCTAACTTGAATATAAACTTCATGAGGTCAGTAATTTTTGCCTGTTTCCTTTCAGCTGTATGCCCGGTACACAGAATCATGCCTGGTACCTACAAGGAGCAGACGTTGAATTCATCCATGAACTATAGTTGACAATAATAATTCTCACTTCATACAGTCATAGAGACTATTCTAGAGAGCTACTATATATACAGGGCCAGGCACAGTACAATGCACTTTATATGCACTAAAAAGAGAGCATGGCAAAGCCCATTGTAATGTTAATGATGATTGCATAAGGGGAGAAGGTTCTGGAATATATCAAGGAAGGTCCTATCATGAGATAGTGAACTGTGTGGGTTTTGGGGTCAAACACCTGGACTGGAAGGCTAGCCTCCCCACACCTGTTTCCTCGTCTGCAGACCAGCACTTGGCGAGCACCTGCACAGGTGGGAGAGTGCAGGGCTAGCAACATGGGCCCTGCGAGCTGGGCTTTATGGAGGTTCTGTGTGGCTTTGTCATTATTCTTTATGATGTAGCTGAGCTTATTTTAAATTACTTATACTTTAACTGTTTAACGCTCCAGAAAGATGCTTTGGCACAGCCTGGGGTATTAGTATCCATTACGTAGCAAAGGAACTTATACTTTCCTTTTGGAGGTTGACATCTCCTTGTTTAGGTTGACTATAGGGGAGATGTTGGCCACATTCACTATCATTCTCCTCTAGCTTAAGAGTTCCAGTTTTCATTGCTCTTGCTTCCTCTTCTAAGAGGAACAAGTTCAAAAGCAAAAACTCAGTGGATGCTGGGAAGAGCCTCTTATGTTTAAAACTTTGAAAAATGACTATTCATCTCAAACTACTTTTAAATCCTTCAGAACAGAGTCAGTGGTCTGCCTCACCGAGCCAGCGCTCCCAGCACGCCAGCCCCTTCCTCTGGCCCGGAGATGGACGGTTTCGGCACCAGCGACGAAGCATGTGCGGCTGGAGAAATGGCAGCCTACATGATGGTGGACTTTGTCTATGGTGCCGAAAGGTTTGAACTTGAATGTACAATGGAAATCCAGAAGCTTTCAGAACCTAGGCCGGGTGGCTTAGTTGGTTGGAGCATTGTCCTTATGCGCCAAGGTTGCAGGTTCAATCCCCAGTGGAGGCACATACAGGAGTCAACCAATGAGAGCGTGGATAGGTGGAAATCAAATCAATATTTCTCTCTCTCTCCATTACTCTCTCTCAAGTCAAAAAATAAAAAATAAATAAATACAACTTTTAAAATAAAAATAATTGGAAGAAGTGTATGAGACCCCGGACGAGGTGAAGAGTTCTTAGACTGGATGCCAGAAGGACAGCCCCTAAAAGGTGGGTTTCATAAACTGAACCTCATTGAGATGAGAAACCTTGGTGTTGTGAAAGAAGATGGACAGGCAAGCTAAGGATTGGGAGAAGATACTATTTGCAAACCACATACCTGACAAAGGACAGCCCTAGAGATCCAGTTAGAAAACAAACAGACGTTTCACTAGAAAGCATGTATGAAGTGGGGCAAGGGTAGGTTCACAGCAGGGGTCGGGAACCTATGGCTCGCGAGCCAGATGTGGCTCTTTTGATGGCTGCATCTGGCTTGCAGACAAATCTTTAATAAAAAATAATAATAACATTAAATATATAAAACATTCTCATGTATTACAATCCATTCATTTTCTACTGCTCATGTTTATGGTTGCCGGTGGCTGGAGCCAATCACAGCTGTCCTCCGGGACAACACCAAATTTTTATTGGATAATGCCTAACGTACACGGGTCGTTATATGGCTCTCATGGAATTACATTTTAAAATATGTGGCGTTCATGGCTCTCTCAGCCAAAAAGGTTCCTGACCCCTGGTTTACGGTGTGAGAATGTGAAACAGTTTATTCTTGTATTATTAGTTATAAATTATTGTATTATTTTCCATATGAACAATTGTAAACCTACTTCTTCCCGACCCTGTATAAACGATACATAAAGCACAAGAAACAATAGTCAACATCATTAACCAGTGTGGAAATGCAAATGAAAACCACAAAGATCACACAACACACCTACAAGGGTGGCTAAAATAAAAATCAGTGATAGCAGAAAAAGCCTGGAAGCATATGGAATCCCTGGCCCTCTCCTCACTTGCTGGTGGGAATACGGAATGGGCAGCCACTCTGGAAAACAGCTTGTCAGGTTCTTAAGAAACTAAACATGAACTGGCCACATGATGCGGCGACTGTAGTCCTTGGCATTTATCCCAAGAAATAAAACTCACGTTCATGCAAAATCTGTACACAAATGTGCATAGCAGCTTTAATCACAATAGCTCCAAAGAGGAAACAGCCCAGATGTCTTTCAATAGGTGAAAGGTGAAGCATACCACAGTGCAGCCGTGTCATGAGACACTACCCAGCCCGACAAGGAATTTTGTTATTGATACACACCTCAAGTTAGATGGATCTCAAGGGGGGAAAGCCATTCTCAAAGATCATCTACCGCACGATTTCATTTCTGTAACAGTCTTGTAATGAGGAAATGATAGATAGGAGACAAGATTAGTGATTGTCAGGGCGTATGGATGGGGGTTGGGGGGATATAATAATGCAACATAAGCCAGCCCTGGGGCAATGGAACAGTTCTGCATCTTAGTTGTGGTGGTGGTTACATGAAGGTAAATGTGAGATAAATTTGCATGGAAACACACACATCCACACACACACACACACACACACACATACACACACATACATGACTGCTCGGAAAATTGGTGAGATCTGATAAAACTCCATGGATCACATCAATGTCAGTTTCCCGGTTTGGGCCTTGTGCCACAGACAGACGTTACCATGGGAGGAGGCTGGGCCAGGGCACACTGGACTCCCCGGCACATTTTGGTTTTCCTGCAACTTCTTGTGAATCCGTCATTTCAAAATAAAAATTTCAAACACTGCATTTGGGTATAAAATAATTTTTCAATTTAAAATCACCTTAGGGCAGGGGTCTCAAACTCAACTCAGCATGTGGCCGCAGAGCAAGATCACAGCCGTTCGGTGGGCCGCACTAGGTCTACAAAAGGCAACTGTTACACAACACTTTTCTCACTGCAGTTGAAAACAAAAAAAAGGCCTGACCTGTGGTGGCGCAGTGGATAAAACGTCGACCTGGAAATGCTGAAGTTGCCGGTTCGAAACCCTGGGCTTGCCTGGTCAAGGCACATATGGGAGTTGATGCTTCCAGCTCCTCCCCCCTTCTCTGTCTCTCTCTCCTCTCTCTTCCTCTCTGTCTCTCTCCTCTCTAAAAATGAATAAATAAATAAATAAATAAATAAATAAATAAATAAAAGAAAACAAAATCAGTACAACAAGCACAATCGTACATGCAATTTACTCAGTGTCACAAAACGACCAGAAACTGTAGTTCGCATCACAACTGCTGTTAACTAAGCTAATATCTAGCTAGGATGCTAGAGAAATGAAAAATACAAGTAGGCCCCTAGGCTTACTTAATTTTATCCAAAATATTTTGAACTTCGTGGATTAGTCTGCGGGCCGCACAAAATTGTTCGGCGGGCCGCATGCGGCCCACGGGCCTCGAGTTTGAGACCCCTGCCTTAGGGTCTCCATATGTATTTATAGAACTAGTAGCTTGTAAGTAGTACTCATTTGCTTTGAGAGATGTGTATCTACTTTAACTCTATCCTGCCTTGCAGTTTCCTGAAACAGAGTGTCGAACAGTATTTTTGGTACGATTGTCATGGACTGTTCTGTGACTAGAGTTTTACTGAGGAATCTAGATATGATGGGTAGGCACTAACCGGATCAACTGGTTTGAACACTGGGGTCACTTTTGTAAAACTCTCATGGTAAACCGGGTTGGAGCACCTGAGATTCCATGATCCCCGTGGTGGCTCGGTCCCGGGAAGAAGAGGGTTATGAGTGTTTTTCATGACTGTCACTTCCTAAACTCTACCTTTATTGCATTTTCCATATTTGCTAATACATCTGATACACTTGAGGTATGCCTTTAAAATAATGGGACTTTTCAAAGCACGCAATCAATCCCTTCCGATCTCCTGTTACGCGCCAGTTGTCTCGCACATAGGATCTTATTTAGGATGCACACTAATCCAAGAAAAATATGTCTTCTTCCTTTTTTAAAACATAGACACGAGAAGTAATTTATGATAGTGAGGGACCCGTGAGTGCTGTTACTCCAGCCATGCTTTTGTTGCTCACGGGCTGCTGAAACTCCCCTTTGGGGCTTGTGATCTGACTCCGGCTATCCTGTTGACTGCTTCCAGCTGTGCAGAATTTTCACCTTTAAAAAACTTTCTGACTTTTTTACAGAGACATAGGGAGAGACAGAGAGCAACATCAATTTGTTGTTTCACTTATGTATTTATCGGTTGACCCTGACCAGGGATTGTACCCACAACCTTGGTGTATTGGGATGAAGCTAACCAACTGAGCTTCTTGGCCAGAGTAAAAATTTTCACCTTTTAAAGTTTAGAATTTACTTACATACCTACCTACCTACCTACCTACCTCCCTGCCTGCCTACCTGTCCATGGACCCATTTTCCATTCATCTTTATCTATCTGTAATGAAAAGTAATTCAGCGCAAATTAAAACAATGAGGTGGTATTTTCCACCTGGCAGGTTAGAGAACTTCATCTCCAATACTAGTGAGGATGCTGAGAAACAGGAACTGTCTGCATGGCTGGGGATGGTGCAAATTGCTACAACTTTTTGGAAAGCAATTTGGCAATATATACGGTAGGGTAAAAAGATAGGTTTACAGTTGTGAGTATGCAAAACAGAGTTTATTCTTCTTATTTATTCGTTACTGTATTATTTTCTATACCAACAATTGCAAACTTACTTTTGCCCCATCCTGTATATGTCCAAAGCTTTAAAAATGTTCAAACCTTTTAATGAGTCATTCCACTTTCTGGGCATGTATCTATATTTTAAAAGGTTTATCCAATGTGTCGTCCACTGCAGCAAGTATCTAATGGAATAAATGGAAATCTACTCCATTGCCTACAGAATATATTCCAACCCCTGTTTTACTTCTGTTATGATTTGTTGCATGTATTTTTTTTAACAAGTTGACCCTCTTGAGGGCATAAAGTTTATCTTGTTTATAGTAGTCTCTTCCAAAGAACCCAACACATGGCAGATGCTCTGAATAAATCTTGTCTACACATTTTATAACTTATTTAACCCTTATACAGTGCTTACCTTGAAGCAGCACTGTAGAGATATTAAATTATTTCAGAATCTCAAAACAACCTATAAAATAGGTTTTTCTTTCTCTTTTATATATTTTATAAATGGGAAAACTTGAGGCATAGAAGAGGATAAGTAATTTCCCAAGGTCATTCCTCTAGAAAGAAGTACAATAAGGTTTAAAGTTGAGTAGCCTCGCTTCCAACTCTAGACTCTTAACTGCTTTCTAGTATGAGCAAACACAGAGTGTCTACATGTGTTAATTAAATAAATATGAACCAGGGAATCACAAAAGACCCCAAATAGCAATAGCAATCTTGAGAAAGTCAGAGGTATCATGCTACCTGATATCAAACAATACTACAAGCCTATAATAATCAGGACAGTCTAATGCTAGCATAAAAACAGACACATGGATCAATGGAACAGAATAGAGAGCCCAAAATAAACCCATGACTATATGGTCAGTTAATATATGACATAGAAGGAAGGAACATACAATGTGTCAAGACAGTCATTCAAATGGTATTGGGAAAATTGGACAGATACATGCAAAAATATGAAACTAGACCACCTTCTCACACCATATAAAAGAATTAAAGACTTAAATGTAAGACTCAAAACCTTAAGAATTCTAGAAGAAAACATAGGCAGTAAAATCTTTGACATTTCTTTTAGCAATATTTTTTTTCTAACATATCTCCTTGGCCAAGGAAAATTACAAAAAACATAAACAAATGGGACTACATCAAATTAAAATGTTTTTTGCACAGCACAGGAAACTATTAACAAAATGAAAAGACAACCTGCTGAATCAAAGAGCACATTTAGCAACTAAACACCGGTAAGGTTAATATCCAAAATTTATAAAGAACTCAGACAACTCTGCCTGACCTGTGGTTGCTGAGTGGATAAAGCGTAGACCTGGAATGTTTAGGTTGCTGGTTTGAAACCCTGGCTTGCCCGATCAAGGCACATATGAGAAGCAACCTCTACGAGTTGATGCTTCCTGCTCTTTCCCTGCCATTTTCTCTTTCTCTTCACTCAAAAAAACAACAATAAAGTCTCTCGAAAATTAAAAAAAAAGAAAACAAACAACAACAAAAAAGAACTCTTACAACTCAACACCAAAAATCCAAACAATCCAAATAAAAAATGGGCAAAGGGCCTAAATAGTCACTTCTCCAAGGAGGACATACAGATGACCAGTAGATAGGCAAATAGGCTCAACATCACTAATCATCAGAAATGCAAATTAAAACCACATGAGATGTCACCTCACACCTGTCAGGATAGCTATCATCAATAAATCCACGGGCAAGTGTTGGTGGAGAGAGGGGAACCCTCATGCACTACCAGTGGGAACGCAGACTGGTGTAGCCACTATGGAAAACTGTATGGAGGGTCCTCACAAAATTAAAAATGGAATTGCCTTATGACCCAACAATTTCACTTCTGGGTATACTTATCCTAAGAAACCCAAAACACAAATTCAAAAAACTGTATGCACCCCTATATTCACTGTAGCATTACTTACAGCATCCAAACCATGGAAGCAACTCAAATGCCCATCAACAGACAAGTGGATAAAAAAGTTCTGGTACATATATACAATAGAATATTACTCAGCCACAAAAAAGAATCGAATCTTACTATTTGGGACAGAATGGATGGACGTGGAGGGTATTGTGCTAAGTAAAAGAAGTCAGACAGGAAAAGATCAATATCATACAGTGTGTTCGTAAAGTCATGATGCACTTTTGACCGATCACAGGAAAGCAACAAAAGATGATAGAAATGTGAAATCTGCACCAAATAAAAGAAAAACTCTCCCAGTTTCATACCTATGCAGTGCAGTTCAATGTGGGCTCACACACAGATTTTTTAGGGCCCCTTAGGTAGCTATCCCGTATAGCCTCTACAGATTCGTCACTGACTGATGGCCTACCATAATGGGGTTTCTCCACCAAACTGCTGGTTTCCTTCAACTGCTTATCCCACCGAGTAATGTTATTCCTATGTGGTGGCGCTTCGTTATAAATGCGCCGATATTCACATTGCACTTTGGCCATGGATTCGAATTTAGTGAGCCACAGAACACACTGAACTTTCCTCTGTACCGTCCACATCTAGACTGGCATGGCCATGGGCTGCTCCACTGTATACACAGTGTTACATCATCATCTGCGCATGTGCACATGCTGCCACATCATCCTACAGAAACTGGGAGGGTTTTTTATTTGGTGCAGATTTCACATTTCTATAGTCTTTTGTTGCTTTCCTGTGACTGGTCAAGAGTGCACCATGACTTTACAAACACTATTATTGCACTTATATGTGGAATCTAAAGAGCACACTAAATGAGGCAACAAAATAGAAACAGACTCCTAGATAATGAGATCAGAAGGATGGTTGCAGAGGGGAGGGGATTTGGGGGACTGAGTGAAAAAGGCAAAGGGATTAAAGAGAACAGATTGGTCATTATAGAACAGTCATGGGGATGTGAAGTACAGCATAGGGAATAGAGTCAATAATATTGCAATACTGTGTATAGTGCCAGATGGGTACTTGAAACATTGGGGGGAATACTTTGTAAAGTACATGATTGTCTAACCACTATGCTGTACAGTTGAAACTAATACAAAATAGTATTGAATATAAACTGCGATAGAAAATCAGGAAAGCCTGGTTGGTAACTCAGTTGGTAGAGCATCATCCCAATATGCCAAAGTTGCAAGTTCAATCCTGGTCAGGGCACATACAAGAATCAACCAATGAAGGTATAAGTAAGTGCAATAACAAATCAATGTTTCTCTCTCTCTCTTCCCCTTCCTCTCTCTCTAAAAATCAATCAATAAAAATTAAAACAAAAACAAAAAATGGCCAAGATGGTATTTATGTTATGTTTATTTTACCGCAATAAGTCCCACAAAATTGAAAAATAAATCATTCTGAACCCAGGAATAGACTCGCAAACCATCATTGACTAACTACGAGGCATTTTCTTGATAAAATATTATATAAGAATTGAACTTATGTTTCCAACAATTACATACCGGTGTGGATGCACACTTATAACACTGAACAAAAACCAAGAAGCAAAACAGCGTGTGGTTGTATAGAATACCTTGTGCACAGCAAAATGATTGGAAGGAAACACACCAAAATGTCACACAGTAGCTGCCAACCAGAGGTGAATTTTCCCGTGGCTTCTCTTTTTTATTTCTTACTGTTAATTTCCAACTTTTCTTTAATTAGTGTATTAATTGCCAGGGCTGTCATAACATAGTATCCCACACAGAATGTCTTAAAACAATCAAAATTTGTTTTCTCACAGTTTAGGAGGCCAGAAACCCAAAATCCAAGCGTGGGCAGGGTTGGTTCTTCCTGGAGGCGCCGAGGAAGAATCTGGGTCATGTCTTTTCCCTACTCTGTGGTGGTTGTGGGCAATGCGTGGCGTTACTTGGCATTCTTTGTCTTGGGGCTGCATTACTCCGCTCTGCGCTGTCTCTCATGGCTTTCTTACAAACACACCAGTTACTGGATTTGGGCCCACCCTAACTCAGTAGGAGGACCTCATTTTAACTTGTTACATCTGCAAAGACCTTTATACCAAATAAGGTCATGTGAGGGTCAGCAGTGAGTGTCCCCCCAAAAATGTGCCACCCTGGCATGCAGATTATTTCTTTTCTTTTCTTTCTTTTTCTTTTCTTTTTTTTCTTTTTACTTTTTTAAAATTTATTGATTGATTTCAGTAAGAGAGGGAGTGAGAGAGAGCCAAGAACACCACGCTGTTCCTGTATGTGTCCCGATCGTGACCAAACCCACAACCTCTGCACTTTGAGACGATGCTCCAACCAACCGAGCTCCGAGCTCCGGCCAGGACAGTATGCAGATTATTTCAAAAGGAAATCAATTAAAGCCCAACAAATTCAGGACAAGCTTTTGCTTCCTCTTTTTCTTAGAGATTCAGAGAGAAAAGTCTGCTTTAGGAAGGGCCCCTGGACTTAATCACCTTGAGAATTTACACCCTGGCTTTAGTCAGGAAGACTCCAAGCATGATTAGTAGTAGCTCTTTCCTTCTGCGTCCCATTGTTTCTGAGTTGCCTACCAAAAATTTGCCTGCCCAGTGTGTTTTGTTTTTCAACTACCTGTAAATTGCCTGTTCTGCCTTTGAAATTTAATATCCTGTTCCCTGTTTTCTCCTTTGCCCAAAAATGTCTTATATATACCCAAGATTGCTTCACTGCCTTAGGAATTTTCATGCTTCTGTGAATTCCCCACGTGCATATATTAAAATTTGTACTTTCTCCGTATGTTGTTTGAACTATTTGACCAGCCAGAAGAACTAAAAGGGTCAGAGAACCGTTCCCCAGCCCCAATAGTTACATTCTGAGGCTCCAGGTGAATGTGAATTTGGGGGGACACTATTTAATTCAGTGTGATGTATCTATCTTTTTCTATCATTTTATATTGGCAAAATAGAAATATTAAGAAAACAGAAGCCTGAGTCAAGTCTAGCTGTGACTAAGAGATGATAACAGCTACAAGTCAGGTTTCAAACACAGCTTCAGGCAAAGCAGCCTGGCCTTGTTGAAACGCTAGACCTAGGAACACTAGATCTGAGTCTTGGGCCTGCGTTAGAATCCTGCCTTCAGACCTGCTCCTTTTGGGAGAGAGGCCTAAACGTCCTAGGTCCTAAGGGTTAGTCTTCACATCTGCACAGGAAGAAAACTATTGTTATTTAACAATCCAGAGGACTCTAGCCCAGCCAACTGCGCCTTGCAGGAGGCGGGGCGTGAATCCTTCAGAGTGGGGGTAGTAGTGTTTACATGGGACTCTTTCTCTCACTGGGGCCTTGCCTGTTCTGTTGTGAAGCCCAAGGTCAAGAACAGCCCATGAATGGGGCTGTGTTGAGGTGTGACTTCAGGTGTTTTTTTTGCACAATGGAGCAAGTCCAGTTGCGTTGGCGAACTGTGGCCCAGAAGCGAAAGATGGAGTCTGGAACTGGGGAACAAGAGGTCAGAGCAACGTGGGGGAAACCTTGCAGCCTTCGGAGAGAAGTCCACCTGGGGGGTGAAGATGGCCACGAGATTCTCAGGACCGAAAGTGCTGGCCGTTAGCCTGTGAAGCTGTAATCAACATGCCCACTGCATGAGGGCCACTGCTCGCTTGTTTCCTCAACTTCTGGTGACAATCATGACACACAAGTGCATTGTGTGATATCGGTGGGGGTGGGAGTGGGAGAGGTGGCGGAAAAATTGTTGACCTAGGGAGTCACGGTAGAGCCATCCAAGGAACCGTTCTTTTCATTTTAATTTATTTATTGATTTGAGAGAGAGAGAGAGCAGGACAGAAGCATCCATCTGTTCCTGTATGTGCCCCGAGAGAGGACCAAACCCAAACCTCTGTGTGTCAGCACGATGCTCTGACCAACCAAGCTATACAACCAGGGCTTGGAGGAACCCATTAGACCAGGTTGCAGATTGCGGTGAGAGGCACCGAGAAAGCTGCTTAGCCTTGTCTCCCTCCCCACCCGCTGCAAGAGAGCAAGCGGATAGAGTTCCAGCTACTTCATTTGCATCTCAGTGTCAGGTGTGCTTGCTGATTTCTGCTTTGCCTGTGTATGGAGCCCAGCACACCACCTGCAGCAAGAGTCAACACATTAAGATTTCCAGCACGTTTGTCATAGATGCAGGCCTCCCAGGACTACTATTTTGATGCAAAGTTATTTAAATATATATATATTCTCACTTGCTCATTTGCAAACCAACCTTATTCAAAGGCTTTCCTTCCAGGGCGTTGTTTTCGCCTTCCCTTCTGTCTCTCTGCTGGTTTGCTCACTTACGGTTTCTAGTGACTTCACCATTCTCTTCCATCCTGCCCTCAAATTCAGCTTCTGGTTTTAAAGGCTTAAAAAGTGTTCATAAACTCTTTCAACATAAAGTGCAAATTAATCCTTCTACACACTTGAAAGGGGTCCAGCAATATCTTTCAACATCCATCAGCCACCCTGAGGAGCCCTGAGGAGCCACTGCGCCACCTCACCTGCAGGTGTTATAAAGTACCAAAAGCTACAGAATCAATATTAATATTTTAAAAGGCTTGAAGAACATTTTATTAATTTGGGTTAAGGTGTGCAGAGAAATTTTGTGAATAATCTCTGTACTATGTGATTGGCATAAAACCAGGATGGCCCTTGGCATTGTATTGTAAATGCAAAGGGAAGGAAAACATGGATTCCCTGACATTCCACCACACCTGTGGGGAAAAGGGTGAATGGCTAGCCAGGTGCAGGAAGGGAAAAGCCAAAATAAAGCTTTTCTTATAGTAATGAGCCATTTGCAGGCATTTGTCCCCACGGAAACTAGCTCTCCCATGTGAATGCATATAGTTAATGTGTGTGACTCTGGACAAAGAGATGGCTGGATAAACATTAGAAAATATAGGAATGTCTCTTAATATGTAAAGAGACATCTTTCTATCATTGTGTTGACTTGTAAATTTTGTTTTCTCCAAAATGATGTATGGCTTGCAAATTGAACATGGTCCTATCATGTTAAAGGGCATATGACTATAACCAATAGTGGTAAGGGGCTCCTAATTGTAATTTTTGCTTCTGTACTTTCCACTTGCAAAACTATAAAAACTAGGTAAAACAAAGGGCCGGCGCGCTCTCCCTCAGATTTCTGTTGGAGTTGCCGCCACTTGGCCAAGCTAGACAATAAAGCTTTGGTGTGAAATCGACGGATTTTGTTCATGTCTTCAATGTTTCGAGTCCCTCGGATTAGGCTTAACAAGCCCTGCCTGTTTATTGCTCCTCATAGTTCCAGCCTTGTTCCTTTCTTATTTGCTAGACTGCACCATCGTCGCTCCCCACACACAATCTCTGCTAAGAAATGCTTCCCTTCCCACAGCTGGACGAGCTACCCCACCTGCCAGGTTACCACGGAGGCAGGACTGTGAATTGTGAAGGCGCAGACTGGGGAGCCAACAAGACTTGGGGACAGCAGCGAAGATGAAATGCTAAGGAGGAGGTGGACGGGGACAAAGAGATAAAGAAGCTTACGGGATTGTTTTCCCCCATCCTGAAGCTCAGTAGGGTTCCTTGAGACCCCCTTTCTTTATAATAAATCTTCATTTACATGAACTTGGAAGAGTTTGTTTTCGTTAATTACAGCAAATAATCCTTGAATCAGATTCTCAAAGTGGGTCTTCAAAAAAAAAATTACAAAATCTATCAACCATATTAAGAACAAATTTCATGCAGTTTTCTTTTCTTTGCATTTTCCTCTCTTTAAAACATAATATGTGGTCTGGATACACATGGGAAATGGCCAATGAATGCACAACTAAGTGGAACAACAAATGAATGATTCTCTCCCTTCCTCTATCTCTCAAAAATCAATCAATAGCCTGACCAGGCAGTGGCACAGTGGACAGAGCATCAGACTGGGATGCAGAGAACCCAGGTTCGAGACCCCGAGGTCGCCAGCTTGAACGTGGGTGTTGGGCAGATAAAATGTATTATGCTCACTTTGTTAAAAATAGCGCTGCCCATGTGAGGCCATCGCCCAGGTGATATTATTGTGTGTTGAGAATCCTTGTAGCCTGGGGCTTGGTTTTGGGATTAAGCCTTTCCCACCCTTTTTGATGTGGGGTGGTACAATCCAATCATGCCTCAGAGAAGTGATTCTACTAGAGACTTCCCTATTTTGTATATTGGATTAGAGGTTGTGAAGCTACAATATAAAATGGGGGCAGAACAAGAGTTTGCTCTCTTGGTTCCTGGGATGATTAGCATGAGAGAGCAGAGGGAGCAGAGCAGAGAGCAGAAAGAGGCCATGTGGCCAGGAGAAGCAGCCAAGATGGCTGAGTATTGAGTGAAAGGCCAGTTTGTGCAGTTTGACGCTGGAGAAGGAAGGAGATGGGGAACAGAGGTGAATAAGTCTGGTGAGCTAGAAACCTTTGATTCTAGGAAACTCGGATAAGTCAGTAGCTTTGTGAGCACTGAATGTGAGTGGGTTTTGGAGCCCAGTGTGTGTTTTTACTTGCCTGCTGGGTGCAAGCTAGGATTAAAGACTATGGCTCACCAGTTTTTGGCTCCGTTGTTTCTTTACCGACTGTCCGAATCCAATGCGAACCTGCATGGGCCAGGCGGCGGCTGTGATGGTGGCCCTGGCTGTGCGTCCTGGCTTTACAGTGGGCTCATCTGGCTTGAGCAAAAGCTCATCAGCTTAGACCCACAGTCACTGGCTCCAGGAAGGGGTTACTTGGTCTGCTAAAGGCCCATGGTCAAGGCATATATGAGAAAGCAACCAATGAACAACTAAGGTGTTGCAACGTGCAATGAAAAACTAATGATTGATGCTTCTCATCTCTCTCCGCTCCTGTCTGTCTGTCCCTGTCTATCCCTCTCTCTGACTCACTCTCTGTCTCTGTAAAAAATAAAAAAAAAGTGGGTATGCAACATAATTGAACGAGAAGATAACCTGGACTTGTTATCTTTGAATATATGTATCCTGATTTATTGATGTCACCCCATTAAAAAATAAAATTATAAAAAAAAATAAATAAATAAATAAAAAATAAAAAAAATAAAAAAAATAAAAAAATAAAAAAACAAAAAACCCCATAATAAAGACACTTTTAAAAAATCAATCAGTAAAATTGTTTTTTTTAAAAAGCATAACGTGAAATATACCATGCATACAAAAAAGTATATAATTTATATGTTTAAGGCAACCTCTGGTTAAAACCACACATATGTGTTTTATGCATTCTTCTGGGCCAGATAGTAAATACTTTTGTCTTGCAAAACACAGAGCCTCTGTTTGGAACTACACACACCCCTTCCAGCCTGCTGCACCGGACACATAATGCATGAATGCGGCTGTGTTCTGTAGGGGTTAAAAAAAAAAACACTTTTCCTCCCACCATTCAAGTAAGTACTTCTAGCTAGGTGGATGAATAGTCACATTAAAAGTGGCCAATTAACAGGAGGCAATGGACAATGTTCATTACAGATGTACATGCCAGCGGTATCCTAAGATAGAAGACCCTGAACAAAACGGGCAGGTTAGGTATTATGAACAAAAGAGAAAGTGGGCAAGTTTAGGAGAAAAGATATTTATATAAAACATGTAATATATATGTTATATATTATGATAAAGGCAGATAGATACACAGTAAAATAAAGGAGGCAGATGCTTTCCATAGACTAAGTTGATCAAAGATATGGGACAAGCCTTTGAAAATGTAACCTATAAATTAACAATTATTAATGTAAAAACAATCATGTGAGATCCTGTTGAGTTAAGCTAGCTTTCTCAGATATGTTGAGAGAAAGAAGGTAGACAACCATCTCTTCCTTAGCCAATTCCCAGAGATCTCTCTGGCTGATTACCAACTGCCCTTTCAGATATTCTGGATATCCAGATATCTCTCCCAACACGGCCGTCTCCCTGTGGATGGTAGCACGTTACGGAGGGTTAGTAAACTTTGGCTAATGGTAATGACATTTGCAAGCAATAAAAGAAGGTTGGTTGATGAGTTCATTACAGAAATTATATCTTATAGTAGTGTCTTGCTTTGCAAATCGAGTTTAAAAGATTAAGGCTGGTCTTTCATCACCATAGGAAGATTAGGAGATGCCATAGTCCATATGAAAGTAAGCATTAACATTCTTTTTGCACCCTGGCTGGCCAGCTCAGTCAGTTAGAGCATTGTCCTGAAACACCAAGGTTTGGGTCCCTGGTCAAGGCACATATGGGAATCGACCAATGAACGCACAACAAATGAATGCTTTCATCTCTTTCTCCCCTTCCCCCTCTCTGTCTCTCTGAAATCGATATATATACATATCTATGTTCCTATTTCACCTTCACAGTCACAGATGCATATTCTCTTTCTCACCTGAAGCATAAAGGATGATAGTTCAGAGTTATATATTAAACTTATAGCACATCTATTGACATTTAGCCCAGTGCTGGTTAGTAGGCTGTAGGCTGGGCTATCTCTACTATTGCTTGAAATTAAAACTATATATGGGTCACTATAATCATTCTCTTATACACAAAAGAAAGGGAGAAATCCCAGAATATCACTTCCAGTAGATATGGTGCTTATTAAATGATCCACAGTTTAAAATACATGTAGGGTTATAAATGCTTGTATTTGCCTAAAGAAATTCTGGAAGAATGTACTCGAAATGGATAAAAGTCATCCGTGATCTGTGAGAGAGTTTGAAGGCAAAAACTGCACAGAAGGGAGGCCCCAAAGGATTTCATATTCATAAATTCAGAAACTATGTGAGTTATTGAGGGGAAAAAATATCCACAGGTATCTGAATGGACCCAACAAAAATGAAACCTTGACTTTGGAATCATGTAACTATAATTTTCCGTCCCTGAATGCCTCTTTTGTTGTTCACAGTTCATCATGCAGGTGTTGTTGATAACAGGTGGCAAAGAATAAGTTGAAGTTTATGAGGTTAAGAGCAAATAAAGGCCACCTGCCCTCCCCACTGTTCTTTGACAACCTTCTACCTGAAGATAAACTTAGTACAACACAAACGATGTTTGTGGCATTGCTCCAGAGTGGGAGGGCCAAAGGAAATTTTCTCAGTGCCCAGTGGAATTTTTTCAACTTAATGATTTTTTAAATATCACATGAAAGGAAACTCCAGAGTCTTTCTCTCTCTCTCTCTCTTTAAAAGTATTTATATTATCATTATTTTTTATTATCTATTTATTTATTTTCTTTTACAGAGACAGAGAGAGAGTCAGAGAGAAGGATAGACAGGGACAGACAGACAGCAACGAAGAGAGATGAGAAGCATCAATCATCAGTTCTTCATTGCAACATCTTAGTTGTTCATTGATTGCTTTCTCATATGTGCCTTGACTGTGGGTCTTCAGCAGACCAAGTGACCCCTTGCTCAAGCCAGCGACCTTGGGTCCAAGCTGGTGAGCTTTGCTCAAACCAGATGAGCCCATGCTCAAGCTGGCGACCTCGGGGTCTCAAACCTGGGTCTTCCATATCCCAGTCTGACGCTCTATCCACTGCGCCACTGCTGGTCAGGCTATATTATTTTTATGATTGCAAAAATGAGATATGTTGTTGTAGAAACCTTGGAATACATAGCTTTGGCCAGATAGCTTGATTGGTTAGAAAGTCATCTTGATGCACAGAGGTTGCCGATTCAATCCCTGATCAGGGCACATACAGGAGCAGATCTATGGTCCTGTCCCTTTCTCTCTCCCCACTTGCTCTCTCTCTAAAACCAATAAACATAATAAAATAAAAAGAAACCAAAAAAACCAAAACCTTGGAATACACAAAAATTAAAGAGGAAAGTTTACTAATAAATAAGTCAGAGTTGGATATGGGCAGAGTTAGCATTCCATATCTAGAACACATTAGCAAGGCCAGGGATAAATTTCAACTCTGCTTAGACCGGAGAGTTTATTTCACCCTCTGATGGGATGGGAAATACCAATCTGAGTGTTGGCAGGAACCAGAGCCTCCTTTCAAATTTGAAATCAGCGGGTCCAGTTTATAGATGCCGTATAATTCAAAATCATTTGGAATTTTATTTGAAATGCAAAACACAATTTTCTCTCAGAAGAACACAAAAAGGATGGCAGGATTCTGAGGCAGAAAAAGGCAGTCCCTGTAATGCACAGCGACTCGGAACCAACGGTGCTTTATTGCGTGGGAAGGACAGAGGGCAGGCTCTTCCTTTGACTTAAAAGTTTGTGCAGAAAGCATTTTGTTACACTGATATGATAAATCTATAGTGGGATACTTTTATGAATTATTTACCTAAGTGATTTTATTCCTTCTATTTGTTCCATGAATGCTGACTTTATAGCTTTTCCCTCTTTTGTTTTTTTCACAATTTTTATCTTGCCTTTACCACTTTTTAATGTTTTCCTCATTTTTACTACCTTTATGGCTGTCAACCCTGACTCTGAATTCGAACAAATCCCTTTTAATGCCATCTGTTGGAATTTCAAGATTAAAAACAATCAGTATGGCACTATCTTAAACTGAAAAGCTTCTGCACATTAAGAAAATAAAAAGGCAACCCATTTAATGGGAGACAATATTTGCAAATCATATATCTTATATAAGGGGATAACATCTAAAATATATAAAGAGCCTGACCAGGTGGTGGCGCAGTGGATAGAGTGTCGGACTGGGATGCAGAGGACTCAGGTTCGAGACCCCGAGGTCGCCAGCTTGAGCGCAGGGTCATCTGGTTAGAGCAAAAAAAGCCCACCAGCTTGAACCCAAGGTTGCTGGCTCCAGCAAGGGGTTACTCGGTCTGCTGAAGCCTGCGGTCAAGGCACATATGAGAAAGCAATCAATGAACAACTAAGGTGTCACAATGTGCAACAAAAAACTAATGATTGATGCTTCTCATCTCTCTCCGTTCCTGTCTGTCTGTCCCTGTCTATCCCTCTCTCTGACTCACTCTCTGTCTCTGTAAAAAAATAAACAAATAAAAAAAAAACCTTTAAAATATATAAAGAACTGATACAACTCAATAGCAAAAAATAATCTGATTAAGAAATGGGCAGAGGGTCTGAACAGACATTTTTCCAGAGAAAACATACAAGTGACCAACACATACATGAATAACTGCTCAATGTCACTAATTATAAGGAAAATGCAAATCAAAACCACAAGGAGATATCACCTCACATCTGGTAGAATGGCTATCATCAAAAAGACAAGAAATAAGTGCTGGCAAAGATGTGGAAAAAAGGGAACCCTTGTGTGCTGTGGGTGGGAATGCCAATTGCTGCAGCCACTATGGGAAATAGCGTGATGGTTCCTCCAGAAATTAAAAATAGAACTACCTTATGATCCAGTGATTCTACTTCATCCTCAGGTGTTTACCTGAAGAAAAGGAAAACAGTAAGATACATCCAACCCCATACTCACTGCAGAATTATTTAATAGCCAAGGCATGAAAACAGCCTAAGTGTCTACCGGCAGATGACTGGGTAAAGAAAATGTGCATTATACACACAAAGGGTATTATTCAGCCACAGAAAAGAAAAAATCCTGCCACTTGTGACAACATAGATGAACCTTGAAGACATCATGCTAAGACATATATGTCAGACAAAGACAAATATGATCTCACCTATATGTAAAATCGAAAAACAAAAACAAAAAAACAAAAAAAGCTCATAGATACAGAGAACAGATTGCCAGAGGTAGGGGTGGAGGGTGGGGGTTGGACAAAATGAGTGAAGGGAAGAGAGTCAAAAATATAAATTTCTAGCCTGACTGGGCGGTGGCACAGTGGATAGAGCGTCGGACTGGAATGCAGAAGTTCCCAGCTTGAGCGCAGGTTCATCTGGTTTGAGCAAAGCTCACCAGCTTGGACCTAAGGTCTCTGGATTGAGCAAGGGGTTACTCGGTCTGCTGAAAGGCCCACAGTCAAGGCACATATGAGAAAGCAATCAATGAACAACTAAGATGTTGCAATGAAGAACTGATGATTGATGCTTCTCATCTCTCTCCGTTCCTATCTGTCTATCCCTATCTATCCCTCTCTCTGACTCTCACTCTGTCCCTGTAAAATAAATAAATAAATAAATAAATAAATAAATAAATAAATTTCTAGTTATAAAATAATTAAGTTCTGGAGAAGTAATGTACAGCATGGTGACTATAGTTAATAGTATTCTGTATTGCATATTTGAATAATTCTAGGGGAGAAAATTTAAAAAGCTTTTATCACACAAAAAAAATTGTAAATATGTATGGTAAGACCTGGTAACTAGATTTACAGTGGTTATCATTCCACAATATATACAATTCGCTTGCTGGTCCACAAGAGTCAACCACTCTGATGTTGTATGAAGATTAGAGACCCAATGATCTAAGCTTAGGGTGATTTTTGCCTAAGCAGTCCCTGAAATAATTTTATTTTAGCTGGTATCTGTAAAAAGGTTGAGAACTACTGGCTTAAATTACCCTACTCAGGGAGACAGATAACAGAAATCAAATTAGTACCATTTGTGCCAACCACAACCAAGGGTTGCAGATGAAATGAAAGGCAAAAATCTCATTTTGGTGCATAAACATAATGTTGATGAAAATTCTATTGAGCCTGACCTGCAGTGGTGCGGTGGGTAAAGCATCAACCTGGAATGCTGCGGTCGCCGGTTCGAAACCCCGGGCTTCCTGGTCAAGGCACAGATGGAAGTTGATGCTTTCTGCTCCTCCCCCTACTCTCTCTCTCTCTCTTCCTCTCTCTCTCTCTCCCCCCTCTCTAAAATGAATAAATAAAATACAAAAAAAAAAGAATATTAAAAAGAGAAAAGAAAATTTTATTGAGATCCTCCTCTAAAGTTCCAACCTTTAAAACCCTCAGGCCCTTGCCTTTCCTGTCCTGGTCTCCTTCCCCTGGCGTGTTAGCTTTGCCTTCTTCTCTCCTAAACCCCAAGGGTTTTTTTTTGTCTTTGTAACTTGTTTCCTGAGCCCACAAACCCTAGCTGGCTCACTTCTCCTACCTCTGTAACTTTCTAAATAACTTGCTCTTATAATTTGAGTTCCTGGCTCGGAATTCTTTCTTTGCCGGACTCAAGAACCCCGGTCCACCTTCACCAGTAACAACTGCTGCTGTTTCGCCACCAACATCGCCAGTCACAAGATGAGACTGAAGAAGAGACAGAGCGAGATCACCAACCTGCTAAGTCACGTTGTAGAGTTAGGTGTCTAGCCTGCCACAGAAGAGAACCCCTGGACGGCATGACCAGCCCTGCATTTCGGAGGCTGCTCCGTGGGTGCTGGGTTGGAGGAGGCAAGCCGAGAGGCAGTAGGTGAGCAGTGATGGTGGTCCGACTAGGGCGGGTATGGCGCAGAGAAGGGAACAGACAGGAGATATGCTGGGGCTCTAGCACAAAGTGATTTCCGCTCTCCATTCTTCCTCTTCCCCCACCACAGAGCATTCAAGTGAAAATATGCTGTCCCACTCCTCAAAAACCAAAGAATCTGTCCCTCCCTCCTGAGCCAGGGACAGACAGGCTCCTATCTCGCTCTCTGGCAATGAGTGATTCCTTTTTTCCCTCTTTGACCCCCATTGCCTTTGCAAGAGCATCAAGCCAGGACAAGGGCAGGAGCAAGTCTTACTCTAACCCTCCACCTCTAAAGTGAACAGGTGCACTTGGGGAGGAAGGGTCAGGAGCTCCAAACTGGCAGCTGAGAGACCTGGGCTTTACTCCCGACGCTACCATCAGGGTCACCGTGAGCAGGTCCCAGCAACTTCCCTACAATAGCCTTCCTCCGCTTCATGGTGAAGCCAGAGGCTAAACTAAAATTCTGTAACCTGGAAGCTAGATTAGTGGTCCCCAATCCCCGGGCCACAGACCGGTACCGGTCCATAAAGAAAGAATAAATAATTTACATTATTTCTGTTTTGTTTATATTTAAGTCTGAATGATGTTTTATTTTTTATTTATTTTATTTTATTCATTTTTTAGAGAAGAGAGAGAGAGAAAGAGAGAGAGAGGAGCAGGAAGCATCAACTCCTGTAAGTGCCTTGACCAGACAAGTGCAGGGTTTCAAACAGCTGACCTCAGTGTTCCAGGTCGACGCTTTATCCACTGCGCCACACAGGTCAGGCTGATGTTTTATTTTTTATTTTATTTTTTATTTTTTATTTATTCATTTGAGAGAGGAGATGGAGAGACAGAGAGAGAGAGAGAGAGAGAGAGAGAGAGAGAGAGAGAGAGGAGAGACAGAGAGAGAGAAGGGGGGAGGAGCTGGAAGCATCAACTCCCATATGTGCCTTGACCAGGCAAACCCAGGGGTTCGAACCGGCGACCTCAGCATTTCCAGGTAGACGCTTTATCCACTGCGCCACCACAGGTCAGGCTGATGTTTTATTTTTAAAAAATGACCAGATTCCCTCTGTTACATCCCTCTAAGACTCACTCTTGACGCTTGTCTCGGTCACGTGATACATTTATCCGTCCCACCCTAAAGGTAGGTCCGTGAAAATATTTTCTGACATTAAACCAGTCCATGGCCCACAAAAGGTTGGGGACCACTGAGCTAGATTTTAGAATAGCATTCCCAAAAAAGAAAGTCATTTCAGAAGCTGTGTTTACTTTGGGGTTTGATAAAAGAACATAAAAGTCTCTAATTAGCGCTATTTAAATATTTGTTCCAGGATTGATATTTGCATTTAGGGTGAAATGAATTGATGCGCATTATTTATGATTAACATACTGAGCGGGAAGGTAGATAAATCAGCCTGATCGTGAGTAAAATAAAGCCCTTGCTATCAGCTCTTCCTCCTATTCATGATCTCCTTCTTCCTGGTACGTTTTCATATGGCTTTCAAACCTATTCTAGATGCTTTTAAACGTTTTACAGCCTATGGGGGGCAAATGCATTTGGATGAAATAGACAATAAACAGTAAACATCCCCCCCCCCCCCGTGAAAAGCTTATGGTCTTTGAAAAGAATCTACAACAGATTCAATTTAGCAGCTAATATTCTCCTGCTAACAGTCAATTCACTTTCAGCCATAAGGATCAAGACAAATGACCTAAAAAAATGTCTTTAAAGAACAAAGAGTACAATAAATGGGCTGCAAATTTCTTTCTTTCTCTGCAAGCAGCCTCTCCTGGGGTAAAATTTCACATTGCCAATGGCCAGAACATTGGACAAGGGAAAATTTCCAGCTAAGGGGCCAGAGAAGGAGACAAAAGAGAATGACTTTTACAAAGAGAGGGTTGAAAAGCTGAGAAAATTAAACCCTTGGGTCTATGGCAAGACTGGAGCTATGAAAATTGTTAGGATCTGAAAATTGTTTAGCTTTTTCTGAATTAGCCTTGGAAGGAGTCTTCTGAATGCTTGTTTTATTTAGGATATTAAGACCAGAATTAGATATGTCATTGCAACCAGGAATCCTGGATAAATTTAACAAAACCCATCAATATTCCAGGGAAATACATAAAAATCACTTTTTTTGGGGGGGGCACATTTTGATTGTATGGGTACTTCTGAAATGTCACCTGCTTCATGGTGATAAATAATCCAAATGAATTTAATAATGTGTGAATTGATTAAATCCTATATCAAAAGGAATCTTTTAAAAAGAAATAACTGGAATGGAAAAATCAAAGTATCACTGAAGCATTCTAGAACTAGAAATAACTGTGAGATTCTTTTCTGAACGAAGGAGCTGGAACCCAAGCTTTGATCTGCAATTTCCCTTTTATTTTCTCCTGAATCATTAATTCCTCCTTCTTACTGGATTTTTTCTCTTTCTTTCTTTCTTTCTTTCTTTCTTTCTTTCTTTCTTTCTTTCTTTCTTTCTTTCTTTCTTTCTTTCTTTACAGAGACAGAGAGAGAGTTGGAGAGAGGGATAGACAGGGACAGACAGAAAGGAACGAAGAGAGATGAGAAGCATCAATCATTAGTTTTTTTTGTTGTTGTGACACCTTAGTTGTTTATTGATTGCTTTCTCATATGTGCCTTGACCGTGGGCCTTCAGCAGCCTTCAGCAGCCTTCAGCAGCCTTCAGCGGACCGAGTAACCCCTTGCTCGAGCCAGCAACCTTGGGTCCAAGCTGGTGAGCTTTGTTCAAACCAGATGAGCCCACACTCAAGCTGGCGACCTCGGGGTCTCGAACCTGGGTCCTCTGCATCCCAGTTCGACGCTTTATCCACTGCGCCATCCTGGTCAGGCTTACTGGATTTTTTTTATCTTAGGTAAAGAAAAAAAGAAAGAAAGATCTTCCCTTTTTCCCACACCCTACTCCACTTATATTTTCTTTTTCTACTCTCCTTTACATTAAAAAAATTGTCCAAAGACTTGTGTAGGAGCTCAGAACGAGCCACCCCAAGATGTGCCTCTGGGGTGAGTGGGTTATTCTGAGCTAAAGGCAGTTTTAGCTTCAGGCTCAAGACTAACTTTTCTTCCTCCTCATAACTAACTAGAAGAACTTGCCCAGAATAAGAGATTATCACTGATAATCTTTTTCCGATGTACCTAGAGGCAG
Organism: Saccopteryx bilineata; assembly: GCF_036850765.1. Taxonomy (NCBI): domain Eukaryota; kingdom Metazoa; phylum Chordata; class Mammalia; order Chiroptera; family Emballonuridae; genus Saccopteryx; species Saccopteryx bilineata. Next base: position 14,000,073 of record NC_089500.1, on the reverse strand, counting down.
GGCCAACTTTTATTTCCTAAACATCTGCTCTTATCACCCAAACCCTTTGAAGCCCCCAAGGGCCATGACCTCATTCCTAGCTCAGGACGTCTTACATACACCCCTATTGCCTATCTTGGAAACTCTCATGTGTGCGGGGTCTCTGATTCTCTCATGCATCTGGGTTTCTCATGATCATGAGATTCACCTTGATTTTCCCTTGTCAGTCTGTCTCCTGCTGATTGGCCTGTCCAGCCAGCCTTGTCTACTGGGTGTTTGACTCCACCACTCTTCCCAAATTGCTCTCATCAAAGCCTCACCTTAGTGACAAATCAGGAGCATTTCAACCAGTTCATTGTCTCTTTCCTAAATTGTGATGCTGTCGGAGTTCAGTAAAGGTTAGGTCATGTAAAGTTTTACAGACCATCATAAAGGATTCTAGACTTCATTTTCTATATGATGAAAAACCAGTCGAGTTTTTCCTCAGGAAATTGCCATAATCTGACTTATGATTTCAGAAGATCATCATGGCTGCTTTCAGATGAATAGGATATTGAGAACGATAGGAGCAGGGAGACGAATAAGGAGAAGTCCAAGAGAAAGACTATTGTCTAGGGCAGTGGTCCCCAACCTTTTTTGGGTCACAGACCAGTTTAATGTCAGAAAATATTTTCATGGACCGGCCTTTAAGGTGGGACAGATACATGTATTATGTGACCGAGACAAGCGTCAAGAATGAGTCTTAGACGGAGGGATCAGAGGGAATCTGGTCATTTTAAAAATAAAACATCGTTCAGACTTAAATATAAATAAAACAGAAATAATGTAAGTTATTTATTCTTTCTCTGCGGACTGGTGCCAAATGGTCCATGGACTTGTACCAGTCCGGGCCCGGGGGTTGGGGACCACTGGTCTAGTGAATGAAGGACAGAATGAATGAAGGGGTCTAGGAAGGTAAGGGGATAGGGTCCTCTTAATATTTTAACCAGTATGTGACATTCAAAAAGTTGCAAATTATTTTCATAAGCCCAGTAGAGCTGACACAGGGGCACCAATTCTGAGCAAAGTGCTGAGGAGTAATTGTGTGCTTGATGTCAGCATTCCATTTCTTAGATAGAAAAAGGAAACTGTAGCCAGGCCTGTTCACAGCGCTGTGCTAGAAACAGTATGAACACTGCTGGACTTTACATACAAGGCCAACCAGATTGTGATGAGCCTCTGGACTGTGTCTGAATTATTTCAGATGAGTTTCCACTGACAATACTGAGCCAATGGAAACTCTTTTAACTAAGAGTTTATTATATAATTCCTGTTGACTGAGCAATGGTTATTAAATAAACTTGGTTTAAAAAATGGAAAGATAAAAATTAATTCCCTATATCCTTCCCATCCAAGTCAACCACTTTTACATTTTTCTTCCTGTTGGGCAGATAAAATATATTATGCTCACTTTGTTAAAGATGGTGTTGCCCATGTGGAAACCCGTCGCCTGGGTGATAATATTAGTTATCCTTCTTGCTTGGGATGGGGTGATTATGTTAATATGTGTTGGGGGAGGGCTTTTGTGCCAAAAGGGTTTAAAAGGAAGAGAGATCACATTGTTCCGGGAAGAGTGATTAGGTTCTAGGAGGAGAGCAGAGAAAGGCCACGTGGAGGAGGCCAGGAGAAGCAGCCAAGATGGTGGAGTGCTGAGGGAGAAGCCAGTTTGTGCAGAGTTTGTGCAGAGAGAAGGAGATGGGAAACAGAGATGAATGAGACTGGTGAGGTAGAAACCTTTGATTCTAGGAAATTCAGATAAGTCAGTGGCTTTGGGAGCCCTGAATGGAAAGGGAAGTGATTTCCCACTGTGTGTATTTCTTGCCCACCAGGTGCAAGCTAGGATTAAAGCTACTGGCCCACCAGTTCTTGGCTCCATTGTTTCATTACCATCTGTCCAAAATCTAATGTGAACCTGCGTGGGCCAGGCGGCTGTGATGGTGGCCATGGCTATTGGCCGTACACTTTCATTCCTTTAAACATGCTATCATTATGAAGCTGTATTTGTTTTGTATAGTTGCCATCCTGTGTTATATTCAAATTTATATCCTGCTTTAAAAAAAATCAGCATAACTGAAGGCATTTTCCACACGATTTCAAACTTTTCACTAGTATGTATTCTTTTAAATGGTGCCATCCTAGTTCATTCAGTTGATTGGCCATAGTTTAGTTCACCATTCTTTTCTTGAGCTGTTCTGTGCTTTTCTCTATTAGGAATAATGGTGCAATAAGCAACTTTGTTCACAAAGGATTTCTTTTCAAAAAATATTCTGGATTATTTCCTGAAGCTGGGATCCTGGAATTATCAGATCAAAGTGCATAGATATTTCTAGGGCATTTCGCCAAATTGCTTCACTGAAGGCAAGGAATGACTAGATTTTAATATTTGTAAGATGGCTGTTAGTGACTTATTTGAAGACATATAAATTACTTCCAGAACAACCTTTGCTTATAGCTAACCTAGACTGAAAGATGAATATTTTTCAGTGGTGGTGGGGATTATTTTCAGAAGCTTTCAAGCTCCCTGTCATTGGAACTATTTAAGCCCTACTCCATTTTCATGGGCTCCTAATTGCATGAGAAGTGATTCCCACCCTAGGTGGAAGAGTGGGCTACATAAGTGTTTCCCAAAGCAGCATGCCCATCAGAACAATTTATTTTTATTTATTTTTAAAATTTATTTATTCATTTTAGAGAGGAGAGAGAGTGAGAGTGAGAAAGAGAGAAGGAGGGAGGAGCAGGAAGCATCAACTCCCATATGTGCCTTGACCAGACAAGTACAGGGTTTTGAACCAACAACCTCAGAGTTCCAGTAAAGCTTTATCCACTGTGCCACCACAGGTCAGGCCATTTAAAGAGCTTTTAAAAGTTAGACTCTAGATTCTAGGGTTGCACCCCAATTCTGCCTACTCAAGTGATTATCATTCAACATGATAAAGGAACATGAAGCTATGGAAAGTCTTTGTGTTGGGTGGTAAAAGCATAGGTGAAAATCATTTAAATGATCTAATTATTGTTTTAAAGGTTGTTTTAATAATAAATACTTAAACAAGTAAAATCGTAGTGCTTTAGTTAGATAATGCTAATCCAGGAGTCCCTCCCAACCCCCATACACAGTGTATGAGGAAAGAGATTGCGTAGTGTACATTCTTGTTACTCATTAACTATGGTTGGAGCCCAATATCATCAATGTCCTTTGAGGACAAAGTTTTATGAAACACATAGATGTCTATTATTATTCTCTCTCTTCTCTTAAAATTAAATTTTCCTTATTTCATGGCCACGTTTTCAATATTATCCCCATTAATATTACTTTAAAAACTGCCAAATAAAATTTGTATTGATTATAGAAGGAAAGTAGATGCTCTTAAAATGCAGAATTAACATTTCTATTAGTAGAGAGTCAATGATTTATAGAAGTTCCTTTGGGAAGAGTATGCTTCCTTTCCCCTCTCCTCAGGGTTTCTTTCTTTTTTTTCCTTTTTTCTTTTTTTTTTTACAGAGAGATAGAGTCAGAGAGAGGGACAGAAAGACAGACAAGAAGGGAAAGAGATGAGAAGCATCAGTTTTTTGTTGTGGCACTTTAGTTGTTCATTGATTGCTTTTCTCATATGTGCCTTGACGGGGGGGGGGGGGGGCTACAGCAGACTGAGTAACCCCTTGCTCAAGCCAGCAACCTTGGGTCCAAGCTGGTGAGCTTTGCTCAAACCAGATGAGCCCGCGTTCAAGCTGGCGACCTCAGGGTCTCAAACCTGGGTCCTCTGCATCCCAGTCCGACGCTCTATCCACTGCACCAACACCTGGTCAGGCAGGGTTTCTTATTTTAAAAAAAATACTGGGAAATTTTTGAAATAAGATAGTAAACAGGCAGGAAGATACCTTCTCTATGAGTTTGCCTGATTTTTATGTTTTCAGAATTAAGGAAAGCAAATGACTTAGTAAATATTTGTTGAATGAATAAAAACTGCATGGGAGATGTACATGAATATGCATGATGAAGTTATGGAAACACATGGAAAGCTTCTATGGAAATGTACTTATTTAGTGTCTGGCAGACTTGTATGAGCTTTGTGATCATTGGCAAAACATTCTTTTTTTTTTCTTTTCCAAGTGTGAGGAGGGGAGACAGAGAGACAGATTCTTGCATGCACCCTGACCGGGATCCACCTGACAACCCCGTCTGGGGCTGTTACTCTGTCCATCTGGGGCCATGCTTACAACTGAGCTAATTTTTAGCGCCTAAGGCAGAGGCTCCATGGAATCAACCAATCAAGCCATGGTTGCGGGAGGAGGTGGGGGGGGGGGTAGAGGGAGAGAGAGAGAGAGAGAGAGAGAGAGAGGCATAGCTATGCTTGGTCCTGGTCCAGCTTTTCCTTTCACAGGTAAAAAAAGGGGAGAGGATGGGGGAGGGGCGGAAAAGCAAAAGTCACTTCTTTGTACCCTGACAGGGAATCAAACCCAGGACATCCACATGCCAGGCCAATGCTCTACCACTGAACAAACAAGCCAGGCCTCATTTTTATTTTTAATCTCACTTTTCACCTGTGAAATGGAGATAATGGAACATAACTCAGAGGCTTGCTATGCAGTTTAAATAAGAAGATTCCATGTCCTGAATAGTTTGTTCCATGGAAGCTGTGACTGAAAGAGCTAAGAAACAGTCCATTTGCTTCCCACTCAAAATTCAAAATGATATATTTGTATAAGAAAGGGGGATGTAGCTTCTCTTTGTCTCTAGCCAACTCTGTTACAGCAACTTCCGTAGATACTGGTGTTGCTGGCATTTTGATAGGAATTCTTTTTAACTCTGTAATTCATGAAAATCTCAGAAATGCCAAACTCTGCCTTTCTTATGAGCCTGGCAGATGCTAAAACCTTGATTATCTTGAGGCATGGGAGGAAGAATTGCTCCAGAATTGTGCCTAGCATTCCGTATTAGACTGAAATTTGAGAAGTTGGGAGGAGTAACTTACATTTTTTTTTCATGGTTTTCCAAAATTCAGAGGCATAGCTATGCTTGGTCCTGGTCCAGCTTTTCCTTTCACAGGTAAAAAAAAAGATCTAGAAAGACTTGTTCACAATGGGCAAGGCCTAAAGCAGTTTCTTGTTGACCTTTGGTCTCATGCCTGACTCACTAGCTCACTCATCCAATTTATCATTTCAGTGCAAATTGTAACCCTGCCTCTTGTACTTTCTTACGATTTTGGCCCCAAGGCTGTTGATGAGAGTCATGGAATCAACCAATCAAGCCATGGTTGCGGGAGGAGGTGGGGGGGGGGTAGAGGGAGAGAGAGAGAGAGAGAGAGAGAGAGAGAGAGAGAGAGAGAGAGGAGAGACAATCCTCCCAGCTTTGAGGGCCACCAGTGGCGTTGGCATGGAGCTGGTCACGGGGCTATGTAAATTCAGCTCCTGGCTCCTGGCTGGTAGTTAAATTCTGTGAAAACAAGTCCACATTGGCTCACAGGCAGAGGAAGCTGGGCAAGGCCCCCTTCTCTGCCTGTTGAAACAGGTGACTTTGGAGCCCCTGAGACTTAGGTCAGGCACAAAGCTCTGTAAGGGCTGCTGGAGGGAAGTCGACCTAGGGCTCTGCGGCCAGATGCTGAGCCCACGTTCCAACCCCCACCAACTCCGGGCCACCTCAGGCAAGCTTTCTCCTCTATAAAACGGGAATATTATTATCACCCATCTCTTAGGGTTGTTATGAGGATTAAATGGGTTAATAATATTTCTAATGAGCCCAGAACAGTGCCTGGCACTTAGTAAATGGTAGGTAAGTGCTTCATTAAATGCTTTTCAAAGCGCTTTCTGCCTGTTTTCACAAGAGGTTCCTGGTGACTCTTAAAGGGACGGGGGTTAAAACTTGCCAAAGCACATGCTGTTTTGAAACGTGACTTCCTTTATTGTGTCATTAAATGGTCCTCTGCTCTTCTACCCACCGCAACCCCCTGTCAAGAGGCTGGACTTCCTCTAGTGAGATAACGTGGGTGCCAGCTTTCTCAGAGGACCCCCTAGAGCAGGGGTCCCCAAACTACGGCCTGCGGGCCACATGCGGCCCCCTGAGGCCATTTATCCGGCCCCCCACTGCACTTCCGGAAGGGGCACCTCTTTCATTGGTGGTCAGTGAGAGGAGCACAGGATGCGGAAAGTGCTGCATCTCTCACGTACAGTACTACTTCCAGTGACGCAGGACACAAGCGTCACGGGTCCAGAAGCGCGTCATATCACTTGTTAAGGCTAGCAGTGACAAATATGGAACCGGACATTGACCATCTCATTAGCCAAAAGCAGGCCCAGACCAGGTGATGGCGCAGTGGATAGAGCGCCTGTCTGGAATGCTGAAAAGCAGGCCCATAGTTCCCATTGAAATACTGGTCAGTTTGTTGATTTAAATTTACTTGTTCTTTATTTTAAACATTGTATTTGTTCCCGTTTTATTTTATTTTTTTACTTTAAAATAAGATATGTGGCCTGACCTGTGGTAGTGCAGTGGATAAAGTGTCGACCTGGAAATGCTGAGGTCGCCGGTTCGAAACCCTGGGCTTGCCTGGTCAAGGCACATATGGGAGTTGATGCTTCCAGCTCCTCCTCCCCTTCTCTCTCTCTCTGTCTCTCTCTCTCTCTCTCCTCTCTAACATGAATAAATAAAATTTAAAAATAAAATAAAATAAGATATGTGCAGTGTGCATAGGGATTTGTTCATTGCTTTTTTTATAGTCCAGCCCTCCAACGGTCTGAGGGACAGTGAACTGGCCCCCTGTGTAAAAAGTTTGGGGACCCCTGCCCTAGAGAGTGCTGTATTAGATTATACCTACCCTTCTCTGCAGTCAGCATGTACCAAACCCTGCCTAGATCAGAGAAACCTGAACCTTTAATTTCTTTCTTTAACAGAGAGGCTTCCTATCTGACCCTCTGGGTCAAGATGACAAGAGGTGGCGATGAGGCTCCCATTTTCTGTGAGTCACTGTCACGAAGTGAAGTCTTCACACACACAGAGGAAAGGGTCTAATTCAGGCTGCACCTATGAATGTTTAATCAGACCCACACATCATCAGTCATTACATCCAACCTTCCTAGAGGAGGGCCAGTGTCACGGGGACATGGAAGTCCTAAGCTGTACTTGTTTTGTTTTTTCTTTTTAACCAACTTATTATATTTTTTTTTGTATTTTTTTGTATTTTTCTGAAGCTGGAAACGGGGAGAGACAGTCAGACTCCAGCATGCGCCCGACCGGGATCCACCCGGCACGCCCACCAGGGGCGACGCTCTGCCCACCAGGGGGCGATGCTCTGCCCCTCCGGGGGGTCGCTCTGCCACGACCAGAGCCACTCTAGCGCCTAGGGCAGAGGCCAAGGAGCCATCCCCAGCGCCCGGGCCATCTTTGCTCCAATGGAGAGAGACAGAGAGGAAGGAGGGGGGGGTGGAGAAGCAAATGGGCGCTTCTCCTATGTGCCCTGGCCGGGAATCAAACCCGGGACTTCTGTACGCCAGGCCGACGCTCTACCGCTGAGCCAACCGACCAGGGCCTAACCAACTTATTATTTTAAAAAATATTGACCACTATTCTGAAATTTATGTTACTCCTTTTCTTGCTTTTCATTATAGCTTATAGACCCTAAAATAGGTGTTACAAAAGTTTTTGCATGTTTTGAATTTTCTGTAAAGGGATTCCTACTCTATGTACCCTTTTGTGCCTGGCTTCCTCAGCCTGATAAGTCTCTCAGGCTCAGTAGTGTCACTGAGTGTAATAGTGTGTTCATTCCATTGTGCAGCCTTCTGTGGGTGGCCACACCCATTAGATGTGAATCTGGCACTTGAGGGGTCTGAGTTGGGCAACAATCAATTTAACTTGTGTATTTGGACACGTAAAGCCCAGGGCTAGAGGAGACCACTTAGAGAGGCAGTACAGACACAGACACAGAGAAGAGAAGGGGTGAAGACACAGGCTACATCACACCAATACTTGGAGTTGGGAGCTGAGAAGGAACCGGTATGGGACAAATGGTCAGTGCAGTGGGAAGAGACTCACAGAGCCTAAAAGTATTTTGAGATATAAGAGAAGTCAACCATGTCAATTGCTGCTGAAAGATCTAATTAAATGAAGATTGACAGCCAACCATGGCCTTTGACATGTGACAGATGATGACCTTGAAAAGTGGTATTTCCCTGGAATGGCAGACACTGAGAAAGTCTGACTGGGGCAGGTTCAAGAGCTACAAGGAGGTGGGAAGGGAGCAGGTGAGATAGGAAGTATTTGGAGTGGGACTTGGAATCAAGAGAGAACATTTTCTGAAAGACACACGTCATCCCATCGTATTTACTTGCCCATGGGAATGGTCCGGTGGAGGCACAAAGGCCTATGGGAAGAGAGAAGTGGGTAGATGGTTGCAAGGGCCGAGTCCTTGGGAGCAGAAAGGCATTGAAATCCAACCGCAAGTGGAGGGATTGGCCTCCAGTAAGAGCAGGAAGCCTTCTTCATCTCTAACAGTGAGGAAGGTGAGGTTTACAGGTATAAGCACAGGTAAGGCAATAGACCAGGTGGTGGAGATAAAGCAGTTCACTTCTGAGCACCTCTGCCCTTCTATGAAAGATGCAGCAAACACCACTGAATGCGGAGGGGGGAGAAGGAGGGGGCTTGAAGAGAGAGGAGAAAGTGTGGTATAACCATCACACACCGCAAGGAAGGGCATGTTGTAGGGAGCTTGACAGGCATTCCTAGGTGCCACATGAGAGCGATGGTTGTGATTTTAAGGTAAATCAATTCAATTTGGTTTGTGCAATTAAAAAAAGTATTCAACTGTTTAGGGGTAGGCACAGAGGCGGATTTAATGGTGGGCACACCGGGCATGTGCCCTGGGCCCCCACTTCTGAAGGGCCCCGCAAAACCCCAACTTTACACTTTTTTCTAATGTAAGGGGCCCAATATTTTTCTCTGCGCCCGAGGCCTCAACCAACCTTAATCTGCCTCTGGGTAGGCGCATAGTCGAGGAAAAGTTAGGTTTGGGAAGGGCTTGTTTTTTCCTAGATGTATCAGCTAGGATATTTTTTATTGCAAGTAACAGAACACCTCTCTCAAACCAGCTTACACAACACAATAAATTATTTAATTTAAAGGGACGTTCGGAGGTTCAGAGGTAGGTCATGCTCCAGGTTGCTGGATTCCGGGGCTCCATGATTTTGTCAAGGATCCAGGTTCTTTTTCCCTTGACTCTGCTGTCCACGTGTCGGCTTCATCTTATGGTGTGAGCCTTGCTTGTGCCAGGACTGCTAGGAGCAGATAGGTCCACGGGCTTGCTCATTCACGAAGAGCAGGAGAGAAAGAGCCGCCTTCACTGACCAGGCAGTGCGGGGCTTCCCCTTCCGGCCCGGATACCCACTGTGAGAGGCCACAGGCTGGGCCACTTCAGTCCAGCCGCCTTCAGAAGGGTCATGGAGTTACGAGGGCGGGTCTAGACCAGTGGTTCTCAAAGTCGGATCTTAGGGCCAAACAGCATTAGCACCCCTTGAGTACTTATTGATAATAATAACTCTGGGCCCCTCACCGAGACCCCTTGAGCAGGAATGGGGTGGGGTCTGCCACCCATGCTTTCACAACCACCCAGGCACAGCGACGCATGAGAACCACTGGCCGGGATGGTGTGCGAGTCCCATGAACAAAAGGAGGGTTCTGAGAGGAAGGAGGGCGTGAGAAGTAGCCGTCCACTGGTGTCTGCCAGCTCGGATAGCGCCTCGGAGTGAAGAGGAGGCAGCGGAGTTCAAGGTGTTGGCAAGGGGAAGAGTCTAGGGATGGGCCTAGTTCAAACTGGGTGAGGAGGGGAGCGGGGTCACTGGGGAAGGGTGGGTGATGGGAAAGGGAAGCGAGTCAGCTGCAGAGTGCAGTGAGGCGGAGAACTGACACGAGCTGACGGGCTGGACGATGGGGTGGCCCTGAGGAGTACTCACCGACCTCCAACTACAGGGTGGGTCCCTGACCAAGGCCCGGTCTGCACGGGGACTGACCTTACCGTGGCTGCTCCCAGCAGACACTGAGGTTGGCCCACTCAGGGATGCATACTACTCCTTAGCATGCTGACTTTGACTCCAAGGACCACCCTCCACACACACACACAGCTTGGATGAACCTTCTTTAGACAGAATGACAACCCAGGGAACTGCCGTCCAACCTTCTCTCCTGGTCTCCTTCACTCACCTGAGACTGAACCATGTCCTCCAGCTCTCCCAGCCTTACCCTGCTCCCTTCTTACTTTTTCTCACTTGGACACTTCCCCTGGAAAACCCTTGCACACTTAATCCCATCTGGGCATCTGCTTGGGGGGGCTAGACCAGGGCTAGTCAACCTTTTTATACCTACCGCCCACTTCTATATCTCTGTTAGTAGTAAAATTTTCTAACTGCCCCCTGGTTCCACAGTAATAGTGATTTATAAAGTAGGGAAGTAACTTTATAAAATTTTTTTTTTTTAAATGTCCACCTCAGATTGTTGTTATGACCATTTATTTATTTATTTTTACAGAGACAGAGAGAGGGACAGATACGGACAGACAGACAGGAACGGAGAGAGATGAGAAGCATCAATCATCAGTTTTTCGTTGCGACACCTTAGTTGTTCACCGATTGCCTTCTCATATGTGCCCCGACCACGGCCCTTCAGCAGACCGAGTAACCCCTTATTCGAGCCAGCGACCTTGGGTCTAAGCTGGTGAGCTTTGCTCAAACCAGATGAGCCTGCACTCAAGCTGGTGACCTCGAGGTCTTGAACCTGGGTCCTCCGCATCTCAGTCCGACGCTCTATCCACTGCGCCACTGTCTGGTCAGGCAACTTTATAAAATTTATAAAGCAAAGTTACAGCAAGTTAAAGCATATAATAATAATTACTTACCAAGTACTTTATGTCGGATTTTTGCTAAATTTGGCAGAATAAATCTTTATAAAAGAACTTACTATAGTTAAATCTATCTTTTTATTTACACTTTGGATGCTCTGCTACCACCCACCATGAAAGCTAGAATGCCCACTAGTGGGCGGTAGGGACCAGGTTGACACCACTGGGCTAGACGAACACAAGAGGTGAGGGTTCTTGAGTAGAGTTTGAAACAGATAGCTATGCTAGCCTAAGGCGTGCCCCGCCTGCAGGAGGATGAGTGAGATCAGGATGCGAGAAAGGCTGTGAGAGGAACCGCCCAGGCACTTCCGGCCACCCTGGAGTTGACTTGGGCATCCTCAGGGGTGGTGCAAAGATGATGACACTTCCGGTAGGCTGGATATCCCACCAGCTGAAAACACACCCATTCGTATAGTGACAGGCCTGGTGTTCAGTTGCTGGCCTCTCAGGCGTCCCCACAAACACCTCAGTAAGTACAGCGCAGCTAGTTCACTAAAGAGGATGGCCCCATGGGTGTCACCTCCCTAAGGCATTGCAATCATCTACCCTCATTTCCCTTCACTGTGGCCACCAGCAGGTGGCATCATGGGTATGGAGAAGAGGGGCAAGTATTTTATAAGGATTTTTGGTCATGATAATGACAAGGTCCCCATTTTCTGTCTGCATGTCTCTAATCTTTTCCATAATGGCTGTCGCTGGGCACTGCATGCTTCTGCCCCTACTGGTCTCATCAGGTGGCCAGGACGGATCGCGGGGTAACGTTTGTGAGCTCCTTGAAAACGGTAGGCTGCTCCGCACGCTGTGTTTATTCTGACTCTAGCTCACTGTGCTGCACACACCCAAGAGAAGGACCAGCCTCCGATCCTGGTGGGTTCCACACTCCTGGACTGAAGGGAATGGCGCAACCCTTTGGATTCTCAACCCGGAACCCAGGGTCCCTGACTTGACCTCAGGGACAATGGCCCTCCTAGAAATGTGTGTTCATTTTTGCGTATGTGTGTGTGCGCGCGCATGCGTGCGCCTTTGAGGAGCATAGAGGGCGTGTGTCTATAGATTTCATTATTTCTCAAGAGTTTGTGACCTCAAAAATATTAAGAGTGAGCAACTTCTTTTCAAGAGAAAAAGACTGAAGCCCAACCTTAGAGGAGAAGGAGCTGGATTGTGAGAACTTGGCCTCCAAAGCAGAGAAGCTGCTGGGGTTACCCACTTTTAAGTCTAAAAGGGAGGCCCCTTTAGATTGTGGTAATATCAGAAATACAGTGTGTCCGTAAAAGTCACAGGAAAGCAACAAAAGATGATAGAAATGTGAAATCTGCACCAAATAAAAGGAAAACTCTCCCAGTTTCGTACCTATTCAAGTGCAGTTCGATGTGGGCTCAGCACAGATTTTTTAGGGCTCCTTAGGTAGCTATCCTATAGCCTCTACAGACTCATCACTGACTGATGGCCTACCAGAACGGGGTTTCTCTATCAAACTGATGGTTTCCTTCAACTGCTTATCCCACCGAGTAATGTTATTCCTATGTGGTGGCACTTTGTTATAAACGCGCCAATATTCACGTTGCACTTTGGTCATGGATTCGAATTTAGCGAGCCACAGAACACACTGAACTTTCCTCTGTACTGTCCACATGTCGACTGGCATGGCCGTGGGCTGCTCCGCTGTATACACGGTGTTACGTCATCATCTGCGCATGCACACATGCTGCCACATAATCTTATAGAAGCTGGAAGGGTTTTTCTTTTATTCAGTACAGATTTCACATTTCTATCGTCTTTTGTTGCTTTCCTGTGACCGGTCAAAAGTGCACCATGACTTTACGGACACACTATATTATGGAATTCTGTGGGATACCAGTGAAAGGGGGATCACTTATGGAACAAGAGAATTGAATTTGCTCCTTAATATATCCTATTTCATAAGAGATTTTAACCGGGAAACAGAACTAAAATAGAAAAGCATCCTAGTTTTTCTTTTCTTTCCTTTTTTGTAGACCTAATTTAAATAGTCCTAGATGTTTTCATTTTAACATGTGAACATTTTTATTAGAATGTTACAGGTACAATGGAGAGCTGTTGGAAATTGCAAGACAAATGTAATTGTGTTATTAAAAAATGCAAACTGTAGAAGGAAGGTTTTCAAAGCCTGTTTGTCGGCCATTTCCCCCTGTCTGACACTAGAGGGAGCTACACACCACAGAGACAGCTCCCTTCACTATCCAAACCAGCTGTGGTAGTGCTCGGCTCTTTTGTGGATATTTTGCATTATTTGCACAAAGATAAGCAAAAACACAGAAGAGGAATACCTTGTTCCATTTGTATACTTGTCAGATGGGGCCCGGCAGACCCTGCCAGGTGTCTGTTCAGTTCAGACGCTCCCCAGAAGGAGCGTCTCAGCACGCAAGAGTGGGCAGCCTGCAGGTCCTGAAGACTTCCACCAACTGTTCTTTTTTAGAATGAAAAGCCAATCTCAATTCCTTGACAGGTGACTGAGCTGGTAGATTAATAGATATACTAACATAAGTGCTGATGCATTTATGAGCTCTATTATGATCTTATCAACGAGAGGAAAATGATGATGTTGATGGGAGATTGACATCAGGTTCATTCACTTAGTTTTAGTCAGATTTTTATCACCTGCTCCATGCTGCAGGCTGAATGGTTATATTCAAAGTGTACTGACTTAGGCATTGAAAACAGCTGGGGGAGATCCTGAGAGCCTGGCTTTCAGGCTGTTTCTAATTTGTGGAAAATAACAAAATTGACCATTTTAATTTTTTTTTTTTTTTTTTTTTTTACAGAGTCAGAAAGAGGGATAGATAGCGATCTACAGACAGGAACAGAGAGAGATGAGAAGCATCAATCATTAGTTTTTTGTTGCGACACCTTAGTTGTTCATTGATTGCTTTCTCATATGTGCCTTGACCGTGGGGCTATAGCAGACAGAGTAACCCCTTGCTCGAGCCAGGGACCTTGAGTCCAAGCTGGTGAGCCTTGCTCAAACCAGATGAGCCTGCGCTCAAGCTGGCGACCTCGGGGTCTCAAACTTGGGTCCTCCTCATCCCAGTCCGATGCTCTATCCACTGGGCCACTGCCTGGTCAGGCATAATTATTTTTTAAGTGCACAATTTACTGCAGTAAACATATTTATGTTGTTGTGCAACCATCTCCACCAGAAGTTTTTATCCTCCCAAACTGAAACTCTGTACCTGTTCCACAATGACTCGTCCTTCCCTACTGCCCCCAGGCCTGTCTGCTTCCTGTCTTTTTGAATCTGCCTGTTCTGGGTTCCTCATATAAGTGGGACCATACAGTATTTGTTCTCTTGTGTCTGGCTTATTACTCTCAACATAATGTCTTCAAGGTCTATCAGTGTAGCATGTGCCAGAATCTCCTTTCTTTTTAAGGCTGAGTACTATTCCATTGTATGCATATGCCACATTTCACTTATCCATTTATCCAGTGATGGATACTTGGATTGTTTCCATTTTTTAAAAATGTTTATTTTATTTTTGGTTTTAGAGTGAGAAGAGGGGAGAGAGAGAGAGAAGGACATTGATTTGTTTCTGTATGTGTCCTGGAAATTGAACTGGCAATCTCTGAGCTTCAGAACGAAGCTCTAACCAAGGAGCTATCTGGCCAGAGCTTCCATGTTTTAGCTATTGTGAATAATGCTGCTATGAACATGGGTGGACAAATATCTGCTTGAGTGTCTAGTTTAAATTCTTTTGGGTATATACTAGGCATAGAAATGCTGGATCACATAGTCATTCTATGTTTAACTCTTTTAAGGAACTGCTATGCTGTTTTCCTCTGCAGGTGGACCATGTTACATCCCTCCAGCAGATGCACAAGGCTTCAATCCCACAGCCTTGCCAACACCTGTTGTTTTCTGTGTTTTTAATAATAGCCATCCTAATGGGTGTGAGGTGGTATCTCATTGTTCTTTTTACAAGCTCTGACTTAGACTAGTGTTTTCAGTTTTACTAGTGATTTAGATGGAAGCAAACAAAAGGTGCTTATCTGATTTGTTGATCAACAGATGGTGGAAAGTGTAGCTGATGTATTATATAACACGACTGGGAACCACAATGAAATCGACCACTTATACCAGGGGCTGGCAAACAATAGCCCATAGGCCCGTCTGGCCCGCTGCCTGTTTTTGTAAATCAAGTTTAATTAGAGCAAGCCACGTCAATTTTTTATGTATTATCTATGGCTGCTTTCAGGCTACCATGACAGGATTGATTTGTTGCTCCAGAGACCGTATGGTTTACAAAGCCCAAAATATTCACTACCTGGCCCTTTCCAGAAATGGTTGCTGCCTTTGGGGTTATACCAAAGGGACAGATATAACCAGAAAGGATTTCATCTGTATGAAATATCTGTCCTTGATGTATTAAAAAAGGCAAGTACACAACAAAGAATTGGGGACTCATGGCTTTGTAAAAAAGATGTGATTTTTCTGAACAGTAGATTTAATGTGACTCAGCAGTGAGACACGCACAGACGGACTGTCCTGTTAGACCACAGTGATAGGAACAGGCATCTAGAACACTGCTTCTCCGCCCTGACTGCACCTCGGAATCACCTAGAAGCTTTAAAAAGTGCTGGTGTCAAATTTAGGGGAATCAATGGAAACGGTCGGGGCGTGGCGTGGGCACCAGGATTTCTGAAAGCTTCCAGGTGATTCTAATGCACAGCCCAGGTTGGAACCCAGAGACATTCCTGTTCTGCTGGGCTCTGGCCCAGTCACACCTACGGTTCATTCCAGGTGCCCCGTTCAAGGGAAAGAAGGACAAGTAGGCTCCTACTCAAGGAGGAGTCAGTATTGTGAAAGAACAAGAATTCGTTTTTATAAGGGGAACAACTGAGAACACACAAACCTACAGATTCTGAAGAGACAGCAGGCAGTTTGTACCCGACATTCAGCATTTGAGGGCTGTCTTGTGGAAGAGACATCTTTTTATAGCAGGCTCTGCAGAGCAGAGCTGGGAAGAAAGGCTAGGATTTATTAGCTGTTCTTATTACTTTTCACAAAATGAAATATTAAAAAAAGCACTTTGCAAAGAAGGAAGCAATGAGTCCTCTTTGGAGGGACGTGCCAAGGGGTCCCATCCACCAGCTCACTGCAGGGATGCTACGAAGCAGATCTCAGAGGGGACAGGTGACAGTGACAGTCAAGATAACCCAGTCCCAACAGCAGGCCCTGACCAGTGTTTTCTGATCCTGGGCATTGTGCTAGGATCCAAGGCTTGTTCAGTGTTACATACAACCCACAAGTATCCTGCAAGAGTGAGTTCCAGAACATACCATGGGTTCTAGAACATATCATGTCTAATAATGAGGCTGTATTTAAGCAAGCTCTCGGGCGCTGACCTGTGCCAAGGAGAGGTCATATTTGAAAGCTTTAGCTTAGCCCTGGCCAGTCTGCTCAGTGGTAGAACATTGGCCCAGCATGTGGATGTCCTGAGTTCAATTCCCAGCCAGGGCACACAGGAGAAGCACCCACCTGCTTCTCCACCCTTCCCCCTCACCTTCCTCTCTGTCTCTCTCTTCCTCTCCCACAGCCAAGGCTCCATTGGAGCAAAGTTTGCCCGGGTGCTGAGGATGGCTCCTTGGCCTCCGCCTCAGGCGCTAGAATGGCTTGATTGCAGCGGAGGAACACCCCAGATGAGCAGAGCATTGCCCCCTGGTGGGCATGCTGGGGGGATCCTGGTCAGGCATATGTGGGAGTCTGTCTGTCTGTCCCCCCGGCATCTTCCCCACCCCCCACTTCTCACTTCAGAACAATACAAAAAGAAAAAAGAAAAAAGAGAAAAAGAAAACTTTAGCTTAGAATCCCAAATGTCAGAACATGATGGAAGGTGAGAGGTGACTTAATCCCCTTTCTCCCTCTTCAGTTTACAGATGAGAAAACCGAGGCCCAGAGAGGGTCCCAAGGCTGGTCCTGGGGTGCATATTTAAAAGTCAGATCCACTGACACCAGGCCCAGCTTTCTTGCTCTTGTCGCCTTAATCCTGCCCTTAGTCCTGCCCTTGCTCAGAACACTGGGGTCACCTCCACTCAGGGAACGGCTTTCAGAGCCACTTCAGTGGGCACACAGGAGAATCAGTCTCTCTATTGATACATTCTTGTCTTTGATTCAAAACAGCATGACGGAGCCTCTGCTTTATGCTCCAGACTTGACTCTGAATGACTCATGACTAATTTGCAAGAATTAAATCAACCCACAAAGAAAGCATATTGCCACAAGATCGAAGATTTACAAAGAAAGAGCTCTTGTTCCTAAGTTGCTTTAAAAGTAACCTTCAAAGAAGGACTGCCAAAAGTACGCTGAGCAATGTCAGCATCACCAATGTAGACACACGTGCTGGAGACACTCCACTGCAGAACCCGGCAGTCCCCACAGGTACATTCTGGTAAACTTGCCACAGATCGGCTGTGCTGGCCGCCACCCAGGAGAGAAGCAGCCCTTTGGGAAGAGGCTGCCAGGCTGGAGTGGTGTATCTCAGCACCCCCCCACCCATCTGCCCAGCCTGGACCAAGCATCGCATCACCCAATGTGTCACTTCTGGGCAAAGGTGACTCGGAGAAGAGGTGAGTCCTCTTTGCTGGATCATTTCCCAGCAGGCGGCTGCATGTAAATCACTCCCACACCCCCCGGGGAGGTTAGTGGGGAAGGGGTGGGGTAGGGTGCCCAGGGTGGAAAGAACTTGGGTGAGAACCGATTTTACCCTTTATCTGAACAGGAAATAAACTTTTACCTGCCAAGCAATTAAAATATGGAGATTCATCTGGTATAGCAGCTAGCCTAAACCTAATACAGTCACCAAAATCCAATTTACCTGAAATGTAAACATAAATTCATACAACATAACGAATAGTTCAAATGCTATAGAAATGTTCACCTGAAACCTATGTTCTCTTATTGATCAATGTCACCTCATTAAAGTTAATTTTCTAAATAAAATTAAAAAAATTAAAAACAACATTAAAAAAACCCTCCATAAATTATATATACATAACACAAGAGATACAGATAACAGGACAGCAAATCTTAGAGGGAAGGGGGGTGGGAGTTAGGGGGAGGGGGGCAAAAGGGGTGAAAATAGGGACATGGGGCGGGGGGTGAGGGTGTTATATTCAGTGGGACACTTGAATCCATGTTAACACAATAAATTAATTTTTTAAAATCCTCAAAAAAAACCCAAAACAAAACCCATGAACTCAGAGCCTCTCGCAGTGCTTGGCGTACCACAGCCCTCAATAAAGGTGTAAGGGGTGAATGAATAAATGAATCTACTGTACACGGTGGATGGAATATTTGGCCAGGAAGAAGTTAGGGAACACCAATAAGTAACTAAGGGTGGGAGGGCATTTCAATGCATGCTGAGCAGGCTCTCCAGCTGCCCGTTGGACCAGGTGAGGGCAGTGGGTCACAGTTGACACAGAGAAGGGGACAGCCGCATGTGGAAGGCAGTTCCGAGTCACATGAAGTTATTTTCATGAGCAGAGATCTCTGCCAACAGACGGAGCCCTCCCTTCAGAGAATTGGGGTTTCGTGGCTGGCTCACAGGTGTGACAGAGAGAGAGAGACTCAGGTGGACACAGTGTCACCACCTGGAAATGCAGCCTCCTGCAGCCTCAGAGGTGGAGGTGACAGAGCACCTGCACAGTCCTTTATTTTTCAGACGAGAAAGCCACCGCCCAAGAAAGTGGACAACTCTCCCGGGGCCCCTTCGCTGTCAACAGGCCTGAAACTCAAGGCAAAAGAGCGCAGATTAAGGGTGGGGGTCACAGAACCCAACTGCCTGGATTTGAACCCTGGTCCTGCTCCTTGCAAATTACTTAACTTCCTCATGCCTCTGTTTCCTCATCTTTAGAATGGGGTACTTTAGAACAGTACCCACTGCACAGAGGGGTTACAAAGATTAAATGAGTTCACATATTCAGAGTACACAGGGACCTGGTACATAGTAAGTACTACGGAAATGTCAGCGGTTGTTATATTGTTACTGAATTCAGATCACTCATTTCCTGTGTCAGGGCTCTTAGACTTTCAGAATGAAGACATTCAACCCATGAAAAATGGAGAATTGTAATCAAACAGAAGATGCCAAGAGGTTCTTATGCCAGAGTCTCTGAACACACAGCCCAAGAAACCAAAACCTTGTAGAATAAAGTATAAGGTCTACCGGAAAGTTCTGTCAGTTTCTATCACAACAAGTTTCAACACGTAAGCACATGTTTATTTGGCGCATGCCTCTCTATTTTTATCACTTAATGTATACATACTGACATAGCAAATTAACTAAAACAAAGTTGATTCACGTTAGTCTTATTGTGAAGCGATAGTGTACCCATGGCTACTGATAAAGTTCATTTACGCCACTGTAATTTTTATGAATTTCAACAAGGAAGAAATTCTACAGAAGCATATCTGTTGCATCCACCATATTCCCCGGACTTGTTTTTGTCCTTACAAAATTTTTTGAAGGGCAAAAAATTCAAAAATGAAGAAGATATCAAACAAGCACTGGTTCAATTTTTTGCATCAAAAGATAAAACATTTTTCAAAAATGGGATATACAAATTGCCTTCACGCTGGCAAGAAATCATTAATAATAATGGCAATTATATTATTTAATAAAGTTTATTGATGGTAAGAAAAATTTGTATTTTGTTTTATTCCAAAAACGGACAGAACTTTCTGGTAGACCTTATATATAGATTGATATTTGACACGTGTGGAGTAAGTTGTTAAAGGAACGGAGAATTTAGGCCTCATTCATGTCTCAGGAATGCTATAGAATGTAAGTACTATTGTTCTTAGTGTACAAAGGAAAAGCAAATGTAACAAATATAAAATTAATCCTAAAAGAGAGAGAGAACATAATATAAAAAGCAGACCAGAAAATGAACATGGTTCAATACTGCTTTCCTTTGGTTTTAATGGTAAGATTTGGAAGACGCTGACCGCTATGGATTTAATATTGCAAATCCTAGAACGCCAGGCTTCTGTAGAACTGCCTAACATTTGTTAGTGCCTCATTGAAGAAAGCACAAGTATCTCTCAGCAAGTTTCACTGGTCCAACAACCTTCTTCCGGAGCGGAATTCCTTAATGCATCCATGGCAGATGTTTGTAACTTCTGGCTGGATGCTCAGTGCAGGGTCCCTTGGGGAGCCCCAGGGCAGCCTGCTCCTTACTGGGCGGCTTTAGCTGTTACAGGATTCTCCCCTGGACTGAGCCAACAATCTGCCTTCCTGGAATGTTGGCCCATTGTTGCTACATTTATCTTTTGGTGTGAAAGAAACATCATACATCATGTTGCTCTCTCCCTCTCAACGCTGACAGAGTGGAGTTAGACCTTCCTGGGGAGAATGCTACCCTGGACATTGATGGAGCTATTAAACCTCAGATGAAGTCTAATAGCTTAAGTTCTCGTTGCCTTGATTTTCTTATCTTTTAGGGGGCACATTGCACTTCCGGAAGGTTCTTGTAAAGGTTAAAGCTACTGTGTTTTCATGATGCGACACAGAGAGTGTGGTGGGTTGAAGAATGGCCTGCAAAGCATAGAGCCCCATCCTAAGTTTCGAAGCTGGGGGTGTGACCTTATTTGGAAAAAGGGTCTTTGCAGATGTGAGTTAAGGGTCTTGAGATGAAACCATTCTGCATTATCTAGGTGGACCTTAAATCCAGTGACAGCATCCTGTAGGAGACAGGCAGAGGGAGGTTTGAGACATGACAGGGAGAGGCCATGTGAAGACAGGCGAGACAGGAGTGACAGCCAGGAAGCCGAGGACAGCCGGGAGCCCCAGAAGCCAGATGAGGTGGGAAGGATTCTCCTTGAGGACCTCCAGGGGACATCAGCCCTGATGACACCTGGTTTCAGACTTCTGACCTCCCTTCCTGAGAGAACACATGTCTATTGTTCCCAGTCACCAAGGTTGTGACAGCTTGTGACAGCAGCCTCAGGAAATAAATGCTGAGGGCAGGTCCTTCCCTGGTGAACAGAATACCAGAGCCCAGAGGACCTCCCCTGGAGAAGCAAACCTCCCCTTCTTCTCTGAGAGTTGTGTGACCAGAAGGAAATAAAATGTGAGGCTTAGTATTAAGTGAAAAACGCAAACAAGTGATTAAAGAATTAATCTGCCACAAGTTGGAGGATGACATTGAAGTGAGCAAGAGGCATCCATCAAGAGTTCATAACCATCATAACCAACTGTGACAGGCTCTGGAGGGTCCCTGGCAGGTCTGGCCCAGGGGAACAAGTGCCGCCTGGGTGACTTGGCGTGGCCACCTTGGGTCCTGGGGAGGCAGGAAGGTGGCCGGGCAGCTTGGAATGTGCACGTGATGGAGAGTCATCCAGGGGCGGGGACTTTCCTATCTGCTGGGTAGAAACATTTATCTTCCCTGGACCTCAACTTCCTAAAATGGAAAGAAAAATAATGATGTTCCAGCTTTAAGCATATTTCTGTGAGCTAATTTATTCATGCTATGACACATGTAACTTTAAAAAAAATAATGAAGTCCCTGGTGTTGTTTTTAATAGGGTCATAAATATGCACAGACAACTCAGGGTCGCTGTCAGTTTTGAGACTCCACATGACTGTTCCTTTGTATCTGGGTGGATTGTCTGGGTTATGCTGTGGTGCTAGACAACCCCCAAATCTCAGTAGCTTAAAATAATAAAGGTTGTTAAGGGCTAAACTGTATCTTCCCCATTCCCTACCCCCCCCCCCCAAATATTCATATGTCCAAGTCCTTACTCTCAGTACCTCAGAATGTGACCATATTTGGACATAGAATCGTTGAGAGGTAATTAAGTTAAAATGAGGTCATTAGGATGGGCTCTGCTCCAAGAGGACTGGTGTCCCTTATTAGAAGAGAAAATCTGGACACAGACACATAGAGGGAAGAAAATAGGACCAGAAGGAGAGAAGATGGTCGTCTCCAAGCCAAGGACAGAGGCTTGAAACAGACCCTTCCCTTGCCGCCCTCTGAAAGAACCAAGGCTGCAGGACTTTGCTCACTGACTTCTGACCTTTGAAATGGTGAGGCAGTACATTTCTGTTGGCTGTTAAACCATCCATTCTGCGATCTTGGGTTATAACAGCCCTCGCAAACTAATGCAAAGGCTTATTCTTTCTCCTTCATGTTAAGTATCCCCAGGGGGCCGGAAAGAAGGCTTTGTGAATGATGCTCGTTCAGGATTGTGGCCCGTGGCCGATGGGGCAGCCACCATCTTGAATGTCCCCTGTTGTGCTAGAAAGATAGAGTGCCAGGAGGGTCTTGCACCAATAAGTCAAAGCTCTGGCTCAGAAAGCACACATCACATCTGCTCTTGGCTCATTGACCAGAATGAGTCAGATGGCCCCTTTCAACCAGAAGGAGGTAGGAAATACAGTCCTGCATGTGCCAGGGAGGTGATGTCACAAGTCCTGGTCCAAATGTGGAAACATGCCTGCTATATATGAAGAGCTACTCAGAATCCTCAGAGCAGGTACATGAATCCAGTTTACAAATTCTTTCAAAGAAACTGGAACGCTTTGCTTTGTTCGGCCTTTGAAAGTCACTGAAATACTCCAAGCCTGCGTCTCTCAAAAATAACTCTCAAACTGGCATCCAAGCCTCCAGAGTTCTCTCGGAGAAACTGTGTGTTCTCCTCTTGATGATAGTCTATATAAAAAAAATCATATGAACACGATTTATTTCATCTGGGTTACGAGCCATCAAACTTCATGTGCAAAGGTCCAGATAGTAAATGTTTTAGGCTTTTCTAGGCCATGTGGTTTTTATTGCAATTATATAACTCAGCTCTGTGGTACAAAACACAGCCCATGCATAGATGATAAATGAATGGGTGTGGCTGTGTTTGTAATCAAACTTTACTTACAAAATCAGGGAGCAGGCAAGATTTGGCCCACGGGCCATAGTTTGTAAATCCCTGATCTATGTAATTTCAGTGACAAAATGTGCAACTGCATTTTTCATCTAGCCAAATGACATCAACTTTGATGTGTAAATGAGCAAGGGAAATTGGTGAGGGAATGGAGTCGTGACAGGGCACCCAGTATAATCCTCATTTTAGATGATGAAGGGAATACACTGTGATAGTTGGCACCGCCTTCAACAGCAGCGTCATTGGGGGATTTAGACATCAGGCTGTGCAGCCAGACATGCCTGGGTTCAAATCCCAGCACTGTCATTTACTCTGGTCTGACCTTGGGCAAGTTGCCTACCTAACCTTTCTGTGTTTCAACTTCCCCTTAACTGTAAGTGAGACCAGCAGCAGTACTTGTTTGGAAGGGTTGTTCTGGGCTAGGTTGAGTTGATCCCCATGAAGCATTTAGGACAGCTCCTGGTCCTTAAGTACTGACAATGGTCATAATCATAGTTAAAAATGCTTATGTCTCCCTATGCATACCAGTCGTCAAAACGGTTCATTAGGAATAACTGTGGTAGTAACTAGGCAAAGGGAAAATTCTTCTGTTCTTATTACCCGCAATAGATGGAATAGCTACCCATTCAATGCTGAGTTTAATAATTCAAACCTAGGCAGGCTTATGTTCAAATGAACAAGGTAATTCTACAGAGTAGTCTGGTGATTCAGGATGAGAACCAGCCTTTGGATTCTCCTTGTATGAAGACTTGATATATGGATGCGGTCTTATATTCAAAACAAGCAAAGTCTTGAATGTATTTATATAATTCTTTATAATACACTTAAGTCATTAACACTATTGAAGATAAATACAGAAAAAAACTAAATATAGAACCAGACTCCAAGCTATATCTTTCTATAATTAAACCCGATGAAAGCAATTTAATTTCAGAACAGTATCATTTGCCATATGAAGTTGTGTTGTTAATTTGATCAGTTAAATAGCTTTTTGAAAATTTATAAATGCATTTTGATTTTATAGCTTACATGCAGTTTATATGAGAGCTAAAAGCAAATGGAAATAAACAAGCTCACCTATAGGTAAGAGTTTTTACATGTTCATCTCTCAGATTCTTAGAACAAGGTTATGTTCTAGAAGATGCTCATAAAAATATTTGCTAAATTATGTTGAATTAACATTATAATAAAAATAAGGTTAGATATCTATGAGATATCTAAGTTTTGTTACAAATAATACCTTCATATACTTTCCTTGAAATAATAATTACTGAATAACGAAAACCTAACTGAATCCAGATTAGAGAAAGGAAGGATTTTACTTCTTTATGGTCTTGAACAACTAAGTCATAATAAAAATAGGGCGGGGGGGGGGGGTGATCCTTCTGGGCTTTAGAAACACCTAGAACCAGGGATTTGAATAACTCTAGGAATCACAATTCAATCTTCAATTCTATCTGTGCTTCCCTTTTTTCTCCTGCTGCGGATTAGCTTCCACCACACATCTGGGGTCTGCCTGATTGTTGGATTTTTCCCTCAGCTCTGCTTTGGAAAAGCCTGGAGAAACATTCTGATTGGTCCATTTTGGGATGAACCCTCCCTCTGATCCAATCAACTGTGACCAGAAGACTAAATATGCTAGTCTTCATTTGTTTCCATTAGCTGTCGCTCTATTATCTGTGTCAGGGGACAGAGCTGTATAGCCCAGGTGTGGCCACTGGCCACTGCCTTTTCAGTATTTGTCGGAAGAAAAACTAGAAACCCATCACAATTTATGTTTGCCCACAGACCTTCCCTGTCCTTAGCTTCCTGTCTCAGCTTCCTAGTTGATCCCTTGACCACCCCTTACAGCCTAATCTCAGTAATTAACCTCACTGTACCTTCTGTGGATCCCTGTCAAGAAGTCGCCTAAATTTCCAGAAGTGCCCAATGCTAATAAAACGCAAATGCCCACCATAAGCTAGGCAGTGTCTAGGACTGGTGAGGCCCAGGGCTGGCAGAAGGGCCATGGCACACGCTGGCACTCGGGAGGCCTCATGCACAGTGTTGAATAAAAGGGTCGGATGAGAGCTATGACACAAGCAAAAATGGTCACAGGGCTCTCACTTCTTCAGGTGGGACCTGAGGTCTGAGGACAGCCCCTTTATGTCCCTTGGTGAATGTCTCAGGCCCCACTCTTCTCATTTGGTGCACTTATCATGGCTGAACTCTGCAGAGGGCAAGCGTGTCCGCCCCTCATTCCCTCCCCACTCAGTCACTTAAGCTCCTGAAGGGCAGGCATTCTGCTGTTTACACTGCACGCCCAGCCTCTAGCACACTGCCTGGCATGGAGAGCTACCCAGGTAGATGAGTCCACGCATGGAGTGATGGGCGGTCAGACCCGGGGGATGGAGCTGGGGAGTCTACAATAGACCGGAGTGGGGAGACATCCCTGGATGAATCCCACGGAGGCTGGAGCTGATGCTGAGAGAGAATGGTCTGACAGGAAGGGGAGGCACAAAGCCCCAGGCAGCGAGCACAGCTGGGGGCAGCCCTGTGGCAGTGAGGTCACACAGCGAATTAGGGCCAGAGCCAGGGCTAGAACTTTACCCTGCACTCCCTGGGTCAGTCAGGAGAGCCCTGGGTTTGGTTCTGTTCTGGAAGGATTATAGTAGTTCACTATTTTTTCAGCTCCAACATGATTAGAATAATCATCCAAATACTTGCACCCAATCAGAGGACTCTTAATATTTAATATTCCATTGACTCCCAAGTGGAAACTGCAATTGCCTATTTAGTCAAATTGCCGTTGGCATCAAATTATGAGGGACAGACAGCACAGTGTGTGTGTGTGTGTGTGTGTGTGTGTGTGTGTATGTACGCGCACATACATGAAAGAGAGAGAGAGAAGTGAAAATAAGAAAACGCAAAATGGCTTAGAAGGGTTGCGAAAATAAATAAGTAAAAAGATTAGTAAAGAAAGCATTGAGTCACTTGCTTAAATTATTGACTCAGAATGGAGTTACAACCACAAATGGATAGAGAGGATGCTCTTAAAACCCAGAGAAAACCCTTCCTTCACCATCTATGTTGGTTTAAAAGAGTTCAGCTCTAATCCAAACACAGTGAGAAGCTGTAAGCCCGCCATGAATTCCAGACTCTTGGTGGGTGCAGCAAATGTCAGGATGGAATCAAAAGAACCCACTATCTACCCAAAATTTAAAATGCTTTGCAGGGCTGAAACCTTTCTTTCTGGAGTGGAAACACCAACGCATGAACAAATATCTGATGGGTGCTTAACCACACGCAGGGGACTCACAGAGATGTTTCCCAAAATAGCAGCCCATTTTGTGTGTGTGTGTGGCTGTCCCAGAAGATCTCTTTACATCAAATAATTGCACCCTGGATCCATTTGTCAATTAAAAGCCCCACCCAGAGGGAGGCTCTCCATCAAAGTTTCCCGGCCCATCCCTCTCATTGTTTGGCTTTCTTCTCCAATGGCATCAGAAATGGAGCATGAGCTCGGGTTTCCTCTGCTTCTCCTCTTTGTGCCCGTCCTTCCTCTTTTCTTATCACCATTTTGGGGGGGGGGGTTAGGAGATATGGCTGCAGATTGTCCAGCTCAACTGGACTCCTTGAAGAGTTGTCTCGTGGCCTTCATAATTGTCCCTCCTCTCTACCGAATGGCCGAGGACGCCAGGACGCCCTTCCACTATAAAACAACAGACCTGGCGTACAGCAGCACTTGATGAGTCTCCCTTCCTCTGGTGTGGACCCTCATCTCCCTTCCTTGTTTCTTATACCACAGGTTGGCCCCTAACAATCATGTACTTAAGACTGACCGACCAGGAGTTTGTAGTGGCGGGGTTCAGGGTGCACTACGCTAACATATGGCAACTTGGCATGTTGAAGATTGTAAACTGGAGGAATTTGAAAACCAGCAGATGAGGGAAGGACTCCCAGACCTGCCCCTGAAGCAGGTCACAAGATCCTCCTGTGAGAGGCGCCCTCCCTGTATCCAGAGGCGGGGAGCCTCCTTGTCCAGAAGGCACAGATGCTGAGAGGAATCAGGACAAACAGGCCCCAGCACGGTCCCGGATTCACTACACTCACCCTTCGTCCTTCGCCAGGTCCCCATGGCTGTTCGCTCTGCTGCAACCTGGCGTAAACACACTGAAGCTCAAATGTTTCTTTGGGTCTTCATTTGCTTATATGAAAGCTCCGTGCCATGCAAAATTTACATTAAATAAATGTGTATGTTTTTCTCCTGTTAATCTGTCTTTGTCACTTTAATCTTCAGACCTAGCAGGGACCCTACAAGGGTCAAGGAAAACTGCTTTCTGCCCTACATTAGTGTCTTGATTCAAGGAGGCCAATATTTCAAACTGTCCTTTAGTCTGGCGCCTGGGGTGTTTTTAATAGTGCAGGGACAATGTTCCTAGAGATCTGGGGGGGGGTGAGGTGTCTATATTTGGTGCAGTGGAGGGTGGTGGTAAGGGACAGATGGGAGAGGACCCCTTGCAGGTACCCTGGACAGCCTTCTATAGACATTCCCTTGGGCATCCTGTAGGCTCATGTCAGCTTGAGTCCTTCATGAAGCAGATGCCAAGATAGAATGAGACATGCAAAAGTTTTGGGGACATGTCTGCAAGTGATAAAGAGGACAAGGAACAGGACTAGGAAGGAACAGTCTTCCAAGGAGGACACTGATGTGGCAGCTGGGAGAGGACAGAGGGGAGGAAGGACCAGGTGGGCGGAGGCACGGCCAGGCAGATGGGGGCCCAGGGAGGAGGAGGAGACCTGTGTCAGCCTGAATGATGGGGTGGGGTGTCATTGGCAGGGAGCCCCCTAGGGAAAGCGGTGGTGGGAGGGAGCGGCTCCGTGTGAGGGCTGAGGTGGTCACAGGTCAGGAGAGGTAGCAGGTGCAGGTCCCCCTGCACCTAGGTCTGAGCAGTGCCCCT
This sequence comes from Saccopteryx bilineata, assembly GCF_036850765.1. NCBI lineage: Eukaryota > Metazoa > Chordata > Mammalia > Chiroptera > Emballonuridae > Saccopteryx > Saccopteryx bilineata. Next base: position 13,972,330 of record NC_089500.1, on the reverse strand, counting down.
CCCCATGGCAGCCACTGTTCCCTCCTGGCTACACTTCTTCCCTCCCTCCTCCCACTCCCTTCTCCTTTCTCTTTCTCCCGCAGTGCATGCAGTAGAGGGGATATTAAAGGGCCATCTGCTCCACCCACCCCTCTCAGGCCTCAGCCTGCATTTGTGTCTTGAGATCCCCGGGCCCCTCAGGGTGCAGGAGTCACAGCTGCTGTGTGGAGGGCAGAGCGAAACCCTGAGCCCGAGGGCGGAGGAGCGGGGATACCAGCTGGGACGGCGCTGACAGAGTGGCGGTTCCGTTTCCTCGTTTTCCTGAGTCAGCTCCGGACATCAGGCATGAGGAGGGCTCATCTCTGCCACCGGCCCTCCCCGGGCCTGGGAGGGGATAAGTTTGGGACAACGAGTTTCTAATAGACTGCCTGTATCATCACCAACGTGAACACCATTACAAAACTATGTTCCAGCAACTTCACCCTGGGCGGAGCCAGGCTCGCCGCCGCGTTTCCCCCTGCACGGAGCAGGTGTCCGGGGACGGCGGCGGCCGGGGGAGGGCGGCCAGGCTCAGCAGCTCCCGGAAACCTGCACCTTCCAATCAGAGGCTGGGCTGGGCTTCCCTGAAACGTGGTTTGTGTCTTTTCACACTTTCCCAAATCTTACTGAGCCAAGATAGATTTAACAAGAAAGAGATCTACCCTAAATTTAAATATTATACTCTCTGTACCTTCTAAGAGACTCAAAAATAAGTGTAAGTAATCTTTGTACCTGCTTTTAAAGACTGAAAAACTCAATGAAACTTGTGGAAAAGAGAAGAGGCAAAAAGCCAACATTAACTCACAGTAGATGTGTTACCTTGTGATAATACTGTTGCCTTAAAAAAATTTTTTTCTTACAAAATGCATGCATTGATGATTCTTTTGATTGTATGAAATCTAAAACGAGGCCTCTTAAGCCCAGCATGGTTGAGTGGCTTATCCAAGGTCACACAGTAAGCAAGTTGTTGCTTGTCTGTGGGCTTCTGGATCCGACCCCTGTGCTGAAGAGTAGCCCCAAGTTTCAAGTCTGGAAGCAGAAGGAGAAGGCAGTGATTGGAGCAGACTGTGTCCCCTACAGCTCAGGAGGGACTTCTGCTCTAGGAAGAGGCTCAGGATTCCTAAATACCAGGATTTGATTACAAGTCAAATACCAGTGGAAGTGTATTATAATGAAAGTATAATAATGTCGGATTCTGGCCAAAGGGTTTAGTCTTTCTACTCATATGTTCTACAGTACCATAGTCAGAAGAGAAAGGACAAAGAGAGCATATTTACAGACTCAAATATTCCAAACCACAGAAAGCATAAATAAAAGACAGCGCTGACGAGCCTGCTGGAAGTGGACATGGCTGTCCGGTGCCACAGCAGGAAGGGGACGGGTTCCCCCAGAGTGACACCCAAGGTGTCTGAGAGGTAACTCAGCCTCTGGAGCGTGTTTCTTCAGCCTGGCTGCAGGTTCGAATCACCTGGGAAGCTTCTAAAAACCCTGGTGGCTGAGTCATGCAGGACCAGTGACAGCAGGTTCATGGGAGGAGGGAGCTGGCACTGGGGGTTGTGAAAGCTCTCCAGGTGACTCTGAGGCTACCAACCATTGTTCCAGCACCTGACACACAACCACCTAATATGCACTGAACGAATGGATGAGTGAATATCAGTAATGGAACTAAAAGGAAAAAGAAAGGAGAAACAAATTAAGAAGATGAACACAGTTTTCACTTAGATGGAAGACCCAGAGGTCCTCCCGTAGAATCCACACAGGCCTCATTCAGACTCAGTTCTGTTGGGCTTGGATGTCAAGGTTCTCAGCCCACAACAAGGATGAGAAGGAAGACAGGCTCTCCAAAGCAGATCCACCACCAGCAGCAAGAAGGAAAATGTGACAGACTGAAGGCAGAGGGAGAAATATAAACCCTTCAAAGCCAGAGACACAACTTCAAGGAGAGTTGTCTGAGGCCATTTAATACCAGGGCAAACTGACCGCACAGCCCGCTTCCCTGAAGGCCTCATTGAACAGAGGTGGTAATTGGTGTTCATAATGGCGCTGAGTCATCCCAGGGAGGTGAGTCTTGCGGGGGCCAGTTTAGGGCGGAGAGCTCCAGGCTGGCCTCACATTCAGGCAAAGCAGGCTGCTCTGACCGGAACCACGGCCTGTTTTTGAAAACCTTGATGGGTTTTGTAGCTCATAAAAGTGTTACTTAAACCTAGGAGGGGTGTCTACTTCCTATGGGTGAATATTAAATTTCTCATTGAGGCAGGCTGGCTCTTTGTCAGAGGAAGCCCCTCGCGGAGGTGTGTACACTTCTTCGGGGAGAACACCTGGACTGGTCCGCATGGATTTCTCAGACTGCGAAGTTAAGCCTCTTCTTGGTTTTGCAAATAAGGCATCTTTTTAAAGCGGAGATTTGTTATTTTCTTAGAGGAGATTTTAGTGCACTCTGGGGGACTCTCTCCAGCAGGTGTGGGAAACACAGGTGGCATCTGTTCCTGGTTATTAGTTCCACTGTCCCCCAGCTCCAGGACAGTCCCTAGGAAGCAGCACAGGGAGGGATGGAGGGGCGAAGTGAGACCGCATACCCACTCCTGGGTTACAGAAGAACTAGAAGCTGTTGTTAAAGCAAAGAAATAAAATGCAGTTCACCTGGCTCAGCATCGACCTAAGATAACCAAGCAGAAAAAAAAAATTGTTTTTTAAGCCACGAAATGATAGTTTAAAAATTTGGGGTAAAAAAGTCATGAGATGATTGGTTAACCAATGTGTTTTTATTCATAGTTAATTTTAGTGTGAAAGTAGCCCCTTTGGGCAGAGCACTGTGGAAGTTACAGTGTTAAGGAGATGTCCACTGTGCCTTTCGGGAATGGACATCTTGAGAAGAAAATACACACGTGTAAAAGCAGCACAGGCCAGCGGAGCGTGCGGAGTGTGGCCCCACATCTGCTTCATGCCTGTGTGTGTTACACTTAGGTCTACGACCTATTTTGAATTAGCTGTTGTCTATGGTGTGAGATAGGGATCGAGGTTCAGTTTTTCCCCCCACGCATTTATCAATTATTCCAACAATATTGTTAAAAAGACTTTCCTTTCCCCACTGAATTAGAGCCAACAACTGGAACAATCCAATGTGACTGACAGGTAAATGGAAAAAGTTGTGGTACAATGGGACACAGCTTAGCAATTAAAAAGAAGAGAGAGCGGGAGAGCAAACTATGAAGCATGCAACAATCTAAAGGAATTATTCAAAAACATGCTGAATGAAAGAAACCCAACAGAAAGAGATCTTAAGATGTGATTTGACTCAAGTGACATTCTAGAGCAGACAAAACTAATTCCACAATGACAGAAAGCAAATCAGGGGGTTGCCTGCCTGGGGACAAGAATGTTCTGTCTTGTTTTGGGTGTTGGTTCCGGGTGCATATACAATTGTCAAAATTCACCCATCTGCATATCCAAGGACTGTGTGTTTCATTATACATTAATTACATTTCAAGTTAAAATATGCTGAAGAAAAAAAAAGAATTAGAATGTGAACCTCCCTGCATGACATCCAAGCAATGGCAAGCGTCTTCCCTGTGCAGATGGCTGGCTGCTGAGGCCTGGGAAAGCGAGGAGTCTGTGCAGCCGTCTTTACCTCTCCCCAGTCCTGAAACTGGGAGATAGATTTTTTCAAAACATTGGCTAGGACACTTGTATCAAAACCAGCTGAGTAAATACTGGGGCTTTGGTGAAATGTTTTTCCCCCCTCTGTTTGGAAATTTGAGCCTGGTACATCTTTCTCCAGCACACTTTGTTTAGGAGATAATTTACATTTGCACAAAATCAGGGCTACAGCCCATCTGCTCAACAATTATGTAAGATCCCACACTCATTAGGAAGTGACATGCATTGGTCTTAATGAGCCTAAGGACTTGAGTGCTTGGGATTCAAGTTCTCTAAAGTAACCCCTCGCTCTACCCAGCCACCTCAGCCTGCCATTTGGAACATCACCGTTAGTATTCATTTTAGGGCAATTGAATCATTAGAGTGCAGGGTGCTTTAAATCTCAATCTCTACACTAGATTTTCTACTATGGTTGAGCAAGACTGCATTCCCAGGGGCAGAGGCGTGTGGGCCAAGAGGGGGGTTGTTGGGTTATTTATACCTGCCGGTTTCCTCATCAAAGGTGATTTATAAGAGTAAAACAGCTGGAGCAGTAACGGGATCATATCAACACGCCTGCAAAAATGGGTTAGGAGTGGCATTAACATGACGTCCTGTGCTTTGGTTTGCGCTCAGAGGTTGAGACTACGGGTTTATTTACAGTCTGCAGTGCACACAGCCAGGCAGCTCCAGCATGGCACAGATGGCGAGGAAGGAAAGGCCATGTGCTCTGGCTCAGTTAGCATTGCAGTGAATAGGGGCCAGCTCTTCAAAGCGGCCAGAGCAGAGGGGGAGGAGCACACCAATGACAACAAAGGCTTCTTTCTTCCTTCCAGGGTTCCTAGCCCTTCCATCTAGTCCCTTTGTTCTTCGCCTGCCAGCACTTCCGAGAGGAGGGGAATGGACAGTCTCAGGGAAGTGCCCGGACCAGGCTACTGGGGACAGGACCTTGTGGGAGGCAGGAGCCTGGGCAGAGGCCTTGGCCACAGGACTTGGGGTATTAGCAGGAATCAGGGGCTGAGACCCAGTGGTACCGGAGTCTCCGGGGCACGGGAGCCGTGGACCGGCCAGAAGAATCTGAAAGCTGGCGAGGTGGCTGGTGGCAGAGGGGTGGAGGGAGGTCCAGGACACACCCTGCTCTTCAGAGCAGGACCGGGGACAGGAAGTGCGGCTGCTCCCGAGAGGAAGTGCCAGGTCCCGGGAAGAACAGATCTCGGTGCCAGCCCTGACAGCCGGTGGGTGGCAGTGAGAGCCCGGCCAGAAAGCCGGCCTGGGGAGTCTTCCGCGGTCACCCTCTGTCTTCCATGACAGTTCTTCCCTCCTCAGGCCGAGTTCTCTCCCACAGCTGGAAGGTAAACAGGCTTCCACCCCCACCGTGTGTGCGTGTGTGCGCGTGTGCGTGTGTATGTGTGTGTGTCCTGGGGAAAGTGAGTGATAGGAAGTTACCAGGATCCAGATGTGTTACACCCACGTTGTCTCAGCAGACGAGGCAAAGGGTTTCCCTGACTGTCTCAGGCTGAGTCCAAAAATTTAATTGACAAAGACAGATTAACAAGAGAAAAGCATACACATTTATTTAATATAAGTTTTACACAACATGGAAGCCTTCTTAAGAATATAGAGAACCGAAGAAATGGTTAAACCTGAGTGTTTCAATGCCAGATTGAAGAAGTGGATGGTGGTGGGAGAAGAGGAAAGGGGGGGTATGAGGGAAGTCATTAAATGGGGGGAACTAACAAAGCCTATTCGGATTCTTCTCGGAGTCCCTGTGTCTCAGTGGGCAAGGAGGCTCGTCCCCTCACGGTGTCCCTGTGTCTCAGGAGGTAAGGAGGCTCGTGCCCTCGGTATGGGAAGCACAGCTCATGTGAGAGTCTCATGACCTGCTTCAGGGACAGGTCCGAGAGTCCTCCCTGCACCTGTCATTTCTCCAGTCCTTTCAGGTGTGAGAGTCCCTATGCCAAGGAACCACATATTGAGCATGTCCTGAGCCCCCATTGTCTCTTGTCACATAGACATAAAGCAAAAGGGAAAGTAGTCTTGGCCACGTCCACGGGTGGGTCTGCATATATGTACTTGAACGAAGGTATACTTAATTTAGAAGCACTTAGTACTAGGTTTTCATTCCCCTAAAGGGCATCTTTGTAGCTATATAATATTCATAATCCCTGTTTCTTAGAATAGAATCCATTGAGTTCTCTCTCTGAGATATCATGAAATGCACAGGCTTTAACTTTCTTCACAGAGTCTTGCATTCATTTTTAATTTTTATTATCTAAAGAAGGTAACTACATTGGAAATTGGTGGGTCTCAAAAACAGGAAGGTTCTTGCTACCAGTTGAAATGTGAGAATAGAGGCACTGGCTTGGTTCTGAGTATAAAAGGGTAGATTGTGCCAGAGCCTTGGCACTCAGCATAACCCTCTTCAGAAATGGCCTTGGCATCACATGGGTGTTCCTTCCTCTCTCCTGGTCTCCAGGCTCTACTAGGGGTACCTGGCCTCACCATTCCCAAGGTCCCTGCCTCAGGCAGTGACCAAGAACATTCAAACATGCAGCTACTTTCTTCTCAAAGTATCTCAGTATTGTTGATGTGTTCCTGTGGCAACTTTTATTTACTGAGTGTCAACGAGGTGCTTGTTAGAGTGCTGTGGGCTTTACAAACATAACCTCTTTTAGTACGCATGCTGAGTCTAGAAGTAAACGTTATTCCCATTTTCGGATGCAGAAACTGAGACTCAGATATCAGAGTTGAAAATTATATCCAAAACCACCCTATCCTAGCCTGACCAGTGGTGGTGCAGTAGATAGAGTGTCAACTTGGAACACTGAGGTCCCAAGTTCAAAATCCTGAGGTGGGCTCACCAGCTTGAGCATGGGGTTGCTGGCTTGAGTATGGGATCATAGACATGACCCCATGGTCATTGGCTTGAGCTCAAAGGTCACTGGCTTGGCTGGAGTCCCCTAGTCAAGGCACATATGAGAAAGCAATCAGCAAATAACTAAAGTACTGTAACTACCAGTTGATGATTCTCATCTCTCTCTCTTCCTGTCTCTCTCTTTCTTTTTCTCCTGCAAAAAGCAAAACAAACAACAACAGAACCCACCCTATTCCAAAGCCTGTTCTTTTTTTTGCTACACAATTCAGATTTCTCTATCATAAAAGCTTTTTAGTTCTCAATACTTTTCTATTAAAATTAAGTACTCTGGAACAGTATGAAGCCCTTAAGAGCTAATGTCTTGGTGATGCCAGTTGAAATATAGCTTGGGAGCAAATGGAGAATCAGGACAGACGACCCTCAGGGGACAGCAGAGGGGCAGGCAAGCACTAATCGAGAGAAAGGAGAGAAGCTGTGATGAAGATGGTTTTGTCTCGTCTGTGCAAGTTCAGGAAAAGCCACAGAATAAAAATGATGCTACACGAGTCGCCTGTAACTCTGTTCTGGCGGCTTAGCAGCTGACTCGTCGCCTTGTGTTTTGTGTTCCTCACTTATGACCCCCATCCTGGAAGATCCTGATATTCATCTATCCAGCCTGCCTTGCAGCTGGCATAGGCACATTGCCTAGAACCTTCCAGCCAGATAATCCTTCCAAGAGGTTGAATTGAGGACACTCTGGACTGGCAGCAATTTTGTCTTCCTGGGCCAAAGGTAGCAGTGGGCTCAAGGCACTGCTACTACATGCAACCTCTGGGACATGGTGGCCAAGACAGGGTGGCTTTGGTAGACCAACTGTGCTGCAGGTTCCACGTCACTGTTCCTAACTCTTTGGTCCGGAGCGTGACTCTTCAGCCCCTCCAATAATTCTGTGAACCATCCCATTTCTCTCTCTGTCTTTTTAAAATAACAGCTACGTTGAAATAAACTTTATATACCATAAAGTTCAATCTTTTAAGGTATACAGTTTGGCAATCTTTAATACATTCTTGGAGTTGTGCAACCATCATCCCTATCTAATTATAGAAGATTTTAATAATCCCCCCCCCCAAATACATATCCCCATCTCTCCTTCCCACAGTCCGTGACAACCACTGATCTACTTTCATCTCTATGGGTTTGCCTATTCTGGACATTTCATTTCAATAGAATCATACAATATGTAGCCCTTTACGTCTGGCTTCTTTCAGTTAGCATGACGTTTTCAAGGTCCATGCATGTGGCAATATGGAAACATCACAATTTGTTCATTCATTGATGGACATGTAGGTTAATTTTAGTTTTTGGCTATTATAAATCATGCTACTGTGAAAGTTCACATGCAAGTTTTTGTGAGAATGCACATTTTCAATTCTCCGGTCTATACTTCAGAGTGAAATTGCAGAATTATATGATTACTCTGTATGTAACTTTTGAGGGAACGGTAAGACTGTTTTCCACAGTGGCTGCACCATTTCACTTTCCCATCAGCAATGCACAAGGGTCCCAATTTCTTCACATCCTCATCAACACTTTTTTATGTTAGCCATTCAAGTGAGTGTGAAATTGTGGGTCAGTTTGCATTTCCTTGATAGCTAATGATGCTGAGCCTCTCTTCACATATTTATTGGCCACGTATATCTTCTTTGGAGCAATGTCTGTTTAAATCCTTTGCATTTTTAATTTAAAAAAATTTTTGTTGTAAAGTTTTATTAAATTTTATTGTTGAGTTTCAAGCTTTCTTTATATTTTCTTGATACAAATCCTTTATCCAATATGTGATATGCAAATATTTACTCCCATTTGCAGATTGTCCTTTTACTTTCCTGATAATATCCTTTGAAGCACATTTTTTTCTTTAATGTTGATGAAGTCCAATCTATCAACATTTTCTTTGATTGCTTGTGCTTTAAGGTGTCATATCTAAGAAACTATTGCTTAATCTGAGATCACAAAGATAACTATTCTCTCTTCTAAACATTTTATAATTTTATTTTTTACATTTAGTTCTCTGACCCATTTTTATTTTTATACTTTTAAATAATAGCTAACTCTTTTAAAAATTATATTTATTTACTTGAGAGAGAAAGAGGGAGAGAAATATCTATCTGTTCCTGTATGTGCTCTAACTGGGGATTGAATCAGCAACCTCCGGGCCTTGGGCTGATGCTCACCAACAGAGCTATCCAGCCAGGGCTGACCCATTTATAGTTCATTTTTGTGTACGGTGCCGTTTTCCTCTCTTCTGGAAGGCGTGGGGCTCTGCATCCCAGCCTCCCCCAGGCTCCAGGTTGAGCTGCAGCTCACAATGCAGCTCTCTCAGAATATCTGAGGGCCAATTCCTCTTGTGCCTCGGGCCTCTTGGCATCTCCAGTCTGCTATTCAGGTGCGTTAGTTCCCTATTGCTACTGTAACAGGTCACCACAAACTGAGTGGCTTAAAACCAACACAAACTTACTCCCTTATAGTTCTGGAGGGCACAAGGCCACAGTCAGTCTCACTGGGCTAAAGTTAAAATGTTGCTAGGGCCAGTCACTTCTGGGGACAATTCGCTTTCTTGCCTTTTCCACTTCTAGATGCTGCCTCCACCCTCTGGCTTGTGTGTCCTTCATCCATCTTCACACTCAGCATTACAGCATCTTGTTTGCTGTGTCACACGGCCTCCCTCTTCTGTGATCAAATCTCCCTCTTCTTCCCTCTTAGTAATGACACTTGTGATGACATTTGGGGCCCATGCAGATGGTCCAAGATAATCTTTCTCAAGACCCTTAACTTCATTACATCTGAAAACTTCCTCCTTACTCTCAGGCAGCATGCACTGCTTCTGGGGACGAGGACATGGATGCCTTCTGGACACCACTATTCAGCCCACTGCATCAGGCATGACGCCTATGGGCTGCACTGGCTGACAAGCCTGGGACTCCTCTGGATGTTGGGGTCTCTGCCAGTTGTCTATGTTTGGACTCTACTTTGACTCTGACCAGTTGTCAAATATTCTGAAGCATCCCTCTCTGCTGGGGAGATGAGTAAATATGAATTTGTAGGAGGCTGAAATAGACAGCTAGTGAGCTCAACAAATGTGTAAAACTGATTGGTGCCCAGCTGTAAGAAAACCAAGTGTGAGTCAAGAAAAGGAAAAGCGGGCCCGGGCTGGTTTGCTCGGTGGATAGAGTGTCAGCCTAGCGTATGGACATCCCAGCTTCAATTCCTGGTCAGGGCATACAGGAGAAACAACCATCTGCTTCTCTCCCTCTCCCACTCTCCTTTATCTCCCTCTTCCCCTCCTACAGCTAGTGGTTCGATTGGTTCAGGTGTGGCCACAGGCGCTGAGGATAGCTCATTGGTCTGAGCATCAGTCTCAGGTGCTAAACATAGCCCAGCTGATTTGAGCATTGGCCCCAGACAGGGGTTGCTGGGTGGATCCCGGTCAGGGTGCATGCAGGAGTCTGTCTTACCACCTCCCCTTCTCTCACTTAAAAAAAAAAAAGAGAAGGAAAAGGAAAACCATACACAGAACAGTTCAGAAACAGATCAGTGGTACAAGTCTGAAATAGCAGAGATTCAAGAGCAAAGCCACAGGAAAGTCAAGAACAAAGTGCCTAGACCTGCTGAGCAGATAATAAGCATTTTGATAGAAGGCTTTCTGAAGTTCCACTTTGACCTGGATCCCAAGGAGAGACACAGCTCGGGACCCAACCAAGAAGGGCTGTTTCTATTCAAGAAAGATGTGACGTAGGTGGGACATAAAAGTGAGACTAAGAGACATTAATAAGAGTGTGGTAGTTACGGGGGAGGGGGGAGAGGGAGAGGGAAAGGGGGAGGGGAAAGGGCACAAAGAAAACTAGATAGAAGGTGACAGAGGACAATCTGACTTTGGGTGATGGGTATGCAACATAATTGAACGACAAGATAGCCTGGACATGTTATCTTTGAATATATGTATTCTGATTTATCGATGTCGCCCCATTAAAAATAAAATTATTAAAAAAAAAAGAAAGATGTGGCAGAAGTAAAGATGTGTCTCTGATGGGACCGACAGAGACAACCCAGAAGTGAGCATGCACAACTGGACCATTTATTCCCACGCAGGTCCCTGAACCTGTGCTGTGAGCCCAGGAGTGGCAATGATCTCCAGAGAACAATCGCCTAATCAGCTGCGTCAGAATCACTTGGTAAAATGCCAGACCTGGACCTCTTCTCATAATAATCAGAATTTCTGGGGATGGGGTCCTAGAATGTGTGGTTTAATAAGAAGAGATAATTTTTAAGTGCTGAAGTCCCCAGGCAGAACTGTGACTGGCATATTTGAGGAGGCTCAAAACCACTATCTTTTCATTGGATTTTGCGCAGATTCTTTGAGGCGCCTAAGAGAGCAAGTGCATCAGTTACAACCAGCATCATGGGAGAAGACCCTGGAATCATGGGGAATGGAGGGAGCAGGTAGGTTTCTACTCGCTAACCAACTGTGATTGATCGGTAGCCGCTGAACAGTGAACAGTCAGCAATGTCTGCCGTGACCCCAGGTTGGGAGGGCTGCAAACGTGTGCCTCCTACTTGCCATGTTATCTTAGATTAGACCTGGCTCTCCTTTCTTATTTCATAATGAGCGATAGTGTATGTGCAAAAGACTGCATGGAAACATAGATGCACACTTGAAAGAACAAAAATAAAGCACTCCCTTTAAACGTGTCTTTAGATAGCAGCTTCCCGAATCTTCTTGGGTAACACGTGGCATTGTCTCACAACTTTTAAAATGTCTCATTTAAATAAATCCCTTTCGGCACAACTTAAGTCCAGTCCCTTTCATTCTACTCGGAGAAAAACGGAGCAGCTGTTCCTGCTCGCTTACTCAATATGCCTCCCTATTTTTAAGAATTCAGTTCTCTAGAAAAAAAAAATTAATGAGACTCTTCTATTTTAATGAGTTACTTGTTTGGTGGATTGGCATTTTTCCTCCCCCATGCTCAAAATTCTTGGCTACACAGGCAAATTAGAATAGAACACTGCGAATAGAAAGAATTCAGATGCCACCCAAGTCTCACTTTTCCCAGAGGGTGTGAGAGGGCCAGGGAAATGAAGGACCTGGTTTGCCCACACAGCGGAGCTAGAGGTATTCTGTCCCTTAGTTCAGAGTTGCCCCACAGGAGAAGTCAATCTGACCAGGATACAGCAACAGCTGGTATGTTCTGAACTGAGAGACTAATACCAGGACCAAACATGGGGTGGAATTCATTTCCCATACATACTGATGGCTTTCTAACCTTAAGTTCCTAGGTCTTTGCCCAGAGGGCTTAAGACCCATGCTGGGGGCAGACCAGAAACATGGGGGGGATGTCAGATCCCCAGGAGCAATCCTTAACCCCTCAGAGAAGAGGGCGGGTGGTTTTATACTGATTCTTCACCCCTTCTTTGAAGGGGCAGTTCTGAGGCCCTCGCTCCCTGTGTCTCAGAGCATGCTCAGCAGGCTGGGCTCTCTCTGCTCCACCGGTGATACCAGTGACCCTGTTGTTCCCGCGCCCTGTGTTCCCCTTCCTCTCATGCCCTGCCCCTCACTGTGCCCCTGCCCCTCACTGTGCCCTGCCCCTCACTGTGCTGGCTGGGATCAGCTCCCGGTCAACCATGTGCACCCATCTCCTTATTTCAAAACCTTCTTTTGGGGGAAATGAAACAAAGATCATGTTTTACAAGAAAAGAGCTTTACACCTGACTGGGCAGTGGCGCAGTGAATAGAGCGTCGGACTGGGATGTGGAGGACCCAAGTTCGAGACCCTGAGGTCGCCAGCTTGAACGCAGGCTCATCTAGTTTGAGCAAGGCTCACTAGCTTGAGCCCAAGGTCGCTGGCTTAAGCAAGGAGTCACTCAGTCTGCTGTAGTCCCCTGGTCAAGGCACATATGAGAAAGCAATCAATGAACAACTAAGGTGCCTCAACGAAAGATTGATGCTCCTCATCTCTCTCCCTTCCTGTCTGTCTGTCCCTGTCTGTCCTTCTCTCTGTCTCTGTCACAAAATAAATAAATAAATAAAATTAAAATGCTTTAAAAAAGAATTTTTTAAAAAAAGAGCTTTACAACAAGTTTAGCAGGAGCGGGAATTCAGAACATTGCCTAGAAGTGGATTTTCTTTTTGTTTAGCTTTTATTTATCATTCTTAAAGAAAATGACAAATCTACTTTCCAAGGATGAAAGTTTGCTAGTACTGAGGGTTATCTTCGATGTTGACCGCTACTCCGAAAACAGGAACGTTCCGCACAACAGCAGCACTTTGCTTTTCTAAGTTTACACTTAATGTAGTCATACGCACTTGCCTACACTTGCCGTAAAGCAGGGGTCCCCAAACTTTTTACACAGGGGGCCAAGTTCACTGTCCCTCAGAATTTTGGAGGGCCGGACTATAAGAAAAACTATGAACAAATCCCTATGCACACTACACATATCTTATTTTAAAGTAAAAAAACAAAACGGGAACAAATACAATATTTAAAATAAAGAACAAGTATTGTTCTTCAATATATTTAAATCAACAAACTGACCAGTATTTCAATGGGAACTATGCTCTTCTCACTGACCACCAATGAAAGAGGTGCCCCTTCCGGAAGTGCGGTGGGGGCTGGATAAACGGCCTCAGGGGGCCGCATGCGGCCCACGGGCCGTAGTTTGGGGACCCCTGCTAAAGTGAGGTTACTGCCTGTGATATCTCGTAATTGATAATGTTGAAGAGATAAGCTGTCTACATAACTCCTCATTATGTCTGTTTTAAGACTCTTCGAGAGCAAATTAACTAATACATAATGCTATTTACTGAAAGAGAAAAAAGAAAAACAATAACAAAAAAGAAACATCCTTCACGGTCTTCCATTTTATCAATTAGAACACACAGGGCAGCGTCTTTCTCTATAATCTGGTTTTTCCAAAGACCTGAATTTTCTCTTTGTTGTTCACTGTGTCCAGTACAATTGCTGTTATTATCAGCATCTATTGTTTTAGTTTTTATCCTTATTCCTGAATCTGAAAGGGGCAAATCATCAGGCAAAGAAGCCAAACAATTTTGAATCATCTCAGTGACTTGTTCCAGATGTTTTGAAACCTCTCAGCTGTTTTAAGGCCTTGATGTTTTTGCACCTCCATCACGACCTGCAGGGTCTCTCTTGCCTGGTGGATATTCATTTATGAGATAACACATGTGAACAAAAAACAGCTTAAGGTCTTCTAGCTTCTCTTCTCATCCTATCCTCCAGAGCTCTTTACCAAGGCATCTAAGAGGTCTAAGCAATTAATAATAGACATACTGAGTTTTCTCAGTTCTTTCTTAAAATCAGACTGCATAGGATGAAGCCATCTGAAGCCCTTCCATTCTGAAGGGCATATGACAAGATCACCTTATTGGAACTGGTTGCTAAACATCATATAACTGTCTTTTATTGAAGGTGGAGGCTTGAGAGCTAGGCTTTCCCAAATATTTTCATCCATATACTCCTTGACATGCTGCACTGAAGGTGATGGAAGGGTACCCACTTGCTGTGGCTCACCCACTGTGGAAGATCAAGAATCTCCCATGTGCAGGCTCTGGGTTCCAGCAGAGGTCACATTCTCTTTCCTCTCAGTTTCTTCAGAGTGGTCATTCCAACTTATCCTGGCCCTTCAGGGAAGCCTTCTGGGGCAGAGAGCATCCACTCACCCCGCTCTCGTAGAAGCCCCCATCATGACTGCCACGTAATACTCTCTCAGGCAGTAGGCTGGTACCACCCTGGAGACTGTGGGAAATTCTCAGACACCATTCAGTTCTGGGTTCACTTGGGTAGCTGCCCTCCAAACTGCAGACACGTGGGTTTTCAATGATCAGTAAGCTCCAGAACCAGCTTTATAAGTTACAAACCCTGTGCAAAGTAAAAACGCAAGTATCAAGAATTTCAAGATGGTGCCAGGAGAGCATGAAGCCAAGGGCGGAGCTCTTCCGGGATTGGGCCTATGTGACCACACAGCTTGCACAGCCCTGACACTGGCCCACAGAAAGCCTTCCTGTACGAGAATTACCATGACAAGGACGGCGCCATTTGTTGAACCCTTTCTGTAGATCCAAGCCACGGGCTGATAAGCCATCAGATTGCATTAGGCCGGGTATTTCCCATGACAATCCCATGGGATTGACACCATTCATTGGAAAATCCTTGTACAGGAGAAGGAAGATATAACGAGATGCTCAGTGGGACTTTTCCAGTGGTCTCAGAATCATGACTAAGATTAAAAGCTACGAATAAAGAGACACCAAGAACACCACTATGGTAGGCAGAGTAATGGTCTCCAAAGGTGTCCACATCCTCATTCCCAGAACCTGTGAATGTTTACCTAACGGAAGAAGGACTATGAAGATATAATTAAGGATAAAGACCTTGGGATGAGAGGTTTTCATGGACTAGGATGCATTTGAATACCCTTCCTGGTTTGCAGTAATATCACAATATGAAGCAAAGAGAATGACAGCGATTCCCTGTCCTTGTTCCTCACAACAAGAGTGTGGGTATGCGCCCAGGCTTGGCCAGTCATGTTCTAGGAGCGAGGATTCTGACCCTCAAAGAGTAAAGCAGAGATCCAGGGAGAGATGACCACCAGTTGAGGCAGCAGGGTGCCCAGCAGCCGCGGTGCATGTCCAGGCATGTGGGGCCCATGCAGCGTCCTACAAGGACAGGACCTCTCAGCAGATTTTGGCAACATTCCCAGCTACTGGGGCTCATTTTGTTCCAAGCCATTTCCCGAGCCTTTTCTTTAATGTTTCCTTTATTTCTATGGGCAACCCATCATCCTTCCAACGCATTGTTTTTCCTACTTACCGTTTGCCTGAGTTGATTTGTGTGTGTTGTCGCCAAGAAACTCAGACTGTCACATTTGTCGATTATGTTCTTCACAATAATTTGTTTTTAAAGTTAAGCATCAGGTGATTGATGAGGACCCTCATTTCTGTTTAAACACTGTTTTATAGGGAAATAAGATGAGACCCAGCACTCCTTGTAAAGGGTAACTCGGCATAAACACAGCCTCTTTGTGAACTGGAAGTTCTTGGCTTCAGTGCCTTTATAAATACAGATTCCATTCTGTTACTGTTGCCTTAATGTCTTTTACTACACAGATCACATTTTGAGATTTATCCTTTTAAAAAAAAATCAAACCTCATGTCTTAGGCATGTGACACCTCTGTGTCTCCATTCTTTACCCAGAACCATGGCCTGTGTTTCCTACTTCCATAGGCTTAGCTTTCTGACTCTGCTGCCTGGCCCCCAGGACTCTGAACTTACATCTTCTGTTCTTTCTAGTCATTGATGATGTCTCTGAATTTGAGCTCTTTCTACTGAGCATGCTCCATTGCCAAGCCAGGCCCTGGGCCTGACCCGCCAAACAGCACTGACCTGCTGTTGCCCACACCAAGCACAGCACTGTTGACCAACATGCCCTCTGTGGCCAGGTGCTTACGAGTTTATTATCAACCAAACACAGAGCATTTGTGAATGCTCTGTCAGAAAGGAAGAGCACTCACAAAGCACCGGTGTTTGGTTGATAATAAACCAAAAACAGGCAAGCATAGGATGGTCAGGAACTTTCTAAACCATGGGTAATAGAAGAGACTCCCCCTACCAGCAATGATAATATATGAGCAAGCAAATGTGTAATGTATCAATAGTGGTATTGCAGCAATAAACAGGGCAATGGAATAGAGCTTGCAAAGGCAGGATGAGAAGCAGAAGGAAAAGACACATTATTCAGTAGGTGGCATACATGGACCACTGGCTAGTCATTTGGGAAAAAGCTTCAGTGAGCTCCAACATGGGCAAGTGATGTGTTCAATGGAAAAGTGCCGACAAAGACAGCCAAAGATACAAAATTTCTTTAACAGCAGGTGATACTAAAATGTGTCTGAAAACAACAGGGCTGCACCACGCAAAATTCAGGGGAGCATCGCCTCTGGTGTCTGTGGTCACCTTCCAGGTCCCACGTGCTCTGCACAAGAACACACGTGCCTGGGATGCCATTCTCCTGATGAGCAAAGCACACCCTCTGGGTCAAGGGGACGTGTGTGCCCCTGGGTCTCTCCTGACTGTTCTGGAACTTCTGGCTCTGTGCTTGGTGTTCACCAAGTCCAGGTAACTTGTTCAGCATGGCTCCTGGACTTTGCTGAATGTTCACTGCAGGGCAAGGAAAGTTAAAGTTCAGTTTTCTTTTCAACAGATTAAGTACGTAAGTAAATTCTGGCATGCCCATACCATCCTGCCCATCCACTGAAATCCTACTTATCAAGAAGAAGGAAGAGTCTGGCTGGATGGTTCAGTTGGGTAAAGTATCATCCTGATACACCAAGGTTGTGAGTTTGATCCTTGGTCAGGGCACATGCAGGAATCAACCAATGAATGCATAAATGAGTGGAACAACAAATCAGTGTTTCTCTCTCCTTCCTTCTCTTTCTCTAAAAATCAATAAATTAAATACAAAATTTTGTAAAAGATGAAAAAAAAAAAGAAAAAGGGGCCCTGGCCAGTTGGCTCAGCGGTAGAGCTTCGGCCTAGTGTGCGGAGGACCCGGGTTCGATTCCCGGCCAGGGCACACAGGAGAAGCGCCCATTTGCTTCTCCACCCCTCTGCCACACTTTCCTCTCTGTCTCTCTCTTCCCCTCCCGCAGCCAAGGCTCCACTGGAGCAAAGATGGCCCGGGCGCTGGGGATGGCTCTGTGGCCTCTGCCTCAGGCGCTAGAGTGGCTCTGGTCGCAACATGGCGACGCCCAGGATGGGCAGAGCATCGCCCCCTGGTGGGCAGAGCTTCGCCCCTGGTGGGCGTGCCGGGTGGATCCCGGTCGGGTGCATGCGGGAGTCTGTCTGACTGTCTCTCCCTGTTTCCAGCTTCAGAAAAAAAAAAATGAAAAAAAAAAAGAAAAAGGAAGGAACCACTGATATGTGTGCGCAACAACACGAATGAATTTCAAAGAAGCCAGACAGCAGAGCACATACTGTATGATTCCACTGCTAAAAATTCTAGGACATGTAGGCCAATCCATAGTGACAGAGAGCAGACCAGTCCTTGCCCGGAGCAGGCAGTGATTGGAGCGACACACTGCTAACAGGAAAGAGGATATTTCTGGGTAACAGAAATATTCTGTAAATTAATTGTGCTAGTGGTTTTACAGGTCATCACAGGTGTGTGTATATATGTATATTATTATATATATGTGTATACCTATACATATTACTACTAAAAGTATAAATGGAATACAGAATAGTCAAAGGGATATAAAGTACAGCATAGGGAATATAGGCAGTAATACTGCAGTAACTATGTATGAGACCAGATGAGTACTTGGAATACTGAGGAGAACACTTTGTAAAGTATATGGCTGTCTAACCACTATGCTGTACACCTGAAACTAATACAAAATAATATTGAATGTAAACTATAATTGAAAAAACCCTCAACAGAGTATGCATTTTAAATAGGTGAGTTTATTGTTGTAAATTATATCTCAACAAAATTGATATTAAAAGTATATGAATGCATTCCTTTTGATGCAGCAATTCTGCTTCAGATATTTATTGGACAGAAACATTCATACAACTGTGCAAAGAAATGGGAAGGCAGGAATCATCAGAGCCTGTATTTTAATAGCCTCTTCTTTTGCACTAAATTTAGCTAAGATCATTGCCTTAGACAGCTCCAAGTTCTCTATTTTATTCTTTTTATCTGGATTTATTTCCAGGATCTCGTATACTGCCATGAAGTCCCAGAGAATTGATCACCTTGGTGTTCTCAGAATTAATTCATGGGCCTCCAAGGGCACTGGTAACAGTCTCCTTTGCCCAGGTTACCCAGGAACAGGCTGAGATTTTGTACCAGATGGATGCTGCCTGGATCACAAAACAAAATGCCTGTGCCACCCAGCAAACACGGAGTCTAGACAAATAGAACAAACCGATCCTTTCACCATATAAACAGCCTGGGGGGAAACGGGGAGGGGATGGAGCAGAATTCATCTAGTTTCTGGACCATAAGCTTTTTATATTTGAAATGTTTCTATCAGCTCAGAAGCATGTAATTTTTAAAAGTTCATTTATTTTAAAGAGGAGAGAGAGAGAGAGAGAGAGAGAGAGAGAGAGAAGGGAGAGAGAAGGAAGGGAGAAGCAGGAAGCATCAACTCCCATATGTGCCTTGACCGGGTAAGCCCAGGGTTTTGAACCAATGACCTCAGCATTCCAGGTTAATGCTCTATCCACTGCGCCACCACAGGCCAGACAGAAGCATGTAATTTTTAAAAACAGTATGTATGAATCATCTCAACCTGGGGACGTGTTGAACATTCTGTATGAGATGGATGGCTATAGATAAAAGTTCAATACCCCTTTCCCCTCAATCTAAAATTTTGTATATATTAAAAAATGGTTTTTTTTATTTATTGGGTTTTTTTTTTGGGGGGGGGAGGAGAGAGAGCAGAGGAGAGAGAAAGAAAGGCATTGGTTTGCTGTTTCACTCATTTATGCATTCATTGGTTGATTCTTGTCTGGGCCCTGACCAGGATGGAACCTAACACTTGGCTCTCAGAGATGCTCTGGCTAACTGAGCTACCCTGCCAGGGCTAAAGTTTCATAGATCATCTGAAAGACTGGAAGAATAAAGCATTGCTAGTTTTTACCTGGTCTTAGTAATGAAATCAAGGGGGAACAAAATACTCAAAGTATGCAACAAGCTCTGTAAAGATTTACTTAGTCGGGAGAATAGTTTCCAAAAGGGAGTTCTTGTAGCCAGTTCATTAAGAAAATTAGCCTGGTTATAAATATTACCTATTGACTCCTTCCTTATGTAACTCTCTGTTATTTACACAATGAGCACATTTGAATTCAGAAGCTGAACAGGAAACAACATATGGTTGACGAAAAGCATGTACCCTGAGCAAAAGCTTTTTCAGAGAGGTGTTCCCAACAAACACAGAGCCCACTAGCAGTTCCAAAAGCATTAAAATGACAGGTGTGATCAGTGACCAGGGGCTTCGAGCCTGAGCCTGTGGGCAGGTGCTGCCGCTGCCCCGGTTCTGTGGGGGTGGCGTGGGGTGGGGGTGCAGGCTCCTTCCCCGCTTTCTCTGCAGTCTCCTCTTTCCCTCAGGCTCAGTCTACTCAGGCCCATACCAGAAGATGCTTCCTGCTCCCCCCCCCATTTCTCTCTCCCCTCTCTCTAAAATTAATAAATAAAATCTTTTAAGCCTGACCTGTGGTGGCGCAGTGGATAAAGCGTCAACCTGGAAACGCTGAGGTTGCCGGTTCAAAACCCTGGGCTTGCCTGGTCAAGGCACATATGGGAGTTGATGCTTCCTGCTCCTCCCCCCTCCCCTCTCTATAATGAATAAATAAAATCTTAAAAAAAAAAAAAAATCAGCCCTGGCCGGTTGGCTCAGTGGTAGAGCGTCGGCCTGGCGTGCAGAAGTCCCGGGTTCGATTCCCGGCCAGGGCACACAGGAGAAGTGCCAATCTGCTTCTCCATCCCTCCCCCTCTCCTTCCTCTCTGTCTCTCTCTTCCCCTCCCGCAGCGAGGCTCCACTGGAGCAAAGATGGCCCGGGCGCTGGGGCTGGCTCCTTGGCCTCTGCCCCAGGCGCTAGAGTGGCTCTGGTTGCAACAGAGCGACCCCCCGGAGGGGCAGAGCGTCGCCCCCTGGTGGGCGTGCCGGGTGGATCCCGGTCGGGCGCATGCGGGAGTCTGTCTGACTGTCTCTCCCCGTTTCCAGCTTCAGAAAAATACAAAAAAAAAAAAAAAATTTAAAAACCAGCCCAAACATCTAGAGAGTCTCTACAGGGGGACAATAAAAGTGCTTGCCCTGACCAGGCGGTGGCGCAGTGGATAGAGTGTTGGACTGGGACACGGAGGACCCAGGTTCGAAACCCTGAGGTCACCAGCTTGAGTGCGGGTTCATCTGGCTTGAGTGTGGGCTTAAATTCTAACCACCCATTGACGAATTGTCACCCTCCTGACAGGGCCCAGCAGCGCCCGGAGATCTCTGTTGCATTTTCTTTTTTTTAAAAAAAGCTTTTTATTTATTGGTTATAGAGAGAGAGGAAGGGGGAGGGAGAAAGTGAGTGAGAGAGAGAAACATCGATTTGTTGTTCCACTCACTGGTTAATTTCTGTGAGTCCACTAACCTGAGATCGAACCCCCAACCCTGGCATATTGGAAGGATGCTCTAACCAAATGAGCTACCCGTCCAGGGGTCTGTTGCATTTTCACATGCCCCCTTCCTTTTCAGAGCACCTTCCCATCCTCACTCTACACCTGTGATTAACATCTCAGTTCAATTAACAGTAGTTATGTAGTTAGCAGCTAACCACTAGGAAGGAAGGCAGAGACATGCTGGGAGAATTTTTAAGGATTAAGAAGAGGCTGAGGGCTGCAAAAATCAGAACTATTCTTCCTGGAATGTCCCAGCCAGGGAGCCTAGGTACCTCCCAGAGACCTCCCATGAGTCCCTTAGATGCCAAAAGGAAGCTCTCCAAGAGAGGAAGCCTGTCTACTTTTCTACCCAAATAAAGAGCAGCTCATACAAAACCAGACACACCCCACTGTTCCAGTTATGCATTGCTGCACAATAAACTAACCCAAATGTGCTGGCTTAAAACAGCAACCATTTTATTATATTTCCCAACCAGGCGGCTCGGGAATTGGGGCAGGGCATTCGTGGCTGAGCAATTCTTCCATTACAGGTTTTACCCACAGAGATCATTTAGGATTTGCTGCATCGACTGGTGGGGAAGGGTATTCCAAGATGGCTTCTCATGCATGTCTGTTGCCTTGGCAACAATGGCTAGAAGCCTGGGCTCAGCTGGGACTGTTGATAAAGCACCTACACAGACCTCTGGGGCACAGCTGTTTCCGGGTACTTGAATTTCTTAACTTAGCTGTATAGCACCCCCCCCCAAGTATTCCTAGTGGCCAGGTGGAAAGTAAGGCATCTCATGATTTAGCGTCAGGGTTCCAGCGAGTCACTTCCACGGCTGTCTGTTGATAAAGGAAGTCACTAAGGTCACCCCAGATTCAAGGGCTGATGAATTAAATTCCAGGTCTTATTGGGAAGAGCTGCAAAAAAAAAAATTGCAGCCTTCTTTTGTGTGTGTGTGTGTGTGTGACAGAGACAGAGAGAGAGAGAGAGAGAGATACAGAAAGAGGGACAGACAGGCAGAAAGGGAGAGAGATGAGAAGCATCAACTCTTTGTTGCAGCTCCTTAGTCTTCTTTTTTTTTCTTTTTTTCCTTTCATTTTTCTGAAGCTGGAAACAGGGAGAGACAGTCAGACAGACTCCCACATGCGCCCGACCGGGATCCACCCGGCACGTCCACCATGGGGCGACGCTCTGCCCACCAGGGGGCGATGCTCTGCCCATCCTGGGCGTCGCCATGTTGCGACCAGAGCCACTCCAGTGCCTGAGGCAGAGGCCACAGAGCCATCCCCAGCGCCCGGGCCATCTTTGCTCCAATGGAGCCTTGGCTGCGGGAGGGGAAGAGAGAGACAGCGAGGAAAGCGCAGCGGAGGGGTGGAGAAGCAAATGGGCGCTTCTCCTGTGTGCCCTGGCCGGGAATCGAACCCGGGTCCTCTGCACGCTAGGCCGACGCTCCACCGCTGAGCCAACCGGCCAGGGCCTCCTTAGTCTTCTTAGGTGTTCATTGATTGCTTTCTCATATGAGCCTTGATTGGGGGTAGGGATGGGGGGGTGAGGGAGTGGGGCTATAGCAGAGCAAGTGACCCCTTGCTCAAGTAAGTGAGCTTGGGCTCAAGCCAGCAACCTTGCGCTTCAAGCCACTGACCATAGAGTCATGTCTATGATCCCATGCTCAAGCCAGCGGCAACCCCAGACTCAAGCTGGTGAGCCCATACTCAAGCTGGATGAACCCGCACTCAAGCTGGTGACCTTGGAGTTTCGAACCTGGGTCCTCTGTGTCCCAGTCCAACACTCTATCCACTGCGCCACCACCTTATCAGGCAAAAAATTGCAGCCTTCTTTAACCTACCATACTGATCCCACCCCTAAAATAATATCACCTATAGCAAGTCCAGTAGGTTTTTAACTACCTTATAGGATTGACTGCCTCAGAGCTCACGTACCTGGTTAAGGACACAGGGCTTTCACCTCCATAACCACAGCACATAACCCAAATGTTGGTGACTTAACTCTAATGGCCAAATCCTGTGCTCCATTTTCTCTTTGCTACTCTTCCTCCTCTCATCATTCTTCTCCTTTTTGTACTACTAATAAATAAATGTGTTTGTCTTAGTCTGTTTGAGCTGCGATAACAATTATACTATAGACTGAGTGGTTTAAACAATAAACGTTTATGTGTCACAGTTCTGGAGGTTGGGAAGTCCAAGATCAAGGAACTGGCAGGTCCAGCTTCTGGTGAGGATCTGCTCCCCACTTGTAAAACAGCTGCCTTCCCTCTGTACCTTCACTTTGCAAAGAGAAAGACGTCATCTCTCTGCTGTCTCATCTGCTAAGGGCACGCACCCTATTCGTGAGGACCCCAACCGCACCGCCGAATTACCTGCCATGGCTCTACCTCCAAATATCATCACGTTGGGGGTTAGGCTTCAACATATGAATTTGGTGGGCACACATGTATTCCATCCATCACAACATTCTTCTTTTCTTTTCTCTTCCTCTTTCTCTCTCTTACTGATTTTAGAGAGGAAGTGAGAGAAAGACAAACAGAAACATCAGTCTGTTTCTATATGTGCCCTGACCAGGGATCAAACCTGTAATCTTCATGTATTGGGACAACCCTCTAACCCAGGGGCAGTCAACCTTCTTATACCTGCCGCCCACCTTTGTATCTCTGTTAGTAGTAAAATTTTCTAACTGCCCACCAGTTCCACAGTAATGGTGATTTATAAAGTAGAGAAGTAACTTTACTTTATAAAATTTATAAAGCAGAGTTACAGCAAGTTAAAGCATATAATAATAATTACTTACCAAGTACTATATGTCAGATTTTCGCTAAGTTTGGCAGAATAAATCTTTATAAAACAACTTACTATAGTTAAATCTATCTTTTTATTTATACTTTGGTTGCTCTGCTACCGCCACCATGAAAGCTGGAACGCCCACTAGTGGGCGGTAGGGACCAGGTTGACTACCACTGCTCTAACCAACTGAGCTCTCCAGCCAGGGCAGAAGCATTCTTTTTAATCACAAAGTGACACATATTCACTGTAGAAAACATATCATAATGCCACAATCTGGAGATAACCACACGTGACATGTCCTTCCATTCTTTCCACTGTGCATAGGTATTTATATTTGCAGTTTACATTATTAGGATCCCATTATATGTAGTTCATACTTTGGTTTTTTTTTAATAAGCAAGTCATGACCATTTTCTTAAGTGATCAAAACTCCTTGCATTCTTTTATAACTCTCATATATGATTCTACTACATGGATGGTATAATTTATTTCATAATTTCCTAATTGTAGATCATTTGGATTGTTTTCAAATTTTGATTTTGGTAAGTAACACGCTCAATATGCTCACCAAACATGTGTCCACATTTTTTACTTATTTAAGGGAGATTCTGAACAATGGAGTCCCTGGGTGGGACCCCCTCACCTTGAATTCTTGCTTCTCTGGACTTCTGCGTCGTGTTTCCCTCAGGGGTCCCATTACTGCTTGGGTAATTGGTTCTAACACAAGCCTTCCTCTTTGCCTCTGCGTAGGCTGGGTTGTTAAGGCTGTGAAGAGTTTAAGTTCCTGGAAAAAGAAATTAAAAGATTATTTTCAACTGGCAAAAAAATATTCCTAATAAACCCAAAGAAGTAAACACAAGCATTAGTAGAGGCTATTAAAGTTCAAGAAAATGTTTGGTTCTAAGAACCATCTCCAAATTTCAGCACTGTGTACAAAGAGAAAATATAACTAAGATAGTACACTGTTCATAAAAGCGGACAAAAATATAAAATTACAAGATTTGTAATGCAATTGGAGCAAAATATCATGTTCCTTAAAGGAGAGAGGAAATTTAGTAAAGACAATAATTCTCTTTGATTGTAAGTCAGAGTTTTAACACAATTCTAGTTAAAATTCCAACTGTATGCTCTATAGAACTAATATAATAAACCTAAAATTCATTTGGAAAAATAAAGAGAATATTGATTAAAAAAAAGAATGGTGAAAGACAATTTACTTTATCTGAAAATTTATTGTATTAACAATACTAAAATAGTAAAAATGGGAATTTACTCTAAAACATAAGCATTGACTAACAGAACAAAACAGAAATGGAATGGGTTCTTATGTATGTATACATTTTAATATGTAAGAAATCAAACAAAACAGCCTGACCAGGCAGTGGCACAGTGGATAGAGCATCGAACTGGGATGTGGAGGACCTAGGTTCGAGACCCCAAGGTCGCCAGCTTGAGCGCAGGCTCATCTGGTTTGAGCAAAGTTCACCAGCGTGGACCCAAGGTCACTGGCTCAAGCAAGGGGTTACTCGGTCTGCTGTAACCCATGGTCAAGACTCATATGAGAAAGCAATCAATGAACAATTAAGTTGTAGCAACAAAAAACTGATGATTGATGCTTCTCATCTCTCTTCATTCCTGTCTGTCTGTCCCGATCTATCCCTCTCTCTGACTCTCTCTCTGTCTTTGTAAAAAAAAATAGAAAAAGAAAACAAATAAACAGATAATAATAAATCATTCTTCTTAAAATAGTATCTCTGTGGCTAAATATCAATGCACAGAAAAGTTAATGTGAATTCACATCCCTCACCAGGAATATTACAGAATAAAAAAAATGTAATTATAGAGACTAACAAAAATAAGATATAGAAAGAGATTATGAATAAAGGGACTAAGAAAAATATTTCAAGCAATTAAAGTACCTGCCCCCCGCCAAAGGACATTGAAAACAAACTTTTAGAAAAGCAGGGGAGAAGTCTATTCTATCTGTCACTTTTAAATGAGAGAATTTCTTACTTTATGATCAGAAGAGTTCTGGAAATTTTCACCCCCTGGGTCTTGGGGAGCCATCGCTGCTTACTTTCAGGGGGATGTGAATACAGAAGATATGAAGTCTGCCTGCAGACCTTCCCACTGGTGACAGGGAACTTGTCCAGCTTCGGTGCCAGCATCTGAAACAGCCTTGGTGACCAGCTTAGTGTTCAAGGCTTCCAATTCCATGAGAAAGTGGCTACTATCTCGGGAACGGGCAGAAGGCCAGCAAAGACGTGGGCGGGGCAGCATCTCTAAGGGGCTTGGGGAGGTAGAGGACCACCGAGGGTTCTGTTGGTGGACAGGAGGGAGGGAGGACCTTGGAGGAAAATTATGCAGCTGAAATTCAGGTTCAGCCTGTTTCTGCACACCATGCTTCTTATGAGATCCCAGGGGTGACCCCGAATCTTGGGGAGTTCAGGCATAAGACCTGTGATGGAAAGAAACATGAATTCGTATTCACCAGGGCTGTTAGGGAAGCTACATGTGGTGTGCCGGAGGTCACCCTAGAGAGTCTGAGGCTGGGGTGCCAGCTCGGCTGAGAGCCAGGCTGGACCATATGGAAGTGGACTCCAGCAATAATGATACTGCACCTAGCAGAGGGCAAAATATTGACCTGTTTCCTTTATTGTTTGCAAAGGGAGATAAAAGTGGAGAATATTCACCCTGTGCCATTTCCTGTCTCAACAGACATCTGGTCAAAAATGTAACGGCTTCACCTGTAAGAACAGCATGTATTTCAGGAAACCTGTATTTCTTTATGTATCAGATACACTCTTAACCCTGTGTGTTATAAGACAGGATGCTATATTAAATGCCTGTGGGAGAGCTGACCATATAAGGGAACCCTATGGTGAAACCATTTGTAAAGCAAATAATCACTTTCTGAATAAATCTGTCTCTAAATCTGGATTTTCATATTTTATATCAGATTTGCTTGAACAAAGTGCGCTCTACAAATATAGAGAGCACTGAATGAGTAGTCCAAATTAGAATTCATCTGTATCCATGCAACCTTTAGAATATCACTTCTATAATAAGTCACCAAATGCATGTGTTATATCATCCAATTCTATCCACAGCTTATCTCATTTTCTTTTTTTGCCTTTTAGCCATACCTTAGAAAATGTATCTACCTTGTTGAACAGAGAGAGGTATGTTCTGTTTCTTTGTAAAATCTTAGGGCCTAATAATCCACAAAAGAAGGATACAAATGGCAATTAATATGTAAAAAGAAGCTCAGCCTCACTAGTAACCAGAGAAATGCAAATTAGTGTCCCCTGGACACCTGTCTCTTCGGGTTTAAGTTCTGGACTAGGTGGCTGGCAAGTTTGAAAAGAGAGACTCAGGGCACCCCCACACCCCCTCTTTAAAGCAGAGCCATGCTTACATACCTTAGTGGCAGATTGGACAAAGGCTCTTTCAACACAAACGCCAAATAATTTCAATTTGTGAAAAGGAAATGTTATTTGGAAAAATAAAAATCTTAGTGCTCTGGCCTGACCAGGTGATGGCGCAGTGGATAGAGTGTCGGACTGGGATGTGGAGGACCCAGGTTTGAGACCCTGAGGTCGCCAGCTTGAGCACAGGTACATCTGGTTTGAGCAAAGCTCACCAGCTTAGACCCAAGGTCACTGGCTCGAGCAAGGGGTTACTCAGTCTACTGAAGGCCCACAGTCAAGGCACATATGAGAAAGCAATCAATAAACAACTAAGGTGTCGCAACAAAAAACTGATGATTGATGCTTCTCATCTCTCTCCATTCCTGTCTGTCTGTCCCTATCTATCCCTCTCTCTGACTTTCTCTCTGTCTCTGTAAAAAAAAAAATCTTAGTGCCCTGCAATGTTTTTACACTATGGTAAGGCTCAGAGTGCTGAAGAAAGCACTTTAAGATCACAAATCCGGCCACAATATTAGTAATGCATTTCCTTTAGCACATAAGGGAGATAATGCACTCCCTGGCCCTGGGGTCCAGGTGGTCAGCTCTGCCAGCAGTGATTTGGAAGCACTTCTGAGCCGAGAGCCACGTGGGCCACTGCCAGGTGGGAGGAGGCCGCCTTTCCGCTGCAGCTGCTACAGCAGCTGGGTGGAGGCTTCTCCTTTTGTCTGGTTAAAACGCATTTCCCATTGTGGCTGACAGCAGTGTACTCTGCAGCCTTGACCCACCCGATCCACACGGGATGCTCTCAGAGGCCCAGGGAGTCCTTCTTGGTGCAACAATGCACCAAGACCTGATTGGGCTGAATATCTAAAGTGATTCATGGTGTCATCTGGTTCCCCAGGTACATGATATCAGGGCCGTAGGGTTGGGTGGGGCACAAGAGTCAGATATTAAAATCTAAAGTGGATTCCTGTGCATTTTCAGTGTTTTCTGTTTCCACTTCAATGAGCTGGAAAAGCCACTCCATTGACAGAGTGGCGACCTCTTCCTGCAAGAAGAGGAAGAGAGATCCCAGCCATCTTTAAGAGGTTGAGCTTTTCTCTGATTGTAGTTTCTATGGAAAGTCGCTGGTATGGAGAAACAGAGAGTAGGAAGAGGTTGGGATTAATGTTACTTTTTTGTTTTGTTTTGTAGTTTTTGGTATTTTTCTGAAGCTGGAAACGGGGAGACAGTCAGACAGACTCCTGCATGTGCCCAACTGGGATCCACCCGGCATGCCCACCAGGGGGCGATGCTCTGCCCATCCAGGGTGTTGCTCTGCTGCAATCAGAGCCATTCTAGTGCCTGAGGCAGAGGCCACAGAGCCATCCCCAGCGCCCGGGCCAACTTTGCTCCAATGGGGCCTTGGCTGCGGGAGGGGAAGAGAGAGATAGAGAGGAAGGAGAGGGGGAGGGGTGGAGAAGCAGATGGGTGCTTCTCCTGTGTGCCCTGTCCGGGAATCAAACCCGGGACTCCCGCATGCCAGGCCGGCGCTCTACCACTTAGCCAACTGGCCAGGGCCGGGATTAACGTTACTTTTATAAGGTTGATTTCATGGCCTTGTGTTCTCCTTTTACGGTCTGGGTATGCGATAAGGTACGGGTCAGTAGCTATTGATCAATCTTTGCAGGGGTTTTCTTTGTTCCGGAGGCTCCTCATGGTCTGCTCCCATCTCCGCTCAGCTGAGCTCTGTGTCGGACAGCACGTAGGAGGCCTCTGACTTAAGTTTGTTTGACTTTAGTTTATATAGATCTCATAACCTGCTCCTGTATTAGGTCTTGCTGATCAGTTGGACGTAGGATGTGAGGGGGTAAAAGAGAGCAAAAGACGATGCCTAGGTTTGTAGCTTACCCAAGTGGGGAGATGTTTGGAGCATTAGACTGGGGAAGCCAGGAGTAGTTTGGGCGTGAGTCCACGCGCATTGACAATAAAGGGGCACAGGAGAGTTAAGAGTTGTCCTGGACATAGTAAGTTTGAGATTCCTGTCTTCCTCATGGTTTGTCAGAAACAAATTCTGGGACAAAAGTTTTGAGTGCGATGATGTATCTGGGAAATGATCCAAGGAAACCCCAGTAGGGAGATGGGGAAGGAAGGCAGAGAAGAGAAGGCAGCCATAGGGTGTACTGTATCAAGCAAGTTACCAATGGATCACAACAGGAGCTGCATGTCCCTGGAGAACCCCGGAAAACACACAGAGCGTGCACTGCAGAGCGGTTCTACTCAGGAGGTAGGATGCTGGAATATCAAGCACCCTATTAGTGCTCCTGGACTATTAACTCCTCGGCACTTGTGACCTGCCGTAAGCTTGGGCAGAGCAGGCTCTGACCACTAGAGAGAGCCTGGGGCAGAGCAGGCTCTGACCACTAGAGAGAGCCCGGGGCAGAGCAGGCTCTGACCACTAGAGAGAGCCTGGGGCAGAGCAGGCTCTGACCACTAGAGAGAGCCTGGGGCAGAGCAGGCTCTGACCACTAGAGAGAGCCTGGGGCAGAGCAGGCTCTGACCACTAGAGGAGTCTGGGGCAGAGCAGGCTCTGACCACTAGAGAGAGCCCGGGGCAGAGCAGGCTCTGACCACTAGAGGAGTCTGGGGCAGAGCAGGCTCTGACCACCAGAGAGAGCCCGGGGCAGAGCAGGCTCTGACCACCAGAGAGAGCCCGGGGCAGAGCAGGCTCTGACCACCAGAGAGAGCCCGGGGCAGAGGCAGCTGCTGACAACTGGAAGTCAGGTTGGTGGCACTGAAACGGAAAGGGCTTTGGGCTACGTGGGGAGAAAGAGAGTCAGAGTCCAGGTCTAGTTACGACACGGGAGAACCCAAGAAGGAGCGCCAGTATCCAGGGGAGCCAAGTGCAAGGGCTGGTTTCGTTCAGGCTAGAGTCACAAAGAAAAGACAAGCAACCAGATGAGGCTGTGGTCGAGTCAGCCTGGTGCTACGGACAGAATTTACTGCACTGCCCTGTCTTTGGAAGGGCCCATGTCAGTGTTCATAGCGGCCACCTGCAGTTCCAGAATCTCAGTGGGTTGGTTAAAATTTGAGTGGATCATCAAAGGATATCTTTCTCAAAATTGTCTCTGGGCCTGAGATCTGAGATTCTATAAGTGTCCCTCTTTTCCAAATGCAGAAATGGAAGCATAAGAAAAGGGTTTTCCTTAGACTTTAATTTGTTGGAGCCTCCCCCCAGCTAGAGAACACTGAACACAGAAAAGCTCAGCTCAGGCCTGACCAGGCAGTGGCGCAGTGGATAGAGCACGGGACTGGGATGTGGAGGACCCACGTTCGAAACCCCGAGGTTGCCAACTTGAGCACCGGCTCATCTAATCTGAGCAAGGCTCACCAGCTTGAGCCCAAGGTCACTGGCAAGGGGTCACTCCGTCTGCTGTAGCCCCCCAGTCAAGGCACATATGAAAAAGCAATCAATGAACAACTAAGGTCCCGCAATAAAGAATTGATGCTTCTCATCTCTCTCCCTTCTTGTCTGTCTGTTCCTATCTGTTCCTCTCTCTGTCTCTCTGTCTCTCTGTCACAATAAATAAAAAAAAATTTTTTTTAAAGAAAAACCACTCAGCTCAGCATTTCTTTTCCATGAAGGAAGCTTGAATATTTTATCAATATTCATGAGAGAAAAAAACAAAAACACCATGATCTTTAAGACAATAAGCTTGTCAGAACACCTGAAACCTGAAGGTCATATTATTCAGAATTCTTTTCTTCTTATATCCTGCTTTAATTATATGTCATCTTTCTGTGACAATCCAACACAGATTCCCCAGGCAATAGCGATTACTCCATTATGTAATTGAGGTCTAATCAACTTAACATCTATTGTCACATGTAATCATCTATTTATTTTAAATGGGCTTTCTTCTCTTCACTAAAACCACAGTAAATGGGAGTGTTGGGACTTTCCTATGACAATAGTTGAATTTAACTTGTCATCGTTTCCTTTCCAGCCCAGGGTCATCCTGTGTTCTGAAACCAGGAACGGAGTTCAAGGCATGTGGGTTTTTCTTTTCTTTCTTTTTTTATATTTTTTATTTTTCTAAAGTGAGAAGCAGGGAGGCAGAGAGACAGACTCCCGCATGTGCCCGACTGGGATCCACCCGGCAAGCCCACCAGGGGGCAATGCTCTGCCCATCTGGGGCATTGCTCCCTTGCAACTGGAGCCATTCTAGTGCCTGAGGCGGAGGCCATGGAGCCGTCCTTGGCGCCTGGGCTAACTTCCCTCCAATGGAGCTGTGGCTGCGGGAGGGGAAGAGAGAGATAGATAGAAAGGAGAGGGAGAAGGGTTGAACAGTAGATAGGTGCTTCTCCTGTGTGCCCAGACTAGGAATAGAACCTGGGACTTCCACATGCTGGGCCGATGCTCTAACACTGAGCCAAACGGCCAGGGCTGTATGGGGGTTTTTCTTAATCTAGAAGGAGCAATATCTTTGCAATTTAAATATAAAATTCAGGAGAGACTCCTTAAGTGTCTCCATCACTCCCTGGGGTAACTGCTTTTCCCTGCCAGCTCTTAGCAGTCTTCACTTGGGTCCTTAGTGTTTGTTTGGTTTAACTTTGCTCTTGAAAAGCGTTTATGATCCTGCCCAAATAAACTCCATCCTCTGGTTCTCATTAACTCCCCATCGGGGACTGCTAACCCGAAGCTTGTGGAGCCTTACGAATTCATAAGGCTGAGAAGTTATAAACTGGCTTCAAGGATTCCATGGACCATTTGAAATTATGTAAAATTTGATGTGTCTCCCATTTATGCTTTTCCAGGATAAAGACCTATCTACGGTTTCTCAAAGGAACGGCTAAAAATCACTTTTCTTTCCTACTCCTATTTTAATAAAAGATTTCATACAAATAATTTTTCTTTGTTCAGTTTTGTTCCACTTAGAACTAGCTCTGCAGAGCATCATCCAGGCAGGCTACTCCCTTTTATTGAATCATCCCCTCATCTTCCTTTTTCATTTATAAGTTCAATAGCACCCATTTATACTCCAAATCTACACAGGGAGGTAGAAAATTATTCCTCATACTCTGATTCTTACAGTGGTTAATTTTTTTCCTGGAATAGATATTGTTAAGATTTTATCTTTGTCCTCATTTCTCCCATTATTAATGTACAGTAATCCTACAACTTTGTCACCAATAGAAATCACAGATATTTTCAAATCATATAGCAGTTGTTACAGACATCTTGAAATTAGTTTGAACTCACTGCTACTTTAAAAAAAAATCATGGTGGTTATTAAACTTCCTGCTAGATCTTGTTATTTAAGTGCATGTACAAACTATACAACAAATTTATTTCTTGATATTTTACTAAATGTAGTTCAGTATGGATTTTCCTTTATAAGCCATGCATTTTATTTTTTCCCTCAACGTCATTGTGAGAAAGGACTCATAATACAAAAAAAAAAAAAAAGATAAAAACTTTTAACTTGAAAAATAGAAGTTTCAGAAAGAAAGATATTAGAGAAAATAGTCAAGGTAAGAAACATCCAAACCTATAGAGAATTTTTATGAGCTTATTTGAGCCAAACTGACAATAATGGCCAGGAAACAAGACCTCAACAGCTTGGTAAATGCTTCAAAGAATGGCAGTTTTGCAGCTTATTTTGTATATTACAGTCAAAGCGGGAGACATCAGGGGAGTTAAATGAAATCCATTTATGGTAGATTAGGGAGACGGGAGAAAGCAAAGAGGGAAAATATCTAGGATTGGATAAAAGGCAAAATGGAGAGACACATACTTTTTTATGTCGGTTGGTACAGGACAGTTAATAAATGAGATTTGTAGCATATGGGGATGGTATCAGGCACCATGATAACAATCGGGAGTTCTCTGGTGTTCTGGTTTTGCCTCTGAGGGGCAGGAGAGGAAAATTATTATGGCATTTCCAGGTGTGTTATCCAGATGGATAAGAAGAAAGGTCAGAAAAAGCCTACCTTTGCTAAGGAAGCTGTGGACCTGGGACATGCCTACCCACCATGAACTGCCCAGTCAGGAATTTGTGATCAGACTATCCTGTGTAGTTACCTTTGTCAGGCCTGCCATATGACCCCCGAAGCTTGTCAGGTTTATCATATAGTAACCTTTTCATTCACAAATTAAAGAAATGGAAGAAGACAGTTTTTCTAGAACCGAAGGACATAAATGTCTGGAGTGAATGGGGCCTCCATGTGCTCAGACCAATAAGTGTGAAAGATCCACATCAAGATCTAGGACCATGAAGCTGCAGAACCTGAGTAATTAAAGATCCCAAACCTTCTAAAGAACAAAATAATACACAAAGAATTGTGAGTCAAGAACTCATCAACTTTCATGCAACACTGGAAGCTGGAGGACAGTGGAGCAAAGCTTTCAAAATTCTAAAGGGAAATGATGGCTAGTCCAGAATTTTATATGCAACCCAATTATCCACCTTAAATAATAGTGGCTGCAGAATAATAAATATTTCAGATAATCCAGCAGTCAAGAAATTTGTCTCATGCATACATGGAAGCTTTTGCTCCTTCAAAAAGAAGGAAGAAATCACAAGCACAAGAGATGGGATCCAATAAACTTACAATCCAATACAGGGGAGAAAGTGGAGCAAATCCCCAGGATTACAGTGAAGGGTGGTTCCAGGCTGTATCTCTAAGCAGTCCTAGAGAGAAAGCAGCGGAGAGGATGAAAGGATATCCCCAAGAACAAATTGCAAATGGTAACTTATTTGATGTGTTTCATAATAGTGGGAGTTTTCATCTACATCTGAAATTTGAGAATAAACCAGTAATCACTACTTTAGAGAGAGGAGGGGGTGAGCAAAGGATAAAGTTATATTTTTAAAAAGTATTTAGAAATATGGAGGTGAAAAAAAAGAAGCATGGAGCTAAATATCCAAAGAAAAAGCTGAAAAGTGATTAAATGGAATAAGACAGGACAGGGCTTCTCAACCTTGGCATTATATTTTGGACTAGATAATTCACAATATGTAGACAAGACAATGTACCTTGGAAGAAGCGAAGCCACTGTAATTTATTAAGTGACAAAGGATTCACATCCAGTGTATTTAAAGAACTCTTACAAGTCAGTAAGACAAGGATAAACTTAACTGAAAAGAAGGCAAACAAATAAGCAGGTCATTCTAGAAGGGGGAAATGTGAGTGGTCAATAGCATGTGAAATGATGCTTGCCTGACTAGGCGGTGGCACAGTGGATAGAGAGTCGGACTGGGATGTGGAGGACCCAGGTTCGAGACCCCAAGGTCGCCAGCTTGAGTGCAGGTTCATCTGGTTTGAGCAAAGCTCACCAGCTTTGACCCAAGGTCGCTGGCTTGAGCAAGGGGTTACTCGGTTTGCTGTAGCCCCACAGTCAGGACACACATATGAGAAAGCAATCAATGAACAACTAAGGTGTTGCAACAAAAAACTAATGATTAATGCTTCTCATCTTTCTCCGTTCCTGTCTGTCTATCCCTATCTATCCCTCTCTCTAATTCCCTCTCTGTCTCTGTAAAAAAAAAAAAAAAAAAAAAAAAAAAAAGAAATGATGCTTACCCGTATTAGTCAACAGGAAAATGCAAATTAAAATTACAATATCCTATTATTTCATATTTATCAGAACTTTGGTTTTGTTCTAATATCCATTTTTCTCTCTACATCTCAGGTAAATCATGGTTTAAGGTAATCACAGCTAACAAGCCATAAGGCAATGTGTTGTGCTGTTCCAGGAAAGATTCTTCACTCTACAAAGAAAATATATTTGTGGAAGTAGCAGTCTTGGACGTTTGGGGATCTATGAGTGATGCCTGGAGTTATGGCAGCCATTTTATAAGTGAGAGTAGAATCAACTTGAAACAAAGACACTGAAGTTGACAAAGGAGAAAAATGGAAAAAATCTGGTCCTTACTGACATTGTTGAGCTGCTGAATTAACCAACACTAAAACAGCCACACCAGATTTCGTGGTGTGAGAGAGAGAGAAAGAGAGAGAGAGAGAGAGAGAGAGAGAGAACAAATTCCATTATCATTAAAGACATTTTGAGATTGGTATTCTAATGTTTTCAGCTTACATCAGCCCATGTGTCTCTGACACTAAACAGCAAACTACTGAAGGAACAGGATATGTCTTGTTCATGTTTATTCTCTGGACTTAAAACACTGCTAAACAGAGGCTCAAAAATTACTTATTCAATAAATGAGAGACTAACTAGTCAGGATGGCTCCAGATAAAATGGTAAAGTAAGTGAGTATTTTTCATATTCCTCTTCTTTGGTCCCCTCTTCTCCTTCATCACTCCCTACTCACAGACTTCTGTCATGCCTACAGAGATCGCCTCCCCTAACCCAACTTCTCATACAAAATGGCGGGGAATAAAAACTTTCTTCCCTTCTTCATTCCTCTTACCTCCACACCTCTTACCTCACCTCTTGTAACCCCATTGCCTCCTACCCTGGAGTCCCACTCGCTGCAAAGGTTAATATTATTAACAATTGCATCAAAATGATCACTACTTTAATTTAGATTCTTGCCCAGATCACATTTCCATTTTTATAGCTATCTGCAAATCCTTCAACCAAAGAAGAATCCAATGGTGGGAAGATGGAGCCCAAAGTTAGTCAGATATGGGGGAGGGGGCATCAGAGTATTTTCCCAGCCCCTCTTAGCACCACCATATGGGCAGCTATGCTTCACACTCACCCTCTTCTTTGTGGAGATCCCCCCAAACATCCGCTGAGACTCATGAAGGAGGGAGTGACATGGCATCGTCACTAGAACCCTTGCAAGGAATGAGCCAGGCTGACCGCAGGTAGTAGACACTCGTGTGCTTCTTCTCAGAGTGAAGCTGAACGTGAAATTAATCATTTCTCTAACCTGGGCCAGCACTTGAATTATGGCTTACCTGTTGGCCAACTCCAGCCCCATTCACTGGGACTTTTATTTCTGGGGACCCATTTCATAGAATACGGTGTAAACAGTACCGTTTCCCCTGGAGTTGTGTAAGGACACACTACTAGTTTGGACCCAATAAAAATTAAAACAGACATGGTGGTTCACATGAGACTAATACAAGCTAATATTGAATGTGAACTG
This sequence comes from Saccopteryx bilineata, assembly GCF_036850765.1. Lineage (NCBI taxonomy): Eukaryota > Metazoa > Chordata > Mammalia > Chiroptera > Emballonuridae > Saccopteryx > Saccopteryx bilineata. The sequence goes on along the minus strand of NC_089500.1, from coordinate 13,936,287 downwards.
TAATTGAAAACAACAACAACAACAACATAAAACAGACATGGTGGTCTTGCCAACAGTCCTTTTGTGTTGAGGCCACAGAAAGATGGAAGCCCCACAGAGCCGAGACCAGTACCAGGGAACATCCCTCTGAGGCAGAGGTGCTCAACCGTGGCTGCATTTTGGAATCACTGGGGAAGCCATAAAGTACAATGGAGCCCACATCTGAACCAACTGGTCTGGGTGCAGCGTGGGCATCTGAGCTACTGAAATACCCCCAGCTGAGCCAGCCAGTGGCCAAGGTCGGGATCTGCTGCTCCAAGTCTATCTTAGCCTGCACCGTCCATCCCCACCCCATCCTCTCAAACCCAGCTCATGCTAAATGTGGTTTCTTTTCACTGTAGCCCGAGTTTCTACTTTCTAACACCTCACACTTACTAGTTAATTTACATAACACTCCCGGGGGCAAGTCAGTGCTCTTGGCCCACTTTTGATAGGAGGAGACCAAACTCTGAGAACACATGCGTCATGGGTAGGGTTTATAAAGTGCATTTCCTCTTAGGAGATTATTTAAATTGTTAAAGTGAAAAATGCTCTTTGTGACCCTTTATCCATAAATACTTTTGTGTGTGTTCCTAAGGATAGGGATCATTTATTAAGCAATCATGGTACAGTTATCAATGGGTTAAATTTACATTGATTCCATACTCTGCCATCCTCGCTTAGTTTTGTCAGATAACCTAATAACGTCTTTTATGGCACTTGTCCCTCTGCTACAGGATCCCATCTTGGGTCAGTTATTCCATTTAATTCTTCATGTCTCTTCAAACTCCGTTAGAGTTAGAGCATTGCATTTTCTTTGTCCTTTATATTATTAACATTTAAATAAAAATACAGTTCCTCCTTTGCTCCCCTTCCCCTTTTTTTGAAACAGGACATTCCTCATCTTGAGTTTGTCTGGTGTTTCTTTGGAATGGGGTTGAGGTCAGGTCCCCTTGGCCAGAAGGCTGCACAGATGACGTTGCTTCCTCAGAGCGTCATGTTTGGAGATACATGATGTCCATCTGTTTCTCATCGGTAACGTTAGTTCTGATCTCTGGGTCTAGGTGTCGCCTGATGTTTCCACTGTATAATAACTTCTATTTCCTCCCTTGTTACTGAGACACCTTCTTGGGGGAGCCACTTTAAGAATATATAAACACTCTGCTCCTCTTCAAGATGTCCCCCTAGATTTGCCATTCATTCATGATTCTTGCCGGTTCCAGTCTCTACCTAGATCAGGGGTCCCCAAGCTTTTTACACAGGGGGCCAGTTCACTGTCCCTCAGACCATTGGAGGGCCGGACTATAAAAAAACTATGAACGAATCCCTATGCACACTACACATATCTTATTTTAAAGTAAAAAAAACAAAATGGGAATGAATACAATATTTAAAATAGAGAACAAGTAAATTTAAATCAACAAACTGACCAGTATTTCAATGGGAACTATGCTCCTCTCACTGACCACCAATGAAAGAGGTGCCCCTTCCGGGTGTGCGACGGGGGCCGGATAAATGGCCTCAGGGGGCCACATGCGGCCCGCGGGCCGTAGTTTGGGGACCCCTGACCTAGATGTTTCCAGAATGATGATTTTTGGAAGACAGTTCAACTCCAGCTTTCCTTCCACATTTATCAGTTGTCCTCGGCCCCAGGCAAAGAAAAGAGAGCCCTCCCTCCTTCTTTCCTATCTATCTGTCTGTCTTCTATCCACAATTAGCTGTATGGATTGATGAGTTCCTATTTTTTTTTCAATGGTTTATAAATAGTACTATGCTTAATCATTTTGGTGCTCAGATTGTGCTGGACTTGGCTCATGGAGGCCCCTTCAGGCTGTGCTACTCCCATAATTGTTTGGAGCACTTCCTAATTTTTCGGCATAAAGAAATGTTCCTGGGCTATAACACCCTTAGACGCCAGCAAGCTCTGGGCTAGTGCCTCAGGAGATCATGTGCTTTAAGACTGCTCTCCTTGAACTTTTCTAAGTCCTCTTTTGGCTCTTGGGAGCTGCCAGGACCAGGACCCTCACTTGTTGGGGCATCATGTTTCATTTCTTCCCTTTGGTGCACTTTTCTGACCTCAAGCTCCCTTCCTCTTCTTTCCTTCATGGGATCCCTCAAGGTTGGGCCTACCAGCATGGTGCTGACATGCTGACCTGGGACACATTTGACTCTTACTCATTTGGACACAGGATGCGCTGAGAGGTCTTGGTCCACTGCAGGTCCTTGGACTTGAGCTCCATGTGGGTCTGTGTGTCAGCTCCCACCCATCTATATTCTGATCTACAGCCCTGGGTCTTGCCTCTCCCTGATGAATGTGGTTGAGACCTTTGCTCTGCTATCGGAGTCAGCCAAACTGCGAGGTCTGAGGGAGCAGCCCCCACAAGACTGCCCTCAAGTTCGAGGAGGTTCCCTCAGGTTTGATACTTCACCAGAGGAGCTCACAGAATTCACTGAAAATTGTTATATCCATTGCTGTCGTTTACTACAGGGAAATGAAGCACATTAAGTCAGTGAAGGGGTGAGCATATAGGACAGGGCCCAGGAGGGGTCCAAAGGCGGAGCTCTGCTGGTTCTCTCCCTGTGGAGTTGGGTGTCGTAGGACACCCATCCAGTCACGATGCGTGACAATGTATAGAGAAATTGCCAACCAAGGAAGTATGCCTGAGCCTTTGGTGTCCAGAGTTTTTATTGGGACACAATCACATACTGCCCGCATGAGTGACCTTAAATCTCTAGTCCTTCCCAGAGGGTGGGCTAATACCTCTCCTCTCTAGTTCAGGTCAGGACTGATCGGGCGTGGCCCAAAGTCCCCATCGTGGATCACATTGTTAGACTGTCTGGCGGCCAAGGCTCACAGGCAAGCAAAGACAATCCCACCAGACAGGACATTCCAGAGGCTGGGAGACCACTCTCTATTTGTTAAGTTATTTGTTCACTACATACTCTGTAACACAACAAGCCTTTCCTTTCTGTTACTTCTTGCCTTCCAGCTGAATCTTAAGCGGTGCCAGAGGGGTGATAGACATTTCCTGCATAAAAGATATTGCTCTCCTCACTCCACCCTCAGGCCCTCGTGTACCCTCCCTTCTGCGGGTGGCATGCGGAAGGGGTGGTCAACACTGCAAGCCAGCAAATCCCAGGAATGCAGTGATTAAGGATCTGAGGCATTCAAGAGATGACGTCGTTGGAAGACATGTTATTCTACATTTAGGCTGCAAAATTCAGACTAGGAAATTTAACATGTCCAGAAAACAGATAATAGTTTCTATTTTCCTGCACACTTTAGGCATGGTGAATATCATCAACAAAGCACAGTAGCAGCATCTGATTGAGCCATTACAAGGCCACTTTCACAGGCTGCTCAAGAGATGTCGGAACATCAGGAGTAAATGGTATCAGAGAACTGCAGAGGCAAGAAAATCTATCTTGTTTCAATAAGCACAGGTTCTGAAGAGCCATTGTGGGTCATTACAGTGTAGCTACCTTTTATCTCAGGGTGAGAGATATAGATTTAGCCAAAGACAGTGCTTTTGATGACAAAGAACAGGAAGGGACAATGCCTAAACACACTGAAGGATCTTCATTGTGTATTGTTTGAACAATCAATACATATGTCACAACCCTTCTCTATCGGTTAGTCTGACTATTCATTGCTAAATTTCTATACCTATGCAGTCTCCTGAATTTGGTAATACATTTTTTTATTTACTTTTTTAGGTTTTATTTATTCATTTTTAATAGAGAGAGAGGGGAGAGAGGGGGGGATAGATAGAGAGAGAACAGGGGGAGGAGCAGGAAGCATCAACTCCCATATGTGCCTTGACCAGGCAAGCCCAGGGTTTTGAACTGGCGACCTCAGCATTCTAGGTTGACGCTTTATCCACTGCACCACCACAAGCCAGGCCTGCCCAAACTTTTTACACAGGGGACCAGTTCACTGTCCCTCAGACCATTGGAGGGCTCCCACATACAGTGCTCCTCTCACTGACCACCAATAAGAGAGTTGCCCCTTCTGAAAGTGTGGTGGGAGCTGGATAAATGGCCTTAGGGGGCCAAATTGCGGCCCGCGGGCCGTAGTTTGGGGATGCCTGCTTTAGAGAAAGGTGTTTTTTTTTTTTAAATTTTTTAAATTTATTTATTCATTTTGGAGAGGGGGAGACAGAGAGAGAGAGAGAGAGAGAGAGAGAGGAGACAAAACTATCTACCGGATGACGTCAGAGTAATGGCGCAGTAGGAAGCGATACCGGTAAATCTCCCCCAAAACTCAACAAGATCTTCAACCAGAAACAGAAAAACCTATCCTTGGAGCCTCCAGATGTTTTACAATACACCCGAAGGTATGGTCGAGTGAAAAATTGGCTAAATATATAATCAAACCCCGAAGGTAATAGGGAGTAAGAAATGCTCCACCTTCCTCACTAACCTAAACAGGGCAGCTTTCACTGGGAACTGAGAATATAGAAACTAAGGCGGGCAAAGGGGGTGAATAGATCCAGGCCGCGGCACAAACGGCCAAACCAGGCTGTGGCATAGAGATCCAAGCCGAGGAAAAACTGTTCCTGTGGCAACCCGGGCAATACAAGCTAACACTCGCGCCAAACCCAGACAAAGAAAGACAAGCGGGGCAGCCATTTTCCCCAATCTCCTGGTCGGCACATGCAGATAGTGGGTGAGAGATTCCTTCCAAAGCCCCGGGAGTGTGTGCCCGTGTTATCCCACAGAGAGGCAGAGTCAGAGGCCTTTGTGTGGGCCAAAAGTGGAATCTCCGGGCCACCCCAGCGCCCTGAGGGAGCCGCACATGGGAAGGGAGCGAGAGCCAATTCCAATGCTGGAACTTTTCCGTGCGGGAGGGGGATTCACTCAGAGGGTGAGGTGGCTGGCCTGATAGCCTGGTCGGCACGCGCGGAGAGTGAGTGAGAGATTCCTCTGAGTGCCTCGGCAGTGCATGCCTGTGTTACCCCACAGAGGGGCAGAGTCAGAGGCCTTTGTGTGGGCTGAAGGCAGAATCTCCGGGCCGCCCCAGCGCCCTGGGAAAGTGTCACACGGGACGGAGCAAGAGCCAATTCCAACGCCGGAACTTTTCCATGCAGGTGGGGGTTTCACTCAGAGGGTGAGGCGGCCGGCCTGATATCCTGGTCTGTGCACGCAGATAGTGGGCGAGAGATTCCTCCAAGTGCCTCGGCAGTGCGCGCCCGTGTTATCCCACAGAGTGGCAGAGCCAGAGGTCTTTGAGTGGGTGGAAGCCCCGCCTGATTATGCTAGCAGCTCTGATTGACTGAGCCTCACCCAGAGCCCAGTGCTGAGTGAGAATAGAGTGGGGAGTTGCCAGCTCTTTGAGCCTCTTACTATCCAGGCAGAGGCAGCAGCAACCCCATAGCTGGATTATCAGGCTACTAATTGAGGAAGGAAAGACAAGGAGAAAAGCTCCAGGAACACAGACTCTCTCACTGGCGGAGCCTATAAATGCTAATGAGCCTCGACTGCCAATGAGACTGAAGCACAATACATGACATTGCCATAGAGACTTATCAACTGCAAACCTCTACCTGGCACAATACATGACATCGCCATAGAGACTTATCAACTACAAACCTCTACCTGAGTGTGCCAAAGGGGCAGAACCCGGGGTGTAGAGTCACCAACCAGGAAGAGGGAGAGAAAAGAAAAAGCAAGAAGATAACCTCTCAAAATCAACAATAATCTGCAGACTTTATAACCTATCCCATTTTATTATATTTGTTCATTTGTTTCTCTTATCTTCATTCTTGATTTTTTTTTTCCTCCTCCAATTTGGTCGTTTAACTCTCTGCCAGTCTTACTCTCTCCTCTCCTTGAACTACACTACCCATAAGTGTTACATCTCCCATTATCTTTTCTTTCCTCTTCCTTTCTCTCTATGAGGGTTGCTCTCCAAAACCCTTAACTCTTTCTCTCTCTCTCTCTCTCCTCTTTTTTCTTTTTTCTTCTTTTAGTGGTTCCCTCTTTTTTTCTCTCTCTCTCTCTTTCTGTTCTCCCTCTATATTAGTTTCTTCCTTTCTCCTTTATGTCTCCTCTCATTTAAACCTCAATAACGAACAATATCTTATCTGGGACTCAAACTTATATTTGTGGCATTTTGGGGGGTTTTTACTTCACCTTTTTAACACACTAGCAGTGCTCCCATCCCTGGCTCTCCATTTTATCTAGTTCTTGTTCCACTAAATACATTAGTAATTTTTTAATTTGTCCCCCCCATTTTCCTGTTTCCCTCTTATTCCTCTCATCATAACTCTTAGTTAACCAACACCTAAAAGCAAATCATTTTATTCTTGACCCAAATTTTTTTCTTATTTGCTTTTTGTGGGTCCATACACCCTTTTATTTTTATTTTTATTTTTTTGCCCCTTTATCACTTCTCCCCAATTCAGGCCCTCCATTACAGGCATTGTTTGTTCTATTTAGTACAATATAATTCACAGTTCACCACAAGATTTTCTCAAGAAAGAGGGGAGAGGAGAGGAGAGGAAAAAAGGAGGGGGGGAATAATTTTCTTTTTTTTTATTTTTTAAATTTTTATTTTATTTTATTTTTCTTTATTTCATTATTAATTTTTTTAAAAAAAACAACTCTTCAATTTTTAATTTTTTTTAACTTTTTATTCTTTATTAAATCTCATTAATACTATCAACAAAACCACCCTCAGATGCCATTAAGGAAGAGAAGATCGAATATCATGGATACAAGAGAGAGAGGCGAGACAGAGAGAGAGAAGGGGGGGAGGAGCTGGAAGCATCAACTCCCATATGTGCCTTGACCAGACAAGCCCAGGGTTTTGAACCGGTGACCTCAGCATTTCCAGGTCGACGCTTTATCCACTGCACCACCACAGGTCAGGCAGTAATACATTTTTTTTTTTTTTTTTATTCATTTTTAGAGAGGAGAGAAAGAGGCAGAGAGAGAGAGACAGAGAGAGAGAAGGGGGAAGGAGCTGGAAACATCAACTCCCATATGTGCCTTGACCAGGCAAGCCCAGGGTTTCAAACCAGCGACCTCAGCATTTCCAGGTCGACACTTTATCCACTGTGCCACCACAGGTCAGGCAGTAATACATTTTTTAATACAAAGTTTTATATCGACAGAGAGCCTGCAGAAATGATTTTCCTGATGTCTCACATACCTAGGGGCCACCCTGTTCCTGGCCCATCTTGTCCTTACCCTGTTCTAGCCCTGGAATCAGTTTTTTTTCTCCAAGGAGACGGTTTCATGGTATCAAAGACCAAGATCTAACTAGTTAGGTGAGCTCAATAAACACACAACTTTGAACTTGAGAGTTTTGGACTTTTATCGAACTTGCCATCTATAGTAGACAATTGTCATTTGGGCAGTCCAGCATTCAACCCTCTTTTCTTTCTATTAGTAACTTATCTTCCATGAGGTGTCTCCATTGTATATAGTTGGTGGGAGTTGGTTATTTTATCACTATGGAAACAGAAGGAGCAATATGCTCCTCCTTATTCCAACAAAGCCACATGACAGACTCAGCCAATCAGATGCTTTCACTAGGAATTTAAATCTTGAGCAAGTGTCACAAGAATGTAGCTAGTTGGAGGTCACCCAGTGGCAATGGTGTGCAGTGGACTTTCTGCCAGGGCTCCTGTTGTCTCACCCTCCTGAATCCCCTTGGTTTTTGCTCATTTCCCAAGATGTTTCATCATCTACCTCTTGATTTTCTGAGCCCTTAGTGTTCTTGCAATGAATGTCTTTTTTTTTTCTTTCTGCATAAGATAGCCAGCATTAATTTTGCTTCTTAAAACAATGACTACTGACTGAATCAGTATATTTTTTATTTCTGACTTTTTTTGTTGTTTAATATCAAGAAAAGTCCAATTCACTTAAGTTTTTGTAAATGTGTTGGTCAAATAAGTTTGTGAATATGATATATATGTTTGCTCGCTTATAGTTTGTATTGGGTGTGGGGGACAGGCTGTAAGCAGGCCAGGTCATTATAGCCTAAGGCTTAGTTTTAAGACTAAGCTTTTCCCTACACCCTAGACTGATTACATGATAGTGGTTGGTGCACTCTCATAAGGAATCCCGTTATGCCTCAGATAGGTGACTTTGTATCAGAGACTTCCTTGTTTGTATATTGGATTAAAGGTTTTGGTTTCTAAAAAAAAAAAAAAAAAAAAAAAAGGTTTTGGTTTCTACACTATAAAGTGGGGCAGACCAGGAGCTCGGGCTCTCTCGGTTCCTGCTATCACCATTGCAGGGGTCTCCCTGATCCCTTGCCCTTCATGGGAAAAGCTGGTTTTCTGCTTTTCCCTTGTCTTCTCTTGTGGTTTGCCTGTCTTGGTGAGACACCAATAAACAGAATGGCCCACCATCCTCCAACTCCGCCATTTCTTTACTGTCTGCCTGAATCCAATGGGAACCTGCATGTGAATGGCCACGATGGCAGCTCCTGGCCTCACAAAATGGTAATAATTTAACAGCTTGTCTTGAAAACTCAGGATACACGTAAGTCCTCTAGAAGCTTGAGAGTCAAGTTATAGGAAATTTCCATTTCAAAGTCAAAGCATGTGGAATATCTGAGAACAGCTCATAATCCTTAATTGGTGATTATTTAATTTGAAGATGTTAATGAACAGCTTCCTCAACCATTTACAATTTTTGCTGTTCACAGAAAATACTTTCCAAATATACCTGATAACATTATAAAATGTTCAGAGATATAAATAAAAAGAACCTCAAAAAATCTTTATACTATTCCTGAAACTTATTTACTCAAAGTTTCAAAACACCCAGATTTATTTTGTCAATGTAAGAAACACATAAGCCTATAGAAAGTTTTTATGAGTTTATTTGAGCCAATCTGATGACAATTGCCGGAAAGTAAAATCTCAACGGATTGAGAAAATGCTCCAGAGAATGGCAGTCTGACCACTTATTGTATATATCAGAGTCAAAGGAGGTGGTGTAAGGGGTTACATGAAATCCACTGGTGGTAGATTAGGGAGGCGGGAGAAACCAAAGTGGGGAAATCTCAAGGATCAAAAGTAAAATTAATAGATACATATTTCTTTTACATTTGTGGGTATAGGATAATTAGCAGTTAACAATTAACACGGTCACAGTAACAAGGAGGGGTTTTGTGGTCCTAGCTCTGGTGTCATAAGGAGCCCAGAAAAAAGGAAATTACCCAGACATTCCAAAGGTGTGTTACTGTAGATGCAAAAAGACAATAGACAGGCTCAGTTAAGATAACGATTGACCTTTGTCAAGGAAGATACCTACCTGGGACTTAAATCCCTGCCATGACTTGTAGGTAGAGTTTTCATTTCAGACCATCCTATGCGGTTACTGTCGGTCTCTGAGTCTGTAAGGCCCTCCATGCAGGCCTCCCCTGAACTGCTCAGGGTTAGTGTGTGGCCTCTTTTTGGTCTACAGTTTTGTTTTGCATGTAAGGGATACACTTTGTTTCATTTTTATCCTTGGTGCATTATTTACCTATGCAGCCATATTCATAAAGAGTGTGAGGTCAGCACAAAACAAGCTAGTCTTTTGGCATCGTTCACATATTGGCAATCTTCACTTCTGTTTAAATTTGTATCTGTCTCATTGGTGTGTATATGGGTGTGTGCTTTCACAGTTCCAAAAAGTAGTTTTAAAAAACCTCATTGTGAAAAATAAAATTTAGACTATAGGATTCTATGTAAAATCCTAAAAAACTGAGGAAGTCTGAGCTGTGGTGGCGCAGTGGATAAAGTGTCAACCTGGAACTCTGAGGTCGCAGGTTTGAAATCCTGGGCTTGCCTGGTCAAGGCACCTATGGGAGTTGATGCTTCCTGCTCCTCCCCCCTTCTCTCTCTCTCCTCTTTAAAATGAGTACATAAAAACAAATTTTTTTTAAATATTTGCTGGAAACCACAGCTCTGCTGGGACTACTCTCCTTTCCTATTTTATTGGGATTTCTCCTGGAGCTGAGTCAGTCTCCTTCCCTCCTGGTATGAAGAGGGCACGTTCACCTAAGTGTATTATGACCTGCTCCAGGAGAAGGTGTGAGAGTCCTTCCTGCACCTGCCTGTTCTCAAATTCCTTTAGCTTAAAATACGCAGTATGCCAAGGTGCCGTACTTTGCTGTAGCGCATTCTGAACTCTGTTACTACAAAGCTAATACGCTCATCATCCTGGGAACGTTGGCATGTTTTGGCAAAAAGCAAGCCTCTGGAGTTCTTATGCTAACTAAACAAACTTCTGAGCTAGGGGGAAGCTGCAGCCACTTCTATCATTATGGGAAATGAGAGTCCGGGCTTTTATTACTGATGCTCATGCTGCAAGCTGTTGGAGAAGTCATTTAGAAAGAGCAGAGAGTGCCATTTTATCTAAGTAAAATTTGTCCCTGTACAGGAGCAAGTTCAAGACATCTCTGCAAAATGAGGTAGTCGTTCTCCAGTTTTCCCTGCAGTCCTAATCTTCCCAATAAATTAGATCTAAAAAACTGGTTTGAGTTCTTTGTACTTTCTCTCCACTGTAAAGAAAAATAAAAACAACTTACAAAACCATATATATATATATATAAAACCTCATTCACTCAGACCAGAACTGAGTAGAAATTAATGGACTTACCAATACAGGCAGGTTTTGCTAAGCAAGCTAATTAGGTAAACAGCATAGGGGAAGGGGGAAGAGGAGGGAAGGGACTTTAACTACTACATAGAAGCAAACATCAAACACTTTAAAGTGCTTTAGAAGCATCTAGATCTTTAAAAGTCATTGGTGCACTGATTTTTGTTGTTGTTGTTCATTAAAGTAGATAAGTTACAGGATTACTATTTTTTTAAAATTTATTTATTTATTTTAGGGGTGGGGGGAGGAGCAGGAAGCATCAACTCCCATATGTGCCTTGACCAGACAAGTGCAGGGCCCCGAACTAGCAACCTCAGCGTTCCAGGCCGACGCCCCATCCACTGCGCCACCACAGGTCAGGCCAGGGTTACTATCTTAATCACTACTGATTTATGCAGAATTCTTAGACAGATGCAACATGTGAGTGGAACTAGAGTTACAAAGTCTGAGCTTCCTACAACTGTTGGTGAATCTAGCCTAGGTACTGAGTGAGGAGCTCGTGCATTTTAGAGATGTCAAGTTGCCACAGGGGATATGAAAAAGCTTCCAAAACATATGATGTCTGAGATTTCCCTCGAAGTCATCTGAGGGGGGGGGGGGGGGGATGTGAGAGGGGGAAACAGATGAAAACAAGATTGGTCAAGAGTAGTTATTGTTGAAGCTGGTGATGAGTACATGGGCATTCAATATATTATATTTAAGACTTAGTTGAAGGAGAGCCCAGAGAGGATTTCACAGAGGAAAAAGAGCAGAAACTACTGCTCACAGCCACTTACCTGGCGACCAGGGAGCAAGGTGGGTTGAAAAGACCAGCTTATCTCCCAAGTGGAAAAGACAGGGAGAGGGACAGACTGTGAGGGGCTAAGGTATGCAAGAAACAAAATAAAAAAGCTGACTCATTCGTGCTGGAGGCGGCCATAGCTGGGGGAGGGACTGAACCTTTCACAAAACAGAGCTGAAGTGCTTCCGGATCAGAGATCTCCGGACATCTATCCAGCTCCAATCAGCACAACAAGACACAGCTGAAAACAAGAAGTGGGGAGGAGGGGCAGTAACTCAGGTCTCCATGGAGATCTGAGATACACCTCCCCCTACTGAAGCTGAGAGAAAAAACCCTGCCCCCAGTGAGATTAGTTGGAGGAAGAGACCTTCAGCGTCTCAGGTTACACCCACAGCATTCCTGGATACAGTTTCAAGGAAGCCCCCTGCTGAGATCAGTTAACAAGACTATCACCTGTTAAGAAAACAAACAAATCAAGACTTCAAAGCTGCCCAAATCCGAAAGTGGATTACAAATAATAGCTGATACCAACCCACGAAGACCTAAAAATAACACAACTGAAAACTGGAGGCAGACAACACCAAGCCTAGACTCAATCAACTCTACAAATAAAAAAAAAAAAAAAGAAGAAGAAGATGAGAAAACAAAGGAGTGCAATCCAAATGAAACCACAAGAGACACTTTCGAGAGATGAACTGAGTGATATGGAAATAATCAAACTTCCAGATGCGGAGTTCAAAATAATGATTGTAAGGATGCTTAGGGAATCTTAGAACAACAATGGAGGGGGAGTTTGAAAACCTAAATAAAGAAATAGCAAGTATAAAAAAGAATCAGTTGGAGACGACAAATACAATATCAGAAATAAAGACCACAATGGAAGGAATTAAAAACAGGATAGATAGAGCAGAGGATCGAATCAGTGAGTTAGAAGACAACTGGAATGAAGGCATGAAAGCAGAGAAGAAAAGAGAAAAAAGACTCAAAAAGTCAGAGGAAACTCTTAGAGAGCTCTGTGACAACATGAAGAGAAATAACATCCGCATCATAGGGGTTCCTGAAGAAGAAGAAAAAGAACAAGGGATAGAGACTTTGTTCAATCATATCATAGCTGAAAACTTTCCTAAATTAATGCAAGAGAAACTCTCACAAATCCAAGAAGCACAGAGGACTCCATTAAAGAGAAACCCAAAGAAACCTACACCAAGACACATCATAATTAAAATACCAAAGCTAAGCGATAAAGAGAAAATATTAAAAGCTGCAAGAGAAAAAAAAGTTATCACCTACAAAGGAGCCCCCATAAGGATGACATCTGACTTCTCAACAGAAACACTTGAGGCCAGAAGGGAATGGCAAGAAATATTCAAAGTAATGCAGAACAAGAACCTACAACCAAGACTACTTTATCCAGCAAGGCTATCGTTTAAAATTGAAGGAGAAATAAAAAGCTTCCCAGACAAAAAACAACTCAAGGAATTCATTACAACCAAACCAATGCTGCAGGAAATATTAAGGGGCCTGGTGTAAACAGATAAAGTGGGAAAAGAATACAGAAAAAAAAAAAAAGAAAGAAAAAGGAATACACCTTTAAAGAAGAAAATGGCAATAAACAACTACATATCAATAATAACCTTAAATGTAAATGGATTAAATGATCCAATCAAAAGACATAGGGTAGCTGCGTGGATAAGAAAACAGGACCCATACATATGTTGTCTACAAGAGACACACCTTAGAACAAAAGACACACACAGATTGAAGGTAAAAGGATGGAAAAAAATGTTTCATGCAAACGGAAATGAAAAAAAAGCTGGGGTAGCAATACTTATATCAGACAAATTGGACTTTAAAACAAAGGATATAGTAAGAGATAAAGAAGGCCACTACATAATGATAAAGGGAGTAATCCAACAGGAAGATATAACTATTATAAATATCTATGCACCTAATATAGGAGCACCCAAATATATAAAACAGATTTTGATGGATTTAAAGGGCGAGATCAACAGCAATACTATAATAGTAGGGGATTTCAATACCCCACTAACATCACTAGATAGATCCTCAAGAAAGAAAATTAACAAAGAAACAGCAGACTTATTGGAAACACTAGATCAACTCGATTTAATAGATATCTTCAGAACCTTTCACCCTAAAGCAGCAGAATATACATTCTTTTCAAGTGCTCATGGTACATTCTCTAGGATAGACCACATGTTAGGGCACAAAAGTGCTCTCAACAAATTTAAGAAGACTGAAATCATATCAAGCACTTTTTCCGATCACAACGGCATGAAACTAGAAATGAATCACAGCAGAAAAGCTCAAAAATTCTCAAACACATGGAAACTAAATAGCAGGGTGTTAAATAATGAATGGATTAAGAATGAGATCAAAGAAGAAATAAAGAAATTCCTAGAAACGAATGACAATGAGCATACAACAACTCAAAATTTATGGGACACAGCGAAAGCAGTGCTGAGAGGGAAGTTCATAGCACTACAGGCACACTTTCAGAAGCTAGAAAAAGCTCAAATAAACAACTTAACCCTGCATCTAAAAGAATTAGAAAAAGAACAGCAAGTAAAGCCCAAATGTAGTAGAAGGAAGGAAATAATAAAGATCAGAGCAGAAATAAATGACATAGAGGCTAAAGAAACAATACAGAGGATCAATGAAAGTAGGAGCTGGTTCTTTGAAAAGGTAAACAAGATTGATGCACCTTTAAGTAGACTCACCAAGAAAAAGAGAGAGGACTCAAATAAATAAAATTAGAAATGAGAGAGGAGAAATAACAACTGACACAACAGAAATACAAAATATTGTAAGAAAATACTATGAAGAACTGTATGCCAAAAAACTAGACAACCTAGATGAAATGGACAAATTCCTTGAAACGTACAATCTTCCAAAAATCAATCTGGAAGAATCAGAAAACTTAAACAGACCAATTACACCAAAGGAGATCGAAACAGTTATCAAAAAACTCCCAACAAAGAAAAGTCCGGGGCCCGATGGCTTCACAACGGAATTCTACCAAATATTCAAAGAAGAACTAACTCCTATCCTTCTCAAACTATTTCAAATAATTCAAGAGGAAGGAAGACTTCCAAACTCCTTTTATGAGGCAAGCATAATTCTGATTCCAAAACCAGGCAAAGACCACACAAAGAAAGAAAATTATAGGCCAATATCTCTGATGAATATAGATGCTAAAATCCTCAACAAAATATTAGCAAACCGGATCCAACAATATATGGAAAAAATCATACACCATGATCAAGTGGGATTTATTCTGGGGAGGCAAGGCTGGTACAATATTCGTAAATCAATCAATGTGATTCATCACATAAACAAAAAGAAGGAGAAAAACCATATGATAATTTCAATAGATGCAGAAAAAGCATTTGATAAAATCCAGCACCCATTCATGATCAAAACTCTCAGCAAAGTGGGAATACAGGGAACATACCTCAACATGATAAAAGCCATCTATGAGAAACCCACAGCCAACATCATACTCAATGGGCAAAAATTAAAAGCAATACCCTTAAGATCAGGAACAAGGCAGGGGTGCCCCCTTTCACCACTCTTATTTAACATAGTCCTGGAAGTCCTAGCCACAGCAATCAGACAAGAAGAAGAAATAAAAGGCATTCAAGTTGGAAAAGAAGAAGTAAAACTATCATTATTTGCAGATGATATGATATTGTATATAGAAAACCCTAAAGTCTCAGTCAAAAAACTACTGGACCTGATAAATAAATTCAGCAAAGTGGCAGGATATAAAATCAATACTCAGAAATCAGAAGCATTTTTATACACCAACAATGAACAGTCAGAAAGAGAAATTAAGGAAACAATCCCCTTCACAATTACAACCAAAAAAATAAAGTACCTAGGAGTAAACTTAACCAAGGAGACTAAAGACTTGTACTCGGAAAATTACAAAACATTGATAAAAGAAATCAAGGAAGATACTAACAAGTGGAAGCATATACTGTGCTCATGGTTAGGAAGAATAAACATCATTAAAATGTCTATATTACCCAAAGCAATTTATAAATTCAATGCAATACCAATTAAAATACCAATGACATACTTCAAAGATATAGAACACATATTCCAAAAATTTATATGGAACCAAAAAAGGACACGAATAGCCTCAGCAATCTTAAAAAAGAAGAATAAAGTGGGAGGTATCACACTTCCTGATATCAAGTTATACTACAAGGCCATTGTACTCAAAACAGCCTGGTACTGGCATAAGAACAGGCATATAGATCAATGGAATAGAACAGAGAACCCAGAAATAAACCCACAGTTCTATGGACAACTGATATTTGACAAAGGAGGTAAGGAAATACAATGGAGTAAAGACAGCCTCTTTAACAAATGGTGTTGGGAAAATTGGACAGCTACCTGCAAAAAAATGAAACTAGATCACCAGCTTACACCACTCACAAAAATAAACTCAAAATGGATAAAAGACTTGAATGTAGGCCGTGAAACCATAAGCATCTTAGAAGAAAACATAGGCAGTAAGCTCTCCGACATCTCTCGGAGCAATATATTTGCTGATTTATCTCCACGGGGAAGTGAAATAAAAGACAGGATAAACAAATGGGACTATATCAAACTAAAAAGCTTTTGCACAGCTAAAGACAACAAGAACAGAATAAAAAGACAAACTACACAATGGGAGAACATATTTGACAATACGTCTGATAAGGGGTTAATAACCAAAATTTATAAAGAACTTGTAAAACTCAACACCAGGAAGACAAACAACCCAATCCAAAAATGGGCAAAAGAGATGAATAGACACTTCTCCAAAGAGGACATACAGATGGCCAATAGGCATATGAAAAAATGCTCAACATCACTAATCATTAGAGAAATGCAAATTAAAACCACAATGAGATATCACCTCACACCAGTCAGAATGGCACTTATCAACAAAACAACACAGAATAAGTGCTGGCGAGGATGTGGAGAAAAGGGAACCCTCCTGCACTGCTGGTGGGAATGCAGACTGGTGCAGCCACTGTGGAAAACAGTATGGAGATTCCTCAAAAATCTGAAAATCGAACTGCCTTTTGACCCAGCTATCCCACTTTTAGGAATATACCCCAAGGACACCATAGAACGGCTCGAAAAGGAGAAATGCACCCGCATGTTTGTGGCAGCATTGTTCACAATAGCGAAGATCTGGAAACAGCCCAAGTGTCCGTCAGAGGACGAGTGGATTAAAAAACTTTGGTACATATATACTATGGAATACTACTCAGCCATAAGAAATGATGACATTGGATCATTTACAATAACATGGATGGACCTTGATAACATTATACGGAGTGAAATAAGTAAATCAGAAAAAAAACTGAGATGAATCCATACATAGAAGGGACATAAAAATGAGACTCAGAGACATGAACAAGAATGTGATGGCAACAGGGGCGGGGGGGGTTGGGGGAGGGGGTGAAGAAGGAGAGAGGGGTTAGGGGAGGGGAGGGGCACAAAGAAAACCAGATAGAAGGTGACAGAAGACAATTTAACTTTGCGGGAGGGGTATACAGCACAATCAAATGTCAAAATAATCTAGGGATATTTTCTCTCAACATATGTACCCTGATTTATCAATGTCACTGCATTAAATTTAATAAAAAAATATTAATATTAATATTAAAAAAAAAAGACTTAGTTGAAATGTTTAAAAGTCTTAAAAAAAAAGAGTTCAGAGAGGGGACAAATGGTCAGAAAACTGAGATGGGGCAGCAAAGATCAGACAATGTCGTGGCCGAAGGGAAAGTAGGGGTTAGAGGGAGGGAGCAGGGTTGCTGAGCAAAGAGGTGCCAGACAGAGAAGAGCAGAAATGCAGCCAGGTCCACGTGAAGTAAAAGCAGAAGTCAGGCTGGGCTGGAGCGTAAGGGTCAAGCAATCAACCTGATCAAGATGGTCAGTTACTGGTGCCATGATGGCCACCAGAGGAAGCAGCAACCAGGTGGACAGGGAACATCAATCATTGCAGAGACCAGAGGAGTCATAAAATTCCATGCAGATGGACCCTCTTTTCTCCAGGATCTCAGGGTTTATAATTTAAACCCAGACATGCCATCTTAGGAGGGAAGGGCAGGGAGGGCGAGGGAGAAAGTATTTCTCAGGTGCTCACCATTTTTTTTATATATATACAGAGATAGAGAGAGAGTCAGAGAGATAGATACAAACAGACAGACAGGAACAGAGAGAGATGAGAAGCATCAATCATCAGTTTTTTGTTGCAACACCTCAGTTGTTCATTGATTGCTTTCTCATATGTGCCTTGACCGTGGGTCTTCAGCAGACCGAGTAACCCCTTGCTCGAGCCAGCGACCTTAGGTCCAAGCTGGTGAGCTTTGCTCAAACCAGATGAACCTGCGCTCAAGCTGACGACCTCAAGGTCTCGAACCTGGGTCCTCCACATCCCAGTCCAACGCTCTATCCACTGCGCCACCGCCTGGTCAGGCAACTCACCATTTTTTGGGTTTTTTAAAAATTTTTATTTATTGAATCTTTCTAGTGTTTTTTTTGTTTTTTTTTTTTTTTAACAGAGACAGACAGAGGGACAGACAGGAACGGAGAGATGAGAAGCATCAATCATTAGTTTTTCATTGCAACACCTTAGTTGTTCTTTGATTGCTTTCTCATATGTGTCTTGACCACGGGCCTTCAGCAGACTGAGCAACCTCCTGCTGGAGCCAGCGACCCTGGGTCCAAGCTGGCAAGACCCCACTCCAACCAGATGAGCCCACGCTCAAGCTGGCGACCTCAGGTTCTTAAACCTGGGTCCTCCGCATCCCAGTCCGATGCTCCATCCACTGTGCCACCACCTGGTCAGGCAATTCACCTTTTTTATACCGTGTGTTCGTAAAGTCATGGTACACTTTTGACCGGTCACAGGAAAGCAACAAAAGACGATAGAAATGTGAAATCTGCACCAAATAAAAGGAAAACTCTCCCAGTTTCATACCTATTCAGTGCAGTTCGATGTGGGCTCACTCATAGATTTTTTAGGGCTCCTTAGGTAGCTATCTCATATAGCCTCTACAGACTCGTCACTGACTGATGGCCTACCAGAATGGGGTTTCTCCACCAAACTGATGGTTTCCTTCAACTGCTTATCCCACCGAGTAATGTTATTCCTATGTGGTGGCGCTTCATTATAAACGCGCCAATATTCACGTTGCACTTTGGTCACAGGTTCGAATTTAGTGAGCCACAGAACACACTGAACTTTCCTCTGTACCGTCCACATGTCCACTGGCATGGTCATGGACTGCTCTGCTGTATACATGGTGTTACGTCATCATCTGTGCATGCGCACATGCTGCCACATCATCCTACAGAAACTGGGAGGGTTTTCCTTTTATTTGGTGCAGATTTCACATTTCTGTCGTTTTTTGTTGCTTTCCTGTGACCGGTCAAAAGTGCACCATGACTTTACGGACACACTGTATAAAGAAGCGGTTAACATTATTGTATCATAGACGACCAGATTAGATTGAATCTGGTTCATTGGGTTTTTTTGTTTACCCAGTGAGCAGGACTCTTGAGGAAGACCTTACATCTTGTCTGAATATCTCAGTGCAGCTTTAGTGACTCTGTGATCTTAAATATATAGCGGTTCCTCCTTGTCCACAGGGGATACGTTCCAAAATGCCCAAACCCTATCTATAGCACTATATTTCTTCCTAAACATGCATAGCTATGATAAAGTTTGATTTATAAATCTGGCACAGTAAGAGGTTAACAACAGAAACTAATAATAAAATAGAATAAGTATACCAACATGCCGTAAAAGTTACGTGAATATGGTCTCTCTCTTGAAAATCTTACTGTCATGCGCTCAGCCCTCTTACGATGATGTGAGATGGTGCAGTGTCTACATGATGAGATGAAGCAAGATGAATGACAGCACTACGGTGTGCTGTTCGGCTACTATTGTCCTTATGATAGTCACAGACACTTGACAGCTTCTCTGGGCACAACCAGATCACCAGCATCAATACTCTTGTGCTTTGGAGCCAATATGAAGTAAAATAAGAGTTATGCATAAACACAAGTATTGGAATACTGCCACCATAGATCACATAACTGAGATGGCCACCATGTGACTAACGGGGGAGCGTCTACAGCGGTTGGGACGCCAAACAAAGGGATGAGTCACGTCTGGGGCCTCGCGAGATTTCATCACAGGCTACTCAAATGGCACACAATTTAAAACTGATGATTGTTTTCTTATTTTTGGAATTGTTCCACTGAATGAATTTGGACTCTGGTTGACCACAGGTAACTTTAATCAGGGAAAGTAATACTGGATAAGGGGTAGCTACTGTATATTTTCTGTGAGGTTGGTTTTAGTTGTTGCCCAGCTTTATCTCTGTAAGTGAGGACAGAAAAGTGGTGGGCAATGGGGCCCTGGCGCCCTGCTGCTGCCAACTGTCTCTTCTGGGAGGCTGAGTCCTTCACCTCATACTCTATCTCCCATGAATAGACTGACTGTCCGCCTCACATGCTACCACCTTTGTCTAGGTCCTTCCCATTGTCCCTTCATCCTCAATTGATTTGAATACTGACTGACCCTTCTAATGATAATCAGGACCACACTGTAGCTAACATGGACTGACATAAAGCATCAGGCACTGGACCAAATGCTTTGTGTTATTATCACTTTTAATCTTCATGCTTACCTTAGGAGGCATGAACCAGTAACATCAACATTTTCCAAAAGGAAAAAATTAAAGCTTCGAGAGTTCAAATACCTTGGTCCCAGATAGTAAGTGGCAGAGCTGGACTTTGAGCCCTTAGCTCTTAACCACCACCTGGCTTCCGCTCGGCTACCCTGCAGCTGGGTAGCACCAGGTCAGGGGTTGCCATGTGGTTGCAATGTCTTCCTATGTTGGGACCCCCGGCTTGGTCAGGGCACAGCCAGGCACGCCCCCTGCGGCATCTCCAACCTGCCTTCCTCCTCCACAGCAGTGGTTGTGGAGGTCCCTGTGTGTCTCACATCCTCTGTGATACCACACCTTCACCTCACATTCACAGCTCAGATTACTGATGTCACCTCCTCGTTCCAGAGCTTTCTATGACACCCCATGGCAGTGAGTCATTCCTTCCTGTGCGTTCCCCATGGCATCTGGCATGCGGATAGTACATCTCACACAGAAACATAATCGCATATTTATAGGACAGTCTCAGTAGCAGGTTAATGTTACGTCTCTCTCTAAGTTTCTAGCCAGAGAGGACACGGCAGACACTGTGGGCTGCCTTGCTTAAGGCTCTTTCAACCTTCAACCAGCTCGTCTTTCAGTATGGTAGAGGCTAAAAAGCAGAAAACCACATTCAAACCTAGGTTACCATGATTGACTTAGATCCTGCCAATCAAATGTAACCATGTGAGATCTGACTCGACAGAGCCATCTTTGGCAGTAGGTAATGGGCAGGGTGTTCATTTTGCTGGAGTGATCTTGGTTTTCATACTTTTGATGGCAATTCTCTAAATAAGACAGATCTATAAATTATGGAGTCCATAGGTGTTTGTCATGGGGGGGGGGAGAACAAATTTAATGAAACTGCTCTCTTAAAGGTTGCCACTCAACCTGTTAACAGACTTTCTCACCTGCCTTTTTAAAAATATATATTTTATAAATTTTAGGTATTTATTTTAGAGACACAGAGAGAGAAACATTGATTTGTTGTTCCACCTATTTACACATTTATTGGTTAATTCCTGTATGTGCCCTGATCTGGGATTGAACCCACAACTTTAGTGTATGAGGATGATGCTCTAACTGAGCCACCCAGTAAGGGTCACCTGCCTTTTCAAAGAAAGCAGGCTTTGTGTCGTGTCTCACTTACATCTTTAGAAATTCTGTTAAATTCGGCACAGTTCTGTTTGTTGGGAAGAGAATGGGAAACAGCCCACAGAAAGACAGTACCACCAGAAGGAAAGACTCTTGTTGGGTAGCAAAGTCAACAAAAGTTTATCTAATCCCCAAAATCTCACCAAAGAGGCAGGAATCTAAGCTTCTATGTAGCACTTAGCCTTAGCTTTAAAAAAAAAAGTTTATTTATTGATCTTAGAAAGAGGAAGGGAATGAAGAAGAGAGAGACAGAAACATTGATCTATTCCTGTGCATACCCTGACTGAGGATCGAACCACCAACCTCTGCATTTCGGGATGATGCTCTAACCAGCCAAGCTATCCAGACAGAGCTCAGCCTTAACTTTTATTTGTATAATTTTAATTCTGTTTCCCTCACCTCAAAGATTCTATGCTTCTATGACATTATAAAGCCAGTAGCCACAGCCACCATCACAGTCACCTGGCCCATGCAGGTTCACATTTGATTAGGACAGATGGTAATGAAACAACGGGGCCAAGAACTTGTGGGCCATTAGCTTTAATCCTAGCTTGCACCTGGCAGGCAAGTAAAAACATACACTGGGCTCCAAAACCCACTCAGTCAGTGCTCACAAAGCTACTGACTTCTTTGAGTTTCCTAGAATCAAAGGTTTTTAGTTCATCAACCTTATTCACCTTTGTTCCCCATCTCTTTCTCTCTGCACAAACTCTGCACAAACTGGCTTCTCCTTCAGCACTCCACCATCTTGGCTGCTTCTCCTCTCCTCCACGTAGCTTTTCTCTGCTCTCCTCTCTAATGCTAATCTCAGGAACTGAGAGAGAGCAAGCTCCCGGTCTGCCCCATTTTATAGTGTAGAAGTCAAAACCTTTAATCCAATATACAAACAAGGAAGTCTCTGATACAAAGTCACTTAGGGTGGGAAAGGCTTAGTCTTAAAACTAAGCCTTAGAGTATAACGACCCTGCCTGCTCACAGCCTGTCCCCCACACCTATGCAAACTATAAGCGAGCAAACCTATATATCATATTTACAAACTTATTTGACCAACAGACATCTATGATCTACCAGTAAACCATAAAATGCAGCAGGGAAGTTGCGGTGGACAGGGAGGATGAAGACAGAGTAGAAAGTCCTTGCAGAGTTTTACCAGTGAGGCAAAGGGCAGGGCTTGCTGGAGCTCCCAGTGAGCTGGTAACCAAGCCAATTCTCTTTCTACCACGAACCTTATAAAATAGCTGTGTTTTCAATAAACTTCTTGGTAGGAGTTGAAAATGGCCATAGCAGGCACTCGCCCAGAACTGGGGCAAGCCTCATGTAATCCTGCAAGGATCCTGTGCAGTCAGATAGGGAAATAGGCCCCAGAGCATTAACGGAGCCACAGGAGGCAGAAAGGGGCAGCGAGCTGTTCATAGCAGTAGTGTGGCTGCATCATGCTGGGCAATGGCACCAGGGTTATGAGTGCATGTTTGTACACATCTTCACTGATGATTTTTCACAGCTCTATGCCCAATGCTAAAAATAAAGTCTCAGTTTTGAGGTGGTGCCAGCAGGTTGCTGCACTGGTGTACAGGGGCTTTTCCTCAGTGTGACCATTTACATGGTGTTTCAGCCCGTCTCCGAGGGGCTGCACCAAGCATCCACTTAGTGGGTGTTTACAAAGATAACAATGTACCCACACTCGGCCCTTCCTTTAGTGTTAATGGATAGGAGCAGGCTGTATGGCTTCTTAAATAATACAGCAGCCTTTTGTGACTTCCCCCTTCTCAGTCAGTTCTTGACACCAACTCAATTATTAACTTAGAGCTGCAGGGAACATTTCAGACGTTACTCAAGTATTCATCATCCACCTCACCCCCACAAATTGTATAAAAAGAAAATAATCAGACACCTGAATACTTGCAATTTAAAAATATATATATAAAGTAGTACAGACAGTTTTATTTCAGATTGCAAGTGAAAGTGGATTAATGTTTTGCTTAGAGAACATTTATTTGAGAATTTCGGATCAATTCCTGCTCTGCCTCCTGTGCCCAACATCCCTCCTGCAACACCTCGCCTCTTCCCAGCCCTGTCCTGGTCAGCCTGTGGGGCTGTCTCTCTTCCTGTCTTTCCATTGCCTGGGTCTCCCCTGCCAAGGTCAGTGCCAAGGATTTTGACTTCCTGAGGTACATCTACCTTTTAAAAGTAGCATTCTTATCCAGAGGAATAAAAGGCAATGATCCAGAAATGCATTTAATTATAAAAGTAATGAATCAATATAAAAACAAAAGTTAAAATATTGAAAAAAGCTTTGGCGTGGAAACATCTTCCTCCCTTTTCCCCACTCCCCTCACCCATTCCTCAGGAGGGCTACTTTTGACCATGGGCTCTTGAGGAAGCGTCTCCATAACTCTAAATAATATGATATGCCTCTATTTCTTGGCTCTGTAAAAAGTATTTCTTGATGTCTCACCATGAAAATGAGGAATTTACTTTGTCTTCTTTCTTTCCCTCCTTCACCAAAGTTTTATTATATTTTTATCTTTTCATCCTTCTGTTAGTCACTGTGGAAATAAATGAAGACCAACCAAATGAGGAAAGCAAAGGCTATTTATAGCCCGACAGAGGAGTGGGAAGCATTGCAGTGGAAAGAGAAGGCTTTGATGTGCTCTGCTTGGGGGCCGTTGGCCTGGGAAGCTGTAGGCAGGCCAGCTAGAAGCAGGGCATCCTCTGTGCCTGGTTAAGGAGTTCTATGTGGTTGAGTAAGCACTTGGCTGACTTTGGTTGGTCTTAAGTTGGAAGTAGGAACAGAAATTAAAGAAGCTGTCAGTTATTAATCAAGTCCTGGCCATTTGGGGCTAAATTTATTGTTACAGAATTTATTGGTTAGCCCCCTGGATTGTCACTGAAGATAACAGTCTGGCTTTCTGCAAGTCTGACAGAGGAGGCTGGCTTCCTGGGTCGTTTATTGTAGATAAGAGGTTGATTTCCTGGGCAGGTAGTTGCAGGTTGTGGAGCACTTCCACATGCTGATGGGTCTGGAGCAGTGGGCTCTCACCTTCACTGGTAGCGGTGAAGTTTGTTATACTTTGGAGAGTGCTTTGGCAACAGCTAGTTTACATGAGGATGCTTATACATGAACTCGGTCTCTGTGTATTACATTCTACAGGAATTCTTGGCATGTGTACTCAAGGAGACATGTACGAAAAGTTAATTTCAGTATTGTTTTTAATTGTGAAAACCGGGAACCAGTGAAAATAGAACAACTGTGGCATATTTGTAGTATTTGGCTGTTACAATGAATTAATACACAGTATGAGTATTGACTTGACTACATCGCAAAAACAACGAGCTAAAATGGCCAATTGATATATACTAGGTGGTAGGATTTAGTCATTTTAGAACATAAAAACAAGGTGTGCACACATAATACTAAAGTGTAAAAACATGCATGGGAATGATAAACACCAAAATCTGCCTTATTTTAACTCTGGAGAGGCAGGAGAAAAATGGGGTTGAGGTGCACAGGGGAGCCTTCAATTGTATCTGTACTATGTTCATTAACATATATCAAATGTGAGAAGGGTTTAGGGTTATTAAAGCCGAGTGAGTGGCCTGACCTGTGGTGGCGCAGTGGATAAAGTGTCGACCTGGAAATGCTGAGGTCTCCGGTTCGAAACCCTGGGCTTGCCTGGTCAAGGCACATATGGGAGTTGATGCTTCCAGCTCCTCCCCCCTTCTCTCTCTCTGTTTCTCTCTCTCTCCCTCTCTCTCTCCTCTCTGAAAATGAATAAATAAAATTTTAAAAAAACTTAAAAAAAAAAAAAGCCGAGTGAGTGATGGTCATTCATACATTTTTGATATGCTTGGTATTTAATAATACAAAACAATATTTAAAAAAACCAGAAATTAATTTTCTCACAGTTTTGGAGGCTGGAAGTGCAAGGTGAAGGTGTTGGCGGGTTTTGTTTCCTCTGAGGCCTCTTTTCTTGTCTTGCAGATGGCCACTTCATGCTGTGTCCTTACGTAGTCTCTTCTCGGTGTCCTTTGCTCAGTTTTTTCCCTATTAAATTCTGTATCTTTTTCTTATTGATTTGTAGGAGTGCTATATATAACCTGGATATTAATCCTCCGTTATTATATCCAATTCAAATATTGTTTCCTGTGTTGAGTCTTGTCTCTTAACTTAATGGTGTCCTTTGTTGCTCAGAAGTTTTATCTTTTCATGGAGTTGATTTTTTTCAACATATTCCTTTAGGTTTGTATTTCTTATAACATAGCGAAGAAACCCTTTTCAGCTATGATATAGCCTTCTAATTTTGAAATAACTTTTTAAAAATTAATCTCTTTGAGATTGATTTTTATGTGTGGTACAGGAGGAGTAGGGGCCAGATTTTATTTCCTTCCATATGAATAAACCAATAATTTCAGCATCATTTATTAATTTGAAAAAGTATTCTCTTGTTACTTTGCTGCACCACCTGTCATTTGTGAGTCAGTTTCTGTACCTTTGATTCTGTTCCATTGGCCTCTTTGTTTGTGCCTGCCGACACTCTAGTTATTGTTATGGCTTTTAAATAAGTCTTGATTATCTGATAGGGCAAATTTCTCCACATTGTTCTTCAGATTTGTCTCATCTTGTTTTGTTTTGTTTGTCTCTGTTTTTTTCAAGTAAATTTTAGGGTTGGCTTGTCAAGTTTCAGATAAGAGAATGATCTGTATTGGGATTTTAAAAATAGTTTAGGGAAGCTTATTGACTGATTGGTTAGTTGTCATCCTAATATACGTACATACCTCCCCGACTTCTGTAACCTGACTCAGGTCCTTTAATTCGGTGTCCAGGTTCCTACCCAGGTGAATGGTTTCCTGCCCCACCCATGAGGCCGGATCACTCTCGCTATATTAAAGAGTTTTGCTTTGTTACTGAGCTAAACACATCTAGATTCCATGATGATGGACTTCTTTCCCTTTTTATGTCATGGCCAACCTCTGACATAAGTTGTTTAGTATGTGTTTCCAAGACAACCATGCAACTCAGATTTTCTAAATTAACACACACATTTGCTATTCTAATTATACTTTAGGCAGCACTGGTGAGGTCAGAATTGTTAACCTTGTAATACTTAGGATTACATGAACTTTAAATCCCAGGAGGTATGGGAAGCCATTAGTCATGGTATTCAATGTATTCACAAGTGTCAATACTTAAGAAATCTAAGTGTTCTGGCTTTATAATTATTAGACCCTACTTCATATGTCAAATTAATCACTTAGTGATGAATAAGAGTTTCACTGGAGTTTCACCTAGTATGGATTGATATGGAATGAATTCATGGTAATTAAGCAATGTAGATTAATAAATAATCCACACAATAGTTAATAAACACTATTTCTGCTACTAAAAAATCTGGGTAATCAACATAAAATATATCTAGATTATAGGGTTGAACAAAGCAGGTAAGCAAGTGCTTGTGAAGTTCAGTAGCCATGAGAAGACCGTAGAAGCAACAGTAATACTACCAATTCTTCCTGAAAGAAAGCTCTGTCAGGAGACTCTCATTAGGGTCCTTAAAATGCCAGTCTTCTCCTCCTTCCCACCCTACATAACTTTGTCATATTGTTCTCCTAATTTCAAATGCTTTCCTGTCTCCTCTCCTCTCACCTAAATCCAACAAACCCCTTCTTGATGTCAAGTTCAAATTTCTCCTCTTCTGTGAAGACTTCCAAGCCAATGCTATTCTCTTTCTGCTCACAGTATTTGTAATTTGGGCCATATATTTTAGTACTGGATAAGTTCTTTAATGGCAATGGTCCTATGATATAGGTCTTTAATGTCCATATAGCAAAATAACAGATCCATTCATTCATTTGTTCATTCACTAAACAGACTGAGCATCTATATCTTGAGTTAGATCCAGAATTACAGAGGCTCTGACCTGGAGGAGCTCATGTTCTAATGGGGCAAATAGATATGGAAACAGGTAAATTCATTATAATAAATACATAGAAGAGGTAAGGCTGCATGTTGTGGGCTGTCTGAATCTTACCTGCACTCAAAGAATTTGGTTCTATTGGACCAAAGTGGGAATAGCGTACTAGATGTGAGACACTCAGGGAAGTCTGCCAGACTGGTAAGCAAGGTCTGGAAGCTAGGAAGCAAGGATGTGATGGGTGCTCAACAAGAGATGAGACACCATCATCGAAAGTTATAGAAAATCAGGGAAACATACCAGAAAAGGCAGGTCAAGGTAAGTGGGCAGCCAATCTAGGGATTGATCTGGTTACTATGGATACAAAAATAAAAAGTGACTCCCAAATGTAGTGGGTTTAAACAACAGCAATTTTTAATTTTGTTCATGAATCTACAATTTGGATATGATTTAAAGGGGACAGCCTGTCTGTGCTCTACTTAGCATCACCTAAAGGGGCTCAAAGTCTGAGGACGGGATCCGCCTGAAGGTTCGTGTACATCTCTGGTGGTTGATGTTGGGAAGACTCAAAAGGCTGGGGGCAGAAATAGCTAGGGTCCCTGGGCTGTCTCTTTGTCTGTCTGTGGTCTTTCCCTGGGTCTCTCCCCAGGGGCATTGTTTCCTATAGCACATTCCCTCAAACTTAGTGACTTAGGCAGCACACATGTATTTAAGCATCCCTGGTTGTCAGGAGTCTGGGAATGGCTTCCCTGGGTCCTCTGCTCAGTCTCATAAAGGCTGCAAGTAAGGTGTTGGCTGGGCTGCACTCACGCTCATTGGGAGACTCAGCTGGGAGAGAATAAGTTTATAAGCTCATTCAAGGATTTGGCAGAATTCCCTGCCTTGTGCTATAAGACCTTAAGGCCTGGCTTCTGGCTGGCTGGCAGCTGGAGGCCAATGCCAGCTCCTGCCCAGATTCACAGGGAAGAACACAGACCCCCACCCGACCCCCAGCCTCAGAGGAAGGAGGTTGGTCTCATTATGAGAAAAGCATGTGGACCTGCGTATCTATTGGCTGGCCATCTTTAGAAGATACAGTCTGCCGTTGTTTGCCCTCTGGCCACAACAATTTACATGCCTTCCACAAGCAAAACACACTTATCTCCCCTCCCTGTCTTTGATTTGCTTACTAAGAAGATATGGCATCAGCCAGGGCTGCTACATGATAAGAGCCAAGTGGAAAAAAAAATTAGGACCATAATCTGGGAAAAAACTTTCAAGTGGGATTTTTTCATCTGAGCTGAATTTGGAAATGGGAATTGGTTTGTGCTGTATCAGAGCTTGTTAAATGAATGATATTCCCTTTATTTTTCTGTGTATCTATTTTATCTCGCTGACAAGACTGTAAACTTTTAGGGAACAGAGACATTGCATGTTAAACATCTGTATATTCCTTGAGTAGTGCTTGTCTGGGGGGGGGGGGGATGACAACTCAGTTCATTCTTACTAAATACACGAGGTCTTCAATTCTCCCGAGAACCCTGGGTATAAATTACTGCCAATTCTTGAAAAGTCCAACCTGAAAAGTTGTCGATTTATCCATCCGTAAATCACAAACAACCCTTTGCATCGGGACACTCAGTGTGATTTAGAGAAGATGGTTGGATGTCCAGCAGACTTGCTCATTCTAAGAATGTCTCCCCAGGAGCGGAAGGAGAAAGGAGAGAGCAACACACCGAGGAGGCGGCCGGCAGTGCTCACAGCTGCGTGGCTTGCTCTGCAGAAGGTTTGGTTTTGGGAAAATGTCTTCAAGGACCTCCCTCCTCCTCCCATCCCCCCAATGGGAGCAATTTCTAGTTGGAGGAGTTGAACTGTTGAGGTGACTTAAAGAGCAGTTCGGTTTCCTCATTGTTTGAAAACATCTTTAAAATGATGTTTTGAGCCTGACCAGGCGGTGGCGCAGTGGATAGAGCATCGAACTGGGATGCAGAGGACCCGGGTTCGAGACCCCGAGCTCACCAGCTTGAGTGTGGACTCATCTGGTTTGAGGAAAAGCCCACCAGCTTGAACCCAAGGTCGCTGGCTCCAGCAAGGGGTTACTCGGTCTGCTGAAGGCCCGCGGTCACGGCACATGTGAGAAAGCAATCAATGAACAACTAAGGTGTTGCAACACGCAACGCAAAACTAATGATTGATGCTTCTCATCTCTCTCCGTTCCTGTCTGTCTGTCCCTGTCTATCCCTCTCTCTGACTCACTCTCTGTCTCTGTAAAATATAAATAAATAAATAAAAATTTAAAAAAATTTAAAATGATGTTTTGACTCTGAGCTATTTTTTCTTTAAAATTTCAAATCAAAGCTAATCCTAAACAAAGCTTTGATGAAAAGGTTTTCTCCAATGCAGTCTACCTTTCCATGTGTGCCATTTCTTTCTAAATGTATCTCTTACCAGAATGGTCACAAAATACCTGTAAATACCCATAGGTTCTGCTTCTTCCTCTTAAATAAATACACTCGATGGTGACGAAGGAAATTGAAATCTATTCGTGTGAATGTATGAACAACTGATAACTGTTCAAAGCTGGAGCCTCAAACTTGACAGTGTCTAGGAATCACCCAGTGGGGGGCAGGGCCCAGGCCCTCTCCAGGCCCCTGAATGAATGAGAGCGTGTGCCTGGGAGCCCCCACAACTGCTGTCCATGCTCCTGGTGCAAGTTTTCTCTTCCTTCCTCAACATCCTAAACTTGCCTTCAAGAAGAAGGCAAACAGTGGGTAGAACTAATTGATAAGACTCTTTTCTGCTCTAACATCTATGATTCTACTTTTTTTTTGAGAGAGAGAGAGAGAGAGAGAAAGAGAGAGACAAAAAGACAGAGAAGCATCAACACATTGAGTTGTGCCATTGATAGATTTTCATACAGGCCCTAACTGGGGCTCTAACTGGTGACCTCGGGGTCGAGCAGGCATCCTTGGATCCAGCTTGTGACCCCAAGCTTGTACCTATGACCTCAGCACTCTGGAAGGACACTGTCCACTGTGCCACTGGCCAAGGCCTATCTATGATTCTGTTAATTATAACTGCTCACTATTACCAAATGTTCATAGCCTTCCTGCAAGATTGGATTTTTCTCTTGAGACCAAGCTGGGCAGCCACATGTGTTCTAATTTCACAGGCTCTGTTCTCCATGGAAACACTTTTGATTCAATTCAATTCCCAGTTCAAATTAAAATTATTCTAGGGATTGAGATTAAAAACTAAAGAGGATCCTAAAGTTACTAATTTTTCTTCCCTCTTGGGTCCTTAGCATTATTGTAACATAACTAATAGCACCCTTTCCTGACTCATCTTCCACCCAGAGTGATCTGAGCAGTTTAAGAGTGTGGGGATTTGTAAGAGTTGGGGGACTGAAACCACCTTTTATAGGCTCTTCTGGTCAACAGCTTCTCTGCCACCCACTGGAGACCTGCCTGACAGCTCCTGGAGAATCTCGTGGACAATACTGACTTCAGGGTGTCTCATTATCTTATATTGTCCTGTGGTAACAATCATTCATTCACTCATTCATTCATGGCACCAGCTACTCAAAGGACAAGGGAGGGAAGGTGGAATAGAAGATACATCTTCGTTCTTCAGGAATTTGCATTTGCTCCATCCATAGGGATGGAGGATGAGATCAGGGTCCTGCTTTCTTTTTTTTTTTTTTTTAATTTTTCTTTTATTAATTTTTAGAGAGAAGAGAGAGTGAGAGAGAGACAGAGAGAGAGAGAGAGAGAGAGGAGAGAGAGAGAGAGAAGGGGGAGGGAGGAGCAGGAAGCATCAACTCCCATATGTGCCTTGACCAGGCAAGCCCAGGGTTTTGAACCGGCGACCTCAGCGTTCCAGGTTGACACTTTATCCACTGCGCCACCACAGGTCAGGCATGGGTCCTGCTTTCTTAATCATGTGTAAAGATGGAATGTTGTAATTATCTCCCTTTATCATATGGATCATTAACACCAAAGTGGACATAGAGTGTTGATACCATTATTCTGCAGATAATGAAATGGAGACTCAGAGTCCTGGCTGGGGAGCTCAGTTGGTTAGATCACTGTCCTGATACACTAAGGTTACAAGTTCAATCCCTAGTCAGGGAGCATACAAGAATCAAACAATGAATAATGTATAAATGAAACAACAAATCAATGTACCTCTCTTTCTCAAATAATAAATAAATAAATAAAATTTTCAGAGGAAACTGAGACTCAGAGAGATGAAGTAACCTGCCCAACATCACACAGCCTTTCTATGGTCTCCTAGTCCACAACTCTCTGCTATAGCCACAAGCAATCTGAGAGAAGCTTGGTTTATATTTGCCAGTCCTTTTTAAAAAAAAATCTTCCTAGTTATACAGATGGGACTTGGCTATTTCTTTGGTAAAAATTTTTATCATATTTTTCGGTAGGCAATCTCGAAAGAAATATGCTACTCATTGCCAACCATCAACCATAAAACTTTAGAACTTCCAGATCAACCACTCCTTTATAAATTTGGCTACAGGGGGAGGCAAAGAGGGGCACTGGACTCCAGGGATCCTGAGTTCAAGTTCACAACCACTTCCACTCTGCTGCATCTCTGAAAGAGTCATTCAGTGTTGACCCAGAACATGTTGAAGACTTTTCCCCCCAACCTAGACTTTGTGCGTTTAGTATACACAGGGAAAATGGCCTAAAGTTATTTTTTAAATCTCCCAGAGAGGATACTTTCTACGTGAATCTCCTAAGGGTTATCACAGAACACAAGCTTGCAGCAGACTCAACACTTGCTATAATATCACAGCGAGTTCAAAATCCATACACAATGAGATAGAAAAAGGCACCACCTGTGATGACAATAGGAGCGGGGAGAACACTGCACCGACTACAAACTCATCTACAGCCTGATTACTCAATGCGGTCATGCACAACAGCTTGGTACCACCCAGAGCTTGGAAATGCAAATCTGCGGGCTTCCTCACACTTGCTGAATCAAATCTTCATTTTCACAACATCCTCAGGAAACGTGCCTGCAAGGTATAGTCTGAGAAGCGTTGGTGTACAGTTCTCCATTAATGAACAAAGCATTGGCAGCAGTAAGGGTTATACAGCAAGATAGCTGGGGGGTCAAGCAACTCAGAGTTCTGCTGTTCCTTGCGTGGCCCTTGCAAATAACCTTTCTGAAGATCAGCTTCCTCTAGACTAAACTAAGGCTTTGGTTGAACAGGGCTGTGGTCATGAGCAGCTGGTAAACAGCTCTTTTCAGCCCAAATTGCGTAGGACAGTTTGTGTGATGAGAGCTGAGTGACATACATATCCCACATGCGGTACGCTCAGTGAATGCTATTAATAAAAGCGTGAATCACAAATTTTACTCCCATTTACTTCCCATTCAGAGGAAGAAACTGTATGTGTCACACGATTCATTGAACTGAGCAGCTGAAGTCTCCTTCTCCTTCTGAAAAACATACCAAGAGTCAGTACGGGCTTCTCCAAGCATCCTGACTACGGTTTCCAAAGCAAAACTGTTGCCGTTAAAAGTCAACATGTGATCGCTTCTCGGGCCTCTTCGCTAAGACCGAGTGTAAATGTCAACATGTGACTTTACTGTTTCCTCATTACATTGCTTCAGTTCTTCCCTGTCTGAATCTTCTTTAATCCGCAGGCTTTCAGCCCAACCTTGAAAGTTTTGACACACTATTGATCCTAAAGTAAATACTGAGGAAGGTGGTGGCAAAGTCAACATATTCTTTGAAAGGCAATTAATCTGGGTGTGGAATGGAATCAGATGTCAGCAACATACACATTGTCCTTAACAATTCCATTATACAACAGGGCCTAGAAAAATGCCTTTCTCCAGGTACTAACGACATCACTCCAGTTATTTTGAGTGAGGAATGGAATCTATGTTTGGCAAGGATCAAGGAATATTTGACTCCATCAATCAATAACCATTCTCAAAGCTGCTACTGACCTCTGATCAGCACATCTGACAGCAGGGAGTGGTATGGCAACTGCATTACTGGTAAAATGCAAATCTGTTGGTTAAACATTTGCTGAAAACCCTGCTAGTGACCTCTGATGAAAGTGAACCTAATTTGGCCACGTGTTCTTGCTGTCGTCTGGGACTTCGGGAGAAAAATACTGGCTGACCCAACACATCCCAGAGCCTGGAGTCAGAGCTTTGTTGGGGCTGAGTGCTGGCAGGGGTCATCCTCCCTGCGTTTCTGCTCCTCCGCCCGTGGGCCCCAAATCACGGGTTCTCTGTTAGGAGATTTTAAATAGGGATTGTTGCTGCTGTGAATGCTTCCGAAGAGCCTCACACAAAGAAAGGGTCCAAGATTTTTTTTTCTCATCCCTTCATCCCCTTCAATGCCTAAGATAGTGTTTTGTATACATTGAATACTTAATAAATAAAATAGAAATAAATAAATTGAAAACCTGCTTCCTGCAGTCTTCGGTTCACAGCCAAGTTGAGAGATTTTCCACATACCCCCTGCCCTCACAAACCCACAGACAGACTCCTGCACTCATCAGCACCCTCCCCCCCAAAACTGGTAAATTTGCTACAGTCTGTGAACCTACAGTGACACATCATGGCCACCCAACGTCTGTCATTGACATTAGGTTCACTCTTGGTGTTGTATCTTCTGTGGGTTTGGACAAAGTTATAACGACATGTCTCCCCTATCCTATCACAACAGAGTAGTTTTCCTGCCCTAAAAATCCTCTGTGCTCTGACTCTTCATCCCTCCTTCTTCTTCAACTCCAGGAATCGTTCATCTTGGTCACATCTCTGTAGTTTGCCTTTTCCAGAATGTCGTATGGTCGGAATCATACAGTATGTACCCTTTTCAGATTGGCTTCTTTCAATTAGTAATGTACATCTAAGATTCCTCCTGGTCTTTTCAAGGCTTAAAAAGCTCATTTCTTTTTAGTGCTGAATAATACTCCATTGTCTGGATGTACCACAATCTGTTCATCCATTCACCTATTGAAGATGACGTTTCTGTCACTTCCAAGATTTGGCAGTTGTGAACAAAGAGCTATAAACATGTGTGCAAATAAATACTTTAAAAATAAATGAATGGCCCTGGCCTGTTTGCTCAGTGGATATAAAGCATTAGCCCAGCATGCAGATGTCCTGGGTTTGACCCCCAGTCAGGGCACACATGAGAAGTAACCATCTGCTTCTCTTCCCCTCCCATTGCCCCTTCTCTCCCTCTTCCCCTCTCACAGCCAGTGACTCAATTGGTTTGAGTGTCAGCCCTAAGCGCTGAGAATAGCTTGGTTGAAAACAGCATCAGCCCCAGGGTGCATACAAGAGTTGATCTCTCTATCTCCTCTCCTCTCACTTAAAATTTCTTTTAAATTAAAAAAAGAATAAAAATGAATGAATAAATTACCAAGATAGGTGTGAGGGGGTGCTCAGTTGCAGTCACGACAAACCATTCATGACTCAGATGTTCTTACTGAGGACTTACTGTACCAGCCCTGCCATGGATAACAGCAATATCACAGGAATGGATATTTCCTATCTGGGTTACATGAACTGCTCTTATTATATGCTTATCTGTATTTTAACTTTAACTTATGTTGTGATGGGTTCAAGTTAATGATTAAAAATCACAGAAATCCTCTGAAGACCTTACTTCTAAAGGTGGCACCCTCTGCTAGAAATGCTACAAAGCAGTTCTATTTAAAATGTAAGACGACAGAATAGTGGAATTCTAAGATACATTTTATTTAAAAATCTTTCATTCATACCTAAAAGGATAATGTCCCCCATGTCCTTCAAGTTCACAATGCTGAAGACAATGCATGACTAAGTAATAGATTTATTTTTGAATGTCAAGATTCCCTTTTTCTATATGCATATACTTCAAAAAAATTTTTTTTTAAATGAATGAATTATTCTTTTCACTGTGCTTCTATACTTTATACAAGCATCTATTTGAAACCATATAGACTGATATGATCTATTTATATCTATTTCCCTTCAGAGCTCTGTCTTTCAAAAAAAACCCTCTTTTTTTCTTTTTTGTATTTTTCTAAAGTTGGAAACAGGGAGGCAGTCAGACTCCCG
This sequence comes from Saccopteryx bilineata, assembly GCF_036850765.1. NCBI lineage: Eukaryota > Metazoa > Chordata > Mammalia > Chiroptera > Emballonuridae > Saccopteryx > Saccopteryx bilineata. Next base: position 13,900,990 of record NC_089500.1, on the reverse strand, counting down.
CATGTGCCCAACAAGGATCCACCCGGCATGCCCACCAGGGGGCGATGCTCTGCCCATCTGGGACATCGCTCTGTTGCAACCAGAGCCATTCTAGTGCCTGAGGCAGAGGCCACAGAGTCATCCTCAGTGCCCGGGCCAACTTTGCTCCAATGGAGCCTTGGCTGCGAGAGGGGAAGAGAGAGACAGAGAGGAAGAAGAGGGGGAGGAGTGGAGAAGGAGATGGGTGCTTCTCCTGTGTGCCCTGGCTGGAAATCAAACCCAGGACTCCTGCACGCCAGGCCGACGCTCTACCACTGAGCCAACCCGCCACGGCCCAGAGCTCTGTCTTTTCAAAGAAAGAGCCTGTGTCTTACTCATCACCATGTCTCTGTCACTTGGTTGTCCTTGTCAGGATGGCTGAGTGGTCTAAGGCATCAGACTCAAGCTCCTGCTTCTCTCTCTGTCACTTGGTACAGAACCCAACGGTCGTAGCTTCAGCTTATTATTTCACTGTTTCTTGGGAAGTGGGGTAGCAGGTGAGAACAGGTTACCCTGCTTACAAATACCTGAATGATGAATTTAACAAGCTTTTCTTTAAAAATATAAATACAATAAAACCACGATGAAAAGAACAAGATTCAGGATTTCCCCATAAATGGAAAATTAAAAGGGTAAGCACTTTCAGATCCATGGTAAGGGGAGATTTGGATCCTAAAGTTTAAAGTGATTCTATGAAAGCCTTTATTAATATTTTCTGGGTTCACAGAAAGCGAGCAGCTGAGACATTCTAAATAAGAAAATTCCAATGATGCATTACACTACTTTAATTAGTACTAACGAGAGCTATGTAATTAATTCAATTTACCATCCCTTCTTCAGCAGAAATATCTCTCTTCCCTGTAGTTCCTACAAGATGCTGTAACTCTCTCCTGATTTGCTGCAAATAGGACATTTTCCTTTCCTGACATGCAAGTGCTTGATATCTTTCTATCTTAGGGTCAGATGGCCCCTGGATTTTTACCAGGAGGGTGGCTCAGATGATTTGGATGTTTAGGGTAACAGTGGTTTCCCCTATGTGACCTAGGTCAGTAAATGTTTCTCCAGCCCTTTCCCTAAGACCCAGGACTATGCAGATTTAATGCTGTTCCTGCTAATGGACAGTTTAACTACTGAGGAACCCTTTGTTTTTTGTAGGTTTTTTTTCCTATTTTTCTTTTTTTATTGCATGAACACAAGAGAGAGGCAGGAAGAGAGAGAAGTGAGAAGCATCAACTCATAGTTGTGACACTTTAGTTGTTCATTGATTGCTTCTCATACGTTCCTTGATAGGGGGAGGGGCTCCAATAGACCCAGTGACTCCTTGCGCAAGCACCAGTCAGAGACCTTTGGGCTCAAGTCAGCAACCCCATGCTCAAGCTGATGAGTCTGTGCTCAAGCCAGTGACCTCAGGGTTCCAAACCTGGGTCCTCAGCATCCCAGGTCAATGCTCTCTCCACTGTGCCACTACCAGTCAAGCAAGGGACCCACTCCTTACCCAGATCTCAACTTCTCTTTAATAATTGATGGCAGAGTGAACTCCCAACTTCCTGCTTTACCTTCCTTCAATATGGTTAGCACTACATTAATGTCTTTATTTTATGCCATGAATTCCTATTTTGGGGGTTGTAAACTATCTCAACCCCAATGGTCTCTCTTTCTCAATGTTTCAAGTTGTGCCATTAACCCACCATCTCTTATTCACCAAAGCATATGTAATGTGACATGTAAGCTGGCAAAACATCAACTTGCTCTTTCGATCAGGAATTTCACGTAACACACAGGGTCATGGCTGGCGAGGATCACTTGGATACAGTAGTTAAGGAAAATCGCTTACATGCCTCAGAACGCAAAGTGAGGCCATATTGCCTCACACACCCCACCAAGATGAAAAAGAAGATGAAATTCCCTTTTCCCCTCCAAAATGCACACAGGTGGGATGAGAAGAGAAAGCAAACAGCTATGGAAGAGGACAATTGCAGAACTCCACACAAGGCAGAGCCCAATCAAGGACAAAAAGGGGCTTTCATTAATTTCACAGGAAACAACATGGCTATGTGCTAATTAATTCTTCATGGTGTGACCTTTTGGCTGCATATAGAGAAGAAAAATCTGGAGAGCTGACCTTGGCAGAAGTGATGGAAAAACTGATCTGATACCACTTTTCTTTGGGAAAAGCCATTTTCTATGCTACATCCAAAAAGAAAAAGCTAAAACCCATTATGTAAGAGTGAGGGCTATGACTAGTCAGACAGTGTCTGTGGGAATCAGAGAAATGGTCCCCTTCCTCCAGGCAGGTGCAGCCCCTCCCCGGGCACACATCCTGGTAAGTAGAGCACAGGCAACCTTGCAGCCTCTTTGCCCCCTCAGCCAGACACCTTTGAGTAATGAATAGCCTAGCCTGTGGTAGTGCAGTGGATAAAGCGTCTACCTGGAACGCTGAGGTCACTGGTTCAAATCCCTGGGCCTGCCTGGTCAAGGCACATATGGGAGTTGATGCTTCCTGCTCCTCCCTCCCTTATCTCTCTCTCTCTTTCTCTCTCTCTCTCCTCTGTAAAATGAATAAATAAAATCTTTTTTAAAAAGTAACAAATCATCTTCCATAACAACCCTAACTTAATGCTCTACTTAAAATTTTCCAATGGTTTGTTATTGCTCTCAAGATAAAATTCAGGTTCCATATTGCAGCTCCAATTTTACTCCCCTCTCCTGAAACTCTGAGACCTTTTAACTCTGTCTTCTGTATCTTTAATTTTTCATTTATATCTTCCTTCTCTCTCTGTGCTATAGTCTGCCTAATTTCTCCAGATCTGTCTTCCAGTTCATTAATTCTTTCTTCAGACATGCCTGATATAATGCTGAATACAATTGTTGAGTTTTTATTTCAATCACTGAATTTATTTTTATAAGTCAATTTTTAAATCTGCTATGTTAATTGTTCCCACCACCAGAAGAAATTATAAAATTTATATGATACAATAGTTTTAGGTAGCACTATAATGGCAATCATATTGTAATAGAAATGCATTAAATCAATGTGTTGTATGTACATCTTAAACCTACACGTCAATTATATCTCAATTTTTAAAAATCAGCTATGTCACTTTTTTGTGTATGCTCAAGCTTGTCTATTTGGTTTTGATCTAGTAGTTTAGTATTGCTTGTTTGTTTTTTGTAGTTTAGTATCTTAAAAAATAATTTCTTTAGGATAATTTTAACATCTGAAATTTTATAGGCCTCTTCGCTCCTCTGTTTTCAGTATTGGTTCTCATTAATGATACCTAATTTACCTGGATGCATATGCATTCATTCATTTATTACTGTGAGTTATGCATTTTCCTTAGGAATTTATATAAAGGAATTGCTTGATGTCTAGGATGAAAGTGTGATTCTCTGAGATTTACATTGGCTCCTCTTGGGTTCCTGAAGACATTAATAGTCTGGGACAATGTTAATTAAGATAAAGTCATAGCTTGAAGTTTTCTAGACAATCCAGATAATGAGAATTTGGGTTACAAATCCACAGAAAGGCTTGTTTCTTCTCACAATTTCTCTGGACCAGGGGTTTAATTCCTTCTAATATGCTCTGGTCCAAGAAGAATTTCTTTGGGGATAAGGGTGGAAGAATTATGGTATTTCTGGACTATCATTGGACATTAAGAGTATAGCTGTTGTGGTTATTCATGGAAGATTTTCTTTTCTTTTCTTCATGGAAGATTTTCTACTAGACTCCTGGGCTTTGTCTTACGTGGCTGCTTGTCCAAAAGACCTTGACACCTGAAGTTTGAGCTCCGAAAACACCCTTCATGAAAAAGATCCTCAGTGTTCTGCTTATTTATCTGGGTTTCTGTCATTACTTAGATTTTAGCTTATTTGGTTTTTATTAGCATGTCAACTGTTAAATTATTTCAAAAAGTTTTATATATATTTATTTGGGTTATTTTTAAGTGCTTTCTATGGGCAAAACAGTCAGAACCTCTCGTTAGCCTTAGCGCTGGCAATGAAAGTCTGGTCTCAGCGTGTGACCTCGGGCAGGTTACTGAGCCTCCCTGTGTCGGAATGCTCCTCTGAATAACTCACTCGGGATGCTCACTCCATATCTCTCCTTGGCTCTTTGTCCCAGTTGAACTTAAATATTGATTTCTACATCTATTATGTATCATGTGTCTCCCTGTTTAGACTAATCTCTAGGAAGCAGTGTCTGTCTCGCTCAACTTCACTGCCCCAGTTCCTAGTGCACGAATGGCTTTTCCTGTACTGGGCACTCAAAAACAGTTGTTGAACGAATGGGTATATAGCTCTACATTTTTAAGAAGGCACAAACAAAATGTGAACTCTTTCTAGGTAGAGAGGGCTTAATGGATAGTTCCTACTCCTGGTTAAGCGCATCAGCTCTGAAGGTGGGCCAGGTGTGAAGATTCTAACCTTTTGTATATCAGTTTTCTTTTCTGTGAAACAGGAATAACAATAGCATCTACCTTGTAAATTACATAAAGCACTTAGTAGGAGCCCAGCACATGGTAAGAACTCAATAAATGTTATCTGCAATAATTTCTGCTATTCTTTTTTTTTTTTTTTTGTTACTCGTGAAAACAGAAAGCCTATGCTGTAAAAATAGGGACCCAGGATCATCTGAAAGGTAGAGCATAGCAATATTTTAGCTTTTCTTGTTTCCGAAAATGTGTGTGACACAGTGTTTTGATGAAAAGCAGATAGGACTCCTCCTTGTACCTGTGCTGTTATTCTTTTCACGCTCCGGGGTGTGACTTCTCGCACTTGACTGGAGAAAATGTACACACATTGACAGAAAGCACTTGGGGCTCCTCATGGAGGCCAGTGTTCCCTATTTGATGTATATCCATTTAGAGAAACGGGTTAGAAACGTTTGTAAAAGTCACCAGAGCAAAGTAATGGAGTGTCCTTAGGATCCACGGGAAGGGCATCTATCCCTTAGGTTGGGAATACAGACCTCCAGGGTCTGCGGGGAGGTAAGATACAAGTCCCTCCAAGTGCAGGCTGGAAACTGTGCTTGTTTGTGCTACTGGCCTTCAGACAGGTCTCATAAATCTACAGGTCCAGGTTTTCACTGGGTTTGATTCGTGCGAACCTCATTCATCCCCGTTTGAAATGTTGCCATCATCACGATATATCACCACCTCCCACTGGGAGGTTTATACATCACAGCGTCAGGCTCTGGGATATTGTGGAAGTGAGTTGGGTCCTTACATGTATTTCACATCATCTTTTCTTATCTCACGGTCTAAAGAAAAAAAAAGAGAAATAATGTCATCAAATGGGTAATATTCTTTAAAAAAAATTTTTTTTAAATACCATAGTGTATTTATTTATTTATTTATTTATTTATTTATTTATTGGCAGAGACAGAGTGAGTCAGAGAGAGGGACAGACAGACAGGAAGAAAGAGAGATGAGAAACATCAATTCTTCGTTGCTACTCCTTCGTTGCTCATTGATTGCTTTCTCATATGTGCCCTGACTGGGGGACTCCAGCAGACCGAGAGACCCCTTGCTCGAGCCAGTGACCTTGAGCTCAAGCTGTGAGCCTTGCTCAAACCAGATGAGACCGCGTTCAAGCGGGCGACCTCGGGGTCTCAAAGATGGGTCATCCACATCCCAGTCCGACGCTCTATCTGCTGTGCCACCACCTGGTCAGGTTAATAGGTAATATTCTTTTATGTTGAGGCTGCAATGTGGTGGTCATCTGAGTTGAAATGAAAACATATTTTGCTTGCCCTGGAATAATGCCCCTATGCCCTGTGTCAGCCAGCTGGAGGCGGCAGTCCTAACTGCCAACTGCTGTCACTCACTGTGGAAGGGAAGGAGCAGCACGCTTATGGTTATTTGCATAACTTCTAAAAAAAGAATACCGACTTAAATGGCGGTTTTGTCATATACAAACGGAATGCAAACTAACTGTTCTTAAAATTAACTTACAGCCCTTCCTCTCCCCTTAGCTGCACATTAGAATCACCCAGGGCATTTTTAAATGTTTCCAGTGCTCAGGCTGCACCAATGAGCGAATTAATTCTGAATTCTGGAGGTTGGGCCCTGAGGTTGGTACTTTTCAAGTCTCCCCAGGTTTTTGTAACAGGCTGCCCAGGATTAGAACTGCTGAGCTAGTAGTCTCTTGCTATTGTGCAGTAAATCCTGGCAGCACTTAAAGGCTTGACATGCAGTTTCCCAGCTAGAGGTTACAGAGGTGTTATTATCCCCAGTTTACAGTAGGGGAAATCAAGGTCCAAATTATTTAAAGGTTTAGTGGAGGCTTAGCTTCATCAGTGCTCAAGTATCAGAATACAATACATGCCTTTGAGGAGAACACACCTCCTTAACTTTTCCTGGGCCTTAAACAAAGAAACCTTGACTTACACGTTTTCAGAATAGGAGAGGACCTCATTTGAAATGAGGAAATTGGAGATCAGAGAAGAGAATGAGCTTATCTCATGCATTTTAATGTTCCTTACACTCCCTAGTACTGTGCACTAAACCATTGAAGGTTGATGAAACAAAACAAAATGAACTTCCTTTCTATGTACTCTATAATCTGGAAATTGGTAATAGAATAGAAAGATAATTAATATTAATTATGACCCCTGAGAGTACCTTTGAAATTGTTACTATAAAAGGTAATGCTATCTTTAGTATAGTTTACAAATTGTGTAAAGCCAGTAGCCACGGCCACCATCACAGCCACCTGGCCAGTGCAGGTTTGCATTAGATTCGGACAGACAGTAATGAAACAACAGAGCCAAAAACTGATGGGCCATTAGCTTTAATCCTAGCTTGCACCCGGCAGGCAAGAAATACACACAGTGGGAAAACACTTCCCTTTCCATTCAGGGCTCCCAAAGCCACTGACTTATCCAAGTATCCTAGAATCAAAGGTATCTACTTCACCAGTCTCATTCACCTCTGTTTCCTATCTCCTTCTCTCTGCACAAACTCTGCACAAACTGGCTTCTCCTTCAGCACTCTGCCATCTTGGCTGCTTCTCCTCTCCTCCATGTGGCCTTTCTCTGCTCTCCCCTCTAATGCTAATCTCAGAAACCAAGAGAGAGCAAGCTCCTGGTCTGCCCCACTTTAGAGTATAGAAATCCAATCCTTTAATCTAATATATAATACAAACAAGGAAGTCTCTGATATAGTCACTTATCTGAGGCATAATGGGATTCCTCATGAGAGTGCACCACCCCACATCATGTAACAGTCAAGGGTGTGGGAAAAAGCTTAGTTTTAAAACTATGCCTTTAGGCTATACAAATATTGATCGACTTACAACCTATGCAACTTCCGACCATTTGACTTTACGACCACAATCGCTAGCCACGACTGCTCCGCGTCTGGCAGCGCAAGTGTTGCCCAGCTGGGTGTAGGACAGTGCAGACCAGCTTCCAGCAGCACTACCATCTCCACGTGCATCATTTCAACTGTTATCCCAGACTCGGTACAGCAATTTGTGTTTTGTGTCTTGGATATTTTTCATCAAACCCCTCCCAAGATGTCTACCAAGAGGAAATTGTCTTTGCAGATATTAAACCAGTTGTACTGGTAATGCAGTGTTTTACTTAAACCTGACAAATGTAAAAATAAGAAACAAAATGGTGTAGAGATGATACAAACGGCATAAAATGAACAAAGAAAATTGTTATATAACAATAATGAAAGAAAATTATGATAAAATATGACTTAAAGAGTTTTATAACATCATTTCACAGTACTGTACATATAGCCTACTCAACTTATGACCAAATTGTGTTACAACTGGTCTGTCAGAACCAATCGTGGTCATAAGTCCAGCACTAGCTGTAATGACTTTGCCAGTTTAGAGCCTGTCTCCCACACACAATGCAAACTATAAGCGAGCAAACATATATATCATATTTACAAACTTACTTGACCAATAAATTGTTATTATGTTCGTACTGAATTCTCGCTTTTAGAAAATTAATAATCTAAGAAAAGGGGTGTGGGGAGGTGGAGGAAGGTAGAGGGGATAGATGGTGATGGAGGGAGACTTGACTTAGGGAGGTGAATGCACAGTGCAGTGTACAGATGATATATTGTAGAATTGTGTACCTGAAACCTGTATGATTTTATTAACCACTGTCACCCCAATAAATTCAGTAAAAGTGTTTGAAAATAATAAATAAATTATCCAAGTATGTTATATGATGTGTTTCTGCTTAGTTGAACATTTGATTAACTTGAACGTCAAATTTTGGAACTGTGCTGAAGATTTCGTAGCTGCAAATGTGGCCGCATGTTCTGCACCAGTGAAAAATGGAGCAGAAGGAAGAATGGGATCCACTAGGGACTCTGGCCCCGCCCACGATGGCGCAGGAGACTTGCCGGCTGTCTCATGGCCGACAGGGCTGTGTCTGTGTGTTTCTTAAACTAGGATTCAGGAGATACTGATAAAATCACTTCAAAATGACCTTGTACATTTTAGAAATAAGAGCAAAAGCCCATAAATTGTAAACATAGTGGGGCAAAGTATATTTGATTTTTACTTATTTATTTGTTTATAAATCTGATAATGACATTTTAAATTTGATAATAGCTTTTATTTTACTATTTTAAAACACACTTTACAATCATGAGCTAATTAACCTGAAAACTACCCTACATGACATTACTATTATGATCTCTACTTTCTGCTGGGAGACTGGAAGATAAAGTGATTATATGATATATTTAATTAGGAGCCAGGAGTCTTGATATTAATCTTCAATTACAACTAATCATTGGAACATTATCTGAGTAAAAAAAAAAAAAGTTCTTGAATAACCTTTTTTGACCAATTATTTATTTCAGAACATTCTGGTCATAAAAAAGAATTCGAGCATTTTCTTCTCTTAATAAAAAACTGTTGTCATGGAAATAGTTCAGTTCCCCATGTCCTCTGATTGCCTGCATGTGAACAGGTCATAAACAAGCAAAGGTCCAGCAAAGTCTTTAATGATGGATTTAGGGTTTGTGACAGGCTACATTACAAGGCTTTCCAAAGTCCATTTCCCAGGAGAAGGAGAGAAGACAAGAACCCTTCCAGGCTCAGCCGTGCTCGACAACCCTGGCTTCTCACCCTAAGTGGCTCAGACAGCTCCTTCCTTTTAAACCAGATACATTACATCTGTGACTGTTTCTCACACAGAAGTCTTATTTTATTCTGATCGGCTAATAAAAATGAAGCTGTTTACCCGACAGGACATGGCATCTCTCCGAGACCACTCCCCCCAGCATTGGGAATTGATGCCATCGTCCAGGCAGTTCAGCCAGTTGTTTGCTTTTTAATCAAATAATTTCATTAGCTGGTGCAGTCATTCATCTCATTTTGGCTGGGGGACCTAGCAGTGCATGGCTTTATATTCACAACAGGAATAGTCTCCTTATTTACCTCAGTACAGAAGCTATGCATCACATTCCATGAATTTGTCTAAGCACACTCATGCAAGAGCAATTATAAGATTCGACTCAGCAGGAATGTCTTACGTCCTGAAAGAAGAAGAGGAGGGACTGGAAGGTACGATCTGAATTCATGCCACCAGCCAGAAATACATAGCTCTGTTTCATTCGCATACGGTATTCCTCCCAGCTCCTGAGCTCTATTCACTGGGAATCTCTGTGCAAAACTGAAGAAAACAAGTGAATTCTGTTTTGAGATTTTCACACCACCATAGACCTGCATGCTGTTTGGTGGTCTTGGAGCAAAATATGAAAAGGATCATGTTTATTCTTTAAGAGAAAGACAGGGATGATTTGTCCAGACTTGAAGCATTCATAACTAACATGGTAAATCATTCACTCAATGTCCTTTACAATCCTGGAGCTGAAGGACAAGAATAGCTCATCATCGCACTAGGTTGAAAGGCTAACAACCAAGCCAGTGTTCTAATAGTGTCGTGTGGGGGTTGTGTTGTGAAACATGGTCATTCTCCTCATGAAAAAGACTTGATGATGTCAAAGACCATGTGAGACTCTTAATTAGGGTATGAGGACTCTGTGATCAGAGAGGTAGTGTTAAAATACTGATTTTTCAGGTGCAGCAGTTTGGAGCATTGACAAGGTCTAGGATTTAGTGAAGTACAGGAGAGGGCCATTAGAAATGAGGAGGTCAAGGACCAGAGAACTCAGGAGGTTGGATGGGACATGTTTGCATGTGTGCACTATTGCCCAGGTGGGCTATATAGCCCAGGAGTTGAAGTACATGGAATCATGGTGTCGGACACCGAAGTCTTCACTCAATGTGGAGGGAGGAGCTGTGGATGGCAGCAACAAGAAGAATAGGGGAGCAAAAAAGTGGTGGGGAGCAATGACACAAGCCCCAAAGATGCTTCACGCTATTACGGTATTAAAAATAGGTTTCAGAGATCAACTAAAAAAATGTGATGGGATCTTTTTTTTTTTTTTTTCCAGAGGTTAGAAGTGGGGAGGCAGTCAGACTCCTGCATGTGCCCAATCAGGATCCACCCGGCATGCCCACCAGGAGATAATGCTCTGCCCATCTGGGGTGCTGTTCCATTGGGGCTGGAGCCATTCTAGTGCCTGAGCCATTCTCAGCGCCTGGGCCAACTTTGCTCCAGTGGAGCCTTGGCTGCGGGAAGGGAAGAGAGAGATAGAGAGAAAAGGAGAGGGGGAGGGGTGGAGAAGCAGATAGGTGCTTCTCCTGTGTGTCCTGGCTGGGAATCGAACCTGGGAATCCACATGCCAGGCTGACGCTCTACCACTGAGCTAACCGGCCAGGGCCAGGGATCTTCTTTTAATGTGCTGCAGTTTTAACATAGCGTGATTACTGCTGTAAGAGATTTCAGATTTTTTTCATGAAGACCTTGAGTTTACATGATTATGAGAAATTTCTGTTACTATTGTATAAAAGCATACGAGTGTTGTTTGTTTTATATTAATTAGAGTGGAGTCTTCACTGGGCAGATCCTGGGGACCATGCAGAGTGAGTGGCCACTAGCTCGCAGGACTGCCTGGAATTACCTATCAAAAGGTGACAAGACCTTTTTCCCAGGCTTTCTTTCAACCACGGGAAGCAGGAGATTTCTTGAGCCATGGTGCAAAGGTGTTTAGGTTTAGGAAAACAAAAAATAGAGAAGAAATTGTTTTTGTAAAAATTCATAAGACAGACCAGGTGGTATCAACCTGGGATGCTGAGGACACAGGCTCGATACCTCAAGGTCACTGCCTTGAGCACGTACTCATCTGGCTTGAGCGCAGGCTCACCAGCTGGAGTGTGGGATTGCCAGCTTGAGCGTGGGATCATAGACATGACTCCATGGTCACTGGCTTGAGCCCAAAGGTCACTGGCTTGAAGCCCAAGGTTGCTGGCTTGAGCCCAAGGTCACTGGCTTGAGCAAGGGGTCACTGGCTTGGCTGGAGCCACCCCCCACCACACACCCCCATCAAAGCACCTATGGGAAAGCAGTCAATGAACACTAAAATGAAGCAACCACAAAATTGATGCTTCCATCTCTCTCCCTTCTTTCGCTCTCTCTCTTTCACTAAAAAAAAAAAAATTATAAGAGGCATTAATAAGAATAATCTTGGAAGTTTTTCTGATGAAATCGGTGGGGAGACTCAGATAGTCTGAGCTTTTTAGCCATCACAGCCTTTAGACACCCAGAAATTTTGCTTTCATGCAAATGCTTTGCCCGTCTCTGCAAATGCTAAGACCGGGCAGGCAGCCTGTGTTCACGGCTCGCTGGAAGCTCTCTGCTTGTACCAAAGTACTTCTGAGGTCATTAGCCCCTTCCAATAAGCAACATAAACTCTTTCCTCCCAGATCTCCAGTAAGGCTGGCCCCAGAGAATTCCAGAGGCATTCGTACCACCGCCTGGAAGTAAAGGAAGAGCTCTTTGGGTGTGAAACATAACACCAGAGCTGTGTTGTCCTAGTACAGGCATGGGTGTGGTGTTTCCATTCTGCCGGCATAGTTCAGAATTCACTTTGTAAACTGCTGCTTTGTTTCCAGGTGCTAGGCTGCAGATGGCCTGAAAAATCAAGTAGATGAAGTGGACAAACCAGAAGCCAATTACAATGCACTCCCAACATTAATTCAATAGATTGCTATGGTCCTGGCTGAGTGGCACAGTTGGTTGAAGCATCATTCTGATATGCCAAGATTGTGGCCTTGGTCCCCGGTCAGGGCACATATAGGAATCAACCAATGAATGAATGGATGGGAGAAAGAGCAGGTTGATGTTTCTCTTTCTCTTTAAAATTAATAAAAAACAAACAAACAGACAAATAAGTAAATTGCTCTGAGTTCTTCGATATGAAGAGGTAAGAAATGCTGCCAGCTGCTTCCATTTAATACCTCCAAAGAAATCAGCTTACAGTGTCCACTACCTCCTATGTTTCACAAAATTTTGAAATCTGGGCAAACTTTGAGATCACTCCTTGTATCCTCTCATTCTTAGAGGTCTGCGCCTTTCATGGGCATCTTTTGTCCTTGTGCTCAGTGGTAGCATTTCATTGGGAGACCTTCCCCACCCTCATGCCTTATGAGGTGAGACTGTCAACTACTCCACTCTGTCCTCTCCTTCCCCTTGCACAGGGTGGGCCTGTGACCTAGGCTCCGCCTTCCTTGGTTTGATAAAACAGCTTGGGCTGCAAGCAGTTGTCTTGTTTATTGTATGGAAAGTGTCACCGGAAAGGGACTGGGACCGAGGCGGGTCTGCCTCAGCACGATCTGGAATGTGCAGGTTGAGGTCAAGATTTTACAACATGAATCCAGGTGATTTTGAGAGTACATTTTAAAGCTGCAGACGGCCCTGGCCAGATAGCTTGGTTAGTCAGAGCATCATCCTGATACACAAAGGTTGGGAGTATCACAAACTTATATGTCAGTAAGGGCACATAGGGGAACAGATCAATGTCTCTGTCTCTCCCACCCTTCCTCTCTCTCTAAAATCAATCAATAGAAGTAACTACTGGAATTATTATTATTATTATTATTTTTTTTTTTTGCATTTTTTTTAAATTTTTTTTTTAGATTTTATTTATTCATTATAGAGAGGAGAGAGAGAGAGAGAGAAGGGGGGAGGAGCAGGAAGCATCAACTCCCATATGCACCTTGACCAGGCAAGCCCAGGGTTTTGAACCGGCAACCTCAGTGTTTCCAGGTTAACGCTTTATCCACTGCGCCACCACAGGTCAGGCAAAACTAATGATTGATGCTTCTTTTTTTTTATTTATTTATTCATTTTTAGAGAGGAGAAAGAGACAGAGAGAGAGAAGAGGGGCAGGAGCTGGAAGCATTAACTCCCATATGTGCCTGACCAGGCAAGCCCAGGGCTTTGAACCGGCAACCTCAGTGTTTCCAGGTTGACGCTTTACCCGCTGCGCCACCACAGGTCAGGCTTTTTTTTGCATTTTTCTGAAGCTGGAAACAGGGAGAGACAGTCAGACAGACTCCCGCATGCGCCCGACCGGGATCCACCCGGCACGCCCACCTTGGGGCGACGCTCTGCCCACCAGGGGGCGATGCTCTGCCCATCCTGGGCGTCGCCATGTTGCGACCAGAGCCACTCTAGCGCCTGGGGCAGAGGCCACAGAGCCAACCCCAGCGCCCGGGCCATTTTTGCTCCAATGGAGCCTTGGCTGCGGGAGGGGAAGAGAGAGACAGAGAGGAAGGCGCGGCGGAGGGGTGGAGAAGCAAATGGGCGCTTCTCCTGTGTGCCCTGGCCGAGAATCGAACCCGGGTCCTCCGCACGCTAGGCCGACGCTCTACCGCTGAGCCAACCGGCCAGGGCTGGAATTATTATTTTTTAAAGTTGGGGACAGTGAAACAAAGGGAGGGCTTGAGATAGAAGAGATAAGATCATAGCAACGGGAGTGAGCTTGGCAGAGCTGCCCTCGGCCCTTTGGAAAGAAAGTCACAGAGGCAGAAGTGAGCCATCTGGGCTGCGTGGACTCAGGAAACAAGTTACAGAGGCAAAAGAAGGGCCCTTGGAGACAGGTTCAGGAGGTTAGCCCCAAACGAGCCTTCACTGCCCACTGCTCCCCTAGTTGCAAGTCTCCTGAGACCCTTTAGAGCTAAGGAGAAAGAAAGCAAAGATACACATCTGAGGGGAGAAGGGGTGGGTAAGGCACGGGTGTGCTCCAGGGTCAGCAGGCACTGGGTTCTTTGTCTTAAGGGTTTTTTATCTGTTTTCTAAAGGTGGGAATTTTAGGGGAGCTCTCAGGGGATAATCTCAATAGAATATTTATCATCTTTTCAGGTGTGCCTTATTATAATAGGCTGATTCATCAAAATGAGCTTGTAGGGTCAGGGGCATTCTCTGGTAAGCTCCACCTTCAAAGAATGTCACTGGAGAGGGAGTAAGTCTGGAGCAGTTCTGCCCCTGCACGGTATGAAATGTGTAAACCATTTGCTCTGAAGGGTCCTTGGTTAGGGAAGATAAGACCTTGCAATTTATTTGCTGGCTGTAAATTGCTTGGCCTTGTTTAGCTATCTCTCTTAGCTTCCCCATTCCACTTGCCAAGGAATTTTCCTAACTTCTTATCCTGCCTCTAACGTACTAGACTGTAGAATGAAGCCAGGCACAGGTAAGCAGAGCTAAGAGACAGTCTTGATGATATTATCTACACTTATGACTCAGGCATCTTTTCCGATTTGCATATAAATGGCAGCCTGGGATAAACATGGTTCCGCAATTTTTTTCTTAAAAAAAATTTTTTTTTTTGTCTGACCTGTGGTGGCGCAGTGGATAAAGCATCGACCTGGAATGCTGAGGTCACTGGTTGAAAACCCTGCACTTGTCTGGTCAAGGCACATATGGGAGTTGATGCTTCCTGCTCCTCCCCCCTTTCTCTTTCTCTCTCTCTCTCTCTCTCTCTCTCTCTCTTTCTCTCTCCTTCTAAAATAAAAAAATAAAAAAATGTTTTTTAAGTTTTAAAAATTTATTAATTATAGACAGAGAGGGAGAGAGAGACACATTGATTTGTTGTTCCCCCTTCATACATCCACTAGTTGACTTTTGTATGTGCCCTGTCCAGGGATTGAATTTGCAACCTTGGCATGTTGGAACAAATATCTAACCACTAAGTTATTGGGACCAGGGCAATTTTTTTTCCTTTGAATTAAACAATATATCATTGAGATTACTCCATATAGAGAGTTCCCTCTGTTATTTTTACAACTACCTAGTACTTCATTGTGAGGACTTATTAATAATTGATTCAGCTACTTCTCTATTGATGGACATCTGAGGTAATTCCCTATCTCTTGTATTTCAAATACGCATGACTGCAGGTTTTGCCGATGCTGTACATCTTGGAAGTGAAATTACTGGATTGCTGTAGCAGTGTAACTCGTGCCAGACATGGACAAATGCTTCTCCATAGGCACTGTTTTGCATTGTCCCCAGGAAGGTGTGAAAGCCTTGTTTCTCCACCATCTTGCCAACGGAGTATGTTGTCAAACCTTGGGCTTTTTTCTCTCCTGTATTTGAGTCCCCTTCTCTCAAGTCTTGCCCTCCCTGGAAAAGCGGAGCTGCTGCTTACCCATGTCCACAGCATCGACTCGACCAGACTGTGGCAGTCCTGCGGTTATGCGCTAGCGATGCTTGTGAGCAGAATCCGTACTCGGTGGAAGAGTCAGGTGTGACTGGGATCAAACGATGACACAACCAGTGAGACTGAAAGCACAGCTCATCACACTGGAAAGAGAAAGGCATGAGGGTGGAGAAAGTGGCAGCCATGGTCACGGTGGGGGATTCATCTGAAGGGAGCATTGGAAAAACTGTGGAGAAAAACATAGGCTATCTGTTCCCCACCATGGCTGTGTGAGTGGGTCTGGTTTATTTCAAGTGCGCAACTCATAAAATGTGAAGCCACCGGTAATTAAAAAGGATTTCCGGCAGGTGAAATCATCTCTCCTTTTCCAACCCTTTGAGAATTAGACCTTTTGGAAACTATACAGATCTTTTGGGAATTAAATCATCCCAATGCCCCCTCCTCCACTTCAGCCCCTGGAGCACACAGGTAAGAGCAATTTCAACATTCTTAGGGAAATCTTTGGAGCTGTTAGTTGAGCTGTTTAATGACTGACTCAATCTTCCTATTTGGTTTTTTTTTTAAATACCAATCATAAATGTAGAGAATGTCATTTTAGAAGTATATTTTAAACATTTTTTAGTGGAGTAAAGGAGTTATAAATGAAAAGACACATCTCATTTTTTAAATTAAGTAGAGATTGTTTGGGTCATTTAGATGATCATTATTTTTACATATGAACTTGTCAAAATTGTTAAAGCAGGTATCTTAGAACTTCTACCACAGAGTTGAAGGATATATTTATTCTGCTTTTGGCAAGTGAAAATGTAACATGAGGAGGGAAAAAAAATCATTCCCCTTTCTACCAAAAAGAAAAAAAAAATGGAGTCAAACAACTGAGCATTTGTGGCATACAGAAAAGTATAGACTGCACTTTGCCAGCACCCTTCTTGGGGTTGGCTAATAACAGCCTCCAGAGATATCAGGCCCTAACCTCTAGAACCTGGCACTGTTTCCCCTTATATGGCAAGAGGTTCTTGCAGATGATCAAGGGTTTTGAGATGGGGAGATTATCCTGAATCATCAGGGTGGGCCCTACATGGAATCACAGTGTCTTTATAAGAGGGAGGCAAGGGGAAATTTTACTACAGCTGGAAGAAAGAAGGTGAGGTGACCTCAACAAAGAGGGGGTCCCTGTGAAGATGGAGGGAGAGGCCCGGGCCGAGGAACGTGGGGAATGTGGCTCTGGTGCTGGAGAGCCTGGGGGACACCTGCTTTCAGCTCTGCGGTACCCGCTTCAGACACCTGGCCTCTGGAACTGTGTGAGAGGATATCTCTGTTGTTCTATTCCACTAAGTGTGTGGTGGTTTGAGACAGTGGCTATAGGACGCTAATTAATACACATTTCAATTGCAAGGAGATAAAAATTTGGTGTTTGAGTTTAAAGTTTACTAAATGAGTTCATGGGAATTACTAAGAATGTAAAGGCATTGTTTAAAAGAGCACCATTGGCCTGACCTGTGGTGGCGCAGTGGATAAAGCGTCGACCTGGAAATGCTGAGGTCGCCGGTTCGAAACCCTGGGCTTGCCTGGTCAAGGCACATATGGGAGTTGATGTTTCTTGCTCCTCCCCCTTCTCTCTCTCTGTCTCTCTCTCCTCTCCCTCTCTCTCTCCTTTCTAAAATGAATAAATTAAAAATTAAAATTAAAAAAAAATAAAAGGAAAGAATGGATGAAAAGAGTTTTTAAAAAAAGAGCACCATTGACTGATGCTTTGGGGCGGGAAAACAACTGCATTAAATTTCAAGCGTTTCCTTTGTGAATATGGTCAACAGAGCTTCCTAGCTGGCAACTGGTGGTCTAGACACTCAAAGGGTCTCCCTCTTAAAAGCTATGTTGACTTTTTCAGTGGATTGCTAGGCCTGCAATAAGCAATGGGAATTGATCCCCAGAGGTTGCATATGGCTGTGAGTGTAGCAGAAAGCTCAAAACCTCAGTGGCTATAGCAACAAATATTTATCTCCCGTTCACACTGGCAGCCGTAAGTTAGGTGAGCCTGCTCTAGACTGCAGGTCAAGTTCAGGTCTGTTTCTTGTGCATCATTATGGGACCTGGGATGTAATGTTCTCTCAGCAGAAGGCAGGGGCACAAACAGCGTGGCAAAAACTTGCAAAGCCTCTTATGGTCTCTGTTTTGAACTGGCCACACTGCAGGCTAGACAGAGAGAATAAACATGATTGTCAGATAGGAGGGGCATTGGGGTGGGGGTAGGGGTGGGGCTGAGGGAAAAAGGGATAAAAATGTATAAACCAGCCCCTGGCCAGGTTGTTCAGTTGGTTGGAGCATTGTCTGGACGCACCAAGTTTTCAGGTTCAATCCCAGGTCAGAGCACATACAAGAATCAACCAACAAATGCATAAATAAGTGAAACAACAAATTGATGTTTCTCTCTCTCCCCCTTTCTCTCTCTCTCTCTAAAAATCAATAAATTAAAAAATATTTTTATAAAGAAGTATAAATCAGTAGTTACAAAGTAGTCTTTACATTGGGATGTAAAGTACAGCACAGGGAATATAGTCAATAATATTGTAGTAACTGTGCTCAGTGCCAGGTGGGCACTAGACTTAAGAAGGGGAGGGAACCACTTTGTGAATACTATATAAACCATTAACCACTACGCCGCACACCTATTATTAACTAATAACGCTGTCAACTGTGATTTCTAAAAAAAAAGAATGATGAGGCTGATTTGAATGGAACTTTTAGATAGGAAAATATTGTTGCATAAAAACTCAATTGATGGATTAAATAGACAACTAGACTCAATGAAACAGTTATTTAGCAAAGTAGAAGGGAGATCTGGAGAAATCACTCAGAACACAGCACAGACAGACCAGGAGGTAGAATCTGTTAAAGAGGCTAAGAGATATTGGTAACAGAATGAGAAGGTCTATGTATGATTCATAGAATCCCAGGACAGATATAGAGAATGGAGAAAGGGCAGGATTTTAAGAGATGAGAGATGAACATTTTCCAGAGATAATAAAAGGTGAAAATTCACATGTAGGAAAGCACAAAGTATATTAAGATAAGTGAAAAGAAAGCCATCCACACATAGACCAATTATAGAAAGTTTAGAATACTAAGAACAAAAAGCAACTAAAGAGATGGCAAATGACCTCCAAGGAACAGTAATTAGACTAAGAGCTGCCCATTGATTATCAACACTAGAAGCCAGAAATCAGAGAAATACCAACTTAAAAGTTCTGAGAATGAGACAACCATTTTATCTTAGATAAGACTAGTGACTGCCTGACCAGGCGGTGGCGCAGTGGATAGACGTCGGACTGGGATGTGGAGGACCCAGGTTTGAGACCCCGAGGTCGCCAGCTTGAATGTGAGCTCATCTGGTTTGAGCAAAGCTCACTAGCTTGGACTCAAGGTCACTGGCTCCAGCAAGGGGTTGCTTGGTCTGCTGTAGCCCCCTGGTCAAGGCACATATGAGAAATCAATCAATTAACAACTAAGAAACTGCAACGAAGAATTGATGTTTCTCATTTCTCTCCCTTCCTGTCTGTCTGTCCCTATCTGTCCCTCTCTCTGACTCTCTCTGTCTCTCCCACAAGGAAAAAAAAAAGACTAATGACTAGTTTTCCCTAAAGGTTGTCCTGTTCCCAGCAGCCCTCAGATAAATTTATTTCACAAGCCTAAGACTTCAAATGGTAAGGGTGGGTAAAAAAATCAAGGGTACCAGTCACATTAGGAACATTTATTTACATCTTTCCACATTCCATGACAACCTTGAGTCTGCTTCTAATATATAATTTCACCATCTCGCATAGATAAAGGTAGATATTTTCAGATAAAGAAAAACTGAGAGTTTATCACCAATGGACCTTTACTAAAGGAATTCAAGAGGCTGTCTCTCAGGAAGAAGGAAAACGATCCCAAAGGAATGTCTAAGAAGCAACAAGGAATCCTTAGAAACAAAACTATAAAACATATTGGCAAAGCTAAGAAAAATGCATAATATAAGAATAATATCTAATTTGATGGTTTAATAAAGGACAGTATGAAACTAGAATATCATGGAAAAAGTTTATCAAAAGCATCGTTTTAAACTTCTTAAACTGTTCTGATGGGGGATTAAGATACTAACTTTTGTTTCTCGTAAATTAGGCATGCATGTAAACTATCAAATATAAGCAGTATGAGAACAGAAATTAACATCCCAACAAGGAGCAGGAAACAAACACAGTAAGAAGAAAACAAAGAACAACAATAGAACAACTCAATAAAAAGACACTTTAAAATGTAAGAAAAAATACAGTAAAATATGTGAAAGCAAATTCAGATAATTTAGAAATATTAATGAATTTAAGAAAAGTAAATAGCTAATGAAACCAGTTAGAAGGCAGGTATTTTGTCAGATTCGATAAAATAGTAATCATGTATCTATATCTCAGACACTATTGTTTTTAGTATTAGAATGGAGAGCACATGGGTGTTTCAAATGTTTCTTTAAAAGCTTAGCTATTTTAATGCAAAAAAGATGAGTGATTTACAAGACACTCTTTGCTACCTACCTCCACACTTGCCAAAAGTTTGAGGCCTGAGCCTGACCAGGCCGTGGCGCAGTGGACAGAGCATCGGACTGGGATGCGGAAGGACTCAGGTTCGAGACCCTGAGGTCGCCAGCTTGGACCCAAGGTCGCTGGCTCCAGCAAGGGGTTGCTCGGTCTCCTGAAGGCCTGTGGCCAAGGCACACGTGAGAAAGCAATCAATGAACAACTAAGGTGTTGCAATGAAAAACTAATGATCGATGCTTCTCATCTCTCTCCGTTCCTGTCTGTCTGTCCCTGTCTATCCCTCTCTCTGACTCACTCTCTGTCTCTGTAAAAAAAAAAAAAAAAAAGTTTGAGGCCTGGTTTATTTCCTTAAATAATGTTAAACACCTTAATTTTGGGAGGTTTCTCTGTGCCAGTGAATGCTGCTAAGTTCCAAAATGACACCAGTTTTTACAGGGACATGGCCATCTTCAAAATGTCTGCTTCATGAACTTGCTTTTTCAAGGACACAAATCACCGAAAATTGAGAAAAAATATCTAGTGTTATTTATATGAAACAGGCAAATATGTGACACTACGCATTACTCAGCTTAGGGCACCTCTCAGATTTAAGATATAGTTTGCAATAATTTGCAAAGAGGCTTAGCATTAAAATGTTCCCCATTTGTGATTACCCCTTGTACTTTACAACTGTTCTTGCTAACTTTTCATTTCTGCCAATCTAAATGAAGAGTGCTCACCAAACACCCACAGTAATAAATCTAAGATGGTAAAAGCTGCCTCCAAAGGGAACAGAGTCTCTTCTAGAGAACAATCTACAAGTTAGGTTCGACGTAATTGTCAGGTAGATGAAAAACAGATTGGAGGATGGAACAACAATTTTGCTTTGGCTAAGACTGCTGAGTAGTTTCTCTTAAGAGTTACATCCTATTTCACTCCTCAAATGATTTGCGTACATTCATAGTATGTAATTTCCTCTAAATTGAAAAAGATTAAAAAAATCAGAATCATGGAAGATATGTAAAGAATAGGACATCCTTCAATTTTGTTGTGCGTTAGAATGACCCACGGAGATTGTGAAACGCCTGAGCCTGCGTGGCACCCCCGCACCAATTAAATCAGAGTGTATGGAGGTGGGAGACACAGGGAAGGAATTTAAAACCCCCCAGCTGTTCCTATATGCAGCAAAGTTTGGGAGCCACTGGGCAAAGCTGCCATTCTTAGTCTTACATGCATGTTGGCATCACCTGGGAAGCTATTAAAATTATTGATGTTGTGTGCCTACCCTGAACCAATGAAATCATAGTCTCTCATGCGTTAACCAGGCCCTTGGTCGTTGTAAAGCTCCCCAGATGGTAACGATGGTATCCAGGGTAGAGAACATTGTACTAGGAGAAAGCTGGCGGGTAATCACCCAGGGGATTGATTTTTTTTTTTTTTAATGGGTGCTTTTATGGCTTAAGGCCATAAAATTGGTCCTGAGTTTCCTGATGGCCAAAGTAAATAGAAAAACACAATCAGTTGAAATAATCCATGTCATTCATAATGCAAAAGTTTATCAGTTTCTGAGAAGAAAGGAAGGTTTTTCTCAGAGGTCTGAAATGCATGTCTTGTTTGACTCTTCTTACAGGGGCTTTTGAATGATGTTAGGGATCACAGATTTCATAAGCACCCCTATAATAAATGACAGATGGCAAGTTTCATATAGTAGTTTTTCCTAATTATCCCTCAGGGAAAGCCAAGGACATGACCCCAGAGTGCAGGCAGATACACTGTTGTGTGTGGGGGTTGGGGGTGGAGGTGGAGGTGGGATGGGGCTGGGGAGAGCAGTAATGATGCAGAGAGGTGGGAGAGAGGAACTATGACATTCTTATCTAGTTCCCAGGTCATTCGGCCTCACCCAGAGATAAAGCCTGAAACTGTCACTTCCAAGTATAGGAATGGTGTCCTGTGTAATTGGAAACTATAGTTTTCTTCCAGAAAAATTTAAAGATGTATTGCTTCTCCACCCTACCCCGGTCCCCATTATATATATAAATCGTACAAAGCTTGACAAAGGCCTGGCTAGGGAAGGTAGAGACGCAGTGACTTACATTCGGCCAGGAAAAATGAACAGAGACCAACCAATCTTTCTAAATGCTCCTCAATAAAGATTTTTTTTTTCTCTGCTGGTATTTTGTGACATCCAAGTACTGTTGATTCAATGGCTCACAATTTGTAGAAAGTTTCTGAGTAGGGTGTTGACTGCATGGGGCTGAGTCTTGAAAGGAAACCCATTATATGGCACACGTTTCAAACCACAGTAATGTCATAGGGAAGCCAAGGAGAGCTTAAATTGGGATGGGTGTGCCCTTTTCTTTAGCAAACAATCTAGGAAGGCGTACAGCAGATATTGTGTAAAGTAGCTGGGGTCCGCCATAGGGATTCTTTCCATCCCGTGAGTTCTCCTTTCTGAAGAAACACACTTGAGTGAAAATCCTAAATGCACCCTGTTAATAGCCAAGTAGGCACTTTGATGTTCTCTTTTCAAAGACAAATATCATGTTCAGCTTGTTTTCTTTTTTGTACTCACAACTGCACTTCACATCTAAATTTAAGAAAATCTTCCTGAAAAAGTCGAATGACAAATTTCTTTCACTTATTTAAAGTCGTCTCTGGCATTCTATAAATTGGAAGGATTAAACTAACTGCTCGCTAGAGAAACAGCAGCTGAGATGTGGAGAGAATCCTACGGTGGCCGATCAGACGTCTTAATGGTTTGTGAACGCGGAGAATAACCTTAAACTTGGGTACGTTATTTCACGTGTGGTTCACAGATAAGCTGCCTTTTATTCAAAGAACCACGTTGTCTGTTTTCGAGTAGGTAGGTGCTCGAAAGAGCGGGTGCTGTGTTGGTTTTGTTCCCTACAGGCAGTGGCGACTCGCGGCCACACCGCGGCAGCCTCTTCCCGGCTGGCAACCG
The DNA here is from genome assembly GCF_036850765.1 of Saccopteryx bilineata. Lineage (NCBI taxonomy): Eukaryota > Metazoa > Chordata > Mammalia > Chiroptera > Emballonuridae > Saccopteryx > Saccopteryx bilineata. Next base: position 13,877,924 of record NC_089500.1, on the reverse strand, counting down.
GGCCTGCGAACCGGCTCCAGGGAGCTGACAATGCAGCCAAGTCCGGCGTGCAGGGGTTGCCCGGAATTTAAAGGGCTTCAGAAGCACCCATCTTTCCCCCTTTAACAATTACGGCGAGCTCAAGGGGAAGAGGAATGAACTGAGTGTTGCGTGCTTCTTGTGGGACATGCCTTCAGTGCCCGCAAATGCCCAGCCCACCGCCTCCCCAAAGCAGAGGGAAAAAGGGAGAGGCGGGTGGGTCAGCTTGGAAGTCCCAGATCGCACAGGTACTCCTTGGCAGCCCCACTCTGCAGTCGGGGGAGCCGGGGGAGCCCAAGCAAGAGACTCCCAGGCCTGGGGGTGGGGTGGGCGTGGGGGCAGAGCTCCACCACCCCCTCTGCCTGCCGCCTGCCTCCCAGCCTGGCCTGTGATTGGCTTGGGGGGCGCGTGTGCCCGCCCCAGCAAGGCGGGGAAGGTCTCCTCTGGGCGCCTGGTGGGAGGAGGCGGAGGAGGGGGCGGAGAGAGCAGGGGCTGGCGGGGTGCGAGCGAGGGGGCGGGTGAGCCGGTTCCGAGAGTGAACGGAGAGCAGGCTGGGCGCGGGGCGGAGAGCGCTCCGCAGGAGAGCTGGGCGGGAGGAGGTGCAAGGCTGACCGCGGAGGGAAAGCCCGGCGGGCTCCGCGCGCTGCCGCACGCCGGCAGAAGCATCCGTGCTGCCGGCCGCTGCACCGTGGGCTCTCGGGACGCTGGTCCGCACCCGCCACCTTCCGGGAGGAAGCGGCGCGGGCAGCAGCCCAGCGATTGCTCGGGCTTCCTCACCTGCGGCAGGGCGCGCGCAGGGCCGGTGCGGAGCCGGCCGGACCCGGAGGAGGAGAGCAGACTCGGCCGCTCGCGCCGCAGCCCAGCTGTCGGGGAGTGCCTCTGACCCACGCGGGGCCAGCTCCATGGCGACCGGGATCGGGGACCCGGTGTACGGACTTTCGGAAGACGAGGTTAGCGGCTCTCCCTTCCCTCCCGGGACTCCCCGGGGAGTTCCTGCCGGTGCCGGCAGGGGGTGAGGACTAGGAGACCCCGGGAGTGTGCGTTCCCGGCTCCTGCAAGGGAACCCCAAACACGGGAGCGCCCCGGTGCGGGTGTGGAGTCCCGGGCTGGGGTACTTGGGCCTTTCCGCCAGGCGTCTGCGCCCCCTCCCTCCAGCTAAGCGCATTGTTTGTAAATAAAGCCTCTAGACGCCCTTGGAGCCCGGTTTGCTCGGCTTTCCGCCTTCGGTGGGAGGAGGCGCGTGCGCCTCTGCCGGTGAGTTCCCCCTCCTCTCCCAGCCGAGCTCCGCGGGCTGTTGGGCAACTTTCCGCCTCGCGCCTTTGCAGCCGGCGAGTCCCTGATGTGTGTCATGCTTGTCTGGATCGGGTTAGAGACCCGGGGCCCGGAGGCTCGTTACTCCGTTGAACTTTCTAACGATTGTGTCAGCAAGTGTTCTGATGCTTGTCACGGTGAGAGTAGGTGAACGCGTGGAGCTGTGTGTGCCTTGTCTTTCTGTTTTGCCGGGTCTGAAGCCTGGCGTGTGGATTTCAGGGTATTTTTGGTGTGTTTGTATGGGGCGGGGGAGGTCTAGGATGGTGGCACGTGCTCCTGGAAACTTGGAGGAAGCTTGAACCCCTGCCATTTTTATTACCTCCCAAGGATCAAAGCTTTGCACCTCTGGCTTGGGTGGAGAGAGGGAAGCTTAATCGATCCCTTTTATTAATAAAGCAAATTAAGTAAGCCACGCCCCGAAGGCTTTCAGTTTCACGGAAAGGGCTTTGTTTTTACCCTCACTCTCTCCTCGCAGTTTCCCACTCCTCCTTTTTGAAATGATTCTGCTAAATCACTGCTTAGCCCTCGCTCGCCCAGCCGTGTGGCTCTTATTGGAGTGTTGCTCTGCCAAAAAGAGGGGTGGGAGGCCTGTCGCTGGCGCAGCGTGACAGGCAGGCTGGAGGGAGCAGGTAGGAGGGTTTGCCATCTGGCCGGGTGCATGCTCACTCAGGTCTGGCGCCCCTTTCGAGAGGTGAATTTATTAATACTACCCATGAAGCATTACTCAGCAGGGAGGTATTTCCTATCCTGGTTGTGCATTTCATGAAAAGTTGATGCCTGGAAATTCCGAGATTTCTGGATTTCTCTTGCTTCCTCTTGGGTCTTTCTTTTCTGAGGTCCCCTCTTTCTCTGGTGATGGGGGCGGAGTTAACGAAGAGGTTGTTATCTGAGGCAGAACCCACGTTATGGCTGCTCTTTCACCAGCTTTCGTACTCTGGTACGGTGTGTGTGTATGTGTGCTGTGTAAGTGTGTAATGGACTAGGGCGGGGAGGGTGTTTGTGGGTGTGACTTTTTTACCCCCCTTAAGGGTAGAGCTTTTCCTCGAGGGAAAGCTTGCTGTGGTATTTATTTTTATCAAAGAATGATCACAATGCAAATAATGTGTAATTTACATTTTTTGTTTTGCTATGCCGTGCTTGTGTAACATACTCTCCCGTTTTCTGTTGTGTGTGTGTGAGTGTGTGCGTGCAGGTACCTGGGTGAAAAGTAGCATTGTTTCACTTGCCCAGGGGCTTCTCTTCCCCCTGGCTTCTCTCCCCTTTGAGTCGCTTTCTCTTTCATTCTATACTTCTCCATTTAATTAGTAGCAGTAGAGGGCAGGCAGGGAGCTTTTGGAAAGGTGCTGAGATACAGACATTCCTAAACAAAGAGCTAGCGGTATTGTGGAGGAGGAAGCCAGATGCATTTCATCTGAGGTCTTTTCAAAAATTATGTGAACATTTTTAACAGCTCCCTGAGGAAAAAAAACTGAACAACTAAGAAGTGTTTTAGGAAATATAATTGGATAAATGAATCATATGTATGCCACTGTTGTTTGGCCTTTGCTTACATTTGCAGCTAGTGTCAGAACCTACCTAGAGTGCTTGCCACTTCTGTCTGGATGAGTTCCTACTGAAGATGTTAACTGATGTCTACTGTGAACGTGAGGGATGAAAGAGGGTGGAGGGAATATCGGGAATGACTGGGTTTGCTCCTGCATGTTGCTGGAGGGTATTGGGGCTGTCTGGGGAATAACAAGGGATGATGAAGTCATACTATTGATTGAGTGATGGTCATGTTGCGAGTACTAGTTAGTTCTGCACACATTATGTTACAAAAGACAAGTCACATCTGTCTTCCTTTTTCAGCTTCTACCAGTGAAAAATAAGGCAGGGCTGTTTTGATGATTTCGCATTTCTGTGGTGTTTGCTTTTTATGTGAGGTTTCGGGCTGTCAGGCTGGCCTTCAGAAAACCAGGGAATGTCTTTGTAGAATATTAACAACAAATTGTTGAATTTGCCTAGCTTGTTTTGTCTCCCTGGATGAGCCTGTGTAAGAAAACAAGTGGAAGATTTTTAACAGACTCTTAAAGTAGAATGCCCAGTGAAACCAACAGGAAGGTTGTTTTCCCAAGGCGTGTGAAATATGGTACACTTCAGCTCACATGCTTGGTGTGCTGCAGAGCCTCGCACACAAGGATGCTTTGATTGCTATACGGGAGAGCCACCTTATGAACCTCTTAGCAAAGTCGGCTTCCATACCAACGGACTTTATATTTTCACTGGAGGTTGATGAAAAGCATTGTATGTTTGAAGTACACTTAGTTATAGCTCATCTCAGGAAGACTCTAGCTCTAAGTGCTGCTGGTGGTAGAGCATTGCATTAACCTAGAAAGTCCCTAATGCTGAGACAGAGGGCATTGTTTCTAGGTCTGTCCAGTTTGTAGAATGAAAGGGATTAAATGTGGGCTTTGCTTGTGTGAGTGCGTGGGCTGTCAGCATTTTGGCTGCCGTTTCTCTGGTCAGGGTATAGATCATATTCACCCTGATTTAAATCAGGTCAGTTCAGGGGACCAAATTTGAAATCTCCATCAGAAGAAGTATGTTTGGGGGATTAGCAAATTAACGAAACTTCTGATTCAAGGCCCGGGATCAGATCTGGGTTGGAATCGGAACAGTTTGGACTAGTTTATATTTCTGGCTTGCTTCCTTGGTGTTTTTTTTGTTGTTGTTGTTTATATTTTTGTTTGTATTTATATATTTTTGGCAGCCTGTAAGATGTTTTGGCACAGTTTACTAATGACTGTTACTGCTAACCTTCTGAAATATTTTTTATTATAAGATCTTACAGGTCCTTTATTGAAAAGATTTTCTAGTGGGTGAAAGTTTGAATGACAGCTTTCTTATTAGATGTGGCATTTAAAAGTTTTTTGGTGGTTAGAACGTGGCAAATGGCATAGACACGAAGGCCAGGCTTACCTGGGACAGGACTTGGCCGCTTTCTTATTTTAAACAAATACGGTTAGTTGGCTCATGTTTTGTGTGCTTTCTCTGCACCTAGCACTGTGTAAAGCCTTTCTGCACTTCCTGTCTCATTTAATTCTCATAAGGACCATGTGAAATTTGTCCTTGTTTACAGATGAGGAGTGGGGGGGGGGGGCTCAGAGAGGTTAAGTGATGCACACCAGGAGACACAGCGAGCAGATCACAGGCGGGATTTGAATCCAGTTCCATTGATTCCAATCCATTGATTCCACAGACCTAGTTTCTTTCTTTCTTTCTTTCTTTTTTTTTTTTTTTACAGGGACAGAGAGAGAGTCAGATAGAGGGAGAGTCAGACAGGGACGGAGAGATGAGAAGCATCAATCATCAGTTTTTCCTTGCGACACCGTAGTTATTCATTGATTGCTTTCTCATATGTGCCTTGACCATGGGCCTTCAGCAGACTGAGTAACCCCTTGCTCGAGCCAGTGACCTTGGGTCCAAGCTGGTGAGCTTTTTGCTCAAGCCAGATGAGTCCGCACTCAAGCTGGCAACCCCGGGGTCTCGAACCTGGGTCCTTCTGCATCCCAGTCTGACGCTCTATCCACTGCGCCACCGCCTGGTCAGGCGTCCACAGACCTAGTTTCTAACGTCTTTTCTTTCTTCCAAGCATCTTGCAAGGTCTTCATAGCTAAATTAATCAGCATAATATATGGTGGAGGTAAATGTCAGGGTTTGTAAACTGAGGGCTTCTAGGTCAGAATTAACCAGGAGCCCTGCTCAGTTTGGTCTCTGTAGTGTTTTAAAGCTGGGGGATTTTCATGGAAAATGGTGAAAAATCTGGCTTCATGGTCACCTGGCAACAATCAGTGGGTCTGATTTGTGGCTCTAGAGTTGGGGCGGATGGGCTAAACTTGCCACCAACTCCGCTGTGCCCTGTTGTCTTTGGGGTCTGCTTGCTCACATTGCCTGTAACAAACACAACAAACATTTAAGGTTAACCTTGGACACAGCTGCCATATTTTCTTTAAGATGCGGTCAGTTTTAAGATGCATGATTATTTTATGTACCACTATGAAAAAAATTAGTCAAGCTATGATATACTGTTGATTTTATGAAACATCTTTTTTTCAAAGATATAATACAAAAACATGGATGTTTTAGAATTCACGAGTTACTCTAATTAGAAACCTGGGCTTTCAATTTCAACACCCTCACCCACCCACCCACCCCGTCAGTCAACACCTTTTGGTCGCTTGCTAGTCAGATTTCTGCTTTGCTGTCTAAGAAAATGGTGAGAATAAGGACAATGCTCTTAAGTGGGCATTAGCAGAGAAGAAACAGGGAGCCCAGGTGCATCTCTAATTTATTTATTTATTTTTATTTTTATTTTTTTAGATTTTATTTATTCATTATAGAGAGGAGAGAGAGAGAAAGGGGGAGGAGCAGGAAGCATCAACTCCCATATGTGCCTTGACCAGGCAAACCCAGGGTTTCGAACCGGCAACCTCAGTGTTTCCAGGTTGACGCTCTATCTACTGCGCCACCACAGGTCAGGCGGTGCATCTCTAATTTAAAAAGAGTGGTCCGTTTGTGTGTTTTCAAGAAATTACATGAGAAACCCCGCACACCATCTTTGCAGTTGTGCAGAAATGGTTGCAAGATTGCTTTCAGCAATTATAGTGTAGATATTGTTTGGATCTAAAGGTAAATACCTGAAGCAGTTGTCTACGGGAAGGTAGGACTTGCCCGTTGGTCCCAGTTCCGAGCGCCTGGTCCGGCCTAGCGCTGCTGCTTGCTGTGCCCTCTACCCAGCACGTGAGCAGCCCCAGCTGCAGTCTCAGTGTGATCGCTAATATTCGAGAAACCTTAAAAGGGCCTAGGTTTTATTGTGACACTTAGAAGCAGTTTTTAAAATTGACAAATATGAAAAGTATTGTTTTAAGTTCTACTCTCTTCCGATTTTTGTTTTCTTAAAGGAGTCTGTGGACTTTGAGAAATTGGCATTTTGGTGTATATTCTGTTTAGTGTTATTAGAAAGTTTATTCCAATTATTTTGTTACTGTAAAGTAGTTTCCTTGACTTAAGGAAGTAAAACTAATTTTGTCCAAAAGGGTGAGAACAATGGCAAAACTCTGGGATGACTGCAGTTCCTTGACCTGTGACCAGACTGCAGATTTGACCTGTGGTGGTGCAGTGGGTAAAGGGTCGAGCTGGAGCACTGAGGGCGTTGGTTCGAAACCCCAGGCTTGCCTGGTCAAGGCACATAGTGGTCGAGGCCACTGCTGCAGGTTGATGCTTCTCACTCCCCCTTCTCTCTCTCTCTCTCTCTCTCTCTCTCTCTCTTCCTGCCTCTCTCTTTCTCTCCTCTCTCTCGAATCAATAAAATCTTTAAAATAAAATACAAAAAAGAAAAATAAAGGGAAACAATTGAACAGTACTCAGCATCTCTTCAATGCAGAGAGTGCCCACGTCACCAGGAAACTTCTTGGGAAGTTCCTTTTGGATTCTGGGACCATCAATAAGCTTGATAGATATTCAGGACAATGCTTTTAGAATGTGGTATACTATGGAGTTCCTGCTAAATTGCTTCTGCATTCACTGTGAGGGGAAGACACTTTATGCTTGTTGATGATTTAATAACCTTTCTGTAATGTTCAGGTATTTAAATAATGTCTTTAATGACATTATTTAAAACGGTAAAACGGTAGTTAGTGACTGATGGAGAAAGCTAATTTCTATTTCATATATTGAGACCATGTTAAAATTTTTGAGTTAAAAGATCTATTTAAACAGATTTTATTTCCACCTTTGAATTTGGGGTTTTAGACAAGTAGCAACAGTAAAATGAGATTCTAGATTAAGAGTTTTTAAGTTTTAAGGTCTTTGAATAAGTGTTTTTGTCTTATTGATACATTTGTTGATTGATACATAGTGATCTTCTGGCAATTCAGTTAAAGAGGGTTAAGATAATATACAAGTAACAATGTTGATATTAGGGTTGTAGTATTAATGAAGTGTGTGAGAAGTATGCCAAAATGATACTTTCTGTTTTTATATTGTTTCTCTTCTAGGTCACAGTATAAGCAACTGTGTTTCATTTTGTAACTATAGGTGGCAATGTTTGTGCTGTTCTCTGTTTAATGTTGTTGTTACTTGTTGGCTTGGGAGTTGCTTGCAGGTAGAATCAGAAAATGGGAGCGTATTGCAGAGATGAGGATGAAGCAACTGGATCTAGAAAACAATATTTTCCTCCAAACTAAAAAAAAAAAATATTCTGCCTGGATTGTGGTGGCGCAGTGGATGGATCCTCGACCCGGAACACCGAGGTCGCTGGTTCAAAGCCCTGGATTGCCAGGTCAGGCAAATACACAAGCAATCAATGAGCAACTAAATGAGTTGATACTTCTTGCTCCCCCACCCCCTTGCTCCTCTCTGTGTAAAATCAATCAATAAAAATATCTTTAAAAAATTATTCAATAAAAACACATATGTAATATTTCTCACTGTGCATAATATCAGGAATCATCAGTTTCCTAAGTTTTTCAAGGGTCCTCTTATCTAGGACTTTTTAAAATTTGGGAGAAGACAAGGTGTTTGGATTTGGGGGTGCGGGGAAAGCCTGACAACATACAAACACACAGAAAGTCCTTTGAGAACCTCTGTCTTTCTTCTTGGGTGTGTAGGGACTTCTAAATAATTCTAGTTCTGCTATGCATACCATTCCTTAATAACTGTCCTTGGCTTTGGAAGACAGTAATTATTGTCACTTGGGTATTTGGTAGCTGGAGATATCTTTGAACCCCACTCCATACCATGGCTCAGCTTCTTTCAAAGAGAAAAGGGGTGTAATGCTCTAGGATATATCAGATCTTATTGTGTGGACACATAGGATCTCCTTATAGTTGTAATGTTTGGTTCTGAATCCGAGTGGCCTGAATGCTGACTATTACTGTAATATTTTAGATGACAAAAAAGCCATATTACATAAGTTTGTCTGGGGTAACTAACCACCTTAAGTTGATACTTCAGTTGACTTTTTGTTCCTGACACCAGAGTCCTGTATTGATTCCGAACTGGCCAAGTTGAATGGTTAAGATATCAGATTTCCTGGCTGTCATCAAATTCAGTATTTGAAGACTTCCTGGCAGGCAAGCTTCCATTGAGAGATTTCGTATTCTTTTTATACCTCCTGTTCACCAAAGAAAAAAAAGGGCCATTCAAAAGTGGGTTTTCTTTTAGTGTAAATGCTGTGGTCTGAGATGCACACTGTGAAGATGACACTCTGAATGGCTTGTGAGGATGGTGGTCTCATGAAGAACCATTCCATTGCTGGTTAAGGTGGGGTCCCCCCCATGGCTGCCCAGGCATCTCGAGTGAAGCTTTGATGGATCTCTTGAGTGGCTCAGGCATGCGTTCGCCTCCTGTCTACGATGTGGAGACTGCTCTGTCTCCCTCTGTGTATGATTGGGCACCTCCCGATGAGGAGAGGGATACCTTGGTGCAGTGACAAAAGTCTGTATTGCGCCCCCAATTCTTGGTCTCACCCTTAACAGAGTTTTCAGAGTATTTCCCGTTTTCAGCCACGTTCAAGGCCTGGCTGTTCTTGGTCTCCTCAGATGCCATTCTGGACCTGTTTTTTTTTTTTTTTTTTTTAAATTTTCTGAAGCTGGAAACGGGGAGAGACAGTCAGACAGACTCCCGCATGCGCCCGACCGAGATCCACCCGGCACGCCCACCAGGGGCGATGCTCTGCCCACCAGGGGGCGATGCTCTCCCCCTCCGGGGCATCGCTCTGCCTCAACCAGAGCCACTCTAGCGCCTGGGTCAGAGGCCAAGGAGCCATCCCCAGCGCCCGGGCCATCTTTGCTCCAATGGAACCTTGGCTGCAGGAGGGGAAGAGAGAGACAGAGAGGAAGGAGGGGGTAGGGGTGGAGAAGCAAATGGGCGCTTCTCCTATGTGCCCTGGCCGGGAATTGAACCTGGGTCCCCCACACGCCAGGCCGACGCTCTACCGCTGAGCCAACCGGCCAGGGCCTGGACCCGCCTCTTTTTTTTTTTTAATAAATAAAATTTTATTTTAATGGGGTGACATCAATAAATCAGGGTACATACATTCAAAGAAAACATTTCCAGGTTATCTTGTCATTTAGTTCTGTTGCATACCCATCACCCGAAGAGAGATCGTCCTCCACCACCCTCCATCCAGTTCTCTCTGTACCCCTCCCCTCCCCCTCTCCCTCCTTCCCTTCCCCCACCCCCCGTAACCACTACACTCCTGTCCATGCCTCTTAGTCTCGCTTCTATGTCCCACCAATGTATGGAATCCTGCAGTTCCTGTTTTTTTCTGATTCGCCCATTTCACCCCGCACAATGCTACCAAGACTCCACCATTCCGCTGTAAGTGATCCGATGTCATCATTTCTCCTAGCTGAATAGTATACCATGGTGTATATGTGCCCCATCTTCTTCATCCAGTCCTCTATTTTTTTTTTTACAGTGATTAAAAGCCTTTAAGCAAACTCTTGGCCAATACAGCAAGAATCCATAAAAGAGTAGTGTCCTTAACATGTTCACCAAGTCCAAGTTGGCCCCATCACCATGCCAAATCCCTGAGAAATGCAACCCAACCACAGTTCAGTCTGTTAGGAGCTGTCACAGGGAGCAGGAGTCCAGGAAAGTTCCCCACAGGAAAAGTCCGCATGGCACTGGAATTGTTGTCACCATTCTATACTTTGCAGCTCATGTCCAAGTCCCAATGACCGCTGCTTCTAGCTGGTAATGATTCAGGTAGACTGGAAAAAGCCATTTGCAGCATGCGTGGATATGGAGCTTCTGTTCTCCTCTGCCTGGAGAGTTGAGACCAGGTTGCTTTTCCCTGGATGGAGCTCTGTGACTGTGGCATGGTAAAGAGAACCTTGGGATACACTAAGCTGGGTGGCAAAGGTAAATTAATAATACAAGTTGGCAAAAGGAGGAAAGAGAGCTCTAAATTAGGAGTAGGTCCCAGCCTGAAATAAGAGTGGGGCATTGAGGTAGGAGGGATAAAGGAAACACTATATATTAAGCAAAGCAGCAGAAAATAGAGCTATCAACACCCACAACAGAGATCTTTGAGGGAAGAATAAAAAACCTAACTATTCAGGCAAAACATAGTTAAGTGGCCCTTGTGCAAATGAGATTAGTTTACCTGCTTCTTGGAAGGACTGGCTTTTTGATGTGTCTTCCAGGACACTTTGTGAAGCCCTTATGTTGTGGGGGGCATGTTGAGATCTTTATAGTAGAAAGAGAACCGCCCAGCACATTCACACCCAGTGGGAGGCCACACTGCATAGCCCTAGCTGAACATCTGTTTTAATGTTTGAAATTGCAGAGTGAAACAGGTTTATTTTAGTGATCTATGGTTTAAAGTTTCCTATGTACATTTTGGCATCTGTGTTCATATCACCCACATGATGACTCTAGTGAAGACAGGCCTAAGTCTCGGGAAATGTGGAAAGTGAAGATTCCTAATTTTTCCTGTTTCACTGAGGATGTTTGTGTTGAATGGGTTTTCTTTCCCTGTGAAAGTGTTATTTTGTTTTTATGTTGGAAGACACTTTGGTCTGGCTTTTCAGAAAATGGAAGTAAGCCTCAGCTATGTATGTATGTATGTATGTATGTATGTATTTACAAAGACAGAGAGAGACCGAGAGAGGGACAGATAGGGACAGACAGACAGGAAGGGAGAGATGAGAAGCATCAATTCTTCATTGCAGCTCCTTAGTTGTTCAGTGATTGCTTTGTCATAGATGTCTTGACCAGGAGGTTGCAGCAGAGTGAGTGACACCTTGCTCAAGCCAGCGACCTTGGCCTCAAGCCAGCGACCTTTGGGCTCAAGCCTGCATGGTCGTGTCTGTGATCCCACACTCAAGCTGGTGAGCTCATGCTCAAACCAGACGAGCCTGTGCTCAGGCTGGCAACCTTGGGGTTTCAAACCTGGGTCCTTCATGTCCCAGTCTGCTGCTCTCTATCCACTGTGCCACCATCTGGTCAGGCAAGTCTCAGCTATTTAGAGAATTTCTTTATTTAGTAAGCATTCAGTATTAACTATTAATGAAAAAAAAAGTATGTGTGAGTATCCCACTAAATTAAAAGCTCCACATAGTTAAGGATCTCCCAACTACCTTAGAATCTGAAGGATGGAAATCTGTTGAAAATCTTATGATTTTTTCTATTTTTTAATATTTTCTTAAAATTGTTCAGTTATACTTAAAAATGTTCAGTTATATAAGGACAGTCAGTATTACTTTATATTCTTTTCAGGTGTACAGCATAGTGTTAGACATTTATACGACTTACGGAGTGATTCCCCTGTAAGTCTGGAGCCCACCTGGCCGTACATCGTTGATACAGTCCTGCTGACCGCACTGCCGAGGCTGGACTTCACATCCCTGCGACTTGTTCTTTCTTCTCGAAGTCTTCATTTTTCTCTCAGTTAAGAAGTGATTTTTCTTTGGGTGTCATCATAGTACTAACTTCGTTTTGGCAGTTCGGTTTGGAAAGGGAAAGGGGTGTAAGGCTTAAAGAAAAAGCATAACTGAGAATCACTTTGCTTTCTTTTAACCTTTCTTGTTCCTTTTGTGCTTCATGCATTGTGAGTGATAATTGGATCCTGCCATAAAACCATCAGTTGGTTTTTAAACTTTGAATGAGTGCCTTTCCTCCCTGCTTGTTAACACCAGAGGATAAATGTGTAGGGAGCCTGGATTAAGCCCTATCTGGAGGGAAATGAACTCCTCTGTGTTGATTTTGAGTTCAGTATGTTTGTGCTGATAATGGAGAAACTGGTGTGTGCCGTGCCACCTGTCTTTGGAATAGCTGTCTTCACTGTCAGGGAATGTTATTCGTGGAAAAACTTGCTTGAAGCTGGGGGTCGGAGCTTTCTCCATTCCTTCAAGAAAAGAGGTAGTGACGAGTCTTGTGCAGCCCTGGGGATGGCGGGCTGGGTGGGGAGATACTGAAGAATCTTTTAATAATACGGAGATGTCAGTAATTTAATATTCAGTGGGAAAAGTAGGTTACAAAACAGTGGGTGCACTGTTTCTATAAAACAGTAGGATCCTTTTGCAGTTAAAAAATGTTTGCACATAGAACAAGATGACTAGGACTACTTCTCAGGATGTTAGTTAATGGTAGTTCTGTTTGAGTATTTTTGCTTTACATTTTCTATATTTCTTCTACCATGAGCCTTTTTTTCCACCTTAAAATAAAAGTTTAGAAGTGAGGCAGAAAGAAACCTCCCAAATGCATGTATTTCAAGCTGTCGGTAAAAGAGCAGTTGTTCACTACAAATATTAGTGGAGTTTGAGCCTGTGTGTCTCGAGGGCCGCTTTGCGCTTTGTGTCCAAGGAGGCTGCGGTCATTGCCTTCTCACTCTTCCTGTTGGGCACTCACCATCAAGGTGGGAAGTGAGGAAAAGGAAAGGGCTGACTGTTTTTCAGAAATAGTGACGGGTAAATTAGATTTATTTCTTTCACCTGTAAAATAGATGTTTCATTGTTTCCGCTATGGACCCGTGAGGTTTGTATTTTCATCCTTCTCTGCACTACTGTTGCATAAAAGTAATTTAAATCTTTAGTAGCATTCTGAAAGTTTTGTATATGTACGCTGAAAATTATATAGCCTGTGATCAAACTCAAACCTGTTTCTCTTTCTATTTTTCTGTGTTTTGACTTAGAGGTCTTGTTATTACCAGATTATAGCACTGTATAGTTTGAGGGGTAGCCATGTGTAGCTATCATCACTGGTGCAGATATCTAAGTGACTGGAACTGATTCTTGGTTTTGCCCTCCAGCTGACTTGTAACGTCTGTTAGAGCGTCCGGGTTTCCCAGAGTATGTTTCATGGTGCTCCCTTCACAAACTAAAGGGTGCAGTTAGCAAATACCATGTTAGGTCTAATCTGAGACATGTCTTTATCACCTTTCCCCCAGCTTAAAACACTTAAAATTTTTTTTTCAATTACAGTTTACATTCACTACTATTATTTTGTATTAGTTTCAGGTGTATAGTACAGCATAGTAGCTAGACAGTCATGTGCTTTATAGCGTGTTCCCCCAATATTTCCAGTACCCACCTGGCAGCATCAGAGTTATTACAATACTATTGGCTATGTTCTCTATACTGTCCTTTACATTCCCATGGCTGTTCTGTAACTACCAGTTTGAATTTCTTAATCCCTTCACCTTTCTCACCCAGCTCCCTAACCCCTCCCCTCTGTCCGCCATCAGTCTTTTTTCTGTGTCTATGAGTCTGTTTCTATTTTATTTATTTTTCTTTAGCTTCTACATATAAATGAAATCATATGGTACTTGTCTTTCTCTTTCTGACGTATTTCACTTAGCATAATACCCTCTAGGTCCATCCAGGCTGTCGCAAATAGTGAGATTTTATTCATTTTTGTGACTGAGTATTGTATTGTGTAAATGTACTACAGCTTTTGTAATCCACTCATCTGTTGGTGGGCATTTGGGCTGCTTCCGTAGGGTTGCATATAGTCTTTTGAATTAGTGTTCTTGATTTCTTCAAATATGTTCCCAGAAGTGGAAACACTGAGTCATTAGGCAGTTCCATTTTTAATTTTGTGAGGAACCTCCATACTATTCTCCTTAGTGGTTGCACCAGTCAACATTCCCACCAACAGTGCCCTATCTTCTAAGCCTTTTATTATTTCTGAAATAAGGATGCATCTTACAACTGATATGTGTATTTAATGTGGCAGAGGGTTTCTTGCACTCATACCATACACCTTGCTCCCCCACCCCCCAACAGTTTACAGGTGATGGTATCTTAGAGCTATGGCATTTGAGTTAGCCAATATCAATTTGTGTATTTATGATGGCCCATGTAGCATAGTAGATTATTGATAGTTGTCATGGAGACTGATTTTACCTGTTTTGTTCAGTTATGATGTGTCTCATAAATACCCACCTGTATGGAGCAATAAGGACATGTGCTTCCTGTGGCTTTCTCTTAAGATTAAGGAAATCCTATTCCAAGGATCACCAGGAAATCTCTTACTGTGTCTGATTGACCCACAGAGGCTTAGATCTGCCATCCCTCAGCAAAGCCAGTGAGAAAGAGGGGGTAGAGTCATCTTTATTGCCTTAATGGTCCACCCCTTGAGCTGGGGTGAAGTCTGTAATGACACTACAGTCCACCCCTTAGATAACCTGCTTTCAAGTCTATACACCTTCAGAAATGCCCATGGATTCATGAAAGCACATGCTTCCTTTCCTCAGGGAGAGAGGCGGCTGAGTGTTCATCTAAGCATCGCAAGGGTCAAGGATCTCTGGGTGATACGCTGTTCCTTCTCTTACACTTGAAAGAAGGTTTTTTTTTGTTTCGTTGTTCCTTTTTGTTGTTTTCTTTTTAATTGTATAATGACTTATGGCTTAATAGGTTATGCCCCCCTTCCCCAAAACAAACATCCAACCTACAGTGGTCAAAGGGAATCAGGACACCTCAATAAACCTCCCATTTGGAGAGGAGGGAAAAAGAAAACAGTGTAGTAGTTTGCAGACAGGAATAGCAAGGAGACCTTGCCTTGGTCAGCCAGTCTGGCAGCTTCCGGGTCCACTGGTTTATGTCCAGTGTGAGACTCTCCCTCGGTCTTTGTCCTCTACAGCTGTACCTTGATGGGACAGACGCTGGCAAAGTGGGTCCTGTGTGGGGCATCAGGGTTGTTTATCTGCAGGTTGAACAGCCATAGGCTGGAGTCAGCTGAGCTGAGTATTTGGCAGTATTGTGCCTTTGAAAACAGGATCCACGTTTGTTTGCTTCCTGTCTGTTCCATGGGCTGCTAATGGCAGCAAAGGAAAGGTCTTACCTAGATAAAGTCTCTGGCAATGGAATTTCTTAGTCACAGATCTCTATACCCTGTTTATCCCCATTGCTTCTACCTTGAGGCAAATTTAAAATAGCCTTGAATGAGGAGGTACACGGGTGGTTCCAAGAGACAACAGGACACTTGAACCCATGCTACTTTTGCTGTGCCTTTGCAGAATGACCAAGTGCCCCAGACTGGGACTTTGGCACTTAAAGGACCTTTACGCCTCCCCCACACCCACTCAGCCATTGCACTTCTTTTTGTACAAAATTGGTGATAGGCCTCTTGAGCGCAAGCAACAGCAACCAATTCTGCCAAATTGGTGCAGAAAGGGTTTTACTGAAAGGGTTTGCATAGCACAGAAGAGCCTGTCAAGCCAAGAGCCAGACCTCGACAGCAGACCAGGCAGTCTGGCCACCCACAGTCGCAGCCAGAGAACCCAGGGGAGTCGCCTAGCGAGGGCCCTCAGGGCCTCCAGGCATTGATCACCTCTGACACGGGTCCTGCTCCATCTGTGCTGTGAGGTGGTGGTCTTCCTGCTACAGCTGTACCAGCTCTCCTCTCCTACCTGTGTTGGGGCCCTCAACCCCTCTCAGGCACAGTGACTCAATGGAAGGGCTCACAGACCCAGACATTGTTGTGTGCAGTTATGTTTTATTACAGTGAAAGGGAAACAAAATGAATCAGCGAAGGGAAAAGTGAAGGTCGGAGGAAACCAGAGCTTCTCAGAGTCTTCACCCAGAGGCGTCCCACAGGAAGCACTGAACTCCTCCAGCGACAGTCGTGACAGCATGGATGAAATGTTGTCTGTAGGGAGTCTCATTAGAGACTGTGCCCAAGGCTTTTACTGGGGACTGGTCACGGGTGTGCCTCTGCCTGGCACGTGCTAAAGCTCCAGGCTCCCAGAGGAAAGCAGGTGTCGAGCATAAACCACATGGTGTGCACACGACCTAGGCACAGTTCTCACGCAGGAGAACGACCGATGTCCACAGAAGGGGCTGTTCCCCATTTCAGTGTTCAGAAGCCAGCCAAAGCCAACTTGCCAGCAGGCCATTCTAAACCTGGCAGTCCCCGCCTGCTTTGCAAATTATTGCAAATGCTTTTCTGCACGCTTTCTCTCTGAGTCCCTGGTGGGAAAACTCAGGCAGGAGCCTCTGATTCGCCAACTGCCATCATGCTCACAACCCTTGCTGCTGGGCGGGGTGTGAGGGGCTTGTCTTCCTTTCTTTAAACTTTTGGTTCCTGTGGTTTGAGGTAGGCCCAGCCTCCCATCAAAAACGCTCACTGTGGGCAATCCCCACATACAGGAAGTGGTTTCAGATGCCGGGCAGCAGAGCACCCCCCCGAACCCCCCCCCATAAGTATCCATTGAACCCAACATAAATGGGGATTGAATGGTTGTCACGGTGAGTCTAGGTGGGGTGTATTTTGAATGTTTGCCATCCCTGCCTTGGGGAGAGGCTGTGACGTGTGTTTATGAATCCTGTGTCCTGCTGTGGGGACAGGGGTGGGGCCTAGGGCAGCCCGGTGTGGAGAGGTGCAGGTGCTGTCTCGGAACCTGCAGTGAAATGGGACACAGCAGTTCAGCTGAGGCCCCGATGAGATGCCGCCCGCTACTCCAGGGCTGGGCATGGAGTATTCCAGACAGGAAGAGCCAACACAGAGACCCTGAGATAGGAGCAAGCCTGGGGAGCAGAAGGAAAACCAGCCTGGCTGGAGCATGGGGGTGGAGATGGGGGGTTGGGGGACACCAGCGGCAGGCAGAGAGGGAAACAGGATTGGGAGACCCTGACAGTCACTGTGGGGGCCAGGCTTTTCTCAGAGCATTGGGAAGCCCTTGGAGGGCTTTAAGCAGAGGAGGGATGAGATCTGATTGTGACCGGAAGTGACTCTACGAAGAGGGGATTGTTGGGAAGGACAAGAGTGAAAGCCGGGAGGTCGGTCCAGAAACTCTGGCTGTAGCCGGTTAGGAGGCCACAGCAGGCCGGGGTTTGAGGACAGGTGCGGAGGAGTGAACCTGGCATACATGTTGGAGGAATCGCCTGAGACTCCATAGAGGAGGGAGATGTCAGCCAGGCTTTTGTTGTGAACAGTTAGCTGGAATGTCAATTGCGGAGGGGAGGACTGTGGGGGGAACAAGGTTGGGGGGAAATGGGAAATCCAAAGGTCTGTGAGTTTAGATTGAAAGTAATATACCTACTCAGCATCCATCGGTAGGCTGCAGCCAGAGACACAGCATCTGGAACCCAGGGGAGCCGTCAGGGCCAGGGATGGGACACTAGCGTCCTTAGCATACAGTTGGCATGTGAGGCCTTGAGACCAGGAGAAGTGATGCGGACGAGAGAGGGGGCAAGGGCAGAACTGGGGCCTGCCCAGCTTTAGAGAGTTGGCCACTGAGGTAGGCTGTCCTCTAACTTCTGAGCGTGGCCTCAGGAGAGGTAGGGGTAGGGGGACCTGCTCAGAGACATCCAGTGTTTGGAGGACAGTGACAGGAGGACAGTAGGCATGCATGGGTTTGGCCACGTGGAAGCCTCGATGATCTGGGGGATTGCTGTGCTGGGAGGGTTAGTGGGGACCTGGGGCAGAGGGGAAAGCGACGTGAGGACATCGAGGGGTTGGGGGGGACCTGGGGCAGAGGGGAAGAGACGTGAGGACATCGAGGGGTTGGAGGGGGACCTGGGGCAGAGGGGAAGAGACCTGAGGACATCGAGGGGTTGGGGGGGCCTGGGGCAGAGGGGAAGAGACATGAGGACATCGAGGGGTTGGAGGGGGACCTGGGGCAGAGGGGAAGAGACATGAGGACATCGAGGGGTTGGGGGGGACCTGGGGCAGAGGGGAAGAGACGTGAGGACGTCGAGGGGTTGGAGAGGACCTGGGGCAGAGGGGAAAGCGACGTGAGGACACCGAGGTGACTCTTCAAACGCGTTTTGCTGTTAAAGGTAGCGGAGAGACATGGCCACAGGTAGGCAAGGACATGGGTCCTGCAGAAAGTTTCTCCCAAGTTGGGAGCTACCCGAGTGTGTGTGTATGTGGCAGAGAGGGAGAAATTGATGCTGAAAGTGTATCAGCTCATATGGTGAGGTTGGTGCCAATGCCCGGTAACTAGCTCTTAGGTGACTGGAAGTCATCTTTGATTGTGTCGGCACAAGTGGTCCTCCGGTTGTCTTGTGCTAAGATGACAAGACCAAAATGGACTTTTAAACACAGCAAGGATGTCCTCACCCAGTGAAGGCCAAATAACTGTGTGACGGTATGAACGTGGGTTCCTCTCTCCAGTTAAAAACTGGGAGAAATGAGCCAACATCAAAGCATGACTGTTGGCAGAGCTGTGCTGAACTCCAGGGGACCAGCCGGGTAGTTGTGGGTGCCATAGGATGTCAACTTAGTTTTATGCTTCTCTAAGTGAAATAACCAAAAAATTTAAGTCAGCGCTGAGAAGAGATTTGAGAGGATTCCTCTCCCCTCCCCCCACACTGCTTTAAACCAAATGTCAAATTTGAGAAGTACTGTTCTAATTACAAGTTGATACTGTCTGGTGTCATCTGATCTTACTTCTCCCTTTGCCTTCATAGAAACCCTTTTTCAGTCTTGCATTTCGTAAATTCTTTTAAACAACTTGTGTCTTTTTAGAGTGCAGCTCGTCTTAATACACAAAAGGACAGACGGTTCATAATCGTAGGGAAGGATAGGAGTGCCTAGTAATGTGCAATTCTATGGACAGGATGGGGATGGGCTGGCATGTCCCAAATTTTATAATGCCCCTGTCGCTCCAGGGCTGAAGGACTTCTCAGTTGACCACTCTTGTGGTGATTTTAGCACCTGGGCCTCAAGGACATGACCCTTCTTTGCTGGGTAGCCTTACTTCTTGGGTGTCCTTACTTACACTGGAGCTGGTCAGTGGCAGAGCCAGGACTTGAACTAAGGCAGTCTGGCTCCAGAGCCCCGGGGTGGGACTTGGGTGTCTTAGGGGAGTGTTGTGAGGGCAGGGCCCCGTGAGGTCCGGATGGCCGGACTGGGTATCAGAGGAGGAAGGGGCTGTGTGTGGACCGCCTTGCGGACCTTGTCAAGCAGGGGGACGTTTTCCCTCGGAGGCATGTAGAAAACCCTTTCTCTGTCTATGCTTCTCTCCTGCTCAGCCTGGGCAGGGGACAGTGGATCTGAGGTGGACGGCAGGGGGAGGTCCCACAGCCGGCCAGCAGGCTGGCTGAGTTGGTGGTGAGGACAGGAGAAAGAAGCAAGGGGACAAGTACAGGAGGATGGCCTTGGATCTGGGTGCCGATTGATTCAGTGAGGACATGGGCAGTCTAGAGTAAACCCCCAGGTTTTTGTTTCAGAGAAGTGGAGGTGGGGAGGGAGAAAATGTACATTTATTAAATACCAAGTGCATAGATTCTGAACGGTTCGATATTTTGTGCACCTCCCCACACACTTGCCAATGTCTGGAGACACTTTTGGTTGCTACAACTGGGGAGATGCTCCTAGCGTCGAGGGGGTAGAGACCAGGGATACTTCTGCCAAATGTCCTACAGTGGTCAGGACGGCCCCACTACAAAGAAATATGCGGCCCCAAATGCCAGTACTGACGAGGTGACGTACCAGTTTTCCATGGTTATTTAATTCATAAACCAATCATGTGAGGCTGTGAGTACTATTTTGCATGTTTTTCAGATGTGAAAAGCGAGATTCAGAGAGGACTGGTCGCTTGACCAAAGCCACAGCGCTAGTAAGTGCCAGAGCTGGGATTTGAACTCAGGTCTCTGTCAGAATCCAGATGTGCCCTTTTCTGTTCACCCCACTGCTTTGTTCCTCGCAGTTCTCTGAACAAAGAGGCACCCTAGGCTGGGGGTTCCTTTTCAGTAGTGCTGGTCCAGACGGGAGGAAGCTGGGAGGAGGGAGGTTTTTTATCATCAGCTCTGCATAGGATTGAGTTTTCCAACCCTGAAGGTCTTACTGCAGGGACTTCACAGAAATGACCACCATGTGGATGTTGGCTTTTCCCTGCAAATGTGAACAGGGAAGCCTGTACCATCTTTTCCTTTAAAAATACTACTGTTAAGGTAAGAGAAAATGCAAAAATTATAATTCAGAACACTGTTCCCCGTGCATATAACTATGGCAGGCTTCTCACAGTAATTTAATTCTGAAGTGTCCCCTTTGGAAGGGACAACGACATCAAGGGGAATTTAGAGGATCATTGAGGACCACTCTAGAGTTAGAGATAGTTAAGCTATTATAGTAAAAACACATTGATTTGCCAGCAATGAGGACCCCTTTTGAGAATCTGTTTATGTTGGGTTTAGAATGACTAGAGGGCTTTATAGCTCAAGATAAAGCATGAAGTTTATAACTTGGTCAGCTACTGTTCCCTTTTATTCTTAATTAAAAAAAAAAAACTTATTGATTTTAGCAAGAGAAGAGGGGACGGGGAGAGAATGAGGAATATGGAACGGTTCCTGTATGTGCCTTGTCCAGGGATCGAACTGGCAACCTCTGTGCTTTGGGACGATGCTCTAACCAACCAACCTATCCGGCTGGGGTGAGCTACTGTCCCCTTTTAATGGCTACTTTCCAGTTACTGGGCAGATTTTGGATGCCTGTATAGCAGCTTTCTTGGTGGCCCATGACACAAGAGCTGTAGGAACAGAGTTCTCACATTTGAACTCATCACATCACACTGTCGGTATTCTCAAGGTGATGTACATATTTATATTTTATGATACAGTCTCTGGATGCTGGTCTGGATGGGCCGCCCCGTTGACATTGAGATAGGTGCTTTTGTGGGCCTGAGTTCTCTGTGCTAAAAAGGCCTTGAGTTGGCCCCAACTTCCTTTTTGCTGGCCACACAGGGCTTGGGCTGATGCGTGGGTTTGGGGGACCATCCCGAGTGTGAAGTTTCTGTACTTCCCCCATCAGATTTGTTGTCTTGAGAGGTGTGGAGGACTGAGGGCCTCTTTGGGGGAAACCTGTTGTCTGCACCTTCCAGTCTGATACCAATTCTGCTAGAAAGTAGAAGCTTACAGGAGGGCACCGAGGGGGTTCCCATCATGGAGGTTGGTAAGCAAACAACAGGGCCTTTCTG
Source organism: Saccopteryx bilineata (assembly GCF_036850765.1). Classification (NCBI taxonomy): domain Eukaryota; kingdom Metazoa; phylum Chordata; class Mammalia; order Chiroptera; family Emballonuridae; genus Saccopteryx; species Saccopteryx bilineata. The sequence goes on along the minus strand of NC_089500.1, from coordinate 13,856,686 downwards.
CTGGACAAAGTGATGCTTTCCTACAGCACAGATCAATGCAAACTCCAGGGAAAATGGGGAAAGAGGAGGACTTAACACTTTGTTGTTGGTTACTAGCCTGGATTACACAACACACAACACTGCACTCAGTATGGCTTCTTCTTTTTAAATTCCTTGTTTAGATTTACATGTATAACCCAAATGCTGTAACAGGAAGTTTTGGAGAAATTAAAGGGGTGATATCAATTAAAGGAACACCTCTAAATCTAGTCCAATTTTAAATAGTAATCATAGAAATGACAAACCATAGAAATTCACTGTATTAGTGCTAATATTACTCAGTGCTTATCTGATTTTGCTTAGGATTTTTTCTTCTCTGTTCCAAGGCTTCTCAGTGAGGAATACTTTGTTCTAATATTGTTTGCCTTAGAAAGAACAAGTACTCATGCGTTTTCTTGTCTACAGTGGGAAGATAGTGAGCATCATAATACAGTATAATATTTTTTTAAGCTTGAATAAAATTAGACCCCTTTTAGAGAGAGTATCAGTGAGGACTGTGCATGTGGCTTCAAATTATTTTTATTCTGATGTTTCTGAAAACATCAGATAAGGGATAGACATGTTGATAGTGCATCCATCACCAAAACTACCCTATAACTAGCATACAAATCGATTACAGATATAATTCCCAACATAATCTAATTCAAATGAACTGTATGATTTTAATGTGGCCAGTGATGTTTGTTATATCTTAAACTACATTTGTCGTCTGTGCTCAGGAAGTCCTGGCTTCTAGGACAAGTTTTCCTTACCTGACCTCCCATGTGCCTGGTGCTGCTTACTTACTCTGGTTTTTTTGTTTGTTTGTTTCCATCATTTAGACTTCTGTTGTGCCATATGCTGGAGCCCAGAGACATCATTGACCTAAAGTCACGGTAGCTCGAGATGCAGTAGAGCCACTGTTACCATCTTGATGATGATTACAGGGGCTGATGGAAGCCCTAGAAATCATGGGGAGTACACAGTTACAATGGGTGGCCAGATAGATGATCTAGAACAGGGGTCTCAAACTCAACTCAGCATGTGGGCCGCAGAGCAAGATCACAGCCGTTCGGCAGCCACACTAGGTCTACAAAAGGCAACTGTTACGCAACACTTTTCTCTGCAGTTGAAAACAAAAAAAAATCAGTACAACAAGCACAATTGTACATGCAGTTTACTCAGTGTCACAAAACGACCAGAAACTGTAGTTCGCATCACAACTGCTGTTAACTAAGCTAATATCTAGCTAGGTGCTAGAGAAATGAAAAATACAAGTAGGCCTCTAGGCTTACTTAATTTTATCCAAAATATTTTGAACTTCGTGAATTAGTCTGCGGGCCGCACAAAATTGTTCGGTGGGCCGCGAGTTTGAGACCCCTGATCTAGAATGTGCTTCTATGAATAGGATTATCATAGCTTGAGGTTCCCTGCGCGAGATGTGGTCCATGCTCTCAAGTCATACCCAGCCAGGAGGGAATTCCTGTGGTGGGTGGCAGAGCCTCTTTGGAGAGCGGATATATTTTGACTGTTGGCTCTGCCATTCATTACACGGCTATGATGTGTCAGCATGTGGGTGACTCTCACCTGGCCCCAGTGGTGTAGCCACATTGTGGTTGTCAATTAGATCTCACACATCTTGTGCATTGGTTGTTATTTGATTCCGCACCAATCTTGCTTCTTTTTTTAAAGATGGTTTGGTAGGCGCATTTCCCAATTGAAATAACACAATTCATTTAGTCTCTCATCTTTCCATTCCTTAGCAACCCTTTTTCCTCGTCTTTCATTGTCAGATGACCTTGTTGATTTCCCAAGAAGTCAGTGCTTTTATTGTATTTTTCTCAAGGCAAATGCAAATCAATTCTTATTGGCTCTGAGGACCCCAGCGGGCGCGGCTCCGGGTGCAGCTAGAGCCTCCGCTGCCCACTCACCTGGCACTGGTTTCCTGTGCAGTTTTGGCGTGCTTGCCTTTAGAAAGTTCCTTTCTCCTTTGCTTCTCTTAGCCAAGATGACAATAAAATAAACTATTTTTTTTAGCAGACATGCTAGATGTTGCCTCACCTAATGAGCATTGCCTTTCACATTGGTTCCTTGGGAGCCCTTGCATTTACTCTTAATGGGGTAACCGTAGGTCAGTGAGTTTCTTGGTAATCCTTTCTTCCTTTGGCAAAACTGCCTTCTTTGCAAGGGTACCAGCCATGGTAGCCTCATTACCTTACAAAAACATCCATTAACATGGTCTTAACTGTATTGGGCACTTGTCTTAGTCACCATGGCTAGCTTTGAAGCTGTTTCTAGAAGTTAAATGTATCCCCTGGGAAAGTACACTTGCCCACCACTCAGGGTGGAGGATGCAATGGTCAGAGGGCTTCAGTGTCCCCACATGTATCGTCCTTTCTGATGTCCCAGTGGAGCGTTGGGTAGTGGAAGCTGGAGGAAGAAACGGCTCACAGTGTTAGGCGGACTGGAGGAGAGATGCTGTGACCCAGGACCTGGGCCCTTCTCAGCCAGCCTGGGAGTGCGAGGAGCCCCGTGACAGCTGGTGGTGGCGGCGGCGGCAGAGGGGCGCAGGTGGTCCGAGTCAAGGTGGGAAATCGAGTGTGGGGGCGGGCCTTCCTTAGCCAGAACAGACCGCACTGTTTGGCAGGGAGGCTGCGGAATTCCTCAACACAAGGAATGGGAGCATCTCTGCCGCCTTTCTCGGTCCTCATTTGTGTTTAGTCTCCGCAGATAGGAAAACGGCTGTTAACTTGCAAAGTGGGGAGAGAGTGGATATCATCCTGGTAACTGATAAAAGATAGAAGGGAGCGAAGTCTCTTAGTCACTGTCTTCCGCAGGGTCTGATGCATTGCCTTCGAATGACTCTTCAAGAGACTGATAGACCTGCAAGGCGTGGATGCCAAGACCCCCAAGTTACTATTTCTTCTTCTCTTTTCCCATTACTCATCGAAGGAAGGAAGAAGCGTCAGCGATGTCGGCACTGTAGGCGGCTGCACCGGCCGGCCTGGAGTGTCGGGAATGCACTGTTGAAGGCAGAGAGGCGCCGAGAGCACTGGGTTGTTTGATTCTCTCTTGGAAAGGGCACCTTACCCCAGGAGCTCTCTAGAACGGTTATTAGAAAATGTGACGTTCTCCCCATGCCCTTCCTCAGCAAGTGTTCACAGCATGCTGACCACAGTTGTTAAGCTTTTATTTCCACGCCTTTTCAAGTAGTTGAGCTCCAGCCATGTTCGAATTGAAACCAGGGCCATCTTGCCAGGAACCAACTCTCAGATATTGATTGAAGTCAGTGGAAATTTAGAAATGTGGGAAACTTATTACTAAAAGTACCCCTGGTTCTTGTCATTCTTCTCTTTTGTATGTTCAGTGGCAGGACGCAGTCCCAGGGATTCCTCTGGAAGAAAGTGGCTGCTCAGAGGTCAGTGACTGAATTTTCCCGACTGGTCTCGTGCATGCTGTTAAAGAAGCAGCGGTCACCCAGAACATGGAAGGGAACAGTAATGTCATGCTGAGGGTCACAGTAACACCGAGTCTTAAAATAATGGCAAACATCCACAAAAATTTCTTGTAAAAATACAGAGAAGGACCCTCGACTTCCAGGATGGCAGAGTAAGGACTGCTGGAGATTTACACCATAAAAGCATTAAGATCACAAGCAATGTCTGTCAATATCCACTTTTTCCGAACTCTGGAAATTAGCTAAAGAACTTCAAAAATCCTGGGGAATATTTGCTCAAGAAAAGCAATATGCTCTCAGTAGGAACAGTGCACCTGCGGTGTTTTAATTTGTGCTCATCCCCTCCCCCTCTCGCCCCAACCCCATTGTGGCCTTGAAAGCCAACAGCCATGCGAAAATGGGAAAATGGTGGCTGTGAAGTCCAGCAGTCTGGCAGCCTCTGGGTGGGGCAGATGAGAACCAGAGCTCCCCAAAACGGCCCCCTCCAAAGAAACATCACTATTCGGCCTGTCTGGCAGCTTGTTTAAAAGCTCCATTCATCAAGCGTGTCTTCACCTGACCTGACTCAGACCTCATGTTGAATAAGGGGCTCCACTCACTGAACATTTGGTTCAGAACATGCAGTTGTTTCATCACAGCAGCCTGAGGTGATCTGGCTAGCTGGAGCCAAGATATGCCAACGGAAAATCCTGGGGATGAAATATTCATCAGGGGCTCGTTTATTCTTACTGATTTTGGACAAATTCTGTGAAGGCTTTCCTTTTGGGTGGCAGTGGTGGTGGTGGGGTAGTATGAAAAGCTCCCGCACATTCCTGGGAATCTGCAAGGCTCTGCGTATGCCCAGGAAAGATCTGTGAAGGCTGTGCGTTCTCACCTCCGGTTGACTTGGAGGCTTTCTGCACAAAGAAGTGAAGACTAAAGTAGCATTGCAAACCGTCTGGCAGAGCGTTGACGCCCCAACACATACAGATAAGACCCTAGTAAAGGCTGAGAGATTTATTAGTGCAAGGCATTTAAGGAAATCTCTGTCCAGTCATTAGTGAACCACTGAGTAAGCATAGACTTCAGTGGCCTCATATAACCAAAAACAAAGACTGCTGAGTTAGTCCAAAATCAATAAAAATAACAATAAACCCTGAGTGCACAACAATTCTGGAATCTGATTTCCAGAATTGACACATATTACTTAAAATTTCCAGTTTTCAACAGAAAACTACAAGACATCAAAAGAATCTGGAAAATATGGCCCATGGAAAAGAAAAAAACAACACCCCAGTTAATAGAAATTATCCCTGTGGAAACTCAAGTGTTGAATGGTCTACACTCTACAGATAGATCTTAAGCCAACTATGATAGATATGTTCAAAGAACTGTAGAGCACTGAGAACCATACCTACAAAATTAAAAGAAAGTATGGAATCATATACCACCAAATAAAGAATGTGAATAAAAAGGTTGGGGTTATTAAAAAAAACATGCTAAGGAAAAAAATTTATTTCAGTAGGACAATGAAGAAAAAGAGCTGTAGAGATGATTTTGGGCAAATCGAGGCCATCAAAATGCATCCGCCTGATATAGACAATGGTATGAGACACCCATGTTGAGCAAAGTAGGTAGGTAAGGATAATTTGTTTTAAAGGACAACTTTCTTGTCCTCTGCCAGTTAACTCTATGGAAGAAATGGGGCTGCATATTAAGGCAAGGAGACAAAGCCCAAATGACAAGGAAACAGAAGAGCATAAGGAATCATATACCAACAAGTAAAGAATATGACATCCATCCAGGTGTTGGCTTTAAACGTTTCGGTGTGTAGCCGATGACTGGCTCAGAGTAAGAGGATGCTGGGAAGTACACAGAGAGAGAAGGAGCCTTCTCCATAGGTGAAGAATTGGACTGACAGGCAGCTGTTAAGACAAAATAATAAACCTGCTTATACTATATTTCAAACGCTTTCTCTTCTGGATTCATCGTAGCCCATCCTTTCCTTCAGAGGGAGTATGCCTTGCAGGTATCCAGTCTGTGGTGCAGTTTTAGGACCAGAGAGCACCACAGTAGCAGGGATTTTCTACTAGAGAGCAAAAGGGGAGTATAAAAGGCATGAGATTCTAGGAAGCAGTTTTAAGAACTTGTTTTTATTTTTCAGAGGTACCTGGAGAGCAGGTATTTTGTTTTTGTTACTGCTTGTTCTCTGGTCTAGCCACACTGAGTAATCATTCAGATGGCACAAAGCACTTTGGGAAGTAACCACTATGGGCATCAATAGACACGATCATGCTATTTGATTAACACAGGGGTAGTCAACCTTTTTATACCTACCTCCCATTTCTGTATCTTTGTTAGTAAAATTTTCTAACTGCCCACCGGTTCCACAGTAATGGTGATTTATAAAGTAGCGAAGTAACTTTACTTTATAAAATTTATAAAGCAGAGTTATAGCAAGTTAAAGCATATAATAATAATTACTTACCAAGTACTTTATGTCGGATTTTTGCTAAGTTTGGCAGAATAAATCTTTATAAAACAACTTACTATAGTTAAATCTATCTTTTTATTTATACTTTGTTTGCTCCGCTACCGCCCACCATGAAAGAACGCCCACTAGTGGGCGGTAAGGACCAGGTTGACTACCACTGGATTAACATAGCACACTTGGTTACTACAGAGCATTTCACTTAAAACGTTACCTGCCCGTTTTTTTGTGGTCAGGATTTTTCTAGTAAGTCGAGACACCCACAAATATGCAAGCCGAAGGTGTACTTTGGGATGAAGCCAGACTGGCAGGGTGTTTAGTAATTTGAGTTGTATAAACTGCAGTGTGGGGAGGCAGAGTTGGTGGCTAGTGTCTCGTGAAGAACAAATCCTTGACTTCTATGCTTAATATATAATAGGACACGCTCCTTTCTAAAATTAGACCCAGTAAAGGATAAAAAAAAACACAAACCTTCAGTAACCTGTGAAAAACTCTGCCTCAGTCTTACGACTATTAACCAGAAAAACTAAAATGAAATTAGGCAAGGTGGTAAATGTAGTTTGATTTTAATGGAATATTAGGATTGAGGGCAACAGGTTGAGGGGCCACAGAGGGAAAAGGGCCAACTGACTTTTCTTTTTTAAATCCTGTTCATGGGTTGGATTTTTTTCTTGTCTTTCTTACGTTACCTTTGGCTTAGTACATAATGGGTAAAGTGAGAAGTGAGATAAAGCCCATGTCCTTTAACCAAGAGAGGAGTCGGGTCCATTCTGTTTCAGTGGGTTTTCAAATCCTGCCAGTCATCAGACGTGCTCCAGTTTGCCCTCCGACATTTTATTATGGGAACTTTCTGGTCTACAGAAAAGTTGCAAGAATGTACGGTGAATGCCTGTGTCCCCATGCTCTAGATCAGGGGTCCCCAAACTATGGCCCGCGGGCCACATGCGGCCCCCTGAGGCCATTTATCCCGCCCCGCCACACTTCCGGAAGGGGCATCTCTTTCATTGGTGGTCAGTGAGAGGAGCATAGTTCCCATTGAAATACTGGTCAGTTTGTTGATTTAAATTTACTTGTTCTTTATTTTATTTTAAATATTGTATTTGTTCCCGTTTTTTTGTTTGTTTTTTTACTATAAAATAAGATTTGTGCAGTGTGCATAGGGATTTGTTCATAGTTATTTTATAGTCTGGCCCTCCAACAGTCTGAGGGACAGTGAACTGGCCCCTTGTATAAAAAGTTTGGGGACCCCTGCTCTAGATTCTACAGTTAACCTCTTATTGTACTTGCCTTATTACCTATTTATCCCCTTCATCTATCCATCTTATTATTTTTTTAAATATTAAAAAAAAATTTTAATTTAGAGAGAGAAGGCGAGGAAGAGAGAAACATCAATTTGTTGTTTAGCTTATTTATGCCATCATTGGTTGATTCTTATATGTGCCCTGACCAGGAATTGAACCTACAACTTTGGCGTATCTCTAACCAACTGAGCTACCCAGTCAGCCAGCCATTTTATTTTTGGATATAGTTCAGAGTACATGGCAGATACCAATACCCTTCAGTCCTACACGTTGAATGTGCATGTCATTAAGTATCGGTCAACATTGTTTATGGATTGCTTCCAGGAACCTTTTTGAAATTATATTCCCTGTGCCATTGTAGAGCCTCTGATTTAGCAGGGTGGAGGCAGGCCTGGGAATCTGCATTTTGAAAAGTCCCCAGGAGCCTCTGATGGTAAAACAGGCTTGGGGTCCTCTGCTCCAGGGAGTGCTTCTGAGCTTCTTCATGGCTACCCTCCCCGGAAATGCAGTGGGGATTATTGCCCTTGTCCTGACCACAGAGCTCCATTTTTGGCTTTTCTGGACTCTTGCTCAAAGTAGTCATTCTCGGCTAAGAACACTTTGGTTGTCACACCAGAGTAGGAGGGGCTACTAGCATCTCGTGGGCAGAGCCAGGGAGACTGCTACAATTTCTGAAATGCACACAACAGCCCCTACATGGAGGAGTTACACGGACCAAAATGTCAGTAGTGCTGAGGTTCAGAAGCTTCCTTTTTGCCTAAAAAGATATTAAACCATGCAATGGATTTTTAAGCATGGGAAGGGACTGTTAGAAATTATATCCTGTTGTATCAAGATGTACCTGGTCTCTGCCAAATACAGATTTATGCTCCAGAAAGTTCCTAATTTAAAAGATGCTGATATTCAAACACATGTTAAAAGTTTCAGTTACCTGAAACTTTGGGTGAATTTGACTGAAAAAGTAGTATCACCTGTGGCCTTTTAGTTTCTCTTAATGTATCTAAAGATCTTTTATAGCAGAGAAAAATAGAGAACAGTGCTTTGGGATTGCAGTAATCCGTGTAAAGCGAGACTACAGCGCAGGTCTCCGTGTCCTGGTCCTGATCTGCAGGCGGGCAGGGGTGTGGTGTGTGCATGTGGGGGTGTGTGTGAGGAAGCCTGGGGTGGGGGCGTCTCAGCAGTCAGCCCAGTGCTTCCACGGCTGGTCGGGCCGTTGCTTTTCAAAGTCTGATTTGACTCCACAATGAATGGCTTTCCTGGCTCTTAATAAAGATGCATTTCTAATATTGCTTTGGCTACTTATCTACATCTTACTAGTCTTTAAGAAAACAGAATGTACAATGGAACAGAAGGCTAAAAGAAAGGGGGCAGAAGGGGAACGTTTTATTTTGAGGTGAGAACAGCAGGAGCAGCCCTGAGAAACGGGAGGAAGAGGAAGCGGAAGAGGCGGCGTTGGGTCAGGTCAGTTCTTGCCTGGGTGCTTTCAGGGACCTGAGACCAAAATAACAGGTGGGAATAACAGGATGGCTGGATTGGATTGGGGGACACTGGACTTGGTTCACTTCGCATCTACTGATAAGGAAAAGTAATACTGGACATGGCCGCTGGAAGATGATTTGAGATCATGACTGGGAAAATATTGATAAATCGACTGTATTGTCCCCGATGCTAGAAAAGGTGTTCGTGTGACTTCTGGTGGGAGAAGTGGTTGGGCTGAGTGTGGCCGTGTGCCGAGACGCCCTAACGGCAAGGTGTTATTAGGTGTACCTGCACATCGTGGGACGAGTAACCTGCTGGTTTTGCTGTAGGTAATACTGATGGGGAGTAATCTCCATGCAAGTCGTGGCTTGGGTTTAATTATCATGGACCTTTGGGCAAGTTACTCAATGTCTGTCATCTTCATTTTCTTCATTTCTTCATACCTAAGGTAAAGTTCCTAAGGGCCATGCATCTTGAGCATTCTTCTGGCATTGAACTTTCTGGAAGAAAGGCTCCTGGGGCTGGAATGGCAGTCATGATGGTCAGCACGGCCCTAAATGGAGGTGTGCGTGTGCGTTCTCATTGATTTGCTAACATGGAGCACCTACTGGCTTCTAGATCCTGTCCTCAGGACTTTAATTTTCATAACACCCTATAATATAGGTACTGTACTATTATCCCCACTGTGTAGATTAGGAAACTGGGACTCTGAGAAGTTCATGGTTTGCCCTGAGTCACAGCTAGGAAGTGGCAGACCTTGATAAGATGCAGGGGGTCTGCCTCTGGGGCCCTCGTCACTTGGCCCCCTCCCCTGCCTGCAGTCCTTGGGAAGGCTGCACGGGGCCTACGGGGCTGTGGAGTTGGGACCCTTGTGAGCTGAGATGAGGGTGGATGGGATGCGTGTGTTTGCGCGTGCGCGTGTTCGTGTGCATGTAGAATTTGAGGAGCCGTTTGCCATGGGTGGGGTGATTGACATTAATAACATTTTTTTCTGTTTTTAACTGGCTGAGGTGTGAGTATGTAAAACTGAGAATGTGTCAGTGGAGAAGGAGAGGAGGCAGTGAGGTGGCCCCGGGGGAGGGAGAAGAGGAGGGGGACAGGTGTGGGGGGTTCCCTTTACATAGGAATCCACCTGGACGCTGGGCTGGCCCGTGCACTGTCCTTCCAAGTGCCTGTCTCCTTCACGTCTCAGAGTTCTGGTAAAAGCCGTAGGTTTGACACAGGACCTTGGAGGTTTTTGCCTCTTGCTGTGTTGGATGAACTGAAGCTTATAGGTTTGACATGGACAGTAAACTGGGTTCATTTGTCAGCTATCCATACTCCCCTGGAGACACTTTGGTCTGGTAAGATGAGAAGCTATATATTCATTTTTTAAGCCACCTCATGGATAATGCGTGCCGTTATGGGGTGAACACCTGTCCCTCTATAGGGCAGAGCTGATGGTCTTCATTCTGGTAGCTGCTGCCTGTTTGGTAAGTGTCCCCACAGGTTAAAAACCCAAGTGTAAAATAAGAAAGACAAAGAAAAAAGAAAGCAGTCATTTACCGACTGGTAGGTTGGAGCTTGGGCCGCCCTGGGCTAGCTACGCTGTGTGAGGTGTGATGGAGAGTTCTGCTGGGGCTGCCTGGCCCTGTTCTGGCCCCGCCTCACGCTGCCAGGAGGAGAGAGTAATAGTCCTACCGAACAGTCTCTCAAGTCTTTAAAGGAAAAAAATCAAGCCTCTTTGGGGTTGGGGAGAAGCAGGGGTGAGGTAGGCGAGGGGAGCGGGAGCCCTTGTTAGAGAATTGTGAGACACTTCTAAGAGAATTGTGTAAACTTCTAAGCATCAGAATTTCATGAATAAAATGGTGTCTGGGCCTTTACAGCCACTGTGTGATAATAAATATTACCATGATATTGTTCTCTGCTGCTTCCATGAGTGAGAAGCTTGTGGTACCTCAGCTACATTGTGAGTTAAATAGATGGTTGTGAATCAGCTCTGGAAACTCCATGCATGTTTGAGGAAATGGATTCCAGTTTTAAATAACTCTCTTACAAATGAAATGTGGGAACACAGCCCATAATTCTAAGCAGAGGATTCATTGTTATTTATATAAAAGGACGTTTGAACATAACGTGAATACCTGGCATGAATTGAGTCAAAACAAAACATAAATAAACCGTCATGTCATATCATCTTCTACCTTTGTTTGTTTTCGTTGTCCCGTTCTGACTGCTGAACCTGTGTGGTACAGGTAGAATCCTTGCACCTGCCTCAGAGTACTTCCTGTAATTATCAGGGAAACAGTCAAGAGTTGGCTGACGCTCCGTGGAAATCTCCGCATTTTCCAGGCAGTTTCTCCCTAGCAAATGTGTTTTCAGTGCATTCAAATTGCCGATTTCCCCAGCAACACCTTCCTTATGGTTCGAACCAACTACCTAATCTACTAATCTGTCCCAGTGTTTGACAGGCTGGTGATCCTTCAGAGTGGAATCATATCTCTTTCATTTTAGAAAGGAGTGCTGCAGAAAAGGGTTGCAACCCAGGATTAAATATACAACTTGAAATTCCAGCTACTTGTTTATCTGAACTTTGAAGAATGGTTTTAGCTTTAGCACAGGAAGCCTACTGTATTCATAATTTCCTCATTTCCTTCCTCATCTTGGGTTTCCCACATTCCATTTGTCAGCATTAGAAAAGGTTAAACCTGTAAGAATTTTTATCACTTTATTTGAGCCAAACTGATGACAACTGAGGGGGAAAAAAATCTCAACAGATTGAGAAAATGCTTCCGGGAATAGCAGTTTTGCACATTATTGTATGCATCAGAATCAAAGGAAGAGGGGTGAGGGGCTACAGGACATCATGGGCGGTAGATTAAGGAGGCTGGAGAAAGCAAAGCAGGGAAATCTTTGGGATTGATACAAAGTAAAAAGAACAGACATGTATTTCTTTTACAGAGGTAGGTATAGGATAGTTAGCTGTTAACAACACAGGTAACGGAAACAAGGAGAGGTTTTGTGGTCCTAGCTCTGGTGTCATAAGGGGACCAGAAAAAAGGAAATTACCCAGACATTCCAAAGGTGTGTTACTGTAGATGCAAAAAGACAATAGACAGGCTCAGTTAAGATAACGATTGACCTTTGACAAGGAAGATACCTGCCTGGGACTTAACTCCCTGCCATGACTCACTCTTAGGTAGAGTTTTCATTTCAGACCATCCTGTGCGGTTACTGTGGGTCTCTGAGTCTGTAAGGCCCTCCATGCAGGCCTCCCCTGAGCTGCTCAGGGTTAGTGTGTGGCCCCATTTTTGTTCACACATTGTTCGTTCTTGTTCCTGGACATTCTGCTTTTCTTACTTTTTGGTCATGTTTCTTTTGGTACTTGGTGGTATGTCATTTGATGGATGCAGGGCTTTCCCAAGAGTTGGTAGAGCTTTACATTGAGGAGGCAAGAGACCCTTTGTGAAATTCTAGGTGTTTACGTAGAAACTGGAGATTTGGTCCAAGTCTGCAGGTCCTGAACATCGCGGTCAACCTAGTAATATATAGTTATGTGTCACAGAAGAGTAAACGGGATGCTTTTTCAAGTTTAAGAATTGGTCGATAATGTGTTTAATAAGTGTACATAGTAAGTGATTATTAGATGTTTATAATAACTATTTAGTAATAGTAGGTGCCAAAGATGTGGGAAATGTGATGACTTAAGTTCTGGTAAGGCCTGCCTTTGGGGAGCATGCCCTAAATCCTTTGGGGCCCCTTTAGTGTGAAATGCAGCCTACAGAAAGTGCACAAAAAAGTATTCCCACCCCGTGATAGTGACCCCTGCGTGTCCACTGCCCACCCTTCCATTGACTCCTTTTTTCTAAGCTTTCAGATTTTAATAGAAACTCCAATTCTTAGGCATTCTGTTTTTGAGGGATATGTGCTCATAGCTGGAAATGTGAAGGGAAAAAAAATCATAAATAATCTAACCCGAGCCGACTAATGTTAAAATTTTTAATGCTTCTAGTTGTTTTCTGATGACTATTTTACATGTTGAGATGGTACTGTGGATGTGTTTTTAATACTGCCTTTTTAATTGATAAAATCGGCATTTTCTGTTTTAAAAAATGCCCTCGTTACACCATTGTTAAACACCCATGGTATGGGTGTTCTCTTACTTACTTGTCTGTTATCCTTGCACTCTGGTGGTTTCTGGTAGTTTTCATATTATGGATGGGCTGTGGGAAGCATTTTTATTCATCTCTCTCTTTACTTTTAAATATCCTTTACTATCAGTTCCTCTTAATGAGTCAAAGAGCATATGAAATTTTTAGGAGGAACTTAAATTTTAAGTAGAAAGTAAGTAACACACAACTGGTTAGTCTAAGAGGGTCGAGAAGGTTTCGTTTTGGTTAACTGAATATGTAGATGTAGCAGCACATGCTGGGTCTAGTAGAAGCTCAATAAATGTTTATGGACAGAACATAAGACAATGGTCCTAGAGAAGGGTTCAGTCGGTGATTCATAACCATTAATAGTTAATGCTTATTGTGCAACAGCTGGCTGCTGGATATTGATCTAAGGGCTTTGCAGGTTGTCTCCTGGGACTCAGGGCGTGAAGGGAGGTCACTTCTGATGCTCACACGCTCGGGAGGAAGTAAGACTTGATGATTAGATGGACTTAAAACCCGGAAACAACCCAAATGGCCATCGACCAAGGCTTTCTCAGGACGCTCCCGGCTTCTCCCCAACACAGGTTCCAGAGCCACTCACACACTTTATTTATTTTTACATTTTATTTATTTTGATTTATTATTATTATTACAACAGCCCACCAATTCCGTTTACCATAACCCGTATTAGTGATTTATTGATGCAGAACAAATGAGAGGCTGACCACCATGGACATGGTTATTTCAGAAAGTTTGCTCCCTCCTGGGATTGAAGTTAATCCATAGCCGGGGCCACAAGAGTCACCTGAAGGCCCGGTGAGGCTGGGGCTCCTGCCTCCGAGTGGCCTCACTCACATGCCTGGCGGGTCGGTGCTTGTGGGCAGGAAGCCGCAGTTTCCTGTCCTGTGGGCCTCTGTCCCTGGGACTGCTTGAATGACTTCACTGGCGCGGCAGCTTATAGCTTCCCTCGCAATGCGTGGTTCAGGAGAGCCAGGCGGAAGATGGGAGGTCTTTTATGACTTAACCTCACAAATTACACTCCATCATAATTGTAGTTACACTCTGTCATTTCCACAATATGCCATTGGTAATAGATCAGTGTGCCTTATTGTGGAGGGTGGCTACAGTTCAGGAGGCGGAAATTCACCTCCCTGTTGGGGAGGCCCCCATGCTGGGCCATCAGGAAGGCTGCAGAACACACTTTCTGTGGCATTCAGTGATAACCTCAGCTGGTGAGGCCGGCCCGTGAGAAAGGTTTACCTTATAAAGACAGGCTGTCCGCTTCTAGTATGTTAATTGGATTGCTGTTTTGTTATTACTGTTTGATCCTTGTTTGCAGAGCCCCTCCTAGAACGGGACTTACTGGGTAGAAGTTTAATGATACTTACATTCCCTTTTTATTAATGGTTTCCACTTGAAAGAACCATGTGAATTTCATTTTTGTATAAATGCAGTAGAAACATTGTTTATTACTCAGTGTTCATTTTGTAAGTTCTTAGAGAAGTGTTTCCCCCAAGAACATGTAAGCAAAAGCTTTGGTTTCCACTGTTGCTCTGGTGACGAGGAAGCCGGAAGTGAAGTGTGTTCAAGTACGGCAATTATATTGAGCTGCTGACTTCCATGTTTCTGTCCTTATGACGTGATATTTTCCTATGAGATGCTCCAACGTATTCGTGGGGATAAAACTCAGGTACTCCTGAATTCGACAAATATTTATTGAATTCTGTTCCAGGTGCCATGGATACAGAGGTACACAAGCAGGTGAGACAGCTCATAGAGCAGTAATGAGAAGTATGTTAACCTCTGCTCCAGGTTACGAAACATCTGGCCTCGGACAAAACCTAATTCATAGATACTGCCTTCTTGTCTATTCACTTTTTATTTTGTAATTCTGTAGTTTATTCAGGGAAAAAAAAAAGGAAGGAGCAAATGTAAGTAATAGGAATTAGGGCACAGTGAGAGAAGGTTCCAGAGACTCCTAGTGCCACACAGAGGTCAGAGCTTGGGCTTTAGAGTGCCTTCGATCTTGAGTTCTTTTGCTCATCTTTGTCCCTTGGGCAAATTCTTGAACCTTCTTGGACCTCTGCTTCCTCGTTTATCAAATGGAGACAATGATGAAGAGGAAATGAGATGATACAGTCCACGCCCATTACCTGATGGGGACAGGAGTGTGGTTGGAGCCCAGTGTAAAATGCTGGGCCACCTGCTCCTTTCACTGCCCGTGTCCCTGCACCAGGCACTGCTGCTCAGGGCTTGGCAGGGATTTCCTCATTTATTCTTCACTCAGGCCAAGAGTGCAAGTATTAGCTTTATCCTCATTTTGCGAAAGAGGCATCTGAGTCTCAGAGAGGTTGTGTAACCTGCCCATGCTGAAGTGACTACTAAGAGGAGGAGCCAGCAGGTGCATCTAAGTAGAAGCCTCCGGGCTTTGCTTTCTTAGCCGCTGCGCTGTGTTCTGCTAACGTGATGGCATGCGATTCTGTCTTCATATAAAGAGACACGTGCTATAGTTATGAATGTTGCCACGCAAACTGCCGGAATTTCAATTTATGTGGATTTTAAGAATTCACAGGTTTTAAAAAAAATCCTCTCATTTGTACCAAAGTAAAAATCCACATATTCCCTCTTTGGAATGGTGTTTCAGCAACCTGTGGACAGAGTCTGTTTTAAGATAAATGGCCAGGGGCTCATATTAGGAGTGTCACTTAGGCAAAAGGACATTTCAATAAAACAGGTGGTTGTAGGTTCCTTTACGGGTTGTGAACTTTTGGGAACATGGATTTTGCTGAATATAGTGATTTTTAAATTTCACAGTATCTAGCACAGTGCTTTTGCCAGGAGTTTTTCAAGACGTATTCATTTCGGGGTGATCTTGAGTAACAGCAAGACGTGTGGTGGGAAGTACATACAACATCCTGCTAAGAGCTGGTTCTTACTGTGCTTTCCAATGTATCATAGTTGGTTAGTAATAACATTTCCTAATTATTCTTGTCTCTTACATTAACTGCTGTTGCAATTAAGCAGGTTTTTCTTGAAAAGCATGAGTAACACAGTAGAGTTATCACTGGGCTGGGAGATAGAACACCCGGCCACCCCCCAGAGCGGAGCCACTGTGTGTACTATATAGTCACTCTTCAGGGTGATTGGTTTGCTGAAACATTCTCACAAGAAGTGTGACGTGACCAGTGGCACGTGCTTTCATTTTGTCTGACAGTATAACTCAGAGAGCGAACATTGCCCAACTTTGCCTGAAAGAGAATTTCCCCCTCTGCTCTCCTAACATAATAAATGCTTTGACACACTGAGGGTACTGTCTGAGTTTTATAGAAGAGTGATGATGTGTAAGACGTAAAGCTGTTTGAAATTGGAGGCATCACACTGTATGTTATAAATGGGCGTTGTTCTTTAAAACTCACCACTGCCTCATGTGACGGTAGAGAAGGGCCCCGAGCCCCCATGGGGGCACTCGCAGGGCTGTTGAGGTGGGACCCAGGCACGGTTTCCTGGAGCCTGACTCCTTGCTCTCATCGGCCGTCCGCACTGCCGCAGGTGTGGCAGACGCGGCACAGGTAGGGCCCGAGTCACTCTCCACTTCCTGTCGAGGAAAGCCCCATTCCTTGGGTAGCTTGCAAAGCCCTTCTCACCTGTGGCCCCCTATGGGTCCTGCACCCTTGCCTCTGGCCACCTGGCCCTACACACTACCACTCTCATATTATCTGGTACGCCTGTACCCCTCAAGTGCCCTGGCCAGGTCCTCTGCCTCGCATACACCTGTTCCTCCCTTGCTCTTGCTCTCCAGAGGGACTTCTACTCACCCTTGACCACACTTCAAGGCCCATCTTTGCCCCTTTCTCCATGGACTCTACCCAGCAGGGCTGGTGGTTGTCTTTGTGAGAGGAGTACCACCGTAAGGGGTTGAGTGGCAGAAGGCCACATGGGATGGGGTGGTTGGATTTTGGAGGGCCTTGGGAACCAGGCAGCAGGGCTGCAGGTTTGACGGCAGAGCCTTCACTTTGGACGATGTCTTAGTTACATGATAGAAGGATCCTGTGTGTGTCACTAAGACTTCAGATGCCCATACTCATCCATTTATGGAGACTTGAACATTTTTCTAGATGTTTTGCAACTTAAGATGCTGTTATGAGGTTATCACTATTTTATTGTTCTGAATCCTTCCTTCCACCTGTGATACTGCTGATCTGAGTTCCATGTTCCCCAGGAGCCGGTTATCTACTGGAACTTACTGAGCTACAACCTGTGCTTGGCTCCCAGAGCCATGGATTGGGGTAAGGAGGGCCTCGTTTATTCAGCAGACTCTTCCTGAGGGCCTGGCTGCTAAGGGCTTACTCAGAAAGGCTTACATGGTGGCTGGTTCTGAAGGAATGCACCACTAAGGGGGAAACTGGAACCTACCCCTCTTCCTCACTCTTCCCCTCTCAGACCTGCTCAGGGTCACTAATTTGTTCTCACATGTTGCTTCACTCACTGTGTTGCCCACCAGAGCCAGGGTAATCTGGGGCCCTTGCTGCTTAGGAGGGAGGGAGGATCTGCCCCCTAAGGCAGGGGTGTATGTACTGTGAGCTGGCCTTGCAGGGTGGGCAGCTATTTGAAGGGTGAAAAGGTGGGGGTGGGACTGTAATATTCAAAAGGTATAATTTCTGAAACATAATTTTACCCTCTAAAATCATCCTCATTTCTACCAAGGATAGCCAGATTAAGACTAAAGTGTTTGCAGAAGAATGAGTCTAGTCACAATACACTGGGCCTGGTCATTTATGTAAGTGTGGCAGGAATAGCAATTGACCATAGGGTCTCTTTAAGTCTGCTTTGCTGGAACTTTTCACAAGGAATCTCAGATCTAGCTTCTAAAAGCCTCTTGAGGTCAGAAAGCCAAGCCAGGAACTTGCCATCAGACTTGGCCGGCAACTCCTATCGATTTGGGTGAATTCCTTCCTTTTCGAGGTCCCCCAAATAATCTGAGATTCCAGAGCCTGCCAGAAAGTGATCTTCCGTACTCACCTAGTGAGGCTGATGGAACCCTGTAAGCAAGATGCCAAGCTGATATTTCTGAGGGGCTTTGTTGGCTTTATAAACTCAACCTTTGTTTCTTGGAGCTGTCTGATCATATCTGAGTCTATGTATATATCTCTCAAATACGATGTTCTAGTCAAAACCTTGGCCATATAACCAATGACTCTAATTGTTTCCTGTTACAAGAACAGATTATTGAATTTATGCAAATAATTATACTGCCATAAAGAATATTAACCAAGTTTCCAAATTTGCTTACAAAGTTATCATTTACCAGATTGCGGTAAGTCGTAGTTTGCATAAGAGGCAAGATTTCCTTATCGGAACACAAAGATGAAAGAACCAATAGTGTTTTAAGCAGAAGTCATAAATATCATAATCATTCTTTCCAGTTCATTCAGTCTCATGTTATTCTTGTTTTGCTTAAATCCAGTTTTTCCATTAGTTCTGGAAATTCTCACCCAGTTCAGTTGTGATCCTAAAGTTGTCAGAAAACTGTACTTGTATTTCTAGACATTTTACGTAATTTCTAGAACACTTCTATACCTAGCAGGTACAGACTAAAGACGGCTTCGTAATACTTCCTATCTACAGTGCTTTCCATGTAATTCAACATAGCAAACAAGGCTAATTAGTTTAATATCTCCCATTTCATAAGAATTTCATTTAGAATTTGATTTTGGAAAGTTTGTCAAAAATATCAAATAGACCCTGGCCAGTTGGCTCAGTGGTAGAGCATTGGCCTGGAGTGCAGGAGTCCCAGGTTCGATTCCCAGCCAGGGCACACAGGAGAAGCGCCCATCTGCTTCTCCACCCCTCCCCCTCTCCTTTGTCTCTGTCTCTCTCTTCCCCTCCTGTAGCCAAGGCTCCATTGGAGCAAAGTTGGCCCGGTCGCTGAGGATGGCTCTATGGCCTCTGCCTCAGGTGCTAGAATGGTTCTGGTTGCAACAGAGCAACGCCCCAGATGGGCAGAGCATCGCCCCCTGGTGGGCATGCCGGGTGGATCCTGGTTGGGTGCATGCGGGAGTCTGTCTGACTGCCTCCCCGTTTCCAACTTCAGAAAAATACAAAAAAAAAAAAAAAAAAAATCAGATAAGATCAGGGGGCACTGTGAAAAATGCTTAGTTATTCATTTAACCAAAGTGACAAAGACTGCCTAGGCAATACAGAAAGTTACATAGTTGGGGGAATAAAACCAACTTAGCTTCTTTTAATAGAGAAGCCTTAGCCACTAGAGACTTGCTATGAAATACAGTAAATTATCTTGACAAGACACAAAATCTTTATTTTCCAAGCAGCTTACACAAAAAGCACTAATCATTTTACTTTAGGACAAAATTACTTTCTTTTTTCCTTTTACAGAATGCATTTCCATTCCTCCTTGTAAAGCCAGTATCTAAGGCCACCATCACAGCAGCCTGGCCCATGCTGGTTCGCATTGGATTCGGACAGTCAGTAAAGAAACAACAGAGCCAAAAACTGGTGGGCCAACATCTTTAATCTTAGCTTGCACCTGGCAGGCAAGTAAAAACACACTCTGGGCTCCAAAACCCACTCACATTCAGTGCTCACAAAGCTACTGACTTATCCGAGTTTCCTAGAATCAAAGGTTTCTAGCTCACCAGACTTATTCACCTCTGTTCCCCATCTCCTTCCTTCTCCCAGCGCAATCTCTGCACAAACTGGCCTCTCACTCAGCACTCCACCACGTTGGCTGCTGCTCCTGGCCTCCTCCACGTGGCCTTTCTCTGCTCTCCTCTCTGCTCTCTCTTCTAATGCTAATCTCAGGAACCAAGAGAGCAAGCTCCCGTTCTGCCCCACTTTATAGTGTAGAAATCAAAACCCTTAATCCAATATACAAAATTGAGAAGTCTCTAATACAAAGTCACTTATCTGTGGCATGATGGGATTGTACCACCCCACATCAAAAAGGGTGGGATAGGCTTAGTCCTAAAACTAAGCCCCAGGCTACAAGGATCCTACCTGCCCACAGCCCACCCCCAACACACATTAATATCACCTGGGCAACAGACTTCCATGTGGGCAGCACCATCTTTACAAAGTGAGCATAATATATTTTATCTGCCCAACACTCCTCATATCTTATTTTACTGCAAACATGCGTCGTACTTTTCATATATATATATATATATATATATATATAGAGAGAGAGAGAGAGAGAGAGAGAGAGTTCCTTCTTATTATTTCTAGTTTATGGTTTAGGAAGAACCTTTTTTTGTATTTTTTTGCTGAAGTGAGAAACAGGAAGGTAGAGAGACAGACTCCCGCATGCGTCCGACCGGGATCCACCCGCACGCCCACCAGGGGTCGATGCTTTGCCCATCTGGGGCTTTGCTCCATTGCAACTGGAGCCATTCTAATGCCTGAGGTGGAGGCCATGGAGCCATCCTCAATGCCCGGACCAACTTTGCTCCAATTGAGCCTTGGCTGCGAGAGGGGAAGAGAGAGATAGAAAGGAGAGGGGGAGGGGTAGAGAAGCAGATGGGTGCTTCTTCTGTGTGGCCTGGCCAGGAATCGAACTCCGGACTTTCACATGACGGTCAGCCACGCAGACCAGCCAAGGCCAGGAACAACCTTTTTTATGTTTGTTTGGTCTTTGTGTACAATGTGTTGATTAGCCCCTGGGCTTTGTGGACAATGTGTTGATTAGCTCCTGGGTGTTTACATTTCAAAGACTGGATGAGATTCACAACCTGGAAGGACAGGGAAAGAATGTAGGTTTTCTTCTAGGCATTTTGGGATAATTGCTATCTAAAATTTCCTTTTGGAGGGGGGGTCAGAGGCCTGGGGCGTTTCTGTGGTTTCATCGCCAAGCACAACATCTTCCTTTTCATTGTCATTACTGTTCTTGGTCTTAGGCACCTGGTGCCTTCCCAGCTCTGCAAAGTGACTGGCTAAGGTCTTTACATTGTCGTGCCCCCCGCCCCCTGTCTGCCAGCCTCGAATGGAGCAGTGGCCAACCCCCCGACCTTCTCTGATCTTAGCTCTTCTAACTTCTAAAATCATATGTGATCTCTGCTTTCCAGTGAACACTAGGAAAAAGGCACTTGAACTGCCTATCATATATTGTCATCCTGTGTAGATTAGCAAACTTATAAATACATTTCAAAACATTTAGAAGTGTATTCTTCCTCTTAGTAAGTTTTTTAAAAATGTGGCATGACCCAAATATGCCTTGTCTCTCTGTACAAAGATCCTTTAAAATTTTTTAGCCATGTCTTATACAAAATTACAAACAAAACAAGTTGGATCTGAAAAAGTTGGGTCTGAATTGTGTTTCTCGTGGATGGACTAAGTTAAGGTTACCTGCTCACATGCCCGAAGTCTCAGGCTGGAAGGGTCCTATTTGGAACTAGGTTTTGTGTGTGTGTGCTTTTTTTTTTTTTTTTTTACAGAGACAGAGCGAGAGTCAGAGAGAGGGATAGACAGGGACAGATAGTCAGGAACTGAAAGAGATGAGACGCATCAATCATCCATCAGTTTTTTGTTGCGACACCTTAGTTGTTCATTGATTGCTTTCTCATATGTGCCTTGACCATAGGCTTTTAGCAGAGCGAGTAATCTCTTGCTCCAGCCAGCAACTTTGGGTCCAAGCTGGTGAGCTTTTTGCTCAAGCCAGATGAGCCCACGCTCAAGCTAGCAACCCGAGGGTCTCGAACCTGGGTCCTCCACATCTCAGTCTGACGCTCTATCCACTGCGCCACTGCCTGGTCAGGCCAGAGCTAGTTTTGTAGTCATTTTTTCCCCGTAAGAAGCATCAGCATACTGATCAGAGAATGCACTCTATGTCTCCAAGAGATTTGAGATCCTCTCTTTTCAAGGCAGACTTACCTAAAAGTTTCCCCAGAATAGTCATTACAATTCCAGACTATCTAAAAGTTCACCCATTTTTCCAGAAGGGCACAAGACCGTGGTGCACGTTCCGAGTGGAACCTACCTTGTCTCTGCGTTCCCTAAAATGGCTTATTTACGAGAGGCCCTGCTTTCCGACAGCTGTTCCAAAAACACTGGGGATCGCATGTTTCCCCCTCTTTTGAACAGGATGGCGACTTAATCAGAAGCATCAGGAAACATATACCAGAAAGCAAAACAGAAACAGAAAGCCAGTGTGCACAGGGCTCAGAATGAAAAGGGAGCAGAGCTCAGATCCAAGACTCACCTGAGGACTCCTGGGTCATTGAGAAAGCAGTGACCTCAGAGGGTTCCGGGCGGCACCTGGTTTGCGCACCGGTCTTGGGGTTTCAGGGGTTTGTCTTTTTTGGGTGCCACGTTTGGGTGCCATGAAATCTCAGTGGTTCAGAAATAGCCCAAGTGAAGTCAGTGAATCACTGATGTAGTACTTGGTTAAAATGTATTGCATACACACCAAAAAGAGTTTGCAAACCAGGAGCACTCAAACCAAAACATGGCGAGAGGCTCGGGCATACCGTTACAATGCACCTAAACCGGGATTGACAGGCTAAATTACTCACTCAACTGGTGTGTGCTCAGGGACTCTTCAAGGTGGTCTCCCTCCGTTTGCTTTTGATTTTAACAAGTGGAAAATAAGGTGTGCCCATACCCTTCTAGTTCTGCCAGAAAGCTCTGTCTTGTCTGACCTAGAGTCTTCGGATTTAGATTTGGGGAATGCCAAGTGGGGGCTTCTCATAGTGGGATGAGCTTGTCCCTTCCCTGTGGGAACTCCTCGGTAGAACCGCCTCTTAGGGAGTGGCTCTTTGTCTTCCAGTCCTGTTCATCTGCAGGGGGACTCTGTAGCCAATGGCTATGTTTCTAAAAATGTGGGAGAATTACTTTTGAATACAGAATCACTTTTCCAGGGTGGTTTGGCGATAAAGGTCATTTATTCTGTGGTTTTCCTCATTTAAAACTCACTCCTTCCTGGCAGTTGTGTGAATCTAGATTTTACACCATGACAAATCGTTAAAACAAGGAGCATCAGGAAGTTCAGAAACCAACTCTGAGCTTCCACTTGCTCTAATGGGTTTTTCCTTTGTCATGAACGAGCCATGGGCCTGTCCTGAAGGCCCAGATACGGTGGGTCAGAATGTGAATTCTTCCTAGCTTTGCAGAAATCTTCATCATGTGGCAATCTGACATGAGACCACTAGCAGGTAGCAGTAGAAGTTTGGGATATTTTCTCCTACAAACTTCATAGCATGTAAAATTTCAAATCAAACCATGGTATCTCAAGAGGCAAACCATTTAGAATCCTTCCTTAAAGTAAAAAAAAAAAAAAAAGGATAAGAAGAGAGAAAGGAAAAGACCAAGGGAAGTGAATGCAGGGTGACTGTTTTGCTCCTAGAACTTAGGGCAGCTCTGTGGCGTTTTATTCTTACGGGAAGGAAATGAGACCAGTGTAACTTACTGTCAGGAGTAGTCCTTTGGTGTCAGCCTTGTGCTGTGTTGACTGTGGATGGAGCTGTTGACTCTGGGCCCCTGCCACACAGCTTGCAGTCTGCAAACTGGTTGCCGCACGTGCAGGGCCCGTTCCAAGTGGGAGAAGCATTCCGTTCCCACGCTAAGTACACAGAGGATCCAAAGCAAACACTGCGAGTTGAACTGGTGCAGCCCGAGGCCAAGCGCTGTACTTGGAGTGGGTGAAGGGCACCTGAAATGTCAGGTCACGCATTTCCCCGCATTTCCCCCTCAGCTGTTTTCAGCATAACAGCAGGAACCCTCAGTTCTCCTGTTGGGAGCATGTGATGTGTTATCTAACGCTGACTAGTTAGTTGGGCGTACCCCCTGAATAGACATGCCTGAAATCACACATGGGGACGGGACCAGGACAATACAAGTGGGCTCAGGACTCCCCTGGGATAATTGGCTGCAGGAAGCAGTTAGAGGTATGAAAAAGCAATATAGCAGAGAATCACCGCCTCCCCCCTTAGTTTTGTTCAGAAAATGGCCATGGAACAATGGGGAGGAATCAGGCAGAGGGCAGGGCGCAAGGCCATGCGGGGGGGGGGGGGCCTTTGTCAAGTTGGCCAAGCACTGAGGCAGGCATGAGGACTCAAGAGGGAGCTCGCTTGCCACCAGAGTCGTGTTGGAAAGGTGCTTCATGGGACAGCCAGCAGCCCAGCACGGTCCTGGGGGTTAGATGGCGTCACTCCACCCTGCAGGTGTGGGAGGGGCGGAAGCAGATGACAGCATCTCTCTGGTCATCCCCTTCAGGTCCCAGGTTACCTGGTGAGTCTCAGACTCCTGGGCTGACAGGCCCTTATGGAGCCTTGCCCCCTGCCCCCCGTTTTCTGTCATTTCCTCTAACACCCCCAGCCTCCAGGAAAATAATACAAATACAGTGGTGTTGTCCCGAGTGGTGAGGACTCCCCAGGATGACCATCTGGGTGTGAGACCTGGCTTTGCCACCTCCCAGCTGTGCGACCTCTCTGTGCCTCAGTTTCCTCATCTGTAAAGTAAGAATAGTAACAGTATCTACCTTACAGGGATGCCTGTTAGCTACTGCTGGGTGACCACCACCACCATCATCGCCATCATCATCTCTTACAGGCCAGAATCCACACACTGCCCTGAATCATTTCTGGAGCTGCTCCTAAGGAAATTAGTATCCTTTATTCTAGATTCCCTGCCTTAGTCTGTGCAGACTCCTGTAGCAAAAGCACCATGGCCTGGCTGGCTTACAAACAACAGACAGTTTTGTCCCGCTGTGTGGAGGCTGGGCATCTGTGGCCAAGGAACAAGCAGACTCAGTGTTGGGTGATGGATGGCCCACCTTCCTGTTCACAGTCTTTTCACTGTGTCCTTACATGGTGCAGAGGAGCTGTCTGGGGTTACTTTGATAAAGGCACGAATTTCATTCAGGAGGGGTCTAGCCTTATGATCCAGTCTCCTCCTGAGGGCCCCGTGTGCAGATACCTCAGCAATGGGGAGTTCTCATGAACGTTAGGGGAAGCCAGTGTTCGGTGCGTGGCATTCCCTGTGGAGGCACGGGGGTCAGCAGGTGATGATGATTCTCAGTCCTCGCATTTGTAACCTTACCAAGTCACAGTCCTGAGCCTCAGTTTCCCCACAAGTTAAAGAGGAATGGTGACACCCTTCCCACCTTAAAGGGTTTTATTAGTAAATACCCAACCACGATGGCCACAGGTGTTCGCAGCAAGCTCTTGTCAGGTCACGTGTCCTGGTGAGGTCTCTCCAGCTTGTGTTATAGGCGACAATCTTTATTCCAGTCCTAAATTGGGACATAGGATATGATGGACTCCGGTGAACTTATTTGCAGATATTGAAATTGGAATTCAATGTCTGGGCCCTGTTTTTGTCCAGATTCCAGCCATTTTGACCTCATTGAAGCCCGTGGCTTGTAGGGAGGCTCCCACCGGGCCAGCGCCTGTGCCGGCCTTTCTGCCTGTATTTCCCTGGGAGCTCCTAGCACAGTGTGTTGCTTATCATAGGCGTTTGGCAAATGCTTTTGGATGCACTTATTATTACTTGGTAGTAAATATTAAACTATTTCTTCTAATGGAAGAATGAGCCTGCTTCGTTTTGCACGTATATGTAAAATAGGTGTTTGTTGAATGTCTGCTTTGACCCAGCACGGCTTTCTTCTTGCAGTGTATTCTCTCTGAGAGTGGGAGAGTGAGAGTTCAGGTCCCCGGGGCAACCGCACATTCAGGGAGAATCTCACCTGCGCATTGAACAAGGCCGCCACATAGCACAATGTCAGGGGCACGGTCCACAGCTTGTCAGGTGGCCTGCTTAGTCGATGACTTGGTACATTGAAAGGGTTGGGAATCTGACTTGGGCATTTGAAATAAGAGGTGTGAGGTGGCCCTTTAGAGCACTGGGATTTAGGAATGGTTTGAGGGGTCACATTAGGGCCCATGTACAACGTAAAACAGTCCTTTGGAGACAGCCAGCCCCAAGCAAGGATGGTAATATTCCATTTCTGTTGCCTGCCACAAAAAATAATTGGAGATGGTTTATGATAAATGTGCAGGCCCAATAACAGGAGAATCATTGACAGAACCAGGAAGGAAGGGATAAAAAATGGATTTTGCCTAACATTGAGTCTCTTGGCACCCGGACGAAGAGAGCAGCTTGCTGGGCTGATAAATTCTCAGGCCAGTTCAGGGACGGAACCCCCGCCCCCCACATTGGCTGCTGTACGTTCCTGGGAGCAGGCCCCGAGTGTTTCATCGGCCTGGGGTTGGTAGAGAGGGGCAGGGCACATCCTTGGGCTGGCATTGCCATTAAGGCCCCCTTAGCGTCCTGGCTGCTCCTGAAATTCCTCTGGGAGAGCTGAAGATCTTGACTGGAAGCTGGCTCTTCCTGAAGCCGGAGCAGTGGCTTAGTGTAATGGAAATACCTGGCTCCTACAGGTGAGAGCTACCTGGTGGTTAAGGGACTTTCCTGAGGTGATATTGTCGCTTTTGTGAACTTGCGTGAGCAGACCGCAAGGGGACAGATGGTTCCTGTGCCCTTTCCACCCCAGCCTATGATCCTGAAGTCAGGTTTTAGGGGTAGGATGAACCCTTCCCACAGTGAGAGTGTTGCCCGGTAAGTCCTCTGCTCCCGGTCCCTGCCCAGGACATCGCAGCTTGGTCGAAATAGTCCTCGGCTCTCTCCTGGGGTGCGAGTTCGACTCTTGTACACTAGACTCTCCCTGATGGTGGGAAAAACCCCAAACGAAACCTTTTTGTTTCTGCTTGCTTTTCTCATGAAAACCTAAGGGAAATACACATTTCCCCTCTCCATGACACTGATGTAGGATTTCACGGAAATGGACGTTGGTGTATAAAGCTTCTTTCTGGTGCAAAAAGAGGAAACCATTTGATTTTACGATTTAGGAAATTTAGTGATAGCTTGAAGAAGTACCTGCAGGGAATGCCTGTTTAGTCTTCAAGGTGAAATTTCAGTTTTCACTATGACAGAGCCTACCAGAAGGAAGGCTATTGAGGGAAAAGAGTTGGATCAAGGCCCTGGACCGGTTCTGGTTGTGAAAGGAGCATGTTGAGCGGGGCCAGCTGCGTTTCTCCCCGGGCAATGTCCTCCTTGGGGTCTGTGAGTGGCTGAGCTGAGGACAAGGCTTCTGCAATCTGTGTCTCCTGAATACAGTTTTTGTTCCGTTGGCTTAATTTGCATTTGGTGTCTGGAGTGCCTGGTCATGGACAGAGCCCATGCTTTGTTTTGGGTAATGAGGGCTGCGGTTTCAAATCGGCATTTCTCGGTTCAACCAGCGTCAAGTGTCGTTTGACTAACAAGTGAGCATGTTGCTCATCTCGCTGGAGTCCCGTGAGATTCCACTTGCGAATTAGGTTTTGCACGCCCCCAAAGCAGTAGATTATAGAATGATGTGAAAGAGGAAACCATTCACAAACGGGAAATTCTGTCCCTATTACAAGCATTCTAATTCTAGGACAGGTACAGGTGCCTTTCTAAATTCCAGTGCTCGGTGCTGCCCTTGGCAGTGACTTTATAGCAGGTGTCAGTGGGAAACCAAGAGAAAGGGAGGAGGCGTGTAGAAAACGTTCGTGTTTGTTTAATTATATCATGTTGGGTTTTTCTTGGGAAGTGGGTGAATTACTCATGATGAAATGGATGGGGGTATTATTTTAAATTAGTATAGATGGGGTGGTGAACACACATAGCAGTGTGTACAAATGATGTGTTGTGGAATTGTGCACTTGAAACCTGTGTAATTTTGTTAACTAGTGTCACTCCAATAAATTTAATAAAAAGAAAGGAAAAGAAAAAAAATTAGTATAGAAGCAAATGGTAAATGGCCCGTTTATTAACCTGCTCGTGTCGATCTGCTGTCAGGAAGCTTCGGAGCCAGCCAGAGCCCATGTGTAGTGCTCCTTGGTTGGTTGGTTTTTAAGTATCGACTTAACTCCAAGCCTAATTTTATGCTTTTCTCTTGTTGCCCCCCCCCCCCCCGAAGCTTCCAATAATTCACTTTGAAACAAGGTCAGGGATACAGGTCCCTTTCTCTCCTCTTCCCCTCCGCCATTGTCACCACTGTACTAACATCCTGTGACTGTGGTGTGAGTCAGGGTCAACACCGAGGGAGCTCGGTGCCTGGAGATTCGCGGCCATGTGTCTGCAGAGGCGTAGGTCCTCGGACGCCTGACTCTCAGAAGGTCCAACCGCTGTCACAGTTTATCTGCCCGAAACATACCGTTTTGTAACCCATGTGTTGAAGACACGATCAGAAAGTAAAGAAAAATCAGTCCTTGAAAGTATATGACAAACATTCTGTACAGTAAATATGCATTTTTGGAAAATTCTTACTCAGGGTTCCTTTTTTCGGACTGGCTTGACCTCATTTTGTTTTCCTTCTAAGTAGATGTAACGTGAAGGAAAATATGTCACATGCAACTAGACCCTTGAAAGTCGGGTCCTGTGGCGGCTGCCGTTCCAGGCATCTCTGCCTTTGTTTGCATGATCTGGTGTCTGAGATCACAGCAAATGAGAAAGGCTGGACATGCTCTCGGTGAGGGCTGGGCTGTGCTGGCTTGTCATGCAGTGGGCACAGCGGGCACAGCGGGCACGCAGCGCCTCTGCATCCAGGACAAGCTGAATGCAGTGGGATTTATTTCGGCATGTGTCTCTGCTGGCCCTGATTTCTTGCAATGGTGCTTATCCTCTATTTGCTGTATATGATAATGTATGGAGTAAATGTGTTATGAGTAGATGTGTGTATAAATACAGTTATACTACTAAATGCCCATGCACAGAGTCCTCACTTTGCATAGTTCCGATGATGAAGGAATTTTAGTTATTAGGCTTTAAATAAGACCAGGGCCAGTTTCTGTCCTCTGAGATGGGACTCTGGGCCGACCACTTAACCCCTTGGGCCTTCTGCTTCCTCACCTGTAAACTGGGCTTATGGAGGAAGATCCATCTCACAGGAGTGTGATGAGGATTCAGTAATGGAAAGTGATGAGAGCAGTGCTTGGCAGATGGTAAGTTTAAGAAATCAAAAACAAAAACGGAATTATTATTATAGGAGTACAGTGTATTAAAATTCCTGGTCACATTTTATTCTCAAAACAGCCATGCAGAGCGGGCGGTCGCAGGTCTACTGGGCACGGAGACTCTGAACCCCTTGCCTGGGCTCAGTGCTAGAAGGGGGCTGAGGCAGGATCTGAACGTGTCCCCTAAATCCTTCACTCTGGATTTTGACACGTATGGCAGGAGAGTGGTTAGGAAATGTGTTCGTCTGAGGGCCACCGTAACAAAGGACCACAGCCTGGTGGCTTATTCAGCAGACATTTGTTTCCTCACAGCTCTGAGGCTGCAAGTCCAAGGTCAGGGTGTCAGCAAGGTTGACTTCTTCTGAGGCCTGTCCCCGTGGTGTGTGGAGGCCATCAGTCCGTGCATCTTCACATGGTCTTTCCTCTGTACATCTCTATGTCATTTCCTCTTCTAAGGACACCAGTCATGTTGGATTAGAACCCACCCTTACAGCTTCATTTCAACTTAATCACATCTTTAAAGAGCCTGTCTCCAACTAGAGTCACATTCTGAGGTGTTCTGGGAGTTAGGACTTCAACATGGGAATTTTTGGGAGGCACATTTCAGCCCCTAACAGGACATGATTAGTAATCAAAACAGTGGGATTGGATTCCTAGATATTAAGAATCAGAGTGAGGGTGTAACCAGGGAGCTGTGGAGCTGATGGAGGCAGACATTTGGTCGAGTGGGGGCTTATATTTCAGATGTGGTTTTCAAAGGAGTCAGTCATGGGAAAAAGAGAAAAGGACTTTAAAAAAAAAATTGATTTTAGGCCCTGGCTGGTTGGCTCAGTGGTAGAGCGTCGGCCTGGCGTGCAGAAGTCCCGGGTTCGATTCCCAGCCAGGGCACACAGGAGAAGCGCCCATTTGCTTCTCCACCCCTCCCCCTCTCCTTCTTCTCTGTCTCTCTCTTCCCCTCCCGCAGCCGAGGCTCCATTGGAGCAAAGATGGCCCGGGCGCTGGGGATGGCTCCTCGGCCTCTGCTCCAGGCGCTAGAGTGGCTCTGGTTGCAACAGAGCGATGCCCCGGAGGGGCAGAGCATTGCCCCCTGGTGGGCAGAGCGTGGCCCCTGGTGGGCGTGCCGGGTGGATCCGGGTCGGGCGCATGCGGGGAGTCTGTCTGACTGTCTCTCCCCATTTCCAGCTTCAGAAAAATACAAAAAAAAAAAAAAAAAAAGATTTTAGAGAGAAAGAGAGAGAGAGTGAACAAGAGAGAGAAACATTGATTTGTTGTTCCACTTATTTATGCACTCATTGGTTGATTCTTGTATGTGCCCTGACCAGAGATCCAACCTACAACCTTGGTGTATGGGGATGACACTAACCAACTGAGCTACCCAGCCAGGGCTGCGAAAAGGACTTTTTGTGTGATGAGAAGAGCTTCCCCAGGAAACCGCAATCTGGGATGAGCATTGTGGGACCTGCAGACATATTTATTTGGTTAGTGTGGGTGAATTAGAAGAGGTATTGAGTAACTGGGTGATAAATGTTAGCCTCTGAAATCCATATTTTGTTTTGATTGGCAATTTGAGTCATTTATTGAGCCAGTGTTTATAGGTACCAGTTTACCGTACAGTTTTTGTCAGGGAAGAGAGCATTTGGGTTTCATGTCTGGCCCCAGAAAGTGGCTTCTGACTCCAGAATTGATTGAGGCTATGGTTGTAGAAACACAGATTATGTAAATTTTCTAAAATTGAATTTCTTAGTTATGCTTTAATTTTATTATTAACAGATGTTATGATAATCACCAAATTGTAGAGAAGTAGAGATTAAATTTAGAGGGAATACTATCTGGGTTTAAATCCTGGCTTTGTCACTTATTAGCCTGTCAAATTTATCATCGGACACAAATCAGCAGAACTTCAGTGTTCTCAGCTCTGGAAAGGGAAAATTACACATACACTGCTCACAAAAATTAGGGGATCAGGGAATGTGCAGATACTCCAGTACTTTCAGCCTTTTGTGTAGTGCATTTTCACCAATGAAATAAAAGCTCATTTTGCGTCTCATTTGCGTAATCAAACAACTTTCTTTGACTTGTCATTTGGTTTTCTGATGTTCTTGTTTAATAAAAAAAAGTCACATTTTTTTTCTTATCACTTCATATTCATTTTGAAATATCCCCTAATTTCTGTGAGCAGAATATCTTGTTGGGATGGTGGGGAGTATGTATGTGGGAATGTGTGTGAAGGATCCAGCACTGTCCTTCCCATGGTGGACACTCATGGGGATGCCCAAGAAAATGGATTGTTGAATGATGATGAAGTTAGACAAATTAGGGGCCTTTTAAAGAGGTTTGTTTGTTTGTTTAAATAAAGGAAAAGAAACAGCAAAGAACTTTGCATTCATTCTTTCATTGAACCAACAGCAAAAGAGTCAGAACCAGCCAGTGGTAGATTGCTAGAGATCAAAGACAAGACTCCTGCCTTGCAAGCTTCCGGGCCATGTGGGGAGGATCAGGAAGCTGTTATAACTGCGGCCACCAGGTGTGCTCACGTGGCCAGGCAGGTGCTGAAGAGGGCTGCTTTAGGGGAGGGGCTTTTGCAGGAAGAGCTTCACAGGGGAGCAAACGTTTGCATGAAAATCTGAGTTCTTGGGAGAGATTCCTCACCCAGAGACGAGTGGAAAAGTTATTTCAGACAGTGTTAATGGCAGGTGCAGAGGTCTAGAAGGGTACATGGCACAGTCGGAAAGTAGCAGCTTAGGGATTAATATGACCTGGGGGGTAGGTGAATGGAGAAAGATGAAACTAGACATGAATGAAAAGACGGCAGGTCACACAGGCAATGGGGAGCCGCGGAGAGATTTTAAGTTGAGAAGTGACTTGATACTTACAGTGGAGGAAGACTAGACCTCTGGTGGCGTGGAGGAGGATTTGGAGAGAGGCAGATTGGAGACGAGGAAGAGTTAGAAAGATTTTAGGATGATCCAGATGAGACCGAGGTGCTGAACTTGGGCTGCAGCAGCCTGGAGAAGCAGACTGCTTGCAGAACTGTTGATGGTTTGTGGCTGGGGTGGGGATGACTCCGAGTTGCTAGCCTGAGTGTCTGGTGGGTAATGGCAGATAATGGTGCCATTCATCCAGAGGCTGGGGGAGGGGGGCGGTGTGCAGATGCTGTGGTCTTAGATTGGTAAAGTTGGAGATGCCTGGGGACAACACATATTCTGAAAGGATAGTGAATGCAAGTGTCTGTCTCTAGAGGCTTGGCCCTGAGGATCATAAAGCTGAGATTTGGTTCTAGGATGAACCAAATGTTCCGACCTTTCTTCTTTAGGATAGATGTTGGAGTTATATCTCCCTGCCCCATTGAGCTCAGGTGTGGTCATGTGACCACCACTGATTAATTAGAAAGTGAACAGATGAGACTCCCGTTGATTTTGAGCCAAGACAAGACTCAATCTGTGCACTCTCAGCCACAATACCTAGAATTGTTCCAAAGGGCAGCTCAGTTGTGTTGTGGGTCTGGGTCCCTGAGAGAGCTCCGTGTCAGCATGGACCAGGATCCAGTGAACCCCTGATGGATCTGCACTGAGAAAGAAACCTTTGTTTTGGCTTGTAAGATGATGTTGAGATGTTAAGGGTGGTTTTCTAGTATCACTTAGCCCCTCCTGACTCAAGTTCTTTTTTATAAAGCTGGACCTTGCTAATTTTCCTTTTCTAAACTATAAATCAGTTTTGAACCACTTTTTACCTGTGCATGTGTGTGAGTGCACGCGCAAGTAGATAAGTGTAGCTGCAAATAAAAACATATATTTTATCACTTACCCTTTCATCATATGTATTTCTAAATGAATTGAATGTCAAAAAGTCACGTGTGGTTTTTTAAACACCTCCATGGAGATGTGATTGCCATGGCATACACTTCACACATTTAAAGTGCACAATTCAATGGCTTTTAGTACATCCACAGATTTGTGCAACCATCATCGCAATTCTGAAACACATTCATCACCCCAAAAAGAAGCCCCATACCCAGTCCTCCCAATACCCCCTCTCCAGCCCTAGGCAACCTCTAATCTTCCTTTTTCTCTAGATTTGCCTATTGTGGACATTTCATCTAAATTGAATCATACAATGAATACGTGGTTCTTTATGTCTGGCATCTTTTACTTAATTAGCATAATGTTTTTCAGGGTCGTTCATGTAGCATCTGTCAGTACCTCATTTCTTTCTGGTCAGTAACATTTCATTGTTGGAATGCAGTGTATTCCAATTGGTTTCTAAAGTAAAACCATATGGTTTCTAAAGATGCAAGCAGTGCTGACACCCAAGAATTGTGTATCCATTCATCAGTTGATAGGCATTGGGTTATTTCCACTTTTTGCTTATTATGAAGAATGCCGCTATGAACATCCGTGTGCATTGCTCTAGTCTTGTTCAAGTTATTGTGAACATGATTCATGCCTAGCAGCGGCATTGCTGGGTCACATGCTGACTCCACATTTCACTGTTTGAAGAACGGCCAGACTGTTAGGCAAAGCATTTTCCATTCCCACCCTCAGCGTGTGAGGAGGATTTTGATTTCTCCATGTCCTTGCCAACACTTATTATTGTCTACTTTGGGTTATAGCCATGCTAGTGGGGACACATGTTGCTTTATGTCATTTAACATGAAACTTAGGTATTGTATTTCTGCTTTTCTGACTTTGCAGGTGAGCTTTTGTTTCATGCGCAGTTCATGCTTTTATTACTTTGTACAGCCTGATCAGTGTTGTGGTGGTTCATGCGTCATTGTCTATGTCTCCATGTGTATTTTGTAGGGAAATGCTTATCTTCCATTACCTGGACCCACAGTTTCAGTATAAAATGTGCTGTCTTGTTCAGTGTGAGCTTCTTCAGCTTAACCAACTGGCTTGTCGGCGGCTTTCATTTGAAAAACATTGGAGCTCAAACTGAAAGGAGAATTCATCATATTTTAGCACAAAATTCACACCCTGTCATCTTACTTGATTGAGGAACTTCGGTGGCAGTTCCTGCTGGTCTTTGTTCTTCAGCCTACGTCAGTTTGTGGTGGGTACAATCAAGTGTATTCTCAGTGTGCAGGTTTGAATATTTGTGTTGTAAAGCCACACGGCTTCTAAAGGTGGGTGCTCTCTGGCATCTGGGTGGTTGTGAACATGCTTACAGAGTGGCCAGTCTGTGGCTGGTGTGGAGCAAGGTCCCTGCCTTCCAGGATTATATTATCGGGTCTAGCTAGGGGCACCGAATTTAAAGGAACAAAGGTATACGGGGTTACAAGTTTAACAAGGCTCTCTCCTGGAGAAGTTTGACTCTCTTTGGGTGGGGGGGATGTGTCAGGAAAGACCTCTGTGAGGAAGTGACACTTCAGCTGAGACCCAAAGAAAGGGGATAGGCGTATTGGAGAGGTGGAGGGCACTGTGTTTGAGGGAAGGAGACAATGGCAGGTAGGAGGATCCAAAGCAAAGTCAGTGTGGTTGGAGTAAGGGGACCCGGGAGGACGAGGCCCAAGGTAGAGGCCAGATGGGGCAGCGCCTGGGGGATGTGCTGGTGACATGCACATTATTCAGGATGCGGTGAGAGTCTGTACAAGGGGACAGATATTAACTAGGTTTCTTGTTTTGTGGTGATTATTTCACAAGATATACATTAATTATTATGTTGTGCACCTGACACTTATATGTCAGTTATATTTCAGTAAAAAAAAAATACAAAGTAATCATAAAAAAAGGATGCCGTGAGATCTCATTGGAAGATTTTAATCGGGTGTGGCATCATCCTAATTAATAAAGATGACTCAGGGCCCTGGCCAGTTGGCTCAATGGATAGAGCATCGGCCTACTGTGTGGACATCTAGGGTTTGATCCCTGGTCAGGGCACCCATGAGAGCGACCATCTGCTTCTCTTCCCCTTCCTCTCCCCCTTCTCTCTCTCTTCCCTTCTCACAGCCAGTGGCTCAATTGATTTGAGCATTGACCCCAGGCACTGAGGATAGCTCAGTTGGCCCCAGCGTCAGCCCCAGTTGGGAGTTGCGGGGTGGGTCTTGGTTGGGTCTCATGTGAGAGTCTGTCTCTCTATATTCCCTCTTCTCATTTAAAAAATGAAAATGAAAAGGTGACTATAGTTACTGTTTGTCAAATGGATTGCAGTTGGGTGGGCAGGGCAGCTGGGGGTAGCGGTGGCAGGAATGGGTACAGGGAGGTTAGGGATCTACCCGCTGGAGGCCCCTGTAACTTGGAGCTCAAGCACTGTTGCTTTATTCTTTGTTCTCCATGAGGATATGCACACCTGTTGTGCCAATAGCAGGCCCTGGGCTTGCTTGCTTGCCTTGCCCGGGAAGTCTCTCCTGTAACATTTGTTGTTGTTGCAAAACCCACTGGCAGAAACCAGGTAGAAACCACCTTTGAGCTTTTAGGGCCCTTACTTTCTCTCGACAAGGATTTGAGTGGTCCTTCCATAATAACAGTTCATCAACCAGATCAGGAAATGTGCTTTCACAGCTTTCTTGCACGTGGGCAAATTTGCTGTTTATTTTCATGGGGTGCTGAAGTGTGACTTCTTTCTAGTGACAGTTTCACTGTTGGGCAATATTTTTAGGATAAAGGTGTGGTGTTTTTTTTTTCCTGTTGGAATCATTTGGGAGATATTTTTTTTCACATGTCTTTTTGTCTTATGTCTTTTTTTGTATGTATAGCACTTAACATAATTAGAAGTCATTCTGGCACTCAGAGAAAGGAGCCATGGACATGTTGTAGCAGCAAAGACAGGGTTTTCTATGGCTGTTATAGAAATTGCCATGAACCTAGTAGCCTAAACCAACACAAATTTATCGCCGTACCGTACCTGTCTGTAGAAGTCCCACAGGGTCTCGCCAGGCTAACATAAAGGTGCTGTTGGCGAGTCTGCGTTAAATCTGGGGCTCTAGGGGCAGGGACCAGGGCCTTTCCAGCTTCTGGGGTGACCTCCGTGCCTTGGCTTGCGGCTTCCTCCATTTTCAAAGCCAGCAATGTAGCATCTTGGTGACGTTCCTTAGTAGTCACACCTCCTCTCTCTCTCTCTCTCTCTCTCTCTCTCTCTCTCTCTCTCGTCCATCCGTCTTCCTCTTCCACTTTCAGGAGCCCTGTGATTATGGTGTGCCCAGCTGTGAATAATGCAGGGACAGTCTCCCTATCTTAAGGTCAGAAGATTACCAACCTTAATTTCCCTTTTCCATTTTACTTCAAACAGTCCGTTTCCAGGGCTGAGGGCGTGGACATCTTTGGGGCCATTGTGCTTGCCACAGAGGTGGACTGAATATCCGGCTGTCTGACCTGAGGACATTGCTCATGGGCTCCTATGGGGTTGACCCGAGGTTTGTCTCTCCTACCCATCTGGGCACACAGTAGGTGCTTTAAAGTCACAACGTGGAGCTGCCTTCTGGGAACATGGATTCGTCCCCACTGGAGCGCCTTTGCAGTGACCGTGATGGGGCGTTTGGAGCCGTCTTCGGGAGATGCGACCAACGATTCGCATAGGTTCAGGTCTCTCACGGAGGCCAGTGTGTTTAGGAAACGGAAAGGGTTACCTTTGTTTGTTTGTTCTCATTAACGCAGGACATTAAAATACTAGAGGGTAGCCCAGGAGTTTTCTCAAGATTAATTTGAAGGTTTGTCGTAATTATGCAAGTTCTCGAGAAATAGTGGGTATCTAACCAGCCGTGTGTGGGGCAGAGGCGGTAGCACAGGCCTCGCCGCACAAGAACAGTCAGGGTCCTAGGACCTTTGGAAGAATGACTGGCGCTTTCATTGCTGATTCTGTTTAATAGCTCCCTAGGTGGAGAGGATATGTGTCCCGGACATGGCAGTCCCCACTGCAGTGGTGACAGTGGGGACATGAGCCACACGTTGATAAGTAGGAGCAGACCCAGGACTGTTATTAATACAAAGCTAGTAAGTTTTGTTTTAGCTTCACCTCTGTGCAAGCTTGATGTCACAGATCTTAGAATAGGCTTTCTTGTCCTCTGCGAGGAGGTTAGGAAAAATCCATGCAGTGTGTCTCTAAGGCAGGCCTGGCCGACACCCTGAGCTTGTGAACCTCAGATGTGGGCTGCAGACTGGGGTCTGCACCAGAAGTGTTTAGACCTAATGAGTTTTAGGTAACGTGATCAGACCTAGTATCGCCACCTTTTTATCAGATCTGCTCTGTCCCCTCTCTGTGCTCAGTGTCTGTGTGAAGACCAGGCACCCTCCACAGTGCACCTGCTCAGACTGTGGGTGACTCGGGCTGGCATCTGGCTGAACCCAGCCGTGAACTGACACGTCCCATGTTTGCAGCACACTTGGAATTTCATTTCTCACCTGCAGTCATTTTGTCCTGAGAGTATATTCTGTGGGTCCCCAAGTCATCCATCAAATCATTCATTTTACAGAAATGGAAAATCAGACTTGTTATTAACATACTGTGTTTCTTTAAGCTCAGAGGTGGAGAGAGCCGTGAACCCTCCCCAAGGCTTTCCCAGAATGTGGTTCTGGTTCGGCCGCGGCTGTCCGAGGTACAGGTTGGAGCTGCTCCCACGCCTGCTGCGTCAGAGTTTATGGGCTAGGCCTCAGGAATTCGCATTTGAAGAGATTCTCTCCAGATGAGTCTTTTCACTCTGAATTTGGAGCCGCCTCCTGGCCTTTAAACTTTTCTGTGCTCTGCAGTAGCCCAGAGCTGGGGAACAAGGGGTCCCAGTAAATAGACCCATCACAGAAACGGCAGACGAGTTCACAGAGGAAGACCCAACCATCGTCTTCATCGGCGCTCAAGCTCACCCCGGGAGAGTGGGGCTGAGGTGGTCGGGCTGGTAGACTTGGTGAAATGGAATGAGGCAGTCAGCACACCTTTGTGCCCACCGTGTTCGGTGCCAACGTGGGCCGTGGCCGCCTCCCCAAGCACAGATGTGTCTTTCGACACATCTCTGTGTGGCAGGTGGGGTGGAGCTTGAAGAAGGGCCTTGGCTTAGCACAGTCAGTTCCTTATACAAACTCAAGCCAAGGCTGGCGTGTCTTTCCTTGGGATGGGTAAGTGCAGGGTGGAGGTGGGGTGGATAAGGAGGAGACTGCTAGTTGGAGCACCCTTCACTTAGAAGGAAATTCCAGGAGGCCTTGTCCAGCCCCCAATGCCTAGGAGAAGTCAAGTGCTTAATAAATACTTGAGGAACGAACAAAGAATTAAATATTTTCTATTCCAAGATGTTTGCAGAACGGCCTCTTCCTTCCCTGGGTGCCGTGTGTGTGTGTGTGTGTGTGTGTGTGTGTGTGTGTGTGTGTGTGTTTTGAAGATACATTTAAGCCTGACCTGTGGCCGCGCAGTGGATAAAAGCGTCGACCTGGAAATGCTGAGGTCGCCGGTTCGAAACCCTGGGCTTGCCTGGTCAAGGCACATGTGGGAGTTGATGCTTCCAGCTCCTCCCCCCTTCTCTCTCTCTGTCTCTCTCTGCTCTCTCTCTCTCCCTCTCTGTCTCTCTCTCCTCTCTAAAAATAAATAAATAAAATTAAAAAAAAAAGATACATTAAGTCATGGTTCTAAACATTAATTTAAATCGGCACATATATTAAAGGTGTAGGATTATATCCAGGCCCAGTTTGCTTTCGAGCAGGAAAAACAGCCTATCTTTATTACCATCTAGAATAAATTATGTTTAGAATAATGTGCAATTAGCTTATTTTTTTTATCATGTTCAAATTTGATTTAAGTACCATTTTGCATTGGGATGTCAGCCACATTCGTCTTTATTTACAGGGAAGAGTCACCCCTTTTTCGGTCTTTACTGGGGAGCCATAGCATAGTGGCAATGCTGAAATTGTAAGCTAATGAGACTGGCTCTGTATGTATGAAAAATCATTCTCATTACTTCACAGTTACCTTTGGATGCGTTTGAAGCAATACGAATGCAGTTCCGGCTTACCCCAGACGCTCGCCCGTAATGTGTACAGAATGCTTGCTTGCTTGCTTGCTTGCTTTTTTGTGACTGCCCACAGTACTAGCCTTGTCTCTCTTAACTTGTGGGTTAATGGCTGCCTCTTCTTCATTCAGCCGTTTTCCTCATTCTTTTTTATAGAACAGCTGCGGCAACCCTAGTTCCTGTGAGTGAGGACCTAGCAGAAAGGGTGTCCTTGGTGTTCAAGGTCGCACAACCCCGCCCCTCTGTTTCCTCCAGCCTGTTCACCAGTCACTTCCCTCCCCACGCACGAACCATTCCCCAAAGTGCAGCCAGCATGACAGAAAGTTCCAATAACCCTAAATCCTGACATGACTCATAATTCACATCTGCTCTGCAAGGGAACACAGATCTGCCCGGGAACTTCCTGTCTTCGATATGCACTTCCTCTTTCGTACCCTGCAGGTTCACCGTGGCTTTTCAGGTGCCTGCGCTGCCTGGAGCGTGAGGCTGGTGACAACGGCAGCCACCCTCTAAAGCAGCATGAATGGCTAAAATCCGAATGGGTGAAGCAGCTCGTGCCTTTGTTTCTGCTTTCTCATTTCATTTACTGGTATAATTAGAAGTCCTGCTTCATCAGTGATTGTGCTAAGACAATTTGTTTGTAGTTAGAAAATGGTTTTTTTATTGTTATGACAGATTAATTTTAAATCTTCTCTCCCTTTGACTAGACACACAAACAAACAAAAAACCAAGAACAGTCCTTCCAACTGCCCTGCTCCTTTCCACGCTTGTTCACCATTCTAGGGACTCAAAATTTATTTAGTTCATGTTTGAAGATGGAATACTCTACAATAATACAGAAAAGCCAAGTGTATTGATACGACATAAAAAGGTCTGGTTAACACCAGCTCAATTCTGGCAAAAATTAAGAACGGGTTGGGGGAGGGAGGCTGGGCAACAACACACACAACAGCTCGCTCCCCG
Organism: Saccopteryx bilineata; assembly: GCF_036850765.1. Lineage (NCBI taxonomy): Eukaryota > Metazoa > Chordata > Mammalia > Chiroptera > Emballonuridae > Saccopteryx > Saccopteryx bilineata. The sequence goes on along the minus strand of NC_089500.1, from coordinate 13,816,954 downwards.
TTGTCTGTCTACGTGCTGTTTGTGTATGCTTCAAGAGTGCACTCACATATTGTTTGTCTAACTGCAAAATGCTCTCGAAATCAGAAGATACGATATGTAGGAAGTCTGTCACACTACACAAACTCGAAGACGGGACAAACTAACAGAAGACACTATTCACTGGACAGGATCTAAAATCCACTTCTTCAAGTTCTAATCTTGTCCCAGAGGGAAATAAGGCCATAAAAGATGAAGTAGACGGATGACGTCAGAGTAATGGCGGAGTAGGAAGCGATACCGATAAATCTCCCCCAAAACTCAACAAGATCTTCAACCAGAAACAGAAAAACCTATACTTGGAGCTTCCAGATTCTTCGCAATACACCCAAAGGTATGATTGAGTGAAAAATTGGCTAAATATATAACCAAACCCCGAAGGAAATAGGGAGTAAGAAATGCTCCGCCTTCCTCACTAACCTAAACAGGTCGGCTTTCTCTGGTAACTGTGAATATAGAAACTGAGGCGGGCAAAGGGGGTGAATAGATCCAGGCCGCCGCAGCAAAAACGGCCGAACCAGGCTGTGGCTCAGAGATCCAAGCCAAGGAAAATCTGATCCTGTGGCAACCCGGGCAATACAAGCTAACACTCGCGCCAAACCCAAACAAAGAAAGACAAGCGGAGCGGCCATTTTACCCGGTCTCCTGGTCGGTGCGCAGTTAGTGGAAGAGAGATTTCTTCCTAAGCCGCGGAAGTGGGTGCCCGTGTTGCCCCACGGAGAGGCAGGGTCAGAGGCCTTTCTGTGGGCTGAGGGCAGAGTCTCTGGGCAGCCCCAGCGCCCTGGGAAAGCCACGCACGGGAGGGAGTGAGAACTACTTCCAACGGTGGAGATTTTCCGTGCTGGTGAGGGTTTTACTCAGAGGGAACCGCGGCCGGCCTCATATCCTGGTGTGCGCGCGCAGATAAGGAGTGAGCGATTCCTCCGAGTGCCTCGGCAGTGCGCGCCCGTGTTATCGCACAGAGGGGCAGAGTCAGGGGCCTTTGTGTGGGCCAAAGCGGAATCTCGGGCCGCCCCAGCGCCTTGCAAAAGCCGCACACGGGGACGGAGCGAGACTCAATTCCAACGCTGCAACTTTTCCCTGCGGTTGGGGGTTTCACTCAGAGCGTGAGACTGCTGGCCGGATATCCTGGTTGCAGACAGTGAGTGAGAGTTTCCTCCAAGCGCCCCGGAAGTGGGCGCCCGCTTGTGTTACCGGACAGAGTGGCAGAGCCAGTGGTCTTTGAGTGGGCGGAAAGCCCACCTGATTATGCTAGCAGCTCTGACTGACTGAGCCTTACCCAGAGCCCTGTGCTGAGTGGAAATAGAGTGGGGAGTTGCCAGCAATTTGAGCCTCTTACTATCCAGGCAGAGGCAGCAGCAACCCCATACCTGGACTATCAGGCTACTAATTGAGGAAGGAAAGACTAGGAGAAAGGCTCCAGGAACACGGACTCCCTCACTGTCGGAGCCTATAAATGCTAATGAGCCTCAACTCCCAACGAGAATAAAGCATAATACATGATATTGCCATAGAGACTTATCAACTGCAAACCTCTACCTGAGCGTGCCAAAGGGGCAGAACCCGGGGTACAGAGTCACCGACCAGGAAGAGGGAGAGAAAAGAAAAAGCAAGAAGATAACCTCTCAAAATCAAGAATAATCTGCAGACTTTATAACCTATCCCATTTTATTATATTTGTTCGTTTGTTTCTCTTATCTTCATTCTTGAGACTTTTTTTTCCTCCTCCAATTTGGCCGATTAACTCTCTACCGGTCTTACTCTCTCCTCTCCTTGAACTACACTACCCATAAGTGTTACATCTCCCATTATCATTTCTCTTCTCTTCCTTTCTCTCTATGAGGGTTGCACTCCAAAACCCTTAACTCTTTCTCTCTCTCTCCTTTCTTTTTTCTTCTTTTAGTGGTTCCCTCTTTTTTTCTCTCTCTCTCTTTCTTTTCTCCCTCTATATTAGTTTCTTCCTTTCTCCTTTACATCTCCTCTCATTCAAACCTCAATAACAAACAAATTATCTTATCTGGGACTCAAACCTATGTTTGTGGCATTTTGGGGGGTTTTTACTTCACCTTTTTAACTCACTAGCAGTGCTCCCATCCCTGGCTCTCCATATTATCTAGTTCTTGTTCCACTAAATACAATAGTAAGTTTTTAATTTGTCCCCCCATTTTTCCATTTTCCTCTTATTCCTCTCATCATAACTCTTAGAAAACCAACACCTAAAAGCAAATCATTTTATTCTTGACCCAAATTTTTTCCTTATTTGCTTTTTGTGGGTCCATACGCTCTTTTTTTTTTTTTTTTTTTTTTTTTTTTTTTTTTTTCTTTCTCTCTTTTTTGCCCCTTTATTACTTTTCCCCAATTCAGGCCCTCCATCACAGGCATTGTTTGTTATAACTCACAGTCCACCACAAGATTTTCTCAAGAAAGAAGGGAGAGGAGAGGAGAGGAAAAAAAGAGGGGGGGAATAATTTCCTTTTTTTAAAAATTTTTATTTTATTTTATTTTTCTTTATTTCATTATTAATTTTTTTTAAAAAAAACAACTCTTTTCGATTTGTTATTTTTTTATTTTTTTTTAACTTTTTATTCTTTATTAAATCTCATTAATACTATCAACAAAACCACCCTCAGATGCCATTAAGGAAGAGAAAATCGAATATCATGGATACAAAAGAAAGAGAGGTAACACAGCTAGATGAGGAAAAATCTATGGAGAAAAAATTTAATATATTGGAAACCTTGGAGCTAAATGACAGAGAATTCAAGATAGAAATCCTAAAAATCCTCCGAGATATACAAGAAAACACAGAAAGGCAATATAGGGAGCTCAGAAAACAACTCCATGAACACAAAGAATATATGTCCAAGGAAATTGAAACTATAAAAACAAATCAAACAGAGATGAAAAACTCAATTAACGAGCTGAAAAATGAAGTAACAAGCTTAGCTAATAGAACAGGTCAGATAGAAGAGAGGATTAGTGAAATAGAAGACAAGCAACTTGAGGCACAACAGAGAGAAGAAGAAAGAGACTCAAAAATTAAAAAAAATGAGATAGCCCTACAAGAATTATCTGACTCCATCAAAAAGAATAACATAAGAATAATAGGTATATCAGAGGGAGAAGAGAGAGAAAATGGAATGGAGAACATACTTAAACAAATAATAGATGAGAACTTCCCAAGCCTGTGGAAAGAACTAAAGCCTCAAGTTCAAGAAGCAAACAGAACTCCAAGTTTTCTTAACCCCAACAAACCTACTCCAAGGCATATCATAATGAAATTGACACAAACCAACAGCAAAGAAAAAATTCTCAAGGCAGCCAGGGAAAAGAAGAATACAACATATAAAGGAAGGCCCATTAGATTATCATCAGATTTCTCAGCAGAAACTCTACAAGCTAGAAGAGAGTGGACCCCAATATTTAAAGTCCTGAAAGAGAGGAACTTTCAGCCACGAATACTATACCCATCAAAGCTATCCTTCAAATACGAAGGAGAAATAAAAACATTCACAGATACAGAAAAGATGAGGGAATTTATCATCAGAAAACCCCCACTCCAGGAATTACTAAAGGGGGTTCTCCAATCAGATACAAAGAAAAAAAAAAAAACAGAGCCACAAGTAAAAGCTCCAAGAAGAACACAATAAAACCAAATTTAAACTGTGACAACAACAAAAAGAAAGAGGGGGAGAAGATGGAGATTAACAGTAGCAAAGGACGATGGAGTGCAAAAGTACTCACAAAATAGTTCGCTACAATGAACAGGGTAGGGACCCTTTTCATTACTCAAAGGTAACCACCATTGAAAAAACCACCACAGAAGCACATGAGATAAAAAAGATAGCAACAGAGGAAAGATGTATGGAATACAACCAAATAAAAACAAAAGATAGAAAAACAAAAGAGAAGGATCAAACAAGACACAAAACTAACAGAAAGCAAGATATAAAATGGCAATAGGGAACTCACAAGTATCAATAATTACACTAAATGTAAATGGATTAAACTCACCAATAAAAAGGCACAGAGTAGCAGAATGGATTAAAAAAGAAAATCCAACTGTATGCTGCCTACAGGAAACTCATCTAAGTAACAAGGATAAAAACAAATTCAAAGTGAAAGGCTGGAAAACAATACTCCAAGCAAATAACATCCAAAAAAAAGCAGGTGTAGCAATACTCATATCGGATAATGCTGACTACAAGACAGGAAAAGTACTTAGAGACAAAAATGGCCATTTCATAATGGCTAAGGGGACACTGAATCAAGAAGACATAACAATTCTTAATATATATGCACCAAACCAAGGAGCACCAAAATATATAAGACAGCTACTTATTGATCTTAAAACAAAAACTGACAAAAATACAATCATACTTGGAGACCTCAATACACCGCTGACAGTTCTAGATCGGTCATCCAAACAGAGAATCAACAAAGACATAGTGGCCTTAAACAAAACACTAGAGCACCTGGATATGATAGACATCTACAGGACATTTCATCCCAAAGTGACTGAGTATACATTTTTCTCCAGTGTACATGGATCATTCTCAAGAATTGACCATATGTTGGGCCACAAAAACAATATCAGCAAATTCAGAAAAATTGAAGTTGTACCAAGCATATTTTCTGATCATAAAGCCTTGAAACTAGAATTCAACTGCAAAAAAGAGGAAAAAAATCCCACAAAAATGTGGAAACTAAACAACATACTTTTAAAAAATGAATGGGTCAAAGAAGAAATAAGTGCAGAGATCAAAAGATATATACAGACTAATGAAAATGACAATACGACATATCAGAATCTATGGGATGCAGCAAAAGCAGTGATAAGAGGGAAGTTCATATCACTTCAGGCATATATGAACAAACAAGAGAGAGCCCAAGTGAACCACTTAACTTCCCACCTTAAGGAACTAGAAAAAGAAGAACAAAGACAACCCAAAAGCAGCCGAAGAAAGGAGATAATAAAAATCAGAGCAGAAATAAATGAATTAGAGAACAGAAAAACTATAGAAAAAATTAATAGAACAAGGAGCTGGTTCTTTGAAAAGATCAACAAAATTGACAAACCCTTGGCAAGACTTACCAAGGAAAAAAGAGAAAGAACTCATATAAACAAAATCCAAAATGAAAGAGGAGAAATCACCACGGACACCGTAGCTATACAAAGAATTATTGTAGAATACTATGAAAAACTTTATGCCACTAAATTCAACAACCTAGAAGAAATGGATAAATTCCTAGAACAATACAACCTTCCTAGACTGAGTCAAGAAGAAGCAGAAAGCCTAAACAGACCTATCAGTAGAGAAGAAATAGAAAAAACCATTAAAAACCTCCCCAAAAATAAAAGTCCAGGCCCTGACGGCTATACCAGCGAATTTTATCAAACATTCAAAGAAGACTTGGTTCCTATTCTACTCAAAGTCTTCCAAAAAATTGAAGAAGAAGCAATACTTCCAAACACATTTTATGAGGCCAACATAACCCTCATACCAAAACCAGGCAAGGATGGCACAAAAAAAGAAAACTACAGACCAATATCTCTAATGAATACAGATGCTAAAATACTAAACAAAATACTAGCAAATCGAATACAACAACATATTAAAAAAATAATACATCATGATCAAGTGGGATTCATCCCAGAATCTCAAGGATGGTTCAACATACGTAAAACGGTTAATGTAATACACCATATCAACAAAACAAAGAACAAAAACCACATGATCTTATCAATAGACGCAGAAAAGGCTTTCGATAAAATACAACACAATTTTATGTTTAAGACTCTCAACAAAATGGGTATAGAAGGAAAATATCTCAACATGATAAAGGCCATATATGATAAACCATCAGCTAACATCATATTAAATGGCACTAAACTGAAGGCTTTCCCCCTTAAATCAGGAACAAGACAGGGTTGTCCACTCTCTCCACTCTTATTTAATGTGGTACTAGAGGTTCTAGCCAGAGCAATCAGACAAGACAAAGAAATAAAAGGCATCCATATCGGAAAAGAAGAAGTAAAGGTATCACTTTTTGCAGATGATATGATCCTATACATCGAAAACCCCAAAGAATCCACAAAAAGACTACTAGAAACAATAAGCCAATACAGTAAGGTCGCAGGATACAAAATTAACATACAGAAGTCAATAGCCTTTCTATATGCCAACAATGAAACAACTGAGAAGGAACTCAAAAGAATAATCCCCTTCACGATTGCAACAAAAAAAATAAAATACTTAGGAATAAACATAACAAAGAATGTAAAGGACTTATATAATGAAAACTATAAACCATTGTTAAGGGAAATTGAAAAAGATATAATGAGATGGAAGAATATACCTTGTTCTTGGCTAGGAAGAATAAATATAATCAAGATGGCTATATTACCCAAAGCAATATACAAATTTAATGCAATTCCCATCAAAATTCCAATGACATTTTTTAAAGAAATAGAGCAAAAAATCATCAGATTTATATGGAACTATAAAAAACCCAGAATAGCCAAAGCAATCCTAAAGAAAAAGAATGAAGCTGGGGGCATAACAATACCTGACTTCAAACTCTATTATAGGGCCACGACCATCAAAACAGCATGGTATTGGCAGAAAAATAGACACTCAGACCAATGGAACAGAATAGAAAGTCCAGAAATAAAACCACATATATATAGTCAAATAATTTTTGATAAAGGGGCCAAGAACACACAATGGAGAAAAGAAAGCCTCTTCAATAAATGGTGCTGGGAAAACTGGAAAGCCACATGCAAAAGAATGAAACTGGACTACAGTCTCTCCCCCTGTACAAAAATTAACTCAAAATGGATCAAAGATCTAAACATAAGACCTGAAACAATTAAGTACATAGAAGAAGACATAGGTACTCAACTCATGGACCTGGGTTTTAAAGAGCATTTTATGAATTTGACTCCAATGGCAAGAGAAGTGAAGGCAAAAATTAATGAATGGGACTACATCAGACTAAGAAGTTTTTGCTCAGCAAGGGAAACTGATAACAAAATAAACAGAAAGCCAACTAAATGGGAAATGATATTTTCAAACAACAGCTCAGATAAGGGCCTAATATCCAAAATATACAAAGAACTCATAAAACTCAACAACAAACAAACAAACAATCCAATAAAAAAATGGGAAGAGGATATGAACAGACACTTCTCCCAGGAAGAAATACAAATGGCCAACAGATATATGAAAAGATGCTCATCTTCTTTAGCTATTAGAGAAATGCAAATCAAAACGGCAATGAGATACCACCTCACACCTGTTCGATTAGCTGTTATTAGCAAGTCAGGTAATAGCAAATGTTGGAGAGGCTGTGGAGAAAAAGGAACCCTCATACACTGTTGGTGGGAATGTAAAGTAGTACAACCATTATGGAAGAAAGTATGGTGGTTCCTCAAAAAACTGAAAATAGAACTACCTTATGACCCAGCAATCCCTCTACTGGGTATATATCCCCAAAACTCAGAAACATTGATACGTAAAGACACATGCAGCCCCATGTTTATTGCAGCATTGTTCACAGTGGCCAGGACATGGAAACAACCAAAAAGCCCATCAATAGATGACTGGATAAAGAAGATGTGGCACATATACACTATGGAATACTACTCAGCCATAAGAAATGATGACTTCGGAACATTTACAGCAAAATGGTGGGATCTTGATAACATGATACGAAGCGAAATAAGTAAATCAGAAAAAAACAGGAACTGTATTATTCCATACGTAGGTGGGACATAATAGTGAAACTAAGAGATATTGATAAGAGTGTGGTGGTTACGGGGGGGAGGGGGGAATGGGAGAGGGATAGGGGGTGGGAGGGGCACAAAGAAAACAAGATAGAAGGTGACAGAGGATAATCTGACTTTGGGTGGTGGGTATGCAACATAATTGAACGACAAGATAACCTGGACTTGTTATCTTTGAATATATGTATCCTGATTTATTGATGTCACCCCATTAAAAAAATAAAATTAAAAAAAAAAAAAAAGAAAAAAAAAAAAAGAAGATGTGGCACATATACACTATGGAATACTACTCAGCCATAAGAAATGATGACATCGGATCATTTACAGCAAAATGATGGGATCTTGATAACATTATACGAAGTGAAATAAGTAAATCAGAAAAAACCAGGAACTGCATTATTCCATACGTAGGTGGGACATAAAAGTGAGACTAAGAAACATTGATAAGAGTGTGGTGGTTATGGGGGGAGGGGGAGGGGCACAAAGAAAACTAGATAGAAGGTGACAGAGGACAATCTGACTTTGGGTGATGGGTATGCAACATAATTGAACGACAAGATAATCTGGACTTGTTATCTTTGAATATATGTATCCTGATTTATTGATGTCGCCCCATTAAAAAAATAAAATTATTAAAAATATAAAAAAAAAAAAAAAAAAAAAAAAAAAAAAAAAAAAAAAAAAGATGAAGTAATTTGTTCAAATGACAGGGGCAAAATTAAAATAACACCCAGCTCTCACCTAGGACCCTAACACAGGGGAACCCTGTCTTTGTTTCTTGCTCTAGTAAAACAGTAGCTTTCAGAGTTCAGCTGTCAATTCTCCACTTCTCCACCATCACTCTCACCTCTCTTCTTTCCACACCCCACCCCACCTCCCAAAAAAGAGGGAAAACACTGAAAGATCATGGACCTGAAACCGCCTGTCTTCAGGAGGCTAAACTTAACTTTAAGAAAACTGCTTGATATTTTCATCTCACGATGGAAACCATCAGAACCAATCGATCAGAGAATATAAACACTAAAATCCTACCTAGACCTCATCTTCTGGTTTGTTTTATCATTGTTTCTTGGCCAAATAACCTTTGCCCCGAATTCTTCAAAATGTCCTGAAAGTACTTGTTAGCCTCTTCGGCCGTAGGGCTGAAGGGCACCTGTCTGATTTCTCACTTTCCGTAGGGCTGAAGGGCACCTGTCTGATTTCTCACTTTCCAGATGCCGGAGCTCCTGCCTTTTCCACCCCAAGTGATGGTCACCCCAGGGCATTGTTCCCTCCCTCTCCCCAGTGTGCAGTCACATATTGTCCCCAGTGAAGGCTCCACTCCCTGTGCTTATGACACAAGTGTCTTGTTTTCCAATGCAGACTGTAGATCACTTTTGTCCCCCAAACTGAGCCGGAGTTTCTTTTGAAGATCCAACCTCAGTTTACCCCACCAGCGACCACTCTCGTGGGGCCACATCTCTGTACCCCTCCCTCTGGTTTCATCCTTAGCCGTGCTCCTGTGTTATTTAAAGGCCTCTGATGGCCTGTGGATGGGCATTCAATACACTGGCCTCATCATTTCTCTTGGAAATAAACTCAGAAGTACCTATATTTCCCCATGTATAATTCCGCACCTTAATTTTGGGGCCCAAAATTTCGAAAAAGAAAAGTATTACATAAAGTTATTGAACTCAAGTGTTGTTCATCATAAAATTCATACAACTCTTCATCACTGTCAAAACTCCCATCCGTGTCTGATGATGAATCACTCTCTTTAACAATGAGCGCAAAAACAAGCATGAAAAAGTGGGAAATGCAAGTAAAAAACCCTACAACCACTGTATAAGATGCACCTAGTTTTTAGACCCTAAATGTTTCGAAAAAGGGTGCTTCTTATACATGGAGAAATATGGTACTTCTCTTTACTCCAAGCCACCTCCTCCATTGAAAATGTTTTGCTTTACCTCGAAGCTCTTCGATTCTCTGGTCTTGTCTCTCTCTGCTTCACCTCTCTTATCCACACCTTCTCCGGCCTCAGCGGGACAGGAGTGACAGAAACACCTGGGGGATCTTCCTAGGTACCAGAGTAATGGGGGTGTAGAGGGACTGTCATTTACATACGTCCATTTGTTGACAAGGTATCTGGGCCATTCCGATGCTCCTGCTGGTTCCCAGCTTGGCTCCTCTGTCAGGCGGCTGTATTCTGACCTCACTCACCTCCGAATTCAGCCTAGACTCCTTCGTCGGCTGCTGCCACTGTGCTTTTGTGCCCACGCCACACTCTTCTACCCCTGACTCTTGACCTATTGTCTTTGTGACTCTTGTGTTGTTCTCTCTGCTCCTGTCTGCAGAAAATTGTTGCTCAGTGTCTCCAAGCTAAGCTCTGTGGCTTTATAACCAGTGCATACTGCTCACTTTGGCTGGGCTACTTCTGAGAGTTTGCCTTCTGCCCCCACCCCTGTCCTTCTTTACTGCCTGATCTCAGCCTCCCAGCTGTTGGGGTGCCCAGCAGTTCTCAATTCTGGCCGCACAGTTAATCACCCGGGGCAGTCTGAAACTTGACTGATGCACGGGGGCTTACGCCCAGATGTCCTGACTGCATTGGTCTGGGGGTAGGCAGGTCTGGGCATTGTGAGAGTGTTTCAGAGCTAAACATGTTGTTGTAAGAAGCAGCCAGATATGGGAACCAAGGTCTGTCCTCTGCTCCTCAGTCAGTGTCAGCTGCTGCTGCATCAAAGATGGCGTCTGGCAGTCTTTCTGAACTGTCTTTGAAGGTCTTCCCTCTGCCTGATCATCAACTGAGGAAGAGGTGCTCTTCTTGCCACAGTGTGACTTCCTCTGGTCCCAGGCCCCCCCGTCACCTTCTCTCTTCGGCACCTGGGCCCAGGAGCCATCTTTCTGCCTGCACCGACGTTGGCCAACGTGGACAATGCAAATAAAAGTGTCAGAATCTTGTGAAAGCCGGACAGCAGGGCAGACAGGGGCTGCCATGGGATGAGGGGCATTGACCGTGCCAGAAAGAGCATGTCACCCGATCTGCTTGCCGAGGGCCATGGTCAGAGGAGGTGCTGGTTAGGCAGACCCCTGCTCTGCTGCCCACAGGCCGGCTGGGGTTCCCTTCAATGGGGAAGCTCATTCGTTACCAATTGGATTTTGTGTGGGTGGCTTTCAGTAACAGTGTAGACTGTTCTTAACACAATGCCCGGCCCATGGTGAGTGCTCAGCACATATCCGCCCCTTAAACAAGGACCTTTCCTACAGTCAAATTCAGAAAAATGTTTCTTATTCCAAAAGAGGTAGCATTTTGCCCCCTGTTGAATCCGTTGTACTTGGATGCTTTGATATCCCACTTGTGCTGTTTTGATAAACTGCAGGTAATTTGAAGATGAGGACTAGGTAGGATTTTAGTGTTTATATTCTCTGATCGATTGGTTCTGATGGTTTCCATTGTGAGATGAAAATATCAAGCAGTGTTTTTTTTTTTGTTTTGTTTTGTTTTTGTATTTTTGCGAAGTTGGAAATGGGGAGACAGTCAGACAGACTCCCACATGCGCTCGACCGGGATCCACAGGCACGCCCACCAGGGGGCGATGCTCTGCCCATCTTGGGGCGTCGCTCTGCTGCAATCAGAGCCATTCTAGCACCTGAGGCAGAGGCCATGGAGCCATCCCCAGTGCCCGGGCAAACTTTGCTCCAATGGAGCCTTGGCTGCAGGAGGGGAAGAGAGAGACAGAGAGGAAGGAGAGGGGGAGGGGTGGAGAAGCAGATGGGCGCTTCTGCTGTGTGCCCTGGCCAGGAATCGAACCCGGAACTCCTGCACTCCAGGCCAATGCTCTACCACTGAGCCAACCGGCCAGGGCCCAAGCAGTGTTTCTTAAAGTTAAGTTTAGCCTCCTGAAGACAGGCGGTTTCAGGTCCATGATCTTTCAGTGTTTTTCCCTCTTTTTTGGGAGGTGGGGTGGGGTGTGGAAAGAAGAGAGGTGAGAGTGATGGTGGAGAAGTGGAGAATTGACAGCTGAACTCTGAAAGCTACTGTTTTACTAGAGCAAGAAACAAAGACAGGGTTCCCCTGTGTTAGGGTCCTAGGTGAGAGCTGGGTGTTATTTTAATTTTGCCCCTGTCATTTGAACAAATTACTTCATCTTTTATGGCCTTATTTCCCTCTGGGACAAGATTAGAACTTGAAGAAGTGGATTTTAGATCCTGTCCAGTGAATAGTGTCTTCTGTTAGTTTGTCCCGTCTTCGAGTTTGTGTAGTGTGACAGACTTCCTACATATCGTATCTTCTGATTTCGAGAGCATTTTGCAGTTAGACAAACAATATGTGAGTACACTCTTGAAGCATACACAAACAGCACGTAGACAACGGGGAGCGGGGGAGCGAGCTGTTGTGTGTGTTGTTGCCCAGCCTCCCTCCCCAACCCGTTCTTAATTTTTGCCAGAATTGAGCTGGTGTTAACCAGACCTTTTTATGTCGTATCAATACACTTGGCTTTTCTGTATTTTTGTAGAGTATTCCATCTTCAAACATGAACTAAATGAATTTTGAATTGGAGAGACTTTTCAACCAGGGTGTACTCCTGCTTGGAGCTTTGTTTTATTAAAATTAGTGCCCCTATTCCATCTTCAAACATGAACTAAATGAATTTTGAATTGGAGAGACTTTTCAACCAGGGTGTACTCCTGCTTGGAGCTTTGTTTTATTAAAATTAGTGCCAGGCAGGTGCTGAAGTCTTTGGGCTGTGTCGCCCTCTAGTGGCGGCTGGCTTGGCTCTAACGCTGCTGGACTGCTGTGGGGGGGCAGGGCGTGGAAGTGATGGGGGTCCGTGCCAACAAGCTGATTGACAGGGTTGGCTGTGTTCAGTAGCTAAATGTCTAAAACGTACATTTGTGAGCCTTGGAGTTGCTGTCGACCTCTATAGCTCCAGCTTGCCCTTTGTTAGAGACTTAAAATTTATGCTATCTTTTCAAATGAGGCTTGCGTGGTAATGAGGCCTTAGACTTTATTTGAATGGTTGTTTACCACCAAACCAGCTTTAAAGTGGTGGCTACCCATTACCATGACTGTTTGCAGTCTGTTCTTTCCCCTGTTCTTTCCCCTGTTCCTTTTGGGTCCTCTGTCACTGGCAGCAGTCTCCTGTCCTCTACTTCCTGAATGTCCCCTCGTCCCCTCTTTGCTCTAACGAGATGTGGCAGGCTGCCCAGAGGACATGGCTTTCCTGACAGTCTCCTCAGGGATTACTTGTTCTCTCTGCCATTTCCAACTAACCCGACTCTTCTTTTTAAACCTCAGCTCTGCTGAAACTTACGCCATCAACAGTAGCACCCTCCACCCTCCTTGTTCCTTCATCGTCCCTGGCCACCGGCTCTCAGCACAGGTGCCTTCCTCCCCTGCCCCACAGTCCCCACTCACCGTTGGTGGAGACCTGAGTGTGCACCCTGGTGACCTACTCACCCAGCGACCTGGACCGCCCCATTCTTGACCTCCTTGGCTCCAACTGCCTGTCTGCTCCTCATCCTAGTGACGCTCTTTAGAGCTTGTCCTGATTAATCTCCAGGATCATGAGGAGAGCACCTCACTCCACGATCATCCATTCCCATCCTTTCTACTTGACAGAGTTTGCAAATGTATTGACCCCACTACCTTTTCCCCACCTGTCACCCCCCTTGTGCCCTGAGGGGATGTCTCCCTGCAGCCTAGACTTCTTGGTTCCTTCTGGTGAACAACCAAAGCCCCTTGGTTCCCCTGATGAGATCCCAGCTAACTCTCGTTAGACTCTCCACCTGGTTCAGCTCCACTCTCCCCGACCTGTGCTGACTGGACTCACATCACAGCTATGACCACCTTCCTCTGACGGGCGGGCAGCTCGCAGACAACTTAGTACACTGTCTGAGTAATTTCACCAGTTGCAAGAAAACTATTTCAGACCCTCTGATTGCTCATCAATTCTCCCCCGCCTCCCCCTCCTTTTCTCAGCTGCTGACGTCACTTGGTTTCATTGAGAAAAAGAAGCCATCAGTCACCCTGCCTGTTCTCACCATCATGCCCACTTCTTACGCCTGCCTGTCACCTGTAACAGCTGAAGCTCCGGACAGTTCTTGTGCAAGGCCCCGCCTCTCCCTCCGAGGAATCTTCTCTCACCTTCTCAAGGATGACTCTACCTGCAGTTAATTCTGCTCCCCCCTGGATTATGCATCTCTTCCTTTCTTCTGGGTCATCCCAAATGGTACAGAAATAGGCATTTCTCTTTAAAATTTTCTTTATACTTCTGTGTCCCTCTTCAGCCCCCTCTGTCTCGTGCTTCCCTTTGTTGTAGACCATAGTCTTTAGAGCACAGATTCTGCCATCTCCACTGTCTGCATTCTTTATCTTTTCAAGCTTGTGACCATATCTGTTCCTACTCCGATGATGAGGGTGCCATTTGTCACTCCTAAAAGTGCCAGAGGCTATCAGTCCCAATGGGACACCAGATATCAATGCCCCCTGGCACCATCCTGGGCAAGGCTGCTGGCGACTCACGCCTGGTCGAACCAATGTGTGGTCTGCCCTTGTCGTCCTCAGCCTTGGGGTGCATTGGAGATAGTTGACTCTCCTCCTTGAAACCCTTTCCTGTCTCCCAGGTTGTCCATTCATCTGTTCTTCCCCCGTCTCAACGCTCATTCCTTTTGGTTCTTTCTCTGGTTCCACCTTTGCTTCTGGATCTCCAAATGTCTGTAGGCTCTAGGGGTGTTTTTTTTCCTTCTGTACTCTGTCTCACGATAGTTCATCTAGGCCAAAGCTTCAAGCACTTCCTTCTGTAAGCTGATGAGTCTCCAATTAGTATTGCTGTCCTGGACTCCTTACCTTTGAACTCTCACTTAGAGTGCTAGCTCTCACCTGATATTTCCTTTTGATGGTCCATGAGACTCTCAAGCTTATCATGGCCAAAGTGGACTATTTCTGGTTCCTTCCCAAATCTGCCCCCCTCCCAAGGCTAAATGGCACTTCCTCTTACCCAGTGTTTCAGTTAAAAACCTAGTTTATCATCTTCCTATTCATCATCCACTAATAATAATCACAGAACATGTACTGCATGCTTACTATGCGCAGGGCATTGTTGTAAGCATTTGAAAGTATGAGACTGCAGAGAAAGGCTACTCGTACCCTATCTCACTGATGAGAAAGCCCGGGCACAGAGAGGTTAAGCAGTTTGTTCATCAACACAAATTTTCTTGGTGTTGGAACTAAAATGCAAACCTAAGCGACGTGATTCTAAACTGGGACTCTTATTGAGAACATTCTCCTCCTCCCAGCAGGAAAGGTGGCTAGCTGAGCCGTCATCTCCAGCCTGCTCTCCCAGCCCCCATCCTCCCTGCCTTTTCCACCTCCAGTCTTCCTCCACGCAGCAGCTAGAGTGATCTCTCCATAACAGAAATGAGATCACAGCTCTTTCCCGGTGGCCTGTCACACTTGGGCCAAAAGCCCAGGCACGGCCATGGCTCTGAGTCCCCAGCCCAGCCTCTTCGCTCTCCTCCATGCTCTGCCCTGGTTCTGCCACTGAAAAATAATGTGAGCCACGCATACCAGCCCCATATGTACTCTCGGTTTCCTGGAAGTCCCATTACAAAGCAAACAACAGGTGCAACCAATCTGTAATGTTTTGGTTGACCTATTATACCAAAAATATTATTTCAACATGTAATCAATATTCACAAACACACTAGTGAAATCTCCTCCATTTTATTTCTTTCTAGACCAGATATGTGCAGCTCTGGCATCCTGTGCCCGCAGGCGCTCCAGGCAGGTCCAGTCGGGAACGTGGTACCTGCTGTTCTTTTGCACGAGATTGCCTCCCCGGAGCCTTGGGATCTGTTGCCTGCACACTGCAGCTCTCTCCCCCGCCCCTCCACCCTCTAGGTTTCTGTGTGGCGCACACCCAGCCCGAGGTTAGCTTGTTTCCTTGTCGGTGTTTGTCATCATCCCCAAGAACGTCAGCCCCCTGAGGACACTCGCTCTGCTGTCTTGCTTGCCTCCGCCCCAGCGCCTTAGGGAGGCGCCTGCCCTGTAGCCCCGTCCTACCTGTGCACATCTGTCTCCTTGCCTTCCAGGGTGGCTCAGGCCCAGTGACTGCTCCTCACTGTTCACATGACCTTTTTCTCGGCTCATCCACAGACGCTGCTGTACTTTCCTCTGGTGACAAACTGTATGTAACCTGGCATTGCCACCACTTCCTGGGGGGCAGAGCTGTGCCCGCCAATCAGGAAGCACTGGCCACACAAGGAAACGAAACAGCTGGGTTGGTTAGAGCGTCGTCCCGAAGCACAGAGGTTTGCTGGTTCGATCCCTGGTCAGGGCATATATGGGAACAGCTTGATGTTCCTGTCTCTCCCTCTTTCTCTTTTCCTATCTCTAAAATCAAGAAAATAAACATTAAAAATAGAAAGAAAACGAAACAAAAGTTAACATTCACGTCCTCAGCTGCATCACCAGCTTTCAAGGGCTCAGCAGCTCCAGCCGGCTGGTGGCCGCCCTCGAGGGCAGTGCAGAGTGCACCGTCCCCTCCCCGTGTCGTAGCAAGTCCTCCGTCGGCCCTGTTCTATTAAACACTGTTATTTGGCTGCACGAAGATGTGGGATAGGATGCTACCTTTTCCATCGATTCATTGATTCATTTCGACATGCCTGGTTGTGGTTGGCTGTAAAATTCTTCTTACCCTACGAGACTGAACGGGTTAAAGAACCCCGTCTCTGGAATGGTCTGATGTGGGGAGTGCAGGGGGTGGAGGGAATTGATCTATCCAGCCACCTCAGAGTCAATAACACTGACAAGGGTTTAGGCAGCTTGAAGTTTTGAGTCCAAAAACGATAGGTTCCATGATATAAACAACACAATGCAACCCAACCCCTCCATGCTCTGTCTGCCCCTCCCCTTGGACACCCTTCGCTTAGTCCTCTGTGGTCAGCACTGGCCCCGGGGTTGGTGCAGGGGACCAGGCTGGCCTGGCTAGGTTTCCCAGGCAGGCGTGGCTACACAATGCCCGCTGTCACCAGTATGTAATGTCGGGCTCAGGGAAGGAGAAACCTTCCCCGCTCCCTGTGCCACGCACGGCGGCACAGCCCGGTGAAGTGCCCGGCGCGCACAGTGCCACCTCTCCGGACGGACGCGGAGGCAGGGAGGCGCTGATTTTCCCGGCTGGGACTGGCCTTCGGGTTACAGAGCGTGGTCTCGCTGGACCCGGTTAATGATCTCCCACCTGCGGGGACTGCCCTGCCGCGCACATCTAACGCAGCGAGGCTGGTTCCGAGCTATGGAGCGCCGGTCACGCATGTACAAGATTTCTCTTATTACCAGAAGGAGCTTGGCAGGGGGGTTAGGTTTTCTAGCATTTGTTTATGTATTAAAAAAAAAATCTAGATTATACATGTGAGATTTTAAAAGAAAACAGCCTCGTGCTTTATCATTCTCTTGACCGTACACTCAGGTCGTTGGTCAGCCCCTACTGCTGAAAGAGAATGCCCGGGAACCTTGACTGGGCAGTGGCTTGTACTTGGTGACACACAAAGTCCCCCCGAGGTATCTGTGACCAGCCTCGGCTCTCCCCTCTTCTTAGGTCTCATCGCTTCTCGGTTGTCCACAGTAGGAGCAAAGCAGAATGGGTGACTCAGAACGGGTCACTAAGGCGTCTCTCTTTGACCTCAGTATGTGTGCATGTCTGAAATCCGAGGACAGCCTTTTGCATCCTGTCCTGGGATCAGATCACAGAATGGAAACAAACAGTGAGCTCATCTTAGCTCATCATTCTGCTTGGCCGTCTTCTTCCCCTCTGTTCTGGAAGCTCCTCCACTGAAATAGAGCCCATCTTAGTGTCTACGTGCTTTCTGGCCCCATGACTTGGAGGAATTAAGTGTTATAATTTTAAAACTCTTGCTGCTGGTGGGAGAGGGGAATCAACCAACAGTTTCATTAGAACTGCGTATGTGTGCGTTAATGTCACGCTTGAAAGGTTTGGCACTGACAGACCCAGATAGGGATCTTACAACCCCAGGACTTCAGGATTCATTCTGTGCACCGTTGGCTTCCGTGCTTTGGTCCGTTGTGAGCAGAACCCAGCTTACCTGACATTTTTCACTGGTCCTGTTCTGTGGACCTTTGTTCTGGCTGTTTTACATGCATGGGCTTCTTGGGCTCTGGTGTGGATATGTACTTGGGAAGCTGTGGGAAGAGCAATTTAGAATTGGAGCCAGTTTCTCAACAAATGTGATTATCGCCTGAGAGGTTCTTGTGTAAATGGGACCTGGGAAGGTGGGGGGAAGCATCTACTTTCTGTTCTGAAACGGGCCGCCTTCCTTTCAAAGCTCTGCCAGCAAGCCCTGCCTTGGCTCTGGGCCCCGTCCTGGCTTCCTCTCCTCGCTTCTGGAACAGGGGAATGGAGCCTAAATAAATCAATCAGGAAGCACTAGGCTAACCTGTCGAGATGCAAACCCCAGAGCCATGGCGGACTGACCGGGTCTCTCAGTTTTGTCCCCCCCTGCTAGGCATTCCAAAGCCTTGTAGCCTCATTCCGGCTGGCATTATCTTACCTTTTAAAACGTTTTTGTTTTTTTCTTTTGCCATCCACCGGCAAGGGAATTGGAGAGGAGGGCCCATGGATCTTCCTTCCAGTGAATTAAATGTGAGGCAGCCGCACAGAATGATGGATCCAAGGGGTGGTGTTGTTAAACGGTTATTTTGCAGATGTGACTTTGGTCTCACATACAGTCCTGTGATAGCGTGACCCTTTTCCTGTTGGGTGTCAGCATAACAGAGTACTTTAATGATTTGGGGTCTCTATTGTTGAATCCTATACCGGAAGGTCAGCAGTGGTTACCCTGTTCCAGGATGCTTTTAGCAAGTTAATTAATCTGTCTTGTTCCCCAGTTTCCTTACCCGTAAGATGGCAAAATAATATGACTTAAAGTTGTCATGAAACTTAAAGAATTAATAAGTGCATGGTGCTTGCAAACAGCACGTGCTCAAGCTGGTTCCAGGGGCTGCTTTGAGCTTAGGAGACTAGGAGCTGTCAGGACTTTGAACCAAGCAGCCAGCATTATTACTGTTATTTTAATTTGATTGGATTTGTTTCTTGAAGGTAATGAGAGTATCTGTTATTTGTCCTGGCTGGGTATCGCAGTTGGTTAGTGTCATCTTGATATATACCAAGGTTGTGGGTTTGATACCCATTGGGGCACCCACAAGAATCAACCAACAAGTGCATAAATAAGTGGAACAACAAATCGACATTTCTTCCCTTCTTTTTTTCTTTTTCTTTCTCCCTTTCTTCCCTCTTTTTCTTCCTTCTTCTCTCTCTAAAAGTCAATAAATAAAATTTTTAAAAAAGATTATTTATGATTTGAACTCAAAAACAAAAACTTTTGTGAAAAAGTCAAAGTTCAAAGGCAGTCTGTAAAATGTGATTTTTAACAGATTTGATAGCTAGAGGGCTGTGAGCTTTCCTACATTAAGAGATCAGACGAATCAACTAGGAAGCCATCAAACTCAAGGAGTGAATGTTAGTTACTCCTATTTAGGGGGTTGATACTGGCTTTAAAAACCATCGTGTGCCTTCCACATACAGATGGAGGGGCTGTTTTTGCCTGCGGACCTCAGTTCTTAGTGGTGTCATGTGGCTTCCTCCTCTTGTGTGTCTGCGGCAGAACATTATCAACAGCTGAGAGCTGGCTGTCTTTTCTGACTTTTTTTGGGAGATCCTCTGGTTTTGACCCCAGTGGAATTCTTAGGTTTTATTTGCTTGAACGTGCCTGTTCAGTTAACATTTTGAAGCTTCAAAGAAAGGGGTGATTAGGAGAATAAGGTCTTACAGTTCCTATCCCATTGTTTTCACTCTTCTTGTGTTTGCACAGCTCTGGGCACAGCTCCAGGTTCTGCTGTAGCCCCTCCTGGAATTGTGCCCTTGGGAGGAAGATGTCACTTCTCTGTTGTTGATGAGGTCGGGGCTCAGAGGAATATAAGGAAGCTTGCTCACAGCTGATGTGCCAGGTTAAGTGGCTTGGTCAGGACTTGAACTCATATCTTTTTGCTGTAGGCCATGTACTGTTAGCATTAATGAGTGTGTGAGTGTGCATGTGTGTACTACAAAGAAGAAAAGTGTATATATAGTACAATAAATGAGAAGTTAAACTCCTAAACAGTAAGTAGGTTTTTTTCTTAATACACTATAGTCTGACCAGGTGGTGGCGCAGTGGATAGAGCATTGGACTGGGATGCAGAGGACCCAGGTTCTATACCCCGAGGTTGCCGGCTTGAGCAAGGGGTCACTCGCTGTGGTCACCTCCATCAAGGCATATGATCAGTGAACAACTAAGGAAACTAAGGAGCTGCAACGAAGAATTGATGCTTCACATCTCTCTCCCTTCCTGCCTATTCCTATCTGTACCTCTCTCTGTCTCTCTGTTTCTGTCACAAAACAAAACAAAACAAAACACTATAATTGATATGCAGCAACGGTATCATTTCCCTTTCAAGCATACTACACAGTCTTATGTGCATTTGATGATGACGATTAAAAGCTCATGTGCTAGGTGCTCACTCTATGTTCTTCCATGTTCCGAGCACTTGACGAGTATGAGCTCATGTAATCCTAACTAGTCTAGAAGATAGGAATTAATTGTATCCCGGTTTTGGGGATGAGGTGGTGAGGGGTAGAGAATCAAGCTTCATGTTCTTAACTTCATTGTCATGTGTCACCCACATCAACCAAAGCAATTCCATCTCCTAAGCGCAATTTCAGAATTTTGCTTTTGGAATGAGATTTGCTGTGATGAGACTGTGCCCTTTGCCTTCTCAAATCTGGGGCTTTACATTTTATTGTATTTGCATCCCCTTAAAAGCCCATTCACCCTGGCTCTGACTCCTGTGCAGGGAAAGCCCTCCAAAGATATGTGGATTGAATGCAGTTAAATGAGTGACTGTGTGAATGAGGGCAGAACTGGGTGTTGAGACTTCCGGAACTAGGAGGAAAGGGACGAGGAAACGGGACAGGTTTCCCCAGCCAAGTGTGTTTTACCTCATGATATAGTTTGATGACATTCGTTCTTATTCCAGGAGTGTGCTTCTTTTTGAACTGCAGCGTGTAGAAAATGTTGTGCGTCTTTTGAGAGGCAGGGGCAGTGTTGCTTTGCGGAGCCTGGTGCCTTCCTTGTCTGCCCTTCTGTCTGTCAGTTAACACTGAGGTGGAGGCCTCCTGATCTTGGTGTGAGAGATAAAAATCACTCTCCTCTCTTCCAGAAGCTATGTCAGTGCCGACTGTGAAATTCCAAGCTGTGGTCTCAGGCATTCTGCAAACACTAACCTTTGGCATACTTGGCTGCAGCCAACCTCTTTCTAGTAAATTCCCCATTGGCTCTTGGCTTTTCTTGTGGAATTAGCACATTTACAAAGTTTTCCTCATTGATATTCCTGGGGCGTGGGACTTAAATGTCCTTCGCCTCTTGATGTGTGAACTTGTTTTGTTTGCCTTTGGGTGTCAGTTAATGAGAGAGAAGCCAGACCAAGTAGGACAGAAGCCTGTCTCAGGGAGGGAGATCCCACGTTATTCAGACAGCTGTTGACCAAATGTCCTGAAGGAGACTCACGATTTTCATTTTGCTCATTGGTGTACATCCCTAGTGTGATTGGCCAGGGTCCTAACTGCTTGTCCCCTCCTGTGATTAAATACTGGTGGCTGGACTGGCACCCGAGTGGTCACTTAGGCATCTCTGGGAGACCATCAAAGGGAGAGGATTCATGAAAACTCAGTTTGACACTTTTTGTGCCTTTGAAGGAAAGTGAGTAAACGGTGAAGCAAACAGCTCACCCACTGAGGTTGTTTCACGTTTTTATGGTGGACTTACTAACACTTTTGGCTTTGGGAAGCAGTTTCCTGTGTTTAATCAGTTGGCAAAGAAAGTACTTTGGAGATGATTGTGCTATGTGAGCAGAGAAAGTGGGGTTTCAGGTGAGAACCTTACCTTGTATTGTTTTTTTTTTTTTTGTATTTTTCCGAAGCTGGAAACGGGGAGAGACAGTCAGACAGACTCCCGCATGCGCCCGACCGGGATCCACTTGGCACGCCCACCAGGGGGCGATACTCTGCCCACCAGGGGGCGATGCTCTGCCCCTCCGGGGCGTCGCTCTGTTGCGACCAGAGCCACTCTAGCGCCTGGGGCAGAGGCCAAGGAGCCATCCCCAGCGCCCGGGCCATCCTTGCTCCAATGGAGCCTTGCTGCGGGAGGGGAAGAGAGAGACAGAGAGGAAAGAGAGGGGGAGGGGTGGAGAAGCAGATGGGCACTTCTCCTGTGAGCCCTGGCCGGGAATCAAACCCGGGACCTCTGCACGCCAGGCCGACGCTCTACCACTGAGCCAACCGGCCAGGGCTTTACCTTGTATTGTTAAACAGAACATTTTAACTTTCATGATTAAAAGTGTTTTTAAAAGAAAGGGTTTGTTAGGCCATTGCTAGCAAAAAGAGAGAGAGACAGACAGACAGACAGACAGACAGGTCTTGGGGGCATGGAGTCTAAACCACCAGCAACATGGCTAGGGAGGAAAGATAGCGTGTCCATCATTTTGGAGTTTGCAAGCGTTTATACATCAGGTGGTGTGTGTGTGTGTGTGTGTGTGTGTGTGTGTGTGTGTGTGTGAGAGTCATCTGAAAGGATTTGCATTAGCAGAGGGGTGGGGAAGGCAAGCCAGGCCAGCCCAGGGATAGGTGCTGAGTCCCCAAGAAGAGTTGTCCGCTCCTGGGCAGCTTTTGTGAAGCCCCCAGGTAACAAGAAGCAGAGGCTGCTGGAGTTTTACAGTGCCTGGCTGAAATAATCTTTGGAAATAGCCACCTGGAAATTAATCCAAAATTCCAACAGACACAGAAGGCCTGTGAGCAGTCTTTTGTTAGCTGACCCGTGCTGTTTACAGACTAACAATTGTGTCTTTCTCTAATTCTCGGGCGACCGTAATTTATTTCATTTAGCTTAGCTCAGAATTTTCTCCTAGTCAGGATTCTGCCACAGGGTCGAGCTAGCCTACTCCTGACAAAGCTGCTGATAAGATGGTTTTAACAAGCAAACAGTCTGCTGGCCCAAACACTTGTTTATTTACCAAGCTCCCTCTCTCCCCAAAGTGAGGATGCGTTGGGGGGCTGCGGGGTGTCTCCGGGCTGTGTATGTCTGCGGGAGAGGGTGTGGTGGGAACCAGGAGCTCCTGGCTGTGATGACAGTGGGCGTTTGTGAATGGGAGACTAGGAGACTGTTAGTGTGTTTTCAGACCTTAAGGGAATGGATTATCGATTAATGAACAAGAGGGGCTTAAGTCAACTTTTCAGGTTTAAGGTTGATGGAAAGCTGAAGGATTCCAGAATGACCCAGAAAAGCCAAAGAAGTAAGGCACTGATATGATGGGGTTGTGAGGAAAGATGGTTGCAGATCTAGCACCATTCTAGTATTTTCCTTTGGACTCATATTTATGTTTCATTGACTCCCTCAAAATGGCCAACCCTAAACAGAAGATGCGATTCCCCAAGTGGTCCAGCCACTGCCATGTGCGCTGGGTGACAGGTTTGGCCACTGGAGTGGAACCATAGCCTGAGTTTCTTAATTTATAGAGGGGAGGGGGGAATCAAGAAATGATGGGATTTAAAAAAATTAAAGAATTTCTCCTCTATACTTTTCTGAAATGTTTGATATTTGCTGTTGTATGATTACATTGAATTCAAGGATCATATGCTATGTGATCTGGCAAAAGCATAATTATTTTAAGTGTGATTGAACACCATTTGGTGTTTCTTAAAAAGCAGAGCGACTCCCATGAAAATTCCACCCTGATTGAAATTCCTTCAGAGGTGCAGGCTGGGTTCTGAGGTTATCCTGTTGATAGAAATGTATATCGTGTGGTTTATATATGGGTCATATTATTTATATTTAATGTATATTTGTTTTTACAAAATCAAATAAAAACAGTAGAAAGTGAAAGACCTCTAATGTGGTGGTGGTGGTTAGAAACAGATTAAGGGTCAGGGAAGTCTCTTGAATACATTACTTGTTGATAAATGAAGTCACTCTACGTTCTGGTGGGGCTCTGTAGAGCTGGCTGAGGTGAGACAGCTTTGTCTAAGGAGCCCAGAGCCATAGCGGCTGTGTCCACACATCTGCTTCTTACTAACCTCCAGAAGGGTAAGCTCCTGAAACAACTGCAGAATCCCCCAACCACCATCACGCCCAAGAGTCGAGTGTGGCGTGGAGGGATGGAGAGAGGGCTGAGGTTGGGGTACACCGGTTGCGGCTGGGGCTTTGTAGACCGTCAGGGCCTCTGGAGCTGAGTTTCCCAGAGGGTGTTGATGCCAGGTTTTTATTTTGGTTCCATCACCCTGTTTCAGACTTGACTGGACTGAAAGAGGTCAAGAGCAGAGGCCAGGACACAGCAGCTGCCCAGGTCATCCAGGTGAGAGATGTCGGTGGCATGGACTAGGAGCGGAGCATCCAGAAGGTGAATGGAGTAATTAGGTACCTGTACTTGGTCTCAGAAGGCTTCTCTGTAGTGAAGGACTGAGCGTGCAGTCCAGCAGTGGCCGTGCAGGTGAAGTTTGGGCGAGTGAATGGTGAATGCGTAACACGGAGATTCGGTTGCAAAGATCAAGAAATGTCTCAAGTTTCAGCCAGTGAATTTTTGTACTTGATTAAAATCATAATTCCAAGGTAACAAAAGCCCACTGTTTGCCCTTTTTCTGCACAAGGGAACAGACAGCATGTTCACTAGTCATATTCCAAAAATGTAGATTGGTGCTTTGTTCTGTAAAAATTCCAATGAGATTGGTTTCTTTGTATAGCGATCAATAGATCCTTTTGTCCGATTCCTGAGCAAGGGATTCCTTTCCATTTTCGGTGGTGTATTTTAAGTGTGTTTCTCAGAGGAATGCCTTCCTTGTGTAATCCATCCATTTCCTTTTCTGCAGCAGAGATCTACCCATGAATGAACGCTTTGTGCAGCCCTCAGCCCCTGCACATCTCTCCTGGAGGTAGAGCAGGTAGAGTTGCCTCTGCTCTGAGTATTACACTGATTTTCTGAGATTAAGGGAGGCCGTAGAGCAGGGGTCGGGAATCTTTTTGGCTGAAAGAGCCATGAATGCCACAGATTTTAAAATGTAATTCCGTGAGAGCCATATAACGACATGTGTACGTTACTCATTATCCAATAAAAATTTGGTGTTGTCCCGGAGGACAGCTGTGATTGGCTCCAGCCACCCGCAATGAACATGAGCGGTAGGAAATGAATGGATTGTAATACATGAGAAGGTTTTATATTTTTAACATTATTTTTTTATTAAAGATTTGTCCGTGAGCCAGATACAGCCATCAAAAGAGCCGCATCTGGCTTGCGAGCCATAGGTTCCCGACCCCTGCCTTAGAGGAAGTGCTGAGGATTCCATCACGCTACCCATGACTGTCAAATTGGCGATGCATAATTGTGACGGGAACATCCCCGGGAAATGAGCATGGGTTTTGGAGGCAGAAAGACGAAAGTTTGAGGCCAACTTTCTCCCCACCACCACCACTATCATGAGCTGTCCTTGGGCTTGTTGTTTCTCTCCTTTGGGCCTCAGTTTCCTCCTGAGTAGGAGGAGGGCAACGAAATGCTCCTGATAGGCTGGTTTGGGGAGACAGTAGGTGTGATGCTTTGGTTAGTGATCATTAGTATGAGGAGGGGCCATCGGCAGATTGCTGGGGGCCAGGGTTGTTACAGGGGATGGGGACATGACAGTGTTTTAAAAGCACCTTTTTTCCCGGCCAGGGCACACAGGAGAAGCGCCCATTTGCTTCTCCACCCCTCCGCTGCGCTTTCCTCTGTCTCTCTCTTCCCCTCCCGCAGCCAAGGCTCCATTGGAGCAAAGATGGCCCGGGCGCTGGGGATGGCTCCTTGGCCTCTGCCTCAGGCGCTAGAGTGGCTCTGGTCACAACATGGCGACGCCCAGGATGGGCAGAGCATCGCCCCCTGGTGGGCAGAGCGTGGCCCCTGGTGGGCGTGCCGGGTGGATCCTGGTCGGGCGCATGCGGGAGTCTGTCTGACTGTCTCTCCCTGTTTCCAGCTTCAGGAAAATGGAAAGAAAAAAAAATAATAAATAAAAGCACCTTTTGATAGATGATAGATAGATAGATGCTCCTTTTGTTGTCTCTTCATCATGAGGCTCTGGGAGAGAAAAACATAACTTATTTAGATTAGAGAAAATATGAACCCTTGCACGGTAGCATCACAGAGAAGCCAGTAGGGCTTGCTGCAGTGGTTTGGAATAAGTCATCTTGAGTTACAGGCAGGATAAAAATAAACTTTCTCTAATGTCTCAGGAGTGGGATGGAAAGGAGGCAGATGTTGCCTCTTTACACGAGAGCATTGAGCTCCGGTCTTTATTCTTTCCCCTTTAAGTGCTAGATTACTTCATGGGTGCCTGATTGTGTGTACAAGTAATTGTAACCTGTATGGAGGTGTTCTAGCTCTCCATCTAGGTTAGTGTTATAAATATGTGTCGAGTGACCACTGTTAGTGTGTACCAGTGGTTCTCAATCTGTGGGTTGCAACCTCGGCGGGGGTCGAACGACCAAAACACAGGGGTCGCCTAAAGCCATCGCAAATACATATTTTATTTAAAAATGTATTGTATAATAAATATGTATTTTCCAATGGCTTTAGGCGACCCCTGTGTTTTGGTCATTCGACCCCTGCTGGGGTCACAACCCACAGGTTGAGAACCGCTAGTGTATACATTTATGTGTGTGTTTGTGTATACCAGGGGTCTCAAACTCAACTCAGCATGTGGGCCGCAGAGCAAGATCACAGCCGTTCGGTGGGCCGCACTAGGTCTACAAAAGGCAACTGTTACGCAACACTTTTCTCACTGCAGCTGAAAACAAAAAAAAATCAGTACAACAAGCACAATCGTACATGCAGTTTACTCAGTGTCACAAAACGACCAGAAACTGTAGTTCACATCACAACTGCTGTTAACTAAGCTAATATCTAGCTAGGATGCTAGAGAAATGAAAAATACAAGTAGGCCCCTAGCTTACTTAATTTTATCCAAAATATTTTGAACTTCGTGGATTAGTCTGCGGGCCGCACAAAGTTGTTCGGCGGGCCACATGCAGCCCGCGGGCCGTGAGTTTGAGACCCCTGGTGTATACGATCATATCATTTACATCAGTGGTTTCCAGCTGTCGCTCTGCCAGTGGTTGGAAACCACCGATTTAGGTTGAATGTAGCAATTGTGAATATTGGAAAAATTTCCCTCACCTGTCTCCAACCTCTAAATTGCAAAAACAAACAAACAAACAAACACACGAAATAATCTTAGAACCCATGCCTGTGGGTAGCAAACCTAGCTCAGCGCCTGTGTTCCAGGCTGCTGTCTGACAAAACTCACCAGGGCGGTGGAAACAGTACCGCCCTATTTTCTGAAGGCGACAGTGAGGTTATTATGGTCATGGCAAATTTCAGATCAACATAATGCAAGAAGGAAGCCCTTTTATCTTTGCCCTCTACAAAATGTCTAATTGAATTTAAACCACCTGCTTTTAAATTCTGATTCGAATTTAATGTCTGTAATTTTGTTTGGTTTTCAGAAGGAATATCTCCCGTCTTCCCACTGGAGTGTTAGGGAGCCGATGTTGATGGATGCTTCTGTCTGACATGTTATATAGCCTGGCTCGTGGGCTCACACATGTTGCAAACCCAAGATGCTTTCTGAGTGGTGGCAGAATTTAAAACTCCAGTTATATTAAAGATGTTTTGGGAGTTATACCTTGTACTCCATTTTGTAGAAACAACCCCCTTTGATATATGTCTTATTACTGGCTTAACCAAGTCTCTGTGTTCAGGAAAAGATGTTTCCGCTTACCATTTTAATGCCAGACATTTAAGCAACATTGAAGCCCAGATAATGAAGACTCTTGAAGTGAGAATTTAATTCCGCATCTCCTGTGCGGCAGAAATGGAGCTTGAAAACTGCAAAGCTCACCTCCCATTATTTTTTCTAATAATTTTATCTCTTGTTTAAGAAGCCCCTTAATTTCAGATGTTTATTGATTATCAAGACACCAATCAGATTGGATTGGGGCCCACCCTCACAGCCTCATTTTAACTTAATCACCCCTTTGACCTTTTCTCCAAATGGGCTGAACCAAGTTCTGAGGTACAGGGGGTTAGGGCTTCAACCTGTGCTTGGGGGAGGGGGTGGCATACAGTTTAGCCCATAACACCAACTTAGTTTTATGCTTTTTGTAGGAACAGACAAATGTGCAGTGGCTTTTTGGATCTTTCTTAGAAGAAAGGTGAATTCCTATCTTTGGTGTTTTACGATTTAATTATTTGATGGTTGCCAGAGGAGAGGTGGCCATTGGGAGACGGGGTGAAAGAGGTGATAGAATAAGAAGTACAAATTGGCAGTTACAGAACAGTCATGGGTGGAAAGTACAGCACAGGGAATAGAGTCAACAATATGTAATATCTACGTATGGGGCCAGGTGGGTGCTGGAAATGTCAGGGGAACGCTTTGCAAAGTGTACGATTGTCTAAGCACTATGCTGTACACCTGAAACTCATACAAATAATTTTGAATGTAAACTCATGAAGAAATAAAAGATTTCATTTTGTTGCTCTAAGAATTTGTTGAGAATTTAAATGTCCCTTGACTAAATGACACTCTATTCATGGCCTTGCCCTTCCAAGGAGCCAAATATATTTGTCTGGATTAACTGGAGCCATGCAGGTTCTTTCTGAGAGACCTTACAGCCAGCTGCAGGATTGCAGAAACAGAAAGTGGCGGAAGAGGAAGCATCTGCTCAGGGAAAAGGCGAACTCTTAAAAGGGTTACTTGAGCACAGGATGTACCTCTAAACATTTACTGAAGGTGGAGGGACGCTGACAACTGATGTGACCATGGGTGGAGTCTCCTGGCTCTAACTCATCAGGCTGCAGGAAGAAGTGCCCGCGGGCCCTCAGAACCTGAGTGATGGGGTCCAGGTGGCAAGTTCCTTAGGCACCTGAGATGTGAAGTACGCTGAGAGCACACCTGAGCTGTACTATCCTGGGAGTCCAGGTAACGTTGCTCAGCTTTCCCCCATCACCTGCCAGTGGAAACTTACCCCTGGTGGCAGCCAGGGCTTCCACATGCTCTTCAGAACCGCCTTGGAGTGTGTGGCTCTGCCTCCCCTTTGCTAAGTTCAGTGCGGGGGACGTCTCACAGTTCAGGAGTTAATGCCACTCGGTAAGAAGACTGTCCTTGGTGTGGGGAGGAGGTTTTACTTTCCTGGGTTGTTTAAAAACTTTGCCAATTTCTTCCACAGACATTTTACATTACCTCAGGACTCGTGAGCTAGTTAACACCTGTCTGACATAGATGACCTTCTTCCTGGAGGGATTAAATTCAACCTCAGGGTTGTGAACTTGAATTTGGGGGCAAGTCTATGTGGGCCTGATGGGTTTTCTGAAGTGGAGGGTGTTGCTTTAGGTGAAAAATAAATAAATAAATAAAATGAATGGTGAAAATGTATGATTACCACAGAAGCTGTGGATTTGTTTTCTTGAAGGAGAAAATGGCACCTGTGAGAGGCTCTCTTAGATTGTACAGTGAGAAAGGAAGTTTTACGGGAGAAGGATTTATTTCTCTGCAGTGCCCATCTGAGTAGGGCCTTTTCTGAGTATGAAATATTGAGCAAAATTGTTATTTTTTTGAAAGAGATGTGAGTTTGGTTTTTTTTTTTAGGTTTTATAGTGTTTCATTATTTGCCTATTAGAAAGAATTTGGTGAAGATTTTAATGTGACTAGCCGAATAGCAGTGTTCTTTGTGAAGGGTTGTTCTCTTAGCACTGGAATCAGAACATCCATTTACCTGCTATTTACCCTGCTGGCTTGTAGCACGGACCTGTGTGTATGTGTTTATATATTCTAACTACTGCTGTGAAACCTGTTTCTAGTGCTTAAAGGGAGAAAATTGAAAGCACCAATTATTTGGGCTGACAAAATACATTTTAGACCTTAGATTGCTAGATGGCTTTGAATATTTAGTGAGGGGCAGGGGAGGAGGGCGTGACAGCTCTTTTCCTGAGAAGGGTACAGGGCACCCCTTCAGGTAAGTGGCCCCGGTGTGAGCCAGCTGGCCACACTTGCTGGCTGTCATTGTATGGTGGCCAGGGCACTGTTTTCCAGACTGGGCGCTTTGGTTCAGTGGAGGGTGAGGGTCCCAGGGACCCTGTCTGCTGTGATACTGCTTCCCTCCCTCCCCTGCCCCAGGTTAGTGTAAATCCCCTCCACCTCCGCCTATGAAAGAACTTGAAACTCTGACTCTGTTAGGGAGTTCAGGCCCCACTTCAACCAGGCCAAGAAATTGGAATCTAATCTCTTTCGTAAAAAACTTCTACAGAGGATTTCATAACTTTCCCGAGTGTCATCTTTCTGGCGACTAACAACCTGGATGTTCTGACGTCGTCCTTTTTAAGGATCATTTGAGGAATGCCAAATGTGCATTCCTCCCGTGCTCTTCTGAAATGATTCAGAGTTATGCCTGAATGTGCAGACCCCGGAACGGGGGGTGGGGGTGGAGGTCAGGGGAAAGAGACAACTGCTTCTGCCTGGGGGAAACACCAGGGGAAGAGGCTGAGGCCCCTGAACTTGTACTCTGTGGAATTGCATGTTTCCTGCATCATGGTTTGCTTCCAGAGATGAGGGGTGAATTGTGGTGATTCAGCACTTAAATTTCCGGTGCATAGTCAGTGCTCAAATAATGGTTACTAAATATGAGTGTGCAGAACCAGTGCGAAAATACAGAGATGACCACAGCATGGTAATTTATGGGATGGTCGTGAAACCCGGGCTGTGGACTGGTGACAAGACATGCTGTAGTGTGTTTGTATACAAAGATGTCTAGTATTTTAAGTAGTATGGGACATGAAGGGTCAAGTGTTAATAGTAATTTAATTGACTAGATTTTGAAATCTGTGGGATTAAAGAGCAAAGAGGAAGCTGTGTAAGAGGGTGGAGGGGGGACGCCGCTCAAGGGACATGTGATTGTGGGCCTTAAAAAAGGTTGTAAATCCCCCCCAAAAAAGTTCCTGAAAATGAACACTGTATACAGGCAGCCCTCGCTTTGCATGATTCCGTGGTAACTGAACATGCAAAGTGGGACTGCCGGTATGTTTACTAGACCACATAGAACCTTCTGCTGGTCTCGGACTGAACTCTGTTTTAGAAAGAGAGAACTATGAGGACAACTCGGTGCTGTAACCTCCAGGTGCAGAGAGAGGTGACAGTCACAGCGCCTAACACCCGCTGCGTCCTAACCCCCACCTGGAACTGGGAAGCTGCGGTCAGGGCAGGATCGCATAAGCCCAAGTATTAGTCACAACTCCCAGTTCCTTTTTTTTTTTTTTATAATTTTATTTTTTTAATGGGGTGACATCAATAAATCAGGATACATATATTCAAAGATAACAAGTCCAGGTTATCTTGTCGTTCAATTATGTTGCATACCCACCACCCAAAGTCAGATTGTCCTCTGTCACCTTCTATCTTGTTTTCTTTGTGCCCCTCCCCACCCCCTTTCCCTCTCCCATTCCCCCCTCCCCCCCCCGTAACCACCACACTCTTATCAATGTCTCTTAGTTTCACTATTACGTCCTACCTACGTATGGAATAATACAGTTCCTGGTTTTTTCTGATTTACTTATTTCGCTTCGTATCATGTTATCAAGATCCCACCATTTTGCTATAAATGTTCCAATGTCATCATTTCTTATGGCTGAGTAGTATTCCATAGTGTATATGTGCCACATCTTCTTTATCCAGTCATCTATTGATGGGCTTTTTGGTTGTTTCCATGTCCTGGCCACTGTGAACAATGCTGCAATAAACATGGGGCTGCATGTGTCTTTACGTATCAATGTTTCTGAGTTTTTGGGATATATACCCAGTAGAGGGATTGCTGGGTCATAAGGTAGTTCTATTTTCAGTTTTTTGAGGAACCACCATACTTTCTTCCATAATGGTTGTACTACTTTACATTCCCACCAACAGTGTATGAGGGTTCCTTTTTCTCCACAGCCTCTCCAACATTTGCTATTACCTGTCTTGCTAATAACAGCTAATCGAACAGGTGTGAGGTGGTATCTCATTGCCATTTGACAACACTCAGTTCTTCATCCAGTATTTATGAGGGCGTCCGGACCTGGGAAGGTTGTGTGCCCGCGGAGGCAGAAAAACAGAAGCTGTTTTGTAGGGTTTTACTTCTTGATGGGATTTCTCCCTTCCTACATTATGTGAAATCCATATTAGGACAATTAAAAAATAATCTTGCTGTGAAAGGAGTAAATATTTTAAAATGTATTTCAGATGGACTTTCAGGGAACTGGCCACTAATGCTCTCTGACCTCCTGCAGCTCTCCTAATAAAGAATACCTTAACATTCCTCTGTGGTTGTGGTGATGGCATTTTCTTTTTTTAATTTCTTTTTCCTCCAAAAGCATTCTGTTGGAGGTAACACAACATTTGTGGTTTTACTTCTGGTACTTAGTTATAAATATCTTTTGAAACAGCACACACCCTCATAGTATTTGTGATTATTTTGTAGTTTGAAGAAAAGCTAGAAAACTTGACTTTGATAGTTTTAAATTAAAAAAAGAAATCTTAAATTAGTACTGAGATGAAATCCTTTAGTTGTATGCATTTCTATGAAGAAACGGGAAAAAAATAATTTAACCAATTTCTATTCCAGTTTTTAAAAAATTTCATGAGTTGAAACACAAATTCCAATAAGCTAGGAATGGAGTTTTTCTGACCCCGTCTCGTTAATGAGTTGGCGGGTGAGTTGCGGCTTTGTGACAGAACGGCGTTGCTGGATACTGAGGCTCAGCTGAAATGTTAAATCTGAGCACGCACATCTGCACGCTGTAAGGAAGTGAAGTTGCAGTAGCAGTGATTCTGACCGAGATAATACACCGAGAAGACTGGTCTCCTTTCCAGTGTGGAGCCAGTGACCATGCACATGATCTCTCCTGCCACCTGGGAGCTCAGTTAGACAGGATCACAGGCTGGCTCTCAGCCAGAGATGATGGGAACGGGGTAGGGGGTGGGGAGGGAGGAATTAGGAAGAGGTTCCAAGTCAGACGGTGCTCTGAGGACCTCTGGTCATGTATGGTTGGTTGTACAAGTCTCGTTATCCTTGTCACCCCCCACGATCTGCTATCTGGTGGCCGATGTTGGCATCTCTCTGGGGTCTGTGGCACTGGGTGCTGGGGTTTCTTGAGGTTTCGGATGGGACAACTCCGTCTGGGTGCAGCTTTTTCCTCAGGGGTGTTTGGCCTGATGCTCTGGTTCCCAGGTGACTTTGCTGTTCTGTGTTGTTTCAGTTAGCTTTTGTGTAGCACTCAGGCTGACTTCAGCCACCCCTTGAACCAGTGACCACTCGCACTTTCTTGTGTAATTTTCCCCTGTGTTATTTCTTAGAATGATTCTGACGAACAGCCCATTGTAGAGATAGTATTGCTCTTCTTCGTAATAGGAATTTTAAACGTCTCACATGGAGCCAGTCAGCCAAGCATAAATCCTTTCTGAGAATGAGATGTGGAATAAGAATAACAACAAACAGACCTGCCCCCTGAAAACGTTATTGACAAGTGTACAAGTGCTCTTGACTTGTTTCTATTGGTTATTTCACGCGTGATGTTTTGGAACTGGCTGTAGATAAGGACACATTCTGACTTATGAAGACTCTTCTGTTCCACAATGAGGTTGACAGGGATCGCAATTATTATTCCTGGGTTTTGTCATAGTGAATTTACATATATAATATACATAGAGAAAGTGTGTGATCTTGTAGAAATCATCTGAGACTGAGTTCTTGGCTCCTCGTGTGCAGATCTCCTGAAATCACAACACCTCAGAGCTGGGAAGGGACATCAGGGGCCATCTGGTTCGTTTTCCTGTCCCTGGTGCTATTGGCAGGCCCCTGCTCTGGCTCCGGTTGTGGCCAGCCAGCTCTCCGCCTCAGGAGGCCACCTGCTTCGTGTTTGACTAGGGTGATACTGGAAGAGCCTTCCCCTGGGTCAGGCCTGTCTGCCTCCCTGGGGCTTTTGCTCCTGGGCTGAGGTGGCCCTCTGTGGCCTCACACCATCAAATGACTTGGCTTGGGTCATCCTGCCTCCCTTCCTGCAGAAACAATCTGGTCTTTAAAAATAAAACACAAAAAACAAAAAACACAAACCAGGTCAGACATGCTGAAGTCTTTATGTAATGTCTGTTTGTTTATTAACTATCCTGTTACTTAAAAACAAATGTTTTGAGTTAATACATAAAAATGGTTTTAAATTAAAAGCCAAAAGAAGGCTGCATAGTGAGACATCTGAGTGTGTCTGTCTGTCTGTCTCACACACCACTGACCCTGGCCCACTCGTTTCTGTCCTCAGTCAGCCAGTAATACCAGTTCCTTTTGTCCCACAAGCTAACAAATATTTGTGTGTGTGTTTGCACACACACATCTCCTTCCGTGTCCTTTGTATACAAAGGATGGCCTATCCTACCACATGTTCTCCATCTGGCCTTTTCAATGTGACCGTATATCTTAGATTGTCAAGCCTGTACATAGGGAACATCCTCATTTTTTCTTATGGGTGCTTAGTGTTCTATTGTTTGGATTCCATCCTATTGGCTTAAAACACAAAGTAAAACAACCACCTCCCTCCTAAGTCTTGCCATCGGGGTTTGAACCTAATGCTGGCCCAGGGCATAGTATGATGACATGCCCCACCCTGGACTTTGAATAGTGCAAGTGGTTTACAGTGTCATAATGTTGAGTCATGTTGAGCTGGAGATAAAATACAGCCCCGTAGGTCTCCCTCTCCTCCTTTCGATGCTTTCCCTTTTTGTTCCTTCCATCCTGCCCTTCCTCATGGACTCCTGCAGCTAAGGGCACATCCCCTACGAAACTCCATGCTGTGAGCTTTGGCTGTGAGATTTCATTGTGATGAAATCTTTTTGGATTCTCATCTAGTCATCTGCCATTTTATCTATTTGTATATATCAACTAACAATTGGATTAGCCTGTGTTCATCCAATTAGTATCCCTATCCAAATTTTTCTGGCTCATGTGGCCCTGGGTAGAGCTAACAATAGAGTTGCATGCATAACCCCTGAGACCTCTCTGGAGCTTTCTAATGACTATACTTTGGATAGGAGTTGGTAAGTCGGTACAACTGGGTCTTATCTAACTTTAGTATCAATTGACCTTCACCATATCATTTTGTCTAGAACAGCAACTTTGAACCGGTGTGCCACAAGAATTTTTATAACGTGCAATACCTATTTAGTCAGGGACACTGACCTCTTTTTCTGTACATTGTCAAAACAATGACAGCAACCAACACAATAGCCATTTGGTATGAATATTGTCTTGAACCATAAATATACTGCTCACAAAAATTAGGGGATATTTTATAGCTTCATATTAATTTTGAAATATCCCCTAATTTTTGTGAGCAGTATATATAGGTCATATAATAGAGTTACATCTGATTGGTCACGCCTCATAATAAGGTTATATCTGATTGGTTACTTCTTGGTATCAGAAATCCTTATATATAATACAAGTATAGTCACCTGACTTTTTTTTAAATTATTTTATTTTATTTTATTTTTCTGAAGCTGGAAACGGGGAGAGACAGTCAGACAGACTCCCGCATGCGCCTGACCAGGATCCACCCAGCACGCCCACCAGGGACGACGCTCTGCCGCGACCAGAGCCACTCTAGCGTCCGGGACAGAGGCCAAGGAGCCATCCCCAGCGCCCGGGTCATCTTTGCTCCAATGGAGCCTTGGCTGCGGGAGGAGAAGAGAGAGACAGAGAGGAAGGAGGGGGTGGGGGGTGGAGAAGCAAATGGGCGCTTCTCCTATGTGCCCTGGCCGGGAATCGAACCCAGGTCCCCCGCACGCCAGGCCGATGCTCTACCGCTGAGCCAACCGGCCAGGGCCATCACCTGACTTTTTAAAAGTCACTGTGGAGCAAAAAGAGTAGGTAATTACTATTATTATTATTTTTTGTAAATCAACAAAAATTATACCTATTTCTTTTGTCCGATTGGCAATATATATATATATATATTTTTTGGTGTGTTGCAGAATTTTAGTAATTAGTTTATGGTGTCATGAGATGCAAAAAGTTGAAAATCGCTAATCTAGAAAAATAAAAGGTGGTTTGGTCAAAGTCTATATACACTGATAAGCAGCGTGGCCCGGAGCAGTTAACCTTATCAGAAAAGGACGCTTGTCTTATTCGTTAGCAAACCTTAGCTATATAGATTGTTCTCCTCTCCTAAACGCTCACAAAATGTTCAGTAATTCACTCTAAAACGTTGCCTTGGGTTGATGTCATTTATTCCCTCAGACATTCATTCGCCCGGAAACATGTGAGTGCCCTGCTCTTTGCAGAGTCTAGGGAAGCAGTGCTGAGCAGGCAAGGAGGTTGCTTCGTGCTGCTCTGGCCTTGAGCAGATGCACAGGGACCATTAATCTTGTCGCTGCCCGTGACCTGTCTGGTCCCTGCCTTCAGAGAGCTTCATCTTTGGGCATGAGAGCTAATTTGAAAAGCAAGGACAGGACAGTGATTACCAGGGGACGGGAGATATAGGGGAGGGAAGGGGTTGGAAGAAGAGTGTAAAGAGGGACAAATATAAGGTGACGGAAAATGATTTGGCTTTAGGTAGTGGATATACAACATAATCGACTATTCAAATGGTGGAGTGATGTTTATGTACACTTATTGATCAGTGTCACCGTCAAAATTAGTTTTCTAAATAAAAAAACTAATATTAAATATGTGAACATGTGAAATGTGCAAAAGCAAAAAAGAAAGAAAAGCAATGACAATAAAGGGCAGGAGGAGAAATGGAGGTTACTGCAGGAGGACGAGACTAGTCTAGGAGCCCTGGAGTGACATTTTCAGAAAATGTGATGTTTAAGTTGACCCCTAAAGAGCAAGTAGGTGAATCTGAACAGAAAGTATAGCAAATTGGTTTCGGTTGAGGGAAAAATTTCCGAAAGTCCAGTCTGTGTCATTTATAGTGTGATTTGTAACGTCTTTTCTTTCAAAGTTGGGACATCTGCCCATCTGAGATGTCTTTGATTCCTCTGAGTTACCCAGCAGGTCTCTGAGCCACTAGGGGATGGCACTTGGTTGAACGAGTTGCAGAGCCTAGGCAGATGTCCTTGGCACCGTCCTAGTTCCTGTGTTTGGGGGCTTGGTTCTCTTAATCATCTTCTTCTAATACAGACTTACGTAACTCTAATGTAGTCAGTAGTGCTGAAAGGCTTTGAGCTGTACAAGAGTGGATAATTATTTTTACAAGGTTTCAGACCTATACAGGAATTAGAAATAGTTACCTTTGGAGGATTAAGCTAGTAGCGTATATGGGTATCTGTGGGAGCAAACCAAGAAATGATGTGTAACCATGTGGTTGAAGATTTTGGGAACATCTCCAGTTCCAGTGCAGGTGACTTGGGTGTGATCGCCAGGAGGCAGGGTCGGAAATTGGTTGCAATCTGTGAAGGGGAACCCTGCCTGTCAGTCAGTCATGGTGCACAGGTCAGAGCCTGGGAATGGACGGGGGTCACATGCTGTGGAGCAAGGAAACAGAAAATCCAAGAAAGTTTCTGTTTGGTGCTGTTCTCTCTGAACTTGGGAAGCAGTGGTAACAGTCACCCTGTTGTGGAGATGAGCACAGCATGGGTTTGAATAATCAAACAAAGCCCTCGTCCTGTGTACACAGGCACCACGCAGGCTTCCAGTTGATTATAATTTGCATCTCTTCAACTTGCCCCTAGAATAAAGGTGACAGTTATTGTAGAGCATTGAATGGGTTATTCGCTTTGTTCATGTGTCTCTTCTATAAAATGCTGGGAGCTCTTGGCATACTCACATGAACCTCGCTTCTGGTCCTGCTCGGTGAGATTTGGATCTGGGACCACAGAACTCACCCAGGAGGACATTTTCCTGGGGGCGCTTGGCAACCTCTGCCTCCTGAAATTCAGGTCTCTTCCAGTTCCTTCTACTCAAACTGCACATCGACCCAGAAACACAGACTTGACTTTATTGCAACATGACAGAGTTATAAGTGCCATGAAAAATACAAAAGTCAGCCTTGGCCAGGTAGCTCAGTTGGTTGGAGCATTGTCCCCATGCACCAAAGTTGCAGGTTTGATCCCTGGTCAGGGCACATACAAGAATCAACCATTGAATGAGTAAGTAGGTGAACAAGTCGATGTTTCTCTCTCTTATAAAATTTTAGATTTTCAGCTATGATTTTTGGACTTCAACAAAATGCCATTGTTTATTATGATCATTTTTTTTCTGTATGTTTCTGAAGCCAGAAACGGGGAGAGACAGTCAGACAGACTACCGCATGCGCCCGACCGGGATCCACCCGGCACGCCCACCAGGGGCCACGCTCTGCCCACCAGGGGGCGATGCTCTGCCCTTCCGGGGTGTTGCTCTGTTGCGACCAGAGCCACTCCAGTGCCTGGGGCAGAGGCCGAGGAGCCATCCCCAGCGCCTGGGCCATCTTTGCTCCAGTGGAGCCTCGGCTGCGGGAGGGGAAGAGAGAGACAGAGAGGAAGGAGAGGGGGAGGGGTGGAGAAGCAGATGGGCGCTTCTCCTGTGTGCCCTGGCCGGGAATCGAACCCGGGACTTCTGCACGCCAGGCCGACGCTCTACCACTGAGCCAACCGGCCAGGGCCTTGATCATTTTTAGAACTATGAATACAGAATAATTGTTGTCTTAGTGATCTTAGAGGAATTTAAAAATGTTTCCTGTCTTATGATGAAAGGGTTGAAACAAAAGCACCATTGATAAATGGGTTCTTTGAAGACCTTTTACATGGAGTTTTACCAACTCTCCTGGTAAAAGCAGAATTTTCAATTAATGGAAGAAAGTGACTCTGTCCTTTAAGCTGCAACCCTTGCCAGCTCACTCATTTCATGGACAACGTTCAATGGTGCCTTTTTCTCCTCTCTCAGTAATTACTGAATTGCTGTGGAGTCTTGGCATTTGAAGATTTAACATTCTGGAAGCCACTCTAAAGATCTGACCTCACATGGAAGAATCTGCATTCTCACGTGTTTGACGTGAGGCCTGTGGGGTCCCCGTCAGTTAGCTAGGACCGATCGCAGCCACCACCCACTGCTACTCTTCTACCTACCACCAACCCCTAACTCACCACACCCCTGTTTCTTCTTGGGGGGTATATTTTCCAGGTGAAATGATATGGAATGACCACCTGGAATCTGTGGCTCTACTTTATTCAGAAGTCAGCAACAAAGACACCTCATGTCATGGAAAGAAAGAAATGTCAGACTAGCACTTGTAAGGAGTAGGTCAGAACAGTATTTAGTTGTAGGGGTAGAGGGAACGGGATGAGAGAAACCTGCATGATTCCCTGCCAGCTGTGCAGAATGGGCACAATAATCCTCTCTTAAGTCATCTTTAGATCCTTGGCACTGCCACAGAACAAGGTATAACAAAACCAATCTTACCATGGACTAACATATGAACAAGAGTTAAGTTCATAGAGCATCTCATTGACTAACATTCTAATGAGATGGCGTTGAATGAAATAGTGTTATTTGCTTTATTAGAATTGACAGAAATCTGTGGGTGCTTGAATGTGATTGTATTGGGATTTATTTAATATATAGCACCTTTGCCTTTTTGGCACAGGTAAAGGTGGTCGTGGCTGATCTGTCTAGAGGTAATGGTCTTCCCATTGGCTTCAGTCCATCCTTTGGGTCTGGTCTGTCTTCACAAGGCTCCTTCTGTGCAGTTTTCTAGATGGTTGGTCACTCCCACTTCTCAACTGTTATCAGTTATCTGAGTTCAGTTCTCTTTCCTACCAGCCCCTTCCCTCCAGATATTTCTCGTTATGTCAGTAATTTTCTCAAAGGGACCAAGAACAAACCCTTGTCAGGACTTTTGCTCCTTTCTTGCCTCCTACTACGTTCTCTGTGAATACTGTGCAAGGTTTAGAACCTGGTAATGCTACTGGCCTGTCCTGGGCTTTACCGAATCTCCCAGATCTTTGTCACACTCTGTTAAGCCACCATCGCTGCTGTTCCTTCACTTGTATAATGAGTTTTAAAATGTCTCAATGCAGGAAGACTGTACTATATTTTACCGTATTTGCTTAATTAGATTTTACAGCTATTAATTCATAGGCACTTGATTTGCATGCCTGCCAGTCTTTAATAATGTAGAGGAACTCTTGACCCCGGAACCTGTGATTACAGCAAACCTGCCTCACTGCCAGATAGCTGAATTCCGTAGTTTAACTCTTCTAAGTTGCCCGTGGGTTGAGAATAGGAGTCCCATCCAGCCCTGCTTCCTTTAACAAGCGGTTATTCAAATCCAGCTGTGTTTCTGCATAGAGCTGGTGTCCTTTGAGCAGCGCCATCTGACAGAACTTTCTGTGATTATGGGAATGTTCTCTGTCTGCCCTGACCCCTACATTAGCCACTAGACAAATGTAGCTGTTGAGTACTGGAGATGTGACTACTGTCACCAAGGAACTGAATTTTAATTTTAATTAAATAATTAAATTTCATTTAGCCTTGTCTAGCTAGCGGCTACCACATTGGACAGTGTTATACATAGAGTTCAGTTGAAAAGATAAGACTTCCCTGTAACGAGGAAAAAGGGCTACCGCGACGTATTGCTTAGGTGCCAGAGGAAGTGGTCAGTCTGAAGGAAGGCCCCGAGAGGAGCGCTGGCCTCCCACTCTGGGTGTCCTTTCTGACCTCTGTACTGAGCCCTGGTTTCGGGCCTCTAACTGCCCTTTGGACACCCCTCCGGCACACAGGGAAGGTGACCTCTGACCAGGGAACCCCTGGTCCTTTATTTCCCTTCTTTTCTTTTCCATCATCTAATATCTGAGCCCCCGCTGAGACGGGCACTGGAGGCTTCAGTCGATGTCTCCTCCTTTGCCTTGCAGAGCAGCGCCTGTCTGTCCCCAAGCCATGCTGCTCCCCCAGAAATAGCCTTGGAGCTGATGCCGTGTCCTCCAGCCTCCAGACAGAGTGAGCAGACCACACAGCCAGTGCCCTGCCTTCCCTCCCTGGACCTGTCCCCTCAGTCTGCTCTCTGCAGTGAGCCTGGCACTCACCTGCTTGGACGTGTTTGCCCTGCGCAGCCTGGAGGGTGAAGCCAGGCCCAGGCAACTAGTGCCCTCCCCACCGCCCAGCACACGACTCTGTCCCCACTTCCAGGGGCCCCCATGCGTCTTCTTTTGTCTGAAAGGCTGTTCCTCCCTTTTCCTCATTCTTCAAGGCTCAGCTCAAATGCCTACTCACCTGGGGTTTTCCTCAACTGTCTGGTCTGTTTCTCTCTCCACACCTCCCTCGTCTGAGTTCCTGCAGAATCCATCCATTGCTGTTACTAAACTTGCTCTGTCATCTTGCAATTACGTGTGTGTGTGTGTATGTGTGTGTGTTTTCTCCTGAGACCTTGTACTACTTTGAGCACAGAATAAGCCCTTGGGTAGAACCACTGCACAGGCCTGGGCAGTCATTGAGGCAAACAGGTGCTGTGTGGGAAGAAAGCGAGCTGTGGTGAGCCATCGGTGCCAGGCCGAGGAGTTCCAATCTGATCCATTGGTCTGTGGGGAGGCCCCACTGTGCAGAAGAGACAGTTTACAGAGATTAAGCAAATGAGGTGTCAGGTAAATTAAGACAACGAGACACAGCCATACCTGCACAGCAGCTGCACAGGGTGGGGCACATGGTAGGTGCTCAATAGCTTCTGAAAGAAGCGGCCATTGAGGTTATGCTAGTTGGTGCTGGAACATCCTGCTTTCAGTGATGACACCACTGAGGCTGTGGAATGAAGAAGGGTGAGTTTAAGAGTTGTTTTAAAGGCTAATGTAAGTTTCACGGCTACTCTAATGTTATCATCGTTGTTTCTGGAATTTAAGAAAATTATACTTAAGATCACGTGTCCTAAATCTTCTAGAGTTGCTTCAGTTTCGGATGTTGACTGAACTTACAGGACATCAGCTACCAAACTTCTTAAAAATAACAGCCACTGCACTTAATGTTGAGCAAGTCACCAAGTCCTGTTAATTCTGCCTTTAAAATGCCATGCATTTTACATGATAGAAAACACAGGCCGTGGTCTGTGAGTCATCAGTGCCTTTTCCGTGTATGGAAACTTTGTCCCTAACACATAGAGGAATCTCAACTTAGTGAATAGAGGAATTAGACTCCAATTATTGCATTGGATTCTCCGTATGCATTGGTTATGCATGGCTATAAATAAATTAGTCCCAAACTTAGCAGCTTAAAACAACAAGCCTGTGTTATCTCATGATTTCTGTGGGTCAAAACATCAAAAATGGCTCAGATGGGGGGTTGCCTTGCATGTTACTGGGAGATAGCAGGAAAGGGTTTCTCATGAGTTTACAGTCAAGACATCGGCCATCTGATGAAGGGCTGCCTTTGTCAGAAGGTTTGCCTGGCTGGGGAGGAGCTGCTTCCAAGATGGCTCACTCACAGGGCTTTTGGTAGGTGGCCTCAGTTCCTCACCATGTCAGCTTCCCTCTCATAGGGCTGCCACTTAAGTGCCCTCACTACAGAGCAGCAGCCAGCTCCCCGCAGAGGGAGTGGCCTGAGAGAGAGAGAGAGAGAGAGAGAGAGAATGCCTTTTATGA
The DNA here is from genome assembly GCF_036850765.1 of Saccopteryx bilineata. Taxonomy (NCBI): domain Eukaryota; kingdom Metazoa; phylum Chordata; class Mammalia; order Chiroptera; family Emballonuridae; genus Saccopteryx; species Saccopteryx bilineata. Next base: position 13,774,411 of record NC_089500.1, on the reverse strand, counting down.
CCTAATCTTCAAAGTCACACACTCTTACCTCCATATTCTGTGTATTAGGAAGAAGTCACTAAGTCCCAGGTATGGGAGCACGATTAAGCCCCACCTCCTGAAGAGAGGAATGTCAATTTGTAAGCATATTTTAATTTTTTAAATTTATTTATTCATTTTAGAGAGGAGGGAGGGAGGGGGGAGGGAGGGAGGGAGATAGAGAGAGAGAGAGAGAGAGAGAGAGAGAGAGAGAGGGGAAGAAAGCGAGAGGAGCAGGAAGCATCAACTCCCATAGGTGCCTTGACCAGACAAGTGCAGGGTTTTGAACCGGCGTTCCAAGTCAACATTTTATCCACTGCGCCACCACAGGTCAGGTCATGTAAGCATATTTTAAAACCACACAGCATGGCCTGACCAGGCAGTGGCGCAGTGGATAGAGCGTAGAACTGGGATGCGGAGGACCCAGGTTCGAGACCCCAAGGTTGCCAGCTTGAGCGTGGGTTCATCTGGTTTGAGAAAAAGCCCACCAGCTTGAGCCCAAGGTCGCTGGCTTGAACAAGGGGTTACTCAGTCTGCTGAAGGCCCACGGTCAAGGCACATATGAGAAAGCAATCAATGAACAACTAAGGTGTCGCAACAAAAAACTAATGATTGTTGCTTCTCATCTCTCTCAATTCCTGTCTGTCCCTATCTATCCCTCTCTCTATCTCTAAAAAAAAACCCAAACCCAAAACCAAACAAACAAAAAACCAAAAAAAAGCCACACAGCATGATTTCTGACACAGCCACCTTGACCATTAGCATTATGATTCTGCTCTAAAGGGTCATCTGGTACTTCTTCCCATTTGTTAGCTTTTCCATTTGGCATAAGAATAGCCATGATCTAGTAAAAGTTGAGAAATGTAGGTTGTGCAGAATCCAGTGTTTCCACAGTTTTTTTCTGGACCGAGTATCCTTGGGACTTCCTTGTTCAGAACAGAAGGCGTTGGTCTGACAGTAGTGAGCAGCTGCAGTGGACGGTTCTGTGGGTTGGGCTGTTTGCTGTCATCCTCATTAGTTGAGTTTGACCAGGACGTGTTTTCCATCCTGTACCTTTGTTCTCATCACACATCTTGTGTCCCTGTCCCACCCCTGTATTATAGGTGTATTAAGGGGATGTGTAGATCTGATCTCCTCGGTTGATTATAAGCCCTTCAGGGCAGAGAAGAATGGGCCTTGTTCAGTCTGTGCCCCTTCTTTCTGCTCGCACAGCGCCTTGAACAGCATAGTCACTTAGCACAGTTTTGTTGAATTTTAATTAGAAGGCCAAAATGGAGAACTGAGAGAGAAAAGTTAGGAGAGGGGCCAGCAGTGTGAAGTCGGGGAACTCATCAAGAGGGTGAAGAGGGGTCAGGTGTAGAGGGTAGGAATTGGGGGGGAGAGGCAGAAGATAAAGAGAACGTGATGTAGCAAGAGTTGGCAGTGACCAGAATGTGGGACAAGGTCAGGGGAGGATAGGGTAGTGTAGGAGATGTTTTAAAATGTCTCATAGTTGGGGCAAGAGCAGGTAAGAGGGGGAAAATTAATATCTACTATGTAGCAGGCACCATGGGGACACTTTTCATTTGTAAGCCTATTTGTTTTTTAAAGCAACAAGTTAATGGACATATATATAACTTACATATTTCAGTGGTATAAAACATAGTTATCATCTCTTTAAATCCAGAGTGTTTACTGCAAGCCTGCACATGTTATGGGCAATAGAAGTATAAATGAGATGTAGAACATAGAAGGTAAACACATAAATTGATTTAGAGGACAATGATCAAGATGTGCAAGTCCCTGACTTAGGACTCCCTCGTCCATGTGGACAGCTGGTGTATGTGACAGCCAGGGTCACATTGGATCCCTATGGGGAGAGAACACTATTTCCCAGCCTAGATATCACCTTTCTGAGGTGGGGAGATGAGCTGTCATGGTGAAGAATAAGGGACCAAATATAAAAAGTTACCTTGTCAGGCAGCTTCATAAGAGAAAAGGTACATTCTAGTATCTTGTTTTGAGTTGGAACTTGAGATTTATTTGATCACAGGAACAAGTTTGATAGACTATGTAATAGGCTTCATGGGTGGGCAAGGAAATCTAGTTATCACTTATCCACAGTTTATATGAGCCGCTATCTTACAAATGAGCCTTCAGACTGCCACTTGTTGATAAGTTGGGACTTCCTCTGTGCCACTCATTTACTGGCTCAGGCACCTTACTTTGTTTTATGTCTTGATGAAGAATTAGAAAATGCAGTGAAAAAGAAACACTTGTGTCAGGTGTGTAGATCGTCTCTGTGACTCAGTAAGAATGTAAAACATGAATTGTGACAGGAAGGGACGCCGGCTTCCTAAGAACACTGTGCTAGTGAGCCTCCCCTCTCCTGGGCTTGGGCTTCCTCTGCACCGTACAGTCTGTCTCTGAATAATATTTCCAGTGTCATAAGCCACCTTAGTTAAATATTTAATTCTCCCGGAGTCATAATCAGGGACCAAAATGTCATGCATAGATTTTATGAAAGTAATAAAATGCTTCAGAAAGTACAGTTGCTCGGTGTGGGGCCCAGTGCATCTGATAAATTCGTCACACACCTGGTCATGTGTGTCCTTACAGAATGACGGTGGCTGCTTATCTGTAGACAAGCTCATAATTTGCAGGAAACAAAGATAAGCTTTTGCTGTGTGTCAGAACCCCATGTGTAAAAACTATTTTTATAGAGTATCATTCTCTTTCCTGCTCCCTGCCCTTCACTTCAGAGAGAAGTAAATTTCCTGAAACAGCTGCTTGTAAATAGTAAGTGCTCAATAAAGCTTGTGTTGTCTTTTCATCTTCTACCTATTGCCTACATCTTACATAACAAGAGAATGCTTTTTACATCTTCCAAATATACTGCTTCATACCTTTGTGAATTCACTCAAATGTTGCTTGTAGGTTTGTTTTTCTTACGACAAGGTTTACTCATTTTAGAAATACAAAAGCCTGGATCTCTAAACTTGTGATTTTAAAATTCTTTTGTTTTTTTCTTCTGTGTCTTCCAAAGTTTCTACAAAAATTTAGTTTCCAAACAAAAATAATGTCTCAAAAGTAAAAAAGCAGATAAGCAAAAAGAAGTTATCCATTATCCAGAGGTAATCACTATTAATATCTATTAATATCATCCTTTCTAGATCGTCTCCTGTGCATATAATTAATATTTATGTTAAAATGAGATTCTGTTGTGTATGGTAAGCTAACTGCTAAAGACACCTTCAGTTTCAGTGGAAATAAACAGTACAAGTCTATTTCCAGCTTGCTGTCTGGGCAGGGTCAGCAGGTGACAGTGAAAGATAGAAGGGGATAGAAACTGTTCTGTTCCACTCCACTCTCGCTCCTTTCTTGGAGGTTTTCCCTTCTTGGCCTTCATTGAGCAGGAAGATGGAGAGACAATGGAGGATTAGTTGGGGGGGGGGGGGTGTCTATGGTCTGGAAAATGCCAGCGTCATTTCTGTCCACATTTTATTGGCCCAAGCCTAGTCACATGACCACCTAACTGCAAGGAATGCTGGGAAATGTAGTCTAGTTGTGGGTCCAAGTGGAAAAGGAAGACAATTTGTTGAACAACTTGCTCATCGTCTCTAACTCATTTGTGTAAACCATTTGAAATTTCTGTTTTAACCACACAGTTTATTTCAAACATGTTTTTGTTTGCTAAATCCGGTCACCTCTCCATCTTTCTCCCATGCAAAGCCTCACTATCTCCTACTAGATCTCCTTTTAATTGGTCTCCCTTCTCTGTTCTTGTTCCCTTAGGGTCCATTCCCCCAAACAACCAAAGAGGCCTTCAAAAAATTAAGCCAAAATTTTGTCACTCCCCTGCTTGAAACTTTTCAGAGAGGGTTGGAATAATGCCTTCCCTCTGTCCAGTGAGGCTGGCCTCGTGGGTCCCTGGCCCCACCATACCTCACTGGCCTCTCCCAGTAATGGCAGACTTGCTCCCCCCCAGGCCTTTGGGACCTACTAGCGCCCCTGCAGGACCTGCCACCACCCCCACTTCCCTCCCCCCCATCACCACCCTCTGTCTCTGTCGCTGTCTCAGTCTCATTCAGGGTTCAGCCCGAATGTCCCCTCTCCAAAGAGGCATTTCCTGACCACCAGTCACAAATGCCCCCCCTTCCCCTCTAGTAAGTTGCTTATCTGTAACTGTCATCCTGTCATCAAAGCACTTAACATCCTCATAAATGAGCGTGCTTGTTTGCATTGTGTATTTATATTCTGTCTTCTGGATTGTGGGTTCCTTGAGGCTGGAGCTTTGTCTTGCTCACATCCATACCCCCAGATCAGGTGTCTGACTCATGGTGGTGGAAATACAGGAAGTGCTTGTGGAATGGATGAAGGGCATTATAGGTTCACACACACTTTCAATGATAGTCTTGTAGCCCATGGAACAGAATTGCCATAAACATTTAGCTGTCTACTTGTGGGGGCTTTTAGATTTCTTTGAATTAAAAAAAATACTTTGGGGACTATTCCTTTAGCTAGTTTTTTGGTTTGTTTTGTGTACATGTCTGTGCTTATTTTCTTAGAATTGATTTCTAAATGGGATTTGTTTAGTGAAAGGGTATGCATACAAAATGTTAAGTACTCAACAAAGCACTTAAAATTATTACCATTATGTATTTCCATTTGCCCTGCGGACACTCCTGTTTTGTTTGCCCATATAGTTGAGAGCTCTTATATAATGCACTCTCAGTAACCTTAGAATGTGGGCTGGGCAGGGTAGGGTGGGGTGTTTTATCTGTATTACTGTTTTCCTAGATTTTAGAACAGGTGCTTGTGCTTACTAAGTGAATAAATCAGTTTCCATAAAAATTTTAGTTATCCCTGTACTTAAATGTATTTTTCTTTACTTATTCATATAAACATTTGCTGATATTAAAATGTATGCCTTTGGAAAGTAGGTCCATCCACCCAATGTAAGAACATTCACCCAATGTTAATGTAAACCTAAGGGAACCAGGCATTGGCTGGGCTTATGGTATGTCTTTGAATCTAGACAAGGTTCTGTTGAGCCTCTATCAAGTTTGTGGAAACGACAGGGCGTTGCCCAGGAGGACTTCTGAGAATTCCAGGGGCTACAAGACAAGGAGATAGCTTCTCACCAGAATTCTTGTTTTGTGCTGGTGACTATTTCTTGGTTTCTATCCTAGACACAATCCCTTCTTTATCTCCCAAATCAGTCCCAAGTGCAAGGCTAGCTGTGGAAACAGGCTGATGCTTTGCCTGTGTTGCTTATCAGAAGGAGTTACTGCTTAGCAGGGAGACAGAAAACAATGCATTCCTGTCCTCCATTTATTCTTCTGAATGACTCCTCCCATCCATCTTAAGTAAAGTCCTGAACCACCTGGGCCTTCAGACAAGGGTTTCATTGTAACCGTGCTTCTCAGTTTGTATGCTATGGGCACTAGTGGACACAAACTCTTCCTAGGTGTCCTGTGAACTCCGCACAGGCGCGTTGCCAAATTGTGATCCATGTGTCAACAATGCTTTCACTGTGACATTCCTTGAGCTGAGTTGGCCATGGGAGATGTCAAGTGATTGACAGTGGGGTACAGCCAGCCGGGAGAGATAGGACAGAGCCTCTGCCTAGATAACATCTGCACCAAGAAGGAATCCTTGTCAAGGGTCCATGCGGTGAGTGTGTAAGAGAAAGGCTGGCGCGGTCGACCCAGCACTGACAGGGACCAAGGGAAGATCTCAGAACCAGGGACTCTGGTAAACACTTCGGGACATTGTTTTTGCATGGTAGTTGGTCCTGACTTGTCTTGATTGTTTTATGAAAGCAGTCAAAGACATGAAATCCTGCCAACCTCGTGTGCAGGCCTCATTTGAAAGTTGAAAGTGATCATAAACATGTGTGTGTGTGTGTGTGTGAGAGAGAGAGAGAGAGAGAGAGAGAGAAGCCTTGCATCAGGGCTGTATGTTTGGAGGGACAGTTGAAGGGATGGAAGAAACCTGGATAGTAGATGACCTCAAGTGTGGGTCCCGACAGCTTGTGTGCCTGCTTGGTCTGGTGGCAAATCAACAAAGTTTCAGCCTCCTGGCCTCTCCATGTGCATCTCTCCCTGCCTTTATCTCCTTTGACATTACGGGATCTACACAGTTATTTAGGGTGTTTTCCCTCACCTAGGTTTTGACTAAACATGGGGGTCGTGACTCTCATAGTACTCCTCTCCTGCTCCTCAGTGCTGCTGTCCCAAAGGGCTTCATCCCTAGTCATTTCCCCCCTTTTCACTCTTTCTGAATAACTTTTCACTGAACTCGAGCTGGAGTTACCAACTTTACGTGGACAACTACCAAGTCTAACCCCAACTAGACATCTCTCCCATTTATCAATTTAGTCATTTATATTTTCCATCTGGTTGTGTCATAGGCTCTGTGAATACATCTTAATCCTCTATTTTAATTAATGTTAACACTTGGTGACCCGAACTGGAAACCTGAGAGGTGTCCTGGACTTCCGCTGGCCCCCTCTCTCCATCCTTCTGATCCATCCAATCGATCCTGAGTGTCTTAGCCTTAAGTACAACCCCAGCCCACGCCCTTTGGCACGGTGCCGTCACGGGGTCCTGGGCTGTGGGTCCGCTTACACTCTGCGCGGACCACAAGCATATTCATGCCTGTATTTCAAGGTCTATCTCAATGCCCGGCACATAGGAGCTGCTGAGAAAATATTGGAATGAATGAATAAATGAATGATTTCTGAGATGATTTGGGATGATTTCCATTGAGGGTGGTATTCTTTGTCCTTTTAACTGGGACCGAGGAATTATGTTTACTTGTCAGCACTGACAATTTTGAAACCATAATGTTGAGGAAATATTTTACCACATGAAATTCCTTTCTATCTCAGGCTGCTTACACAAGTATATAAATGTCAAAGGAAGGATGATTGATGGAATTTGTGGTACCTCGTTGCAGAGGGTCATTTATCTGGGTGGTTTCACACATGCGGTCGTGTTCGTGGCACCGCTGGGGAATATTTCCTCTGAGTGGCAGAAATAACTGATCTGCGGGGCCTAGTTTGAATTAAACGTGTGCTCAGTTCACCTGGATGCTCTGAATTTCTATGGTTGCTGGAATTTTGAGCCAGAATGTAGCTCTTTGAACTTCAGTGGAAGGGGCAGTTGCCTATGCTTGAATTGGTTCGTTCTGTATCTTGGGCCTGGCCTGCAGAGGCTAACTTTGCATGTTAGCTGAGCATGTGATCCATTGAAGGGATACTTTTTTAAACTTTTCTTTTTTCCCCCCCTCCAACAGGGTGAGTCACGTGTTCTGAGAGTGAAGGTCGTTTCTGGAATTGATCTGGCCAAAAAGGACATCTTTGGAGCCAGGTATGTTTGCCTTTTTTTTTTTTTTTTTAAGTCTTCTGTAGGTGTTTGTAGGCGTGCTCAAGCGCTGTTCTAAATCAGGCATGTGGCAGGCTCACCTGGAGGCCTTCTTCAAACAGAGACTGCTGGGCCCACTGGCAGTTTTGGGCTGAGCCCAGGGACCACGACACTGGTCAGCGGGCTAGTCCTTCCTATGTGTTTATTTCCTGAGGAGATTGGTTCTGATTTAATCTTAGTTTAGGGAAGCATAAAAGTGTCATTTTGAGACTCATGGACACAGATGAAAGTGAAGTGGTTGTTAGTGGAAGCGGGGGAGTAAAGAGACGAATACACAGTGACGGGAAATGATCTGACTTTGGGTGAGGGGCACACAACACAATCAACAGTTCAAATGCTGTAGAAATGTTTACCTGAAACCTATGTACTCCTATTGATCAGTGTCACCCCATTCCATTTAATTTTCTAAATTTAAAAAAAAAAGTGTCAGTTTGTTCCTAAGAAAACCACCTATCCCTTGGCACATACAATCTGAATTAAGAAGTTTGGTCGTTTGGATGCATTTGGTGGTCTCCAGCAGGGAAGCAGCCTGATCTTGCAGGCGTTTCAGCTTCTTTATTGTTAAGCATCGCACTCAGTGTTAATGGAGTAGCCTTACTTCAGCCCTCGTGTTCCCTTTGGCCCTCTGTGGTGCGTTTGTTACGTGTTGGGCTGGTAGCAGTGAGGTTAGAGCCACTTGGCCCAGGATTTGAACCAGATTTTGAAAAACAAAGGCCTTTTGAACTTCAGACATAAAGGAGATGTTAGACATCCTCGTCCAGCTTTCCTGTTTTATTTTTTTAATTTTTTTAATTTTTGGAACAGTTTTTTTTTTTTTTTTTTTTTTTTTTACAGAGGCAGAGATAGACAGGGACAGACAGACAGGAACGGAGAGAGATGAGAAGCATCAATCATCAGTTTCTTGTTGCGCGTTGCGACTTCTTAATTGTTCATTGATTGCTTTCTCACATGTGCCTTGACCGTGAGCCTTCAGCAGACCGAGTAACCCCCTGCTGGAGCCAGCGACCTTGGGTCCAAGCTGGTGAGCTCTTTGATCAAGCCAGATGAGCCCGCTCAAGCTGGCGACCTCGGGGTCTCGAACCTGGGTCCTTCCGCATCCCAGTCCGACGCTCTATCCACTGCGCCACCGCCTGGTCAGCTTTCCTGTTTTATGGTTGGCGAAGCTTAAGTCCAGAACAGTGACAGCTTGCCTAGGTCACGTGTGCCAGCCTAGCTTGACCAGTGCCCAGAAGAGCCTCCCGTCCCTGCCTGTGTCTTCACATTCGGTGCACTGTGGGGTTTAACCACAGGGCCGTGGTGACTGCTGCTGTAGTCATCTCATTACGACACTGGATCCTGCTGTGAGTCCCCTGCACTGTCCCCCGTAGTGACCGTCTGGCTTCAGGGCCTCAGCCGGACATGGGAGACCCTTGGTACGAGGCCTTCTTTCTAGCTAACCTCGCCTTCCCACAGACCCGCAGAGGACTTTTCTGCCTTTGGGAGGCAGACCTCTTGATTATCAGTCCTGTCCTACGTAGAGTTTTGGTTTCGCCCATGATTGTTTTCTTGTTATCCAAAACTTATCATAAAAAAATAAAAAAGAAATGGACTCAGATTGTATTTATGTTCAGACAAGCAAATCAGAGCCTTGAATTTTCAGTTTGTATGAACAGAGGCAGGGTCGTTTCTCAGGGATGGGGGGGGGGGGTTTTATAAGCTGAGGCTTCAGGATGTTAATTAGGAAGATAAATAGTGCGGTCTCCGGGGCCAGGTGCCAGAACGGGAGCCAGAAGCTCTAAATCTTAATTCTGCCTTAAATTTTCTTAGTTTGATAAATATAAATATGACGTATGCTCCTTCCTGCCTGCCCGCCTCCCTCCCTTCCTCCCTCCCTCCCTCCTTCCCTCCTTCCTTCACTTTCTCTCCATGTCTCTCCGGTGTCAGCTTCCTCTGAAGTGCCATCCTTCTTTAAGGACCCATTTGTCAATGAGTGAGCTAAAAGAGAAGGATTAAGTAAGTGACAGTGCAGGCTCATGCCATGTTGGCATGTCCCTCTAGAGTGGCATCATTTATCATCTTGTCTTGCTCAATGACCTGCATTCTCCTCCACATTATCATGGGAAAATCCTGTAAAACCACCTCTGTCACAGTGTGTTAGTATAAAACAAGGATGACAGTGTCCCTATAACTGGCGTGCTGGACTTGGGGGACTGGTCGCCTGGCAGCCCCCACATGTTTGAGGGAGTGGTCACGAGTGCCGCCAGTCTGCTAGTGTGTGTGCTCTGCTCTCCACTGCAGTGGGACCCTTTTCTCTGGATCCTTCAGAGCCCCAGGCCGGCAAGCACCCCTGTGCCCCCAGCCTGTCCCTGAATATTCCTCCCACCTTGGTCCGTCATTCTCCCTTCACGGAACAAGGGCTGGTAGGAACCCAACTCCTATTTAGGAAGGGTCATGGATGGAGGAGGAAGGCCAGTTCTCTTGAGAGAGAGCGTCAGCAGCTTCAAAGTAGTAGAAATCATATAACACAGACCTGGGTGTGTTGACAGGTGGGATCTATGGTCTCTGGGGCTGCCTCCTTTGTCTTCCGGGAGGTTGCCTGGGTCACTTGGCCTGAGGTCAGGGAGGGTGCTGTGGAGGAGGGTGGAGAAGGGGCAGGCTGTGACTTTTTTGGTCAGGGCGTGGGGAGTACAGCCCTCCAGGTCTCCCCATGAGCCTCTGGCCCCAGGAGGCTGCCCAAGGCCGCAGCTTAGAGGACTGGAGTGTGTGGGGCCCTGCCTCTGAGCGGGGGCCGGGGGGTAGGGACGCACCCTGGAGCAGCTGACCACGAAGCGGCCTTCTCCTTTTCTGTAGTCCGTCCCAGTCCGGCTCCGAGAGGACCAGCTCGCTTTGCAGCTTCCTTCCAGCAAGCTTTAACTTCATTAAAAGAGCCTTTGTTGAAAGAAGATTTGGTAATGGGGCTCTTGCTGTCCTTGAATATTTGAGCGGTGTGTCTGTGGAAATGGCAGTCGCAGAGAAAGATGTTTTCTTTTGGACCATACTTTCAGGTCAGAGAAGGGCAGCCATATCATCTGTCATCTGAACAGGGATACTTTTGTCTGGAACAAATGCTAAATCAAATGGGATGTCGGGACATAGATTGTAAGTGGAGACCAGTCACCCCAGGTCAGAGACATCCAATCTCTGTGATCCATACTATAAAAAAAAAAGGTAGGTGATGTTTTTAGAAGGTTTTTTTTTTAAGAAACCAAGCCAAAGAAAATCTTTATTCAAAAAGTAGACCGTGTAAAAGGCCAGTAAAGCATCAGAAAAGGAAGTAGAGCCATGTCGAAACATTGTGGACACTGGATACCCAGTTCCTTTTTGGAAATGGGTCAGTTGTCTTCATGAGCTAAAGCCTGGTATGGGGGATCAAGGAGACAGCCTTTACTTGGGAAGCTCTCTTGCACCTGTCAATTCCTCCTCATTTGCACCCCCACCCCACCCCATGTCACCCCACCTCAGGGTTTGTGGGTGGATTGTCTTGAATTGGCCTCCTGAAGTGACACACCAACACGTCCATACCTCTCACTCTCCACCCTGCTGCAGGCTGCTTTTGCTAAGGCACAGACCTACTGCTCACAGATCCCCTACATGCCGGCTACTTTGGTCAGCATTTGCCTGTGGAATAGATCCCAGTCTCCTGGCAAGGTGTGGGATTGAAGCCCCCTGTGACTTGGTAAGCCAAGCCCTCTGCCCTGCTCTCCTTGCTCCGCCCCTGCCATAGCCTGCCGTTCCACGCAGCAGGCAGGCCCTTGCCCCTGCACACGGCACACCCTCCTTGCCTCTGTCCAGGCTCCTGCGCTGCCCTCCCTGGAGGACGCTCCCGTGCCCCTACCCTCACCAAAATCTGGGCAACCCCTGCCCATCCTCCCTTACCCCTAAGGCAGCTCAGTGGTCATCTGCTTCAGCACACAGGGCCACCTCCCGGTTCCCTGCAGATCACCACTTCCTGTCTTTCATGGGCCCTGACACCCAGAAGTACCAAGTGTAGATCTGTTGTTAGAATCATTTCTCCCCTAATAGACTTTTATTAGCTCCTGATGGCAAACATCCCATTTTATTTTTTATTCTCCGGGCCTAGCACATAATAGAGTCTCAGCTATCTACTGAAAGAGTGACCGGATTAGGTTCTGGCCTCCCATGTCTCTTCCCTCCTTCCCTCCGTTCCTGCCCCTTCATGGAAATCTTGCCATTCTCTAAGAGTGCCGGGAAATGTGCAATCTCATCTTTGCTTGTGTGTTCCCTTCGGCGTGGAGTCCACTCGCGTCCTCTTGCTCCCCACCCCTGGCCTCCATCAACCCCAACCCAAAAGGAAAAAACACCTTCTTGTCCCACCTGACTTGTGGTGGCGCAGAGGGTAGAGCATTGACCTGGGATGCTGAGGTCCCTGGTTCGAAACCCCGAGGTCGCCAGCTTGAGCGCAGGCTCATCAGCTTGAGCCTGGGATCGTTAACATGAACCCAGGGTCTCTGGCTTGAGCAAGGGGTCACTGACTCTGCTTGAGTCAAGGCAAATAGAAAAAGCAATCAATGAACAACTAAGGTGATCCAGCTCACGTTGATGCTTCTCATCCTTTTTCTCCCTTCTTCTCTCTCTCTAAACAAAACAAAACAGACAAACAACTCTTATCCCTGAGCTGTTGTAACCCCACAAGTTTCCTCCTTCCTCCAGCAACCCCCTTAGCAGAGCTGGTCAGCTCGGGAGAATAGCCCTTCTTACTCCTGTTTGGAACCCAGAGATCTTGGCACATGGCATCTGCCTAGTAAATTGACTTGAATCCAATAAGGAGAATCTAATTGTGGTGTGCTGTGGCACAGGACTCCCAGCTGGAGGAAAGGCTACTTCTTTCTGATTCCTGTGGAAGTACCATTAGCTCATCGGGCATCTCCCTCACGCCCACCATGCCATCCTGGACAGGTACTTCTTATAATTTGCACAAAGGCCACCTGTAGACCAAGGAAAGAGGTACGTACACCTAGGACTCAGATGAAACGTGGAAAAGAAGAGATTGCAGAAAGCAAGTGCAAAAACTAGGGTCAGAGGAGGATCTTGGGGGGTCAGTAGGGTGGCAGGTGTGGGGTGAGCTCCATCAGATGCTGGTTGGTGTCTGTGCAAAATTACCACTTCAAATCCCACCAAAGGAACACATTTTCTTGTGATGGTAGAATCAGCAACTTCTACTTGGGGGTGCATGAGACCTCGCTGTGGCTGCAGTGGAAGGTCAAGCCCCCCGGTCAGCATGGCTGTTACTGCACATAGAAGTGGAAGCATTGTGTCAGGAACTCAGCAGCGTTCCAGGCCGGGGTCAGCGGGACCACTCTGGACTTACAGGGGAGCCTTTTAGACACTTTCTGATGTGGCAGGGATGAGTCCTGGTGTTTGGCCACAAAGAGGTATACAGTTTGCTATAAGCAAATCATGCTTGCTTTCTTTTTGAAAATTTTAAATTACAGTTGACATATAATATTATATTAGTTTCAGATGTAGAACATTGTGATTAGACATTTTTGTGACTTACGAAGCAATCACTCCAATAAGTCTAGTACCATCTGACATCATACAGAGTTATTGCAATACTATTGACTCTGCTTCACCCCCCATGACTGTGTTGTGATGACCAGTTTGTACTTCCCAATCCCTTCATGTTTTTCACCCAGCCTCCAGCCCACCTCTCATCTGGTAACCATCAATTGTTTTCCATGTCTGTGCGTTTATTTTGTTGTTTAGATTACACATAAAAGTGAAATAATTTGATAATTGTCTTTCTCTGCCTTAGCATAACACTCTCTAGGTTCATCCATGTTGTCACAAATGGCTAGATTTCATTCTTTCTCATGGCCGAGTGATATTCCACTGTGAATATGCACCATATCTTCTTTATCCATCCATCTATTGATAAATATTCAATAGTTGCTTCCATATCTCAGCTGTCATAAATAATGCTGCAGTGAACACATAGGGGTGCATATATCTTTTTGAATTAGTGTTTTGGATTTTTTAGGATAAATTACCCAAAAGTGGAATTGCTGGGTCATCAGGCTATTGTATTTTTAACATTTTGAGGACCCTTTATACTGTTTTCCAGAGAGTATGCTTTCTTACAACGAGATATAAGGAAGGAAGGGGAGAGAATCATAGTAGCTCATGTTTATTGAGTGTATACTATGTGCCAGGCATAGTTTGAGCTATTCGCCCAGGAGCTCATTTGATTCTCCCTGACATTTTATGCAGCAAGTAGTATGGGTCTCTCCACTTTGCCCATTAGGAAACTGAGGTATGAACGATTAGATCAGCTGTAGAGTCTAGACTGCTAGTAAGTGACAGAGCTGTGACTTGAGTAAGGTCTAAGTTAATTATGGACTGTTTTGAGTGCTTCTGGGATAGCTGGCCCAGTGTAGAGACTGTGGCAGTGTCATAAGATTCTTCCCAAGCTTTATGAAGAGGGAACACATCCCTCCATTATTTTAGGTGAGAACATTGAGGTTTAGAGGGATTGTCGTCAGCCCAGAGAGAAACTCTATAGTGAGCGCTGGAAGCGAAAGGATCCACGTTTACCTTGTTCTTGAATGAAAGAAGCTGAGCCATTGGACGGGCCATTGGACTCACTAGATGACTGTGAGGGTCCTTCTAAAACCTGAGATTTCATGACTGGTATTTTTTTTAAAGCGTAATTAAAGAACTGGCCACTGTTTTTGATGGCAGCTGACCATGTTCTTAGAATTGTGTTAGTGTCAGATTTAGAAAGATGTATTTTACTAAGATTTTTAAGTTTTGTTTTTTTTTTTAAACTTAGAATACCTTTGCAAGTGTGAAGCTTTATTCTTTTTTCAGTTATGCTTGTATCTCAAGACATTTAACCTTTGGCCATAGGCCTAAGGTTATGTTGAATAGGATCCTTTTAATACGAGTTGTCCTCAGTCATGACCGGTCTTCATCGCGTCTGAGACTGCGAGGCTGCGCCTCACCGTCGGGCTGGGCTGGCAGAGACAAGCTGACTCCAGAACTCCATGCTCCCGTGCAGGAGGTCTCAGGGGCTCCCCTCAGAGTTGCTGCTTTATTTTGTATTTTGGGTTATTGGCATCAAATTTTACCTTTTTGGGTTGCTCTCATTTTTTCTTTTGGCAGCCGGTGATTTGAAATTTAAAACACACACACTCAAGGGCACTGGAGGGACGCGGCCAGAAGTCCTCCTGTTGTGAGGGAGGGAGACAGCGGGTGGAGACGGGAAGCCGCGTAACCATGGCGCCAGGCATGGGCTCACCTCCATCCCGTCCCCGAGGTTTAAGCTGTTCACGTTTTGCTGCATTTGCTTCATTCGTCTTTTTTCTTCGCTAAAGTATTTAAAAAATGAATTATAGACATTGCATTGAGCCCCTAACTGCTCAGCTGCATCTCTAGAGCACAAGAACATAACCCTATATGACCACCATACGACCTTCACTGAGTGAGCAGTAATTGTCTAATGGACTCTTGTTATTAGTCCATTATCCGCGTTCCCCTGACTGTCCCTAAAATGCCTTTTACAATCGGCCTGTTTAAGTTCAAATTTAACTGAGACTGTTGTATAGCATTTAGTTATTAGGTCTCTTAAGATCCTATTAATCTAGAACAGTTCTCCCCCCTTTGTAAACTGACGTGAAGCTGTCAGCGGTCGTCTCAGCGCGGTGGGTCGTTCCCATGACGTCACAGAATGTGCTTCTGTTGTCCCCGCATTTCCCGTTTATTACCAGTTGGACCTAAAGCCTTGATCAAAGGCAGTTTAAACACCGGGGACAGGAAAGGGGATGCTGTCTGCTTAGGGGGGACACAGTGTCTGGACGTCCTGCAATCAGTGGTGCTAAAACTGACCCCTGGGTTAATATGGTGGGCCAGTCTCTTCCCTTCATTGTCAAATTACATCCTCTCCCACGTGTCCAGCAAGAAGTGGGTGAGGGGATGTCTTGGCTATATACTGTACACGTGTAAATTTTAAATACTATTTCACTTTTTCTCCTAAAGGATTGGAATTGTGGAGGTTTTTTTCCCCTATCCTTTTTTTTTTTTTTTTTGAAAACATTGCAGATTAGAAGGCTCCTTTTACTAATGGAGAACTTGAACCACTAAAAGGCTTTGCTAGAGTGTCCACCAATTGAGAATGCAGGGAACATCTGATCAGTTTCCAACTATTGCCATAGAAAGTGGTCTTTGTGTCTTTGCAGCTTTGGTAAACAAAGGGGCGAAGTGGGCAGACTACATGTCTATACCGTTCCCTGATGTCCTGTTAGCGAGAATCTCTAGCTCAGCATTTCCTCCGTGGCCCTGACTCTGACGCGTGGATACGTAGGTATCACCCACGGATCCTCTGCCTGCCCGCTGGTTCAGCAGAGTGGAGGAAAACTGGAGGACGTCTTGCCTGCATTTTTGTCAGTCCAGAAAGATGCTCCGGTCACCGAGTCCATAGGCCGAGAACCTGATGTATGTTAGGAGGAGGGTGGCCCCACACGGAGTGAGGAGATGCTTGATAAATGTGGTTCGTCTGGTCAGAGTGGAGCCTGGGAAAATGGAAGACTTCAGAGCAGCTGAAGAGCTGTAGGCAGTGATTGAAATCCACATTGTTGTTACACTTCCAGCCGCCTGTAGATGCCAATATCCTGACACCTATGGGGGTTGGTGAAGTTTGGGCCATCTCCTTGGCAACAGTGTGTCCCCAGCAGGAGCCTGTTCTTCTCCCCTCCCCAGCTGCCCACCCCTGCTTCTTACTCCCTCCTCTCCTTCCTGCCAAAGCTGCAGGCCTTGGTGTGTGTCCCCCAGCCCTCACCCCATAGCTTTACTCCTGCTGTATCTTCAAGCAGTCTACATCTGTCTCACTGTTTTCCTTTTGGGGGGACAGAGGGGAAGAGTCTAAATAAGAGAATGTGGCCAACTTGAGATGAGCCAGAAACGAAGGCATTTCTGAGTGTGTAAGACAATGAAGACAACACTTGGTTTACAGAAATCGAGCCGACACCCAGGCCTGCAGAGACACAGCGAGTGGGTGCAGCGTGGAGGTCCGGGTGGGCCTGGTGGAGAACTGCCGCCCAACATTCCTCAGCGGAGGAGTGAGGAGGCGTTCCTCTCCTTGGTCAGTGGTTTCCCAGGGTGCAGGGCAGGGTGGCCCGCCAGTCCATGTGCTGTGGTCGGGCGTCGGGGAGGCACTGAGAAGGGTGCTCTCTGGGCCCACCAGGCACTGACATCGACAAAAACACCCTTATCGAGGGTGAAAACATTTTTATACCCAAAAGCAAAGCTTTGGGAAATGCACAATCCGGAGTCCAGTTCGTGCATGTATCTCTGAAACCCCCAAATAGTCTGTTTCTCAGCTACACATCTCCTATGTTGAGTTATTTCATCTTTTGAGAAACATTGTCCTAGATTTCCTGAAATTATTTCTATTTAATGTTTATGTTGGGGGAGGGACCTGGAAAGTGAGGATTTTAAGACTGCTGGTAGGATTAACGGAACTGGCAGGTCCTTCCATGGTGAATACAGCCTTTCTTAGTAAGTGCTGTCGGGATTTCTCTAAGTCCGGACCAGCAAACTCATTCTGTAAAGGGCCAGAGAGAGTATAGTTGAGGCTTTGCAGGACTTGCGGTCTCTGAGAGTGCGCAGAAGCAGCCAGGAGGGGGTATAAACAGTGGGTGTGGCTGTTTGCCGGTGACCCGTGGGCCATCGTGTGCTACTGCTGAGAGTGTAAGCTATTGATTCTTCACAACATGTATATTTAGAACTGGGAGTGCCAGGGTCCTTTGGTCATGATTTTCAGATTAAACTCTTTCATGGAGTTGCTGATTGGTCAATGACAGATAGGATGCCAGCCAGTATTGACTTTTTGGGTGGGAGTGGGAAAGATGGGTTCCTAGATATGACAGTAGCTTTTATTCTTTTCAAGGGCAGCATGCTTACAAGGTAGCTGATGACACTTTTTAGAGATGCACTGCGTATTTTATTTTTATTTTTATTTATTTATTTATTTTTATTTTTTCATTTTTCTGAAGCTGGAAACAGGGAGAGACAGTCAGACAGACTCCCGCATGCGCCCGACTGGGATCCACCCGGCACGCCCACCAGGGGCGACGCTCTGCCCACCAGGGGGCGATGCTCTGCCCATCCTGGGCGTCGCCATATTGCGACCAGAGCCACTCTAGCGCCTGGGGCAGAGGCCAAGGAGCCATCCCCAGCGCCCGGGCCATCTCCGCTCCAATGGAGCCTTGGCTGCGGGAGGGGAAGAGAGAGACAGAGAGGAAAGCGCGGCGGAGGGGTGGAGAAGCAAATGGGCGCTTCTCCTATGTGCCCTGGCCGGGAATCGAACCCGGGTCCTCGCACGCTAGGCCGACGCTCTACCGCTGAGCCAACCGGCCAGGGCCACTGCGTATTTTAAAGTCTATCAGCCTGACCAGGTGGTGAGGCAGTGGATAGAGCATCGGACTGGGATGCAGAGGACCCAGGTTCGAGACCCTGAGGTCGCCAGCTTGAGTGCGGGCTCATCTGGTTTGAGCAAAGCTCACCAGCTTGGACCCAAGGTCGCTGGCTCAAGCAAGGGGTTACTCGGTCTGCTGAAGGTCCACGGTCAAGGCACATATGAGAAAGCAATCAATGAACAACTAAGGTGTCGCAACGCGCAATGAAAAACTAATGATTGATGCTTCTTATCTCTCTGTTCCTGTCTGTCTGTCCCTGTCTATCCTTCTCTCTGACTCTCTGTCTCTGTAAAAACATAAAAATAAAAATGAATAAAAATTTAAAGTTTATCAATAAATACAACTGCCAAATGTTTTTGTCTTAGAGAAAACGATTCTCGCCCCTTTGTAAATACACGAATAAATAAAATTGACACGATCGGCATTCCAGCAAATACAGACCACACTTTACATCATCAGTATGTTAACAATGAAAATATTGCCTGTTTTCTCGGCAGACTGTTTCTTAGGCTTATGACCCACTGCAAGTAATGTTTAATAAGGATTCTGCAATGTGTAACTCCTCAGTAAATTATTAAAAGGACTGGCATTCCTACTGTATTACGTCAGCACAAGTGATATGAAATATACCCTGCCTCTAACTGAGGGTGCTAACGTTCTTCCTGGCACCAGAGAGGAAGGGGCAGTCAACACGCTTCAAGGGTGGTTTGCATTTCTGCTCTTCATTGTTGCACGTGCATTGTTGTGCTTCCCTTGTTGAAGAACTGATTATTGTTTCAAGTCACTGTTATTTTTAGATCCTCAAAATTTGGCATTCGTGACGGGAAAGCAGAGAAGCATTTGAAAGAAATACCATATTTCAAGTGAGGGGGTAACTGGTTGAGAAATCAAAATGGGTGAATCTTGCAACTTTATTTTGGTTTCTTTTTGCTGGTGATAAATGGTAGTGTTGGTTGAATATTGTGTTCTCTCTCTCTCTCTTGTTCTGACTTATAAACTATTGAGAGTTCATTGCAACCAGTGGCTCCAATTCTGTGCAAGTTATATGTTACCTAGACAGTCTGGATGGTAAAAGAGAAATTTGCAAATTCCTTTCTTCCAGAATGGGTTACTGGCTCCCTGTAGTGAGATTGCATTTTCTGTATTTGATTAAATACGTAATCAAAACCATCATGGCCTGGAAATGAGATTTGAACGACTAGTGAGACCATACAACTCAGGATCTTTTGTTTGCCCTTCCACAGTTTCTTGGCCCAGAATGTCAAAGTATTTGAAATGGTTCTTTCTCTGGAATGAGCTGTCTTAGCTGGTGCTCCACCATCTATCTTGGCATCCCAGTTCGGGACCCAGAAGCTGTCCTTGGCTCTCTTGTCCCTCTGGTCCCTGGCCTGGTTTCACTGTCTCTGTAGGGGACTTCCAAATGCTCACCACAAAGATGCAGAATTCTCCCTCAATACAGACTGCATTCCACTTCCATTCAGCCATCACTCACTGCCACGGATAAAGACCTGGCTCCTTACACCTGTGTGTCCCGCCCCCCCGCTTGTGCATCTCTTGGACTTGGCTTCTCCCATGCCAGTCCCACATTACCCTCAGAGGTTGTACTCTTCCTCCTCTGGGCCTTTGCTGGTCCCCAGACTGACCACCATCGCCTCTTTTGCACATCCGACTTGTTTGTACTTGTGAGATCCACCTCCCAGAGGTTTCCCTGCCTCTGCACCCACCTTGCGCAGGGGTGGGGGCCCGACTTTGTTTGCTCACCCTGTGCATCGGTGTGTGCGCAGTCGCTAGTGCATGGTGTGGGAATTTTCCTCCGCTGGACCTTCGACCTTCACACTCCAGGTCGTCCCACATTGGACTGGAGCCACCAAACCCATAACTGCCATCACCCCGCCCGCGCCCTTTATGCACACAGTCCCGCTTGGGCTCTAGGCAGCCCCCTTGCTTTTGTACTCACTCGGTGATTTATATGTGCCCACATTTTCTACACTCTCATTTCATCATTTCTTGGGTTGTTGGGTTTTTTCATTGTTTTGTGTGTATCTTTATGACCCTCATTCTTTCTAACTTGCAGGTTATAAATTTTAATAATATAAAAATTCTCTACTAGCACATGCCACATCATTTCTAGCTCCTCCTACTTTGAAGTTGCCACAACGCTTTTAATGTTGAGGAATGCCTCACCATTAACCCTTCTGCCCCTTTAAGTTCTCTGGAGGAGAACTGTGAAGCATCCCTAACCGGAAGACTTCATAAATGGCTCCACTGAGGTGTATTTGAGGGAGTTACAGCTCCCTCTGCTGGTCAGATCATCAGGTGTTTTCTTTTTCTGGACTGTAAAAATGGTATTCAAATCTAACCACCCAACTATTTTCAACTGGTGTGATGCAAGAATTTTTAAAACATGCCATACCTGACTATTTATCAGGGGCACTGACCTCTGTTCCCTTAGAATATCAAATTAAAAAAATAACAACAGCCAATACAACAATAGCTATATGATGTGAATACCCTGTCTTGAACCATATAATGGAGTCACATCTTATTGGTCACGTCACATAATAAGGTTTCATCTGATTGGTTAGCTCTTTGTACCAGAAATCCTTATATACAAGTTTGGCACCTGATTTTTTTTAAAGTCATTTTGGAGCAAAAAAGTTAAATTACTATTTTTATAAATCAATCAAAATTATACCTCTTTTTTTTGTCAGATTAGAAAAAAAATGTTTTTTGGTGTGTGTGCGCCATGAGATGAAAAAGGTTGAAATCATTGTTAATCCCCTGTAGTTCTTTAATTTTTAAATTAAAAAAAGTTATATACCATATTTTTTGCTCCATAAGACGCACCTGACCATAAGACACACCTAGGGTTTTAAGGAGGAAAATAAGAAAAAAATATTCTGAACCAAATGGTGTGTTAAAATATTTAATAAAATACCGTATTTTTTGCTCCATAAGATGCACGGGCATTTTCTCCTGCACTTTTGGGGGGTGGGGGATGCGTCTTGTGAAGTGAAAAATATGGTAAATCTTACTTGTTTTGGCAGATACTTACATCCTTCTCAAATAGTGACAGAGGCAAGAATGATTTTACTTTAAGCAATTCCTACTTTTTACAGAGTTGGTTCCAGAGTAGATAATACACAGCATAAATGTTATTTCCCCCCCTTTTTCTTTTCCTTTCTCTGTCCAGTAATTTTCTAGACTTGTAGAATCATCAAAATAAAATACCATAGACTAGAAAGGAGTAACTAACTGTTATTAGGAAGAAATGCAATTCTCTATTTGCAGAGTACTGTAATCCGGAATGGTCTCATAAACAAAATAAATGAAATAACAGTTTTAGCCTCATGTTTTTATGGATGAGAACTTCTCCACTCTAAGTTTTAAGAATTTCCAGACTGATATTCTTACTAGAGAAAAACAAATATTATAAACAGTTGCCTATATCCATGTAAATTATAGGAAACAGGTGTAGATCATCTCAACTATATTTGGCTTTGGAATATTAAAAAAAAATGCTTTGCGTATAGTTCTGTCTGAGGTGGTGGGAGTTCTTAGTACTGCAGAGGAGCTAACGAAGCAGCCACGACATGGAAAACAGACTCGGGAAAGGCAGAGAGGTTGTTAAGTATTTCTTCCCGTCATCTTTCCCCTGTAGCTGGATTGGCAACGGTGCATGTAGCTCTAGACAGCGCTGCTCTGCAGATTGATGGTGGAGACTTTCAAAGAACAATGGCAGCCACGAGTAAAACTTATTTTTTTTTTAATTTTAAAATTTTATTTTTAAAAGTTTAATGCATCTGACCTGTGGTGGAGCAGTGGATAAAGTATCAACCTGGGATGCTGAGGTTGCTGGTATGAAACCCCAGCCTTGCCTGGTCAAGGCACATACAGGAAGCAAATATTATGGATTGATGTTTCCTGCTCCCCCCCCCCTTCCTCTCTGTCTCTCTACTCTTGCTAAATAAATAAATAAAAATAAAAACCTTAAAAGAAAAGTTTAATGCAAGATTGGCTAATTTTCTTTCTGGTACGCATGAAGATTTTTTTGGATAAAAGCCTATTGGGTGGAGAGGAAGGAGTCATGAGTCTGTGGTCATGAGTGGGTATATTATATCAAAGGACTTACTTAACCAGAAGAGGCCCATGAAGGAAAAGGGCCAGTGCCATTTTGGGATGGTGTCCCCCTCCCTTTGCCGTTTCTTCATGCCTACAAATACTGACAAAAACCAAAAACAAGGAAAGCCGTGAGTGCTTTCAGCAGGACAAAGAAATTGGGGAGACACCAGGGAGAAATACTAACAAGAAAAGTATTTGTTGGATTGAGATGATACTACAACAGTGGGTTTTTTTTTCCAGCTTAAGGCATTAGAACCTATTCTCAGGACTGTTGGGACTGTGCTTATGAGATAATGTTGCCCGGGGGCAGCCCCTGATAATGCTAAAACACTGTACAAATGCAGGGTCTTACTTATTTTCTCCAGACAACTCTCCCTGAAAAAAAATCCAGGCTCTAAAGCAAACAGGTGAATAAACAAACAACAGATCCTAAAACCAGTTAGCTGAGAAGCAAATGCCGGCTCTGCAGAATGGTCCTTTACCTCCATTGGTGGAGAGCAGGAGGAGAGGGACGGGAGCCCCACAGGGTCACCGTGGGGAGGGTGTTAGCCGGTTATCACCAGAGGTGGCAGTCAACCTCACCCAGCGTCCCCCTGAGCCTCCCGCTCTCTGCCTCTGGCTTCCTGTGATCTCCTTGGGTGTTTGTGGTGAATCTGAGGCTCTATCTGCAGACTGTCCTAGATAGAGCATCCCTAGTAACCGTGAGGTTGGCAGGAGGGTGCTGCAGTGCTTGGTGAGGTTTAAATACTGAAGGCAGAGCCCAGTGAAGAGAGGAGTCCATTCTTCCCTCCACCCACGCCGGAAGAAATGCAGCAGTGAGAATGGGTAGGACATCTGAACTCGTTTTCCAGGTGTGAATCCAAAAGGCAGGCATAGGGAGCGTGTTGGTTTACTTGTAAAATTTACATATTTAAGCAATGTAGAAAGTGGTGCAAGTTGATTGTGGAAATCTCCTTAGACAAGTATGAGGCAGGAAAGAAGAGCCCCTCTCGACCTTCCACCTTGTGACAGATTGCTCTGAGAGCAGCCCCCAGCTCGTGTGTGTGTGTGTGTGTGTGTGTGTGTGTGTGTGTGTTGGGGGTCATGAGAATTAGATGGTATCCTCCTATTAACTTGTCTAGAACTCCACGGGGCTCTGTGGAGATGTGGCCAGGCCTTTCCTGTGGTCAGGCAGAGCATGAGGACGCTCAGCAGCCATTGTATTGACACGCAGATCACCCTCCCTTTAGGTCCACAGCAGCCAGAATGGGGCCTGAAAATGACCTCATCGTTTGTCCAGAAGTGACTGCGGTGGCCCTTACCCTGCTGCCACTGGATGCTTGTGTTTTGGGCCTTGATTTTTCAGATTACTTTTGAGCCCCTACAATGTTCCGTGTGCCGTGGGGGACTCAGGACCGGGCGGGGAAGTTAGACAGGGTCCATATCTGCCCAGAGCTTGAGCTCTGCACCCCCTTTACTCTGAGGCTTTGGCCCACTGCCGAGGAAGCCACCCTGACAGATGCACCGCTCCACCCTGGACCCTTGTCCATGGGAAACCTGGCTGGAGGAAGCTTCTCCTGGCACCTGGGTTGGCACTGGTTATAATAACACTCCAGGTGCAGGTTGCCTGGACCAAGCTGGCCTTCCCTGGAGCAAAAACGAGCCCAGAGACATGTACTGACGTTGGCACTCAGAGCACCCTTCGCCAGGAGTTCAGAGGCTGCCGTCCTTCAGGTGCTCTGCAGGTCCGACGCACATCGTCACTGTGCCCTGGGAGGCGGCCTCTCCCAGAAGAAACAGCGACCTAGGGGAAGTAGGCTTGTGCTCTGCACCTTTAGGGTTGACCCTGTGGGTAGGAAGGACTTTTAGAAGGAGGGTAGGTGTGTGTGGCTTTGGGGTCACTGATCTCTTAGAAGCAGCTGTAGGGCTGAGCGCCGTCTTGTGGGAGGAAGGACCCAAGGACCTGCGTCTAGTGTACAGGCTAATCCAGGGCACACGCATTATTTTCTGCTCTTTTCATATAGGGCTTCACTGACCTTCTGGGGAAAAACGGGAGTTAAAATGTCTACATTGAACTTTAGAGCTAAAAGAGACCCTAGGGCCAGTGAATGAGTTTGAGCCTGGCCATCCACTGGAACCACACAGGAGCCTGTGTATTGGTACTAGGGTTACGGGACAGACAGTTCGTTCACCCAGCGCCTCCAGAGCCGAACACTCAACACCAAGAATGGCGGTGGAGAAATACTGGCTGTTTTATTATGAAGAGTGCTATCCAGGGGAATGGGAAGCTAATGCTCAAAGCCTGAACTCCCCGATGGCTGTAGGTTACAGATTGCAAAGCCACAGAGTGGGTTAGGTGTTCGGATCATGCTGGGAGCTGATTGGTCGGAAGAGAGGTGAGGGTGGTGAGTCATTTCTTCTAGTCTCGAGGGCAGTTCTGAGGTCCCTTCCAGCGTCCCTCTGTCTGGTCTCAAGGGCTCAGGAGCTGAGACATAACTTAGGTCAAGATAT
Organism: Saccopteryx bilineata; assembly: GCF_036850765.1. Lineage (NCBI taxonomy): Eukaryota > Metazoa > Chordata > Mammalia > Chiroptera > Emballonuridae > Saccopteryx > Saccopteryx bilineata. The sequence continues at coordinate 13,749,918 of NC_089500.1, read as the reverse complement.
TATCTTTAGCCTGCCGGAGGTCTGGACTGTGTGACCATTAATCAGGCCCTGGCTGCTGTCTCCTGCTGCCGTGGGGGGAGGCTGGGTGTCTGAGAGATGTGCATGTGTATGTATGTGTATGTGTACAAATACAGTTCCACCAGCACTCAATGCAGAGATCCATTCATTTGACCCAGAGTTGCAGGTGGAGAGAGGGTGGGGGCCAGGCCTCCTGACTAGGGACGCGTCTGCATTCCAGTGACCACGCAACACATTGAATTCAGCCCCCAGAGCCCTCTGCTGCCCTTTGTTGCTCAGGTTCCACAGTTTCTGCTCTTGACCTTCCAAATGAGGGCAATCTTCTGGGCAGGACCCTGCACAAGCCTACTGGCCTCCAACATGGACTTCTGAGTAAGGGAGGTTAAGTAAATGCATACGTGGGCTTCTACTGTAGAGAAAGAAAACTGTCTCCTTTCACAAATAGTCCACACTGATTATTCTTCTTCTTTTTTTTTTTTTTTTTTTGTATTTTTCTGAATCTGGAAACAGGGAGGCAGTCAGACAGACTCCCGCATGTGCCCGACCGGGATCCACCCGGCATGCCTACCAGGGGGCGATGCTCTGCCCATCCGGGGTGTCGCAGCGTTGCAATCAGAGCCATTCCAGCGCCTGAGTCAGAGGCCATGGAGCCATCCGCAGCGCCCAGGCCATCTTTGCTCCAATGGAGCCTTGGTTGCGGGAGGGAAAGAGAGAGACAGAGAGGAAGCAGATGGGCGCTTCTCCTGTGTGCCCTGGCCAGGAATCGAACCCAGGACTCCTGCACACCAGGCCGACGCTCTACCACTGAGCCAACCGGCCAGGGCCCACACTGATTCTTCTTGCAGGTGGGTTAATTCGTTCATTGTCTTTCTGATGAAGATGGGTGCATGGCCTAACATTCTTCCCCTTGGTCTGTGTGGCGAGACAGAAATGGGGAGTTATTTCTCAGCACTGCTCTCCTGCCTCAGACACCGGGCCCTGACCTTCTTTCCCAGGCCCCTTTGCTGCCCTCGCAGGGCTGTGCACAAAAGTCTTTTCTTTCTCCTGTCCAGGGCACAGTCCCCCAACAGCTCGGAAAGCCATTGTCCTCGGGTATTTACGCAACACCTGACGCCTCCTGGGAATCTTTAAAATTGTTCTGGAAAGAAACCTTTCTGCCTCAAGTGCCTATTTTTAGCTTTGTAAAGCCCACGTTAGCTTTATGCTGTCACTCGCTCTGTTGGCACGAAGCCTGCTGTTTGGAAAGCAAGGGAATCTTTTGTCTTTAAAAGTTCAGCATCCTTCAGCTCAAACCCCTAAGCTCTGGAATGCCCTGGGGTATGTCTCTTCCCCCATTCTGACCGAAACCACAGGTATTGACCTTTTTATACCAGAGTGGCAGAACTAATACCATGGTGGGAAGACATTTACTTCACAACAGTGAACCTCGAGTTAGAATGAAAATGAATTGATATGTCAGGGTTCGATCTGCCCTGGAAATAACCTGTTAATCTGGACTGTTCTAAGCTTTGGATTCTCCAGTTGGCTGTCCAAGTTCAGGATAAGTACATCTGATGGTTCCTAGCTGAGGGAGTTAGGAGCTATCCTGGGCACAGGTTTAAGGCTTTCAAGTGGGGCCTTGACCACATTCCAATCCAGCCCCTCTTTGGCCAGAGGTTTTGGCTTCTTTCTTCACATGAACACATCAGTTGTAACTACTGGCAACTCTGTGACGGTCAAGGCAGTGATAATTCAGAGTGAATCGCGAGACCCAGGGGTAGGGCGGGGCAGTTTTCTCTCTCTCTGTGTCTTCTCTTCCCCATTTCCCACATCCCTCTGGTTCTGGCCACATGAGAGAACCCAGGTATCTTTTATTTAGTATATCTTATTGAATAAAATTTTGGAGGTTCATGTTATTAAATTTAAAGTAGGCAAGTCAAATATTTTCTAGGAACTCCTCTAAAAATTTGTTTGAAATTGGACTGACACCAAATTAAGTGTTTCTTAGGCAAAATGAAAAAAAAAAACCCAACAAAATTCTGGGGGGAGGCTGTACATACATAGAATAGATTGGAAAGGGTGCCCAACAAAATACTAGCACCATGCCCAGGGGCTAGGGTTATCAAGTTACTTTTGCTTCTTGCAGTTTCTAAATTTCTTCAGTAAGTATATTGTTTAATGTTATCAAATATCTAGAAAGAATAATGTGCGTGCCTGATGATCTAGCTAACACATTTCAAAGGAATTCATCCTAAGGAAACAGTTAAGAATGTGTTAGTATACCCATCTGTAGCTAAAGAATTAGCTATGAGGGTGAGAACTGTTTATCATAATGAAAGAGTTAGAACAACTTAAATTAGTCTTATTATGGTACATCTCTAACGTGGAATGGTATGAAGCCATTAAAAATGAGTTGTAGAGCCTGACCAGGCAGTGGTGCAGTGGATAGAGCAGTGGTAGTCAACCTGGTCCCTACCACCCAGTAGTGGGCGTTCCAGCTCTCATGGTGGGCGGTAGCAAAGCAACCAAAGTATAAATAAAAAGATAGATTTAACTATAGCAAGTTGTTTTATAAAGATTTATTCTGCCAAACTTAGTAAAAATCTGACATAAAGTACTTGGTAAGTAATTATTATTATATACTTTAACTTGCTATATAACTCTGCTTTATAAATTTTATAAAGTAAAGTTACTTCCCTACTTTATAAATCACCATTACTGTGGAACCAGTGGGCAGTTAGAAAATTTCACTACTAACAGAGATACAAAAGTGGGCGGTAGATATAAAAAGGTTGACTACCCCTGGGATAGAGGGTTGGCCTGGGATGCTGAGGACCCAGGTTCAAAATTCCGAGGTCGCCAGCTTGAGTGCGGGCTCATCCGGCTTGAGCATGGGCTCATCAGTTTGAGCGTGGGTCACTGGCTTGAAGCCCAAGGTTGTTGGCTTAAGTCCAAGGTCACTAGCTTGAGCAAGAGTCACTTGGTCTGCTGTAGCCCCCGTCAAGACACATAAGAGAAAGCAATCAATGAACAACTAAGGTGCTGCAACGAAGAATCGGTGCTTTTCATTTTTCTCCCTTTCTGACTGTCCCTGTCTGTTCCTCTGTCTCTCTCTCTCTAAAAAAAAAAAGAAAGGTAAATCACAAATTGGTTTTTATCATTTGGTTCTGTCTTTTTCTAAGGAACACATACATATACAGAACTATTGAAGATCTGAAAGGGTGTTGATATGGGAATGTATTCACAGTGCTACGTCAAAGAAGGGGATTAATGGGTATTTATTTTTTTTCCTTCACCTAACTGTGTGTGTATGTGTAATTTCCTGTAAGGAATCTATATTGACTTCATAGAAATTGAAAAAAATTTATTCAGTTTTAGGAAGTAATTGCCTCTTTGAGCGAGAACCTGTGATTTACCTCAGTCGACCTTTTAACCCCATTGTTTAAATCCATTTTCTTACATCTTTAAGAGAATTAAGGCAATGATAAAAGGAGCTTAAAATGGCGAACCGATTGGTGAATGGGCTGTTGATATTTTTAATGGCTGAGATCTTTTATTGTCATCTGTGTCAGTGAATAGAATTCTTTTTTTATTTTCTGGTGTGTTGGGTTTTTACAGCAGATGTGGCAGTGCTGTTGACTACATTTTACTGAAGATTAGAAGCTTAATCTTTGTTGGTGTGATAGTCGATGGAGCTCTGAGCCCAGGGGCCTGGTGGTAGTGACTGCAGTTCAGAGTTCAGAAGCTGTTTCTGTGTTTATTTGGGTTTTGCAGCTCAGTTCCCTGGGTTGAGGCTGTCGGAAGCCGGGCTCCAGGGTAATTGGTAAATTACTAGGGAAGATGTCGGCTTTATTCTGTAGCAGCTTAAAATTGCGTTGGTGAGATGGGTTCATTATGAAACCACTTACACTAAGCTAGAACTCGGTGTCTAACCAGAGTGTTAAGTTGTATGCACAGATAACTGAGGGTTGAAGACTTCAGTGGGGGCGAGGGTGGGGGCAGTGGCTGGCAGGCCTTGACAAACTCGTCCATCTCAGAAACCCCGTGCCATCACGGTCCTCAGCACGTGGCAGGAGCTTGATAAATACTTGCTGAATGAGATAACCTTTGAGCTGGCTTTTCCAGCCTGGGTTCCTAAATACACGCGCCTGGATCGTGAAACCATAGGGGAGGAGCTGCATTTTGCCTGTGAGCGCTCTGGGACCCAGAGATTGAGTGAGTGGTTCAAGGTCACAAATGATTCCTTATTCTCAAAACGCCCTGACAGTGTGTCTGTGCCATTGATTTAGTAACAAGGGGAGAAAGCCGCAGGTAGGTTCCTCTATGACTTTCCTAATGGGAGGCTTGCTGGTTTCAGGAAGGTGAGGATGTTAGGTTGCCCTTACATAAAGCACAGAAGGGAGTGAATGGCATCAGGAGGTCTCCCGACGCCTGGCGTATCCAGGTTAGTCACAGTTTACCGCTTACTTTAATGTTTTCACAAGGTTGACGATCCTTGTGTTTCTCGTGGGAACCCAAGCAAGCAGCAGCGCTTTGTGCTGGGTTGGCTGTGGGGTGCGGGGTGCAGCCCACGGGTACCTTTGTGTGCCTTTCATTGGAGTTCAGCAGCCGTCTAGTTATGCTGAGAGATGCCGGGAGCTGTGAACATAGGGTCTTTGGCCTCCAGGGGTTTATTTACCATCAGTTTGCAACTTTGAGCTGAGCCTGGCCCTTGAACATGGGCCATAGATTTCCAGATGTAAGGAAAAGAAAAAGAAAAAGGATCCTTTAATGTACAGAGCTGTCTTCATGCTTGCTTACTTAATTTCTGATTGTTTTAAAGACGTGGCATCCGAGTCGGGTGTGTCATGTTCCAGTACAGCACAACCACCTGCGTGGCCTGGCCTTGTGTTTGTGATGCTTGCAGAGGTTTGTTTTTTAAAGTAAAGTGACTAAGAAGAAGGCAAAGCCAGTGTGTGCGTGTGTGGGGGCGGTAGGTGTGGGGGACTGTGTTTCTTGATACAAGCTATTTTGTATAGAAGCTTTTTCTTTGCTCTAGTTCATAGGTGAGCATGCACTTTTGATTGGAAGACAGCCCGCCTGAAAATTTCCCTCTCATGTTCTCCTAGTATAAACTTGAACTAAATATCAGTCAAGAACTTCATCTTACAGTTGATTCACATAATAAATTGGAGTAATGTGGACGTAAAGGCAGGGCTTTTTACGTAGTATACAGCCCTGAAAATGCCTATCTGGTGTAACTGAAAGAGGCATCTTCTGTTACGCTCCAAGCAGATGCTGCAGGGACACAGCTGGCCAGCTGTGGTGCAGCTGGCCCCCCAGGCCTTTTCACAGCCGCCTCTAAAACCTGCACGCACTGCCTTCATCCTAGCGCTCCACTCGAGCATCCAGCCACCACTTTAAGTTTTCCAATTTTCTTGTTCTTCAGGGTCCTCACTCCCTTTGGCAGATTTTTCCTAAGGTTGTTTGGTAACTTGCTTTTTTTTTGAGGGCCTCCTGGACCTACATGTATTCACTGGGGCTGGATGAAGTCTTCTGGGAAGTGAAGTGGTCAGGAGCAGCTCTTCAAACGTCACCTGATTGGTCGCTGTCTGTCTGTGACCCGATTTCCCTACTCCAACTGCACAGAACCACCCTCTTGATCCCGCCCAAGTCGTGCTCACTGGCCAGGTCCAGCTCAGACGCTGTCTCATATGTTCTAGGTCTTCAGCTGGCCTCTTCTTTTGGTAGAGAGGCCTGCCTGATATTTTCCTTTCAAGTTGGCTCCTGGCTGTTACAGTCCAGGAACACACTGGCTCTTTGCTTCTCTTTTTCTCTATCTGCCTTGGGAAGTTTTATTCTTTGTAACCAAATCACCAGATGTTGTAGGATGGGTGACCAAGGGGATGGCAAAGAACAGAAATTTTATCTTTCCTCTTGGAGTTAGTGGCCTGCTCAAAAGTCTGTGGGAAAGAAGGAAGGCTGGGAAGAAGATCTGGTAGGGAAAGCCCAACAGCGGTGCTTGAGCAACCAAACTAGTTGTCGGGAGTTAATATAATGCAGGAGGAATTGGGACCGGCTGCTTCTTAGAGAAGGGGTTGAAGACGGTGTGGGGTTCACAACTGCAATATGCAGGACCTACCACCAGATGGCGATGGCATATTCTTGGCCCTTGGGACTCTGGGACTTTCCTGCTTGTGAAGGTCTCTAGCTTGACCAGGTACTGGTGCCACTGTCATTCATATCAGACAGTAGTAGTATAAGTAACCCGTAAATTCCATTTTAAGAAATAATTTCCATTTTAAAGGCAGCATTAAAAAAAAAGTCCTGACTCAATTAAGAGCCTATCCTTTTCTTTACCATTCTCTTAAAGATGGCATGATCTCAGCCTCGAAGTGGGAAGTTACAGGAGTTTGGGGCAAGAACCTCCTCTCACTTGAGCTACAACATGGTGTCCCTGTCAGACTTTGATCTGAGGGGTCGTATGATCTGGTTTTGACCGCTGTATGTCAGAATGACTTTGAAGTTGGCCTCCGTAACCTGTTGGAGATGTTGGTTAAATAGAGAGTAGTGTTTGCTGATTTAGGGCAGTAATTTCAGAGCCACAAGCTGGTGGAGGGTGAGTGAGTGAAGAAGGGACAGAGATGAATCGACTCGGGACAGCAGGTGACTCCACCTGGGAGCTCACTGATTCCTGACCACAGTCCAGGGAGGAGGCTTCACAGCTTCATTTCTATAGATAAGGAGATGAGAGAGGCCAAGAGACATGCCCGGTGCCCCTCAGCTAGTAAGGTGGTGGAGGTAGAATCCAGAGCCACCCTTGCCTCATGAAAACATGTGTTCACTCCATATATATGAGGATAACGGACAGCTATTTAAACAGTTGTATTCAGGGGGTGGTTCTTCACTTCCTTGAATGTCCTTCCCCTCAACATTGGCATGAACATTTGCGGAAAGTGCTATTAATATTTAGAAAGGGGCATTCTGCTTGCCTTGGGCTTCCAGAGGTTCCAGGGTCACCCCGGCCAGGCATGCACACCTCTCACTATAAGTTGGCTGTCCCTGTTGGTGATGTCTTGCTGCAGGGGCAGTGCTGTAGGGGGTCGTGATTTGAATTTTTTGGCTCTTGAATCCACCAAGTTCCCCCCTGCAATCACAGCTTCTGCTGCCTCCGATGCGCTGCTTCCTCCCCTCTCCCATGTTTGAATTTGCTCCCGATCTGAGCCAGGCTGGCAAAGCAGCGGCTTCCAGCCCAGACAGCTTCTGCTTGCTAGCTCTAGCTCTAGCCTGGCGCCCGAGGGCGCAGCTCGAGGGTGGCTGGCTGGCAGCTCGGCCCTACCTGGGCGGTAGCTGCTGCAGAACCCTCCCCTCCGTGCCTCCTTCGCGGAGGCACCTCCTGCTCCAGGCTGTGGATCACCTGTCAACAGGGGGCCTGGCGGAGACCAGCACTGCTCCTCACTGCTGTAGTTGGGTGAAGCAGGCAACCACCCGCATCCAGACCGGCTTCTCTCGGTCTCTCCTGCCTTTTAAAACAAGGTCTTCTGCCTGGAATCTGGTAAGTGCCACAGAGGGTTCCGTTTGTTTTCCATGGTTATTATAAGGCAAATGTTCTCTTATAATGGATTCATTAGCCTTAAATTTGCCAGAATTTGGGCTTCCTTCTTTCCTCCCTCCCTCCCTCCCTCCCTCCCTCCCTCCCTCCCTCTTTCTCTTTTATCATACCCATTAAACATTTTTTGCATGCTTCAAAAGTGAAAAATGCATATAGTGAATGAAAATTTTCAATTTTGTTCAATCTCTGTCATCTTGTTGGAAACCTATTGCTTTTTCAGAGCACTGAAAAATTATTATGCAGAGACAGCTCGCTGGTGCCTCCCCCTCCCTTTTGTGAATAAATGACTACATTTGTCATCTCGGTGCTCCTGAAATGTCGAAAATAGACACAGTGGTTGGCTCTGTTATGCAGAGTTCAGAAATTTCACCCCCAGGTGAAGTGAGGGACAGCCCTTTTATTTACTTATTTATTACCTTTTAGACTTCATGGTGTGCTGAGTTTCATTTAAAGCATAGCTGGTGCCATCAGGTCACCACGGGACAGGTGCGCCTCTTCATTGTTTCAGATTGGCCTCCTGGGATACAAACACCTTCCTCGTTTGTTTTATAACCTTTGCAGAAATGCGTGAGGATGAGTCACCTGACGCTGAACTTGAGCTTTCACTTGGGTGCACACAGGTTAAGCGGCATGCTCTTCAATGGATATTAAGTTATGAACTTTTAAAATTATAAATGAGGTGCCTGATAATGAGATTATTATTCGTTGTCCTTTCCCCCACATTCCTCGGCCCCCAAACCTATAAACTTATATTCCCGTCAAAAGAAAAGAAAACTGGTACTTAATATTTTCCTGAGTGTGAGCTAAAGAGTCCTCACATTAAATGTCGTTTAAAAATACATCTAGACATTAATCTCCGGGAGTCTGTTGTCTATTTGAGGTTAATTTCACTATCAGGAATTAATGCGGTTCTACTTTTTCTTCTTTGCTTTTTTTTTTTTTTTTACTTCCACCACAAATAATGCTGTATGGGAAATATCTAATTGGAGGAAAATTGAATTATGTAACCCTGGAATGGAAACCCAGGACCATGCTTTCTCTTTCTGGGGGAGGCTTTTTGGAGAGCGCTCCCTGCCAGCGTTGTGGGGTAGGGACCCACGCTGAGGGTGTCCTGGGGGAGGGTGAGAGAGGGCCGTGTGGGAGAGGGGGCCCATGCTGAGGGTGTTGTGGGGGGGCGTGCGGGAGAGGGGGCCCATGCTGAGGGCGTTGTGGGGGGGTGTGTGGGAGAGGGGGCCCACCCTGAGGGCATCGTGGGGGGGGCGTCGTGGGGGGGTATGCAGGAGAGGGGGCCCACGCTGAGGGCACCGTGGGGGGGCGTCGGGAGAGGGGGCCCACACTGAGGGCGCCGTGGGAGGGCGTGCGGGAGAGGGGGCCTATGCTGAGGGCATCGTGGGGGGGCGTGCGGGAGAGGGGGCCCACCCTGAGGGCGTCGTGGGGGGGCGTGCGGGAGAGGGGGCCCACCCTGAGGGCGTCGTGGGGGGGCGTGCGGGAGAGGGGGCCCACCCTGAAGGCATCGTGGGGGGGCGTGCGGGAGAGGGGGCCCACCCTGAGGGCGTCGTGGGGGGGCGTGCGGGAGAGGGGGCCCACCCTGAGGGCGTCGTGGGGGGGCGTGCGGGAGAGGGGGCCCACCCTGAAGGCATCGTGGGGGGGCGTGCGGGAGAGGGGGCCCACCCTGAGGGCGTCGTGGGGGGGCGTGCGGGAGAGGGGGCCCACCCTGAGGGCGTCCTGGGGGGGTGTGTGGGAGAGGGGTGGGTGTCGTGTGGGGGGGCGTGCGGGAGAGGGGGCCCACCCTGAGGGCGTCGTGGGGGGGTGTGGGAGAGGGGGCCCACGCTGAGGGCGTCGTGGGGGAGCGTGCGGGAGAGGGGGCCCACGCTGAGGGCGTCGTTGGGGGGCGTGCAGGAGAGGGGGCCCATGCTTGCACAGCAACGCGAGGCCATGTCAGAAAGAACTCTTGTCAGAAAGCTTCAAAACCCTAGCTGTTCATCACGTGTATCATCAAACTTCTGATCCTGTTTGTTTGCTTGAGGTGACCTCTTGTTTTGCTTGACCATTGCGTGGTCGTGGGTCCCTGGCTGTGGGAGAAACAGCAGGGCAGCTGCGTGAGCAGGGAGAGGCCGTCCTTTCTGTGTGTGACTTGAAGTCGTGGAGTCTACCCGTTGCCTTCAGAGGGGAAGCTTCCCCTGATGTCTGGAGAATTGGAGACACAAACTCTGCAGACCTGACCTGTTTGGAATTCCTTGACCTGGAAACTCACTTGCAGGTGAGGTGACAGTTCCACCTCCTCAGAGATAAGGAAGAGCAGAAAATTAATTGCAGCTATGGGTGGAGAGCCACTGGGGGAGAAAAAATGTCCCCCCGCTCCTTCACCCCTCCAAGACACCCCCGTGTGCCACTGCGGTGCCCTTCTCCCAGAATGACCCGGACTGTGTGTTTGGCAACAAGAGGCTGCGACTTTATCTAACTGCATTTTTTCAGCCCGTGAACTCCCCTCCCTTGCCCAGGGGCCTGAGCACCTGGTTAATGATCTTGGATGTAAATGAGTGTGTGCCCTGATTAACATTTAGCTGGGTTGGTACCAGGCAGGTTGAACTCCTTGGTCCTCCCATGTGATTTCCTCTCTGCCAGCCCTCTGCCCACCTGTGGGAACCAGGCACGGCCGGTTCTCCCGCTGCGTGTGTGCTCTTTTCCTGGAAGGTGGGGGGATGGGGTGAGAGCCAGATGAGGTGGAACCAGAGATAGTGGGCAGATGGACGCAATTGCAGGGCGTCCTGCCTCGGGGAGAGGTGGGGGTTTGGAGGCTCTGAAACCCAGAGACAACCCTGGTAAGCCTCGTTCGGGAGGGTTGCTGACCTCCTTCTACCCAGGTGGTGATGCTAGTGTGTGGTCAGCAGGTCCTCCCTGCAGTTGCCAGCCACCTAGGTCCCTTTAGACCACTTCGGCCACCATCTGCTTACCCTGCCTTTCTGGTGGGACACCTGTCGGCCTCTCCCCATGAAAGAACGAAGTATGTGGATGGTCTTGTGGCTCTGAGGGTAGATGGAGTTAGTCGCTTTTTTCTGACCTCAATATATAGTGTCAGTGACCTCTACACATTCACATTAACACCTGAAAAAAGCTACAACATAGCTGTCAGAGCCACAAAAATGAGAAATTTCCTCTTCTATGATTTTAAGAAACAACATTTACAAGCAGTGTTTAAAAATCCAGTGGCACCAGCCCTTAACCTCTAAGGTTTTCCTTCAGAAGGACTCCTCCTGTTTGACATGGTTGTTGAAGGGTTCTCCACCCGCTCCCAAATCAGGCAGCGACGTAGCAGAAACCCAGGGACATTCGCCTGAAGCACTTGTAAGGTGCAGACCTCCATGGCGTTTTTTCTCTTTCCCTGGCCTTCTTTTTCTTCCAGGAAATGGGGTCTGTTTTTGTTAATGGTGGCAAAGTGACCCTTGGGCAGTGCGCCTGCGGTCTGCCCAGGCAGGACCTGGATGGGTTGGCTCACAGGCACCCAATGGCCATGACTTGTGCACGCTGGCCTCTTTCCCACATCAGCTCCTGCCCTACGCATGGTTGGTTTGGCTACCCGTTGTAGAATCCGATGTTTACGTTAGAATCCTGGGTTGGAAAGGATTAAGAATGATTTCTGACCCCCATTCACTGTTTCTAGGGAATTATCAGGTCTATACATTATCTTTATTTATGGCTTGAAAAAGTACTGACTCATAATCGTTGAGGGGGAAAAAACTCCATAGTGTTGCTTTTTGGTCATCCATAGCAATTATATTTTCTGAGGAAAATACCGGTTTACATACGGTCTCATAAAAGATATTTTTAAAAGTTATTTAATCCACATCAAAATCTTACATTGCTATTCAAATTGTATTTATTTCTACATATTTTGAATTGCTTTAATCTTCCCAGTTTCGCCTCCGCCCTCCTGGGGGACATTTGGCAATGTCTAGAGCCATTTTTGACTCTCCTTTAGTGGGGACAGGCCAGGGGCACTGCCCAGCGTGTGAAGTGTACAGAACAGCCCTTCTCCACAGACACGTGTCCAGTCAGAGTGTCAGGCCTGCCCAGGTTGAGAAGCCTTGCTCCAAGGAAAGCCCCAACTAGAAGACCTGAACTCTTTGGGTAGCTTATCCATAGGGAGTAAACGTGGGGGTTTTGTTGTTTTTGGTTTTTCTTTTTGCAAAAGTGCTCAATGGGGCCTGGTTTAATAGTGGAGTGTGTGTATTATATAACATAGTTTTAGGGTCTTAAAATATTTCTTTCAAGTTCAAATTATTGGCAGAGTGTCTTATTGTAACATAATTTATTTAGTGGAAAGTTATTTGCTGGCATCATGCACCTGAATGGAGGACGCATTTCTATCGTTGGCAGGGATAGCTCCACATTCATGGTGGAAGCCTCCATGGAGGCTGCTGGGGAGACCTGGTCGTGGTCCTGTCGTCTCAGAAACCCTCTGTGGCCAAGGATAGGGGAGGGGTGTCCCCGCTGCTGACCTTGGGGTGTTTTCCGAGACTGAAATGGGGGACTTGTGGAATCTTAGACCCTGAAGGCAGTCTCAGTCAATTTAGGTTAATACTTTTTCTCTTTCGTGATAAAACCTTGCCTGGAAGGTTTAACCTTCCTTTTCTAATCATTCTGATGTGGTTTCTTCCTTGTTTTAGTTCTTGGGGCTATTTTTGCCTGCTCAGTGAATGCACTTTCTAGTTAATCAGGTGCTTGTTGTCGACACCTTTTGATGTCATCTTGCCTTGCACTTTGAAACCTTCAAGGTTAACTTATGCACTTTTTTCTAGCTCCTTGATTCAGTTAAACTTACTTTGGGAAGGTGACTATGGAGTGTGCTCCTGTGAGTCTAGGTAGTGCCCATAGAAATACTTTGGAGGGTTCAGACCCCCCAACAAGCTATTTATTGACCTAATTTAAATGACACACCTGCTTAGCATGATTGAACCAGTCATAGCGTCCAAAGCTGACTTCCATTTTGTTGTCTTTCATGCCTATGACTCGTTACATCTTTGACAAGTATGAGTTCTTTAAAGTGGCAGTTACTGTAGCTATAGATCAAGGTTAGTCTGTTGAAAAGCTGACTTTTGATGATGTTTCCTCTAAAGTTTGCATTTTTCTTGGGCTTAGGATGCATTGAGAGCACGATTTTAGTTCTTTATGCTTCTGTTTGCTACATTGGTTTAAATAGCCTTCCTATGGTGAATTTTGAATTCCAAGACAGCCAAAATTACGTCCTGGAACAGGAAAACCAGGAAATCTGAATAAAGTATGGACTTCAGTTAATAATAACATAGCAAACTGATTCATTAATTGTGACAAATGTCCCATACTCACGTGAAATGTTAATAACGGGAGAACCCGATAAGGGGTATGTTGGGACTGTGTACTCTTTTGCAGTAATTTTACAACTGTTCTAAAAATAGAAAAGCACATTTTAAAAATTGCCATCATTTTGGTAAAAGGATATAGTAGTGAATTTTGTTTTCTTTTTCTTAGAAATAGGCTGCCCTCACGTTGAATTCCTTGTTCACCTCATGGCTTTCTGCTCTGGGCAGCCACAAAGTTTCTCTTTTCAAAATGTGCCCAACTTGGTTTGAGCAGTTTCAGACTGTATTACGTGACTTTAATTCGCCTGCCTTTGCACTGACTCATTTCTAGGGGTATGGTTCAGAGACTGGACAGAACGCTCAGGTTAAAAAGTTACAGCAACAGAAAGTGCATTTGTCGGTGCCAGTTGAAACACTATCGGCTGGGAGTGCCACCAGCCATGTGCTCGTTGGACAATGGGACATGGGATGTGTCCTTTCTTTTTGCTGGGCCTCCAAAGGCATCTGGGTGACAAATGTCAGTGTCTCCGGGAGGCCTGGTATAATTCAATGCCTCTCTAACTGGAATAAGGAATTGTGGCTTCTGGGTCCATAAAGCCACAAAATATACATGTGGGTCTATTGTATTTGATAAGTCACTAAAGAATGTTATTTTTGTGTTTAAACAAGGCTATATTACAGGAGAAACGCAAAATTAGCATGGATTTCTGAAGTTCCACTTGAAATTGCTGGCTGGACCGCAGGCCCAGGGTCCCCACCCCACTCCCCTGTGAGTGGCGTCCTAGGGACCAGTATGGAAAGTCCTGGACGTGGAGGTAGAAGAACTCGAGTTAGAATCAGTTTGAGTCAATTACCTTCGCTATAAGTGGACATGCTTGTCATCCTGAAATTTTTTGTAAAAATGGAATGAGATAATATAAAATGTACAACTCTTAATGACCTTTATTCCCTCAAGTTCTGGCCTTCTCTTTCAGACCGGATGAAGGATTGTACCTCTTAGGGCTATGAACTGTGCTTCCTGCTGCAAGTTTTTAAAGCTAGAAGAAACCTTAGACCTTAGGCAGGGGCTCCTCTTTCTCATGTTACCTATGGACTGGAGACCCAGCAGGCGATGGTCTCCTGTGACACTCGCCTCCCTCTGCCCGCCACTGGCCAGGCTGTGCCCCAGAGCAGTGGCCCACGGACCAGCAGCGTCACCTGGCAATGTTGCAGATGTAGAATCCCGGGCCCAGCCCTAGTTGTTCTGAATCAGTCTGCTTTTAACTAGACTCCCAGGAACCTTGTGCGTAGTCGGGTTTGAGCGTGGTGGTCTGTTGGCCTCCCTATGAGAGCACACAGCTGTGGTTTAACAAGAGCCATGCAGGTCCTTTTCAACAAATGGATACCCCCCTCCAGTCTGCTGTCCCTGCCTCCCACTGCCCTCCTGCTGTGAGGGGCTCAGCATGGCCCTCAGGAGCAGGTTCTACCCTGTTAGTGCCACCTTCATTCCCTCACGCACAGCCCTCATCCTTCTGGGCTCATCTCTGTCATATTGTGACCCTCACATTGGCAAGTGCTCTTGCTTTTATTTCGTGGCCGTTCTTCCCCATTTGTCTGTTTATTCAGTTTATTGTGCATTTTCTCATCTTTGATGTTAAGGGCCTTAAAATACTCACTAGTATGTATACCACCATGTAAGAGTTTCATTGTGTTATTTTTAGCTCCATTTCTTTGCTTTGCTGCTCCTGTGTGTGTGTGTGTGTGTGTGTGTGCGCGCGCGCGCATGTGCATGTGTGTATGTGTATACCTGATAATATTAGGCCTCAATGCATACTTAAATAAAACTTGCCTGACCTGTGATGGCACAGGTGATAATGCATTGACCTGAAATGCTGAGGTTGCCGGTTCAAAACCCCAGCTTGCCTGGTCAAGGCACACATGAGAGTGAGTTGATGCTTCCTGGTCCTCTCCTCACCCCCTTTCTCTCTTTCTCTCCTCTCTCTAAAATCAATCAATAAATAAAACTTAATTGGAAATTACAATACTCCTTAAATTATCCAAAAACTGAATTAGAAAGCTAACGTGATTACAAATCACTTATGACTTTAATCATTGTCATAATAAAATCTCTTACTGCTGCATTCAGTATTTCTTGTCTCTCTTACAGTTTAGTTTTGGAAGGTCAATGTTTTTGGTACGTGAAAGTAATAATTTATCCAGATTCAATGCTGAGGTTTAGTATATCAGAGTTAAGATTTTAGTTATAATAATTTGAAGTGTTGGTAAATATATAAGAATAAAAGGTTATTTTTTTAAAGTAGTCTTTTATACTAAGGAACAGATAATCTTTTCTTTTCTAAACTATGTTAGCTGTACCCAAATTAGTCAATGTTAATGACTTTTTCAAATTCTTTTCACTTTTTATATAATTAGAAATTCTCCACTTGGTAGTGGATCTCTCTGATAAATTAAGTCTTGCCAGACTGTCTGAGATGATAACTAGTGAATCAGACCCTAAAAACTTGCATCATTTGAGAAATAACAGCTATGTCCTGCAATTTACTCAAAGTTGGGAAGACAAGAACTCAGCACTCTATCAAATAGAATGTGAATCAGATGCAAGTAGCCAATAAATAATAGGTTGTGAGCACAGCAATATGAGAATTTGGGTTGTGAGTTGGACTACCTGAATAAGTAACTGCTTTATGAATAATGAGGCAGTCTAAGATGATCTACCAAATATAGTAAGTAATACGGAATCAGTTACAGGTATCCTCATTTATTATGACCGATGTGTGTTTTGTGCTATTTGGATCATTAGTCCTCTTAATTAATTGCTAATGAACTGATGTGGTTTTAAGGTCACCAGCTTCTAGCTGCTACTCAGACAAGCACGGGTCAACAGGAGAGCGAGCAGGAGAGCGCTGAGCCAACACGCCTGAGCATCTGTTGTGTTCACAAATGGCCAAAGGAACAACAGAATTGAAAGAAAGATAAATATAGTCACCTGGCAAAAATATTTGGCCTTTCTCAAAATCATGGAAGTTATATTTAGGAGAAATGTTTTTGGTAAAAATATTTGAAAGTTTGTTTTATAATCATAAGTAGCTTGGATTATTTGGACTGAGGGACGGGTGTGTGTGAGGGATGGGGGCAGCTGATAGGGACTGTGGAATTTGTCATTCAGGAGAGGGAAATGAGACGATGAAGTTAATCAGTATAGACCAAGACTAGGAAACACGGAGGATATAGAATCTTGAAATTTCAGACTTTCCATTAGTCATTAGGTGAGATTTAATGGGGAGATGGTGGCAACTACCAGTAATTAGGAAAGATTATTGTGAAAAAAGGTCCCAGATCCTTTTCCTGGTATTCAGGTAGAATGTAGTTCTGGTCCAACCCAATTCCCTCTCACTTCCTTTTTCACCCAACAACTTGGCTTTGGTTCTCCTCAAGCGTGTGTTCCTGTGTACAGTATATGTGTTCCGATGTTTTCTCCTCTGTGCCATTCTGCCTTAGGTTCTTCCCCCTCTCTCTTTCTCCCTTCCCCCTCTCTCTTTCTCCCCCCCTCTCTCTTTCTCCCCTCCCCCCTCTCTCTTTCTCCCCTCCCCCTCTCTCTTTCTCCCCTCCCCCTCTCTCTTTCTCCCCCCCTCTTTCTCCTCTCCCCCTCTCTCTTTTTCCTCTCTCTCTCTCTCTTTCTCCCCTCCCCCTCTCTCCCTTCCCCCTCTCTCCCTTCCCCCTCTCTCTTTCTCCCCTCCCCCTCTCTCTTTCTCCCTTCCTCCTTCCCTTCCTCCTCCCATCTCCACTTGCTTGGTGAGATCAAGTTCAGATACTGTTTTTAATATGAAGACTTCCTTAATGCCTTTCATTCCTTGTAATTGTGATAAAGTGATTCTCAGAGGAAGCAAAGATGCCTCCCCTATGCATTGAGTGCAGGTTGGAACTTCCAGGCTGAGCGTGGCTTCATAAAACTCAGTGAAGTCAATTAAAGATGACAGCTCAGATAGCTTGGTTGGTTAGAGTGTTGTCTGGAAGCAGAAGAGGTTGGCAGTTCATTCCCCAGTCAGGGCACAGAGAGGAACAGATCGACGTTCCTCTCTCTCTCTTTTCCTCTGTCTCTCTCTCTCTCCTCCTCCCCACCCCCTTCCTCTCTGACTAAAATCAATTAAACTAAAAAAATAAATAAATAAGGAGGACACCAAGTTTTCCAGTCTGACCAGACCAGTTTGTGGTATTTGTGGAGCTGCGTTCTTACTGGGACACCACCTCCTGCCCTCAGACGCAAGTCCTCGGGGGACACACCCGCCTGAGCAGCAGACAAATCTATCTTTGCCTGTTGCGGTAACTTAGGTGTTGATATCTGGCATTTCTGGTTAAGATTTGTGGGAGAAGGAATACAAAACAGCAGAGAGAGGCCTATGAGAGCAGAGACAATGGGACAGGCTCTTCCACTGAAGTGACAGCAACTGGAGGCATTACGCGTGTGTGTCTGGGCAGAGGCCTGCTGGTCGCCTTTCCTTGGCCTCGTTAGGTGCATAAACAGCACTAACAAGCCTGCAGGAAGCCACAGTATGACCTTGTGATGGGGGTGACCCTCAGATATGCCCCCCCCCCCGCTCCGCCCAGTACGAGAAGAAGCCTCTTCGGTGCCTCCCCTCCCCTTGTCCTTCGTACTGTGCAACACTGTGGTTCTGACATCTACTCCCTTCTCTTTGAGCCTTAGCCTGTAGTTGTTCGCAAAGAATAGAAATGGTTAGAAAGATTTTCACCAGAAAGTGACATGTACATCCTTCAAAATATAATATGAGGCTATCGAAATTTTGACTGGCCCAACCAGTTTGTTTCTTTTTTTTTTTTTCCTCGGGGAAAGATAGTCAGACAGACTCCCGCATGCGCCCAACCGGGATCCACCGGGCACGCCCACCAGGGGCGACGCTCTGCCCACCAGGGGGCAATGCTCTGCCCCTCCAGGGCGTCGCTCTGCCGCGACCAGAGCCACTCTTGCGCCTGGGGCAGAGGCCAAGGAGCCATCCCCAGCGCCCAGGCCATCTTTGTTCCAATGGAGCCTTGGCTACAGGAGGGGAAGAGAGACAGAGAGGAAGGAGAGGAGGGTGGAGAAGCAAATGGGCGCTTCTCCTATGTGCCCTGGCCGGGAATCGAACCCCGGTCCCCCGCACGCCAGGCCGACGCTCTACCGCTGAGCCAACCGGCCAGGGCACCAGTTTGTTTCTTGATGATACCAAGTAGCTGATGGCCATTGAAGTTGGACAGCAGAGATTATCCCATTTAATTTTGACAGCTGAAAACTGGAGTACCGTGCAGAAAAAAATACCCAGCCCATTAAATAACCCATTTGAAAGATATTTCTGGGGAATTGGAAATACCGCGTGTTGATAGCCAGCACTGGGCCTGTATGAACTGACTCCTAGTTCTGGAATAGTGTGTAGTTCCCCTGCCCTGAAGAATGGGTCAAGGAAGTTGGGGTTATATGCATATAGACAAAGTATAGGGGATATTTTCTCCAGGGTTATTTTTTTACTGATGCAGTAGGAATATATTAAGGCAGGGGTCCCCAAACTTTTTACACAGGGGGCCAGTTCACTGTCCCTCAGACCGTTGGAGGGCCAGACTATAAAAACAACTATGAACATATCCCTATGCACACTGCACATATCTTATTTTAAAGTAAAAAACCAAAACGGGAACAAATACAATATTTAAAATAAAGAACAAGTAAATTTAAATCAACAAACTGACCAGTATTTCAATGGGAACTATGCTCCTCTCACCGACCACCAATGAAAGAGGTGCCCCTTCCGGAAGTGCGGTGGGGGCCGGATAAATGGCCTCAGGGGGCCGCATGCGGCCTGCTGGCCGTAGTTTGGGGACCCCTGTATTAAGGTACAGTTGACCTTTGAACAACTCAGGGGTTAGAAGCATCGACTCTCATGCAGTTGAAAATCTTCTTATAACTTCTGACTCCCCCCAAAACTTAACTACAAATGTGTACTGTTGACCTTACCCATAACATAAAGAGTCAATTTATTTTGTATGATATTTGTAGTATATGCTGTATCGTTACAATAAAGTTAGCTAAATAAATGTTATTAAGGAAATCACAAGGAAGAGAAAATATATTTACAGTATTTACTGGAAAACATTGGTGTGTAAATGGGCCCACATGGTTCAAACCTGTGTTGTTCAAGAGTGCTCTGTACTTGGGTCACTCAGCTTGTGCAAAACTAGCCAGCAGGTTCTCAGAGACTTGAGTGCTTAGGGCCCCTGAATCCTAGTGCACCTTTGTAACATCTCTGTGACTTAGCAGTGGTGCCCATGTCCACCCCCCCAGTAATGTTCCTGGGGCACAGTCGCATACATGAACTAGAGTCTGACATCTGGCCCTTGGTCAGGATCCGCAGATAGTAAAAAGTGAAACGGTGTTCGTGTAAGGGAAGGACTGAAGTCCTTTCCCAGAAGGCAGTGCACGTAGCCTGCCAGGAAGGGATGCAGTACTTCCTCACTGGTTTCAAAGGCCCTGGGGAATGTTCAATGGTTTCTACCACCAAGGAGTCTCTGTTATAATACGGGTTTGATAGTAATATTTTATTTACTTAGATTCACTGGGGAAAATATTCAGAAACAAAGTGAAAAAAATTAAATATAGAACATGTTCAAAATTTATTTTTGGTTTCAGTTCTTATAAGGACTTAGGGTAGGAACCCAAATAGAAGCATTTGCTTTAACTAACAGGTAAATGGTTAGTGCGCCCGTTGTTTACATATGAGTCAGAGCTTCTAAAATTTGTCCCAGAAGTAGGTTGAGCCTCCTTCTCTGCCTGTTGTCATAGGGTCTAAAAGTGGAAACGTGAGTCCAACTGCTTTCCAGATTATAAAAATAATTCCGAATTAGTAGAGCATAAGTGAATGTGATTTTATCTGTGTGTCATCTTCAAGTTCCCCAGGCCAGGTTGGGACCTTTTAAATCTTGGAAAGTCCCTGTAGTAAGGATTAAGGAGATAGTAGCATCTTTGCTTTTCTAGCGAGGCCAGAGCTGCCCGCCCTGGGGTAAGCAAGACCTTTCTACCCCTCTGGAATCAATTTTTAAGAGTTTCTGTCTGAACCAATCACCTAGACAAGGTCGCTTCTTACAAGGGTACATCACTGAACCTGGGAAACCGTGAGTTCTGAATGATTAGTTTTTCTGATTACCTGTGAGTTTTGCACCGGCCTGCCCTGAAGTTGCACCTCAAATGTATTAAGCCACATTCTTGCAGTTGGAAGTTCACTACTCAGAGCGGATCTTTGTTGATTTAGGATATGTGGCGCCCTAGATATGGAGCACTGGTCTGTTAACAGAAGTTGTAATAGTAGGTTAAAGGCACACTGACTAGAGCATTTTTTTAAAAAAAACCTATGTATGAATCCAGTCATCACTTTTCCCCAAAAAAGTGAAACATAGGGTGAAAATCTAAGAATGCAATAAGAGAGAGGATGGGATGTGTTTAAACTTGGCCCTCCTCCTGCTGCTGGTTTATTGGCCCCCTGCTCTTAGCATGCCAGCTCGCGGATGAAGCAGTTCCTCTGCTGCTTCGCATGGTGGCTCTTGAAATTATTAGCTTAAGTACGTTTCTTTCTTGTTCTTTATAAGAATTCTAAATATTATACAACATGTCACCTAGTAAGGGAAAGCTATTTTTATTATTAAAGAAGATGAAAAATCAAGGACTGGAGTATGCATCATAATATATTAGAAAAAGAACAGCTAAATAAACCTCTGCCCCAAAAAAGGAGGAAGGAGGAATTGAGAGGTAACAGAGAGAAAAGTAAAAATTAATGCAACAAAGTAAAATTTAAAGGATAAATAAATCCAGTAGCTAGTGACACGAAATAAACTCCCATTCCAACAGGAAAAGAGAGCAAAAAGAAATAATACGAGTAAGAAAGGAGACATAAAGAGATTAATCCACTTTATAGGAAAATGCTGCCAGCAGCCCTGTGGCAGCATATTTGAAAATGGAGGGGTGATTTCTTAGTAAAATACAAATTACCAAAACTGATTCAAGAAGCAGGGAAACCTTGAGCAGACCAATTACCTGAGAAGAGGTAGGAAATGTGATTAAAAGTCACCATTGAACAAGGCACCAGGACGCCGTGGGGTTCCAGCCGAGTTTTAGCTAACCTTTGAAAAACAGAAAATTGCATCTAACCTTTGAAAAACAGGAAATTTAACCTTTATAAAAAACAATAAAATATTATTGATACTATTCCAGGACATGGTGAAATATGAAAAGGTTCCTAGTCCATTTTCTAAAACTAGCATAATTTTCATACCTGATCAATTTTATTTATTTATTTATTTATTTTTATTTTTTGGCAACAGAGACAGAGAGTCAGATAGGGACAGACAGGAAGGGAGAGAGATGAGAAGTATCAATTCTTCTTTGTGGTTCCTCAGTTGTTCATTGATTGCTTTCTCATGTGCCTCAACTGTGAGGCTGCAGCAGACTGAGTGACCCCTTGCTCAAGCCAGCAACCTTGGGTTCAAGCTGGTGAGCTTTTCTCAAACCAGACGAGCCGCGCTCAAGCTGGCGACCTCATGGTCTTGAACCTTGGTCCTCCGCGTCCCTGTCCGTTGCTCTATCTACTGCGCCACCGCCTGGTCAGGCCATACCTGATCAATTTTAAAGAAAAGTCAAGAGCAATATTTTGAATAAAAGTACATGCAAAAATTTAAAGTAACTCATTAGCAAATACACTCTTGAGTGTATCAAAAGGCCAATGTTCTATAATCGATAGTTTATTTTAGTAATACTGGAATGATTAAGTATTAGGAACTCTTGTCATCATCACCCATTATTTTACCCCAGCGTATTAATGGAGCAAAGCTTCTTACAGCCAGTAGCAAGGCCAGACAGCTATTTGTTCAAGTTAAGCAGCCAATCCTAATGTAGTGCCACCTTTAAAAGCGAAATAGGAATAAAAATAAGTGTCTTAAACATTAAAAAGGCTAGATAGTAAAAAAAAATCACTCCAAAACACTTATTTCCTGAAAGGCAACACACTAAAATTATTTCAATTATAATCTTGGAAATTATGAAAGGATGTCTGCTTTTATAATTACTCAACATTGTCTGAAAGGTTCTAGAGCATGCAATAAGATGGTGAAATATTTGTATTTCTAGAAAATCCAAGAGCCTCTTGCAAAAAGGGAAAAAAAAAATCTAAGATTAATAGGAAAATTTGTCAAGGTAGCTAGGTAAAAAAGAAGTCTCTAGAAACTATCATCTTTGTTTTGAAAATGAGCCCCTGGAATGGAAGTTAGGTATTCCTTTCTTTCACAGTAACAAATACCCTAGGAAAATATTAAAGAAGTATATAGGACTTGTGTCTTTTTTAGCAAAAGATATAAAGTAAAATAAAAATATAAATAAATATAGGTTATTCCAGAATTAATACATTTATTAAAATTCCATTTAGAATTTCTAAAGTACTAGGGTTTTCGCTTTCTCTTTTTTGAACAGAATAAAATAATCCTGAAGTTTATATAGAAGAATAAATGCATAATACTCGAGAATCATTCAGACACATATGGAAAAGAAAAACCAGTAAGGGAAAAACTTGGCTTGCAAGTGATCACAATATGCTAAGAAAGCGTTTGGAACCAAATCAATGAGGTATTGACAAAGGATTACATAAGTAGTTCAATGGAACAGAACAGAGAATCCAGGACTGTTATTCATTAAAGTAAGAGAAGTTAATATATAATAAGATGACTAGTTCAGTCCTGTTGAGCAAATATGACATTATTTGTTGGATGGTATTGACCTCACCAACTTTTCAGGGGGTGAGGAGGGAATGGGCCTCTGTGTTGCATTATAATGAGAAACATATCCTAGTATCTTCAGCTAGGAACACGCAATTCCAATTTGCAAGAAACTACTTGTATAATCTTGGGGGCCGAGGGAGAAGGACACATTGGGGAGGGGTACTTATAAAATGTGTAATAACAGACAAGGCATTACAGTCTATTGCATTAATAATTACGAGTTGGCAAGAAAAACATGATTCAGGGAAAAATGGGCAAAGATTATGCAGCTCAACTGAGAACAAATGCAGACAGCCAGCAAACCTATGAAAAAGAATTCACATTTGCTGAGAAAATGCAGATAAAACAACAAGGAGACATTACGTATTTTAAACCCATCAGACGGTAAAAATAGAGAAAAATAACACCTCTTGCTAGCAGGGTTGTAGTAGACACAGTATTCTAACAATACTGATGGAAATGTGAATTACCGTGCTTTATTTGGAAAGCAGATGGGTGATGCATATTAAAATTAAAATTTAATATACCTTTCCACTAAGCAGCCTTTTCCCTGGATATCTGTCTTCTAGAAATGAAAGCATCTATATGCAAAGTCATATGTATAAAGATGTTTATTGTACTATTATAGTGGCAAAATATTGAAGATACAAATGCCCATCAGTTGAACAATAGCTTATCTATAGCATATTTGTTCTGTGTCTCATTATGTAGCCATTGAACAGAAAGAGTTAGAGCTCTGTTCCAGTTGGCTTCTGGGGGTGTCTATGAGAAACTGACACATGAGAAGTAAGGTGCAGAAAGTCTGTAACATCCGGTGTGAAACAAAGGGACAGTCTCCCTGTATCTGCCCATGTGTGTGAATCTGTGAGTCTGGAGAAAAAGATGGAAGTGTCATTCTCCAAATTAAGACGGATGAAATGGAGGCTGATGTGGATGATGGGGTGTGGGATAGCCAAGCCTCCTCCTCTCTTCCCCCCTTAAATGTAAAAACCTACATGGTGTTAGCCACCTTCCACATTTTTCCTGTGGAGACAGCTACACAGCTCTGTGGTTTGAAGTTAAAAAATCCTGGTTCCTTCTCTTAGACCTCTCCTTCCTGGGTACCTTCTCATACAGGCCGGTGCTTGTTTGGATGCCTGGACACCCTGTCAGAGTTTATGACCATATTAATGATGCATATTTAAAATTCCTCTATTTCCAACTCTGTTTGCACACTCCCTTGCAAGCACGTGCCGCTTCGTCACGGCCCTGGTGTTTTCACATTGGGCTCTTCTTGGTTGCATCTGGTCCTTCCATTTGTGACTCCTGTTTGCCCCTTTCTCATCAGAAGAACCTGTCACAATATTTGTCAGGTTGAGGCCATGTGGTAGGGCCTGGGTGAGGTGGGCCAGCAGTGGATGTTTCTCCTGGCCATCTCTAGATACCAGCACCTCCAGTCTTAGGACCTCCTTCCTGCTTGCACCTGCATAATAAAGGTAGCAACAAGAAAAGTTAGAGGAAGAGAGTTCCTGGGGAATTATCTTGATTGTTGCTCCCAGGTTTCCTCAGCCCCTTGTAATACTCAACTTGAATTTTTGGCACCTAAAGAAATACTTCTGGGTTTTTGTTTTTTTTTAATTCATTTTTAGAGAAGAGAGAGACAGAGAGGAAGAGAGAGAAGAGAGAGACAGAGAGAGAGAAGGGGGGAGGAGCTGGAAGCATCAACTCCCATATGTGCCTTGACCAGGCAAGCCCAGGGTTTCGAACCGGCAACCTCAGCATTTCCAGGTCGCTTTATCCACTGCGCCATGGGTATGCAACATAATTGAAAGACAAGATAACCTGGACTTGTTATCTTTGAATATATGTATCCTGATTTATTGATGATATCACCCCATTAAAAAAATAAAATTAAAAAAATAAATACTTCTACCCATCTAGTGACTCTCCTATGCACATGTGGGGACTCTGGATTTGTTTTTCTGTGCATCTGACCCATCCGTTTCTGCTCACCGATGACAGGCTTTCCTACTTCCCGGGATTTTTATGGATGTGGTTGTAGCCTAGATGGCAGAGGCAAGGTAGAAATGTGCACTCAGAGGGCCCTGTGACTGAAAACGTCTCTGAGCCCGAGTTTCTCATCTGTGGAGCAGGGAGAGCAATGGTGCCTGTCTCACAGGGATAGTGTGAAGAATAAAGTAAGAGATGCTCCCAGAAGCTCCGAGCGGTGCCTGCCAAGCACAGGCAGACCGCGGAGGTATTGTGGGTTTGCTTCCAGATCACCACCACAAAGTGAGTCATCATCTTTATGCCAGGGGGCGGGAGGAGGGCTTGCCTTCAGTTTGTAAAAACTTCAACATCAGTGAAGCTCAGCAAAGCAAAGTGCAATAAAACAAGGTATGCCTGTACTAAGAATTCCATCAAAGTTAGCCGCCACTGCTTTCAAAGAATGAAGCGTGATAGGAATGCTGGATCGCAGCGTGGTGGTGTCCTTTTAGTTCACACAGCTACCATGTCTTCTGCCACGATATTTTAAAATCTGCATGCGTGTGTTTCTGTACATGAATTCCTATGGTTGAATTCTTGTACAGAAGGATATCAACATATACAGTGTTCATCAATAAGGGGGAATTGCCCTCCTGAGTATTACAGTACTTGGCTCCAGCTGTTAGTTGAGAGCAGTTTTTCCCATGCTCCACAGTACTCCTCTTTATCAGTCTTCTTTTTTTTTTAAATTTTAGCGAGAGGAAGGGAGGCAGAGACAGATGCTTGCATGCACCCCAATTGGGATCCACCTGGCAAACCCACTAGGGCCGCGGTTCTCAGCCATCAGAAAAACACAGGGTCGCCTAAAGCCATCGGAAATATTTATTTTATTTAAAAATGTATTGTATAATATCTATTTTCTGATGGCTTTAGGCGACCCCTGTGTTTTGGTCGTTCGACCCCCGCCGGGGTCGCGACCCATAGGTTGAGAACTGCTGCACTAGGGGGTGATGCTCTGCCCATCTGGGGCTGTTGCTCCATTGCTCAGGAATGGAGGCATGTTTTTAGTGCTTGAGGCAGAGGCCATGGAGCCATCCTCAGTGCCCCAAGGACAACTTTGTTCTAAACAATTGAGCCATGGCTGCAGGAGGGGAAAAGAGAGAGAAAGAGAGAGAGAGAGAGAGAGAAGGGGGAAGGGTGGAAAAGCAGTTGGTCACTTCTCCTGTGTGCCCTGACAGAGAATCGAATCCAAGAAGGACATCCACATGATGCCGGGCCAACACTCTACCACTGAGCCAACTGGCCAGGGTCTTTATCAGTCTTCTAATCTTTGCCATTATGCAAGGTAAACACGTCATATTGTATGCCTTTAGTCAGTGAGGTTGAGTATCTTTTCATATATTTGTATTTTCTCTTTTATGAAGTGCTGATTTGCATCTTTTGTCCATTCTGCCTTTGAGTTGTGACTTTTCCATTGATTTGTAAGATTTCTTTGTAAATAGTGTTTTTCTCATTTGACCTAGTGTATTCTATATAGGAACTTTATATTTTAACATTGGGCTTTTCAATGTGTCTCTCCTGTGGTAGCTTGAAACACTAACAAGTATTCATTATATATTTATGTTAAAAATAAGAAACATTTCCCCCCCATTCGGTTGTGAAAGTTATACATACACATTGTTCTAAATCTGAAAAAAAAAGTTAGAAGGAAAAGGCTACCATCAACAGAAAGAACATCTCTCTTAATATCTGGCATTTTCCTTTTAGTTGTCTTCTGGTAGGGAATATGTGTATTTATATAACATGCATCACAATATAAGTAGACTTTTGTAGCCTATTTTGGTCAGTTAATAGTCTAATATGTGCTATACAACATTCCATTTTCCCAGTATCTTATTTAAGCATTTCTGTTTAAATTTCCAATGTTTCCTATCAAGAGAGAAGAGGTGCAATGACTATGCAAAATTTTTTCAAAGTTGGATTATGTTCTTATGATACCTCCCTGGAACTGGGATTACTGAATCCAGCAACAGCAGGGTTTAAATCCTCTGGGTACATATCAGCAATCTGCTCTCCTAAAGTGAACTACTAGTTCCTGCTCCCTCGGCATAAGGACTGTTCCTCCCACGGGAGACGAGAGCCAGCCGACAAGGTCTGGGACGGGTCCTTCAGGGAGAGGCGCTGCTGGTCTGATGCTAGCATGCATATGGCAGTGAGCCCAGGAGGTTTGAGGAAGAGCCAGAGGCTGTGGGGTGGGGGAAGGGCGCGTCACAGACAGGACTTGAGAAGAGCAGGCAGGAGCCCTGGCTCTTGAGGGCTGTGTGGGCCACCATGAGGAATCTGTATTCTATGCTTAAAGCTGTAGAAAGCAAGCAGAGAGAGTTGCCAGGCAGAGGAGTGGCCTGGTGTGACTATTGTTGCAGGTAAGAGTGTCTGTCCCAGAGGCTGTCACTGTGGCCTGTGTGAGAAGACGGTTTGAAACCTGGATGATAACAACCAGGATGGAAGAAAGAGCATTGTTGGTGTGCGTGCATGCACGTGTGTGTGTGTGTGTGTGTATGTGTGTGTGTGTGAGTTAGAGAGAGAAAGAGCGCGTGCTTGAGTTCTCAGGGCCTGCTGATGGACTAGATGTGTGAAGGATAAAGAGAAGAACCAAGCTGAGGAAAATCCCACTTGAACAGCTGGCTGGAGAGTAGCCACCAAGATGCACAAGGTTAGCTGGGGAACAGGTGCGGCGGCAGAGTCAGAAGCTGGTGTCGGAGCTTTTAGCTCTCCAAGTGGACGTGGGAAGGCAATGACCAAAAACAAGGATAGGCCTTTGGGTGTCATTTGCATTCAGATGGTCTGTACAACCAAAGGTACGGGGCAGGATCACAAAGGTTGGGGTTTCTTCTATGTGGAAATGTGTTCACGGCCCTGAGTAATGATAGCATAATGGAGGTTAGGAACACAACTGTTTCTTAAATTAGGGAATAGCCTGTAAGCTGTCAGTTATAAATGGTTGAGGATATAAGTCATTGGGTCTTGCATAGTCTCTTGAGTGGAGTAGGAATGTGATATTATCTTTGCTGGCTGATGTTTAAAGATTCAAGAAACCTTTCCCTTTCTTGATGAGACAGTTTTCTGCTCCGGTGCTTAGATCGAGTCACTTGATTGTGTTAACCTGCGAGGCATGTAACTACACATTGTCCATTTTTGTTAAGGCTTTGGAAGAAAAGGCTAATCCATGTTAGGAGGATTTGATATAAGACCTTGTAAGGAAACTCAAAACTTGACGCTATAGTCACCAAACCTTGCCAGTGTTATGTACAATTTTTTGCCTGTGTCATGTCATCCTTGTTGTGCCCAATGTATTCCTCCCCATCCAAATGTCCTAGTTTCTCTTCCACTGTAGTTGGTTTTGGACAAAACAGAGAAACTTGCCCCCCCCATGTGGATTTTTCATTTGGTTACTCTTTTTTTTTTCTTTCAAATAAATGATACTACATTCTAAGCAATTGTCAGATCACAATTTTGGGTTTTTTTTCCTGATAATAAAGAAATTAGACATCTAAAAAGATAAAAGTATAAAGCAGTACTCTGCTGTACTCTGAATAGCCAGAGACTAATTAATTTACTATTTTGTTTTATTTCCTTCTGGTCCTTTGCCTATATTTATATGGGTATATAGAAATAGTTCAGATATTTTAAATAATGCTGTAATATTGTTTAGAATGACGCCTTTGAACCAATATTTTATGGTGCATATTTTATGCTAACTTGTAATATTTTTAGAAACATGATTGAAGGCGGTAGAGGAGTATGGGTAAATTCACAATGGCTTTTAAAGACAAAAAAAATCTTAAGATGTCTCTGTAATTGACAAATCTTTCTAAAATTAAAACCAAAAACAAACAAGATACACTGAAAAGTCTTTAAGATACTGCTCTGAAGTTCAAATTTTGTGTTCTTAAGATCCTGAGTTGAGTGGCGTCAGCTTTCACAGTTTTCTTCGTCTCTTTGGTTATGTTAACTTAAAATTTAATTACCTTTTATTCTCTTCCTGCTGCTTTCCACTGGAACATATGGATCCAATGTGACCCTTTGTGGCATTTCATAGAATCCCACCTTACAAGCCGTACCGGTTTTCTAAGTGTGGTGAGCAATATCAAACACAGTCTTTGGGTAATATGTCCGAGGTGTTAAGAGCCATAGAATGATGTGCCTTTGGTTGTAAGTAACATGGAATTAAAGAAGCACCATGAATTTTTACCATTTATTTTGAAATTTGAATTTAGAAAACAAGTCCCCAAGGGCTTAAGTGAGAATGGAAGCAGCTTCTCCTTCTGGTACAGTTCCGGTTGACCCGCCCCTGGTCGGCACAGGGGTGCCACCTGTGGCCTACCTCGCCAATAAAAACCGGGGGAGTTCCAGGATAGGCTACCATCCCTTCCACTCCCTTTGCTAACTGCATTGTGCCCTCCCTGTGAAACGGAAGTGTCTGCCTCAGGTCACCAGGCTCTTCCTGTTCATCCAACGCAGGGGCCTATGTCTGCTCAGAAGACTCCTCTTCAACCTTGATGTAGCCCCTTGACCCTTGACTATCTTGGCCTCGTGTTCCCTTCTTGCCTCTCTGACCACCTTTCTTTTGTGCCTTCTCCAAGTCTCTCATCCCGCTTCCTTATGATTTTTCTTTTTCTTTCTTTTATCTTGGAAATCTCATTGTATCTGCTATTGCCTTGACGGAGATTAAGACTCACAAGCTATAAAAATGCACACATATAAATATGGTTTTGGTTTTGTAAGGAACTTCTTGGTCTGCATTGCTTGACCATATCCCTGATTATTTTCTTAGGGGAGAGTCCTTGGATTAGAATTGTTAAGTCAAAGGGGGATGATTGTGTTTAGTCCTGTGGATCACCTATAGACACATTTTTTCCTACTCAGGGACACCCCTTTTTAGGCTATCTTCATCTTTATTTGTTCTATGGCAACACATCCTAACAGGTTTCCTTGGTCTCAGTCTCAGTGAACTCTAGGTGACTCTGCACCATTGCTAACCTCAATGACCTTGGAAACTGCAGGGCACCTGAGGCACCCGGTGTCCATATCCCTTTAGGGACTTCAGTTACCGTTGTCCAGCCAGCCTCCACACCTTCTTCCCGGGCCCAGTGACTTGGGGTGGGCGGACCTATACTTTCATGCATGCTGGTGCCACTCTGAGCTTAGGGTACCATCTCCCATCAGACCTCAGTGCTGCTCAAATTCTCTGACTCCACCCAGCTCTGCTTCCTCTTGCTCCCCAGGTGTTCCAGGTTTTGATGTTCTTGACTCAGTCTCTAATCTCTGTCCCACTCTCAGCCTATGAACTTGTCTTCTACTTCTCTGGAAAACCAAAGCAAAGCTGCAGCCCTCAGCCTACTGAGGTAGTACTCAGCCAGCCGAGGCAGTCTGGGGCCAGAACTATAAGCCACCCTTTCCTCTATCCAGTCCCTGGCCTGTCTGCCCCATCAGTGGTCCTTTCTTCTTCCATGTTGGCCATGCGCCACTTCACAAAGTCCCGTCCTTTTAAACCAGTGGTTCTCAACTGGGGGCATTTAGCAATGTCTGGAGATAGTTTTTGGTTGTCACACCTGAAGAGAGCTGCTGTCTAGGGGGTAGAGGCTGGGCATGCTGCTAAACATTCTATAAGGCACAGAACAGCCCTTCCCTAACCAAGAATTAGCTGGCTCCCAACATCAGTAGAGCCCAGGCTAGGAAAGCCTATTTCAGACCTACTCTCAGAGCGTGGCCATACTCCTTCGGTAATCTCTATTCTTGTCTCTTTGCACTACAGTTGCTTTGTGATCCTCCCAGCCACCAGGGGTCACTGGTTCCCCCCTGCTGATCTGTATTGTCATCTCAGCACCTCTGGGAATCCCAGCCTTTGAGCGCCTGTGAACTCGAAAGTCTAGTTTAGAGTTTCTCAGCTGGCATACCAGGAACACTTAATAAGCGAGCATGCCACCAAATTTGAGCTCATGTGGAAAGTCATGTTCTGCTCTAAGTGGGAGCACTTCCTGTCTCAGCCGCACCTGCTGGGGCTGTAGAGTGGGGTCTGACTTGCTGCAGGCAAGAGTAAAGATGCGTAGATTAGTGCCAGTCCCAAGCCAGGGAAAGTGCACATGTTTTACTTGGCCCTGGGAGTTGAGTAGAATAAAAGGTGGTCAGTTCTGTAAACTGTACCCCTCAGACAGGACTCAGGCCCCTTGACCCATGCCTGAGGGCACCCACTGGTCCATCTGAAAATGACTTACTCATAGGTGATAATGGACTAATAGGGTGTGGCTGTCCCCCGTGTCATACTGAATCCCCCACCTTCTTTGTTTGGTGTTGTAGTTTATATCAAAGTTATCTCAGTTCCAGCCTTCTCCCCTCTTCAAAACTTGAAGCTCTTTGAGTGTCAGTGGGTGGTGTTGTCCAGCCTGCCGGGTCCAGGGCCTTGAGCACAGGGATTGGACAGAAGCCAAGTCCCTTGTGAAGAGTGAATGACAGGCCTCAGTGCCTGTCTGCACAGAAACCTCTGATCCACCGTGTTTAAATAAGCAAACAGCCCAGCCTGAAGTGACAGTCATTTACAAATCATGTGCACTCTGGTTCCTGCCTGCACTGTTACATACATCCTTCATTTATCTTTCTACCTGTCAAGAGCTGTCATTTGGAGAAGCAACGCTGCAGGTAACAACGTTATGGAAGGTGTGGCTATTTCAGCTCATGCCAAGCAGGTTGGAGTTACTTAATCTTACAGGAGGGGTGGAGCTTGACTCAACTCCTTTTCCACCAACGGGCATTTCTTGCTAGCTGTCATTGAAGTGAATCAGCAGTATAAATAGGCAGCTCCGTGCATTCCTCCTCAGTTGTGCTAAAACTTACTGGTTACCCTGAGTACCAGCAGAAGTGTATGTGGGCAGCCTTTCAGCAGTTTCAACACAGGGAAGAAGACAGGCCAGGCGCCCGAGGGTCGTTGAGGTAGATTCCCAGCCAGCAGGTAAGGCGGCTTGTTTTCTGTGAGCCTTGAGAACAATTATAGGTAAGAACAAACAACACCTCTGTCTGTTTATTATATGAATGCATAACATCTACTATTGGCATGGAGTTAGAGCTCGGTGTAGTACTGTTTTTATATCGGAAGCATTACCTCATTTCATACGAAGATTCTACTGTATAAATTGCTTCTCTTTGGTGTTTGGGGTTAGTCGTAGTTGATCAGTTTTGCTCTCCTGATGTATATAGATGGGGAGGTAGCAAAGAATGAGACTTGAAGAGATGTCATTTGAACTCTCGTGATTTCTCTTTGCTTCTCATCTCTGGGCTGTTTAGAAGCATGTAACACTTATTAAAAAAAACTGAAAGCACAATGGATACATTTGTTATTTTTTTCGAAATCATGGAAAATATAGACCACTTCAGTTCTGGGAATTTTTGTTCTCTGAGTTAGAAATCACTGGCTTGGGAGAAAACGATTGTGTTTTTCTTCCTGTTCTGTTTTGGACCTCTCTTTTCTCTGATTATTTCTGACTTAGAACTCCCACTGGAGAGCAGGGGAGACCAGCGGCACTTGGCCTCAAATGAAATAACATCTAAGGGTGTGAAGTAGTTTGTTAGAACAATGATTTGTGCTTGGTACCTGAATTTTTGGTTGATAGTAATAGAATTCTTTCTACTCCTTAGTATTTGGCTGACATGTCTTACTGTAAATGTATTTGTTATTGTTGTTAGCTTGAGAGAACAAAACTTCAGAACACAGTCAGCTGCATTTTTCCTTTGGATTTCACTGTCATTTCTCACCCTTACCCACTCATACATACGACTCCACTATATGATTAACACGTGGCTTTTCTGTTTCTTTACTGTCTCATTTGATGATGATTCATAAACTATTAGTTCACTGGTTAGTATATGTCTGTATGTTGCCAAAGCCTGAAACTGGAGTGGGTCACACCTTTCTATTATGAGCCAGGTTACTTTCAAAAATGTATTCCTAATGTTAAATGTGGTTTAAGATTGATGGAACCCAAGGTAATGACACTGTGTCAACAATGTGGAGTAACAGAGCCTATAGTCAGATCTGAGTTATTCTGTAATACTCTATTGCATGTTGAGAAGTATATTGTTTACATGTGTTTGAGTTAGAGTATGCCAATCAAACAAAGGAAAGAAGAGGGAATTTAAAGAACTTATGCCTTTTTTTTTAAATATTCAGGTGGGGGTGGGGGACCAAGGTGAATTTTAATTCCCATGGGAATTTGAGTATGATGATGGTAAAATTGAGATGAGAGAAAATAGAAATGCTCTCTATTATGAGAGAAGAAAGGGAATGATTCTTCCGGACTATTTTTTTAATTAAAAAAGTTTTGTTTTTATTTTTTGGGAAAGGGGAATCTTGTATTACAACTCAATGCTACTTAAAACAACATGTTTAGGACATTTTCTGGATACTGTAGAATATAACGGGAAGATGTAAGAAGAAGGGACAGAAACAGAATGATGGGAATTTTCTAGTTGGGGAGCATAACAATTTTATTCTGAAGTGGTTTGTTTGGTGAGTGTGGTTATGGTGATGTTGGGGGACCCAGTATACTTATACAGTATCCTACAGGCCGTTGGTAGAAGTTGGGTTTTTGCAGTTATGACGTAGGGCTTTTCCTAGTCAATATTCAGGTGAGCTCATGTACATATCATTTCACCTCGGCAGAAATCTGTTCTTTCTCATGGTTTTCTTCCTTTGCAATTTGACTTAACAATGACTTAATATGCTCGCCATGGAGAGGATTTCCCATTCCCCAGGCTGCCTTGGAACAAGCTGGCTAGGTCCTCTTGCTCGGATCCCAGCGGCTTCTGAGGTCATTCACCTTCAGGGCCATGGCAGAAGCACGTGTCTGCAGTTGTTTGCTGAATCTGTCTCAACTATGCTCTCAGTGGCTCAGAATTCCACAGAGGGTCACCTGGCACACCTTCCCCCACAGTAAATATTTGTGCTCTCTCTGTGCTTGGCCTGGTTTTCTTGGTACTCAGGTAGGTAACTTCCCCAGGCAGTCCTGCCCCCCCCCTGCCAGGACGGGGGGGGGGGGGGGATCAGGCCATGGCTGAGATCGCCAGCCGCCTTTCTGAAATCAAAGGAGGCTTTGTTTTGGATCCATCTATAGGCCTGAGGTCTAGATCTTATAGAAAACCCCTCCTGCCCTGCTTCTGTCACCACCAAAACTAGATCAGCCAAAATAGTCACGAGATCTTGAACCATGAGCTGTACTCTCTCAGCTGATACATATGTGAGCTATTTATTCATCTTAGAAGTAGTTACTGGAAGAAAGGTTAAAATTCCAGCTCCTGATTGAC
Source organism: Saccopteryx bilineata (assembly GCF_036850765.1). Taxonomy (NCBI): domain Eukaryota; kingdom Metazoa; phylum Chordata; class Mammalia; order Chiroptera; family Emballonuridae; genus Saccopteryx; species Saccopteryx bilineata. The sequence goes on along the minus strand of NC_089500.1, from coordinate 13,715,868 downwards.
ATCACCCCTGAAAACAAAGGACTGATTTTCTTCTCTTAGAGAATGGAATTTTCCGTGGAAGTTTTTGGAACAGCACGAGACGTGTGACATATCATCACCTCCCGGAGGTAGTTAACAGTGTCACGTCAGACTAAGTGGAAACATGGGGACCATAGATTCAGATGGGGTAAGTGGAGTTTAAAAGAAGTGCACAGAAGAGAGCCGCTTCAAAGTGTAAGCAGCCTTGCTCACTCACTGTTACTCATCCGCCCCAGGCAAGAGGATCCCATGCAATTAGAAACTGCCCTGACTCAGATCGGTGACTGGAAACCCCGTCATATTACAGAGGGCATTTGGTCATGTGCTCTTGAGCAGAGGTCATGTGGAGTCCTGCGGCTGCAATCCCCAGGGGAATTAGCCAGTGCAGGGGTTTGAACCTTCAGCCCCATTAACAGGGTCAATGAGTTTATTTTGGCCACGATCTGCCATGCCAAGTAGACAAGCTTGAGACTCCAGGAAGTCTCTAGTTTCATTAAAGGAAATGATGTGGCAGGCTGTGAGGCATTTTACTATATTCTGCTTTTCTTTCCTGCCCTGCTGTGTTGAGGTTTTCAGGGGCATCGTGGGATGCAGGCTCACCCGTGAGCAATCCATATATGAAAGAGGTTCCTTCTTTTTGGACACTCTCCCGTCTGGTATTATATTCATGTGACTCTTTATTTTAATGCATTGACAAGGCTATGTAAGACCCCCGCAATGCCTTGTTAATTACTTTAAAGTAATTTGTCTTCTTGTTATTCTTTTAGTTCATTAGTTACCAAATATTTATCAAATACCTTTGTGCAATAAAAACTGCCCTAAGGTTTGGCAGTTTTCATTGAGCTAAAATTGTTTCAAGTTTGACCGTTTCTTTCCTTCCTGTTATTCTTGTTTTCACTTGATTAATTTAATTTTTAATACATACTTTAACAGCTCTGAAGCATTGGGCTGAGTAGGGATGGCAATCAAAGACAATTAAGGATTGATTTGTGATTTAATCAGGCTGGGGAAATGTGTTCCCTATTTGTTAGCTGGTTTTAAAAAATTAATATTCTTGATCCTTTGCTCTTTTAATGGGAGGCCGCACACAGAGACTGAATGGTTTCCCTCGTGCGTGTGTGCACCTGTAGAACTATGTTTTTTAAGAAAATAAAGACTTTCACAGCTAGAAGGATGATGTAAGCCAGAAGGAATGCATGTCAGGGAGGAGAGAGCAAGAGAGACGGCCCCATCAAGTCACCTGCGCAGACCTGCAGGTCCCCGGAGACCAGGCGTCATTCACAGCAGGGAGGTTGCCATTACAACGCGATCGTGAACGTGACACGAGATGGAAAGCTTTGATGACAAAGCCAGCATCTTAGTTTAGCAAGAACCGGTTTGGGGCTAAGACCCTCAAACTCAACAGTGAGGTGCTGCAGTGGAGGGCGGAGCCACCCCAGCCCCTCCCTGGGCAGGGAGGGCCCAGCCTCATCCCCAGCTCCAGCCAGAAGCCTCTGCAGCCTAATCCTAGGTGTTACCCACGTCATGATTAAATCGTTCTTCTGTTGTGCTTGTGCACATCTATATTTGGCTTTGCCTTTTTTTTTTTTAAGGGAGGGAAGAAGTCTGGGCAGAAACAAAATAAAAAGCAATTTGCAAGCTCCCAAATGGAGAGAGCACCAGTTTGAGTCTAAGTGACCTCCCAGCCTTGAGCTGAAATTCATTTATTTACTCAGCAGCTATGCACCGAGCACCTCAGGGTCCACTCGGGATGTCTGTGCTAGGAAGGCCGGTTCTAAACACGAGAGGCCGAGTACCCATTGGTGCCCGGCTGGTGAGCTGCCCAGCCATCTTCCGCCACCGGCCTCCCCACCTGCAGGGAGCATCAGCCTGGTGGGAAAGACCAGCGATAGCCACGTGAACATACTGCCTTTGGAGGTGCTGTGAGGGGCGAAAAGTAATGAAAATCAGGAGACGGTAATACTAGTTATATGTGTGGGCACGGTTTTTTTTTTTCTTCTGCATGGGAGCCCCTAACATTTTTTAGAATCCCTGTTTTTGGTTTGTATGGAAGGTGTGGGGAAAACTTGCTTTAAAAAAATCCTTTGTAACATCCTTCCCATAGAGAACTATAAATTATTGTACCTAGAAGGGTAAATAGTCATTGATCTTGAAGCAAAATGGAAAGATCTGTCTTGGGGAAAATTATGTTTACTCATCCAACATGTTTGAGTATCATCTTATCCAGATAATATTGGAAACTAGGGACGTCAACATTTATGGAGGAAGCTCAGCGTGAATGAGTCATTCTGCCCTGTAAGAGGCGTGGCAGCTGAAACAGAGAGGCGAACGGCTGCACTTGTGCCACTGACGTGACACAAGCATTGTCATTTGCCGAACGGAGTTGTGTTAGGTGATATGACCTCCAGTATTCGGGCTCTCATTTGTCATTGTTTTCGAGTCAAGATTTCTTATAGCAGCCTATGGAATCAAAGCTTATAAATTGTTACTGTTTTGAAACTATAAGATAAATACTGAGTGGGAGGGGTGGGTGTGAACACATGCAGAGCAGGGCATTTATGAGATGTAGTACATACATCCTTCCTGACCTTCTCAACCCAGCATCATGGAGAATGAGGTCATGTGTTCTTAGTTCCCAGGGCAGGGGAAGAAGCCCTTGGGATGTGTTGTGGTCTAACGTCTCTCACTACTAACGACAGCAGCAGTTCACCAGATGCTAAAGTAAAGGGTGTGGGGGTGTCCCCACCGTTGGATGAGGTTAGCTGGCAGAGATCGTGACACCTGATAATGTGCAGTTGCAGGTGGCAGAACCAGAGAGCACACCTGGGGTACCTTACAGCGTGCAGAGTGCGTGCCCGCACTTCGGTGGCTGTCTCACCCTGAATCAAGTCAATCAAAGCAGCCAGAAAAGGGGAGAAGAATCCAATCTTTGTCAATTGTGCAACTGTTGTATTTTTGTTTGGGTCTTCCCCCCAATTAATAATTTCCCATTTTCTTCAAGGTGTTCAAAACACTATTTAAAAAGGTCCCTGGACCATTCTATTAAAAGTACATCTACTGACCTGTGGTGGTGCAGTGGATAAAGCGTCGACCTGGAAATGCTGAGGTTGCCGGTTCAAAACCCTGGGCTTGCCTGGTCAAGGCACATATGGGAGTTGATGCTTCCTGCTCCTCCTCCCTTCTTTCTTTCTCTCTCTCTCTCTCTCTCTCTCCTCTAAAATGAATAAATAAATAAAAAACTGTTTAAAATGAATAAATAAATAAAAGTACATCTAGCCCCCCCCCATCCTCCCAGCATCAGTCCTCTCTGCCAGTGGGCCTTTTCTTGTTAGTATTTGTCACATTCTAACACTCTATTCTAATTTATTCTGTGTACCTTACCACCCGCCTCCCCTTGTTAGAGCGTCAACTGCACGGAGGTAGGCAGTTTTCAGTCATTTTTCCCCCCTGTTGTATCTCTGGTGCCCAAACCAGTGCATGAGACACAGCAGTGCTCAGTGCGTATTAGCTGAATGAAGCAATGAGAGACCTGGCCAGACACCCAGGCTTTGGAGGGTCGGTTGCAGGAGCCTCCGTGTGGTCTCCGCCATCCTGCCGGCGCAGGTGGAGGCGGGGGTTTCTTCTGAGTTGTCAGTCCTCGGCAGTGAGTTGTCTCATTGTCACTTGGCCGCACCTTTATGCATTAATACAGTGGCTCTCAAACTTTTTGAAGTTGGGGTGCATTTAAAATCCTACAAATAATTGTAGGCACATTATATACAAATTTCTGAGAAATATGTTTTGTTTTTTAGATTTTTATTTATTCATTTTCAGAGAGAGAGGAGAGAGAGAGAAAGAGAGAGAGAAGGAGAGAGAGAAAGAGGAAAGAGAGAACAGGAGGAGGAGCAGGAAGCATCAACTCCCATATGTGCCTTGACCATGCAAGCCCAGGGTTTCAAACCCGCGACCTCAGCATTCCAGGTCGATGCTTAATCCACTGCGGCACCACAGGTCAGGCCTCTGAGAAATATGTTATAATATTAAGTCAAGCCTGACTGGGCGGTGGCGCAGTGGATAGAGCATCAGACTGGGATGCGGAGGACCCAGGTTCAAGACTCCGAGGTCGTCAGCTTGAGCGCAGGCTCATCTGGTTTGAGCAAGGCTCACCAGCTTGAGCTCAAGGTTGCTGGCTCGAGCAAGAGGCCACTCAGTCTGCTGTAGTAACCCCCCTCACCCCAGTCTAGGCACATATGAGAAAGCAATCAGTGGACTACTAAGGTGCCACAATGAAGAATTGATGCTTCTTATCTTTCCCTTTTCCTGTCTGTCCCTTTCTCTGACTCACTCTGTCACAAAATAAATAAATAAATTAAATTAAAATTCTTTAAAAAAACCTTTAAAATAAAAATAATTAAGTCAAATATTAAAGAAAAAATATAAAGTCCAAGTGTGTGCTTTTATGGTAATTAAATGAAATAAATACAACAAAATTAAATTTATTCTGACATTAAAAAACATTTTTATGTTACATGTTTTGAGTTATGCTTTTTAGAAATCATAAAAAAGAGGGGTTAAAAAATTTTAAAATGACAAAAAAGTTATCTTTTTATATACAGTGGTACTTTGAGATACGAACAGACCAACATGCAGACTTTTTAGGATACGAGCTGCGACTTGGTTTGTATTTTTGTTTGAGATCTGAGCGAAATTCCAAGATACGAGTTGTGATTCGGGAAGCTGCTGCTAGTTGGCGCGTTGGCGCACAGGTCCAGTATCAGCAGTTGATATACGAGTTGATTAACTTACGAGCTCGGTTACAGAACGAATTAAAGTCGTATCTCAAGGTACCACTATATATAGATACATTCTTAGAAAGATTTAGTAAATTCGGCAGGTCCCGGTGTGAATGTGTTAAGTTTTTTCATTCTTGTGTTTATAAGAAACATGAGCCTGATGTGTCCTAGCAATTTCTTCAATGTTTGAGCATATATTTGAAAGGCAAACTCTCATTTCCTCGTCAATACATTGAAGAATTCCTCTCTTTTTACTCTTAATTGTGTTGAGTGCAGAAAACTCCCACCATACATATCATCTTAACTTTACACCAAACAAAGGATAGAAGAAACTTGCCTCCAGTCTTTCCAGGGGGGTAGTGTAAACAATCCAGCACTACAGCTTAACAGCTTTTTGCAACCTAATCAGGCAAGTGAGGTGGGGGGTTGGGCAACTGTCAGCTTACAGCCAGCCAATTCCTCATACCTCTGTCCCCCCAAAATCTAAACTCCAAAAACCCTGTTGGTTTTTTGGTCCCCAACAGGCAAATATTTCTCTAGAATACCATAGGGCACACCTGGAAATCTTCTAGGACGCATCAGTGTGCCGTGGAGCACACTTTGAGAATGACTGTGTTGGTAGGATGTAGTTGGCTGGATGGCTGTCACCACTTTGAGGTGAAAGTCTAATTCCCAGACTTTCTTCCATGCTTTTTTCAAGGGCGGAGGTAAGCCCCTGGCTTCTGTTACACAGAGAGATCTGTCCACAGGGAGATGGCTCTGGGAAGCTCCCTATAAGCTATCCATGTTCATAGCAAGCATATCACGCACCGTAGGCTTTTCCTACCTAATTGCCGCTCTGGTTCTCAGCGTTCAGCACACTGCAGTTACATGTGCTCTGTGGTCTGACTTAGCCGTAATCCTTTATTAATTGCCTCTTGTTCGAACGCCCTCGGAGTAGATTATCCTTCACTTCCAGCCTCTGCTCCAATCCTATGGGCTTTCTTCGTTTCAGTCCTGATGTGAGAAAAATAGCCAAGAAATCAGAAGTGAGGCTTTTCATTCCCATCGATTTACTCCTGTATGAGCAGGGCTATTCTTCGAAAGATGCGCGATGGCCAGGGCTCAGCATGTCTGCTCCATGACATGGACAGAGATATTTCCCAGTGTCAGTCCACTGCCGAGCTCGAGATGGGCTCCATCCACCTCAACCGACATCCCGTGTGCCCAACCTGCCTTCGGGCCATCGTGACACCCCGTAAAGCAATTACTTGTTGCAGTCCTACTGTGCGGCTGGAATGCCGTCTCCACAAGTTACCACGACATGGCTCTCTGTTTGCAAGAAGCTCCCAGACCAGTAGCAGAAATGGACACCGAAGTAAACAATTCTTGTGCTGAGGACTTCTGCTAACAGGAGCGGGATTTGGGGGTGAGGAAGTCTTCCCAGAGACAGTTGAGTTGGTCATGAAGGTCATGTACAGGGAAGGTGGGGACAGGGCATTTCCAGCAGGAGAAAAAGCACGATGTGCTCAGAGAACGAAAAGTCCTCTTTGGCTAAACATGGAAGGTGACATTGGAGGGGCAGGTAGGGGCCAGAGCCAGGCAGACTGTGTGTGTTTGTCACAACAGTCTGGACTTTTTCTTTGAGGTTACAAGAACCAGCTCAGAGTAGGGGATTCCCACGTGTTTGGCTTGGGTGAGTGGGTTAATGTTTGGCTGCATTAACAAGATGTGGAAAAGGGAGGTTGATGCCTGCAGAAAGATTTATTCTTGAGGTGCTTAAGCATTGAGGTCAGGATGGCCAGAGGTTCCTTAATTTGCCTGCCTGGTGCTCAAGCCTGAGGTCCTCAAAATTATAGACTATATTATAGCCTGTATGGAGTATAAATCTGATTGGCAGTTGATAAAGTGGTCCTGGGCTAGAGTACATTGTTGTCCCCCAACACGCCACTTCTTGTATTTAGATCATCTGGGTCTGAATCGGGTGTTACGTTCAGTTATGAGGAAGCATGCTGCAGGCAGGCATACTATGTGAACGTTCCTAGCTGAGGTCTCAGACTGCTTTTTTCCATGTAGTTGCTGAATTTTATTCCTGCAGAGTGAGGACATGCACTTGCGTGTTCATCTTGCTTGGAGTAATCTAAAACAGTTATCCCTGAAAGACCCAACGGAGAGAGAGAAAGAGAGAGAGAGAGAGAGAGAGAGAGCGCGTCTGACTTTGTGGTACCACTGGCTGCATCCACAAGTGGCATATATTTGTGGTGCCTAACTATGATCACAGTTTAACAGCATCTAGGTCCATGTCAGCTGTGCAGGACGTAGAGGTTAATTACAATGAGTATTTTCTCAGCCATCTGCTTGTATTAAGGGCTGTTCACGAGTTTGTTTGGTGTGTGAAAATTCATGACTATATTGAGGCTTATGCACCTTTATTTTGAAAGCAGGCCTTTTCAGAGTTAGGGGGGAAAATCAATATCACACTACACACTACAAGAAGCATGAAAAATAACACTGAGCACTTGAGCAATTAGAATAAAAATTTATAATGGTGTGCAATAAGCTAGTGATCCGTTTACTGTTGGGAACTCCCTTTCCTGTGTGTGCGTGGTTATCAATAGTCCTATCAGGGTTTCTGAAGTGAATTCTCCCAAGTTAGTCCTCAAAGGTTAATATTTCTGGTGTCCTTTTGATTTGAATATTAAGCTTCTCAGACAAAGCATGTCAATTCCACAAGTCAGTTGTTAAATAATCTGCCTTTAGTTAAAAGTGGCTCATGATGTTAGTTTGTGGTATCAGGTGATATTGTTGCTGAAATGGTGTTTACTGTTAACCCCCCCCCCCCCCCCCCGGCGCAATTTTGTTTTCTTTGAATACATTTTATTTTATAACTCAGGGCACTGTAGGAAATGACCCAGTGGCTCCCATATTGTGGAAAAGTGAAGAAAGTGAATCAAGTTAAGAAAATAAAAATTAATGATCAACTAGATACACGTTCTGTATCTAGTTGATCATTATCAGGTAGGAGACAGACTAAGCATTCTATATTTGGACAAATTGGGTAAGACAGTGTTTCCAAATGTGTGACCCTGGGAAGAAGGAGTTAAGCAATCCAGAAATATTTATTGAGGGCTCATTCTATGCAGGGTTCTGTGGAAAAGGCAGACTAGCCTAAGGTGTAAATAGTGGCTTTTAAGTGACTTGCAGCTACCTTAAGAGAATTAAGATCCACACACTCAACAAGAAAAGGGAGAGGGGGATAATGCAGAAAGGCACATGAATCATTGGCAAAGGAGTGGTCTAAACAGTCATGACTGTAGAAACACAGAGTATGGAGAGGCGGTTATTACAGGGTGGCTTGTTCTGGGCAGAGGAGGAGGAGGACGCGCAGTGGCCGAGCCTAGAAGGATCTAGGATTTCCATGGTCTCGAGGGGAGAAGGCAGTCACTGATAAGTGAGTATACCCCATGGGGAAGGGGGCTGAAAACTCTGAAAGTAGTAGAGTGGCATATTTGGGGAACGAAATAGACGTGGCTGTTTCTGTCAGATGGTTTAACTGGATTCTGCACTTCTTGCCTGATAGACACTCACAAGCAGAGAGCGACAGCAGAGCGGGGTCTGTGCTCTGTGCCAGGGGTAGTAGGGATCTGACCACCCCAGCTCTGTGGCCAGGGGGCACTTGATTCACAAACACGCGTTCTCTTAATTGATCTTGTGTGCTCTCACCCAGTGATCAACACTTTCTCCTTCGGGTGCAAAGGAACAAGGAGAAACACTATGTCCATAAAACAGAGTCCTTTGGTAACATGAACCTTAATGCTCCAACACACACGTTTACGAGGTGGGGCATGGCCTGCTAATAAGTAGAACCTATATGAGTTTGGCTGTCTTTAGAAGTCCTTTGAGATCCAGTCTCACAATCGAACGCAGTACTTAGGGGAGGATTTAAAGGAGCTATCTCCAGTGTGCATCTAACATAGGAGATGGGATAGGAACTCTGGGGTTTGCACTTGATTGATTCCCAGAACAGGTCACCAAGATTTTGAACAATGATCAAGGCTTTTTCTTCTGCAAACACCCTCTCTTTTTGACCATACATGGGTCCAGGATACGCGAATGTGAGTGCCTGTCATATATTCATCTGCATGACGGGGGGAGGGGTAGGTGTGTGCCCCTGTGACAGACACTCTTCTTGTCAGCATGGCGGTGGGGCAGTGTCGTAATCTGGCCGTCCTCCTGTTGATTCTAGGTTGTTGTTGTTTTTTATCTCCTTGTGATAATACAGTGAATATAACTGCTTTTTCCTCTTTTAAAATGTAATTTTAAAAAAAAGCTTTGTGATGCTATCAAACAGAAGTCAGCATAATGGGAAGGTCAAGTATCTGGTGTTTTGTCTGCACATTTAATAGCCTTGCAGATAACACTTGAAAAAAATTATTTTGCAAATTACTTTTCTGAGAGTTGAGAGGATACTTGTTTTCCTGAGGAATTCTAGGACTTCACAGGCTGTTCTCCATGTTTTTGAGAGCAGTCTGAGCGTGACCGGCAGTAACCCGGCACAAGGAGTGAACGTATTTTAAGTGTTGTTGTGCAACTTAGTACAAGCCCCTGATCCCTTACCTGCGGTTTGAAAATTCAGAAACCCTGGAAACCGAAAACATTTTTGTAGGTTTGTAGGAAACTTACTTGATAGCTAAACCTGACCTGAAAGGGCTTGAGAGTATTTCTGTTTTTACGCAGAACACTCAATGTGCATACATATTGTGGCGCACATATTAACATGAGTATGGGTCCTGCCCCAAGCCTCTCCTGGGAATGTTATGTAATGATTGGAATAGCCAGAATCATCCTTCTAAAATGAGAAAAAAATCTGGGTCCTGTAACACATCTGGCCCTGAGGGTTTCTGCTAAGGGCTGGCTTTAATGGAGTGTTGATTTCTTTGGGTGGCTCTAATACAGTACCACACATAGGGTGGGGGGGCTTAAAACAGAACTGTCTCCTCTCGCAGTTCTGGAGGCTGGAAGTCTGAAATCAGGGTGTCAGGGAGACCGTGCCCTCTCTGAGGGTTCTGGAGGAAACTTCTGTCTTGACTCTTGTCTTTTCTGGTGATTACCACAATCCTTAGCATCCCTTGGCTTGTAGGGGCGTCTGCCCAGTCACGTGGCCCCTTCTCCCTCTGTCTTCACATCACCTTCCCTTGTGCACGTCTGTCTCTGTGCCCAGGGATGCAGCCACATTGGCTTAGGGCCCCCCCTAATGACATCATTTTAACTCTTACCTCTGTAAAGACCCCATTTTCTAACAGGTCACATGCTGATATACTGGTGGTGAGGACTTCAACACATCCTTTTTGGAGGGACCTGACTTAGCCCATGTCACAGGGAATGGTTCCCAATGAGCTACTCTGTTTTGTTCCCTGAGTTCAGGGCAGTGCCCAGTCTGAGACCTGTGCCTCATGGCTTTCCTGGTGCCTTGGCTGCTGCTGCACTGAACGGGTGTCACACTTCAAGCTTCAGAAGCTGTCACATGTCATGCTAACCCCATGTGAGGGGGGGTTCCTTTCCCACAGAGGATCTCACCTGTAAGAAGACAGATTTTTGCAGTGCGAACCGGCCTGGGCTTGGGGTACACTCCTGAGGGACCTCTAGGGCTGCCACTCCCAGCCCTAGAAGTCTAGAATGTTCCAACATGTGTCGAAGGATTGTACAGAGAGTGCCTAGAGCAGTTCTTGGCACATAGTACACACTCTGGGGCAGAGAGATTGATAATTTTATGTGCATAGGAAATGCCTAGCTGTATACATAGCTGTCCTCCGGCTCCCTCTTCTCTCTACCACTCCTGTCTGCCCCCTAGAACTGGCCCCATGAAGCCTGCACTCAGCATAGTTGTTGTTTAGTAATCTGCATGGTGTCACCCTCTGCTAGACCTTTGTCCCTGAGCAGCCAGCACACGGGGGCCTCAGCAGGGTCCGTCTCTGAGATGCTGGGGGGCACTGATACTCTGTGAGTCTCTTTAGTCCTTGCGACCGGAGTGGGCATGGTGGCCAACACGGTGTGCAGGCTGAGCTTGGGGTACTGATGGCTAGTCCCGAGTTAAACATGCCTTTTTCTCCCTGTTTAGTTAATAAAGACTGCATTCCCGGAGTCATTCCCTTGCCCTCTTTCCTAGTTCAGCACAGGTCAGGGTGGATGCCACTTTGGTATCAAGTTCGAAGTCCCTCTGCTTGACCAGCGGCATGTCTTTTCGATCATGAGGGCACGAGTGGGATTAGCTGAGGAATGGACTTCAGCGTTACAGGAGGGGTTGACTTTGGAAGTCTGTGGCCGCACTTGGTGGTGGCCCTGCCACTCTGTGTCTGTGTGCCTGTTTTCTAAGCTACTGGCTTTATAAATTGGGGGTGGAGGGAGCTAATTTATAAACAGTGAAATATAGTAAAGCAATTTTGTGAAGTTCGAGTTGGGTTGACTCTTCGAATCGGGAGGGGAGTAGATAAGTGAGCAGGTCGGTGCCCGTATACCACCAGAGTCAGGTCAGCAAACCAGCCGACTGAGGTGATCATGTCTCCGAATCCTCCCAGCCCCCACTCTTGCCTGTTTCCTTCAGAACTAAATTCCTGACAGGCTCTTACTATGACAGGGACTCCTCTAACATTACTCTCACTAGACAGTAATGTGTTTTTAAGTAGGCAAGAACTAACCTGCCTTTACTCTCTTCCTTCCATTGAAATAAACATAAAGTGGCGCTGGCAGGTAAGTTACAGTTACAGGTAGGCCTTATAGGTCGCCCTTCCTGTGACCCCATTCAGCATGGCAGTGTCAAGGGGCCAGAGTAAGCCCACCAGGCCAGGAAAGTGGCATCCAGGAGCGGTGACGCCGTCCCCTCCTCCCGCGCTCTCAGGAGTGACGGGATAGTGAGGGCAGAAACACTGAACTGAATGAGCTCATCGGGCTGGAACCTGGAGAAACAGAGGAAAAGATGGAGGCTCAGTGGTTCGCACAGTTAGGTACCCAGATGAACAGATTGTTACAAATGCAAATGATCAGCTCCTCCCTCAGATATGATGGGAAATTGGGGGTGGGGCCCAGCAATCATTTTTTAACCTGGCGTCGCCCCCACCCCCCAGGTGATTCCAACACTGAGAACTCGGGTCTAGTAATTCCTAAGCTCCAGGACTTCCACACTCACCCCGGCCACATGGTGATGCTATGTGGTAGAACTAACATGTCTGCCTCTACGTACAACAGAGAGAGCTTACATAGGTATTCTAGATTGTTCTAGTTAATCATTGCTGTGGGAAGACACCATTAAAGGGAAGGTACTGCCAAGACAGAGCAAGTGTGGAGCTCTCAGTAGGTATCTGGGAAAAGATGGAGTGGGCTGTTTTAAGGAGGGCCTTCTTGAGACAGGATTGGGGCACTGATGGGGGGAATATTAGAATGTTTCCATGATCATATCATCCACTTCATCATTTTCCATAGGATTAGCATTCCTCTGTGACACAGGACTTCTTATGTGGCGATTTTGCTTGTGCCCAGCCCAGAGGGCCTTCTCTGGCCTGGATAGTTAATGGATTGAGCAAATTTTCTTTCTGTTTCTCTTAGAATATAAACTATTACTTAAATAATAGAGTTGGACTGTATGGTTTCAAAGACCTTCTTTCGGGATGATTAGCCATGGTTCCGCCCTCATTTAGGATCCACAGGACTTGTAAGACCCAATCCTCTCGTCAGGCGGCCCAGGGCCCTCACGTCAGCAGGGCCAGAAGAAAGTACTGGGAGAGGACCTGACTCCCTCCAGATGGTTAAATGGGGGAGCCATATTCGTTGCATGCTAACCCGATAGCGGTTTATGCATCTGTTGTTAACACGTTTGCCCTGTTCGTGACATTTCTGCCTGTGCTACCTCTTGAAATTCCTGTCTGTTCTACTTCTTTGGAGAGAGAGCTAGATGTTTCTTACCCTTTGTGTGAAATAATTTACAAAATATTTACCAGCTGATGATACTTCTATTGGCAGGAATTAATTCTGTGGGGCATTTGGTAAGTGAATATACAATATGTTAGAGATAAGGTGACCGCTGTAACTATGACCCAATGTTGGGAGCCCCAAGTGACCAGTTGTAGAAGGCAAGGGATGAGGACAGTTGGTCCTGAATAGAGAGTTTAAGCCTTGAGTGTCTGGGAAGGGTTAGGTTAGGAGTAAGCCACTAGTTGTTCCAAATCACAAAATTCTAAGTGAAGTAACCAAAAGCATATTTTTTCAGCTGCTTTACAGAATATGCCTGAACTATAACATTTTAAGGCCTCCTTTATCTGCTTAGGACCAAAATAAGAATTCATTTGTCTGTAAATTTACTATTAATTTGTGGTGGTTGTTGAAAGGTTGTACATATTTAAGAGTGAGTAACTCATCACCAGTATTGTGATGAGTAATATATTTCAAAGTATACTTCATGCCTTCCAGTTAATCTTGAGGGCTGGAATATATGTGCATATTCTTTCAAAGATCTTTTTCAGACTCTTCACTGAAGGCAGGTTTCTGGATAGAAAAAATATTTAAAGCCCCATTGGATTTGTTATTGAGGTGTAGGCTAGCTATGAAATTACGGGGCTCAGCGACCGATGGAAGAACACATGATAGTTAAAGCATATGTGTAATTATTGATATTTTTATAATTTTTTGTATTTATAAAAGTAGTACTTGCTCAACAGTAGAAAATTTAGGAAAAAATAACCACAAAAAAGAAAATAAAGATAATTCATGAACTTATCAAAAAAGAACAACTATTAACCTTAACTGTGTTCTCAATTACTTTCATACATATAGAATTAGTCATATTTTTAGACCCTGCTTATTTCTTAATGTTATATCATGGTTATTTTTCCCACTTAAAAATATTTTACTCTCACTTAAAAATATTTTTTAAAAAATGACTTTAATGTTTTATGATATTCTAGCCCACTGTTATACCATGATTTATTTAATCACTTCTCTACTGGTCTAGAAGGCTGCTTCTAATGTTTTCCTATATACAGTGCTGTCATGAGTATCTTTTGCAGATAAATATTTGCCTGCATCTCTGATTATTTCTTTGAGATTAATCCTTAGAAATAGATTTGTTGATCAAAGGCATCCACATTTGGATGTTTCTGATACCTCCTGACATAATTGCTTTCTAGAAAACTTGGTAATTATTTCTTTCAAATAGTAGAATAGTAAAATGTCTTCCTCTCTTTAGAAAGTGATAACTTTTTTGTGTCTTTGATAATGTTAGATGAAAACTTCAGTTTTAATATGATTGTGTGTGTGTGTGTGTGTTATTCTCACACTATCTAGGTAATTTCCCCCCTTATTTTGTGTTTTGTGTTACCTCTTCATCAGTAATTTATGTAACACTGACTATAGTAGAAAAAGTGGAAAAGAATGAGGAAACCTACAGAACAGGTTTTCCAATGAAACTTTCTGGGTTAGTGAAGTCTCAGTGGGTCAAATACATCAGGTAGTCAAAAGGAATTTGCTCTCCGGTGCTCTGTAACATGCTACACTAGCCCTCTGCTTTTCGCTGATAGGGAGCAAAGGCACGATCCTTGTACAGGCTGTCCCAGGAGAGTTTGAGCAACTTGATTTTACAGGAAAGAATTACTGCTCCCTTCGGGTTATGGTTGTGGCTGAAAAATGAAGACCTTTTTTATTGTTCTTCTGATATCCAAGGATCTTGGAAGGACCCCTTTAGAGCTGGTGGTCAAGGCGATGTCATTTCAACTTGGCTGCAATCTGAATGTAATCCACCTTGAATGCTTTGCCCAGTGGTGGCAACTCTGCCTTCCTCCCCATTCTCCTCAGGGCCCTGCCTGCTCTAAGCCATGTTGATCTCAGCAAAGACTGTTTAGTCTGATGAAAACGACTGAATGATCGTTGCAAAAGGACTGACTGGCCTTTATACATTCTTACTTGTCATAGAGCACTTCAGTGAGTCAGATTGGGACGGTCAAGCACCACCCCATTGATACGTCAAGACTGTCCTTGTTCCGAGTGTCCTGGAAGGGGGAGCAGTGGGCATGTGCAGAAAGTCTTGCTTATTGGTGGAGGTAGAATGAGAACCCTCTCTGAGTCCTTAGACCTAGTTGAGGTCATGCAAGCCTGAGTTCGTGCAGCCTCTGTGAGGTGAACGGAGAGAGTCCCAGAGACGGGAAGCTCCCTGTGGTCCCAGTCCCACCAGGGCTCCCTCCCCAGCTACCCTTTGTCCCCAGGTCCTGCAGCCTTCAGTGGGCCTTTGCCTATGCTCTCCTCTCAGGAAAGCTCGCCCTGCTCTTGGCCCTCCCATCCTGATGTTAGAGACTCCCCTCGGGCAGGAGGGCCCCAGTGGACTAGTCCATAGAAATCACCTGGGATTCTTGGTAAATGAAGATTCCCAGGTCCAAAGCCCAGAGATTGTGATCCAGCAGGCCCTGGGCGGGCCCGGCACCTGACGTCAGGCAGCTCAGGTGTGCACGAGGCCAGGAGTTGTGGCGGTGTTGTGTCCCAGGGTCCATTCTCGGCTCACTGCCACCCTCATTTCTTTACTTCTCTGTGCCCCATTCACATGGGGGCAGGGACTGTGTGTTTTATTTCCCACGATTGTTCCCTTGCCTGGAATATGGTAGTCACTCAGTAAATAGGATGTTGTTTGAATCCTAATATCAGTTTGTTGTCTCCTTTTAAAGGCTGAAAAGAAAGAACGTGATGCCTCAATAGCTTTACTCTGAGGAGAAAACAAAAGTTTCCCAAAATAGAATTTCTCTTCTAATCCACAAAGCATTGAGCTTCTTAGAGAGTAAGGTTACCGCTAACCCTGAATTGTACTGAACGCCAGCCATGAGGACAGTGTAGCGACTTGCCAAGTGTGACTTCAGGTGAACTTCATTGTAAATAAGGTTGCCAGTGTAAGCGTCTCCACCCAGACCCCCAGGGGACTTCCACACAGTATGAGCCATGAGAAAGCAGAGAAAACTTAGTGTGCTGTGCTTGGTGGCACCCAGTTTTGCTATAAGGTGATCAGTGTCAGGTCAAATTAGCACTCACAGCAGTAGTAGGGGCTCAGAGGAGTAACAGAGACCCTCAAAAGTTTCGCAAGAGAAGCAAGAATAGATCCCCAATAACAGTGGCTGTCATTGGTAGAGCACAGGTACTCTGTGTTTGGTGCTAAGCTGGGTGCTAATATTAATACAGGCAGTCCCGGGTTACAAATGAGATAGGTCCTGTAGGTTTGTTCTTCATTTGAATTTGTATGTAAGTTGAAACAGGTACGTTTACCTATGAGATGCAACTTAGATGTTTGTCTTAACAAAACATTTATTTTTACCTTTCTGTGCATATAAATACTTAAACTTTACTTCCAAACCTACAGAACTGATCTTGTTCATAACCTAGGGATGCCTGTGCCTCATTCTCTCTGATTCTTCCAGTAACCCTCTGAGCTAGGAGTTGTCATTCCTATTTCATAAACAGTCTGAGGTGAAGAGTAATCAAGTGACTGACTGAAGGTCACTCAGCTTGGTGAGGCTGACGCTGAGACTGCAGTGGAAATGGTCAAGGAAGGGCGTCAGGCGGAACAGCAGCAGCAGGGGAGGGATACCTGGTCGTCATCTGGTCTGCTTCCCTCCACAGCCCGCCTGTTCTGTTTATTATAACAGGATTGGGTATTAATGATGAACAACAACAAGATCTTACTACAGTGTAAAAGAGTGACATGAAAATGAAAACTCTCTGTCCCTATGCCCTATATCCACCCCCGATAGAAAAAATTGCTGATGGGCTACTTCTGTGTCTTTCTGAATCTTTCTGATGCTTTAGGAGGGGCAGGTCATCGTAAACAGAGCTAACCATTGACCTCAGGACTTAGCAGCCATTTTGTAGCAAAGGTAGGAAATTTACTAAGGATCTGCGAGGTGCAGCTTCAAGGACAAGGGTTCTTCCAGACCTTGGTTTTTGTCAGAGGGCTCATGTACAGTCATGTGAAAGGACTCTGGGGACTGAGTTCTTCCTTTACCATGGCTGCAGAGCATCGTGTTCAGAAATGAAGGCCACCAGGGGCTAAAAGCACAAGCAAGCGTTTGAAAAGAAGCTGGTGGTGAGGTTTGCTGTCCCTTAGGCTTGCCCCGCCATACACACACACCCTGTTTGTTTTAGTTGTTGCTTAAGCGATATGTTTTTGATACCTAGTAGCTAAGCTGGCTGGAAGCTGGTGACATGTATAGGAAAGTATCAGCCCAGTGATGGTCAACAGTCTCTCATACTCAAAATTGTGGTTTCACCCTTTATGTCCTGAAGGAGAAAAAACTCTTGTTAGAGGTTAGGGTCTCATTCCCTCTTGCTCCTGTATCTTTAGGAAGTTCCATGTTTACCTAAGATGGCCTGGGCTATAGTTCTTAGACTGATAAGAAGCAAGTTTGAATTGTTCTGAGATTCAGAATGTTCTGACTGAAAGGGGCCATTCAGTCTACTGGCTTTTTTTTTTAATAAATAAATTTTTATTCATTTTAATGGGGTGACATCAATAAATCAGGGTACATATATTCAAAGAAAACATGTCCAGGTTATCTTGTCATTCAATTATGTTGCATACCCATCACCCAAAGTCAGATTGTCCTCCATCACCTTCTATCTAGTTTTCTTTGTACCCCTCCCCTACCCCCATAACCACCACACTCCCGTCCATGTCTCTTAGTCTTGTCCTTATATCCCACCCATCAATGTATGGAATCCTGCAGTTCCCGGTTTTTTCTGACCCACCCACCTCACTCCATACAATGTTATCAAGATCCCACCATTTTGTTGTAAACGACCCGATGTCATCATTTCTTATGGCTGAACAGTACACCACGGTGTGCATGCGCCACATCCTCTCCATCCAGTCTTCTTCTTTTTTTTTTTTTTTACAGTGATTAAAACCTTTAAGCAAACTCTTGGCCAATACAGCAAGAATCCATAAAAGAGTAGTGTCCTTAACATGTTTACCAAGTCCAAGTTGGCACCATCACCATTCCAAATCCCTGCAAATGCAACACAACCCCAGTTCAGTCTGTTAGAAGCTGTCGCAAGGAGCAGGAGTCCAGGAAAAGTCCACATCCAGGAAAAGTCCGCATGGCACTGGAATTGTTGTCACCATTCTATACTTTGCAGCTCACGTCCAAGTCCCAATGACCGCTGCTTCTAGCTGGTAATGATTCAGGTAGACTGGAAAAGCCATCTGCAGCATGCGTGGATATGGAGCTTCTGTTCTCCTCTGCCTGGAGAGATGAGACCGGGTTGCTTTTCCTGGAGCTCTCCGACTGTGGCATGGTAAAGAGAACCTTGGGATACACTAAGCAGGCTCGGTGTGGCTTCTTCAGTGTCCCTTGGTTGAAGAGTCCTCTTCTCTAATGGCTTTAAAACATTTTCATTGCCTGACCAGTGGTGGTGCAGTGGATAGAACGTCAACCCGGAGTGCTGAGGTTTGAGACCGAAGGTCGCCGGCTCGATCCTGGGGTCTCCAGCTTGAGCCCAAGGTTGCTGGTTCAATCCCCAGTCAAGGTGCATATGAGAAGTGATCAGTGGATGCACAACTACATGGAACAAGTTGATGCTTCTCTCTCTCTCCCCCTCCCTCTTTTTTCCCCTCCCTCCCCCTTGCAGCTCCCTCCCTCCCTCTCTCTCCTGTTCCTTCCCTCCCCCTCCCTCTCTTTCCCTCCCCCTCTTTCTCTCTCCTTCTTCCTTTGTCCCTCCCTTCCTCTCTTTCCCTCTGTATAAAAAACTTATGTCTTAAAAAAATAAATCCTAATATGAAAGCCCAGTATATAAAACAGAGTATGGTGGAATGGTAACCTGTAGTTATCCTGAGATAGTCACACAGGACTAAGGCTCTGTCATTCAAACACCAATGATTTAGTCCAACCCCTTTATTTTGGAGATGCGGAAATTAAGGTTCACCTCGTTGAAGTGACATGTCTGACGATACACAGCTAGTTATTTGGAGTGTTCAGAAGGAGATACAATCTCAAGGTGTGGCCTTCCCTGAAGGTAGACACTTAGCTCAAGCATCTTGTTCCTCCTCCCACCACAGCAAAGATGAAAATTGTATCATAATAGCAGTCATGTCGAAAATGTTTTCTAGCATGGCAGGATTCTAGAAACTCCTGTCCCTAGACATTCCTTCCAAGCAGCTGTCTTGGTGGTCAGCTGTAGCGGATGCAGCAAGGCTGAATAACGTGCACTCAGGGCTCCGGATTCTGGAGCAAGAATTCTGGAGCAAGCGTACCTGTCTCCCTTCCCATCTCCCTCCCTTCCCATCTCCCGCCCTTCCCATCTCCCTCCATTCCCATCTCCCTCCCTTCCCATCTCCCTCCCTTCCCATCTCCCTCCATTCCCATCTGCCCTATTTACTTATTAAGCTTGCACAAGCTGCATGACCTCTATCTCCTTTTCTCATCTGAAAAGGGTGCCAACTTCACAAGCCTGCCCTGAGGATCCAGTGAGACATGCACATAAGCTATCTTATGTGTGCCAGGCAAGCACTGGAGGCTTTGTGGTGCCTGGGCACTGGGCTTCTGGTGACCGCGGTCTGAGTGCCAACGGTGTTGGCCGCTGGGGTAGAACTGATTCCTGTTCCGGCTGCTCCGGCAACTTCCTGCTCAGTTTCGGATTCCTGATGCCTTGATGATGCATAGCTCTGCTTTGTGCTCTAGCTGTCTCCCTGCTGAAATGGGAAAATACAGTCATCTTCACTCAGCTGAGCCAAGCGGGGCCATGCAGAAATGCCCATTTATGACCTTTGTTGATTTCACCCTTTCTTGCCCACCCTTTTCTGCTGCTCGCCAGCACTTGTGTGTGCACCCCTAGCAGACACAATGTCTTCTGTTCTCAGTAAATATTTGTCGATGTGAATGGACCACAGTGCCATCAGAAAGGGAGGAGGGACGCAAGACCTGTCTGGGCGGCTCCCACCAGCACCACCCTTCAACTTACATCTGCCTGCCCTTTAACCAGCCCAGCCCATGCCCTGTGTTCCCGCCCCTTGAACTTGCACCCTATTGTCCTATCACCAGCTCCCACGCCTTGGTGCTTGGTTCTTGCTTCATGTTGAATTCTCTTCCAGGGGTTTCTTGGTTGATCTTTCATGGAGACACCCTAGTCCCTGCTTGTACTGGATGAGCGCTTTGGATATGCCCAGGCATGCCTTCCCTGGTACAGCTGGGGCATGTTGTCCTGACCCCCCTCTCAACCCCCAACTGCATGTGTCACTTACTGGGAACTGTTTAGGGGCTACAGCCTGAGGTCAATAAATAATTAGTAGAAGAATGTGGATGTTGTATTAAAGGGACTGCTTAGCTCTTTATTGCAGTTATGTAATAGGCAGCGATCATAATAGCCGAGGGACATGAAAACAAGACGCAGTCAGGAGGCTGCCAGAGCTCTCTATACTGCGGCCTTGTGTGTGTGAGCCTGTGCTTGTACCTCCAAGGTGTACCGGGAGCCTGTTCTTGAGATAACAGAGAGATCAGACCTGTGGGGTTCTTTTTGGATTTTTGTTTGTTTGTATTGTTTTTTAAAGCAATACTTTGGTGACGAGAAATGGAATATTAGTTTCTATAGCTAAAAACAAAAACAGTCTTTAAAAGCCATCTAGGACACTGGTTCTCAGTGTGGTTCCTGGATCAAGGGCATAAGTCTTACTAGGAATTTGTCAGAAATACAAGTTCTAGGGCCCCACCACAGACCTACTGGAATATTTGAGGGTCTTTGGGGTTGGGGCCCCGTAGTCAGTGTTTTAACTACCTCCTTCTCCAGGCAGTTCTGATATGCTCAAGTCTGAGAGGCACTTAGCAATGACTGCTAATTCATCACCCCAACCATGACTCTGATTAGGAAGGTGCTCTTGGGGTCTTTAAACCTAGATTAGGTCTGTCTCCTGATTCATCTTTATTCTAAGGTTGAAGGTGTCCAGAAAGGGAGAAGTAGATGCCTCTGTTAAAGAAGTAGATGTTCTTTAACCAAGCCTTCTTCTAAACCAGAACATTTTAATATAAATGAGCAAATTTTGTTGCTGTTTTTTTTTAAAAAAAGATATGTTATGGTTTACATTAAAATGTATTTTATGTAAAGACCTATATATAATTTTTTTTTACACTGACTCTTGATTTGTGTTGTAGATGTTGAGAATAATCCTGTTTCTACTAAACTTTTAACTTTGTCACACCTTTCTCTTTCCTTAAAGGATTTCATGGCACATTTATTGAAAAATCAATGTAGTCTTAAGCATTTAACTGTATAATCATTGGAAATGTCCTAGATTAGGGGTAGTCAACCTTTTTATACCTACTGCCCACTTTTGTATCTCTGTTAGTAGTAAAATTTTCTAACCGCCCACCAGTTCCACAGTAATGGTGATTTATAAAGTAGGAAAGTAACTCTACTTTTAAAATTTATAAAGCAGAGTTACAGCAAGTTAAAGCATATAATAATAATTACTTACCAAGTACTTTATGTCAGATTTTTGCTAAGTTTGGCAGAATAAATCTTTATAAAACAACTTACTATAGTTAAATCTCTTTTTATTTATACTTTGGTTGCTCTGCTACCGCCCACCATAAAAGCTTGAATGCCCACTAGTGGGCGGTAGGGACCAGGTTGACTACCACTGACCTAGATGATGAAAAATAAGTGTTAATCGTCATGTTTTAGCCACTAACGGGTAATTCTCAAAGTGGGTAGAAATGAATTACCAACTGTAGATAGAGGAGTGAAAATTTGGGGATTGAATACATGGGAGCCTTTTCTGTGATTTTCAGGGTCGCAAGTATAAATGAAGAACTTGTATCCTAAATTCTTATAAAGTAGTAGTCTGACTAAGATTTGAGCTATCCCAAGTTACCAATGCCAGAACGTGTGAGTGGATTTATCAAACTCTTAGTGAATAGATAGTTCATGTTAAGTAATCCTTTCAATACTGTTCTGGTTTTCTATTTCCTAAGGAAATAATAGGAACTCTGGGATTTGTAGTCAGGAAACCTGAAATTTAATCTAGACTTTACTGAAATCTATAAAATTAAGCCAATCTCCCTTGATTTCCTGAGCCTTAGTTTTTTGTTTTTGAGTTTTTCTTTTTTGTTTTAATCTATAGGGTGATAGTTGTTAGTTTAGATGAACAATGTCTTTTACCTCCACTAAAAGAAAAATAATTTTTATATAAATAATGGAAATCAGAATATAAATAAGACATGAACTAAACTTTCTAGCTAGATTTTGCTAAACTGAACAAATTAATATGCTTTTGAATATTTTTTATCAATCTTTTCAGAATCGAATTAAGAAAAAACTACGTCAGATGAAATATTTTTATTTAATAGGGAAGATTATCTCTAAAATTGGAATAAGAGTTTCATGATCTTTTTGCTTCTAAACACATTATTGGGGCCCTGGCTGGTTGGCTCAGTGGTAGAGTGTCGGCCTGACATGCAGGAGTCCTGGGTTCAATTCCTGGCCAGGGCACACAGGAGAAGCGCTCATCTGCTTCTCCACCCCTCCCCCTCTCCTTCCTCTCTGTCTCTCTCTTCCCCTCCTGCAGCCAAGGCACCATTGGAGACGGCTCCATGGCCTCTGCCTCAGGCGCTAGAATGGCTCTGGTAGCAACAGAGCAACGCCCCAGATGGGCAGAGCATCGCCCCCTGGTGGGCATGCCGGGTGGATCCTGGTCGGGCACATGCGGGAGTCTGTCTGACTGCCTCCCTGTTTCCAACTTCAGAAAGATACAAAAACAAAACAACAACAAAAAATCCCCCACATTGTTGGCTCTTGTTTATAGAAATTTATCGGTATATTTACTTAGTAGGTATGTTGAAAATGTTACTGTTTAGTTTGTAGAATTTTACATAAGATGGGTTATTAACTTATATTTGCATTTCACTTAGGTTTTAGCTAATATCTTTCTTTGTAATTTTTAAATGAAAAGTGTAATTCTGTTAAATCTGGAATATTTTCTTGCAGTGATCCATACGTGAAACTTTCATTGTATGTAGCGGATGAGAATAGAGAGCTTGCTTTGGTACAGACGAAAACAATTAAAAAGGTAGGTGTCCATTCTAATTTAATTTCATTTAAGCCAATTATGTATTTTGGTTCTGTAGAAATTTGTATATTAAGATGGCAATATTTTTTGCCTGACCAGGCGGTGGCTCAGTGGATAGAGCGTTGGACTAGGACGCAGAGGACCCAGGTTCAAAACCCCGAGGTCGCTGGCTTGAGCGCAGATTCATCTGGGTTGAGCACAGCTCACCAGTTTGAGCCCAAGGTTGCTAGCTTGAGCAAGGGGTCATTCGGTCTGCTGTAGCGCCCCCCGCCCTCCCCCCCCGCCCAGGCACATATGAGAAAGCAATCAATGAACAATTAAGGTGCTGCAACAAAGAACTGATACTTCTCATCTCTCTCCCTTCCTGTCTGTCTGTCCCTATCTAACCCTTTCTGTCTTTCTCTGTCTCTGTCACCAAAAAAAAGATGGCAATATTTTTATTTTAAGCATCTTCCTCTATTAAATCTATACATTTAACATAGAACAAACTTTTCAGTGTAAACTCGATACTGTTTCTTGCACTTAGTTAAGTGACTGTAATAACAGTACTCTTAAAGTATTATCACAAGCAGCGTTTGTTTCCTGACAAAGAGTACAGCAAAATAAGTACTTGTGCTTGTTGGCTTATTATTTCCTATAAAAAAATTCAAAATAACTTCAAATATGTTTAATGAAACAGAGTCACTTGGGAAAGTGGTAGGCAAAAGGAATGGTTTAACTTGAAACAAGTTTTTACAAAGGAAGCAAAATACTTGCTTAGCTACATGAAAACAAATAAAAACTATTAATAATAAAATTATGGCCTGACCAGGCGGTTGCACAGTGGATAGACCGTCGGACTAGGATGCGGAGGACCCAGGTTCGAGACCCTGAGGTCGCCAGCTTGAGCGCAGGCTCATCTGGTTTGAGCAAAGCTCACCAGCTTGGACCCAAGGTCGCTGGCTCAAGCAAGGGGTTACTCAGTCTACTGTAGGCCCGCTGTCAAGGCACATATGAGAAAGAAATCAATGAACAACTAAGGTGTCACATTTAAAAACTTCTCATCTTTCTCTGTTCCTGTCTGTCCCTATCCTTCTCTTGTCTCTGTAAAAAATAAATAAAAAAATAAAATTATGTTTATATGTGTATGTTTTACTTTTCTAAATTTCACACACATGATTTCATTAAAGATGTTTCCATAATTATGTTCTAATTCACCTATCTCTATGTTTATATCATATAAAATATTTACTCCGTATTTGTGGCATTTGTTGGAGATGCATATTTTAAAAAAATATATCAAAAGCTCTGTTATTCGTCATGCTTCAGTGTTATTTATGGATTCCTTTTATTTTTCCCTCACTGCCTTTGAATAGTGAGATAACACTGTGATAAGCATTTCCTGGAGAGCCTGATGGCTTTTAAAAAAAGAAATGGTACCTGCCCCACTCTTGTGTGGACGCCAGGGTGCTCTGGCCAGGTCATTTTGTGCGAGGAGCATCAGCGGTAGCCCTCTGCCTGGCGTTAAAAATCTGTTTTGATTAGCGGGGAGGATGCCTGCGAAGGAGGGAGGCCATTGTTTGCTGTGCTAGGCGCTGTCACTGGTTCAGTTATCGGTGGGGAGGGAGGCCGCCTTGCAAGAACGGCAAACCCGGGTCTGGTCTCCTGCTGCGCACCGCAGGAGCGGAGAAGCGGAGAACCAAAGCCAGGGAAGCCTCACTGAGATCTGGGCCATTGGAGGGTGTTTGCCCGCAAGGGGAGGGCCTCCTCCCTCCTCTGCACGGTGGAGGGCGCGGCTCCGTGGCTGGGACTGCGCAGCCTACGCGGCGGCCAGCCAGCCTCCTGGTCGGTGTTGCTGTGCCCGATCCGGGTTTAAGAACTGCCTTCCCCCACCTCCCCTCATGGCTGTGTGCCTGTTCCATAGTGCGCTGTGGTCCCACGTCGTCAGTGGTTGCTTCCCTTGCCTTTCTTTGCTTCCTCCCCTCTGCGTTTCTGTGAAGCCTGGTCCCCAGGAGGGCTGCAGCCCTTGGCAAGCCTGAGCCTGCCCTACCTCTCCCTGGCTGCCTGGCGCCCTTTCCCCTCCCCCACTCCATTCATGGCTTCAAGTATGAAAACCCATTATTTAGGGTCGGGTTCACTGTTGAGTTGTGGGTGGGAAAGTGCTGATGCATTTAAAATGCCAGTTCAGTGTTGAACAAATTCTGTGGTTTTCACTTTTTATGGTGTATTTTGTTAATTATTATTATTTTTTGCTTCCTCCTATACTAGTATGTTAAAGGAAATAGATTAAAAGCGAATATTCTGACTACAAAATATCTATGGCCATTGGTGAGGCTGTGATTTTCAGTCTCAAATTTTTACATATAATTTTTGACACGTGTTATGCAATTCTGAAATGCACAAGCATATACAGATATATATATATATATATATATATATTTCATAGTATCTGTTTCATCTTCGTTTCGAAGATGTTTGACAGTCCATATTGCCTGTGCTGAGACAGAGTATCCTTTCCGTGTTCTTGTGCAGCATATCTTTATACGGAGCTGGACGACAGGCAGACGGATGGATGGGTGGATGGATGGATCGATCGACAGGGAGATGAACTGAAGGATAGGGAAAGGAATATTTTTAAACCTGGTTATTTGGGGGGGAAATAATTTACTTTTGGTTTTTAACTGGCAGATATTTTCCTGTTATATAATCTGATCATCAATATTGTTCTTATAAAGTGTACGTCAGATTTGAGTAGTTATATAAATAGTGACCACATCTACCCTCCCACCACCTGCTTCCCTTCTTTCCAAATCAGATTTGTGGCATGCAGGTTGGAGGAAGTGAACAAAGTTTATTTCCTTCTTGATAGGATAATCATATTAATGTTAATTTCTTAAAAGATATCTTCTTAGCTCAATGATGATGGCTCTTTGTAGGTCCCCAATGTTATTTTTTCTGGCTCATAGCTTGTAATTTATGGTTTCTTATCTATGAATCATCTGTTTCATAAATACATCCCTTCCCCATCTAGTTTGGTTTACAAAATAGTCCCAAATAATAGACTAAATGCTTCCTTTTTTTTTTAAATCATTTTAAGAATCTCTTAGATTTTTTTTAATTAAAAAGAAATGGTTAAGCAAATATGTGGATTACACCATACTAGAAACTGTTAAAGTTTCAAAGACTGTAAAAGATTTTACAAGATAATTTCTCTTCCAGACGCTGAACCCAAAATGGAATGAAGAATTTTATTTTAGAGTAAGTTTTTCATTGTTTTTTGTAATAATTGTTGTTGATAACTAGATTGATATATTATCCTAATGATTCATATCGTCCAAAAGCTGTTAAAATTTTATTTTGAAATTCCTTTTAATGTGAGAAGCAGTTCGGTAGCCTCCTAACATGTTCCAAATTTTCAAAGACTGCCGAGTGGTAACAAAATCTGGACTTGTTTTATTTGGGAATGTTTTAGGAAAAGGAAGGTATCCAAATATCATATTTTAGCTTTTCTATTCAGAATTTTCTTTAAAAAAGAAACGAGGTGAAATATCATTAAAACAGTAGCTTAATTACCTCTATGAGATATGGGTTATGAGTTATTTTAGAGGTAGAATAAAACAATAGAGGCAACCTGATTTAAAAAGAAGCCTAGATATTACCAATCATATTCCAGTTAGGATGGAAAATTTTGTGATTCAGATATTTAGTGTGAGTATATGTGTGTAGTATAAAACTGCTTTTGGAGTTTAAATATCACCAAATTAGGTAAAGTTTCCTCAACATCTTATATTTAATAGCTAGAAGACCTACCTATATGTAGAAATGACTGAATTCTGTAAATTAACAGAGATGATTATTTAGTGAGTTTTTGTGGCAGTTGCTGGGGTTTTTGTATTGAAATTTTGGAAATATTAAGCTGCTCAGCTATATAGTGGAAAGAAAAGGGTGTTTATTCTCTTCAAAATTAGTACTTTCATTTTCTTTATAGCTGTAATATTAAGAACTACTGTACCTTCATAGGTGTTCCAGATGAGAACTTTTGATTAGTACAGATTCCCAAAGAACAGTATTTTCATCAGACTCATTATAATTGGTCCTGATTCCTTCTTTGAATCACAGTAGTATTTCATGTGTCCCAAACTTAGATCATACCTACATGCTTTCTATTGTCAGAGCTGAAGTATGACATTGATATTTTCATCCTTGGTGAGATCCTATGCATAGTCTCTACCAGTTGTATGTACATTACCTTGTGAAGGACTGAGAAGCCGGTGGGGGCAGGGTGGTGTTGTTGGCCCTTAGTTAACTCTCAAATGGAGCTTTCTACTCGTAAAACTCCAGATGACTTACACCCCTTTCAGTTTAACACCTCGGCCACATTGATGTCAATTTTAATACATCCAACACTTTTTTTTTCAACTGATCATGGCTGTGCACATTATGTAAACTCAGTTTTTTTTACTTTTTACAAAAAGGCTTTTTAATGCCACAAACCATTATTGCATGCCTAGTGTGTACTGGCTCTCACCACAGCCTGTGCATGTGTTGGTCAGCAGGTCAGTCCTTCACAGAGCTTAGACCAGCTATGGCCAACAGTTTTTGCCCCTGGGCCAGATTAGAAAGAAAACTTTTTTTATGGGCCAGATGAAATATTAAAATTAAAAATTGTTAAATACAAAAATGATTTGTTTAAGTAAACAAAATTTTATTATGTAATTTATGAATAAATGTGAGTGTAAAACATCTTTAATATATGATATTATTTTAATAAAAATATTTTTAAATAAAAATATAATTACATACCATATAAATATCCAAACTGTATTGCAATCAATTAAACAATAATTAATAGAATGAGCTTGAAGGGGTTATATCGCAAATAAAACAATTATTTCGTTTTACAAACAGCCTGGACACATTTTCAGTTATCAACTGCAGCTATTGTCTATACTACAATGCCACTTGATTCAGCACACTTGACCACAAAAATAACGAATTGTTTGACCTTGGGTGCGCACTGGCAAACTCCGCCTAAAAGAATGTGGGTTTCACATCGCCGCTAAACGTCAAACAGTTCATATCAAGTACAGATGAGTACAAAAGTTGTAAATCTTTAACGGAATTTTTTTTAAAAAATAAAGAAGTATCGTGAATCCATTCGACCAATTATTGGAAGTTAACTCTAGTCACACGTGGAATTTTTTTCCGCATATCACTATCTTCTTAAATATCTCGATTTCCAATAATCAAAGACGCTTCTGCTTCTGAGTAGCTGAGATTTTAAAGTAGTGGAGAATATTAAAAATTTAATCATGGGCCGCAGCCATATGTTGGCCATGCCTGGCTTAGACTCTAAGCCCTCCATCGGTCTGCTTGCTCCATCACTCGCAGAGGGCGGCAGAGGGACAGGAAGCACAAGCTGTATGTCAACTGTTACTTCATTCACGAAGCAGCGAGACTTACAGTGGACCAGGGTCCCATCCTGGGCTCTGCCACCTGCAGCTTTTTTGACCCTGGAAAAGCCACCTGAGGATTCACATCCCCTGCAGGTTCCTTATTGCTCACATAGGAGAGTGAAGTCCTCACTGGAAGGGGCCGTTCCCAGGATTTACATGGTGACAGTATCAATGAGAACACCTCCCACCGTGTCTCACAGGGGGTTGGTATTCACAAAATGACACTTGAGTTTGAATGATGATTCCTGCCATTCTGGGGAGGTTTTACTAAAGAGATAGAAAGAAGCAAAAAGACATTGAAAGCCTGCTGGCTCTGACATTGATCACACGGTTGCTAGAAGGGGACACATTTTCTTTTTTTTTTTTTTTTTTTTTTTCTGAAGCTGGAAACGGGGAGAGACAGTCAGACAGACTCCCGCATGCGCCCGACTGGGATCCACCAGGCACGCCCACCAGGGGCGACGCTCTGCCCACCAGAGGGCGATGCTCTGCCCCTCCAGGACGTCGCTCTGCCGCGACCAGAGCCACTGTAGCGCCTGGGGCAGAGGCCAAGGAGCCATCCCCAGCACCCGGGCCATCTTTTGCTCCAATGGAGCCTTGGCTGCGGGAGGGGAAGAGAGAGACAGAGAGGAAGGAGGGGAGCGGGGGGGGGGGGGAGTGGAGAAGCAAATGGGCGCTTCTCCTATGTGCCCTGGCCGGGAATCGAACCCGGGTCCCCAGCACGCCAGGCCGACGCTCTACCGCTGAGCCTACCGGCCAGGGCTCTGACACATTTTCTTTGTCTCTCTAATGGTTCAAAGCGTGGGCTGTGGAGGCAAGCAGGCCAGACCTGGTTGGGGTTCTGGTTGTCCCTGCATACTAGCCATGGCCTCTTAGGCAAGTTACTTCACCCTCATGGTCTCGTCTCTTCACCGATAAGATTGAGGTCACAGTTACACATCGTAGGGTTCCCACCAGGATTAAATGAGATCGTATGTTTTGGAGATTTAATAAGAAGATAGTTCCTGAAAAATAAGCACAATGTAATAAATGGCAGCTTTTGCTATTTTTTTTTCATTATTTTAATTATTGTATTTTATTATTGCTATTACTATTACTATTATTATTAGGCCTAAGGGTTAGCCTCAGGTACAGACCTTATGAAGATGTAGCCTTGGTCTAAACCAGTGTTTTTCAACTGGTGTGCCACAAGAATTTTTAAAACATGCAATACCTGACTATTTTAGTCAGGAGCACTGACCTCTTTTCCCTTAGACTGTCAAATGGAAAAATGACACAGCCAACCATACAACAGGAGCCATCCAGTGTGAAAGAATCAAAATTATACCTATTTTTTTGTGTGATATTGGCAAAAGATTATATTGTTCGGTGTGCTGCAAAATTTTGGTAATAAGTTTATGTGTGCCGTGAAATGAAAAAGGCTGAAAGTCTCTGGTTTAAAGGTGTGAGCATACCTTTTGTAGAGGAAATTGCAAAACTCTTTAAAACTCTTTAGAATTTTCCTTTCTAACATTAGAAAAGCAGCTAAAAGCATTTTCTTTTACTATACCTCAGTATTAGGCACAGAACAATGCAGAAATCAATAATAGAAAACTTGATTTAGTAGAGACAGGATATCCAGAAGAAGTTAGGTGCTCAGATTACACAATTGAAGCTGGTATATTATAAAGCATTCTGTTCTTTAGTTCTTATTTCATTCTTTGAGTTATTTCTGCCTGTTTCTGAAATACTATTTATGTCCCTATAGGTGAACCCATCTAATCACAGACTCCTGTTTGAAGTATTTGATGAAAACAGATTGGTAAGTGGGTCCCAATTTTTATTTTTACTTCATTTTATTAAAAACTTAATTTTTAGAGCACCATCTTTGAAAACTCTGTTTCCGTTGTATTTCTGACAGTACATGATCCACCTCCTCCCCTGGCAAAGACTTTCTTCTTGTTCCATTACTAGCTCATGATTTTAATAAATATTTTTGTATGACTAACACAGAAATTTTGTTTGTGTATATGCATGTTCGTATCACAGTTAATACTAGTGAAAGTCACACTGATGGCTATACATGCTTATGTTCTTCTGTTGGGAACTCAGAATGGTAGGCCAGTCTGAGAAAGAGGACATCACTCATGTAAGCAAACCTTTCAGGAATTTTAAATGTAAGCAAGACTATCAGTACTGTTACCTATTCTATTGTGAATCTATGGTGGTTCTCTCTGGAAAGACAGAAATCCAATTAACAGTAAGTAGTACAAAGTGAATCTATATTAGCAAGTAAAATTAAGCTGTATTTTGGAAGTACAATTTTCTCCAGGGAAATTAGTAGAAAATACCTTCAACCAAAGATAGGTCTGAGGCATAAGGCTACTACAAACTAACATTTTAAATAGAGAGATTCTCTATCTATTTATGTGATAAAACTAAGCTTTTGTTTTAGAAATGGAATTTCAGAAGCAAATCTGGCTTAAAGCATTTTGCCCATTACCTAACTAGAATGTAAACATCAAGTTACCCATGAGTCAAGTGTTCCAACTATGCAACTATGGAAATGAACTTGATGTTTTGTGCCAGCTTTTACGGTGCTCTCAGAAGTGGTAATAGAACTCAGTGTGGTCAGTTGTCACTCATTCACTTTCCCTGAAACTTGCATATATTTTTGGGTTAGAATGAATGTTCTTATGAACTGTTCTTGTTGCAGAATTCAACTTCATGTTTTTAAATAGCTTGAGGTTAATAGACTGTTTGATCTGGAGGAGCCTTATAATACAGCTCACTTAACTCCCTGCCCTTGCCGCTGAGGGAAGTGAGGTCTGGAACTCTTAAGTAATTTAGACACGGCAGTCAGTGGCAGTGCCCTGGTGGAAACTGCTGTTCTCTGAGTCTCAGGCCATTGGTGATGAATAACCAGGCTTCTCACCCTGGCTAGAGAACTTGGGAGTGTGTTTAATCTCCTCTGCTTAGCGTTCTTCTCCAAATTAGAAAGCCAACAGGTTCTGGCCTACCCCCCAGGTATCTTTTTTATTAAAAGTATATTTGGGTTCTCAGTGGTGGTGCATAGAACTCAACCTTTTTTTTTTTTTTTTTTTTTTTACCTTGGGTAATATTTAGTTGTACTACCCAACTAAATCAGTGTTGCTGTGTGTCTGAAGTTATTTTCTTGTTAAACTGAATGGGAGATACAGCTGAGGGTGCTGTTCTAAACACCCCCTGCCTCACCCAGCACAGACTGGGAATTAGACAGTGTTCAGCAGAGTGACACTAAGTCCCTGAAGTCACGGACGCAGCCTCAGACTAATCCTTATTCTCTCATTTATGGAGTACAATAACACTTCTTCAAAGTGAAGGCAGGATAAGATTTAAGGGGACACTACCCCTTGTCCGATGTGTTTTAATTTATTACTTAAATTTTCTTCTATGATGAGAAATTTACTGTAAAAAAAAAAAAAGTTGTTTTTCTTCCATTATCTAACACAATGACTGTTGTTGAGATGACCTTGCTGTGGGTACGGAACTATACTTCCAAACCAAAAAGGTCTTTGAGTGCCAAGCTGAAGAAATACTGCGAGAACACAAACTTCATCTGAAAACTGTCTTCTGTTATCAGTGCTTAGCTCTGCCCCAGGCTGTCTCCAGCATTGTTACTATGCAGCGGACTGCCGCTGCTGGTGTTTTTCTCTTTTGACCATTAATCCAGCTAAGACAATACGTGACTGTGGCAGTACTTGGCAGTCTTAGCATTAAACAAACTCGCTTCCATTTCTCCCGTAGACATCATTTTTAGCATTTAGCACACATGCCTTTAGAAAACAGGTTTGGCTGTGTGTAAACACAGGGTTAATCCTCCACACCCTTGGCTCCAGAGTTGTTGACAAAGTCATGCTTTGTGGATTTTAAAATAAACTTTTTGTCACTCTTTGCAGCTTGGTATTCGCCCCCCTCCTATTTTTTACTCCCTCCTAAATAAACTTTTTTGTTAAGTAACCAGTGTTTCTGGATCACAGAAAGTCATCAGTTTGAGACACACAGAATATATCCAAGTTAACTGAAAAACCGATGACAGTTTTTTGAATGTGACCCTTTACTTTTAATTCTTAGCTCCTTTTTGGTCCTTTGCAAAAATAGCAAGATTCCCTGTTTGTATCCCCACTGTGCTAATATTGCTGACTTCTCATGGAAAACAGTCAGCTCTGGGCAGCTTTCTTCTGTATGGTATTTAAGTTAACTTACAACAGAAAGCACATGGACATACTTCTTTAATTTTCCTTTTTTTTTTTTTTTTTTTTGCTGGGGGATGTATTGTTTTTTCCTCTTATCTGGCCTACAGGAGAAAATGTTTTCTCCAGCTGGGTCCCTTTTCTCTGGTCCTTCCCTCTTTGGCAGTTACTTTGTGTGAGATCAACACACACACACACACACACACACACACACACACACCTTTTAATGAAAAGTGTAGTCGCCAGAGGCCAACCACTAACTAGCAGTGCTGTAAGTTGTGGCCCTGCTCCTTAGCTATTTTGTGACTTATAGATCATGGTCTAATTATTTAGCATTAAAGGGACTCTAATTCCGTGGGGTGTGTAACCGTATTTATAGTATGTTTTATTAGTGTGCATTCCATCCGGGTAGTGTGGCAAAATCATAAATAACAGAAACATAACTCCCGAGGCTTGTGAGAGGGTTTTCCTCGATCCGAGGTGTTTTTACTTGTCATTCGGTCCTGCGGGGAGGTTGGGAAACACCGGGTATGCTGCATGGCCCTGCCAGGGCTCGCCTTGGTTAGAGAGTCCCTGTGTCCCACTCCGCTCGCTCAGAAAGAACTGTCCTGTGAGTGTGATGTGGACAGATTTATAGCAGCATGGCTCGGGCTGTGTTTGCTGCCGTAGTCAGCTGGGAGAGCTCCCTGCTGGGGCCACTCCTGTCTGACGGAAAAAAGCAGCAGCTGGGAAGGTGCTGTTTCAGGCTCTTGCTGTTTAAAAAAAAAATGAGCGAGAGGGGGGAAAACTCCACTAAGTCCACAAGCTGGCATTGGAGGGGGAGACAGCGGTCATGTGGTGCTGGCCACCCTACCCTCTGTCACAGTGCGGATGAGAGCTTTTTGCTCTTATCCAATCATGCCTGGAATGCCGCTCGCCACTTGGGTTATTTCTGCTATCTGTCGCTCTTGGTGCCGCAGTGCTAACGGTTTGGCAGATGGGACGCTTTTTCTTGGAGTTTGTGTCCTGGGTTTTTGACTCCTGGCAGTGCCGGGCGTGTTGTCTCAGCTCGCCCTCTCCCTGCCTGCCCCCCTGGGCACCATGGCCCATCGGCTTCGGTTTCATTTTGGCTCCGGTCGCAGCAACACAGCCCCCGAGTCGGAGATCCTCGACCAGGAGAGAGAAGACGACTTTTTCATGGCATTCCACACGCTGCCTCGGCGGAGCGGCCCGCACCCCTGTGCCCACCGCGCGGCAGGGGACGGCGGCGGGCTGCCGGAGGCGGTGGGCGCGCTCAAGCGCAGCACGTCCATGTTCATCCCGCAGTTGCTGAGCCCCACGGACGCGCGGCCCACCCGCAGCTCCTCCGTACAGATCTCGCTGCAGCGCAAGGCGGCTGACGGGGCCCCAGATGCGTGCGGGCCTCCTGAGGGCCTGGACGGCGATGCGGGCTCGGTGTCTCTGGGCTGCTGCCCGGAGCCCCCCAAGTCCCACACCCCGGAGAGCTCCCCACCCAGGGCCACCAGGTGTCCAGAACCTCAAGTCAATGGCACGTGCGGCCGCCGAGTGCGGGGCCCCGTCGCTGCGGATGGCTGTGAAGAGGCCGAGCCTGTGGCCACCCAGGGACCTGAGGGTGGCGGACTGCGCATCCAGCACCGAGCCTCCAGCGCCGACGTGCGCCAGGTGAGGCTGATGCCCTTCGGGGCCGACGGCCCGGGCGGCCCCTCGGCTCTGGAGCCCAGGCGCTGGTCCCTGCAGCACGTCCCTGATGCTTCTGGGAGTTCTGGGAAGCGGTGCTTTGTCTTCCAGCTGCAGCAGCCGCCACAGGGCGCACTGGGTTTGAGTGGTGACTTCAACTTTGGGTTCACGGGCACGAAGGGGGACAGGTTGGTGCGGTACCCTCGTATCCGGCTGGAGAGGAGCACTTCGTACCCCACGCAGCCCCGAGGGGAGCGCAGCAGCCCCACAGAAGAGCGAGGCCACCTAGGACACCCGGAGACGCCGCCGCGGGGCCGCAGGGTGGCTCCCGAAATCCACAGGATGAATTCCGTGGAAAGGACGTCACAGGGTCAGGGCTGCACATTTAAGATCAGGCAAGATCAAAATGCGGGCCAGCAGCATTTTAGAATTCTTGTGACTCGGGGGCCGGAGGACTCTCACCAGAATCCCGAGGACAGCAACGCCACCAGCCCTGGGTCCACCGTGGCCGGAGCACCGGTAAGTTAGCTTGCATTTCCATGTGGACTGCCAGACAGATCTGATACAAGCCCCAAAATCTTGTTTTGCAGAGTAATTAAAATAAATATCATCCTACTCCCTTCTGGGAGTTTCCTAGCTTCCGGCCAGAGTAACTTAACATTTGGTTGAGTTGTGGGAGCGTGATTTGTGCTTCGGTGTTTGTTGGAGGTTCATGAGGCTAGTTAGCATTTCAGAAAATTTCTGTAGGTTCCCCAAAGTCAAACAGCTCTGTCTGTTTTGAATATTCAAACACCTCTTTCCTTCCCCCCTTCCCCTTCTGAATAAAAGCATTAAAAATTGTATTACTTTAAACCTGCCAGTGCCCCAACTCGATGTTGGAAATGCATTTAAAAGCTGCCCAAATCCTTTCCTTTAAAAATAGTTCTAATGCAGGCCAGAGAATATTGCCAAATACTTGAGACTAGTCTCTTAATAAGTAAATGTAAAGTGTGACCAATTCTTCCTAATGGCCTTTTTCCTGTAGAGGGTTGGTTCTTGTTATATCACGTAGTCTTTTGTTTTTGTTTTGTTTTGGTTTGGTTTTTTGTCCCATTAATACTGAACAAGAGTGGGACAGTATGGCTGATGGACCTATGCTAGGTGAAACTGACTGGGGACTGGTTAATGGTCAGATTGCATGGCCTGCAACTGAACACTGCCCACTTGAGTGTCTAAGCTGGGATGCTGTATATAGACGAGTGATTGCCCTGTCTCCAGCTGTGGAAACAGATGCCCTAGAACCGATTTTGGCTTTTATTGCTCCTGTGTTCTTACTTGTTCCCCTTCAGTGAAATGGAGTACAGAAAGACAGCTGCTGACCCCACGGCTCAGATGATGACTCTGCAGCTTTTGTAGTTTATAGTGGGGTGAGAAGTGTCATCTGTTAGCTTTCTTTTACTAGTAATCATTAGCCATTGATTGCCTTTTTTTTTTTTTTTTTTTTTGAAGAACACACTCTATTTTGAATTGGCACTTTTTGCCCTTGACTTTCATATAATTACTGGTTTGAGGATAGTGATTATAAAATGTCTGGGGGACTCTTTTGGTGTGGGTTTTCATTGTGAATTATGACTTTTCAAAGTGGATGGTGGTGTATGACTGTAGAATAGTATCATCTTTTATTGCTTTATATTGAGAAGTATTTTGGGCCATTCCAGTAAACTTTATCACTGCCCTACCATTGGTTTTCACCACTCTGAAGGGGTTATCAGATACTAAATGCAAATATGGTATCTTTCTTGGTGTTATATAACTGTTCTTTTTATCCCTTCCATGGCCCTTTTCTTTTATTATCCCCAACCCTTTTATTAGGAAATGTTGAAGTGCTTTGTCTTGGACTGAACCAGTACCATTTTTATACAGTGGTTCAGATGTCAATATCATTTTGATATTTTTATAGCTGTTAACCTTCACCCCAAGAAAGCACAATTATGACTACTGTAGGCTTTGCTGGGCATCTGAACACGGACCACTTTGGCACAGGAAAACTGACAAAATGTATTTCCTAAAGTTTTGACAACTATTCATCTGCATCACCAAACTCTTAAATTAACTTTGCAGTTAGATATCGAGGACAAGTGAATTTATTTAATTAGAGTCTCATTTGTCTTGAAGTGTCTAATGTAATTAGGAAATAAACAGAATATACTAAAAATGGTGTGTACCTTACTTTACAAGGGCTATTGTAACTTGCTTACAAGGACTATTAATTACCATGGAAAATAAACTTCTTTACTTTTGGAAATTTAAGATCTACACTAAAGATCTCTCTTTTGGAGATTAAGTTCCTTCTACCACACAGTTTTCATTTTCGTAGGTGTATTTTTGTACCCATACAGTAAATTTGTAAATGGTTGGTAGGAAGCTGGTTTGCTTTTAAGCAAAAAGTTTTTTTTTCTTTAAGAGGCAGCACAACCAAACCTTGTCACATAATGAAACTGCCTGTTCCATTCAGCACTTTGTATGTGTTTCATGTGGGCAGGGTGTCAAGTGCGGGCAGCTGCTGCCACGGCCTTATTATATCTTGAGGGAAAACAGTCACTTGGGCGTCTACAGTCTGGCTGCCACCAAAGCTTTTTTGATGTTTCAAATATCTGCTGCTTCGGTCAGAGGAGCGTTTCATTCCGAGTTTACATGAAAAATTAACTACACTCTATTGCAGTCTGGTTTTTTGAATGCTGTCAAAAATTTTATTTGGGAAAATCACTCAGGATTCCTTTGTCGAAAGTGCTCATATTTCGTAATTTCTACCTTAGACCTATTACCAGGTTAACTTGTTGAGTACTTTTCTGTGCCTCCCAAACATCCTGTCGTAAATAAATCCGAAGTGCACGTGACTCCAAAAAATGTTAACCAGCTAGATTCCGAAGAAAAAAATACATGGGAGCACCCACCCCACCCCGTGCTAACAGAGTTCCCACCCGGCCTGATACCCTCCTTAAAGGAGAACTGGTTCTCACAGTCATCAGTTACAATATTTAAGAGGTCAGCGAACTTTTCAATTTGTGGCATTATTAATAGTCATTTAGTTGTTTTCTTAAAGTCATCTTTGAGGTATTTGGTCTGGTTACGAGCCTCTTAACTGCGTTAGAGTTATTCCAAGGTAGTTGGATCACTGTTTACCAACATTTACGCCCCTTTCAACACGGTTGCATGCAGAGTAACTGCTAGGCTCTGCATTTACGAGCTTCCGGAGCCTGGTTTAATCTCTTCATGTCGTTAAGTGTTTAAGGCCCACTGTACAGATAACACTGCACTAGGTACTTGGACAGTTTCACAGATTGTCTCCTAAGGTAAATGGGGGGGTGCATGGGGGGCAAAGAGACACTTTCTAATACTACTACATATGCTCTAGGGAAGGGAGGGTTCCTTCATCACTCCTCGCCAGGTTCTCTGGACTTGCCCGTGTGCCTCCTCAGTGGACATACACTTCGCAGAATTAGTATAGTAGCCTTTGTGATTAAAAATTCATTTTACTGAACACAAAGGCATATCCAAACCTGTTTTCTTTGGGAGGAATTTTAGATGGACTCTCTTTTAGAAAAGGGTGACGTTACCATACAGAAAATTTTTGACGTTTTTACCCCCTCCCCAATAATTCTATGAATATATGTCTAAAACACCCTTTTTTGAAAAACAAAACCACATTGTCATGGGTAAGAAAAAGAACTAGTATTCCTTTTATTGACTCGGTTTCTGCCTGAATTCTGTCAAGTTTCTCTTCTCCTTGAGTTCAGTAGTAATTTCTCTTAGTGTGGTTCTCTCTGAGAATGTTCCACTATCATGTAGCAAAATTTCAACTGTTTTCAGTGATATCTTCAAAAGTGTAGATAGTGCACTGGGTTGACACTGACATGTGTTTTCATATACAGACAGGACTTGCAGGGAGAGCTCCTGTTTCTAATAGCACTTCAGAATTTGAAAGTGCCTCCATGTATCTCGTGTCATCTATACAGCTAACCCCTTGCAGAAGCATCCTCTCACTCGCCTTCCCGACAACCGTCTAAACTAGCGCTCCTTTACTGTTTCAAATGAAAGTATGTGATATCATCATTCGTTGTGATGGCTACTCTACTATCATAACACTTTGTGTATGTATAGTGGGAATTATAAAACTGTGTGTATCTTTGCACAGTTAAAAAGCCTGCATAGCCAGAAAAGCAGTTTCATGCTTCCTGTGATGTGACATTTTTGCTGAGAATTTTGGAGATGGTAATTTCGCCGGTGCCTTGCAGCACTAGCCTTATGGAGAGAAGGGGACATCTTTGGAGGTCCACAGAGCCAGGCAGTTGGGGGACGCATCCTGAGTGTAACTCCCTGATCAGCGAAAAATGGAGATAAAAATGTCTAGCTCACAGGTTTACGGTGAGTTTTAAACGAGGCTGTGTATGAGGATGTACCTGATGGGTTTTCATGGTGGTTTCTCCCTTCTTAACCAAAAATCTATAATGTACAAATCTTTCTCTGAGGAAGATAATGAGGTTAACTATGAGCAATCAATTTTTAATCAGTGTGGCGTTAGACACAGGGCAACCTGCAAATGTTTACTTGACTAGCTAGCTGTGAGGTCCTTCTGCTGTCATCTACTCGGTCCTGAGTACTTGCCCATCGGGTAACTGGCACCACAGATCCCCAGCACGGCTCTGTGACGGTGCAGTCCCCGAGAAACCCGAATTCATGTGTGAGCTCAAGCACAGTAGAAAAGGACTTTTACTTGTATTTGCTAACTGAGGTATTTTTAATTGATTGATTTTTAGAAAGAAAGGAAAGGGGAAAGGGGGGAAGAGAAACATTCATTTGCTGTTCTACTTAGTTGTGCATTCATTGGTCGCTTCCCCAATGTACCCTGACCAGGGATGGAACCTGCAACCTAGAATTTTAACATTCTGAAACATTTACTTCCTCTGGTATTTCCCACATGTTACAATTTCACCACTTAATTTTGCTATAATGTTTCCAGGAGTTAAGTTTACTTTTACTTTTTATAGGCTGAGGTTTCAGCAATCTAATGTTACCTGTACAAAATTTCCACAGCATGATTTACAAGTGAGGGCTGTATTTGGAAAGAGGCCTTATTAGTTTCTGCATTTTAGAGAATTTTCATAATGCTGCAGCTGCTTCGCTTGCTATGCCGGGAGGCAGAGTTCCTGGGCATTGAAATAAATCTATAATTTATAGCATATGTTAATAAGAAAATTGTTATCTCTATGTGAAAGTTCACAATACCAGAAGAAATTTACTCCATGTCAAAATTACCTTAAAATTTAATAAATGTTGGGTTTCTTTATAGAGTTCATAGTTTGAAGCTAATGGAAACTAGTCTAAATGATAGTCTATTTGTGCAACTTGAAATAAGCAAGCAGATTTTTAAACTACAAGTAATTAACTGCATTTTATTACTGCTGAGATAGATTACTACCCTAAATACAGTGACCTTCTAAAACCTTTTAATAGTACTTCCAAGGCATTTGTAGTAATGAGGGCGTTCACGGTGGTGTTGAAACTGTTGATCTAAGGCGTGAATACCACAATATCTAAGTTTTGACTGTAAATGCCAAAAGCGGCTTGGGAAACCAATCCCGAGCTGTCTGGTGATGGTTCAGAGGTTTAGTGTCCTGCTTGCGACCATGCAGGTCCCTGGATTCACACCTGATAGCTTAACATTCCATATCCCACAGTAGAGAGACCGATGAGGTAGTCTACCTCCTGTGCATACCCAGCTCCAACTTAAAGATTTAAAAGGCCTAAAGGGATAGAGTATTGAAAATTTTAGCTAAAAATAATGTGTTGCAAGAGGTCTGTGATTTTTCTGGGCAAATGGAGATTACTGAAAGACTTTTAGATAATCTTGAATCATTAAGCATCAGGGATGTGTAATGAATAACCTCAATGGAGTTTCCTTTTTAGTTTTTTATTTTCATTTTTTTAACATTTTATTTTATTGATTGATTTTAGGGAGGGAGAGAGAGAGAGAGACAGACAGACAGACAGAGAGAGAGAGACAGGAACATTGGTCTGCTTCTGTATGTGCCCTGATTGGGAATCTAACCAGCAACCTCTGTGCTTCAGAGTTACACTCTAACCAACTGAGCTCTCCGGCCAGGGCTAGAATTTCCTTTTTAAATCACTTGTTTGTTATTCTGTTATGGTTTACTTGAGCAATGCGGGATACAGAGGAATATAAAGTAATAATAATAATAATAAGTGAGTGAAACAAGGTGGCCTGACCATGAGTGGGCTGCAAAGGAAACCTTTGATGTCGTGCCGGGTTTATGCAGTCCTAAAGTGACACTTTGGTGGTCTCTAGGCATGACCACATTTTAACAGGAAGTTGAGCTTTCAGGACAGAGGATGGAGTAGATTGAATTTCAAGAAGCTTGCTTATTATACCCTGGGCATTGTAGAACCATGGACCGTTTTGGTGTAAAGGGAAAGGTCACGAAATGAGAAAGGATCGCAACTTGAGGTGGAAAGAGCCCTTTTTATTCTAGTTGGACAGTTGTTGCTATACTTAGTGTTTAAATACTTTGTATCATCAGTTCCTTTCAGGGCCTGCCCGGACTGCCTATTCTTCTGAAATGATTCTGTGTTTATTTTGGTGTTAAGTATTATGCCATATACTACTGGGTAAGCAGAAAGTGAGGAAATTCCTCTAGGGAGGAAGAGATTAGAATTTCCTCTAGGAAATCTCCCTTTCACAGGTCCTTGGAATTTACACAGCCTTCTATTGTGGTTTAATTTTTTTGAAATCAGGGTGAGTTGAGAGACTTTTACTTCCTCTATATAATGACTTTGAGGGACCTGCTTTGAACATATCATCTTTCATTATGTTGCCTACCTCTTCCTGGGGACTGGGGGGCTGGGATGGGCTAGGTAGGACCTAACTAGGCTTTTTAAATATTTGATGATTCAAATAATTGGGTAGAGTTACAGTGTATATCTAATAACTCACTTCTATCGTGACTCTTCCATCTTCTTAGAGACATTTTCTAGCCTCATAGTAAACCATTCTTCTTTAGAATCTCCCCCACCCCATATTTTAAAACAAATGACTAGGTAATTAACACTTGAAGGAGCAGGGAAAAATTGCTTTGATCCAGATTTTTAAAATTGAATTGAATAGAAAAGTTGAGATGAAGCAGAAATATACTGAAGTGTGTGATTAAGCTTCCAACCAAAAACCTCAGCACCTTATCACTGCAGGAAACTTTGCAGGCCAGGAGTTCAAAACTAGCAGCTCTCTTGAACTTTCCCAAGGAGTTAGCCTGGGGGAGCACTGCCTGCCAGCAACTTGACCCTGGGGCTCTTTTGTATTCTCTTTCTCATGAGTGAAAATGCCTTCAGCTTAGTGCAGTATTTCCCAACCTTTTTTGTGCCATGCCCCACCTTAACCTTTCTAAAATTTTTATGCCCCCCCATGTAACATACATAATTTTTAACATTAAAAAATTGATTTGTTCACTTAAGAAACATAAATGATAGGTTCTAGGAAGAAATCACTATGAAATTGTTAACAAAACACAGTAAGTAAAATTTCAAAACATATAATGAAAAACAGAAATTTAAATTCCAAATAATTTTAATACAGATTTTTCTATATTATTTATTATTTTAATTTAGTGTGATCCTTGCGCTTGATGCTTGCTGCACAGAGATTTTATATTAGGTTCCAGTTTGGTTAGCTTTAGTCTCAAGTCTCCACGTTGTGTTATATCCAGCCGATTTCTTTTTTTTACCAGTAAATCATTTACAGCACTAAATCCACATTCAGCTAAAAATGAAGATGGAAACAGTAGCAATAGTTTTCTTGCACATTTGGTTGAATTTGGGTATTTGATTTCTGTTTCCTCACAAAGCCATGCCATCGCTCCTTTGATATTAAATAAAGCTTTAACTGACTCATCATTTTGCAATTCTGCGAGTTCTTCTTGATACTGCATATTTGATATATCAGACAAATCCACTAACATTGGCTGCATCATCCATGTTGGGAAATCAATTTGTTTTAAATCAGAAAATCTTTCTTTTAAATCAGCCGATAGAATATTCAAATGATTGACAATAACAAGTAAAGCGGTATCAGTTACTTCACATTTTTGGAGCCAATGAAACTGTTTAAAGTTTTTGTTGTTAATATGTTTCTGACATAACTCAATATTGGTAATGAAACCAAATATCTTTGCTTTTGCATCGACAAGAGTTTTATTTGTTCCTTGAAGTTGCTTATTTAATATATTTAGTTTTTCAAAGATATCGGCTAAATAACTCACAAATGCTTTACCATCTATTGTTAACAGATACTTCATTTCAGGGTTGTCACTTAAAAAATCACTAAGAGTATCAAACAGTTCCATAAATCTTCTCAAACAGTTTCCTTTAGATAGCCATCTTACTTCAGTATAAAGTAAAAGTCTCACATGGTCTTCATTTTGTTCTTCACAAAATAGCTTGAAAAGACACTCACGTTTGGCACTAGCTTTAATAGCATTAACACACTTTATTACTGTATGTAATACTTCATTCAGAAGAGGCGAGATGTTTTTAGCTACCAAGTTTTCCCTATGAATAACACAATGCACAAGAATCATTTCTGGATTTGCATCTTTCATCAATTTTAAGCAGCCATTTTTCTTGCCCATCATATTGGGAGCACCATCTGCAGCACAAGTTGTTATATTTTTCATTGGTACATCATTGACATCTAAGTAGTTTTTTAGCTTATTATATATATCTTTGGAGGTAGTGGTGCTTTCTAATCTTTTACAGAACAACATTTCTTCAGCAAAATGTCCTTTATCAATATATCTTATGTAAGTTATCAATACTGCCTCACTTTTTCTCAAAGTTGATTCATCCATTTGCAAGGAGAATTTTCTTGTTTTCAGCTTTTCAATAAGTTGTTTTTCAATATCCTCACTCATTTCGTCTATTCTTCTGCTAACAGTATTGTCACTGAGTGACATAGCTTTTACATCTTTGTCATCTTTTTCAAGAACCGTTTTAAGAAATGCTAATATTGACGGTTTTATTAAATTCCTTCCTATAGTGT
The DNA here is from genome assembly GCF_036850765.1 of Saccopteryx bilineata. Taxonomy (NCBI): domain Eukaryota; kingdom Metazoa; phylum Chordata; class Mammalia; order Chiroptera; family Emballonuridae; genus Saccopteryx; species Saccopteryx bilineata. The sequence goes on along the minus strand of NC_089500.1, from coordinate 13,672,609 downwards.
GATTTTCTCTAGTTTTAGCGATGAATAATTAAATTTGATAACTAGCCTCAAGAATGCGATTATTAGTTGAAGTATGAGCAGTAAATAGAGACTTTAATGTTCTTTTTTCAAAATTTTTCTTTAAAGTTTTAAAGTAACTCAAATCTGAATTAATATGAGCCCTATGTTTCGCCTTCAAATGCGCCTCAAGACGACCTCGTTTCATTGATTCGTTGGTCAAGCATTGCTGGCATAAAAGACAAAAAGGAATCTGCTCATTGTGAACAGCGGGTATGAACCCAAATTTTAAATATTCCTCCAAATATTGACGAGTTTTTTTCTTGCTTGCACCACTCATTTTACTATGGGCTATAAGAAATAAAAATAAGATCAATTAAAAACTAATATTAAAATGTGTGTTAAAATATATTCAATGTGACATAGAGTAAACGTATACTAAAAATTCATATTTATTTAAATGTATATAACACATTTACTACACTACCACTGCAAATCAAAAGGTATCTATATTTTTTCCACTTGACAAAATTTTCTGGAAAGTTATGCTTCTAAAATTAAAATTGTCGTGCATGCACTATTATAGCCCCAATAATATTTATAAAATATTAGTGCTTTCTAGCCCCGATGCAAGAAGTACTTAATAAAGAGTTTAATATTGATAAAAATAAAATCAAATACTTACCAATTATATCTATACGATATATATGTATATTTATTAAATCAATGAGCTTTTACAACAGTTTTGACTGACACTTATTTCAAATTAACACCAACTGGATGATGTGAAACACTACAGAAGTTGCATGGGCCAATTAGGTGAGAATAACTGCATTGTTTATCGAGTTTTTAAAACGTCCGGGGTTCCCCGCGGCAGACAGCACGCTCCAAGGTGAACCCAGGACAAAGTTTACTTGATGACGCCAATCACCCAGTTGATATTTTGGTCTCGTCAAACAAAATTATACTTAATAATTATTTACCGCAATTATTTAAGAATTGCATTTTTTGTTAAATTTGGCACCGATAACTAGCATTGCATTTAAATGACCTGGGGCAAAAGGATTAAAGTCGTGTCGAGTCCATTTTCAAATTGCCCCCCTTAACTATCGAATTGCCCCCCTGTGGGGCGTGGGCCCCACGTTGGGAAACATCGGTTTAGTGTCTGTTCCTTGTGTATTTACTGATCGTGTCTTCCACTTGAAAAAAAAACAAGATACTAAATTGTAATAGAGGTTAAACATCTTCACATCGATTTTAATGTGTAAGTTGATTTAACCTCTTATTGTTGTAGAAACCATGCTTTCAAAAAAAAAAATCCCAATGCTGTGTTCTATCCATTAACATATATGAGTAGGGTGCCCAGGGGGCACAGCAAAGGACAAAGCAATGAAAAGTTTTATACAAGCATAGGGTACCTACAGGCCTGCCTGTACCCTCAGCTGGAATGACATTAGCAAGAGATGCCCCTGTATTTTGCAATCTGGCATTCTTCTCCAGCTAACGGGTGCAGAAGTCATTTAAAATTTTATATTTATAAATGCATGGATTTGTGAGTTTCAGTTGAAGTTATGTAGGCCTTTCCCTTTCCATTTAAAGATGTGGAATCTGAGAACATTCTTTTTATTTTTTAGAGAGAGAGAGAGACAGAAGTCAGAGAGATGAGAAGCATCAACTTGTAGTTGTGTCACTTTAGTTGTTCACTGATTGCTTTTCATATGTGCCTTGACCGGGACTTCAAGCCAAGCCAGTGACTCCTTGCTTAAGCCAGAGACCTTTGAGCTCAAGCCAGTGACCTCGGGATCATGTCGATGATCCTTAGCTCAAGCTGGCATGCCCACCCTCAAGCCAGTGACTTTAGGGCTTTGAACCTGGGACCTCCACATCCCAGGTCAATGCTCTATTCACTGCACCACCACCAGTCAGGCTGAAAGCTTGTATTTGCAATTACAGTGAATATTTGTTGTATCTCATGGATGTGAAATAGTGATTTTTGAATAATACTGCACATGAAGCACTATACTTCTTGATGTTAGAAACATCAGAAGTTGGGAAGTCTCATCTCTAGAATTTCATTTCAGTAGACAAGATGGCTAAGATGAGGCATACCAGTAGAAGCATTAATTCACACTAGCAGGCACTGTGGAAGTGCTGATACCCAGCACACACTATGGGTGACAGATTGCTTACACGTGGGATAGGGCACTGTGGGTCATGATGGACAGGAGTGAGGTCATGGAGGGGGAGGTTGGAACCGCATCTGGAAAGATGACCAGGGTTTGTCTCAGTAGGTCAGTGGGAGGGGCCTCGTTTGAAAATCTGAAGGTAGTGGTGGCTGCCAGTGATGTGGTTGCTATTTTTGCCCAGAATTTCCTTGATTGTGATTAGCAAGTTTCAACAAATTGCTTTTTATTTTATTTTATTGTATTGTATTGTATTTTTCTGAAGCTGGAAACGGGGAGAGACAGACAGACTCCCGCATGCGCCCAACCGGGATCCACCCGGCACGCCCACCAGGGGGCGACGCTCTGCTCCTCCGGGGCGTCGCTCTGTTGCGACCAGAGCCACTCTAGCGCCTGGGGCAGAGGCCAAGGAGCCATCCCCAGTGCCCGGGCCATCTTTGCTCCAATGGAGCCTCGGCTGGCTGCAGGAGGGGAAGAGAGTCAACAAATTGCTTTTTAATGTGAAATGTTTTTGAAGAACTTTTGGGTGTGGTTAGTGGCATGAAGAACTCCAAGCTTTTCCATTAAACCGAGAGGTAACTTAATTCCTGAATTTCTTCCTTACCTGCCTTCCACTGAGCTGATCTGTGAGCACCTGACCACATGAGACCAGGGACAAAGGAACACCAAGAAAATTCCTTTTATTGAATGGTGGTAGCAGAAATTAAATGGATATCTGTCCACTATTATTGTGCTGGAGGGCCATAACTCAAACTCAAATGAATAAGCTTGCTTTATCAGGGTTGACTCTGTTAGCTCTTTATATATGCAGTGGAGAATTTATCCTGAGGAAGAACGAAAGAAATGAATTACCTAAACGCTTCTTTGCATGTCTTTCTATTTAAAATGACAGTATGTCAGAAAATCCTTACTCTACATTATGATATGGGAAATGTTATATTAATCATATATAGTACATTCACATTTGCATTTAACAACAAATCAGATAAGGAAAATAATCCACATTTCCACCATTCAAATTACCCATGTTTACTTTTATGTGAATACAGTCTTTATGTATTATTTTATTTTTAATTTGTTCATTTTAGAGAGGAAGGAGAGAGAGACAGAGACAGAATGGGGGAGGAGCAGGAAGCATCAACTCCCATATGTACTTTGACCAGGCAAGCCCAGGGTTTCAAACCAGTGACCTCAGTGTTCCAGGTATCCACTGCGCCACTGCAAGTCAGGCTGAATACAGTCTTTAAATAAAATTCATAGTATTGGGTGGGTCTAAAACCTAAAGCAAGCATTAAAGTAAGTTCAAGATTTATCTAAATCTTTCTAAATATAAACTATTTATATAATTTCATATAAAATGTTTCACACCATAGAATAAGAAGCATTAAAATAAATCAGATCTGTGAAGTATATGATACATTCCTAACCTTAGAAGGAAAAAAAGAAATAAATGAAGAAAAGATGGGCAGATTGAGCCACATAAAAGTATTAAGTTTATGAACCAAGAAAAAAATTAACTCAAGAAAACAACAGATTTTTCTAGTATTAATATGATTTTCTCATGTAGTCTGTCTCTTCACTGTCTTTGGATCTTGTTATATACAGTGTGTCAGTAAAGTCATGGTGCACTTTTGACCGGTCACAGGAAAGCAACAAAAGACGACAGAAATGTGAAATCTGCACCAAATAAAAGGAAAACTCTCCCAGTTTCATACCTATTCAGTGCAGTTTGATGTGGGCTCCATTTGTTGCCCTACACACATCCAAACAATAGTGAAGTTCTTGCCACACACGGGGTAAGGACGTCTGGTGTAACAGAGTGAATAACGTCTGTGATTCTCTGTTTTAAGTGATTAATGTCGTGGTGCTTCATTATAAACGTGCCGATAGTCATGTTGCACTTTGGTCACAGATTCGAATTTAGCGAGCCACAGAACATACTGAACTTTCCTCTGTACTGTCCACATCTCGACTGGCATGGCCGTGGGCTGCTCCGCTGTATACACGGTGTTACATCATCATCTGCGCATGCGCACATGCTGCCACATCATCCTACAGAAACTGGGAGGGTTTTCCTTTTATTTGGTGCAGATTTCACATTTCTATCATCTTTTGTTGCTTTCCTGTGACCGGTCAAAAGTGCACCATGACTTTACGGACACACTGTATTTCTGCTAACAGATTCGTATCCATGTTGCAAAGGTTTCAGTGAACACAGACAGTGCTGGGGTTCCCCTTTCTCCTGATTCTCTAACCTCTGCACTGGACCGTACACACACATTGGTGAATCACAAAAAGGGGTTAGCAATAAAGACATAGACGTCCACCCCTCCAAGTTACATCGCTTTGTACCTTTTATCTGACGAAAGTGGTTAAGAACTATAATGCATAAAGTTGGGAGAAGTTGTAGTTCAAAAGAGTATGTTCCAGTTGCTGGTGGTAGTATCCATTGATATGACTTCAGAAAGATTTCCATCCATTTAAGTGTTTCAAAATAGTAAAGCAAATTATAGCTGCTAAAATTCTTGTTTTGAAATATTAGAGTTAACCCAGAAGAAGTTACAAACCTAAGCAGAAGCCTTTAAAAATAGGTTTTCATTTTCTGCTTTTCAAGTAGGTTTACTCTCCATACCATCGCAAAGAGCAGATGGATGGGAAGAAGCTCTAATAAGGTTACTGGCTACTGTTAAAATAATTTGGCGATGTGCAGTTGCACCCGGTGTAAGTTGTTAGATGTTTTGGAAAAGGAATGCTTCCTTAATCTTTCCTTTAATATATTTGTCACCCAGAATTTACAATTTGAAATTTTCTTTTCAGTCAATACATAAATGAAGTAGGTTTCACGTATCATTATTTCTTCTTCTTCTTGTATTTTTCTGAAGTTAGAAGCAGGGAGGCAGACAGACAGACTCCTGCATGCACCTGACCAGGATCCACCTGGCATGCCCACCAGGGGACGATGCTCTGCCCATCTGGGGCATTGCTCCATTGTAACCGGAGCCATTCTAGCACCTGAGGCGGAGGCCATGGAGCCATCTTCAGTGCCTGGGCCAACTTTGCTCCAATGGAGCCTTGGTTGTGGGAGGGGAAGAGAGAGACAGAGAGGACGGAGAGGGGGAGGGGTGGAGAAGCAGATAGGCGCTTCTCCTGTGTGTTCTGGCCGGGAATCAAACCTGGGACTTCCACATGCCAGGCCAACGCTCTACCACTGAGCCAACCGGCCAGGGCCTATTTCTTTTTTGCTAATGAAAACTATAGTCTCACAAGAATATGCTTCCTGAAATTCACACAATTAAGCTCTTTAAAATGTTTCGATTATAATTGTTGAGCATTAATCCCATGAGTTTAGGTGTCCATTGACTTGGAGCTCCATTTGTAATTTACAGGAATTACCCATATTTTATTTTAAAATGAGGTTGCTTACAATCTTATTACACTTTAAATTAAGAAGTAATGTGACCTTAAGCCGTACCTTAACGGTGAAACTAACTGAAACAGTTCCCAAGGGACTGAGACTTCATTCTCCAGGGGGACCACTGAACATGTGGTGTGCTTTTTCTTGCTGGAGAGAGATTTTACCTTACACACAGATTTTGAACTTGTGATGGATGCCTGGAGTTTGGGGCATATGGGAACTTCCTCTGGTCTCAAGAAGCTGATCCTTTTTATTGACAGATGAGACTGATGTCACACGAGGGCAGCCCGTTTTCTGTAATGGTTTACCACTCTCAGCGCTCGCTCCTGGTCTAACACAGGACCACCGAGGCTCCTAGGTGTCCCCCATTCCAGTGCCTTTGTCCTGTCAGAACATTATGGCGAGTACCAAAGCTGGAGTGAACCAGATGGTTATGTGTTTCTGACTCATGGGCTCATAATATTTATTTATACTTTTCTAAAACCTTCCTAGTTTTCATAGCTGGAACTTTTTTGTTGCAGGAACAAATGGGTGGAACTCCCCAGTTGGGCTGCCTGGAGACTGATAAAAATCATTTGTGATGTTGCCAGTGGAGGAGATGATAAACATTTATTAAATGAATCCATGAAGTTACTGCATGCCAGGCAACATTCTAAATTCTGGGTGTATAAGCAATGAGCAAAACCAGAAAACCTCTGACCTCGCGTGGCTTCCATTCTGGTAGTAGGGAGTCAGAGGAACAAAGTAAATAAGTAAAAATACAATATGTAAGATGATGATGAATGCCATGGAGAATAGGGAAGGTGGGTACGGAGCATTGCCAATTTAGGGTTTACACAGAGAAGCCAACGAGGGCCTCCCTGGATGGCTATCGATGAACAAACCATGCCAGGCAGATAGCTGGGAGCAAATTGTTCTAGAGAGAAGGAAGAACAGTGCAAAGGCCTTGAGGTCCAAGGGCGCCTGCAGAATGGGAAGAACAGCATGGAGATGACCATGGCTGAAAGGGGCACCCAAGGATGAGATGTGTGGATTTGGAAAACAGGATAGTCGTGAGGATGGACAGAGCGTGGAGGGCCACTTCTAGGCACAGGGGATGGAAGGCTCGGGTGAGCGGGGGTCGAGCAAGGGAGTGCCGAGATCTCATTTGTGTCTTCATGGGCAACACTGACTCTTGTCCTGAGACGGCAAGGCAGGAGAGGGGAGGCCACTGGAGTAGTGCATGTCACCGTAGAGGTGGTAGAGCCCAGTCTCGGGTCTGTGTTGCTGTCCCTCTGCACAGATTTATTCTTTCAAATACTAGGGACAGTTAGTGATTCTTCTCAGGAGTTAGTCTAACCTTAGTACTTAAATTGTCATTTTCACATTGCAGTGCCTAGAAAATGAGAAGCTTTCCTTCTCCTTAACAAAGTGATTTTTCAAGATGCTTTCTGCTGCCTGTGTCATGCCAGGGCGTGGGCGGGTTTATTTTTGCAGTTTTGCACCAGAGAGTCTGCTTCTGATTTGCAGAGTGCATTTATTATAAGGCATATTGTCCATTGATGAGTAACGTGTGGGCTACAAAGCAGATACACAGCTTTTAAAATGGCTCATTTACCCTGCAAACCTCACCCCTGGAGAGAGGCAGGCCCTTCAGAATCATCCGGGAGCAGGGGTTTTTTGCATCCGTTTTCCCCAATTTCTGAGGTCATTGTTTTTTTGCCCTCTGGGTTATCATGTTTTCTTGGTGGGCTGAGGACTTGAAATAGAGGGACACAATCTCAGTTCACAGAGAAGACTCGAGATGGGGAGAGAATTTTAGGTTGCTGCTAAGGAGATGCGTGCTCCTTTGTCTCAGCTACTGAAAACGTCCCTCATGTTGTGGGTTGAAATTCTGGATGTCCTGCCTTTGCCCTGACGTTCTACATGGATCGTAACATGGCCACAGCTAGTCCACCCTTGTTTCTTTGACCAACTAGGGCAGGGGTAGTCAACCTTTTTATACCTATCGCCCACCTTTGTATCTCTGTTAGTAGTAAAATTTTCTAACCGCCCACCAGTTCCACAGTAATGGTGATTTATAAAGTAGGGAAGTAACTCTACTTTTAAAATTTATAAAGCAGAGTTACAGCAAGTTAAAGCATATAATAATAATTACTTACCAAGTACTTTATGTCGGATTTTCGCTAAGTTTGGCAGAATAAATCTTTATAAAACAACTTACTATAGTTAAATCTATCTTTTTATTTATACTTTGGTTGCTCCGCTACTGCCCACCATGAAAGCTAGAATGCCCCCTAGTGGGCGGTAGGGACCAGGCTGACTACCACTGGGCTAGGCATGGGCAGAGGTCCTGGGTCTGGTGGAGCCGATGAAGTCCTCCATGAGTGGAAAGTTCCATTCGAGGGCGTTCTCTCCGTTTCAGCCATGAAAGGGTCACGGGCAGGGTATGGCCTGAAGTGGTTCAGAGCCACCTCCCTGATGGAGTCCAGCCCTGCAATCCCAGTGATCACTGCTCCCCGAAACCTCAATGCTGATGGCTTTTCCTTTTGAGCGGGTTTCTTATTTTGTCTAATATGTTGCAATCTTCACTCAGCGGCCAGGTGGCATCTGATGGAATGCTGGTGTGCGTTGCCAAGGAAAACAGATGCAGGAAGATTTGGATGAGGTTGGGGGAGAAGACAGGGAGGCGGTGGAGGGCGGGGAGCTGGTGGGTAGGTTGTGTTGGAGGTCTGGGTGGGACTAAACAGTGATGGTCTGTAGCACTGAGGTATAGAGTTTACTAAGTCATTGCTTTACAACTCGCAGAAAATCATCCCGGTAAGAAATTCATGAAAGTGTTTCCAAGCCCCCGGAATGCCTCTTTTTCATTTCCCACTCTGCATTCGGACTGGTATTTAAATGGTTCAATACACCTAAAAGAATTAAGTAGTATTAGCGTTCTGCCCAATGCAAGCCACTGGTCATTGGCTATTTTAACTTATTGTTCTTTCTGCCTAGTACTAGACTGGCTTTCAGTGGAATAGAATCTGCTGAGGAGAACGCAGACTGGATGAAAAGAATTTCACTGATTCTGATTTTCCAGCTCGCTGAAGGAACCCATGGCCAGGAATGGATTTATTGATTATAAGGTGCGGGGAGCGTGGTACCCAGGGATTCTGCTGTGACAACTAGCTTAAGAAGTTAATGCTGATGACAACCTAAATCTCGATTTGGTTAATAACCCTTGCTATAAATACTGATTTAGTGCATTTATTCTCCGTGTTCTCCCTTCATCACCCCAAAATATGCATTTTGTTTGTTTTTGCCATGGCTTTTGCTGGAGGTGGGGGTGCCTTGTGTGGCTCCATCGTCCGCAGAATAGATTTCCATGAGGACAAATCTGTACAGTACTTGTGTATCGAGAGCTACAGAGTGTTCCGATCGAATATTTGTGATGTATATGGAAAAAAGCTTATCTTCCAGAATAGCTCAGAAATGAAAAGAATAATTTTCCCCTCAGTTTCCAACTGCAAGTCATAGTGAAAGTGGATTCCAATTCTTGACTGGCGAGACCGGTCCGTCCTGTTATATCTTATGCACAAATACCATTTTGCTCCAGCTAATCAAAGTATCTTCCTTCTATAGAGATTAACTGTGTGCATTTTTGGGTGGCTTTTGAAAACTCTGCTTCTTGAAAGTGTCCATTTGTCAAATTTTCATGAGTTTCAAAGACTTGGTAATAGGCGGTTTCTTCCTGAGAGTATTCAAAGCAAAATATTAAAAATGCAAAAGGCTGAAAAGGTTACCGGAGCCAACATCTCATTTTTTAAACAGGAAAGTGCAGTGGCTTACTCAAGGGCAAACAGGAAGGGGGGGCAGAGCTTGGATATCAGGTGGCTGATGCCCAAACCACTGTGTCTGCTAACCCAGCATTCCTCTTACACCACAGGCAGCCTCTTTCCATTGCGCTTCCCTTCATGATTCCTCACAGATGTTGATTTTGTTTTTTAACAAATGGAAGGCAAGCTCTCCTCCCCAAACCAGCAAAAAAAAAAAAAAAAGACACCTCACTTGATTACGATGCTCTAGAGCCAAATTTGCCATATCTCCATGATATGCCTGCTAGAGCTAAACCTTGGCCATCTGGAGCCTTGCACATGAACTGCCCGAGGACAGATCTCACTCTTGCTCTCTTTCATGCCTTCTTAAGAGCATGTTTCAACAATATTTTTTTGATTCACTGTTATCTTCATAGCCACCAATTATTGTATATTCTAGTCATTCTTTTTTTTTTTTTCCTTAAGTGAGAAGCAGGAGGCAGAGAGACAGACTCCCACATCCACCTGGACTGGAATCCACTCAGCAAGCCCCCTACCAGGCAATGCTCTGCCCATCTGGGGCTGTTGCTCTGTTGCTCAGCAACTGAGCTATTTTAGTGCTGGAGGTGAGGCCCTGGAGCCATCCTCAGCATCAGGGTTAACTTGCTTTAATGAAGCCATAGCTGTGGGAGGAGAAGAGAGAGAAAGAGACAGAGAGAGAGAAGGAAGGGCGGGAGTGGAGAAGCAGATGGTCGCCTTTCCTGTGGTGTGCCCTGAACAGGAATTGAACCTGAGATATCCACACACCAGGCCAACGCTCAACCACTGAGCCAACCAGCCCCAGCCTATTCTAGTCATTCTTTATATGAGTAAACATTTGTTAATGATGCTATACAGGACTGATAAAGTATATAATACACTTTTCTTCATCATTAAGGTTCTCAGGACATGCATGAGTTTTGAGAAATTGGCTGCTGCTTTTTGATTTCTCATTTCTCTTGCTAATCAATGACCACTTCTTTTGGCTGTGTCATGACCCACCACCCTAATATAACTTGCTGCTTCTGATCGGCTAAGGACTTAGAAGGTGTCTTGGGTAAGCTTGTTAGGCTTGTTCCTAAAGTGAGACTCAGTAGGCTGGGAGTGAGGATTGGGCTTGTTCTTCTTGAATAGAGTGTGTATGGTCTGTCCTTGGTCTTTCTCCCCCATCCCTTTACCTCGTATACTTTCCTTTGTCCTCTTGGAGCACGTCGGGAATCAGATTGTTATAAGATTTAAGTTTAAGAATTCAGTGGGATAATATACGCCAGCTGTCTAGCATCGTTCCTGGCACATTAGTGCTTAATAAATGTTAGCTGTTTTTATTATTGTTCCCTCTGAAGGAGAAGGTGGAAATTCTTCACAGATGTTTAGGGGTTGGATATGCGGCCAACCTGTCAGCGGAATTTAGATCAGCAAACACATTTTTAGTTCATCTTAATTTTTTATTGCTCTCTGGCTTTTGTCCTTTTCCACTTAGGGTTAATGAATTTTCTACTGCATGGAAGAACCGTGGTGGTGGGAGGGTGGAATCAATAAAAAGAATTCTTAAAAAAGATTTTATGATTCACTCGAGAACCAGGTGTCAGCAACTTTTAGTTTTAGGACTTTCAGTTAAAAGAACTTTACAGGCTTCGGTGGTTTATTCTCATTTTTAAAGGCCAAACCAAGATGACTTTTTGAATTCTTTTCTTTCTTTCCTTGCATGTATTTCTGAAAAAGTTTTTTCTGATTTCCTAAAAAACAGTTAAATTATGAAATCCCAAACAGAGTTTCATAATTTAAAAGTTACCCTTTAGATCTCTGTAAATTATGAAAACCAAATTTTAAGCCAAGATGTACGGCTGATTATAGATCAATCATTTTATCAATAGTGACGTATTTGCAAATACAAATTGTGCATTTTGCTTATTGAGTAGGTTATGAAAATGTAGGAATTGAGTGAGTAGTTTCCCTAATTGATTATCATGTTTGTTTGATAATAAAGATATTGAGGCCCTGGCCGGTTGGCTCAGTGGTAGAGCGTTGGCCTGGCGTGCAGGAGTCCTGGGTTCGATTCCCGGCCAGGGCACACAGGAGAGGCGTCCATCTGCTTCTCCACCCCTCCCCCTCTCCTTCCTCTCTGTCTCTCTCTTCCCCTCCTGCAGCGAGGCTCCATTGGAGCAAAGATGGCCCTGGCTCTGGGGATGGCTCTGTGGCCTCTGCCTCAGGCACTGGAATGGCTCTGGACGCAACAGAGTGACACCCCAGAGGGGCAAAGCATCGCCCCCTGTTGGGCATGCCGGGTGGATCCCGGTCGGGCGCATGTGGGAATCTGTCTGACTGCCTCCCCGTTTCCAGCTTTGGAAAAATGAAAAAAAAATAATAACCCTTTATTTTTCTTTTTGTTTATATTCTCCTCTTCACACTGAATGTACTTCTCTCTGATCTAATCTCTACACTTCAAGCGTCTATTAATAAAGTGTGTGTAAAGAATTGAAATGAGATTGTCAGCAAATTACAACTTCAAACCTAAACTGCAGTTTGTTGTGGATTGGACATCATCCTTGGTGTAGAAGATATATTCCAAATTCATGAAAAATATGCAAATTTCATTACTTTTGACTTTATATATATATATTAAACTTTCCTTGTATACTTTTAAGATACTTAAAATGTTATTTTATTAGATCATGGATAGTTTTTCTCACCTGGCTTATTTTTACTTGCATGAAGATTTTAAAATATTAAATTTATTAGCAATTAGAGACTAGAAAATGAATCTTTACTGATTACATAGTAAATATAAAGGAATATTTATTCCTAAACCCCACTCAGTAGGTAATAGCTGTGAACTAAGCTTCCATTCAATGTTAAACCTGGCAGTAAATCAATATTATTTCATTCAGCCTCCCCCCATTCAATGAAAAAGATTAAATTAAACCCAGAGGAGTTATATGATTTACCTGCTGTTGCTACTATTATAAACATGAAGGCAGTGAGGACAAGTGGCCCTTCTGTGAATTTCTTTTACATTTCCAGTTCTGTCCTAGAGATGCAAGTATTAAATGAGAGACATGGCCACTGCTCATGGGAGACTTACTATGCTCCAGCTTTTGTAGTTATTATAAATAGTAAAAAGGGATACTAGTATATACATATACATAGTACTGCTCTTAGAAGGCCATGTTCCAGCGATTGTAGTTAATATGAGTAGTAAAAAGATACTGGTATTTTAAGATACTAATGCAGATGTATTTTCGTAAGTATGCCAAAGGAATTAAACAGGAAGCTGAGGCAGAGAAAAGAAGAGGGAGGCCAGCTTGAAGAAGGGTAAACCCCTCTCGAGCTGACTGTAAGCAGAGGCCGGATGCACGAGGAGGGAACAGTGTGAGCCATGTGGGTGGAAGAGCAGTTCAGGGAGCAGGGACCCTGAACACAGAGGTTTGCATTGTGAAAAGGGTTGAAGGTGTTGGAGGAACTGAAACTGGGAGGCGAAAGCATAGTGAGTGAAGGGGTTTGTGTCCACGGTGACTTGAAAGATGTGCAGGGCCTCCTGGATCATCCCCATCATAGAGTATGTCCACCTGTCTAATTGTAACTAACATGGAGGCCCCTTAGTAGATTAAAATACTTGAAGTAACTCAGCACCTTTGGCGCCCAGGAAAATAAAGTTGGTATCTTAAAAAAGTATAAATCATCTGACTTTCTAAGAGGAAAAACAAAAATTAGTATCTAATATCACCTGTGAGATTTCAAAAGGGATCCCTTTCTCTCAAAAATGACAGGAAGCCACTTTTTGTTTCCTTTTCAAAATTCCATGCCATGTACTCACCTGCTGAGACATCATCCAGGCCGTGCAGGCTGCACTGTGGGCGAGGGCATCAGGATTTCTTAACATGCTTTTAAACTCATCTTCACTTTTGAAACCTCTGGCAGAGAAGTTTCAGCTGTTTTTGTTGAGTTCTTGTTCATTTTCTGGGCACAACTAATTGTCTAGCATGCCACAGTATGTGGCCGTTGACAACTGAGTGTTGTCATGTAAGGCTTTGTGACCACGTAACACATTAGACAAATGTGCTTCTCTATCCAGTGAGCTCTAACTTGCAAGTTCTTCATTCAAACCCAAAGGGAAGGCTGTGTGAACTTCAGTGCAATTTTTAGATCTGGCCCTGAAACCATCATAGTTAGCGTTCCTGTCAGCATGTCCTTCGCAGGTAAACATGGGAAGACTGTGGCAGAGTGAGGGTGCATACGTTCCCATCCTTCCCCATCAAGAGGCAGAAGGTATTGCCCCTCCCCTTGGGCCTGCGCTGGCCAGCGAAGGCGTCGGCCGTGATGCTGCTGGGCTAGTTCTATACTTAGCCTTTAAGGACTCTGCCTTCAGCATCCTGCCTTTTGGGAATGTGCGTTTTTAGGATCTAAGTGCCACGTATAGAAGCTCAAGTTAGCCCTGACTGGATAGCTTGGTTGGTTGTAGTTCTGATGCGCAGAGGTTGCCAGTTCAGTTCCGGATTGGACACATGTGGGAACAGATCGATGTTTCTGTCTCTCTCTCTTACTATCCCTTCCTCTCTCTTTAAAAATCAATCAGTAAACGTTTTAAAAAGTAACTCAAGTTAGTCACATAGCAGTTCCAGCTGTTGAGCCCCCTTCCCCCACCCCCAAAGTGCCAGACGAGTAAAGGAAGCCTTGGGCATTTCAGCGCCGGTCACCATCAGGTCACAGCACTGAAGACCACAGGATGCCCAGTATGTGTACCGACTCCCGAGAGACAGGAAAGGGCTGCTGTTGTTTTAAGCCTGAGGTTTTGGAGTGGTTTGTTAGCAACAGATAATCAAAAGAGACAGTGTCCTTCATATTCAGTCCGGGGGAATCTGAACTTGGCTTGTCGTCCCGAGCCGCATCCTGTAGGTAACTGCTGAAGTGCTTGGACAGCTGTTTTCCCGGAAGCTGGAGGAGGGAAGCTGCGCTCAGGATGGGATGGGCAGACCAAATCTTAGTTCAGGGAGGCACTTGGCGTAGACAGCTGAGAAACAACTGCCGTGGCCCAAAGGAGTAGAAAGAGTGGGTGTTCTGCTATCAGGAGTGGAATTATGCAACTTGAAGGAAAGAGGTCGTTTAAGGAAATTTATCATACACTTAGAGGTTGCAGAAAGAGAGGCATTGTTGGACTAGGTCTGCGTGAAGGTCCAGTTCTTTGTTCTGGTTTAATAGGTGGGTAGTGAAGGACTGCTCCCAAACAATAAATGAAGAATGCTTTGATATGGGGTGGTAGTCTCAGTCTTCCTCTCTCTGGAGTGCTAGTGCATTTCAGTGTCCACTACAAGGTAATTTACTGCTGCCTGCAGGTCTTTGTAGCCGTAGCACTGATACAGTGGATTTTTTTTTTTACATAGTAGGTATTTAATAAGAGAGATCCATTTAGTTTGCTTGGTAATTTGATTCATGTTAGATGCGTTTTAACTAAGGTTGCTAAGGTTTCTCCAAGGCAAAATCTGTTACTCTGTTTAAAGTCATAACAAACAGCATCAGTCACAAATCATACCTACACACTTTAATGGAGTTTCTCCCTGTCATGTGATTAACCACCTACATACACATGCACTCACATACACGCGCACACACACCTACAGAGCTCAGACCAAGAACAATTTTGTTTTTCCTGTGCCTTGAGTAGTTTGCAGAGACACACAACTCCAGTGATATGTCCTCAGCGCGACGGTGTGTGAAGCCTGGCAGCTGTGACAGTCCTTCTCCTGGCCATGGCCTTAGTCACCTACTTACACGTATGGGGGCTGCAGATGACACCAGTTTTTCTGTAACTGTGGCTTCAGCCACCCTGGGGCCACACCCTCGCCTTTACCTGACCCCAGGAGGAAGGTGGAATGGATGAGGGCAGGAAACATGGAAAAAGCAGGGACTCACAACTCTGGCTGCACATTAGAATGCCCTGTGGGCAGCTGATGTCAACAGGGACAGAGTCTCAGCTTGTCTGTCATCTTTGGTGCTGTGTGGATGCACGCCAGCAGGAACAACTGGTCGGTTTAAGTCTTTGGCCTCTGTTGACACTTTTTAATACTAATGTTTTGTTAAAAATTCTTGTTCAAGTCAGTAAGCAAGAAAAAAACGATTATCAAATACCAGCTTTGTGTTTAGGTTTTGTTTACAGTTTTAAAAATAGCCTGCTGGAGTGTATTAAATAAAACACTCGATTTTAATGTCCTTTTTCTGCCCTGGACTGGTTCTGTGACCCTTGGACATTTCACTTTTTTGAACCCCATTTCCTTATTTATCACATAACAGCATTTTGTGTGAGTATGTCTGTAAGGAATAAATGAAATAACTTTAAGAGCTATGTAAATGCTAATATGTTTCACAAGTGTGGTTGATTATATCATTATTATTATCAATAAAATGCTGGCCAGAAAAAGTTAATACATAGGTCCCCCCCCAAGACGATTTAAGAAGGATGTTAGGTTTAAGCAATTAAGGAAGCCACATGACCTAATGAACGAAGTGTCTGATTTGAACTGTGCACATGGCTGGGCCCTAGGTATATAATTGCCGGAATGTGTTGGGTGTCCATGGTTACGAACTTCAGCACAAGGGTACGAAGGCTTCTGTTTGAGTAGACCATGTCCTTCTGCTGATCAGATGTTTCTGGGTACAGAGACTTTGCTTTTTCCCCTGGAGAGTATTTATTTCTTAATGCCAGGCTCCAGTCTGGCTCTGCTCCCTGGGCTTTTCTCTTGCCAGACACACAGCCAGGTCAGAAGGAGGACTGATGGCAGGTCTCTGAGGAGGAGAAGGAAAGGGACTGGGGTTGTGGAAGGGGAAGCCTGTTAGCTTTGGCTTCTCTGGGCCCATGTTACACTGGGGGCTTTCATCTGAAGGCTGTGATCATGTGGGGCCCTCCTGGGAGGGGGTGGGAGTGGAGAAGCATTAAGAACAGGAACGAGGCCCTGGCCAGTTGGCTCAGTGGTAGAGCGTCGGCCTGGCGTGCAGAAGTCCCGGGTTCGATTCCCGGCCAGGGCACACAGGAGAAGCGCCCATCGGCTTCTCCATCCCTCCCCCTCTCCTTCCTCTCTGTCTCTCTCTTCCCCTCCCGCAGCGAGACTCCATTGGATCAAAGATGGCCCGGGCGCTGGGGATGGCTCCTTAGCTTCTGCCCCAGGTGCTAGAGTGGCTCTGGTCGCAACAGAGCGACGCCCCGGAGGGGCAGAGCATCGCCCCCTGGTGGGCAGAGCGTCACCCCTTGGTGGGCGTGCCGGGTGGATCCTAGTCAGGCGCATGCGGGAGTCTGTCTGACTGTCTCTCCCCGTTTCCAGCGTCAGAAAAATACAAAAAAAAAAAAAAAAAAAAAAAGAACAGGAAAGAAAAGAATATGCTTTGGTGAAAATGTAAGCAACAAAGAAAACGGATGTTAATTCTAGAGTAGTCCTTGAGACACAGAGAAAGGCAAGTTGCAGCTGAACGTCAGGAGCACAGTTCCTCGGGTAGAACGGAGAGGAGTGTATGTGAAAAGAAAGGTTGTTGACCCAGCATCTTGTCATGTGGTAGATCTCGACCTATAGCTGTGGCCGTCCCTATTCAACAGGTAGTTAATAGGTAGTCTCCAATAGGTTGTTAATTGCTGGCGAGGTCACGGGTGACATTGCACTTTTTGGCTTGCTTCTCAGTGGGCATAAGTGGATTAATTAAACCCTGTGGTTTCTAAGGTACTGCAAACATCTGCCTAATTTTGTTTTTATTATTTTTAACCTTTAACAAAACTATGAAGATCGGTATCATGAATTTAAACACAGAAAATGTGTAATGATAAAATATGAGCGAATACGTTTTATATTTTGAGAATTTATATATGCTGTTTGAAATACATTGTTGTAATCTGTTAGCTGACTTTTAACTACGTCTTGATCCTAACTGGCTGGGTTGGCTGGGTAGGCTATGGCCAAAACCTGCAGTTTTTAAAAGCGTACCAGATGACTCCAATGTGGGTGGTCCATGGTCCACTTTGAGAAGCCATCGTCTAAGACAGTCGTCGGCAAACTCATTAGTCAACAAAGCCAAATATCAACAGCACAATGATTGAAATTTCTTTTGAGAGCCAATTTTTTTTAAAATTTATTTATTTTTAATAATTTTATTTTTTTAATGGGGAGACATCAATAAATCAGGATACATATATTCAAAGATAACAAGTCCAGGTTATCTTGTCGTTCAATTATGTTGCATACCCATCACCCAAAGTCAGATTGTCTTCTGTCACCTTCTATCTAGTTTTCTTTGTGCCCCTCCCCCTCCCCATTTCCCTCTCCCTCTCCCCCCTCCCCCCGTAACCACCACACTCTTATCAATGTGAGAGCCAAATTTTTTAAACTTAAACTATATAGGTAGGTACATTCCTTATCGAGGTAGCGCCCACACATGGTATTTCGTGGAAGAGCCACACTCAAGGGGCCAAAGAGCCACATGTGGCTCGTGAGCTGCAGCTTGCCAACCAGGGGCCTAGGAGATGTTGAACGATGCCTCATCAAAAGTGACAAGCCTGGAAATATTTTCTCCCTAGCATAGTTGTCAGCTGCAGTGTCGTTGTTTGAGGAATATCAAAGATGCCTTCTTTTTTAATGGCAAAAAGAATGTTAAAGTGTGTTCATCAACCCATCTAGTTCCTTAGTAGCATTGAACCTCAAATGGGCCTAGGAAATTCAGAGAGGCTTTTTCTCCATTAGGAACCTGTATGTGTCATTACTAACGGTGTCTAGTGCAATTTGTGCTAGTGTTTGGGGTCTGACCTCTCCGCATGGCCAAAGCCATTGGAAGACCATCAACTTTGGAGGCACCTTACACTCTTTTTCCCTGTCTACCCCATGGCCAAGCCCTGCCCATTCTGCCTTTAGCAGAGGCCCCTCCCTCCTGTCCCCCCCACCACTTTGTGGCCAACTTCTAATCCAGGGCAGTGGTGTCCTAACAGGTTAGACACCTAACCACCTCCACACTGACTCCTCTAGTCCATGGGCCACATTGGAGCACAAAAGTGTGATCTTCTGAACTGCAGATCTTACCAACTCACATTCTGCTAAAACCCCACGGTGGTTGTCTGTTGCCACAGCGATAAATCTGTTGGCCTTTCTAGCCTGACAGGTCCCTGGCCTCCACCCCACAGCATCCCCGGATGCACGTCTCCTCTGTATTCCCCACGGCCCCTCTGTTTAGGGTAACGCCCACCTTTTCTGCTGGCCCCTGGCTAACAGAACCCCGCCTATGCCTCACTGCCCCACTTCTGCCTCCACCGGTGTGTGTTTGCTGGCCCATCTTCTCGCAAACTAGGCTGGAAATTTTTAAGTTTGAAGACAGGTTATCAGACTGAAAGACTATTCACACAGTAGTTATATGTTTGACTTCTCCTACTTTAAAGATGTTTATTGGTTAAGATGAAGCAAGTCCTAGGTGACCAGGCACCTGCCCTCTGAGAGCTTGCAGTCTGGGGAGAGGGGCAGGTACAGAAACCATTCCTGCAGACAGTGTATACTAGTAATGGTAGAGAAAGGATGGCAGATGAGTGAAAGCTATGGTTTTTCACAGGTGAGGATCCAGAAGGCCAAAGGGCAGGAGGTGCAAATGGGGAGTTGCGGAATGATTGGGATGTCGACGGGCAGAGGGGCCATTTCTAGCAAGATGGCGTGGAGACGAAAGACAGGGGCAGGGAGTCCTGCATTGGAAATCAAGTGCGTGGTTGAGTGGACGGGCGACTGGAGGAGGAGGCTGAGCTGGTGTGCAGGCAGCTCTTCCAAGCACATCTGCAGCGTTTTTTGGTTGGGACGGGGGCTGGGGGAACACCTGCACCCTTGGATGGCTGGGATTTTGCGTTGTTGCCGTGATATGTAATGTGGTCGACTCTGCTTGATTCGACAAGGATTTGTTTTGAGACTCTTAAAATCAGGCGTCGGCAAACTTTTCCTGGAAAGGACGGGATAGTAAATACGGTTGGCCTCTGGAGTCTGTTTAGAACAGGCTGCCCGATGCACTGTTCGTTGTGAAATACACAGATTTCGAGTGGAGGGAAGGACTGCCTGCATTTCTTGGTCCCTGCTCTAAGTGAGTTCAAGTGCTCCTGGCAGGATTCCGCCCCCTCTGCCCCCGAGCCTGCTCTGCGAACAGGATGCCCGGTCCCGTTTTGAATCTGCAGTGTGCAAGGAGGGGCTGTGGGCATTTTTTAAGGCGGTGTGCCTCTATGTTTACAGTGTATTGTCTGCCTGTTCTCCTGTGTAGTGGAGAGAGGACCAGCGAGGCTGGCCCAGCTCAGAAAGCTTTCTTGGCAGCGGCTGTGGGGAGTGTACCATGGAGAGAACAGAGGAGGGACTCCAGGGTGAGTGGTCTGATTTCAGTAAACAAAGGAAAGCTGGTGGGCACTGCAGAGGCAGGACAGAGGAGGAGACCAGACATGGCCGGGATTTTGGTGGCATAACTAAGCGTAGGTCTGTGGGGGTTAGCTAGTTGAAAAGGCATCATTTGGACGAGTTAACTGATTGGACCCTCTCCGGAGAGCTGCTGGTATATCACTAGGAGGTTACAGCAGAGGAGGTGGTGGCAGAGAGGGACTTGGAAATGAGGGCTGAATCTGAGACGTCATCCCTTTAAATTATTTTAAGTACATTACTTTTTTTCTGTATTCAACCACAGCCAATATACATTCGTTTTAGAAAAGCTCAAGAGTAAGAAAACCAGAGTTGCGTGGCCTCATCGCCCAGAAATAACCACTATTCATTCTCTGCTGTGTTTTTGGGAGGCACTTAAAAGACGAACGGTGGAATTTGGTAAAAGAATACTCAAAAAATTACTTATTTCTTAACTAACTCCTCTTGCCACTTATGTGACACTTCCCAAACTCTGCTCTCACCTCCATTCTATCTTTTCTTTTTAATCTGGAAGGAGTAGCCAATGGAAAGGGCGAGGCCCCCACAGCGCCCGTTAGCATAGCCGCGCGGTGAGCGGGGTTAAAGCCCATCGGAGCAGCTGTGTCGCTCGTTCTAAGACTGCCCGCTCAGTGGTACCGCTTTCATCATGTTTCTCTCAGCTTCTACCTCATGGCTCCCTTCTTTATAATACAAGACCTCTTTTCATTATTCCTCCTCCTAGCTCTCCATGCCTTCAAACAGCATTAAAATAAGCAATGTTTCATAAACGAGGCAATAGAAATTTCCTCTAACCTTTGGAAAATTGTTTTGGAGTAGAGGAAAATGCCTTTTTCTCCTTTAGTACACTACAGCCTATCTATTGGAGCAATTTTAAAATGAAGAGGTTTAAGAAATATACTTCCATATGACCCAGCAGTTCCCCTTCTGGGAATATATCTGAAGAAACCCGAAACACGGATTCAAAAGAATATATGCACCCCTGTGTTCACTGCAGCGTTATTTATAATAGTGGAAACCTGGAAGCAGCCCAAGTGCCCACCAGTAGATGAGTGGATTAAAAAGCTGTGGCACATTTACACAATGAAATACTACTCAGCCATGAAAAGGGAAAAGCAAAATCTTACCTTTTTTGACAGCATGGATGGACCCGAAGAGTATTATGCTAAGTGCAATAAGCCAATCAGAGAAAGAAGATACCATAGGATTTCACTTACATATGGACTCTAATGAATAAAATAAGCTAACAAACAAATAGAAACAGACTCAGAGATTCAGAAAATAGACTGACAGCTGTCAGAGAGGAGGAGGGTTGAGGGGCTGGGTAAAAAAGGTGAAGAAATTAAACAAAAAAAATCATAGACACAGATGATAGCATGGTGCTTACCAGAGGGAAAGCAGGGTGGGGGAGGTAGGAGAGGGTAGAGGGGAAAGCGTTGATGGAAGGAGACTTGGTTTTGCGTGGTGAACACACAATATAGTACACAGCTGATGCATTACACAACTGTACACCTGAGACCTATATAATTTTATTAACCAATGCCTCCCCAATAAATTGAGTAAACATTAAAAGAAAGAAATACAATGTTTAATCAGAAGATAAAGTTAGTAGAAGTCTCCGTCTTACAATTCCAGCACAATATCCAAGTGAGCAGTGCATAGTTTCTGCTCGCTTATTTTTCCATCTGTTGATCACATATCTGACTGACCACAAGGAGTGTTTCCTGGTCTGGTGAAAATGCTGGCCCTTAGCTGGTAAATCCAGTTTTGCCACCTTGGAGGAGGGGCAGAAACTCTTTCTAAAAAGGAGGATCGAACTACTTTTCATGATCTTTTGCCTCCCATTTATTCATCCATCTGATTTTTAAGTGCTCCTGGAATTTATATTCCCCCCAAATTTAAGAGTGTAGTAATTAATTGCAAAAAATCTAAGGTTGAAAATTATTATCTGTAATGATTACAATTAACTAAAAGCTAAGTCAGTACATTTTGGATCAGTCTAGTTGATTTAAGTGAAAATTTTACCCCTGCTGAATGGTTGAGTGGACGGGCAGAAATGCACTTTGCTTTGACGTGGCTCCCGGAGCTGACCCGACTGGGCTGCCATGTTCACTCCCTTGCAGGCTTTGATGCCCCGGCTGAGTCTGGATGCTCTCAGTGGGTAAGGCAGAGTTTGCAGGCTTTGATGCCCCGGCTGAGTCTGGATGCTCTCAGTGGGTAAGGCAGAGTGGCTCAGACTGGTGTAACATTCTGCACTTAAGCCTTTTCCTTTACGTGAGCTCATGAAATAGATTTCCTTTTCCTAAATACCTCTATGTATAAAGAAAGAGAGAGAGAAGCCCAAGGGAATTTAGAGAGGAAGAATTCAAAGTTGAGAATTCCTACTTGTATCAGTTTAAGTTGTGCTGCAGAAACAAAATCTCAGTGGATTACACCATAAAGAGTTATCTTCTTGTTCGTGAGACAAGTCCAGCTTTGTGAGCAGGGTGTCACTGAGAGTCCCCAGGATGATGACAGCTAAACCACCACATCCTCCATCACCGCAGCAGAGGGAGGAGCCTGGCAGTTACATATTGCTCTTGAAGGCTTCCGCCTAAAAACATCACCACCGTGCACATGTCATCGGCTAGAACAAGTCCTCTGCCCGTGCTTCACTTTGGACTGAGGGAATGCCCAGAAGGAGAAACGGGACATATAAGAACAGCCTTTTTGACCACAACCCTACCCTTTATCTCCATTAATGGTCTGGAGGTTTTGGGACAGTGAACAATCCTTCCTCTTACAAAGGTCCTGGCCGCCTGGTACCCAGCCAGCTACACACCATACACTTGACTCATGAGAACTTTCTTTTGAGAAAGTGGCTCACCTGGCCACTTCACTGTTATGATTGTCATGGGTTGCATTGTGTCCCCCCAAAAGATATGTTGAAGTCCAAGAACATAAAAACGTGGCCTTACTTGGACATAGGGTCTTTGCAGATATAATCAGGTTAAGATGAGGTTATTTAGGTGAGCCCTAATTCAATATGGCTGGTGTCTATTTTTTTTTTTTTTTTTTAAAAAAAGGACATTTGGACACACACAGGGAGAATGCCATGTGAAGGTAAAGGCAGAGGTCAGGGTGATGCATCAGAAACCAAGGAACACCAAAGCTGGCCAGCAAACCACCAGAAGCTTGTGGAGAGGCATGGGCAGTCTCCTACACAGACTTCAGAAAGGACCAGCGCTGTGCCACTTTGAGCTCAGACTTCTAGCCTTCAGGACTGGGAGACAGTACATTTCTGTTGTGTAAGCCACCCAATCTGTGGTACTTGGTGATGGCAACCTTTGCAAACTAATTCACTAATCATTATAATTTTTATCATTCTTCCTGGGCCTTGCAAGCAGAGCTCGTGGGGAGATCATCACGAGGGTAGCCAAGATAATGTCTAATGCTGCTTGAGTAATCTCCTTGATATCTTCTCCCCCCACACACACCTCCCCAGGAAGTAGCTTTTAGCAAATGTTTCTCATGTTGTAGCCTTGGAAGCAAAGAGTAAAATGTATTAGCAGGAAGCCAGTGTTAGCAAGAAGAAGAATTTAGGAACAATTCCAGCAATATGGATAATCTCTCTTTATTATACTGTTGCAGGTGGTTATCAAGATAGAAAAAAAGTTTTTGTGGGCTAAAAAGCTTTGTGAACAAGAGTGCTTTCGTCAGTGACGGGGAAAGGGAGTCTGTCTCCAGGACAAAGTGCTAGTCGCTTCCTTATCTCCACTGTTGAGGCAGCAGCTGGTCTTTTGGGCAGACTCATTTTGCATCATCTTGTTATTCTCAGTAAAGATGGTTTGTCAAATACTTAATTTTACTGCTTTGGAAAGCTTTTATATCATTGATGCTTACCAATTAAACTATTTTGCTAAACCATATGTCTGGCTCTTTTGTTTAATTGAAAACCTGCTTTCTCACTGTTGCTATGGAAAATAATGCTGGGGACACTGTCAGATATCCTGTCATTAAGCCTACAGGTTATGTGTGACCTGGCAGGTGATGGGTGTTGCTGCATGGCTAGGTACCAGGGTGTTACTTCTAGGTGCTGGACACCTGCTGTGCTCTCCTCTGTATATGCATTGTCATTAGACATCCCGGTGCTTTCTGTCCCCTGTACACATACATCACATGCACACACACCCTGTCCCTTGCACACATGCTAATATATTTCAGGGTCACGATCTACATTATATTTAAATTTTTGAGTTAAGTTGCCTCAGACAAAGGATTTCTTGATTGCTCAGTGGCAGAGAAGGAGATCCTAAGTGGTTAACCAAGCTGTCTTTTCCCCCCAAATGAAGCTCTCCCCTTCCTCCTGCTTGATGTTGTGTGTCTGCTTAACCGCGTGCTTCCAGTGCAGACCTCCGGGCTAGCGGTAAACTGGTTTCTGTCTCCAGTAAATGGGTCCATGCTGAGAGTTGCTGAGAGCCAACCCACTGGTGAAATGATGTATACAGGGATGTTTGGGAGCACACAGAATCCACGGAACTCTTATGTGTTTTTGATACTCGTTTGCCCACAGGTGGGGCATGCTGTGAAATTTAAAATTTCAAAGAGGTAGAGTTCTTATTCAAGTCTATATGTGTTTTAATAGTGCCTTGCCTTTTTTTTTTTTTTTTTTTTGGTAAGGATTTGTATTTATTTCTTTATTTTACTGAGTCTTTTCAGAAAGGCAAGTTGTATCTGATTATGTTTGCATAACCATCATAAGTGCTTTTGAATGTTAGTCAATGTTCTTTAACTGTTTTAAGGTTAGTAAATTAAAGTTAGTAAATTCTGGTCTTTATTGTGGCTACATGAGCTATACTGGTATTATATGCTGCCCAAACTGCTGTTGAAATACTTTATTTGTTCTAATTGAATTCTTTAGCCGTTTTTTAGTGCCACCAAAGAAGTGAACATAAAGCAAGAGTACTTTCTGAAAATTTTTCTTAACCAAGAGTGAAATAGATGCTACAAGTGGGTTCATCATTTGCTAACAAGTGGCAGTAACAGACATTGAACTCACAGGAAGAGAGCAGTTAGTTGTAGGCCAACATCATCCTGCTTTTGAGACTTAATTGCAAAGCATCTCTTGATTGTAATGTTGCAAAAATTGACTTAAAGATTCACTGTGAGGTTTGAGGTGGCAAAATGATTAACTGAAAGGATCAGTGAGCTGCTTCTTTGTAACTTGGAATCATCTTTTGCTTTTCTTGTCTTTAAAATGAAAATTGATCTGCAAATTGGTCTGTGGCTAGATGGTTTTCAAGAGCAAAACTCAGCACAAGAATTGATGGGTTCTTTTTTCTTTCATCACTGAATTAATCAGGGGATAGTGACAGTCTTTCAACATCAGAGAAGTGAGAAAGGCGATTTAATTTAGGGTTTCTAAAGTCTGCTTTGAGAAATAGGGAACTTGCTGTTCTTACTCTGTTGCAGCATTTACTTGGGAAATTGTAGTGTTGTTTGGAGTTTTATTTAAAGCATCTTCATATTCTTTTTGCACAACAGAATGGTTGCCATCAGGCATTTGTGTCCGTTGCTCATCCTACAAAACCATCCTCTTTCTGTAGGGGTGACTTGGACTCTTGCCCCCGAGATCATTGTTTCAGTTTCCACTAAGGCTGTGCTTCTGCCTTGTGTATCTCTAGAGCAGGGGTCGGGAACCTTTTTGGCTGAGAGAGCCATGAACGCCACATATTTTAAAATGTAATTCCGTGAGAGCCATACAACGACCAGAGTACATTAAGCATTATCCAATAAAAATTTGGTGTTGTCTTGGAGGACAGCTGTGATTGGCTCTAGCCACCTGCAACCATGAACATGAGCAGTAGGAAATGAATGGATTGTAATACATGAGAATGTTTTATATTTTTAACATTTTTTTAATTAAAGATTTGCAAGCCAGATGCAGCCATCAAAGGAGCCACATCTAGCTCGCGAGCCATAGGTTCCCGACCCCCTGCTATAGAGGATATGATGTACCAGGGTTGTGGATTTTTTTCTTAACTAGATGACTACTTGGTTTTATCATTGACTTGGGTTTCTGTTCTTCCTTTGTTTGTTCCCATTATGTAACCAACCAGTAGAGCTACCTCCCCGTTACTCAGCTACTGTAACCAAGTAGTACTGTGCATGCTCAGAGGTGAGTTGTTTCACTGTGGTAGTAAAGACCATGGCTTCATCAGCATTCTTATTTCACCCTATATGCTTGTTCAAAGAGCTAAGTTCTCACTTCACTTTTGTTTAAAAATTCTCTAAACTGGTCTGGATAGCAACATGGGAAGGAAAGTAAACTTTGAAACTAAAGCCATTGGAAAGACTTTTTTGGACATAACGGTTTTGGCTTTGAGTGGCTTGCTGCATTTTTCATAGAGGAGAAGTCATTAGCAAGTTACCATGAGATGATATTAAGTATTTCTAAACATTCTTCTCTGTGTCTGGTTCTGCTAACGGCTGTGATAGGAATTTAAGTTTAGTAAATGGCCTTTGCAGTCAAGAATGGCACATGCTGTTTGAAAAGGTGAGCAAACCACCCATTCGATAGTATGGCTTCGTTTTTGGAATTCTGTAAAGAGTTAAGGCTGCGTCTGTGTATACTTTTGTGCCCTGTATATGTTTTGCCTTAATGATGAGAGTCAATACTGTTCTTAAATCTAGTTTCCACCCTCTTGTTTACTTAAATGAGGAAGAACCATATTAAAAACCCAATTCATAGTGTAATAAATCACCAAAGCTCCACGCACAGTTGTCCTGACTGCTATAAGTTATGATTTCTTTCTTTCTTTTTTTTGGAGTTTATACTGCTCGTTGTTTTTTTCTTTTCAATAAGGCTGTGAGTGTTTTCTTACCATCTGATTGTAACAGTTCCTCTGTGATCACGAGTCATGTGCAGACACATCTTCAAGGTATGATATCCATGTATGGTGGGCCTGTTGGTGTACTGTACTAGGTTCCTGCCTGTACTTTCCTTCTCATTCATGTTTGGCCTTATGAAAAAATCCAAGAGAAGTCATAAGAGGATGGTTATTTGGGCCTCCTCAAATTTATTTCTAGTTAGCTGACTTTTCCACCAACTTAGTTCTTTCTTCCTTGCTGTCCTGGATAAACTGATTGTTCAGGTACATCAAATTGCTTTAGCTTTGTCTTCATTTCATGATTCTTAATAGTGCTTCTTGTGCTTTTCCATCTACTTCTGTACTTCTCGAAATCTCCTTAATACAGCTGTGATTACATTAATATTTTAAGACAGTGGTCCCAAACCCCCGGGCCGTGGACCGGTACCAGTCCATGGGCCATTTGGTACCGGTCCGGAGAGAAAGAATAAATAACTTACATTATTTCCGTTTTATTTATATTTAAGTCTGAACAATGTTTTATTTTTAAAAAATGACCATATTCCCTCTGTTATATCCGTCTAAGGCTCACTCTTGACGCTTGTCTCGGTCATATGATACATTTATCCGTCCCACCCTAAAGGCCAGTCCGTGAAAATATTTTCTGACATTAAACCAGTCCGTGGCCCAAGAAAGGTTGGGGACCAGTGTTTTAAGATACAGAGGAGTCATTTTGGTGAACTCCAATTAACTTTTTGTCAGAAACCTGGACATCTTTCTGTTTCCATTGTTCCACTCACATCCTTTTTTTTTTTTTTTAAACTGATTTCTTGTAGTATATGACTTGAGCAGGCATGCCCGGGTTTTTTTGTTTGTTTGTTTGTCTGTCTGTTTGTTTGTTTTATAGCATCTCAGGATAATTTTTTTAAATTTTATTTATTTATTTCATTTTTTTAGAGAGGAGAGGGAGAGAAAGAGAGAGAGAGAGGAGAGACAGAGAGAGAGAAGGGGGGAGGAGCAGGAAGCATCAACTCCCATACGTGCCTTGACCAGGCAAGCCCAGGGTTTCGAACCGACGACCTCAGCATTTCCAGGTCGATGCTTTATCCACTGTGCCACCACAGGTCAGGCCATATCCGGGGTTTTGAACCAGCAACCTCAGTATTCTAGGTTGATGCTCTATCCATTGTGCCACCACAGGCCAGGCTCTATTTCACATCTTGAAAGAAGAAACTTTGTAAATGGAAAGGTTGTTTTGAAGATGCCCAGTAACTTTCTGGATTGTATGTTGGTTCTTTCTTTGCCTTTTCTTTCCCTCATCTTTACTCATTTGCTCAGAATTACATAATTTGCTACCTAGTACAGTATTTATGTATTGAACGTAATAGATAATAAATACTTGCTGATAGAATGAGTTAAATATGCCTGAAGTACTTAATAGAAAAATTTAGCTCTTATTATTGTCATTTCCAGGGAAAATGGCTTTTTATTATCAAGATTTTGTTTTTTGTTTTTAATGAATGCCTGATTTTGCCATGTTATAGGAGTCAATATAAGTTGTTACTTTTATCTTCAGGAAACTTGGGTGGCTGTACCTTCTTTGCTAGTTGATGCTCACTATTCTAAATTGTTAGAATTATTTGGACAGTCCTAATTCTTTTTACTATTAGGACAAAAATCCACTAGGCAAATTAATATTTTTGCCTCCTAGATTTTTCTGATAGCTGATTAGTTTGTATGCCTTTACTCAGTTCTTCTACCAAGACCAGGTTCTGGTACTGCTGTATTAAGATAGGAAGACCTTGATAATAGAGATTACCTATAAAATCTGTAGAATGAATAGTCAGCTCTCATTTAGTCATACTGGATGTTTGTAACTCCTGTCCTAAAGAAATTGTAGGTTAGTCCGAGTATAAAGCTGACTTTCTCAGACCTAGAACACAGATATTGAAAACTGTCTTCCTTTTGCAAATGGTTCTTTCTAAGAATCAAACACTTTTAATCAAGCTATTTTATGAGACCAGAATGTGGAAATTAAATATTATATGAACTATATTTCCAGTGGCCTGTTTCCTCCTGTTTTCAATATTTTACCATAAAAATCTTATTTAAACAAGTATAGTAAGTGTTTTCTTGCTTACATAATAAATACAATATTATTTATTAAGGTGTAATCTCCTTCCTTATAAAAATTTTTTATTTTATAATTAGATATACACCACTTCCATCCCTTAAGGTTTTACCACTTATGCACATTTCAGAAATGTTGAAGCACTTTGCACGTGGGTACACATTCTTACTCATACAATGTCAGTGGCAATAGGCAGTCTCTTGCCACAGGTATATTCAAGTCTAGGGTAGTAAAGAATGGAAATGTTACTCATTAAACTTTCATATAGCCATCAAGCATCGACCTAGAATGCTGAGGTCACTGGTTCAAAACCCTAGGCTTGCCCGGTCAAGGCACATATGGAAGTTGATGCTTCCTGCTCCTCCCCCCCTTCTCTTTCTCTCTCTCTCTCTCTTCTCTAAAATGAATAAATAAATAAAAATAATTTTTTAAAAAACCTTTCACATAGCCAATTTTAAGTTGCTTTTGCTGATTTAAGTATACAAAATGAACCCTACATTTACTAAAGACGTGCCCATATAGGAGGTGCTAAGTTTTATATAGTATGTAAGGAGATACCACCCTAGTCCTCAAAGCTTCAATGAGGTGGTCAACTCTCAGATAATATTTGAGATGTTAATTTGACATCAGCCAAAAGGTGCTTGCTGTTCTTTTTTGAAAAAAATGTGCGGGTTTTTTTTTTGTTTGGTTGGTTTTTTGTTTTTTTTTACAGGGACAGAGAGAGAATCAGAGAGAGGGATAGACAGGGACAGACAGACAGGAACGGAGAGAGATGAGAAGCATCAATCATCAGTTTTTCGTTGCGACACCTTAGTTGTTCATTGATTGCTTTCTCATATGTGCCTTGACCGTGGGCCTTCAGCAGACCGAGTAACCCCTTGCTCGAGCCAGCGACCTTGGGTCCAAGCTAGTGAGCTTTTTGCTCAAAACCGATGAGCCCGTGCTCAAGCTGGTGACCTCGGGGTCTCAAACCTGGGTCCTCGGCATCCCAGTCCGAGGCTCTATCCACTGTGCCACCACCTAGTCAGGCTGTTTTTTTAATATATAAAGTATAATACTTTAGCCTGACCTGTCAAAAAAAATGACAAGCCCGGCAGCTTGGCATGCTGGACCCATTGTTGATCGTGGCACAGGGGAGTGCTGACTGGGGCAGGTCAGTTTGGATAAGCATTTGATGAGTAAACACCAGCAAGTGCTATGCTAGATGTTGCAACCACAGAGCTGCTTCTCGCCTGCATTGCCTGCATGTGGAGATGTTCTGTGATTTAAGGATCATGTATGGGGCCAGTAGAGATTTCCCCAGAAAGCCAAGCACAGGTGGGATCATTTGACTGTTCTGTGCCCAGAACTGTATAAACTCTTGCTTGGCCCAAGTGAGCTACCACAGGCCCCTCATTGACACACAAGGAATTTAGGATGTTGTGCATATTTAATAGAAGAACTAGAGAGCTGTTTTAAAACACTGCCGTCTTTAACTGTTTTACTGGACACTTAACCCTGTCCTCATTTAACTTTATCCTGTACACATGCTCTGAGCTTTAATAAGAGAGATCAATATGATCAAAAAGGCAGCTCTTAACCCAGCATGGAATTCCAGTCCCATTTATTTCTGTTTCGCATTCTGCCAAAGAATTCAGACAACTGCCTCCTTGACTTCCAGATACAGAGGACAGAGCTGCGGTCAGTAAGTGTGTTTAAAATGTGTAAAATATGGAGCTGAAAGAAGTGTATGTACAGTAAATTTGCAGGAATAAAGGGAGATCTACCCTATCTCTTCTAACACACGCTTCCTGCCCACGGGGTCCCCAGAGTGAAACTGCGCTTAGCATTTCAGAGGAGATGGCAGCCCACAAGGTGACGTTTGCCCCTGCGATCACGAGGTCACTTCTAAACTGCAAGCCATTTATGAACAAATGAAGTTTTACTTGATGCAGCAGAATCAGAACCCCCGTTCACATTGTCTTTCGTGTTCTCAAGCTGTCCATAAATGTTTGGTATATAAATACTTTTGCCAAATGATATCTAAAAGAGTCTTGTAATGCGTATTCCCATATGCTTCCTTATGCAGCATCAAACTTGATAGACAATTGAGTCATTGTGTTGGGGGTTTAATTCCGGTGAGTCTCCTTTTATAAAGTTTCGTGTGTGCACTCGCACACATGCATTCACTCCTGTGTTTTGCTAGAACAATGAGCAAGCTAAGGGCAGAGAGTTCATTTGCTCTTTCTAACCCAGATGGTGGGGAGAATTCTCCTACAGCCACTGAACAAAAAGAGAGAGAGAGAAAGGCAAAAATGATCATCCTGTGCCTAGTTCATACGCCAGACTCTTTACAGCTGAGCCTGATCTTCAATATCACAAGGAAATAAGCTTTAAAATCAAATTACAGTAGAACTTTGCTAATTCATGCCTGACTAATTTGCCCACCCAGTAGTTCACACTGCAGCCTTGCTGTTCTTTTACTGACTTTGAGAAAAATTTAAGAGTGGGCTGTGGAGAAGGCTCATGTTACTCCTTATTTCAAGGTTCATTGTGAAAAATACAGTGATATACCTTAAGGTCTCATAAACAGATGAAACAAGCACAAACCTGTCTGCCAAACTGTCGAGGGAAAGAAAACATCTGTTGGAAGGCTGGATTCTATACTTTCTTTTTTTTTTTTTCTCTCCATTTTTTTTTATAATTTTTTACTTATTTATTCATTTTAGAGAGGACAGAGAGAGAGAGACAGAGAGAGAGGAGAAACAGAGAGAGAGAAGGGGGGGGGAGGAGCTGGAAGCATCAACTCCCATATGTGCCTTGACCAGGCAAGCCCAGGGTTTCAAACCGGCGACCTTAGGATTTCCAGGTCGACGCTTCATCCACTGCGCCACCACAAGTCAGGCTGGATTCTATACTTTCTTATTTTTAATTGTAGGATATTTTTTTTAATGCATCAAACAGAAACGGGAATAATTGTGAGTTGTCTCCTCATTTAAGAAAGCCTACCATAACATGTCATGGTGCACAATAATACCATTTTAAACTAGAGATAAGTGTCAGTTTACGGAAGGCTGTGAGGTGGGCTTTAACGTGACTGAGTAATAGTTTTATGACTGAATTTCGTTCTGTAGGGGTAGAAGGAAGAGTGAGTGATTTGACTTTAATAGTTTATAGCTGACTGTGTTGTCTGCCGAGACCTTTGGTTTGCTGTTTGAGCTTGCTGCCCAAACTGGAAGGGAGTGTGAGATAAAGGGGGCAGGGCGGTGGTCCTGCTGTCTGCAGTTTAGAGTCATCCGATCAATTACACCACATCTGGAGGTATGACTGCTAAGTATCCAGAGGAAAGTAAACGCCCATATGGTGGGTTTAAGTAGAGTTACAATGTAACATGTTTGCTGTTTCATTCTGCGAATTTAAACATTATGACTGCAATACTGCTAAGTTACTCTTCCTATTGATTTATCTATATTAGTTGGGGTTTTTTTTTAAATGAGTAAATGACCTACACAGAAGCAGTGACAGAAGTGTGCGATCAGTTGTGAATGTTTTCCCAAGTCAGTTTGATAGAAAATTGCTGATGTGTACAAATGATTACCTTGTGTATAAATTAGCCCAGAGTCAAGGTTTTGGTTCCGGTAACCTGACTCTCTGTTGCACCTCCAGAGGCAGTGCTGAGTGAGGGCGGAGAAGAAGGAGCAGCACTCTGTCTCCCACACTCGCTGATACCCTGGGCCCTCCTGGGCGCATCCTCAGGACTCCTAAGAGTGTCCTGCCTGCACGGGGTGGGGAAAGGGTCTTGACCCAAGGAGCCGAAGCCTTGCATCGATTGAATTCTTAGTGTT
Source organism: Saccopteryx bilineata (assembly GCF_036850765.1). Classification (NCBI taxonomy): domain Eukaryota; kingdom Metazoa; phylum Chordata; class Mammalia; order Chiroptera; family Emballonuridae; genus Saccopteryx; species Saccopteryx bilineata. The sequence continues at coordinate 13,639,996 of NC_089500.1, read as the reverse complement.
GATGACTGGAATGTACTCTGAAGGTGCCTTTACGATAAAGGTAGGAGCAGAAGCGTGCTTTGCACGCCGCCTGCACAGAGCATCCCGTGGGAGGTGTGAGGTGAGTCAGCCACCCACAGGCTGGGGCTGTTCCTCCAACTCTGGGAGCTGCCGGTGGTGACAGCAACCGAGCAAGAGACGGACGCCTTCGGTAATGAGGGAAGGAAGCTTCTCCTTGATACCTCGTCACCGCCAAATATTCCTTCCGTGCTCTTAGTCTAAGGCAGGAGAGCGTCTCCTGTGGGCGTGACATATTTTAGGGTTGCCCTAGTTAGTAAAGTCCCTTCAAATCCCTATGTGCTAAGTATGAATATCTATATAGCTCTTCACAAGTTTTCAAATTCTACCTTAAATTAGCTCAGTTGCTCTCATGAGTCTCAGGTTTTACCCCAGTGTTGTATACCACTGCTTATCACTGTTTTCTTCGTCAAGTTAGTCAAATTCCCTTTCAAGAACTTCATTCCTTATCTGTCAAGTTCCTATGTAACCATTAAAAGTGTGATGTTAAGACAGAATCCTCATAACTGCCGACTATCCAGTGATTAGATGAATATTTTGATAAATTATTATTATTAGAAACCCACAGATTGACATTAGGTTCTGGATTTTCAGAGCCTATTACATGCTTGGCACAAAGCAGGCACTAAATAAATATTTGTTGAATAAATGGAGAAACAAAGAAATGACTGTGGGCCAACCACTCTACCATATAGTTTAGTAATCAAGAAGTTCAGCGGGGCTGTACAGTGACCAGATTTCTTCTGCTAATCTTATTAGCGCAAAGTATTTGTTGTAAAAATGGAAAGGCATTCATTGTTTGACTGGACCATCTAAAATAGATCCAGGACCCATTGTTTGTGGACTTGGTAAGTGCAGGATAAAATAGATACGCTTCCAGTCTGTCATCTGCGTGAAGCACTGCTACCACTGAAATCTCAACCCTCAGTGAACGGGAACCAAGAACCAGCCAAAAACTTGACACTCACTCCAAATGTATATAAACAGCATTGGCCAGGCTCAGAGCTGCCGGAGCGTCTAAATATAGATAGGTAATCCCTTATCTTGTTGCATGTGAAAATAGTGGGTATGCGAAGCAACATTATTAGAGATGATGTGTGAGAAAAGAATCCCTGCCATGTCTTTGACAATTTGGAGTGAGAAAATATATGAATGTGACTTTGAAGCCCAGGATTAGTACTGCTGGAACGTGGACCACAATTGGAGCCAGTTTCTCTCCGATGAAAAAAAGTGGTTTATTTATGTGGACCTATCACACGCTGTCCTGCAGAGACTCATCCTCAGCCCCTGTGGGACCCTGTTTTCCCCACTGGGGGTCCACCAAGAAACTCGCCAGTGATGGTCGTTGAAAAGAGAGGTCTATGAGGATACCCCAGTGCTTAGTGGCTTCACCCACGGAAGGCTTCCCACTTGTGCTGCATGTCAACACAGGTCAGCCGGTGTTCTGATCCACGTGGTCACACAGAGACCAAGACCGACAGAAGTTTGAGCGGGAGCTTTGCATAGCCTCAACTCGGAGGTGGTGTCATCGTCACCTCTCGTCACCTCTTCTCAGAGTGCCTTGGCCAAAACCAGTAATATGGCCATGTCTGACTGCCAGGGCCTGGCAAATGTGGTCTTCTCTGTGTTGAGGAAGGAGAGGGAACTGGAGAGTAGAGAGCAGCTTTTACTATTAGTGAGTAATAATGGTACATTGAAATCACTGAGGGTATGTGATATGTCCAGCTCCGTGGGTCCCATTTAAACGGACTGATTTGTCTGATTTCATGTCAGTGGGTGATTTCCTGAGCCCTGCGAGTCACTAGGTCTGGTTAACGTCCCCACTCTCCGAGTTGGTTGGCACACACTGAATGGATTTGGGCCTGTGGTACACGGTCTTTGCCTAAGAAAGACAGCACGGACTTTTATGTTTGATCTTCTCCAAAAAGCTAATCTGATATATCAGTTTTTAAAACTGAAGCATAGTTAGGTAATTCTAAGTCAAGGCCAAAAATTCACCACTAAGAATTGTTAAGCAACACAGGAATTTCCAGGAGTGTGTTCCCCCTATGGATACAATGAACATCTGCTGATGGTGGCCAAGAGAAAATGTATTTCATTTCCCCCCCTCCTGTCCTTCAACCCGTAGCACCCACACATACCTATACATCCTTGCTTATTTAGAAAGAAGCAACCCAAGTTATCTTCTCTTACCTGGGATGTAACCAATTTAAGAAGGGATATAGATCAAGAAAGCTGTCTGGCCATTAGTCATCTATAACCCTCAAGTGTTGAAAGTCCTGTGAAAGGACACAGCTCTGGGGCTTCCCAGGAGGCACTCGGCTCTCATCTCTAGAGGACAGTGAGGGCTTGAACGCACTGGTGCCTTCCAGCACTCACAGGAGGGACCAGTGGGGACCGGTGGCCTCGAACTGCAAAAGTACACAGAAAATTAAACAGTAGAGTCCCTCTCAGTTCCAAGTGGCTGCCAGGACTTAAGCCGAACTGACCTTGAGTTACTGTCCAGAACCCCAGTGTCCGTTTGGGCTGCTGCCTCTGCGACTGCTCCTTTCCTTCTAACCGGAACCTGTGTGCCTCCAGGAACGCTAGGCCTTCCTTGGTCAGGTTTCCTAGGCTCCCTGGAGCAGCTCTCCTCCGGCCCTGCCTGGGAGGGAGCCTCCCTTCTGCTGCTGGCTCTCCCTTCCTCCTTCACCCACGGGCGGGGCTCCTCTTCCCTTTAAGAGGGTTCCCTCCTCCCCTGTATGACCGTCCCTACCCAAGTCACCCTGTCTCTCCTCCAGGGTTTCATTGTACTTCAGTTTGGCTTGGCCTATGGCTTGTAATACTCTAACTTGTATTTATAGCTATTTCTCTATGTGTCCTTCTGCATCCTTTTCTCTAAGCTCCTATGAGGTCAAGGACTGTTTGATGTGTTTTCTCATACTCTATCGTCTAGAAACATATAGTGTTTTATATGTGATTAAGTGCTCACCAAGTATTGAGTGTACAGGCTTGTTGTACATTACTCATTAGTATAAATAAGTATGATACGTAGAGTGTTGGCTCCCTGATATTAATTCTCTTTGGATGCTTCGGTTACATATAGTGTACTTAGTAAATAAATGCCTGTAAGATAGTATTTAGTCTGTAATATTTAGATCTTTCAAGTCACGGAATATTGATCTTAAAAACATATGAATAGACACCCATGTTAATTTTTTACTCTTTCACACATTTAGCTTAGAGGGGACCCAAACATGCTAATATGTCTCCTCGTGGTAGGATGGACCTGAAGTAATTTTTTCTCTTGAATCATTTTTGTTCAGTTTTATCACATCCAATGGGTGATGTCCAGAAATTTGAGACCAGGGGTTCAGAGAAACTTATCAAACAAGACAAGAAAAATTGCTTAACCAGAGCAAGACTGGTTGATGACTGTGAGGTAGGTCCATGGCCATGCATGAATTTGCTTTTCAGTTGGAGGATAATTGCATCTTTAAATTCTTCACTAACAGTTGGATCATGTCTTTTAATAAAATTACTTTATGAAGCTAAGATGAGAAATGGCTTGTTCCGTTCTTAGCAAAGTCAGTTCTAGTGTAATTAATGTACCACCTGAGCTAGGTTTTTTATTTAAAGAACAAGTTGCCTTTGTAAATAGTAATAGCTACCCCTTCTGGAATAGCAAGATGTCATCCATTGCAGATGGGGTATAAATAACGTGTGCTTCAATGTCATTAAAAAGCACAATAATCTTAATAACCCAGGATATGTCAGTCATGTGCTGTGATCATGTAATAATAAACTTTTTATTTATGACATTATTTAAAGTTTTAACATACCCAGTCTTTGCAAAACACTGTATTGCGTTATTTTCTCACAATTCTGGAGGCCTCGGTTTCAAATCAGTCATAACGACTGAAATTCGGATGTCAGCAGGACCAAAGGCCCCAGGAGAGAGCCTGTCTCTGCGTCCTCTAGCTGCTCATGGCTGCCAGCATTCCTTAACTTGTGGTGGCATCCCTCCCGTCTCTGCCTTCACGATCTCATCGCCTCCTCTCCTGTCTCTGTGTCAAACCTCCCTCCATCCTTCTCTTATAAGGATGCTTGTGATGTTATTTAGGACCTGGTTGGATAACCCAAGATCTGTAATTCAGTCACATCTGCAAAGACCTTCTTCCATGTCAGGTGACATTTATAGGTTCCAGGGATTAGGACCTGATATCTTTGTGAGGCATAATTCAGCCTGTTGCACCTGGGACCACCTTCAGAGATAGGCAGAGAAAATTCACATTCCATCCTGCAGTGGTCGTTTGAAGTTAAATCGAGGGATTATTGCGAACGCACTCTGTGTCGTGCTGTTGCTAAGCACCATGGGGGATACAGAGATACATAAAACTGTGCCTGCCCTGAGGTCGCTTGGGATTTTGCTGGAAGAGAAGACATGTACATGTAAAATGAGTCGGGAGGAGAAGGTCGCGTTAGATCCTGAGAGCCAGAAAGTACTGACTGGAGTATCGGAACCGCCGTGCCTGCGCACTTGGCCTGTTGGGCTCAGCGTGCGGAAGCATTTAACCTGCAGGAGCTTTAGGAGATGATCACGTTCAACCCGCTGCTTGACTATTTCCCGTGCCATTGTTTTTCCGCTGTCTCTGGGTCTTTTTCCAAGCACAACTTCCTGCAAGTGTGCCTTCCTGTGTTCATTACTTTCTTCTTCTGTTTTGATGGTGCCATTGTCTACTCGTCAGTTTCTCTTGCTCCAATAAAAGAGCGGTTCAGGCTCTTGAAGGGAAGCAATTCAAAGGTAATGCTTCTGTGCTAACAAGTATAGATAGAATCACTTCTGTAAATCAGTAATATAGAACAAGAAATAAAATCAGCAAAACTCAAATTTACAGTAAAATCCATCTAGTACAATATTCATATTTATTCTAGCTCAGCCTGTCTACACGAATGTCATATATCTAGTGTAAACTATGGGAATAGCCCCTTAAATAGAAAAATAATGATTTTTTGTGTGTGTATTTTAAGGGAACCCACATTTCTCTGAGTTGGAATGCATGGTGTTGGTAAGAGGCCAGGGCTGCCTGATGTCTGGTTTCTCTCTGGGCACTATCCTAACTACATCTGCAGTGACCACGGGGCAGGTGAAACGAGCCTGAGTTGGAACCCCGGTGTATTCACAACCTGGATCCTGGCCCTGCCTACAGGGTGGCTTGAGCAGGTCACTGAACATCTCTCAACCATACTTTTCTCATCTTCAAAATAGAGCCAGTAGCAGTACCTACCTCACGGTATTGGAATCATTAAATAAGATAAAGCATATAAAGTGTTCAGGACATTGCCTTCAAGTTTGTCTTTTTCCTTCTCTTTCTTTCCCCTTGCCTTTCTTAAAATAAAGGTCTGCGTGCTGTGCAAATTCACTGTCTCTGCCCTAAGTAATCAAACACTACCATGTCTGGTCGCCTTCAACAAGCCCTCAATGACAAATTCAGTGCCTTGGGATACCATTTCGCCTTGGATATAAACCAAGCTCCTAAATTACTTTTTATATGACAATGTCCCCACATATTTTTGACCCCTTGCCTTCTTGAATTGCAGGATAGCATGTTTCTTCCAGCAAAACTCAAAATGAAATAAACGATTAAGCTACAGACTGTGGCAAATAATGATTTGTACCATGATGGGGGTAGAGTATCCATCCCATTTAATGGTAGTCTGCTTCTAAGTATTCTCTTCATTCAAATCATGCAAGTGTTTGCATATATTATACTTTTGCTTCTAAACTATATGTATGTGTGTGCACACGTGCATTCACACACACACACATCTGAGTTCTATGGTGAAGAAAGCATATTGTTGAACACAGTTTGGTCTAGTTTGAATAATAACTGTTCTGGAGTTTATGGTTCTATTTTATTTAAATTCAAGAGGTAAAAGGAAGACTTCTCCTACACAAAGTTGCTAATGGTCCACATACCATGTGCATCCTTTATGAGAAGTGATTGGGGAATGTGTCACATCAGTGCCTTTGTCCAAGTATCCTTCTGTCTTCAGTCCCCTTTGCAGGGAGAGAGGCATAGGCTGAGCTTGGCTGAAATGAATAACTGTGATACATTTTTTTTGGCTGCTAGACACTAAGATTTTTTTGACAGATTGATACCTGAAAAGAAAAATAGGGTAAGTACTAATGAATCAGAAACATTTTACTGCACCTTTGTATAAATTGAATATATTTTGGTTCCCTTTTGAAAATTTAACGCTGAAGCTAGTCTTCTTTCTGGTGGCTTTGAATGCTCGAAATTTTCTGTGAGTGGGTAGACTCCATTTAACCACACACTCACAGCGTTTACAGCTATAATTAGGTTTTATTTCATATACAAATAGATAAGCAGTCTCCTCCCTTTTAGTGGCTCCTCTTAGACATGAATTGAGATTAGGCTAAAGGAAGGTTTAGGAAAGACTCTGATGTTATAAGATTTTAAGAGTCCCATAGTTAGCTCTTCTCAGTTTTTCTCAAGACTGCATCTAAAGTGAGGCTTAAATCTGTGATTTATTCTCAAAATGTAATTAAATGATCCACTTATGATCTGCCACATGTCTCACAAACTAGGTCCCAAAGGAACTGGCAGGAGTGTGCTCATGTCTGGGTAAGATTTTTACCCAGCAAAAAGAAAAGATGTAGGAATCAGGGGTTTTATTTTGAATATAGACAGCCAAGCTTACGTGACTGTTCAGAGGCAGTACATGTTGGGGAAGGAGTTCAGGTCTTGGCTGTGCTCCTACTGACTCTCTGGCCTGGGACCAGTTACTTAGCCTGTCTGTGCTTTAGTCTGCTCATCTATAACATGGTCGTTAGGAGGATTAAGGGAGACCAGTTATGAGAAGCACTTAGAATGTGCTGGGCACAGAGTGAGTATCTCTTATATACTAATTGTTGTTGTTGTTGATTTGCAGCTTAAAATGCATTGGGGTCATGCAAACACACAGGAGGGTTACTACCTGCACCTTAACTAAAAGTTTTTACTGCACTTTGTACCCTGGAGAAATGTCTTCAGGTTTAATAGTACTTTCTGTCTAGTCTTTCTGAGTCTCCTCCCATCTTGGTTCTTAAGAATATATTTCACTCTCATGCATTTATTTTTTAAGACACAATTAACGTTGCAACAGCTTGTTCTCTTTCAAAGCTCTTTATATGTTTGAGCCTCACGGGGTAGAATTTCTCAAACTGTACATGCTGCCCTGTGCAAGAAACATTTTTTCACTGGAGACCAGACTGATTGATGAATGAGGCACCGTCTTTCTGAGAATAGCTGTTTGCTTTCTAGTTGACCAGTATTGGTAGGGACCCCACTGAACTGGGAATATACAGTATTCACTAATAAGAGTAGCTTAATAGCATTCAACAGCAACCTGTGCCAGCCTTCCACATGCACTGAAACATGGGGTGTGTAACAGTTTGTGCACTAGGAGGTACACGTGGGCATAGCCTCATTTTCCAGATGCAGAACCGGTCTAGGGAAGGGTTTGTGCCCAAGGACATCCTGCTACTTAGTTGCTGAACCAGGACTCTTCCTCAAGGGTGTGTCCCCCAGGCCTCCAAGGCTTTTTTTCCGAGCGCACTGCAGCTGCACCCCTGGAATTAAAAACAGGCATTTAGACTGTATATTCTCATGGATGGCACTGCCCTCTTGAGTTATCGGTGCAGGGCACACCGTGCAGCGAATGCAGGTTTGGGGACGGGACTAAGGTATGGGGCAAGAGAGAAGCATCCAGGGCTCAGGATTTAAGTACCACTCTGTCAGCCTGGGCTGGCCTCTCTGGGAACCTTCTAGCCCCGTCCCAGTCCCAGCGTGAGCGGGTCTTACAGATGGTGCAGATGCACGTCTGCTTCTCGCAGGGCATGTGGGCTCTTGAATGGTGGTACCCAGTAGTTCTTAGAAAAAATCACAACTTTGTTCCCCGGGGTTTACCTTGTGTTCCTGCCATCAGTAAAGACTGAAAGTTTGGTGCTTTGCCGCCTAGTTCTGTCTTCAGAGCTTTGATTTTTCCAGACTTTTGGTGTGACCGTGAAGGGAGGATCGGGGCATCTTTCTCCTCGGGGAATGTCATCTGAAGTACGGTCGGTTGCTCATGTCTGTCCTCCTGGCCACCGGGCCTCCCCGGAGCGGACGCCAGCCCTGCTGCTTGGGCCCAGCGATAGCCCTACCTGTACAACGCAGTTTCTTGTTCTGGAAATGGTTTTGGCCCAGAGCCTCAGTTCCTTCTGGATATTTGTTTAGCTTCTGCTCTTGGGTTTAAACACAGTTCAGTCAGGCAAGGAGCTCGGCCTTCAGTCCCAGCTTCTCAGGGATTTCCCTGGTAGCCGTGGAGTGAACCATGTCACACTCTGTTTTAACCATTAATTAGGAAATCCTTGGGTACGGGGAGCTTTGCTTGCAGACCTCTTCTTTTAAAAAAATACTCTGGGTGGGTGGTGGGGGGAGGGTTGGACAGAAGCCCACTGGAGAGTAAGGACATGATGGCTTTCTTCAAATAAGTGGTTAAGCTGCCTCATCCTGATCAGAGCCTAAAGAAATAACAGTGTTGTAGAAACGAACGTTAAGTGTTGGAGTCAGATCCTGGTTCACATCCCAGCTTTGCGACTTTCTAGATAGAGAAATGAAGTTGCTCTTCCTTCTCAGCTGATGCTTCAAAGGGGTGGGGGATGAAGTAAATGAACACCCTCACAGAAGTGCCCGAAAATGCCAAGGACACTTTATGGAGCGGAGGGGAGGGACGTGGAATTGGACAGTCGTTTTCAGCTGCGGGCAGTGTTGTCCCATCAGCGTGCCCCAACCCCCAGACATTTGGAGATATTTTTGGTTGTCACAGCTGGGGACAGGGGTTGCTACTTGCATATCACAAGCGATCTCCAGAGGTGCTTCTCAACACCCTGCAGAGCAAAGAGTAGACAGACCCTCACCACAAAGAATTTCCTAGCTTATACTGCCTATATGGTGCTAAGGCTGAGAAACCCTGGGTGAGGAATAACTTAATACGCAGTGACGATGCAAGATAAAGTTGTTTTTATCCCTTTTGCAGAAACCTGTCTTGGGGCTATTCAGCTTCCTCTAGATAAGACATGGATTTTAAACTAGGCATAGATGCATCCAAAACCTACTCCTTTTCTACTGACCCAGTAGGCAGTGAGTTCCCCATTACGATGACATTCAGACCGGGCAGGGCGAGCCAGCCACTTGAGAGGGATGGCTGGAGATACAAGTCTCAGATGTTTGTTGCACTGAATGACTTTTGAGGTCTGTCCTAAAGATCACATTCTCTGCTTCTATTTTGAAATGGGATTTGTTTTTTTAGCCCCAGCATTAGAGTGGCAGGCATCTAGCCCTTGGCCATGACCAGTGAAATCCCTGTGCTTTGTCTGTGCACCTGTGAGCCTCATTCCTATTAATATCCCAGCCCTACCAGGCCAGAGGGCTAGGGTTCCAAACAGGGGCAGCCAGAAACGCACCCCTCCCCCATCTCGCCCACATTCCCGGGCAAGTTATTTTTACCAACATGGGTAAATGGGTCCAGCTAGTTCTCATTTGGGAGGACAGTAGAGGCACAGATGAGGGGAGCTGGGAAAGAAATGCTTTATACTCCCCCACCCCCTTCCTTAAGCTGCTTTATTGCAGAATATTAAAGGAGGTAAGCAGTCCCAGCCCTCTGCCCACCTCTACCTAGGCAAAATGGAGCTGAAATGAGCAAGCACTCGGCGAACGTGAGCTGGGCAGTACCCTGTGCAAACCCCAGAACCCCTAAGCAGTGAGCCCCTGACCTGCTGCCTGGATGTCCCGGCCCGAGGGTGAGGTGGGTCAAGCCTGAGTAGCGTCTGCTTTTGAGGACTTGGTACTTGTAAGGGATTGCAGTATAATATCAGTTTGCTTATCACTTTAACAGGGGACCACAGTTTCTCTGTGAACAAGGGAAGCTGGGAGGTTTGCTCAGTGGCCGCCACCCCTGGCCACAGAGAAGGGTAAGCTGGAGGGCTTTTAAAGTGCTCCTGTGCCCCTCCACCACAGCTTAATTGTCCCAGGGAAGGCCCGAGTATCGGTGTGTTTAGAACCTCCCAGGAGACCCTCCTGTTTGCCACAGGAGCCATGTGCCTGACCTCATCTCCTCTCCCAGTCCCCCTCCCGTCCCCACACTGGCCCGCACTTCAGCCGTCTAGACCTGCGCCCCCCCCCCCCCCCGTTTCCACCTTCAGGACTGCTCAGTGTTAGTCTAATCTTCTTGCATACCATTCCCTTTCTGCCACAGTCCTTCCTGGCAAACTCCTACTTCATGACCCTGCGTGAAGGTCATCCTTCATAATAAAACCGTCTCCGTCCTTGACCCTTGGCAGAATGAGTCACTTCCTTCATGGTATTTCTGCAGCCTTCTGTTCATGCCTCTGCTCTGTGGCAGCTCCTGTGTGGTGTGGTGACTGTCTCTGCAGAGCTGCAGAGATAAGACACTAGTCACCTGTGGCTACTGAGCCCTTGAAATGTGGCCAGCCACGCTGAGATGTGCTGTAAGCAAGAAACACACATAGGATTTCAGAAATTTGATGTGAACAGAAGAACGTCAAAGTTTTAGTAATAACTTCTATGTTGATTATACATCGAAGTGATAATATTTGGACATATTGGGACTAGAATATATTATTAGAATTAATTTCACCTGTTAATTATCACTTGTTAAATGTGGCTTGGACATTTTCTAATTCTCTTTGTGGCTCGCATTCTGTCTGTTGCACAGGATTGGTTAGCCTCTCTTCCTAGGTGATAAGAGCACCTGGTCTCTGCACCTTTAGGGCCCGGCGCACTGGAGCGCAGTCTGTCTATGGGTGACCCCTGCTGGCAGGAGCCAGTGAACTTTCTCAACAATGCTGCTTACTTTTTGTGTCTGGTTCCCAAAGTTCTTTCCCAGTGTTTGCACCCCTGGAGTTTATTGGATCTTAAGTTTAGATTATCAAAAATGCTCCTTTTGCCAAAAGCTGAAATTTCTGTGGCCTGCAGTTGACCCCTGGCCTGGAGTGTGTGTATTTGGAGCAGGGGCAGGACTGTTGTTCTTGGGCCACCTCCACCCCACGGGATCGAGGAGGGAACATCAAGCCCACTTCAGCCCCAATGTGATTGCTGGGTCCCTGCAGCAGCTGGGACTCCCTTTGAATCCACAAAATAGTGGCTTTTGCCTTGGCCAGTTGGCTTAGCTGTAGAGCATCAGCCCGGTGTCTGAAAGTCTTGGGTCCAGTTCCTGGTCAGGGCACACAGGAGAAATAACCCTCTGCTACTTCACCTTCTTCCTCTTTCTCTCTCTCTCTCTTCCTCTCCTGCAGCCATGGCTTGAATGGTTCGGGCAAGTTGGCCCCGGGTGCTGAGGATGGCTTCATGGCCTCATCTTAGGTGCTAAAATAGCTCAGTTGCCAAGCAACAGAGCAGCAGCTCCAGATGGGCAGAGCACTGCCCAGTAGGGGGCATGCCAGGTGGATCCTGGTTGAGGCACATGTGAGAGTCTGTCTCTCTGCCTCCCCACCTCTCAATTAAAAAAAAGCAGTAGCTTTTGCAGCCCAGTTTGTGCTAGTCTAGTAATGCTACTAGATTAAGGTCAGACTGCTGTAGCAGGGCTACTCTCGTCTTTGCCAGCATGAAGGTTCTCTGCTCTGCCTTCCCTCTTTGGTTTTGTCGTCTGAATTTCAAACAAAGCGTCTCTTAAAATAATAGATGGGTTTCATGATCACCCATTCAGCCAGCACGGCTTAGTCCTGCATGCCTCCCCAGCATAATTTTACAGGAGCCCGTAACAGTCCTGTGCGCTTGCCTTGACATCTGGTTGACATGGAGGTCTTGTTTGTTGCTATAAATAAGAGCCAGTATCCCCAGGGCACATCATATGCTGTTAGCGAATGGGAGGTTTTGTCTCTACCTCAAATAACTAAATGGCAGAGGGGATCGCAGACAGAAAGCTGTGTGTGTTTTGATGAATAAGTGTCTGTACTTTATTTGATTTTTGTGTTCTGGTGCTTCTCAAGTGAATTTGGGTAAGAACGTGTACATTCAGAGGATGTCATCATTGCACCTGGATATTTTAGTTCTTGTAGAATGCCTCCTGGCTGTTTGATTACAGAGACATCGGCAACATAGCGTCTTGAAACAATTCACCTTGAAAGCCGGGGGCACCTGCTGGTGCAACGTTGGATGTATATTGGGGACCAGACTCACTCTTTCTTCCTGAGCCTCAGCATTTTGACTCTCCTCGTGGCAGAGGCCAACGTGGAGGACACGTGGAAAGAGAAACAATGTTCTTTCTTTCTTCCTTCTGAGCATGACGACTCTAGCTGACCTCCTGCTTTAAAGAAGAATGAGACAGCGCCTAAAAGTGAATGCATCTTGACATTCAGGTGGCTCTTCAGACCGGAAGCTGTCTGAAGAGTCAATGTATTCGTTAACATTTTATCTTGAAAGCTTCCATGAAAATTTTTCAAGCCATTCATTGTTTTGATAATTCTGAGAGCCTGCTTCCGATCACCCTAAAAACAGAGCCCATTTCCCTCGTCTGGTCAGCCCTGGTCCCCGAGTGTAGGGCCACACACTCTGGAAGGTCAGCACACGGGAGTTGCGTTTAATGGTTTTGCAGGAAAGCCAACATTCTGGCTTCGTGTTAGAGGTTGTGATGTTTTCCTTGATCTGGAAGCTACAAACATCAAATCAGATTCTATCTTTCCTCTTAAACTCTTTTCCGGCAGCTTGGGTTCCAGTTCACCCATACTTCTGTCCCACTTGCTTTAGGGAGTTCTAAATCTAATTTTCTTGTAACTCCACTGCTTAATGGTTTCTAGGATAGAGCCTCGGGCAGTTGGTGAACCTGGCTGGTTTTCATTTGCTGTAGTTGAGTGGCTTTTACACCTTTGATAGCGTCACACAGAAAGAAATTAATTTGAGATCACCACTTAGTACGCACATTCATATATGGACGTAACTGAAGTAAGGCACTAATATGTTCAGTGTCCCTTGCACAAAGTGTCAGTTCACTTTGATACGCTTTTCCCGATGCCCTTTCCAGTTCCAGTGCACTCGTGTGAAACACACACGGCCTCTTACACCCCATGACCTCTGTGGTCATCAGTGGGCACTGAGATTCAGATCACAGCCTTCAAGTGCAGTTCTGACCTAAACAGTAAGTCTCGTTTTGGGGGGTTTTTGTTTGTTTGTTTTGAATGGGTTCTTTTGCGAAATTGAGTCTCATTCATTTTATGAGGACAGCTAAGCCTGGTGTCCACTCGGGGCTGGCGCTCTGGCCCAGCAGGCACACAGGAAGCCTTGGGAAATTCCTCAAGGACGTGATAGGGTTCACCGGCACTGTCAGAGTTGTCCCCAGCATTGGGTTCCTGTGGCATTCACAGGTGGTACAGCATAGCTCCATGACCATGACACATAGTTGTCCTCTCATTTAAAAGGAAACAGTTATTTTAACATTGGGGAGGGGCAGTCCTGGATATATAGTTAATCATCATGAACAGAGCAAGCTATAAAAGAGACAGTGTTTGGTGTATTAATTTTACTTTTCCTGTACGGGAATATAGATTTTTTTTCTTTTTTTATTACCTTCTATGACACATTTCAGGGGCTCTGTTTTGCATAGTCATGACACTGGAAAAATATTTGATGGCTTGTCAAAAGGGAACGTTTGTAATTGGCACTCACCTGTACATTTTCAGTCTCTAAAATAGTGTGACAGGTAATTGAGGTTGAAATTGTTAGCATTTACCACTTAACAGTAAGCACAAGAAATGCCAGCATTCACTGTATGAGTTGAAACTAATCGGGTTTTTGTGACCTCTTACAGTTAACATGTAGCTCAAGGGAAACGGTTTTATAATGGAAATCACTAAAAATTGATTTGATGAATGCATTTTTATAACAATGTTGTTTTTTTAACGGTGACATTGCTCCGCCTTTGGCTGATTTAGAGATTGTGCTTTGAATGTGACGAGAAGACTTGGTAAGGTACGAAGGAAGCTGTCTGGATCTGCAGTCCGTGCCTCAGGTGTTCAGTCAGCTGTTTCATGGGAGGAAGGAGCAGAGTCCGCACAGGAGGTCATGTTAACAGTAACATCACAGATCGCCACAAGTTTCCTAAAACTGGGCTCGGAGCCACGACTGTGTAGAGCAGGGGTCCCCAAACTATGGCCCGAGGGCCGCATGCGGCCCCCTGAGGCCATTTATCCGGCCCGCCGCACTTCCGGAAGGGGTACCTCTTTCATTGGTGGTCAGTGAGAGGAGCATAGTTCCCACTGAAATACTGGTCAGTTTGTTGATTTAAATTTACTTGTTCTTCATTTTAAATATTGTATGTGTTTCCGTTTTGTTTTTTTACTTTAAAATAAGATATGTGCAGTGTGCATAGGGATTTGTTCATAGTTTTTTTTATAGTCCGGCCCTCCAATGATCTGAGGGACAGTGAACTGGCCCCCTGTGTAAAAAGTTTGGGGACCCCTGGTGTAGAGCCACCATCCCAATAAGAAGCCCAAAGCTGGTGCACAGATACGCTTCCCTGCCTGTTACTGAGTTGAGAGCACAGGCTCTGGAACCAGCCCACCTGGATGGAAACCTGGATCAGGTCACACCTCTCCCTGGTTTGTAGGCTCCCCACTTGTAAAAGGAGGCCTAATAATAGCTCCTACTTCCCCAGTTGTTGTGAGGATTAGGTGCGGCCGTGGCACAGTGCCTGCTTCACAGGTGTATCCAAGAATGGCAGGTGTCTGTCTTCTGGTGCCTGAGCAAAGCTGAACTTGTTTGATCAGCTTAGCACGCTAACATCTCCCCAGAAAAACAACACGGGGTGTAGCAGTTACGTGAATCTTTGTTTACCGTGCACTGAGGCTAACGACAGGTGGGTAGCCTTTTTATATTCGGGTTATGAACAGCACTTCGAAAGAGATAGTCTTCTCCTCTATGGTCGCGTCCCATGGCTTTTCCTTCATAGCATCAGCCCGTAGCAGGAGGGGGAGGGGACAAGGGGCAGTTAGGTAGACCAGCAATATATGAACAGTAGTCAACATATTTCTGTGTTTTATTTTTATTTTTTTACTGTAGAGTTAATTAATATTTAAACTAGCTTTATAATGATAACTGAATCTGCCAAATTGGGGGCAGGAGTGCTCCCTAACTCTGTGGACACCCAATATGTCACCCTTTTCTGGGCCTTCTCTGACTGCTTCTTTTGTTAAGATATACAACACGTATTGGCACCTTATTTATAGTCTTGTGCGAGATGAGGGATCTCCGTGGTGGGTTGCAGAAAATGTAGCTAAGAAAATGAATGAGAATCTTATCATAAGGACGGGACTAATCCCATGCGTCCTACACACCCATGCGTCCTCCACACCCAGCCAGTGGTAACTTTGATTTTTCATTATCCTTCCTGCGTCTTTAGAGGAGACAGACAGCTTTCTAGTTAATTACATTTTTAAAATTACCTACAAGGAAATCTTAAACCCTGGGACAACTCAGGTCGCTAAGTCTCATTCATATTTACCTACTGCTGCTTTTTAAATGCAAACAGAGAGTTTTCCAAGTACCTTTGAGAAGGAGTTTCTGTAAATGAGAAAATTTCATAACCCAGTAGAGAGTGAAAATTAGGAGCCCAGATTTGGAGTTAGGAGGCCTGGATTCTCCCTTGGGCTTTTCCTCAAGCTAGTTGTGGGCCAGGTCTGATTACATCCAAAGAACTTGCCAGGTTTTAGGCATTTCTGGATATGGCCGGTGCCACTGCCTGGTTTTATATGAGGGTGACAGAAGTCCTTGTGTCCTGATTTGCACCTCAGGGCATGTCCGCCTCCGAGGCTGTGCCTCAGGCACTGTCACAGCAGGACGTGGCGCAGACATGACCTGTGAGACACCCTGTCCTCCTGGCCATGACCCCTGAACCTGAGTTAGGGTTCTCAGGTGACTCACGGAGTCTCCAAATGAATTGTGTCCAGGTCCATTTTAAGTCAGAAGGTACTACGTTACGTAGTGGATAGAGAGAGGAAGAAGCATGGTGTGACTAAGCCATGAATTTGGATTCTGCAGCAATGTGCTTACTAGATTAAAACTCTGATACCATTTTTTTATGATAAGTAATTTATAAAAATTATTAATAACTAGACTCTATGCTCTTTCCCTAGACTCTCAGCTCTTGGAGAGCTTTTTAGTATCTAGCACTTGATCCATAAATATAGGGTGGGGCTTACAGTTGTGAGTGTATGAAACACAGTTTATTTTTACAGTAGTATTTCTTAATTATTGTATTATTTTCACATGAACAGCTGTAAACCTATTTTTCCCCGCCCTGTATTTGTTAAAATGTTACCAACCTATCTTTACCGTGTTCTCTTAAGATTGGCCCAGCTGTGCCCCCAAGCCCCCTCCCACCCGAGTGGCCCTTCTTTGACAGTCGTATGCTCCTCAGTTCCAACAGATGACCTATTACCATTCTCTTAGTTAGTGGATGTCTGACCAAGTCTCAAGCAGCTAAAGGTCAGGTGTATGAGGCCTGGGGCTCACCTGTCTCCAAGTGACAGCTATCTGTGCCCCATCTGGGCCATCTGCCTTGGCCCCTCCCCGTGGTACTCCACTGTCAGGCCCTAGACCTTTGTCTCTGTTTGTAAAGAAACATTTTTAAGAATACTGACACTCCGTGAAATCGATGAGAACATTAACCCTTTGCTCTCCTCTCAACAGACACGAGACGACTTCCTGGGACAGGTGGACGTGCCCCTCAATCACCTCCCGGTAAGGACAGCCGCCTGCTTCCTGTTGCATGTTGTGAGCCGTGACTTCTGACTGTTTGCAGCTGGCTGTATCTTCAGAGTTTGCTTCCCCTGCACCGTGGAGAAGGCTGACATAAAGAGCGTGTCCTCAGGCCACCGTTCTTCTCTAGACAGTGGTCCTTTCCAGGGGATAGGAGAGAATCAAGTGTGCCTAAATCTCCAGGTGTGCCGGTCAGTGTCGCCAGCACCTTGCTCTCTGCTCTCTAGTCTTCTTTTGTCCGGTGCTGCAAACCAGCTACCTTTCTCCATCTGCACTCCTTGTCTTTGCTTTCAAATTCATCATTTGGGTCTAATTAAATGTGTGTTCCCTTTGTCTAGAATTGCACAAGCTGTTTCTTGGGGGCTGCATCTGTATAAGCTGGTGTTGCCCAGCACAGAACAAAGATGCTGTTGGTTCTGAGTAGACTTGTCATCTGCAAACTCCTACTCAAGATTTAGAAATCGTTGTCAGGTAGCAAAACATTTAGAGCTATTGACTAATAGCTCAGGTTAGAGGTGTTCCTAAGGATATAGCTAGAGTGTGGGGACAAGTCCCGGAGGCCTTGGTGGAAGGTAGATCACCTCGTATCCCTGCTTCGCTTTTCCACATGGTTCCACCCTGCCCCCAGTCCATGGTTCCCTGGGCAACACAAAGTGATTGAAATAGCAGCCAAAAGAGAGGATGAGCCAAATGATTCTGCCTTTTTGTTATTTTTTGTTGTTGTTAACGCTTTGTGTGAGCAAACACCTTACATACTCTATAAACTAAAGTGATTTAAAAGCACATCCGGAAAGCCTATCACTGCATTGTAATGGTGACTGTCACCCCATGTGAAATGCCAGGAAAGACTGTCTGTACCTTGACCTGGAAGCTTTGAAGAGGTGTCGTGAAAGGATGTGATAATAAGCAATTTATTCTTATTTATTCAGGAAAGCCATTAAGGGAGAAAGTTTTCAAATACTGTACATTCCCTTCCAGAATGCTGGCAGCAACAGTGATATCATTAAAATACTTTTGTTTCTCTATGAAAACCTGATGCAGCAAGGCACCGTGCAGAGGGTGCCTGTGCTTGCATGAGACCAGTTCTCTAAATTCTTCAGCTATAAATCCGCTGACCACAAGCGGCCTACTGGGAAGATGAGAGGGTCGGAGCGACCCTGAGCTCTCCAGGGACTGGTTGAAGAACAGACCCTTCCGTGAATGCACACGGCCAACTTACAAGCATTGTGACATCTTGGACCTGGAGCACGCAGGTCCTCCTCGGCTCACTGCCCGGTGTCGGGTCCCTGGATTAATTACGTGCCCTGCTGGGCCTTGTGGGCTGTTGCGAGAGTCCCAGCTGGAACTCTGCCAGGGAGACAAGTGAAGGGAAAGAGAGGTGGGCAGAGAGGATGATGTGAAGCTCAGGCACACCCTGCGTGCTAGAGTCACTGCCTCAATTATCAACCACAGGGGCCAGAGGAGGCCACTGTCAGCTCTTTCATTGTCCCTTAACAGGAAAAAGTAATGAGTGAAAAGGAGAAAGGAAAGAAAGTTCTCTTTGCCCCTTTGATCATGGATTTCTCATTGCTTAATACTTATCAAATGCGTCCAGCCCTGGTCGGTTAGCTCAGTTGTTTGGAGCATTGTCCCCAACTGCAGAGGTTGCTGGTTTGATCCCCGGTCAGGCACATACAGGAGCAGACCAGCGTTCCTGTCTCTGTCGCTCTCTCCCTTTCTCTCTCACCAAAAATTAAAAAAAATTTTTTAGAATCATGATTCACTTCCTTTCTCAGCCCTCTGATTCAATTCTCCCATTTTCTTCCTCCCTCCCTTCCTTCCTTCCTTCCTTCCTTCTTTCCTTTCTTCCTTCCTTCCTTCCTTCCTTCCATTGTGTGGAAAATAAATGAATAGAACAGGATTTAAGAAGTCTAGAATATTTGCTTCTGTTCCAAATTTACCACTCAGTTTTTAATACCTCTTTTCCATTTTGTTTATTTTTGAGTGAGTGAAAGAAGAAGAGGGAATGGGGAGAATTAAATTAGGTCGCTAGTCTGACCCTTTATGCAGGTCCGAGAGTAACACATAACTTCATGTACATGGGGTGTCCGTGTGCCAAGCCTTAAAAGACCCCTCAGGGGTTGTTGGCTCTGATCTGGGAGTTGCCTCGCTAACCATAATCAGTTAGTGTTCCTCTCTGGGCCTCTGTCTTCTCATCAGTAAAATGGGGCATGCATGTAGAAGATGCCAACTTCCCATCCACCTCTGGGACTCAGCATCTCAGCTCTTCTCCAGCATTCACTGAGCAGAGGCAACAATGACCGTGATGACCTACTTGTCCCCTGGGGGCCCCAGGCAGTGTGATGCACTGAAGGCATGTGGCGGAACTGAGAGACTGTGATTGAGGAGGGCGGGCACTGTCCACCCAGCCTGACATCTGTGTCATGGCTGAGGCCCAGCTCTCTGTGTCTTTCTTTCACAGTGGGGCACTAAGAGTAAACTGAGCTATCGTTGTGCTGTTATTGTTGATTTAAAAAAACAACTATGAATTTTACGTGTGTTTTTGAAATTCAGTGCATCCCCTTCACCGTACTTGACAGTAATTTGGATGATGGACTCACCTGTATGGAATTCAGTGTTGTGGAGCTTGCAGGGACTTGAGAGACCACTTACTCACGCCCTATGTTTTGTAAGTGAGGACACTGGGCCCATAGAGGGAGGTGACTTGCCCAGTGATCAGCAGATAGGTGCAGTCCTGGACCAGACCCCTGGGTCTCCTACATAGCTCTGTGATGTAGTCAAGGGCCGGGTGGGGAGTGTTTAGCCTAAGGCTTGGGTGCTTTTGAGGTTTGGGTTGGGATTCTTAGTAAGGTCACTCCCTTTCATTTGCCCACAAAGCTGTTTCTCTATCTTACCATATATCATCGTGACTAGAGTTCTGCTGAAAGGACCTGATCTTTCTAAGGTGAAAGCATTAATATCCTAAAGGTTTTCTTTGAATGCTCATGCCCTGGGACAGGAGGCAACAGCCTCCATTTTGGCTAACACTACCATTAGCATCATCAGTCTGGAGGAGATGGCGTTCTCCAAAGAGCATGCCCAGTGCTGTCCTGGGAATCTCCACTGGGCTTTTCTCCAGGCTAAATGATCCCGTAAGAGTCTGGATAATGCCAAGGAGGATCCTGTAGTTGCCCACAAGATCACCACCTTGTTCATGCGGGAGGATTTCCATGAAGGGGAATTTTTATTTTTAATACCAACTTTTTATTGCAGAGCACTGAGATGGCCACACTTATAGGTGACATGAGGATGTAGAACTGGCTGACGATGGTAATGGCCAGTGTCAAGTGTGCCAGGAAACCTTGTGAGGACTTTGTACATACCAACTCAGTTGATTGGTATAATTGTCACACCTCCTCTGTGAGTAGGGCCCTGTTATGGCCCCACTTCATAGTGAGGACACCAAAGGCACAGGGAGGTAAGGAATTTGGCTGTGGCCACATAGCTATGTAAGTAACAAAGCCAGTCCACAGACTTGGGAGATCCGCCTCCTGGTCTGTGTGGTGCTTGTCATTTAAACTACACAGTGTATGGACAGTCTCATTTTCCAGAGTTTCTCTGAGCTCTGGTTTTCTCTGTCTACTCTCGGACTCTTCGCTGCTCTGAGATTCCTGGAGTCTTGTTCATCCTGTTGATTTTTACAGTGTGAGCTACCCTTCCTCCCAGTTCTCCACCTCTCAAAACTTCCCCATTCATCTCGGGTGGGACCCCACATCTGAAAACCATTCTGATCCCCAAGTCAGAGTTGGTCTTTACTGCCGGGAAGAGCATGTCCTTGACTTTCTTCAGGGACGGTGAACTGTCATGGCGCCGGTCGCTTCCTGTAGATCAGATGAGTTTATCAGCTGCCTGCACAAGTGCCTCCATTATGCAAGGGGGTGTTCTTGGCACCAAGGATACAGTGGTGAGCAAATCCAAGTGTCTGGACTGAACTCACATTCTAGAAGTGATGAGTGATAATCCAGTAAATAAGTGAAGAGGAGAAGATAGTGAAAAGGGGGCAATAAGTCAGGAGGTTGTTTCTAGCAGGGGTAAGGGGAGGCTACTGGCAGCAATTTGGGATGTGATGTCTGAGGATACGAACCAGGATCTCAGGTCTGGAAGGCAACGTGGAGACAGCCGTGGCCTCTGGGGCCAGAGCTGTCCAGCAGAAGGACCAGCTAGGGCAGGATTCGATGGGCTGTGTGCACAGGACAGTTGGCGTAAGATGTGAACAGAGAGACTGGTTAACAGTGAGGTATTAGGTAATCAGGGGCCAGATTCTGTTTGACCTTGTAGGCCACAGGAAAGAATTTCCGGTTTGTTATAAGCGAAGTAAGAAGCCTTCAGGAGTTTAAAGCAGGGAATGACAAAACAGATAACATTTCGTGTATAAATGCATCCACACACCCCTCTGATAGAAAAAAGTCATCGTGTTGTGGTTTGTCTCTCTTATTACAGAGGTAAATATTCTAAATTGTGTTTCATGAAAGAGTCTAGGTTTTTAAGGTTTTATTACAGTGCAGCTCTTAAAAATTAATGAAGCAGTAATATTTATTTTCCTAATTTCCTGCCTGCTTTGACCAACTGATTTAGCACAATCTTTTGATTTCTTTGAGAAATGCATAAATGATACCATTGCATTCATAGCTTCATGAAATAAACACCAGCAAAAGGCAGATTGATGGTGCCTCCTAGGACGGTCTCTGTGGAGGAGATAATCGTCCAATTATCTTGGGTGGTTGACATGATACTTTCATGTTCAAAATAAAGTAAAATTGCCTTCACAGATTAGATCTTGCATATTTTCCCTGTTAACACCATCTTTAGCTTTCTTGAATGACAGGAACAAAAAGGCACTGGTGACCACCAGTTCACCAGCGTTAATCAGTGTGTGAAATTGAGGCCGCCACCCTGCAATTAGAAATTACACTTGGCATTGACGGCTGTCATTTTGTCATTTGTCTAAGGCTGGGGTTGGCTCCAAAAAAACGGATGTTGATAGTGACATCTAGTGGATCTTGAGTGGATAGAGTTCTGTGACCTATAATGTGTTTACCTGTCAACGTACTGGTTGAGGAGCCCACCCTGTCGTCGCCGCATTCTGAAACGAAACGTGCTCTCTGTGATCCAGCCTGGTGTACCTAACAATCCAAATGCTCGGAGTGTTGACACTTCCTTTCCTTCCTGCAGACAGAAGACCCAACCATGGAGCGACCCTACACGTTTAAGGACTTTCTCCTCAGACCGCGAAGGTGAGGTGTGGCGGAGGCAGGCGCCCTTCGTACTCTTGTTACTGGTTTTCTCTGAGGAAGACCCTGCCACTTCTCCTGTGTCCTCTTTTTCTAAAAGTCTTCATAAATAGGAAAGGTGTGGCCCAGCCATGTCCTTTACAACCAGTCTTTTTTTCCCTCTATTGTGCAGTCATAAATCTCGAGTGAAGGGGTTTTTGCGATTGAAAATGGCCTACATGCCGAAAAACGGAGGTCAGGATGAAGAAAACAGTGAGCAGAGGGATGACATGGAGGTAAGTGTCAGGCCTCGGTCTCTCTTTCTGGCTAAGAGCAGAAAATATTTCCCTTTAAGGCTTTATTATTTATAAGGAAGTAAGCATTTATTAAGCTCAAATATTTAAAATTTTAAAAGTGCCCATGAACCCATTTTTGATAATCTACCAGTGTGTTTGTTCTTGGTGGAAAAGGTGAACCTTTGCCCTGGCCGGGTGGGTTCATTGGTGAGAGTCGTTTCGATGCACCAAGGTTGCGGGTTTGACCTCTGGTCGGGACACACACAAGAAGCAACCACTGGATTCCTGAGGAGGCAGAGAAACAAACTGAGGTCTCTCTCTCTCTCTCTCTCTCTCTCTCTCTCTCTCTCTCCCCCTCCCTCCCTCCCTCCCTCTAAAATCAAACAATAAAATATTTTTTCAGAAAGAGGAGCTTTTTCTCTGTGTGACCATACTAATGATCAAAGAGGTTTTCCTTGATAAATGCTAAACTGTCTCTTATGAATGGTCCCCGCCCGTGTGAATCCCCCTCACGTTTGGTTGTCCTACTGCTTTGGACTCTCAGCCCTTTGTCCATCCCTTTTAGCGCTTGGAATTGCTTCCAAGTGGATGAAGTGATTCAGAAAATCCCCTCCTGGTTTCTCGCTCGTTGGGCCTGCAGGTAATCGGACACGTTAGGAAAGAGAACTTTCCTCCAGAAATGCCGTTTTGGAACCAGCTGTCCAGCGGAACTTTATTTGTTCCTTCCTGGCCTACGCTACCTTTCACCTTGCCCGTCGCACACCTGGACCGGGGGTCCCACTGCACCTGCTCAGCACACCCTCGGCAGTGCTGTTTTGTTGGTTCCTCCTCTGGCCCGGAAAATGCCCATTGAACGAGTCCTCCCTATGGCTGATTTACACATCTGTTTGCAGCTGTTGCATATACATGATACGTGCACATGTGTGTGTTGTGGGAACGCCAGCCGTCCCCTCCTCCGCCGCGAGGTCGGGTGTCAGGGCAGCATTGCGTCTGCGGGCTTCTTTCTCCCTGGGAGGAGAAGGGAAGTGGGTGGTAGACGGTCATGAATGTTAAGATTTCACAAATGCATCCGCAGATTTTTATCTCGAATCCAAGGAATTTTTTTTACTCTCTGCCGGCCTTCCAACTGCAGTAACCCCTGAATTACTTAATTTTCCAGTGACTTTACTGGGGGATGTTAGGAAGGAATACTTAGTGCCTAAACTATGTGTTGCAGAAATGTCACTCTTATTCTGGTACCGTGAAGGCTGTTTATGTGGCCCCAGAAGTGGGGAATGTCTAAGGAGAAAGCCACAGCGTCCAGAATCTTCTGGCTGCCAGGATGGTCCTGGGTGCGGTGTGGGAGCTCTACCCCCAGAGCCTGTCTCGGAGCCCCCTCCCTGGGGAACCACAGAGCCTGGGCCTCCTGGGCACTTGTGCTGTGATTTCTGTTAGAACATATGCAATATGGCTTACCTTCCCGGCTCCCTTTTCCCTTAGGGAGGTGTTGAAAAGACGGCAGCTGCAACATGACCCATGTCATTGCCATGGCTTTGTACGGCCCTGGGGGCCTGCAGGTCAGAATGTACGTGACATGTGAAAGGAGGGTAATGTGACAGAGTCACCCAGCAGACTGTACATGTCCATGTAATATGTAATATGTCCAGGTCCTGTTGCTCCTTATAATACAGTCATCTAAGAACGGCACAGTTAGTTGGCCGTTGCTGATTTTTAAGATTCCTCTAGAATTGGGGTTGTTTTGTTTCTGCTCCTTTTGGGGTTATTTCTTCCGATGTGGCACACAAAGCCACTGCAAGAGCCACGGAGCAGTGGAGCAGGGACACAGACAGCACAGTGTCTGTCCTTCCCTCCCGTCTGGAGGCCTGGCCTCATGACCTGCCATTTGACTTTCTTTCCCAGCACGGGTGGGATGTTGTGGACTCAAATGACGCAGCTTCCCAGCACCAGGAGGAGCTTCCTCCGCCTCCTCTGCCCCCCGGCTGGGAAGAAAAAGTGGACAACTTGGGTCGGACCTACTATGTCAACCACAACAACCGGACCACGCAGTGGCACCGACCAAGCTTGATGTGAGTACTGTGCACTGGTGGGGGCCCACGCTCACCCCCTGCAGGTGGGGCCAGATGTGGCGGCTCTTTGGGACCAGGCTGGGAAGTACAGCTCGCGTTTATAAAGGCAGGCGGTCGTGTGGTCCCGCTGGGCTCCTCTTCACTGATTCAGGCTCGTGGCAGCCTGTTAGGATTCGCATGTGATGAGGAAGCACCTGCCTTTGATCACGTTCTGCTCTCTTACGAACTAACTTATTTTGTCTGTCTTCTTTGTATAGGTTCCTGAAATATAAAGCAGGGGTTACGTTTCCTAGATTCCTCTCACGTGCGGTGATGGATATCATGTCCTCTTCCTCCACTTCTTCTTCTCAATACCCAGAATGGAAAACAGCCAGCAAGATGGCTTTGCCATTTCCTCTCTGCCTTAAGATTTTGGATCTTTATTCCTTTTCATTTTTTGATTTGGAAACCTTCTCAAAAATTTTAGTTTTCCCTTTTTGGTAAATTTGTATATCACCCCTTTGATATAACTAGAGCACACATGGGAGGGGCTCAAACTCAGAACTAGTAGTTACTGTTTATCATACTCCCTCCTCAGCCGCAGGGATACAATGCGCTGATTACTGTTCTGTTTATTTGGCAATTTTTGGTTTGATGATAGCAAATAAACAATAGTTAAACCTCAGCTACTATAAGGATTTGAAGTAGCTTGTTTTTAAATCATAGCATACAGCAAGATCTAAAATTAATAATATACAATGAAAGGTAAAAGAAAGAGAATTAAAAGAAGGAAAAGAAAAAAATTATTCTAGCAATCACAAGTTCCCAAGCAGCCATGATAAGGAGGTAATTATCAGTGAATTCTATCATGTGTGATATGTACTAAAATCCCAGTATATCAGATGAGATCGTTTTCTCCGGAACCCAGACTCTGAAGGAGATTACTAGTGAGTTTCTGAAACAAGTGGATTGGCAGTGTGATGGGTGGTAGTGTTGATAACCCTTTTCTCTTTCGAAATTGCAAAGGTATTCTGCATATGACTCTGGATGGGGAAGGTGGCCAAGAAGTTTGGTCTGGTTTTTGTTGATTTAGAAACAGCTTGTGGAATCTACAGCAATGAATCGGCAGTCCTTCCTAAGCTCCTCAGTGGACTCTTAAGAATATCAGCTGTCCTTGGTCAGCTTTGGACTGCCCAGCATGGACATCAAGATAGCATCTCAGGGTAGCATAAATATCCAAACGTTGAGGCAGTGCTGAACTCTTGTTAATTTTTTTCCCTATGGAAATGATTTAATGATTTTTAAAAATTTATTTTTTTTACTGTTTCCCTTTGATTAATGGCAATAGCTATTAACACTATTGTAAGCCGTTTGACTACTTTAGCTACTTGTAGTTAAAAAGAAATGGACTCACCTTAGACTTGGTTGCATGTAGTGATCGGAAGAATCTTGGTAATGATACCCTAAGCAAAACACCATATTGTACCTTTGCATCATAAGAAAGTACCTTAAAACATAGCACTCTGTGGGGACCAGAGTGTCATGTGACCTCTGTAGAGGAGTGACCCCTAGCAACTCACAAAAGAGAAAATACTAATGACCAATGCTTATATGGGACATTTGTCACCTCCATTAATAGTTATGTGAACTGAAGTCTGTATTTAGGGGATAAATAGTGACAATTGCAACTTTCTCTTCCTCACAGGCTTGTGAAACTAATTCGGGATTTACTGAGAAAACACTGCATATGTTTTTCTAACCATTCTAATTTGGGGGGCAGTGTCCCAAAGAACTAAACCAAAACAGAACAGGTAACTTGTGTAATGCTGGCAAATCAGCGGTCCAGAAGCAACATGGGAAAAACGTAGTTCTTCATCCAAGTTCAGGTTCAGGGTATAAGTTAGGACATGACTGTCCCCATCCGGGAGGCAGCTGTGCTCAAAGGAGAGGTGGAACCAGGAAGGTCATCAGCAGAACTCTGGGCGGAACGCACAGCGTGGCTCCCTTCCAACAGGCGTGAGTTCTAGAAAGCAAGAGGAAAGTTAGATGAGGAAAGAGTGGGTTTCCACAGTGACCGCTTCATCCCATCTGAGCGGCTCGAGAACTTGGGTTTCTTTTTCTGTTTAATTTTATTTGGCTTGGCCATAAGCTCCCATGCTTTCCAGAATTAAAGTATTGTTTTAATTCAAAAGTAATTGTTTTCACAATTCAGTCTTTACGGAATACTATAGTATACACTTGAGAGGAAAACTGATACTAAGAAGTCACTATTTAAAGGCTGTATCTGAGGAAACTGGATAGTGATTACCACATGCTAACCAAAGAATTAAGGCTCTCCAAGTGACTCTCGTTTCTTACTCAGTTTACAGCAGACTTGTGCCCTCAACTCCAACCCCCTGAAAAATCTGGTGGCCCTAGGCTGTTCTCACAAGGTTCTTTCCTATCCTCTCTCCTCCAGACTGGCCGCCACAGTCACAGGCGTGCAGTGCACCAACACGACTTGATCGTGCAAGCTGCTTTCTAAATACTTGCTCCTCTTTTTGGCACTGTGGTTATGCTAGTTCCCACCCCACCATCTCCCCCCAAAAGGCAGAACAAACTAGAGCATGCCCCTTCCCCTGGCAGCCGCTCTTCCTCCACAGTCAGGCGTCCCCTGTCATGGCCCAGAGCACAGGACATTCCCATTCCCTGCTGGAGCGGGGATGTGTTCCTTATTCACAGATCTGCCCTTTGCACCCGGCAGACAGAGTCAGAGCTCGGCCAGTGCCTTTGACAGCGTAAGGGACCACAAATGAATCACTTCTGAAAGTGATTATAGGCACGTGGCTTTCTGAAGTGTCTAGGGCAGGTTCAGGCCTGAATGGACTATTTATTATAGAACAAAAGGTCACCATAGAAGACACCCCTGCCCCCACAAGTCTAATGGTGGCTTTTAAAACACCTCTAATTTTAGATTTGTCTTTTTCCTATTTAAACAAACTGTCAGCTTTTTATTGTGCAATTTTTTTTAAATGGGGAGACATTATATTAATGCTATACATGAAGATGAACTTGTTAAACTCACTTATTTTCATTCTTTCTTTAGCTCTTTTTGAAACACTTTGTATTTCTTCCTCTCTAATTCAGTCATATCTAAGTACCCCAGGTCATCATGATAGTCACTAATGTATGTGAATGTGAATAATCTGACAACTGGTCTTGACTTGGCACTGAACTTGATAAATTTGTCATTCTTGTCTTTATTCATTGTGCACTTCCTGTGAAAGTCAAATGAAGAATACATATGTGAAATTAATGACTGAAGAAAATTGAAATAGACATTTCTTAAAATGTTTTCTTGCCCCCAATAAAACCATTTTTGTTTGAATTTGTCAGATTAGAAATATTTTCGTATGTCCATCTTCCCATTGGTGAGCATTTCAATGTGCAGTCCGCTTCAACAACTTCCATTCCAGCCCTCTTATTCAGTCACTTGATTAAATACAGAAAGCCTCCATGGGGTGAACATTTTCATTTTATCACTAAAGACCATAGAAGCCCATGTTTGGAATTACAAAATCACAGGTTCCTGTATCTTGCTGCTTTATGCTATTTAGTTGTTTCTGGTTCACACAGATTACTAATTATTTGGGCATGTTGGGTAAGGAAGATTGGTATAATTGATTTTAAATGCCCCTTTAAAAAAAATAGTTCTTCCAAAATAATGGAAATTTGTATACTTCTGAGAAATACCGAACATACACATAGTAATATGGAAACCTTATTCTTTTCAACCTCTCAAAGTCCCTGTAATAATTCAAGTGTGGTTTAGGGTGGGGCATATGGCCAGCATGCAAACATTAGTCACTTGGTGTTGAGTGAGTGAATGATGACTGATATTTCAAGTGAAGATTTAAAATTTTAATGAAACTCTTATATGTAAAATATTTTTAAATAAAGCTGGTTGTTATAAAATGATACTGCTTTCATCCTCAATAAAAAAGGAAAGAGGATATTATAGTTTCCTTTGCCTTCTTATTCCCTTCTGAAATATTTATAGTTCACATATTTTATTAAAGTATTCTGATCATTCTATTCTAATTTTTGTGATATTTGTAATACCTTATAATTATTTTTTATAATCATTGTGTGCTTAAGAAATGAATGTCATATAGAAACAACTGCAGCAACATCAAACCACAAATACAGGCAGTCTCCAGGTTACGAACAAGATAGGTTTGTAGGTTTGTTCTTCAGTTAAATTTGTATGTAAGTTGGAACAGGTACAATTACATATTAATGCAACTTAGATGTTTGTTTTAACATAGTACTTTTCTGTACATATAAATACTTAAACAACCTTAAACAGTCTTGGATGATGCAGAAGATGATGGACTTGTTGGAGAGGATGGGACTGGTGTTAGAGTGCCAGGGATTGATTCTGCTGCTGGAGTCAGTTTCTCGAAGTGTAGGCATCTAGGGAGGTTTTTGTTTGTTTGTTTGTTTGCTTTTTTCCTTTTTGTATTCTTCTGAAGTTGGAAACGGGGAGGCAGTCAGACAGACTCCCGCATGCACCCGACTGGGATCCACCCGGCACGCTCACCAGGGGGCGACGCTCTGCCCATCTGGGGCGTCGCTCCGTCACGACCAGAGCCAGTCCAGTGCCTGAGGCAGAGGCCATGGAGCCATCCCCAGTGCCCGGGCCATCTTTGCTCCAATGGAGCCTTGGCTGCGGGAGGGGAAGAGAGAGACAGAGAGGAAGGAGAGGGGGAGGGGTGGAGAAGCAGATGGGCGCTTCTCCTGTGTGCCCTGGCTGGGAATCGAACCCGGGACTTCCGCACGCCAGGCCGACGCTCTACCACTGAGCCAACTGGCCAGGGCATCTAGGGAGGTTTGTAACAGAGCTTTCCTTTCTCTCATCACAAATAGCCCTGTAGCATCTCAGGCCTTCAATGACTGCACAGTAAACTCTGGTGCACCTCTCTGTGTCAGGGTCTTGCTCCTCTAACTTTGCCATTCTGCTTCAATGAGATGAAAGCATCAGCTATCTCTTGTAGAAAACTTTTTTAGTTCTGGAGTTTCTAGGTCCCTGTTTCTTTCCTGAATGCTATCATCTGCTGCTCTGGTTCCATGAGGTCTTCATCGGTTAGTTCTTTGCCATGAGAGTCGAGTGACTCTATGATACTATTTTCACTGATGTCCACCTGCAGGTGATTACCAATAGCCCTTATGGTGCTCCACTAGTAAGTACAAGTTGTAAGTTAGATGTTTGTAACTTGGGGACTTCCTGAATAATATTATATGTTCTAACATATTTATTAGTATCATCTTTTATCATTCTGTTTTGATGGTTTCAGAAATGTTATTGAGTATACTTGTGTGCCCCTTGACTTTAATTATGTTCTGCGTGGCCATCATTGTCAGTTTTTCTGAAGGTACCTCTATTTAGTATACTATTTTTAGTCTAGTTATATCAGCATTTTAACATTACTATAAAATGTGCAGGATTTATATTTCTAAGAGTTCAAAGATTTATGTATTGAGTGTGCAGCTACAACAAAACTTTATTAATTCAGATTTTCATAATAAGGAATTATGTTAATATGGATTAATTGAAAGCTAACATTCATACTAACCCCTTTACCAGTAGTTAATTGTTCAAAGATGTCTGTTAGAAGTATCTAAACTATCTCAGAAATTGGCCTTAAAGAGTCGCCTGTGTATTTGCATATAGGCCTGCTAGTTGCAAGCTGTATTCACTATTGAGGGGCCCAACAGGCTCACTGTATCATTAGTTTGATACTGTATTAGAATGTTTTAAAACCCATGTTTTAGGAAAAATCTGTGACACAGGTCTTTGATTAATACTGTATTCCAATTAGTCTGAAATACAATGTTTTCAAATATTTTGAAATATTAACTTGTGACATCATTTTTGTTAACTGAACATACTGTCTTATCAAAAGAGTCTGTGCAAGTTTTCTCTGGAAAACATTTTGACATTTAAACTTCTACTCTGAAAGCCTCCAAGTTGTATTTTTCAAAAAGGATGATTGCCTGTAATGTATAGTAAAAGTTTTCAAGATAGAATCAGTGCTTTCAGATCCTGAACTAAGAAAGTTAGTTATATGACCAAACAATATATTTAGATAGAGAGTATGACCTTGCAGTAATCTTCAAACCCCACTTTAATTTGGGAGGCGATTGCCTGATGTCTGAATGTTAACTGTTGAGCAGGGAGAAAAGTAGTGTTCTGATTCTGAGAGTCAGTCCAAGTGAGAGATGGTCCTGAAAAAAATTTGGGTTGGGTCAGGATCACTTCCCTCCAGATCCCCGCTTTGAATCTGTAACATTTACGCTTTGGTCCATTGTTAATGACCAAAAGTTGCTACCTTGTCATTGGGAGACTCCTAGAAGGGTCATGCCTGACACCTCTCCTTACAGAGGCCTGACATCTGGGGCTTTGATTTCTCTCCTTTCTTAAATACAACAGTACCTTTCGGAGTATCTGCCTGAATGATGCCCAGAACGTTGTGACGGATGCATTTAAAGCTGTATTTATTTGATGAAACAAACCTAGAACTAGACATTGGCCAAAATAGGGTAGAAGAATTCTCACTGTCAGAGTCTGTTCACTGTAAGAGCGCTGGCGTTTTAGAGGGTGTAAGGCACTGGGTTCTTGTTAATGGGCCACTTCTCAATGTCGGCCTCCTGTCTCCATTGCCCCGCCCTCAGGGACGTGTCTTCCGAGTCAGAGAGCAACCTGCGCCAGATCAACCAGGAGGCTGCGCATAGGCGCTTCCGCTCCCGCCGGCACATCAGCGAGGACCTGGAGCCCGAGCCCTCCGAGGGCAGCGAGGGCCCAGAGGTACTGCATCCTGTCCTGACCTGCACTCCTTGCCTCTCCTCGCCTCGTCCCCCCAGCTTGATTCCTTGTTGTGATTTCTGTTCTCTGTAAAAGCAGTCTAAAAAAATAAAGCTCGTGGTCTCATAGCTAATTGACAACCATTGGGATATTAATTTTAAAAGTGCTTATAAAAGCCATATTTGATGAATACTTGTATCTATATCTTTATAAAAGGGAATGACATTATTTTTTGTTTGGGAGTCTTAAGATTTTTTTTCACTCTGTAATTTATTTTCCCCCAAAGTCTAACCACATCTTATTAAATAACAACATGGTTATCATATTTGAGCAACTGAGTGAACCTTGTAACTTGTTTGGGTACCAGTTACAAGCTTTTACTGAATACTTTTGATATCACAAAAGAGATTTATGACCAAGTAAATACAAATTTGGGCAAATAGAAATGTTTATAAATATTTTCCCCTGAAATGGGTATGGTAAATTACTAGGGGGAAAAGTTACAAATTGAACAAATTAACAATTATCATAACTTCCATGCTGCCTTATTAACTCCATTTACCTAACTAGAAATCCATTAAAGATGCTATATGAGGAAGATCATTTACAAAATGTTCCAGGGATAAAAATTGAAAAAGCAAAATTAATGATTCGTAAAAAATTTTGTGAATCATACCCGTGTTTAACTACAGATTACAGCATCTCTGCTGTTTTCATTGTGAATCCTCCGCAGTTAGAGTAAAAGAAAATCCATGGAAATCAATGAATTCCTGAGATGATTTTTTAGCCTGTGCATTTAGTAGTAGTGAGTGCTAGGAGCAAGTCACAGCTCAGAGAGGAAGCTGGTGCTGTAAAGTGGGTAAGAGCACAGCCCCTGGAAGCAGACTTCCTAGGTTCAACGCCTGGTCCTGTCACTCTCTAGCTCTGTGACCTTGGGCAAGTCACCCTCTGTGCCACAGATTCATCATCTGTCAATTAGGGGAGTAGTCATATCTTTCTTGTGGTTATTTATTAGGTGGTCTGCTCCTACGTGCTCAGGAGGTGTTCATTACAGTTAACAATGTGGTTATTGTTGGGGAACTCCTCCCCGGCTCTGGGCATTTACTTCTGCATCCCCTTCCCTGGTAGCCTTGGGAGACCATCTCCGAGGAGATGGCCGTCACCGGAGACTCCCTCAGCCTGGCGCTACCTCCTCCTCCATCCTCCCCGGTCTCTCGGACCAGCCCTCAAGAGCTGTCTGAAGAGCTGAGCAGACGGCTTCAGATCACTCCGGACTCCAATGGGGAGCAGTTTGGTTCTTTGATTGTGAGTAATCGTCCTGTTCGAATGAGAAATCAAGCACATATCTACCATTTTTGTGTTGCTTTAAGAGAGTCTGGTATGCAAATAATGACCAAAGGTCTTCCAGCTCCCAGATAACTCTGACATTTTTCAAAGTTCTTCCTGCACCAAAATTAACCGTCAGGTGAGAATTTTTCTGGATTTGAAAAGAATGCAAGAGAATAAGAGTTCATGACTTCTACAATGATCAGCTTTCCCCTGGTAGAATTTCTTCTCCCAGCCAAGGCTCATACACAGTACTTTCATCACAAAGATGGCATTCCACATTGGGACGTGGGAGGCGTTGTACCTCCTGGTCAGTCCTCTAAAGCCCTGCTCTGCATGCCTTATCATGCTCATTTCATAGACGAAGACCTAGTCTTCCAGTGGCCTGTCGAAGACAGAGTGAGAATGGGAGATAGAAGGCATTTACTAAGTCCAAGAAAACCAATCGTTGAGAAGGGTTGTGGAATCGGGACACTGATATCAGAGTAGCCTCTGAATTTGGGTTCTCAGCAATTAGGGACACTCTTTCTAGGAGCTTCCAATGGGGCCAAGCCCCAGTGAGAAGCAACAGAATCAGCCATGAAGACTTCTGTTTGACAATCCAAACTGTGCAGAAAGGACCCATAGGAAATGCCTGCTTGTGCATTAAATTGAGAACAAATGCATTCTCAGTTTCTTGAGAAGTGGAACATAAAGCTGTTTTATTGTAAAGATGGTAGTGATGTCACTGAAAATGGCATCCTAGAAAAATAGTGATTGTTGCAATCACACAAAATGTCAATGGCAAGGCAGATTGCATAAAATGGAAAAGCAAGTAAATACTCAAAATGGTTACTCCTTCAATTATGGTGTTTTTATTTAGAAAAACACCATTGGTTCATGTTATGTGATTACTTACCAATGTGGTTTTATATTAAAATTCTATGAATGTTTTTCGGAAAGGAAAATGCCACTAAGATGAAAATTTAGTACTAAAAGGGCAGAAAGAAAAGAGTTTGCTTATATGGGATATTTGAATTGGTAAAACTGTTGCTATGGAAACAATGTAAGCAATGAAGCCATATATTTAAAACCTATGAAAGGAAGTAAGTACTGCAATAATTATAGCAATTATATACCTTTGGTCTACCAAGTGAAAAATCATTATATTCTTCAACATTAAAATTAAGTTAGCATGTCTAATTATTGTATAAGGAGCTCCTGCATTTAATTATTAAAGCTATATAAAATATCTATAACATCCAAGTACAAGTGTCAGAATTATTTTAAGATTGTGCTGAGTCTTGTTCAACTATTAAATAACATTGCCTAAGAAACAGAAGACTGTGGGACTCTTCTCCAGTTTTGCTCGGAGTCACTCTGATCCAGGACAATAGCACGAATTCTACTAAAGAATTGAATCCTTAAATTCTTAAATAAAAAGATAGGAATAGGCCTCCCCCGCCCCCGCCCCCCCCCCCCCCCCGTCACTGCCCTAGAGTCTTTCTTTAACCTTATCCCATTTTAGTTATCACCACGAAGTGAATGCCAATTAGACCCGTCTTTGTGTGTGTCACTTGCTATGTTCTCTCTTGGGCCTTTTTAAAAACTACATAGATGAATACAAACAAGTGAGAACATTATATTATATATTGCACATTGGATTTATAGGTTACCCTCACTGTTTCCCCTCATTTCTTATCTGTACTACTTCAACTTCATGAGAAGATAAAATTATAAATACCTGACCCTCCTGAAGTAGCCCAAGATTATATTTGAGTTTCTCTGGGTACAGAATCCAATTGATTCTTTGTCAGTGATAATAATAGTCAATAAATATTTAATAGCCATTTATCAGTTTCCTTCCTCTATTCACATCACACTAGAATCTGACTTCCAGCTCCCTAGTTCCATTTTTAAAGCCACCCTAGAATGTCATGGTGGCCTGTTGAGTCCACTTTCATGTTTTCACCTCGTTCTCTTATTTGAGCTGTTATTTCTAACTTAAGGACCAATCAAAAAGCCCAGTCTACATACAACACTGAGAACAAAACCTGCAGATAACTGGACTCCTGAAAGGATTGCTCTCATTACTCTGAAACAATGATGTTTCATTTAGTTACCTTCCATTATCATAGAGCGGAGAATAGGGTTGAATAAGCCAGTGAGATAGGATTTGGAAGCCAGTGAAACTTGTCTGTTGCTAAGAATATGCTTTCTTGATGCTCCATGTCCTTTCTCCCCTCCAGCCGAGGGAGCCCTCCTCACGGTTAAGGTCGTGCAGTGTCACCGACGCGGTTGCTGAGCAGGCTCATCTACCACCGGTAACCCACACTCATTTCCCATCCTCGGGTGGCTCTTCCGGCTTTTCTTGAAAATCATCAGGGCTGCTGAGGAAGAGTTTTTCCTGTGCAAACCCATTAACTTTATAAACGAGGCGTTCGACTGTCCTAGCAGATTGCCCAAAGAGTAGGTTTCCAACAGAGTTGTTTTTGCCCCCAAAGTCTCTGACATAGTCAAAACTTCATTGCTTAGCTTTTCACCCAAATTAATAGCAATTATGGTATGCCCACTTGACTTAAATTACTTAACTAAAAGAGCATACATAATAATTTTTAAAGAAACAAACAACTAAATTTAGTCACTAATGCTATGTCTGGTGACCTTCATTTTAAGAACATATTGAACCCTTTCAAACAGGAAGAACTCTTCTGGGTTGGGAACAAGGCTTTCCATGACTAATGGCCTAAACTCTTAATCCCACACAGCTTCTCTTCTCCTTAAAGGCAGCTCTACCGACTAAGGAATTAGCTATAATTTGTTCTCACTCTTCCACAATTCTTGTAACTAGCAGCAAATGTGGAAGAGTGGAGGGTGATTAATGCATAATATAGGACCTATAAAAACAAATATTCCAGTTGAAAGGCAGACCAGAACTGCCTTGGGAAATGTTTTGTGTACACATTAAAAATAAGACCCATTAGGTAAATTTGTTTCTTCTTTTAGGGGAGAAAAATATATGGTGTTAGCATGCTTAATCTGATTTTTGACCATAACCAGATTTGGGGTTTTTTTATGACTATAAATCCTCCATCATTTTTAGCACTCATACTTTATTACATGGGATGGGGTGGGGGGCATCTAACAGATTTTGGAATCACAGTGTCTTTGTATCGTGTACACTTTTGCACAACACTTTTGCCTAGGTTTTAGTCTTTCATGTTTCCAAAAATGAATTAGTGAGTACTCTAGTCAACTGAGTAGTCAGAAAAATCAATTGACTTGTGCCTCCTATCAAAGGCGCTGGTTGGTAAGAAGCTTGACAAGGGCATCCTTTCTGGGGTGGTTTCAGCACAGGCCTCCCCAGTCTGGGATGGTTTTGGCACCGGCCTCCCCAGTCCGGGGTGGTTTCGGCACAGGCCTCCCCAGTCCGGGATGGTTTCGGCACGGGCCTCCCCAGTCCGGGATGGTTTCGGCACGGGCCTCCCCAGTCCGGGATGGTTTCGGCACCGGCCTCCCCAGTCCGGGATGGTTTCGGCACAGGCCTCCCCAGTCCGGGATGGTTTCGGCACAGGCCTCCCCAAAAGCACAACCATCAGCTGTGATGAACGTGTAGGATCTTCGGCCTAACGATTCGGTGATTTTTCCCTGATGATTAATTAATGGCACTTTCTCTCCTTTCAAAAATCAATGTCAATTTTATTTGCCAAAGAGCAATTTCCTGGGAACTGATGACTCCTCCCTCTTCCCTCTTCCCTTGTGCTGTGTGAAGCTGTAAACTCACTGATCACCAGTGGCCTCTTACTTGAATTGTGAGTTTGGCAGATTTAAGGACCTGCTAATTAGTTAACAGTGGGGGCAAAACCATAGTGGTTTTCCATTTTTTTCCAAACAAGACATCTCACATTTATTATTATTATTGAGGTTGTCAGTTCATTGTTCATTCAAATCAAAGCTGCAGCCTGAGGCTTCCATGGGTGGGAGGTGGGTGATGTTCCTTTCTCTCCTTCTGGTCATCAGTGATCGCTCAGCTTCTCTTGGACAGGATGGGTTTCAGGGACTCTGATTCACGTCACCTGCCTCCCTGGCTGCCACAGCAGAGCTTCCTGATTTAGTAAACAGCGGGTGGGCTCCCTAAGTGCATTTCACTGATGTAAATTATCATTTAACAGCCCAGTGCCCCAACTAGGAGAGCGCGTTCATCAACTGTCACGGGTGGCGAGGAGCCAACGGTAATGATACCTCGATCAGACTTTCATGCCAAAACTGGGCTAATTTTAATATTTTGTATAATGATGAGTATACTTTTTTTTTATGAGCTCAGCTTCTTTTTGTGCTACAGAGGTGCACATGAGTCTTACTGTAAACCTCTCACTTTTACACTGTATGAAGATACTGGGTAAAACGGCCGGTTTTTGTCAGTTTATTAGTGCACTTACAGACTGTCAAGCTTTGATTAAGTGCATTTATTTTAACCACTTAGAATATTTTTTATTTTCTGTCTTTTAGTGTTTGTACTTCTGATGAGCTTTTGCTGTTTGTTAGGAGGCGTGGGTGAATGAATTTGGTTGGGAGACAATCAGGGGAGCCACAGGACCTGAATGCGACTGTGCGAGTGGGTTTCGGCTATGCACAGAGCTATCTCGTGTGGGTTTTCTATACCCGTTTCCAGTACTGAGTTAGATTTTCTGTATCATGAGCATGAACCAGTGACCTTTCTCTGCTACCAGGGACTCTCCTCATAGTCGTAAATAATTGTTCATATACTTGTTGGTGGGGGGTAAGAGGGGAAGGGACATATTTTAAAAATATGAAAGGTCAAGAAAAAATGGTGTTTCCCTAAGCTGAGTGTCTGTTGCTGTTTGTTACTCATTATTTTCTGCAATGAGTTTGACAATGTATCTTAATTGCCTGTTTTCAATTTGATCCCTAAAGACAGGCTAGCTTCTATTTTATGCCTTGAGCTGCTATAGCTATTTGAAGAACATTCCTTACTATTTCACCTTTGTTGTTTATTAGAACTGCTTATTACTTGAGAACACCTTTAAATGCATATACAGTTGCTGGTTTTCTGCAGAGTATTGATGATTTAAAGGAACGATTAAGTTATATTGTCAGAATTTAATGCTCAGCATTGACCACAGGAAAGTCATATTGTCAGTCAGCACAAATCAGCCTCATTGAAGCTATGGAGCCACAGTTAGTTTATGGGAAAGCCGTGTGTCAGGTGGGCCAGGCGTGGCCTGTGGTGAAAGTCTGGGACCAGCGCACTTCCTACTGTGCACCAGGAATCTCTGAGGCTCCAGGGATGCAGGGTAGAGAGGTCACTTAGTGAAGTCCTTTTGGGAGAGTGCAGGGCTAATGAGCATGCCTTTCATCCACTGCTGTCTTTTCTTGGCCTAGGAACCTACTATTAGTGCCTGAGTGCTGAGGCAGCCGTGGTGTTAAATGCCAGCATAGACTGGCCATGAGGGTGCCGGGCTCCTGGTGACAGCCTCCCGTGAGAGGGAGTGCCCCGTCCCTGTCCCTGTGCCCGTGGCCCTATTGCTGGTGCTCTCCCCTCCCCCACCAATGAATCACAACTATGGGTTTGTCTTTGGTTTTTGTTTTTAAGGACATGGCTGTAGGAGTAGTTCCTAAATGCTTTTACTACTTGCATGCTCTCTGTGTACCTGGTCCCCTTTTGGCTGTAAGAAACCAGCTTATTTTGTGGCCACATTAGAAATTTTGGTAGGTTTTGAAAGTATCACATCTGTTTCTTTCCCACCAATGCCCTTTGCTTTCTCTTTTTCGGTCCCATCTCCTGCCATGATTTTTCTCTCTTTCACCCTCTGCCAACCCTCTCCATGTCGGCTCCACACTGAAGTGTGCACTGCTACATCGGCTGTGTTGGGCACTCACAGACGTGCGCGCACACGCACACACATAGCAGCAGAGGTCTGATTTCCAGAGGCTGAGGCCTGCCCCTCCCCAGCTGTGTGTGGTGGGAGACAGTGTTTTGAGTCACAGCACAGGTTGTTCCTGATGGTGGTTTGGAAAGAAATCTATAAAGAAACATTTTCATAACACCATCTCACAGAAATGGAACTGGTTATGGTTACCAGCTCAGTTCTCAGTAGAACAGGGATCTTCACTGTCAGTTCACTGTCCCTCAGACCGTTGGAGGGCCAGACTATAAAAAAAAAACTATGAACAAATCCCTATGCACACTGCACATATCTTATTTTAAAGTAAAAAAAACAAAACGGGAACAAATACAATATTTAAAATAAAGAGCAAATAAATTTAATCAACAAACTGACCAGTATTTCAATGGGAACTATGGGCCTGCTAATGAGATGGTCAATGCCCGGTTCCACATTTGTCACTGCTAGCCGTAACAAGTGATATGACGTGCGTCCGGAGCCATGATGCGTGCGTCCGGCATCACCGGAAGTGGTACTGTACGTGAGCGAAGCTGTGCTTTGCGATGCCACCACATGCAGTACTCCAGGAGCACAGGATGGGGATGCATCCTCCACCTTTCACTGACCATCAATGAAAGAGGTACCCCTTCCAGAAGTGAGGCGGGGCCGGATAAATGGCCTCAGGAGGCCTCATGCGGCCTGCAGGCCGTAGTTTGGGGACCCCTGCAGTAGAAGATGGACTGAACGTTTTAATCAAATTCAGTGTTACCTGCTACACTCCTAATTTTCCATAATCTCATTAGTCCTATTAACTGTGGATCTATGAAAATAACCTGTTGGCTGGAATACTGTGCTGGAACCCGGTTCCGAGATTGTCCACGGTGCAGCCAAGCTGTTTAGTCCATCGGGTCCCTCAAACATCCTCTCCAGGGACGCTCCAGCTGTAAACCTATCCTTCCGTTTCCAGACTGGAGTTTTCTCAGGGCCTATTTAATTGCTTCTCCAAAATAATAATAATCATCATCATTCAGCAGAGAGGAAGAAAAGCAACAAATTCTTCTTAGTACTTTATTTAGCCAAAGTATTTTTGGTCACTATATAAACAATCATAGGTCAAATCTTGATTGCATGCAGTTTGCCACCCTGACTAATTGACCGCTAACTTAGGGTACAACTTGGGTTCTCACTTGGTTTGGCAGAGTCTTTTTTTTTTTTTTTTTGGTCATGCCCACCTAAAAAGTAGACAGGAGGGAGGAGGAGGAAAGAGCTCCAGGCTGCAGACGAATCTGTCTGTCTTGGTTTCTCATGGAGGGATCAAGTCTGTGTCTTGGTGTTCTTGTGCTCTCGTGGAACCCGGACACTGTGGTCAGAGTCTTGGAATGAACCATTATAGGGCCTCCGGGATTTTATCTGGAGCAACATCAAAGAAATAGCTGCTGCAGTTGTAGCCAAACGTTTTCTTGCAGATCCTCTTGCCTTGCCTGCTAAACATGTTTTAGAAATAACCATGGAGGCAGCTGCTTCATGGCCTAGGTTAGTTTTTCTCTGGAATGTGCTGCTGAGCTCATGAAGTAGAATATTGCGCCTCATTAACGGAAGTCCCCAAATTACGTGACAACATCCTTGATCATGCTAATTCAGGGTCCTGCAGTGGAGTGGGGCCCTCTGCTGGGACCCAGGGCACATTGTTGGTAGAGAACCCAAAAGATGGGATGAGCCCAAGGAGAAGCTAGACTAAGAGACTGACATCCCCAGCCTGCTATCAAGACAGCTGCTAAAAACATCTGGAGGCTGAGAAGATCCTAATTAGGGAAGATGGTACCCAGAAAGAAGTGGCTTCCTTTTGTACCTCACACCATTTGGCCTCTTGCTTCTTTGACATTCTCCTGGGAGCCTTAATAGCCAGAGTTGGCTTCCTGGTTCTGAGCCCCCCACCCTTCAGGTAGCACCCAGCACAGAGTGACAGCTCTGACAGGCAGCATCCATGCATCCACAGCTTCGTCCTGAGACAGCACTGACCTCAGATGCCTCCTGGAGTCACTGAAACATCCTTGCTCTTCCAGAGTGCTCCGCCCCGACTGCATTTCTCAGACTGCTTCTGAGAAGCAGAAGTGTCGCAGGAATCCTTTTTTGGTCTAATTTGGACTACCTAAATATAGTGGCTCTATACTGGACACATCTCTAAATCTGGAAACCGCCTGTGCTTCCTTCATCCTTTAAAGAGACAAGCTCTGCGTGGGCAGACGGGAGATTATAGCCTCAGTTACCGGGCTCCTTGGGAACTTTGACCTCAGATTGCCATGGGGCTTCCTGGGCTGGGGCATTTGGGATGTCCTGGTTGGTCCTCTTGGTTATATGCCACTGGTGTGACTGCAGACCTCCTGGAGAAGGGGCTCTGTGTATTTTTTCCTGTGAAAGAGATAATGTAAGGGCCCGAAGCTGATGAAGAATTTTGGAATAATCTAGAAGAGTAATCCCTATGGCAACTGTTGTTGAGAGAGAAATATTCAGAGCATGCCTCTCACAGACAGTGACATTTGACAGTTTGAAATACCTGTAAGCTCTGCATAGTTTAACAGTAGAATTTAGTATCTAAAACAGATTGTTATATTTTTTTTTCTTTCCTTATCACATTAGCAACAACCTTTGTATTTAAGACTTCAGGGCATTAGAACTGAGTTCTATAAGACTTTGGGCTCCACGGGGTTTCAGTCACTTTGAAGCTACTGGAAGCCTGCTACTATTTTCCAGATGCTAATGTTTTAGGGTACAAATACAGTGTGTCTGTAAAGTCATGGTGCACTTTTGACCAGTCACAGAAAAGCAACAAAAGATAAAAGAAATGTGAAATCTGCACCAAATGAAAGGAAAACTCTCCCAGTTTCATACCTATTCAGTGCAGTTCAATGTGGGCTCATGTACAGATTTTTTAGGGCTCCTTAGGTAGCTATCCCGTATAGCCTCTACAGACTTGTCACTGACTGATGGCCTACCAGAACGGGGTTTCTCCACCAAACTGCTGGTTTCCTTCAACTGCTTATCCCACCGAGTAATGTTATTCTTATGTGGTGGCGCTTCATTATAAACGCGCCAATATTCACGTTGCACTTTGGTCACGGATTCGAACTTAGCGAGCCACAGAACACATTGAACTTTCCTCTGTACCATCCACATCTCGACTGGCATGGCCGTATGCTGCTCCGCTGTATACACAGTGTTATGTCATCAACTGCTCATGCGCACATGTTGCCACATCATCCTACAGAAACTGGGAGGGTTTTCCTTTTATTTGGTGCAGATTTCACATTTCTTTTGTCTTTTGTTGCTTTCCTGTGACTGGTCAAAAGTGCACCATGACTTTATGGACACCCTGTAGAATTTAACTCACTCTGTCTAGGAAAGACAATAATTCTATGGGCGTACATTACTTTAATTAAACTGGTTAGAAAACAAATGCATGAAATAATGATGGTTTCTCACACAAACAGCCTTCAGTGGCCTATGTACACACCACGCCGGGCCTGCCGTCAGGCTGGGAAGAGAGGAAAGATGCTAAGGGACGCACATACTATGTCAATCATAACAATCGAACCACCACGTGGACTCGGCCTATCATGCAGGTACGCAGATCCGTCCAGCTCCAAACTGCCAGCGCCGAAGCTGAAGTGTACCCGAGCCCCATGTTGCTGCTGTGTACTTATTGTCTTAATCACCCATGTTTTAGAAAACAATGTTTTGTTGTTGTTAAAAAGAAATGCCTTGTCCTGGCCAGTTGGCTCAGCAGTAGAGTGTCGGCCTGGCATGTGAATGTCCAGGGTTCAATTCCTGGTCAGGGCACACAGGAGAGGCAGGCAACCATCTGCTTCTCCATCCTGCCCCCTCCTCCTTTTCTCTCTGTCTCTTTCTCTTCCTTTCCCGCAGCCATGGATCGGGTTGATTCGAGTGTGTTGGCCCTGGGCGCTGAGGATGGCTCTAGAGCTCCTGCTTCAGGCGCTAAAAATACCTGGGTTGTGAGCATAGCCCCAGATGGGCAGCGCATCAGCCCCCAAAGGGGATTGCGGGTGGCTTCTGGTCAGGACATGTGCAGGAGTTTGTTTCTTCATCTCCCCTCCTCTCACTAGGGAAAAAAGAAAAGAAAAAATGCTTTATTATTTTAAGTATAATATCTGCCGAAGGAAGAACTCAGTGCTCAAATCAGTTAATCCCTAGATATATTTTTTCAATGTCATGAGAGATATTTTCAAAGTAAGAGCCTATGGCCATGTCTATTGTCTCTCTCAACCCCACCCCTTCCCCTTTTTCCTGAGGCTTGTTTTCATGCTGAGCTAGTGATTCATTTT
Source organism: Saccopteryx bilineata (assembly GCF_036850765.1). Classification (NCBI taxonomy): domain Eukaryota; kingdom Metazoa; phylum Chordata; class Mammalia; order Chiroptera; family Emballonuridae; genus Saccopteryx; species Saccopteryx bilineata. The sequence goes on along the minus strand of NC_089500.1, from coordinate 13,597,158 downwards.
TATTTCCCTTTAATATGTTTCCCCATCCCCCCACCACCACCTACCCTTCCGTTATTATGTTTAATCATTTCCTCCATACTTTAAATAGGGCAGGCCTCTTATTACTGCTGGCTGTGTTGTTGTTTGGGTCCACGCTCCCAACTACACACACACAGGGAGATGCCGTATGAAGCTAACTTGTTTTTGCCTCCAACGTAGCTTGCAGAAGATGGTGCGTCCGGATCAACCACAAACAGTAACAACCATCTAATCGAGCCTCAGATCCGCCGGCCCCGTAGCCTCAGTTCGCCAACAGTAACTTTGTCTGCCCCACTGGAGGTGAGAAGGCCGCTCATCCGACTGAGGTCGCGTCTGTCCTGTGACTTCTCCCTCTCTTCTCTCCTGACGTGGACTTCAGTCTCGCTGCACCTTCCTGTCTGATCCGTCATTGTGCTCGTGGGGAAGGGTGTTCTTGTGCAACCTGACTCTGTGCTTCTCTGTCCCGCCCAGCTCGCCTCCCTGGACTCACACCCAGTTCTCATTCTCATGTGGCTGAGGCCGGGGTGACTTACGCTGGGCATTGTGGGCCCCCTCTTTTCAGAACTTTCCTTCATTCTTGCTGTGCTTCACACCTTCTTGCCTGTTACCTCATTAGACATGCGTAATAACTCTTTCAAATACCGATGCTTATATTAAGTTTTCAATCACAGCTGTGGCTTTGATCATTTCCTTTCGACTGCAGGGCCTGTCACTGTGTGGGCACACGTGTTTCTGATGCGGAGCTGCATCTCAGTCACTGCTGGGCATCTGCGTGTGCTCCCCTCTTTGTGTGGTTTCAGTGCCATCCATTACCATCGCTGTACTAGGCGGTGAGAGAAGCCAGAGCGTAGACGTTCGGGTTCTAAACTTGACTGTGTCCTAGAGTAGCAGTGGGATTCTCTGTACCTTGGCCTCAGATGCTAGTAAGTGGGAATGGATGATGGCTGTCTTCCAAACTGGAATATAAATGTCCTGGGGTACTTTGCAAGTCCAGGTGGTTGTCTTCGATGACATAGGGGTTTCTTTTTGTGCTCTGCAAATTGCCAATCCATTCTTTATTAGACTGTGAGCTCATAACGAGCAGGGGCCCGCTTTTCTCCACCCTCTGTAAAATCTCCATTCATAACTGTCAGGAGAGAACAGTATTTTTGGTATACGTCCAGTAGCTATCAAAGGATGATGGTTTTTAAGTAATTAATGTTGTGTGTTTAACCAATAGAAAAAACTGTAAAGTTAGATTGATTTGAAAGTAAATGAAGGACAAAAGTGGATTTTTTAGGAGCTTCCCTCTTGTCCCTCTCCAAATTCAGAATACCCAGGTACATTCGGACACATCTGGAATAGCGCGTGATGAAAGTTCTAATGCTCATTATTATTCCTTAGGGTGCCAAGGATTCACCCATACGTCGGGCTGTGAAAGATACCCTTTCCAATCCACAGTCCCCACAGCCATCACCTTACAACTCCCCCAAACCACAACACAAAGTCACACAGAGCTTCCTGCCACCCGGCTGGGAAATGAGGATCGCGCCAAACGGCCGGCCCTTCTTCATTGACCATAACACAAAGACTACAACATGGGTAAGGCCGCTGCTTTTATTTGGCTCCGTTTTCATCGTGAGGTCTGGCATTAGTTCCTCCATTTCCTCACTCTGTATTCATGGTTCGTGTAGAGAAATTTCACCAACACCAAAGCTGGTCTCCAGAGGGTCTTCTCAGTCATCTTCAAGATTCTGCACGTGTGGGTCAGTGGGAGCGGGTGACTAGGGCAGTGATTTTCAACCTTTTTTTTTTCCATGGCACAAACACACACTAATTACTAAGGTCAGTGCCCCTGACTAAATACAACCATTTTCATCTCATGGCACAAATAAATTAGTTACTAAAGAAGAAGAGGTCAGGGCCCCTTTTTCTTTAGTAATTAGTTTATGAGTGCGTGAGAAACAAAGGTTGAAAATCACTGGACTAGGGGCACGAGGTGAGGGCCAGCACTTGGTGCCCAGCTGGATGGCTTTTCCCCATAGCACCCCTGGGAAGCTGTAGTTTTTCCAGTTCACCGTATTGGGGGAGGGGGGCAGTGCTCCGTATTGCTGCGATGTTAATGTAACTGCTTCACATCTCATGATGGTACAATAGGAATTCTGATATTTTTAAAAATAGTTTTTCTTTGTCAGTTTCTTTCTTGCATTATTTTTGTTTGATTTGTCCCTTTACTTTTTACTGTTCACCTCGGATTAGTGTTTTATGCTTCTGTGCTGCATTTCACACCTTTGATTGTGGGTTAGGAGACATGCAGAAGGACTTTGGTTGAACATTTGATAGCTCTTTTCTGTGAACATCTTGTCAAATTTGACTTTTCTTCTCATGCTGCTCTGCCACCTGCCCCTGAGTCGTACCTGAGAAAGAACCTGTGTGTTGCATTGACTTGGACAAGATGAGTTGAATTTTTTAAGTCAGTGGGATTATTTTTCTACTATGTAACATGTAGACCGAGGATTGAACTGAAATTGATTCTCTTGTTTCTGGCAATTTCTGATGCTACAGAAGGTTTGTTTTTCTTCCTGTCCCTTGTGTGGTCTTGGGACCAAGTTTAAATCAGTCCTCCTAGCACCTCTGCTGCTTGCTGAGAACTGCTGCGATGTGAAAGCTGGTTGAGTTTTGGTGATTGTCACTGGCCCTAGCTCTGTGGACTTGGATAAACAGTGAACACATGCTTTAAATTCCCATTTCCAGGGAAGACACTGAGTGTGTCAGTTGGTAGAACCAGCGGCATTGTGTAAATGAAGAGGCCCAGACCACAATGACCTGGACTGTCATTTATGCTGTGCCCATGGTGTGATGTTAATTCGGTCCCTTGAGCATTTGACCAGATGGCCTAGACAGCTCACTCTCTCTCTGTCAAATACTGTGGGTGGATCACGGCAAGCATTTCTCCACGAGAACATTCTCGACATTTGGAGCAGGATTGTGACTGTGCCTTGTATTGCAGGCCACCTAACATCCTTGGTTCCTGCTGTTGAACAACTTTCTCTCCTTAGAGAGAAAGTTGATAACCAAAATGTTATCACACATCTGCAAACACCCCTTAGAACACTCTAAAAAGTTCCTCCTATTTTTAAAGTAAAGGAATATATAGCCTGCCAAGAGAATTTATCATTCAAATCCTGGTGGCATTCATTAAACCCATAATGACCTCTAAGGCATCTAATAGCAGGGAGCTTTGTTTGACTGGTCTTCGAGTCTGAAGATCCTATTACAAATTTGTGGCCAAGAGGAGAGTAGCAGATAGGTCAGCTTTGGGGGAAATATGCTAATGGAGATTGGTTATTAAGTCTTTTATTTTTCCCCCTCGTTCGCAAAAAAACCCTGTGGCTGCCCCACTAGTACCCATTTCTGCAAATCCTCAGGCAGCCATGGGAGCTCCGGGAATAGGGGGAAATGGTATAAAAGCACACGGATTAGAGTGTGGAGCCACTGTGGCTTGCCAACATAAGCTATGATTTTAGTAATTTGAACTAGCTTAGTAATCAAATCCCCTAACCTTTTCACAGCCTCCCGCACCACAACTGCGGACTGCCTGCCGCCAGGCGGGCGGATCTTCTTTTAAACAGCACCAGCTTTGTGTGCTACCCGCATCGCTGCAGAACGAAATGCAGTTTGAATTTCCGGTTGTCCCTTTTTACCCAGATGCTTGCTCTTGACTGATTTACTGATGTAAAACATTAATTTGTTAAAACAACAGTTTGTTGTTGCTGCCATTTTTGAACGACTTTAAGATGACAACCAGAAATCCTTCCCCTCGCCTCCCTGAGCCAGACCAGACAGCCGGCCCCCTGGGCTCTCGTGCCTTCCGAACAAAGGCCCCTCCTACTCTGAGTTTCCTGTTGATTTGGACAAAAGAAGGAGGGACAGAGGAAACTAAAGATAATTTTCAGCTTAAAATCTGTTTCAAGTTCTTTTGGGGTTTGCTTGGGGTTTTTGTTTGTTTGTCGTTTAAAGAGAGGACAGATGAGAGGCCAGCATAGCTTTCCTTAGTTTTGGACCTGACAGTGAAAAAGGAAGCAAGGCCAGCAGGGCAGGGGTGGTCCCCGGCAGCCTGCGTGCACATGCGTGCGGCTCCTGCCCTCAACCAGAGCGTCAGAAGAGTCACATTCAGGCCAGCGTCTCCCCTGTGTGCGCGCGCAGAGGGATGCTCCCTCCCGAGTCGGTTTATAAAGCACAACCTTCTATGAAAGCAGTGCCCGCTGTCCAGCTGGAATAACGTCTGAGACCCCGTGCCTGGAAGCGCGGACCTGTCCACCATGCTCTCAGCCCCTTAGTAACAGCTAAATGAGGCACGAAGCCCAGGGGTGAGTGACAAGTCCCGTGCATGTGAGGACTCCTTGTGGCCAGACTTCAGCATGGGTTCATTTGTCCCCGTCTGGGCAGGGCATTGAGACCAGCACGTGACTGAGGAGAGATCACAAGGCCTGCGCTGTGTCCGTTCTGCCCAGGAAGCAGCTGGAGGCGTGTGTGTGAGAGTATATTTTTGTCTTTTAGAGGACGAAGCATTGGCTTGTTTTTGTAGCAAGAGAGAGAATACCTTAAGGAAGCTTCAGGTTTGTTTCCTACGTGTGTCCAAGCTAATAAACTTCATCGTAGCCCAGGCGTGGTGGTTTTTCTCTTCCAGGATTAGAGGGGGGGCATTTGAACCAGCGAGCATTTTTATGTTTCATTCATTCATTCATTCATTCATTCATTCATATAAATTTTTTAAAAATGATTCTGCCAGGAAAGTTTTTCGGTTTTTAAAAAGATGTTGATGTTTGCATTCTGTCTAAAACCCCCTTCAGCTGTACTGCAGGAAGCAGTTGGGAGTAGTGAAGTCATTGTGACACAGTGTCCCTACTATGCTGAGGAGCAGGAGAAACGATCAAGGGTGCTGCCCGTGTCTTATCCATTGTAGATTCACATCATGTGAGGCCTCCTTCGTGGCCCAGCTCTCGGCACCCCTGACGTTGTCATAACTCCCACGGGGCTCTGGCTGCCTTCCACCTGCGCCATCAGCAAGGATGTTTGGGGGTTCAGTGTACCCCCGACTAAGCCCTCAGAGCTTGAGAGATGGCGGCTGCTGCCGTTACTTTTATGTTTGTTGGTAAAATAAAATAATACGATCCCTAAGGCCCTTTAGCACTCACATTCTACAGATTCTGGGTTTCCATGCAAGGCCATTGAGCAGACCTGTGAAATGAGTTTATTTTATACTTTATACTTCCCACAGCCTCTAGCCTCTACCCCCTACTCCCTACCCACTGGTACTTTAATTTCAGCTTCTTTTTTTTTCTTCCTTTTTAAATCACAAGCTTTTTACCAGAAAGGCTGGCTGTCTTTTGCAGGAGCCTGTCTGTGTGGATGCAGGGCGTGGCTGGCCCTCCGGTCAGCAGCCGGAAGGAAGCCCCTGTCCTCTATGCCAGAGCGGTCTTGGGCTTTCTCTAATCCTGCTCAGTCAAGGGTCCCCTGTGGTTGTGGCATTAGTGGGTCCAGCTCAGAGTTAGCCATGAGTGGGTAGTATTTGTGGAGTTCTGTGCTCTCAGTTTTTTTTTCTGTCACAATTAGCATCACAGATTTTTCCCAGAATATCAGCTGCAGACTTCCTATATCCTTCCTACATTTGTCTAATATATCTGTTTACACTGTATATGTTCCAATATACCACGGAATACTGGACCTATTTTATGCCTTTACTTATGCCTTTTAAAAGCATATCAGTGCCTGACCGGTGGTGGCGCAGTGGATAAAGTGCCGACCTGGAATGTTGAAGTCCCAGTTTGAAACCCTGGGCTTTCCTGGTCAAGGCACATATGAGAGTTGATACTTCCTGCTCCTCCCCCCTTCTCTCTCCTTTTCTCTTCCTCTCTCTCTTGCTCTCCTCTGTAAAATGAATAAATAATAATAAATAAAATAAGTAAAATAAAAACATATTAGTGAGGTTCAGGGTCAACAATCCAGCATAAACCACTAACACAATTAACTTCTTCAGTAAAAAGTTTGCTGTAGCTAACGGAAACCAAAGGTCAACTTTATTTTTTGTGTTTTTTTTTTTTACTTTTACCAATTCCAAAAACAGTGTGCATTTTTACAAGCCAGTAATACTAATGGTTTAAACTGTTGACTTGGAAAAAAAACTTTTAATAGCTTTATTGAGATATGAGTCATATACCAAACAATTCACCCATTCAAATTATACAATTGAATGGTTTTTAGACAAACATTGAGCAAAGACATGTAACCATCACCATAATCAACTTCAGTACTATTTTCATCACCCCCAAAGGATACTCATACCCGTTAGTAGTCACAGGTAAGTTACATTATTTCCCAAGGTTCATACCAATTATTTCATTTTCTGTGGACTTGGGAAAATGCTGAGGCAGAAAACCTTTTAGTTTGACAGTAACACAGGCTTTAATTGAAATAAAGGGTTATTTTTAAAGGTCTTTCTTTTATCTTAGGCTTATTTGATTGACATCTTATTCTGAGTTTTATTATTTGTCTTCTAATCTTTTAAGTTTAAAACATGAATTATCTTAGTTTCCTTGCATTTGCACTGGGTTTATGTAAGGGATAGGCAGCTCCCAGACTCTGAGTCAGAACTTCTGGGCAAGTTTTCATTCTTTCTGAAACTCACATTTCCTTATCTAACGAAACAAAGATCATGGACCCCACCTCCTAACAGTGTGGTTGCAACATCCCATGTCTGACTGTATTTTGTCAATTATAAAGCATGACCAAAGATGTCAGACTATACATTTATTTTGTTCGTTCTCCGCGGTATCTTAAGAAGCATATCCTTTAAGAAAACTCTTTTGCAACCTTTGAACTATTAAGACATACATGAGAATCTGATCTGTGGAACTTGAGACTCTCAGTCAGGTTGTATAGTAGGTTTGACTTCATGATGAAGCCGTTTCTCCTTGAGAGAGCACGTGACTTGGCAGTCAGACCAGACTGCGACTCTGACTCTCTGTGTTAGTTAGGAGAGAGTGGAAGGGAGAAGCAGGACACTCAAGCGCTGATGGAGAGGCGATTCCGAGTGTGTTAGGCTAGCTGCCCTCAGCCGGGCTCTGGATCTACAGGGAGATTTACAAACCAGACCTTCACTCCCTCTTCGCCCGAGTAGAGACTCAGCTTCACTGGCACCCTTTATTCTGGTTTCCATAGTAACATCACTGCTAAGCCCTCTTCCTCTTTACCTGCTCAAGGTCTTGGGAAAGCAGTTACCCTTTTATTGAAATATTCTTCCTCTCCTTTCACCAAGGACAAGGAGGAAGAGTGGAGTAGTCTTTTGTGAGAGATGGTCAGCCAGACTTCCGGTTAACAGACGGATCCCTCCCCCTCCCCCATGCGGGCAGGCGTGTGGTTTCTCGCTCATGCACCTTGATTGCCTTGGACCACGCAGCTCTAGTGTGGAGGAGCCAGTGACGACACACAGACAGTCGCTCTTAACACCTTCTGCCTTTTACATTTTTCTTGCAGGAAGATCCACGCCTGAAATTTCCAGTACATATGCGGTCAAAGGCACCTTTAAACCCCAATGACCTTGGCCCTCTTCCTGTGAGTACACTGGAGACACAGGGACAAGTCTGAAAATGTTCATTCATCTGCCCCGTGTTGATAGAGAGGCCCTGTGACCTCTTCTTCAGGCTTTTGGGGGCCCAATGGTCTATAACTTCTTAATAGGATTGGGTATATAACTGAGTTCTAGTGCGTACAATTCATGCAACAGCCAGGACGTATGAAAGGGGTTTCTGAACTGCTAGCTGCTAGTAGAAGGTGGACCTTGTAACTAGGGTGCAAGAGACGTTCTTTACAGGTGACAGTTTAAGCAGCACACGTTTCTTTTGTAATGCTGCAACCACTAAGTTCCACCCATAATGCTGAGTTAGTCACAGGAACAAAAATATTAAAAACGGTGAGAGAGAAAGGCATAGATAATCACAGGTTTTTGTAAGTCATTTAGTGTGCAGATATTTTAAGGGTTTTTTTTTCCTGTTTGATGACTGTTTATAAATCTAATTTTTTCATCAGTCTGTTTTCTTTGGGAGCCAGAGTGGATTGAGGTATTTACTCCAAATTGAATTTTGAGTGAAATTTTTACCATATATCTCCAATTAAAAAAAAAAAACCATACAGGGGCAGGAAGCAAGGTGGAGGAGGGGACAGGGAGGACTTAAGACTATTTGAAATGGAAAGAACCTTTTCTGCTGCCCGGTGTATGGTATATTTTGGCAAAATTTGAAGCTAGGAAGTTTAGGATTCGATCTTTATTCACTAGGTTATACAGATATCCCTCCCGCTCTAAATCTGCTCGGTTCCTGGGTTCGGGTGATAGAGCCCAGAATGTATCTCAAGAGTGAGTTTCCAAAGGGCATGACTGTGTGTGGTCTGGACCTTGTAGGTTCCTGAGTTTCAAATAGCAAGTGGGCACAATTCAGATAATAAGAGCATACCAGCCCTCTCTTGATAATAAATTATCCGAGTCTGTTTGGTTCCTGCGTTTGAACAGGGAGAGTTCACAACGGAGAAGTGTGTGTTAGATTCCTTGGCCAGCCATGACTTGAGTAAAGCATCTGTCTCTAACATTTCCCTATTAACCTTCCTCCTCCCTTCAGTACTCAGTAAATATCTATTTAATTAAATGAGCTGTTCAGCCCCAAACTCAACTATTCCATGGTATGCTGAAGTTTCCCATTGAAGCTTTTGAAGTAGCAGCCCGTTTCCTGTTCATATGGTGAATGCATCTGAGGCTGTGGAACATGTATTAAAATGTGTTCCTCCATGTTGTCAAGGGTTAACTTCAAATGTTTGCAGTTTATTCTTTTTTTTTTTTTTCTTTTCATTTTTCTGAAGCTGGAAATAGGGAGAGACAGTCAGACAGACTCCCACATGCGCCCGACCGGGATCCACCCGGCACGCCCACCAGGGGCGAAGCTCTGCCCACCAGGGGGCGATGCTCTGCCCATCCTGGGCGTCGCCATGTTGCGACCAGAGCCACTCTAGCGCCTGGGGCAGAGGCCACAGAGCCATCCCCAGCGCCCGGGCCATCTTTGCTCCTATGGAGCCTTGGCTGCGGGAGGGGACGAGAGAGACAGAGAGGAAAGCGCGGCGGAGGGGTGGAGAAGCAAATGGGCGCTTCTCCTGTGTGCCCTGGCCGGGAATCGAACCCGGGTCCTCCGCACGCTAGGCCGACGCTCTACCGCTGAGCCAACCGGCCAGGGCCTGCAGTTTATTCTTAATGTAAAAATGTACCCTGCCTGACCTGTGGAAGTGCAGTGGATAAAGCGTCGACCTTGAACTCTGAGGTCACCGGTTCAAAACCCTGGGCTTGCCCGGTCAAGGCACATACAGGAAGCAACTACTATGAGTTGATGTTTCCTGCTTCTAACCCTCTTTCTCTCTCTCTCCCCTTTTTCAAAAACTTAATTTTAAAAAAAATGTGTCCTAGGAGAGAACAGTAAGAAAGTGTCCTAGAGTGTCTTAATTTTGCCTTTGGTTCTGGAACCGCTAGCTAATTTTTATATTTTCTCTCTCTGTTTTTCCCCTGATACTAGCCTGGTTGGGAAGAAAGAATTCACTTGGACGGCCGAACATTTTATATTGACCATAGTAAGTAGGCGCTGTTCTGGACACACAGAGGTTGCCGGTAATGGGAGGGTGCGGGTATTTCAAGTATTGGAGTGAAAGCTTTGTTATTTTACTCTTTGTCTAGGCAGCCAGGTGTTATGTGGCGAGAATGGTACCAGAGAATCAGTGCCCTCGTACGGTACTGTGCATCCCCCTCAGTTTGCTATCAAGTAGCCCACCAAGCTTTCACCCAATTGATCTTGCGACCTATTAACTTGTCATTGTTTTTTTTAATTTAAAAACTTTTTGGGTTGACGATCCCTTGACTTTTGCGCTTTTAATAAATACACCTGATAATAGAAAATAAGGTTACAAGTGATGATGGAGTCCAAAAATTCGTGTGTGTGCAGTGCTTGGCACAGCACACAAGTGTTCTAAACCCTGCCTTCTTGGATCTCAGGGCAAGATGCCCATTCTGACTTATTTTCTATTCACAGCATGTTTCCTTGCACCCAACACACTAAAATATACGCAGTTCTTTCCTCAAAATTGTGGTATATTTGCTGTAGTCATTTGCTCCAGCACCTACAAAAAAAATGTGTGGTTTCTCATTTCAACTAAAAGTTAAACTAATAAAGGTTTGCTTTTAGCCGGTGGTTTTTCTTTTTTCTTTCTTGAAGTGACATGTTCTCTGCATTTATATATCCCTTACAACTTTTTGAAAATGTATATTTAAAAGAACGCTTTTGATAGATTAAAAGCACAGAGCGTGCGTGCAGTGTGGTAGGGTTTTATTCTCTGTTGTCATTTGGTTCTAAACAGTAAGTCTGCACCAGGTTTCCCCATCCTTACCTTGTCTTAACTCATCACATTGATTAGTTAAGCACATTGATGAGCCAGTTGCTGGGATGTCTGGCCACAAGGACGGGGCTTGTCACTATCTCCCAGGCTTATTGCCTTTTCCAGATGTTACTAAGCAACCGAGGGCATGGTAGATATACCTCGTTTTCTGGCATGGGGAATTGAGGGGTTATTTTAAATGGAATTATGCAAGAAGCCAAACAATTCAGAATTAAACCAAAAGTAAAAGTCCTCAGTGTGTTTAGGGGTATAGGCTATACTTTGGTTTAAATTAGATACGTCAAGGTACAGAAGATTAGTTTTTGGGGTTTTTTTTTGTTTGTTTGTTTTTTACAGAGACAGAGAGTGAATCAGAGAGAGGGATAGACAGGGACAGACAGACAGGAACGGAGAGAGATGAGAAGCATCAATCATTAGTTTTTCATTGCGCGTTGCAACACCTTAGTTGTTCATTGATTGCTTTCTCATACGTGCCTTGACCACGGGCCTTCAGCAGACCAAGTAGCCCCTTGTTGGAGCCAGCAACCTTGGGTTCAAGCTGGTGGGCTTTTGCTCAAACCAGATGAGCCCGTGCTCAAGCTGGCGACCTCGGGGTCTCGAACCTGGGTCCTCTGAATCCCAGTCCGACGTTCTTTCCAGTGCACCACCACCTGGTCAGGCCAGAAGATTAGTTTTTATCTTTGACAAGTAAAAATGCTGTTTACCTATTTTCCAGAATTTTACAGTAAGCATAAAATTGCTGCTATAAATGCTTGAAAATGTATGTGTTTTCCTTCATATACTACTTATCATATTCTTAGCATAATTTGCTAAAAGAGTAGAGGAGTCATATCCTTTTTTTCCCATTTAAAACAAAAAACAGATTTTTCCCCCAGTTTTATATATCTTTTTTTTATTTTTATTTTTTTTATTTTTCTGAAGTTGGAAACAGGGAGGCAGTCAGACAGACTCCCTCATGCGCCTGACCAGGATCCACCAGGCATGCCCACCAGGGGGTGATGCTCTGCTGCAACCAGAGCCACTCTAGCGCCTGAGGCAGAGGCCATGGAGCCATCCTCAGCGCCCGGGCCAACTTTGCTCCAATGGAGCCTTGGCTGCGGGAGGGGACAAGAGAGAGACAGAGAGGAAGAAGAGGGGGAGGGGTGGAGAAGCAGATGGGCACTTCTCTTGTGTGCCCTGGCCGAGAATCGAGCCCAGGACTCCTACACGCCAGGCCAACGCTCTACCACTGAGCCAACCGGCCAGGGCCAGTTTTTTATATCTTACAATTTAATTTTTCAAACATAGGTACAAAGAATAATGATTTTTATTAAAACAGGGTTTTATACAGTAATGCAGCCTCTGCTATACACAAAGAATATTTCACACAACACTGTGGTTGTGTCATGGATGGTTATCTGCAGGTCAACCAAAACAAACCTTTTATAAATGTTCCTAGTGTACTGTGAGGACCCCAAAACAAGAGAAACACTATTGCAAACAGCTATTCTAGTGTACATTAAAAATGGTAAAAATCATAGACTGGTGATGTGCATAGAATTAGTAGCACATGTAGCAGATACTTTGGAAAAACAGTGACTTAAAGTTGGTTCATGGAAGGTCAGTGGTGACAGTGTTAGGAAGTTGATGTCCTTGGTCAGAAAAGGGAAAGAATTTGCCCTGTGAAGCAGCAGCACTTGCACCCTAATGCTTGCCTCACTCCTGTGTGCTGAGGCAGAGATGGTCATTACTTGCTAAATGTCTAAGCAGTTCCTTAATCCTAACCAGTCCACCAGTCCCTCCAAGCATGGCATTCCTCAGTTTTCCTGCCAGAACAGAGAGTGCATGGGAGGCTCCTCTTCCAGAGATTGAAGTTTGCCTTTGCCTAAACATACTGAAATGTTCTCTAAACCAGTAGGTGTAAATAAATTAGACCAGAAACTAGGTAAAAAAAAAAAAAAAAGATCTGTTTATAAGAACCTCATTAGCTGTTAACAACATTTCTGCCATTTCTCCTAATTTGTCAAAGTTTGCTCAATGGACAGCAATAAAGGGGTACCTATAAATGAAACAAAGTTCAATTAATGTGCCTTTTCCCCCAAAATCCAATCTATGAAAAATGCAGAATACCTATCTTTTTAAGAGGTTTTATAAGTACACTCCGAAGTGGGTTTAATTACCTGGTGGTGACATTTAGGAATTTTTTTACCTTCCAAATGAACCTCTCTTTCTAAACAGTTTTCCTGCATCTCGTTTTGTTTTTGCAGGACAGAAACCAGGTCACCCTTACACATGCCATTTTACTATGAAAGCTATCATCTTGTGAGTTATTTAGAGTCATCCTGTCTTCCAGCATCACTGGGACAGGTGATTGTACTCTGAATGACAAAGATAGCAATGCATTTATCTTTTAAATAATTAGGTTATTTATTTTATGCTTCATAAAGTCTTAAGAAGCTAGACATTTTCAAGACTAATAATTTCAGCTATCTTACAAATTTAATTTCAGGAGAGATAGTGCTCAGTACCAATCTTTTCTTTAGATGCCTTCATTCATTTGGTTGACATTTATCAAATAGCTGCTATGTCTAAAGCCTGGTGCAGAAGGTTAAAGGAAGGTCTTGCCCTGAATCTCTACCACACTCAGGAATTGTGTGATTTTTATTAAAGACCAGTTGTGCCCAGGGGCTGAGTAATTGGCCACAGGTATCTCATATACAAAGCCAGAAGAGGAAATTAAATTACAGTGATACTGTCAAATCCTGTTCTAGTCTGTTCTGCCCACAGACTTACCCAACCAGTTAATAGTAGCTAAATTGATTGAGTTCCTCATTCTTCTACTTCATTCTTGTCCTTTCATTTGAAAAATGTCTCAAAGACAAAAAAAATCAAGTTTAGATTCCAAAATTCTAGGGGGGAAAATGGATAACTGGCCACCATACATTCATATATTGACAGTGCTTAGCTGCAGAATTGATCTTTATTGTAACCACAGAGAAACTTACCTAGTTCTGAAAATTTAGACAATTTTAAAGGAACTTGGTTTTCATCAACAGCTTCATTGGGTCATTCAAAAAATAATATATTAGGCTCCTTGTCACATGCTAGGAAGTGTGTGCAGTGGTGGAGAGGAGACTACAGAGAGGGGCAGCGGGAGTACTGGGGAGGATTTCCAGTCCTGCATTAGAGGAGAGAACCCTTTGTTAATCCAGAAGTGGAAGAGGCAGAGAGTGCACCTGCTCGCCAAGGGGCTGCATACCAGGCACGAGAGGCTGCAGGAGGACTTTATGGACTGGATTACCTTCCAGACAGATCCCAAAGGATGAGGAAGATTAGTCAGGCACACCAGGACATGCACGGGTGTGTGAAGTTCAGAGAAATGAACAGATGCAGATGAAATGTGCAGAAGCAGATGGTGCCATGTTCAGAGAAATGTGGCAAGGTTGCCGTTGGCCATCGTGCAGAGGAGGCAGCCATGGCACACAGGTCAACTCCAAGGGGTTCTGGAAGGTGTGGGAACTCAGTCCCTTCTGAAGGCAGGAGGGCGCTCTTGAGGGTTTGCCAGAGGAAATGACGATGGTCAGATGGGTTCTTTAGAAAGAACCTCTTGGCAGAGCTATGAAAGGCGTGTTGAACAGGGATAAGACTGAGGCCAGGGAGACCTAGAGATGGTCCAGGGAAAAGATGAGTGATCAGAAGGAAGCCTCATCAGAGAGAGGGAAGGACAGGTGACCACCAGAGGTAAATGGCCAGGCAGGAGAATGGGTGTGTCCAGATTCCAGATTTGAACAGTGAATGGAGTATGATACTGTTAATTGAGAATATAGGATGACATGAACAGTTTTGGTGTTAGGAGACTATGGGTTCAATCTTGATAGAGTTGGGTTGAAGGTACCTGAGGGAAATCCAGGTGCAGATGTTAAGGGTGGAGCTTGAAGTTCAGGTCTGGACTAAAGAATTTGGGAGTTGTCATGTATAGGTAGCCATGAACTTATTTTCTGCTTTGATGATGATACCCAGTCCTTACGGTTGTAGTCCACAGCAGTTATTAGTCAACTCTACTCTGTTCCCACGGTTTGGTTTTCTTTTCTATGTATTATTCTTCATCCCAGTAGCAAGTTTTACTTTCCAAAGTCTTCTATTTTCATGGTCAGGAGCCCAAAACTGCCTTTTGCTTCCCATCTTTTGGAAGAAAGAAAACCACTTTTTGCCAGCTTGGCCAAAAGGGAAGCCTTTGTCTGGACTCTTCCTGCAGCATCTAATTCTCATTTTTTGGACTGCCTTACTTACTAGCTGCTTTGATTGTTGTGTGCATATGAGTGACACATGTAATGGGTTATTCATTTGTTCATGTAGGATTCTTAATCAGAAGCAGATTTTCAAGATCCTGAGCACAGACAAAAATATTTGAAATGAGAAAAAAAAAACCATGAGTGTTTGTTAACTTCCAGTGCCATTTATTCAATTAAGTGAAAATCAAGATCAAGTTATAAATCCTTGAAAGAACAGGGGTTTATAATGGATATTTCAGCAGGTTGCTTGCCAAAACCAGTGTAAATAGATGGTTTTACTTTAGTTGTGCATTTTTTATTGTTTTTTAACTAAACAGTGTGCAGGAGGTTTACCAGAGAGAGGATTGTTCTCTTCTAACCCTGAAATACTAAGTTATCTTGGGGGCCAGGTCAGGGGACTTAGAGAGCTTTTGAAAAATGTAGAAATAATTATTTCTAAGACTTTTTTTTTTACATAGAATATATGAACTAATATGCTGATTTTTTTCTTTAATATTAATTTGCAGACAGCAAAATAACTCAGTGGGAAGACCCAAGACTGCAGAACCCAGCTATTACTGGCCCGGTCAGTGTTCTCAAGTTCTGTATTATTTTGATCTCATCAAAACACATATTTCTATATATTATTGCTCACTGTGGTGTGCTTGAGTAGTTTAACGTTACTCCCATCTCCTATGGGGATTTCTGGGTGAGGTAGGGCTGCATTTGCCTTTTCACGTGACTCACTATATATAGGAAGAGAAACTGGTGTGATAATGGTTGCTAACTAAACTAAACATCTTCTGTTTTCCATTATAAAAGAGTGGATCATAAGTGTAACAAATCCAACTGTCCTCTCTTTCCTTTTAATTGAGGCAAAGCCAGCCCTGTATTTGCAAAATATTGTCATTTCTTTAAGGCCAAGGGCAGTTAATGCATGCTAACAAACCTAAGCTGTATTCTGGATCTCGTCCAGCGCTGAAAATCTGTAAAAGTTTGTGTGAAGTTGTCACTAACCTCTGGAGCTGGCAGATAAGAATCTTTATCTCTGCTGGCTCACTAGCTCCCTCATATCCCCTTTGTGTATGCCAGGTGGGGAAAGAACCAGTTCTGCCTTGGGTATGGTGCTACCCTCTAAAAATGCTGCCGCACACTGTTTGTAAGGAAAAGTGGGAGCCCCTGGGCCACTCAGCAGTAATGCACTCTGGGTATGCAACCCCTGGGAGGGGTCTGTACGACAGGCCATGCTTACCTCATCAGCAGGGAATCCACCCACTGGCCTCTTGTTATAAGAGTGCAAAGAGATGAGTTGGAAGTATAGAGATTCTTATAAACTAGAGGAGCAAAAAGAAGTTCAGTTTATTATACTGAGTGCTAAGAGGCCGATGGGTATGTTTAAAATACTAATTTCATGGCTTTAATGTGACTCAGTTCAAATTATGCTTTGAATTATAAAGGTAAGTCCATTTGAAAACTTAAATGATGTTATAATGCAAATGCACCTTGATATCTGACATCCCTTTACTTGTCTGTTTACTTGATTTGTTCCACTGCTTTGGTGCAGTTTACAAAGTGCCCAGTAATACTGGGGTTAAAGCAGACACTCAACTACTTTTTCTCCATGTAGCTCAATCAATACCTGCCATCCTACCGTGGCTTTTTTTTTTTTTAATTTATTTACAATCACAATACATTGTGAGAAGAGCATTTTCTGTTCTCCATCATGAAAAACAGGTAAATTCATGAAACAAATGTTTTCAACTAACAGAGGACTTTTACCATGCTATTTCCCAATCTTTTTTACATCTTTTTTATGGCTCATTGATCATCTACATTCACTCAAGCACAGAGCCTTATTACTATTGAAAATTGCTTAGCATCATAAATCCAGGTAGATTTGCCCCCAAGAAAGATCTCTGTTTGTTTTTTTTGTTTTGTTTTGTTTTGGTTTTTTGTATTTTTCTGAAGTTGGAAACAGGGAGGCAGTCAGACTCCCGCATGTACTCGACCGGGATCCACCCAGCACGCCCACCAGGGGGCGATGCTCTGTTGCAACCAGAGCCATTCTAGCGCCTGAGGCAGAGGCCTTAGAGCCATCCTCAGCACCCGGGCCAACTTTGCTCTAATGGAGCCTTGGCTGCGGGAAGGGAAGAGAGAGACAAAGAGGAAGGAGAGGGGGAGGGGTGGAGAAGCAGATGGGTGCTTCTCCTGTGTGCCCTGGCCGGGAATCGAACCTGGGACTCCTGCACACCAGGCCGATGCTCTAGCACTGAGCCAACAGGCCAGGGCCAGTTTGTTTTCTTAAAGA
The DNA here is from genome assembly GCF_036850765.1 of Saccopteryx bilineata. Classification (NCBI taxonomy): domain Eukaryota; kingdom Metazoa; phylum Chordata; class Mammalia; order Chiroptera; family Emballonuridae; genus Saccopteryx; species Saccopteryx bilineata. Next base: position 13,580,118 of record NC_089500.1, on the reverse strand, counting down.
GCTTGGTTTACTCTTTTATTATTATTGGTGTTATTTCTTTCAATAAGAGTATATGTATTTAGATAATTATCAACTTAGTATAGACATCTGGCCCTACTTGTCATTCAATTCTGAATATTTGATTAATTTCCGTGTGATTTTTCTCCTTGACTTACAAGTTATTTAGAATGTGCTTTTTAGTGTCTAAGACTATGGGGGAATTTTTGCTTATCTATTTCTTATTCAATTCTAGTTATATGGCATTGTGATCAGGGAATATTGAATATGGAATATTAGTAATCAGATACTTGAAACTTCTTTGGAGGCTTGGCCATATTTTTTTTTAATATTCTTCTGTGTTTGAAAAGAATGTATTCTGACTTTCTTGAGTATAGAAGAGTTCTTTATATGTATATCATTAGATCAAGCCTGTGGTGTTCAGATCAATCCATTTCCATCTCTACTTTTTCCCTGGCTGTTTTAGCTAACTAAGACAGCTATGCCAACTCCCACAGCGACTGACTCTGTCAATCATTACATCATTTTCTATTTGTCAGGAAAATCTTTTCTGTCTCTTGCTATGTTTTTTTCTTTTCTTACCTTCTATTAGATTGATAGAGTACTCTTTGTTTTCTCTCCTTTTCTATACTTGCTTGGAAGTTGTATTTTCTCTTTCTGTTCTCTTAGCACTCACATTAAAATTTTTAATTAATGCACTTGACTTAATGTCAAAATTAATCACTCTTTCCTCTCATCCAGGATAATATAGGACTTTAGGAAATGTTAGTGCCATTATTCCCACTCCCGTTTCCCATTGTTCAGTGAAGCATTGCATTTATCTTGTCTTGCAACTCTCCAAATTGTCATTAGTATTTTATCTTTTTTTTTAACAATCAGTGCTCACCTGATTTCACTTCGATATAAACAGATTTCTTTGTCCACCACTGACCCTTGCATCCCCTTTTTTCTAGGTTTTGTTCTGAATGATGTATAACCTCTAGTTGATAGTTCTAAAAGGGTAGTCTACAGATAAAGAAGTATCAGTTTCATCCAGAAATTTTTCATCTAAAATACAGATTTGGAGCTCCATGCCAGACTTACAAAAACCCAGCAACTTGAGGAATGGGCCCCACAATCTGTGTTTTAACAAACCCTCCCAGAGGTTCTGATGTCCCCTCGAGATCAAGAATCTCCGCTCTAGCAGCAGTTTCAGCGCAGCCTGGTTGGTACACACAGTCTGAGAGGACTTAGTTGACCTCTCTGTGAAATGATGGTTCAGCTCATTATAGAATTCTTGGCTAATAGCTATTGTTCTTCAGTCCAGGTACTTTGGAGATACCCTTTCATGTCTTCTGGTCTCCTTAACTGATAATGAGAATTTTGTTGTCAATCTAATTATCCTTTTTTTTTTTCATAGGTATCTCTCTTTTCTCTGGTGATTTAAAATTTTTCTCTGTGTCTTTGATGTCTTGCAATTTTACTGTATCTTAAGTGTAGATTTTTAAAAATTTATTCTGCTTTGGACTCATTATGATTCTTCATTATGGGGACCATGTCTTTCCTCCACTCCAGAAAATTCTCAGCAGTTATTTCTTCACATGTTGCATCTTTCCTATTCTTTCAGAATATCTGTATCAGTAACTGTTGGGTAAATGATTCACTTTCACAACTATCTTCCTTATTTCTTAGCTTTCATATTTCCATCTCTCTTTTGTTGCTGTATATAGTGGGCTCCACTCTTCCAGTTAATACTTTATTAAGCTTTTTTGTATAATCTACTCTTCATCAGTTTATTTTGTCTATTATTTCAGTGACTGTTTAATTGCTCAAAGTTCTACTTGCTCTTTTTAAATTGATTTGGAGTTTTAGCTATTTTTCTGTCTTGTTCATTCCTTTATTTTCTTTTTAATTTATACTTCCAACTCTTTAGTCATTCTTAAAATGGCCTCTTCCATAACCTTTTTTGGATTATTCTGTTGTCTCTGGTCCCAGGAACATAAAATATCCTCACTTGTTGTGTCTGTAGACTTTCCTCAATGGTAGTTTATTGCTCAGTTCAGTTTATAATTTGTGTCTGTGTTCATCTTTATATTTTTTTTTCCTATGGGGCTTTTTTAAGTTCTGACCTGTATTTACTGTTAACTGCTTGGCTTGGGTTCATTCGCCCCCAATAAGCATCACTATGGATTTCATACCCACTTTGGTATAGCCTTGGAGTATGAATTATTACAGGTCTGTTTCTTTTTCTTTTTCTTCCATTTATGGTCCTGGACAGAAGGTAAGCTTCTTTGCAACTTTCCTGGGCCAGTGGGCAGGGTTTTCTTGTCCCCTTTTCAGATGTAAGTTCTGAGCAGGGAACTCTGTTCCGGTCCCTAGGTCATACAGACTGTTGGCCAAGTTCTGTGATCCTACCTGAGGATTAAAACCCAAGCCCGAACTCCTATGTCTAGGTCCAGTGCCCACTTATGTCTCTATTTTGAATCTTTCTGCTTATCTGGTACCTAGAATTTCTCTTTTTTCCAAGTTTGAAAAATATGTATTAGGGGACAGGGGACCCTTTCTGTGTCAGCCCAGCACAGCATTGCTGTAAGTCAATGTGCTGTCTGTATAACAAGTGTCGCCATTAAAAGCATTTGTGAAACTGCTCCCCATGCTTGCTTCTCTCATAAGTAATATCTCATGCTTATGTAACACTTTGTACTTTTCCGAGAACTTCATAATCATCTGCCTTGACACTTTTAGCAATCCCCTCCGGAAAGTAGGGAAGATATTATTGTTCCCAACTTGTCAGTAGACCAGAAAGCTAATTATGTTGCCAAAACTTCCAGCAAATGTCAGAATTGGGACTAGAGCCCCAGGTGTGCTAGCCTCACCAAGTCCCTACGCCAGACATGAGCCTGTCTTTCCAATGAGCTCCAGTATCGACTGGACAGCAGTGACATGAAAACATTTAGAGCCATCTCACACAGTAAGTCGGGTTTTCATTTTTCTCAGAAGAGAAAGCCTGCGCAATGCATAGCAAAAGGGCTTTAATCCACAGGCATGTAATTGTTCTAAACTTCTAAATTGTCTGTAGGAAATTGTCTGTAGGAAAATAAGATGCCAGGTTTTCAAGAGAGAATAAATAATTTGGCCAAAACAAGAAACTTACTACGCCTGTGATTCTCCTCCAAGGCTGCACATAGGGATGGGTGTCTTTGTCCTGTTACATGGTTGACCTCTTTTCAGGAGGAGAATGTAAAAACCTACTGTTCCTGTTTCGTTATAAGAACCACCTCTAGAGAGCCAAGATCAGTACTGGAGGAGGTTAATAATTCCTCAACAGGCATGCATTGTTCACAGATGAGGAGAGGCCAGAAATATCTCAGCGGCTTATCCCACCCACATCTAGCTGGCACCTAGCACATTACTAGTCAGACAAGGGACAAGCTGTCATGGGCTGGGGGCCACAGGAAATTTGTCACGTAAGACTACAGAACTTCACAACGATGAGTGTTCAAGCCTTTTTTCAGCATGTTAAGGGGGGGAAACTAACACACACACAAAAATAATTGCTAGGAATTATAGATTTTTTGGAAATGGAAGTACTGTCAAGGTCTAGTCAGATCCTTCTGCTTAGCCATACTGGAGAGTTTGGAAGGAAGAAATGCCATCCTGGAGAGTTTATGGCAGAGCTAGCTACAAGAGAGTCTATTCTAGAAATCAGGTTTTCTAAAGCTGGCATAGGATAAGAAAGGAAATGAATGTTTTCATTTTCTTCCATTTATGGTCCTGGACAGAAGGTAAGCTTCTTTGCAACTTTCCTGGGCCAGTGGGCAGGGTTTTCTTGTCCCCTTTTCAGATGTAAGTTCTGAGCAGGGAACTCTGTTCCGGTCCCTAGGTCATACAGACTGTTGGCCGAGTTCTGTGATCCTACCTGAGGACTAAAACCCAAGCCCCTCCATCAGTCTGAGAATGTCAACCAAACGCTTTGCCTCCCCAAGGCTTAGCACTCACTGGACGTAATTTGGTCCCTCCTGTCCCTGGTTTCTGGTCCAGTGTCCCTTTCTCAGACCACCTCATAAAATAGCCTCCCAGGGACACTATTTTTTTCCTCGTGGCATTTGCCACGATGTATTCACTTATTTCTTATTACCTGTTGCTTGCAGTGGTGTGTGAGCTCCAGGAGACAGTGGGGAAAGAACTCTGGTTGGTGTGCCATTATTTCCCTGGCACCTAAAATGCCTGGCACAGAGCAGGTGCTCAAGAAATACCTGATGAATGAATTGGCAAAGTGAACCACCAAAGAGCAAATAAATACACTAGATGGAAAAGCTTAGTTTTTTATGGCATGTAATATTGATAGCACCAAAAAGAATGCAAAATGTCTTTATTGCCTTATGTCAGAACACTGTATCCTTTTCCTTACTGTGTTGGCAGTTGTCCAAATGTAGAAAAAATTTCTGCATTTTCTAGAATAAGAATTTATACACGATTTTGTCAAATTAAACACTGTCCAGAGTAAATCTGCTATGTGGTCAAGTCCAGTGTTCAGTGCTAAAGCAAATGAAAAGTGGATTAAAACTAAGGAAAGACCGTAAGTCATATACATTGTCTTCAGATGTATAAATATGATGTCCTTATTGCTCTTGAATTACAAAGTAGAACACTGACATGATCATTGTTTGCTGTAGGAGTGGTTATTTGTTTTTGTTTTGGCTTATTTGTGTGATTGTCTTAAAAACAGTATGAAGGAGGGAGGCTTATATTTTTCCTCTCTCCTCTTTCTGGTCAGAATAAGCAAGGTGAAGGTATGAGGTTTGGAGTGTGGAATCACTTTACTAAAGATCAGTATATTTAACTAGCTTAGCCCAAAATAGGATCAGCAAGAACCATTCTTGCCCAAATGCACACTCTTCACCAAAAAGTATTGAGTCATTCTGAGTATGAGGCTGCCACATAATATTTTTAAAAATCCTTGTCCAAGACAATTTTGTAAATGTAAGGGGCAAACTTCTAACTCCTACACGGGCACTTTCCAGAGTCTGTCTGTCTACCCAATACAAGAATATCCATTTAGTTGCTTTTCCACTCGTATTGCCTCCCAAAGATTTTTAAAAGCACGATTCATCTTTTCAAAATGACAGTCTAGGTCACTTTTGGGTTGCATGTTCAAGTATCATAGTCAATAACTCTTATCTCAGTGACAGCAAAAAAAAAAAAAGTACACCCTGACTCATATTCAGACAAAAGTCACATTGGAAAGTGTATTTTATATAGCATATCCCTGAATGACTCTTGACTATCAGTATAGTTTTTAGGGATGAAAGCCCTATTCATCGCTGCTTTGCCTTAATCATTTCTAGAACTTTCCCATGTGCTCTGTGGACATGTAAATTTCAGTGATAACATGGAGAGTAAGAATTTTAAGGTTTATGATTCATGAAACTCTCTGAAGGTTGGCTCAGTTTTTAATAACACTTCAAGTGTATTGTTTACATTGTCTATATTTATGAATTTATCTTCTAGGCGGTTCCTTACTCCAGAGAATTCAAGCAGAAATATGACTACTTTAGGAAGAAATTAAAGAAACCCGTGAGTAACATGTCTTCCAAAAGTGCTGTGTTAGTCCTTTGTATGCTACCAGAGTTACTTCGGTGAGAACAGCTTATTTGTGGCTTTTCTGCATGTACTAAAAATACCACCTTCCTTTTTCCATTGTGCTTCGATCCACTGGATGTTCCATCCGAGTTTTCTTTTTAACAGAAATGGTCAGTGGAGATGAGCTAGTGTTACATATCAAATCACCTGAAGGGTAATTTCTTATGTAATACATAAAAAGATAGAAAGGATTTTATGGGAAATAGAATAATTCAGGACTTAGTCCAAAAATTCAGAGAAGCTTCTGCAATGGCCTATGGTTATCATATTTAATAAAACCTGGATCCTAGTTAGAAAAATATTCAGGTCCCTTCCTTTAAATTCAGAAGTATAATTTTAATTATTTATAACAATCTATTTATTATAATATTTAATTATAATATTTGGCATATTAAGATCAAGTATAATTTTCATATTAAAATTCTCACTGGGGAGCCCAATGAGATTTTTTACAAAACTGAGAAACCCAATAAAGTTTTTATAGGCACCATTTTAAATCACAATATTTTCTACTGGCACTTCACCCCAAATATTTCAACACGATGTCGTCTATTTCACTCTGTGGTTTCACTCCTGAGATACAGGTCTTACCTGCTTTCTCCTCCATTTATGCATTCACTGTTTGTTTAGGGTTTGGGGTTTTGTCTTGTTTGGCCAGGGGTTTGTGCAGCGGTCCCCCTTTCTTGGCTCCTTCCCACTGGGGACAGGAGAGCATCCACCCCCACTCCATCTCCCCGGTTTGCCTGTGCCCCACCCATTGCTGCCTCTTCGGTCTGGTCCCTCAGCTGGGGCCTCACTTTCTGGGCATCTGCTGTGGATGAGGCCCTGGGGACACAAAGATGCAGGAGAGACCCTCTGCCTCGGGACCTCCCACCCGGTTCTGTTCTCTCTTCCAATGTCCCAGTTCAGGTGGCTCTCAGATAACTAGTTTTGAAATGACTCACATATTCACATAGAGTCCCTGCAGAGTTTCTTTGCGCACTCCTCCTGGTAGTAAGTGATGGCTTTGTGCCTGGCATCCTGTCTCACTGACTGACTGCAAATCCATTTGCATGGCAAGGCTGCCCCTGTTCTCATTTCTCCAAGAGGTGGTTGCTCACAACTTGTCAGGTGCTTTTTTACTTTCTTTATGATTAACTGTGGCCTTCCCCCCAACGTGGCATGATAAACAGGGTCCTGTTCCCGTGACAACAGAATCAGCTGGTAGGCATCCTGGATCACAACCAGCAACAGGGGACCCTGGTAAGAGTAGAGAGTGCGCTCACTCTGGCCAGTTGGGGCTTATTGGGGGATTTGATGACCTGGACTGAAGTTGCTTTCTTCAACAGAAACAGTATATAGAACTGACCATATTTCAGTTGCTAGTGGGTAAGCGCCCACAGTGGTTCCTAAAAGGGGAAGTGTGGCTCTCTCCTTCTGTAGCACCTGCTGCTGTCTCAGCCTCACCGTGAGGCTGTCTGTCTCTGGGAAACGAGACAGACAGCAATTCTGTCTTGCTCAGTTGGAACCACTCACCACTGCTTGTTTATTTGAAGACTGCCATCATTTCTGTTCTTTGAAGTCAGGTATTGACTGTAGAATGATGTGCTTTTTTATTTTCCTTCTGTGTAGGCTGATATTCCAAATAGGTTTGAAATGAAACTCCACAGAAATAACATTTTTGAAGAGTCCTATCGGAGAATCATGTCTGTGAAAAGACCCGATGTCCTAAAAGCTAGGCTGTGGATTGAATTTGAATCGGAGAAAGGTCTGGACTATGGGGGTGTGGCCAGAGAATGGTTCTTCTTACTGTCCAAAGAGATGTTCAATCCCTACTATGGTCTCTTCGAGTACTCTGCCACGTAAGTATATGGAGTGAATGCAGAAGGAGTCCATTCTGAAACAGTTTTTATTTTTTTTTTTTTGAGAGAGAGAGAGAGAGAGAGAAACAGGAACATTGGTCTGTCCTGTGTGTGCCCTGACCGGGGACTGAACTGGCAGCCTCCGTGCTCCAGGACAATGCTCCAACCAAATGAGCTGTCTGGCCAGGGCTTCAGTTTTATTCTTAATAGTTTCAACTCAGTAAAAATATAAGCAGATCCTCATTTGAAATGAATTAACACTGCTGATGTCTGTCCTCACTCCCAACACATGTACCCCTTTTAAGTCTAGAAGAGATGGTGACTCTACCTGGTGAAATAATGTTCTCTTGAGCACCTAAAAATGATCTTTTTCTTGTCTGTTGGGTCCACGTAATTGAAATTGAAAATGTGCGGGGTATTTATGGTAAGGAACAAGAGGCAATTTTCATTCAGAATGTTATGTTAATTCAGGAGAATTCATCAGTGTCAGAATTCAGAAAGTCATTGTCATCTCATGGACAAAAATAGTTTCCAAAGTTACACTAGTTAAAGACAAATGATGATGCTTTTGAGGAGGACCCATTCTTCAGAATCCGAAGGAGGAACATGCCCTCCCTGGTCCTGTAGGGGAGAACTAGCTCCCCGTGAATGAGGATTTCATCATTATCATGCACAGAGATTGTGATTCAACTGCTTTCTCAGGAATCCAACATGGGCTGCTTGCAAGGCAGCCATCATCCTCCGGGCTGGGGGCCCGCGTGCCTAGGATGGTTGTTGACCTTGCTGAAAGGCAGCCTCTGATCTGAGGGTCCTGAGTTCCCCCACACCTTCTACCCAGTGCCAGTATCTCGGGGGTTCTGTTGGAAGGCAGCCTCGGGATCCTGCCCAGTTTGCTCCAGCCAAGAATTGCTGAGCTTGTTATTGTTGTTGTCCCGTGAAAAAGCTCGCTAAGTAAAACGGATGAAAACCACTGAGTGGCAGGCAGGGGAGGGGGCAGGGCCCTCACCTCTTACCTGCATTCCCGGAGAGCCCCTGAAAGCATCTGTCTGTGGAGCCCCATTTGAAAGCCACTGATCCTCATGATTTTGAGACCAAATGCAGACAGGTGAACATTTTATATGGTTCACATTGTACCCAGACAGCCATATGCTGTTACCAGCGCCCTTGGGGCCTTCCAGGGCAGAGCCACGGTCAGACTACACATTGGGCCCGTAGGAAAACTCTTAAATCTTCAAACCAAAGGCCTCTCAAAGGAATGAAGCCTCTCCCTCCTCGGAGACCGTGAAGGACTCCTGATGTTGCCAGTCCGTGCGCAGGCCTTTGCTGTGTGATTGTTTGCACATTCCCAAGAGATTGGGCTGACCCATACAAAGCTGACATTTTTATAGATCAAAAATAGTCAGATATCAGCACTTTCCTACAGTTTAACTTAAAAGGGCATGCGCACCCGCTCTCTAGGACCTCAGTGTTGGGTGGCAGGAAAAGGCTGACGAAATGGGAAGACAAGTCTCATTTCTCGCTCACGCCGCTCCCCAGCAGGAGTGGGAGGTCCGCGAAGAGCCTTCAGCACCCTAACAGCTGGTGACAGGTGGCAGAGGAAAATGCACATTCTTGCATTTCTGCCTTAAACATGTGATCAGGCTGCTCCTCTCTCTTCCTTCCCCAAGGGACAACTACACGCTTCAGATCAATCCCAACTCCGGCCTCTGTAACGAAGACCACTTGTCCTACTTCACTTTCATCGGCAGGGTGGCTGGTCTGGCAGTATTTCACGGGAAACTCCTAGATGGTAAGTTATTAAAACCGTCTTGAAGTCATAAAAACAGGACGGTACAGTTCGTGGTTCCTTATTACGTGTCCTCTTTCCTATCACAGACGTTAAGCAAAAGCTTTGCTGGTTCTGTGTAACTCAATAACTTATTTCTGTGTTTTGCCCACGATGGAGGTACTTTTCCCTGATGTCATCTTAATTTGAGCCCTGCAAACATAGTGTCTGCACACAGTTTAAAATTCTGTTTATAAAAGAAACAAGTGTGAAGCACAGAACATTCTGTGAGTGTGCATTTCCTGCTCTTAAGCATAACTTCATGTGTTTTTTTTTAGCAAGACATAGATTTTGGTGGAAAAAATTAATTTCAGAGTTAATAAAAATGACCCGATTCATTGAATATCCTGCCATGGCTTCATTTGCCCCCCCTCCCATTATTATTTTTATTTGAATGTGAACCAACAGTAAGTCATTTCAAAGCAATGTTATAATTCAAGTAAGACCTTGACCCTGGGATCACTGCTACCCAGATGGCACAAAATAATCTCCTTCTTATTTAGAGCAGTCGAGCCATGGAAGAACCTCAGGGTGCCTTGGGAGTTAAAAGTCGAATCCCCTCCCTGGTTCTGTCTATAGGCTTATTATAGAGTCTTCTTACGGATTTGCTCATTTCAAAAGTACTGCCCTTGAGCAAATGCTGTAGAAATCATTATTGAGGAAGGAGAATTGGAAATATTTCTGAAGGATTTGTAGGACCTCAGTGTTTGAGGGTAGAAGACAGACTAAGATTTGAGATTGACATGAGAGTTACTGTAGAGAGAGAGATTTCCAGGGGAATTATGTCAATTGCGTCTGCGAAACCTTAGCAATTCCAATAAATAATTGATGTACCTTCTGTACTTTTATCCTTTAATATGTTTTTACTGGCAATTGCTAGCTGGTTTTGAGCCTCTGATTTCAGTGTTTTATTTTTATTGGGGAAATAAACACTTTTTTTCATTGGAAGAAAACTACACTCACTCTTTTTGTGTGTATAGCAATTGACTGTGTTGTAATTTGCTGACTGGAGTCACGCCGGTTCAGCTGTTCAAGTTCACTTTTCTTTGAAGGTCTGTCTGTATCCCTTCTGCCCGGTGAGAAGACATTCTCAGTGGCTCGGGACAGTATGTCAGCTGTGATCTTGAGCCCAGTGAACCTGTAATCTAGTGGGAAAACAGAAGACACACAGAGACAAGAGTCCAAGCAGAAGGGAATACAGGGAGTACTCCAAGGAGACCCCAGTTTGGCTGGAGGCTCGGAGCACTTCCCCAGGATTAGGCATGCCTTGCAAGTGGGATGGGATTTGAGCATTTAGAAGCTCAACTAAGAAAAAAAGAAAAGGCCCTCGTCTGCTTGGTCACACATCACTATAGAAGGCCTTTGATTGTTCTGTCCCAGGCTCTCATTCAGACTGAAGGCAGATTCACCTTGTACTCATTGCTGATGCACAACAGCAGCAAACATTTGACAGTAACCTGGTTCCCACCGTGTTTCAGGTTTCTTCATCAGACCATTCTACAAAATGATGCTGGGGAAGCAGATCACCCTGAACGACATGGAGTCCGTGGTGAGTAAACGCGGTCACTCCCACGGGCACTCCAGGCCACGCCTGCCTTAGGGAAGAGCAGCTGTGACTGTGTTGTTGCCACAGCGATTTTTATGGGTGTCGCCATTCAGCGTGGATAATAAGGGAACATTTTATTGTTGAGAATTTCATTGATCTCCCTAATTTTCCTAATAAGCAAATCATGGTCTGGACACACCCAAATCAGAGCCACCTCTGGTGACCCAGGATTGGAGTGACCAAATTAAGTCCAACGGTCACCTCCTTGCAGCCCTTGTTTTCCATCAAAAACTAATACTGAACGTTGAAAGATTGATCTGCTGTCCCTCTGTTCTCTGACCTCAAAATAATGGCAAGGACACACAGGCCAAAACCGCAGGTAAAAGGGAGAGTGTGTACAGTCATTCTGGACATAGAAGGGTGACTGATCGCTGCCTGGAGGAGGAACAATAGAAGTGTGAAAGTGTATGCTGTGCCAAGTTTTCCAAAAACTATTTGTTTTCATGTTGTGTTTAATTCATTTTATCTAGGCTGACCATTTTAGAACCAAGAGGGTTTTCTTTTTTTTTTTTTTTTTTTTTTTTTTTTTTAATTTTATTTTTTTAATGGGGTGACATCAATAAATCAGGATACATATATTCAAAGATAACAAGTCCAGGTTATCTTGTCGTTCAATTATGTTGCATACCCACCACCCAAAGTCAGATTGTCCTCTGTCACCTTCTATCTTGTTTTCTTTGTGCCCCTCCCACCCCCTATCCCTCTCCCATTCCCCCCTCCCCCCCGTAACCACCACACTCTTATCAATGTCTCTTAGTTTCACTATTATGTCCCACCTACGTATGGAATAATACAGTTCCTGTTTTTTTCTGATTTACTTATTTCGCTTCGTATCATGTTATCAAGATCCCACCATTTTGCTGTAAATGTTCCGATGTCATCATTTCTTATGGCTGAGTAGTATTCCATAGTGTATATGTGCCACATCTTCTTTATCCAGTCATCTATTGATGGGCTTTTTGGTTGTTTCCATGTCCTGGCCACTGTGAACAATGCTGCAATAAACATGGGGCTGCATGTGTCTTTACGTATCAATGTTTCTGAGTTTTGGGGATATATACCCAGTAGAGGGATTGCTGGGTCATAAGGTAGTTCTATTTTCAGTTTTTTGAGGAACCACCATACTTTCTTCCATAATGGTTGTACTACTTTACATTCCCACCAACAGTGTATGAGGGTTCCTTTTTCTCCACAGCCTCTCCAACATTTGCTATTACCTGACTTGCTAATAACAGCTAATCGAACAGGTGTGAGGTGGTATCTCATTGCCGTTTTGATTTGCATTTCTCTAATAGCTAAAGAAGATGAGCATCTTTTCATATATCTGTTGGCCATTTGTATTTCTTCCTGGGAGAAGTGTCTATTCATATCCTCTTCCCATTTTTTTATTGGATTGTTTGTTTGTTTGTTGTTGAGTTTTATGAGTTCTTTGTATATTTTGGATATTAGGCCCTTATCTGAGCTGTTGTTTGAAAATATCATTTCCCATTTAGTTGGCTTTCTGTTTATTTTGTTATCAGTTTCCCTTGCTGAGCAAAAACTTCTTAGTCTGATGTAGTCCCATTCATTAATTTTTGCCTTCACTTCTCTTGCCATTGGAGTCAAATTCATAAAATGCTCTTTAAAACCCAGGTCCATGAGTTGAGTACCTATGTCTTCTTCTATGTACTTAATTGTTTCAGGTCTTATGTTTAGATCTTTGATCCATTTTGAGTTAATTTTTGTACAGGGGGAGAGACTGTAGTCCAGTTTCATTCTTTTGCATGTGGCTTTCCAGTTTTCCCAGCACCATTTATTGAAGAGGCTTTCTTTTCTCCATTGTGTGTTGTTGGCCCCTTTATCAAAAATTATTTGACTATATATATGTGGTTTTATTTCTGGACTTTCTATTCTGTTCCATTGGTCTGAGTGTCTATTTTTCTGCCAATACCATGCTGTTTTGATTGTCGTGGCCCTATAATAGAGTTTGAAGTCAGGTATTGTTATGCCCCCAGCTTCATTCTTTTTCTTTAGGATTGCTTTGGCTATTCGGGGTTTTTTATAGTTCCATATAAATCTGATGATTTTTTGCTCTATTTCTTTAAAAAATGTCATTGGAATTTTGATGGGAATTGCATTAAATTTGTATATTGCTTTGGGTAATATAGCCATCTTGATTATATTTATTCTTCCTAGCCAAGAACAAGGTATATTCTTCCATCTCATTATATCTTTTTCGATTTCCCTTAACAATGGTTTATAGTTTTCATTATATAAGTCCTTTACATTCTTTGTTATGTTTATTCCTAAGTATTTTATTTTTTTTGTTGCAATCGTGAAGGGGATTATTCTTTTGAGTTCCTTCTCAGTTGTTTCATTGTTGGCATATAGAAAGGCTATTGACTTCTGTATGTTAATTTTGTATCCTGCGACCTTACTGTATTGGCTTATTGTTTCTAGTAGTCTTTTTGTGGATTCTTTGGGGTTTTCGATGTATAGGATCATATCATCTGCAAAAAGTGATACCTTTACTTCTTCTTTTCCGATATGGATGCCTTTTATTTCTTTGTCTTGTCTGATTGCTGTGGCGAGAACCTCTAGTACCACATTAAATAAGAGTGGAGAGAGTGGACAACCCTGTCTTGTTCCTGATTTAAGGGGGAAAGCCTTCAGTTTAGTGCCATTTAATATGATGTTAGCTGATGGTTTATCATATATGGCCTTTATCATGTTGAGATATTTTCCTTCTATACCCATTTTGTTGAGAGTCTTAAACATAAAATTGTGTTGTATTTTATTGAAAGCCTTTTCTGCGTCTATTGATAAGATCATGTGGTTTTTGTTCTTTGTTTTGTTGATATGGTGTATTACATTAACCGTTTTACGTATGTTGAACCATCCTTGAGATTCTGGGATGAATCCCACTTGATCATGATGTATTATTTTTTTAATATGTTGTTGTATTCGATTTGCTAATATTTTGTTTAGTATTTTAGCATCTGTATTCATTAGAGATATTGGTCTGTAGTTTTCTTTTTTTGTGCCATCCTTGCCTGGTTTTGGTATGAGGGTTATGTTGGCCTCATAAAATGTGTTTGGAAGTATTGCTTCTTCTTCAATTTTTTGGAAGACTTTGAGTAGAATAGGAGCCAAGTCTTCTTTGAATGTTTGATAAAATTCGCTGGTATAGCCGTCAGGGCCTGGACTTTTATTTTTGGGGAGGTTTTTAATGGTATTTTCTATTTCTTCTCTACTGATAGGTCTGTTTAGGCTTTCTGCTTCTTCTTGACTCAGTCTAGGAAGGTTGTATTGTTCTAGGAATTTATCCATTTCTTCTAGGTTGTTGAATTTAGTGGCATAAAGTTTTTCATAGTATTCTACAATAATTCTTTGTATATCTACGGTGTCCGTGGTGATTTCTCCTCTTTCATTTTGTATTTTGTTTATATGAGTTCTTTCTCTTTTTTCCTTGGTAAGTCTTGCCAAGGGTTTGTCAATTTTGTTGATCTTTTCAAAGAACCAGCTCCTTGTTCTATTAATTTTTTCTATAGTTTTTCTGTTCTCTAATTCATTTATTTCTGCTCTGATTTTTATTATCTCCTTTCTTCGGCTGGTTTTGGGTTGTCTTTGTTCTTCTTTTTCTAGTTCCTTAAGGTGGGAAGTTAAGTGGTTCACTTGGGCTCTCTCTTGTTTGTTCATATATGCCTGAAGCGATATGAACTTCCCTCTTATCACTGCTTTTGCTGCATCCCATAGATTCTGATATGTCGTATTGTCATTTTCATTAGTCTGTATATATCTTTTGATCTCTGCACTTATTTCTTCTTTGACCCATTCATTTTTTAAAAGTATGTTGTTTAGTTTCCACATTTTTGTGGGATTTTTTTCCTCTTTTTTGCAGTTGAATTCTAGTTTCAAGGCTTTATGATCAGAAAATATGCTTGGTACAACTTCAATTTTTTTGAATTTGCTGATATTGTTTTTGTGGCCCAACATATGGTCAATTCTTGAGAATGATCCATGTACACTGGAGAAAAATGTATACTCAGTCACTTTGGGATGAAATGTCCTGTAGATGTCTATCATATCCAGGTGCTCTAGTGTTTTGTTTAAGGCCACTATGTCTTTGTTGATTCTCTGTTTGGATGACCGATCTAGAGCCGTCAGCGGTGTATTGAGGTCTCCAAGTATGATTGTATTTTTGTCAGTTTTTGTTTTAAGATCAATAAGTAGCTGTCTTATATATTTTGGTGCTCCTTGGTTTGGTGCATATATATTAAGAATTGTTATGTCTTCTTGATTCAGTGTCCCCTTAGCCATTATGAAATGGCCATTTTTGTCTCTAAGTACTTTTCCTGTCTTGTAGTCAGCATTATCTGATATGAGTATTACTACACCTGCTTTTTTTTGGATGTTATTTGCTTGGAGTATTGTTTTCCAGCCTTCCACTTTGAATTTGTTTTTATCCTTGTTACTTAGATGAGTTTCCTGTAGGCAGCATACAGTTGGATTTTCTTTTTTAATCCATTCTGCTACTCTGTGCCTTTTTATTGGTGAGTTTAATCCATTTACATTTAGTGTAATTATTGATACTTGTGAGTTCCCTATTGCCATTTTATATCTTGCTTTCTGTTAGTTTTGTGTCTTGTTTGATCCTTCTCTTTCGTTTTTCTATCTTTTGTTTTTATTTGGTTGTATTCCATACATCTTTCCTCTGTTGCTATCTTTTTTATCTCATGTGCTTCTGTGGTGGTTTTTTCAATGGTGGTTACCTTTGAGTAATGAAAAGGGTCCCTACCCTGTTCATTGTAGCGAACTATTTTGTGAGTACTTTTGCACTTCATCGTCCTTTGCTACTGTTAATCTTCGTCTTCTCCCCCTCTTTCTTTTTGTTGTTGTCACAGTTTAAATTTGGTTTTATTGTGTTCTTCTTGGAGCTTTTACTTGTGGCTCTGTTTTTTTTTGTTCTTTGTATCTGATTGGAGAACCCCCTTTAGTAATTCCTGGAGTGGGGGTTTTCTGATGATAAATTCCCTCATCTTTTCTGTATCTGTGAATGTTTTTATTTCTCCTTCGTATTTGAAGGATAGCTTTGATGGGTATAGTATTCGTTGCTGAAAGTTCCTCTCTTTCAGGACTTTAAATATTGGGGTCCACTCTCTTCTAGCTTGTAGAGTTTCTGCTGAGAAATCTGATGATAATCTAATGGGCCTTCCTTTATATGTTGTATTCTTCTTTTCCCTGGCTGCCTTGAGAATTTTTTCTTTGCTGTTGGTTTGTGTCAATTTCATTATGATATGCCTTGGAGTAGGTTTGTTGGGGTTAAGAAAACTTGGAGTTCTGTTTGCTTCTTGAACTTGAGGCTTTAGTTCTTTCCACAGGCTTGGGAAGTTCTCATCAATTATTTGTTTAAGTATGTTCTCCATTCCATTTTCTCTCTCTTCTCCCTCTGATATACCTATTATTCTTATGTTATTCTTTTTGATGGAGTCAGATAATTCTTGTAGGGCTATCTCATTTTTTTTAATTTTTGAGTCTCTTTCTTCTTCTCTCTGTTGTGCCTCAAGTTGCTTGTCTTCTATTTCACTAATCCTCTCTTCTATCTGACCTGTTCTATTAGCTAAGCTTGTTACTTCGTTTTTCAGCTCGTGAATTGAGTTTTTCATCTCTGTTTGATTTGTTTTTATAGTTTCAATTTCCTTGGACATATATTCTTTGTGTTCATGGAGTTGTTTTCTGATTTCCCTATATTGCCTTTCTGTGTTTTTTTGTATATCTCGGAGGATTTTTAGGATTTCTATCTTGAATTCTCTGTCATTTAGCTCCAAGGTTTCCAATATATTAAATTTTTTCTCCATAGATTTTTCCTCATCTAGCTGTGTTACCTCTCTTTCTTTTGTATCCATGATATTCGATTTTCTCTTCCTTAATGGCATCTGAGGGTGGTTTTGTTGATAGTATTAATGAGATTTAATAAAGAATAAAAAGTTTAAAAAAAATAAATAAATAACAAATCGAAAAAAGTTGTTTTTTTTTAAAAAAAATTAATAATGAAATAAAGAAAAATAAAATAAAATAAAAATTTTTAAAAAAGGAAATTATTCCCTTCCTCTTTTTTTCCTCTCCTCTCCTCTCCCCTCTTTCTTGAGAAAATCTTGTGGTGGACTGTGAGTTATAACAAACAATGCCTGTGATGGAGGGCCTGAATTGGGGAAAAGTAATAAAGGGGCAAAAAAGAGAGAAAGAAAAAAAAAAAAAAAAAAGGAAAAAAAAAAAAAGAGAAAAGAAAAAAAAAGAGCGTATGGACCCACAAAAAGCAAATAAGGAAAAAATTTGGGTCAAGAATAAAATGATTTGCTTTTAGGTGTTGGTTTTCTAAGAGTTATGATGAGAGGAATAAGAGGAAAATGGAAAAATGGGGGGACAAATTAAAAACTTACTATTGTATTTAGTGGAACAAGAACTAGATAATATGGAGAGCCAGGGATGGGAGCACTGCTAGTGAGTTAAAAAGGTGAAGTAAAAACCCCCCAAAATGCCACAAACATAGGTTTGAGTCCCAGATAAGATAATTTGTTTGTTATTGAGGTTTGAATGAGAGGAGATGTAAAGGGGAAAGGAAGAAACTAATATAGAGGGAGAAAAGAAAGAGAGAGAGAGAAAAAAAGAGGGAACCACTAAAAGAAGAAAAAAGAAAGGAGAGAGAGAGAGAGAGTTAAGGGTTTTGGAGTGCAACCCTCATAGAGAGAAAGGAAGAGAAGAGAAATGATAATGGGAGATGTAACACTTATGGGTAGTGTAGTTCAAGGAGAGGAGAGAGTAAGACCGGTAGAGAGTTAATCGGCCAAATTGGAGGAGGAAAAAAAAGTCTCAAGAATGAAGATAAGAGAAACAAACGAACAAATATAATAAAATGGGATAGGTTATAAAGTCTGCAGATTATTCTTGATTTTGAGAGGTTATCTTCTTGCTTTTTCTTTTCTCTCCCTCTTCCTGGTCGGTGACTCTGTACCCCGGGTTCTGCCCCTTTGGCACGCTCAGGTAGAGGTTTGCAGTTGATAAGTCTCTATGGCAATGTCATGTATTGTGCTTTATTCTCGTTGGGAGTCGAGGCTCATTAGCATTTATAGGCTCCGACAGTGAGAGAGTCCGTGTTCCTGGAGCCTTTCTCCTAGTCTTTCCTTCCTCAATTAGTAGCCTGATAGTCCAGGTATGGGGTTGCTGCTGCCTCTGCCTGGATAGTAAGAGGCTCAAATTGCTGGCAACTCCCCACTCTATTTCCACTCAGCACAGGGCTCTGGGTAAGGCTCAGTCAGTCAGAGCTGCTAGCATAATCAGGCGGGCTTTCCGCCCACTCGAAGACCTCTGGCTCTGCCACTCTATCCGGTAACACAAGCGGGCGCCCACTTCCGGGGCGCTTGGAGGAAACTCTCACTCACTGTCTGCAACCAGGATATCCGGCCAGCAGTCTCACGCTCTGAGTGAAACCCCCAACCGCAGGGAAAAGTTGCAGCGTTGGAATTGAGTCTCGCTCCGTCCCCGTGTGCGGCTTTTGCAAGGCGCTGGGGCGGCCCGAGATTCCGCTTTGGCCCACACAAAGGCCCCTGACTCTGCCCCTCTCTGCGATAACACGGGCGCGCACTGCCGAGGCACTCGAAGGAATCGCTCACTCCTTATCTGCGCGCGCAAACCAGGATATGAGGCCGGCCGCGGTTCCCTCTGAGTGAAACAGCCTCCAGCACGGAAAATCTCCACCGTTGGGATTAGTTCTCACTCCCTCCCGTGCGTGGCTTTCCCAGGGTGCTGGGGCTGCCCAGAGACTCTGCCCTCAGCCCACAGAAAGGCCTCTGACCCTGCCTCTCCGTGGGGCAACACGGGCACCCACTTCCGCGGCTTAGGAAGAAATCTCTCTTCCACTAACTGCGCACCGACCAGGAGACCGGGTAAAATGGCCGCTCCGCTTGTCTTTCTTTGTTTGGGTTTGGCGCGAGTGTTAGCTTGTATTGCCCGGGTTGCCACAGGATCAGATTTTCCTCGGCTTGGATCTCTGAGCCACAGCCTGGTTCGGCCGTTTTTGCTGCGGCGGCCTGGATCTATTCACCCCCTTTGCCCGCCTCAGTTTCTATATTCACAGTTACCAGAGAAAGCCGCCCTGTTTAGGTTAGTGAGGAAGGCGGAGCATTTCTTACTCCCTATTTCCTTCGGGGTTTGGTTATATATTTAGCCAATTTTTCACTCAATCATACCTTTGGGTGTATTGCGAAGAATCTGGAAGCTCCAAGTATAGGTTTTTCTGTTTCTGGTTGAAGATCTTGTTGAGTTTTGGGGGAGATTTATCGGTATCGCTTCCTACTCCGCCATTACTCTGACGTCATCTCTGAGGGTTTTCTATACAAATGAGTTGATGCTTTTTCATAATCTTCTTTTTGATTGTTTTTCTTTTAATTTACCTGTACCCCCACTGTCTGCCTCTGAGAGTAGGGCGGGGAAATTTGCCCAAGCCCAGCGCACTCACACAGGGCCAACGAGAGGCATCTGAGTCCCGTAGCTCCATTCTCACATCCTGTCACTTGGGTCAGAAAGCGTCTGTGTCCCCTTTGTTGTGTTGACTGTCTCTCGTGTGGTTGGGTCTCTGAGCCCACGTTCTCATTACCGACCATCCCTGACGGTTGTCTCTGTGTATCCTCTGTGCGCTGGCGGTGAACTTGAGTTCACTCCCCGGTGTTCCATGGGAGGGCCACTGGATATGTCCACAGGACCAGTCTCAAACTTCTTTTCAGTGTTCACCTTTTAAGTTGCGCTTTATGCTTTTATAATGTATGATGAGGATGCGAAGAACATAGACGTGTCTCTTGAACTCTAAATTCTGTACCACAGGTTGACAGCTGGTGCACACATTCTGTTTTGCCTTCTCAGAGCCTGTCCCATCCCGGCACTGGGGTCCCTAAGAGAGAAGGGGCCAGGCCCGTGCAGCCTGTCTGTGTTCTGGCTCCTTCCTGTTTGCTTCCACTGACTTGCAGAGAGCAGTAAAAGTGTTGGAAGAGGCAGAACTTGAAACTATTGATGTTTAATTAATTAGAATGTTTTCTATCCTTCCTTACTGTCCTTTGCTATTTCCACTCTTAAAAGATAGGGAGTGTATTCATCTTACATATTCACGTTTATGATTTAATGACCGCCATCCAGAGCAGGTTGCTTCCTCTACGCTTCACAGAGGACAGGGTTCAGCGGCAAACCCCCTGTTGCTACTAAAACGTTTTTGTTGTTTGTATTTTAAATAAAAGGAGAAGAGTAGGTTTGAGGTGGAGTGGAAAACATATTAGTGACTAGTGTAATTCTTGCACAGTGTGAATAGAATTACATTAGAAGAACTTATTATTTAAAGTCAAACAAGTGTATTTTGGGAAAAACAAAGCTTACTTTCAATTTCTTTGTCATTTCTGTAGGATAGTGAATATTACAACTCCTTGAAATGGATCCTCGAGAATGATCCCACCGAACTGGACCTCATGTTCTGTATCGATGAAGAAAACTTTGGACAGGTGCGTCCAGGGGACCCCGGGAGCTCCTTTCTGACTTTCAGAAAATCTTTGCTTTTGCATAGGTTGTAACACAACTTTTCTAGACAATTAAAAACCACCACCAGGAGCTTTAGATGACAATCATCATCTCATTATATCAGCACCTTATGATGCCAGAAAGCGACGCCCCAGTTCCAGCAGAGTTACAAAAAGTCTGAGGCCTCTGGGTGTGAACTGGTACCTGTTTCCAATCTAAAGCAAGTCAGAACGTGAATGTGCCTCGTTTTTAGAATTTAGGTACTTCGAAAAACAGTGTGTTCACTTCATGATGTAACTATATGACTCTATATAATCTTTATACAACATCAGGGTGGTTAACTCTTTCAGAGACCAGTGGTTGAAAAACAAGATTCTTCTGACTTTAGAGTTGAACCAGGGATAGTAATGCAATAATCAGACCCATGAGATGAGTAAGCTAATGATCAGGAGCCCTATTTGTTAAATTACTGCCTTCCCGTTTTAGAGTACTAACCTGATTAACAGGGAACAGATGCCTTTTGCATTCTGGGAAGAACTTAAGAGTGAATTAAGGGCTCCATATTGATCGCATCTTCACCCTATCACCAAGCCCTGTTCTTTTTAGCTCCCAAATATTTCTCAAGTCTATCTTTTCTCCCTATCTGTTCAATCACTAGCACCGAAGTCTAAGCTACCATCGTCTCTCATGACCTTCTAACCAGTCTCTCTATATCCGCCTCAGCCTCCCATCATGGCAGCGTGGTCTTTTCAGAATGTAGAAGTGCTCATGTCATTCCTCTCCCAGAGAGATGTTGAGAAATTTCCCACTGCCGTTGAGATAAAGACCCATAACCTTGATTCACCCCATGGTGTCCTGCATGGTCTGGTTCATCGGCTCCATCTCCAGAGAAGGTAGAGCCGCCCCTCATAGTTCCTGGGTCTGCTTCCAAGTTCCATGCCTCAGGACCTTTGCTCATGCTGTCCCTTCTGGTGCTCATGTTGTTCTCCCCACTCTCAGTTCAGACTCCAAACCGTAATACCTCCGAGCATCTCCCATGTTCCACTATTGCATACAGGATGACTTGGCATTCATTTGAATGGCGGTGTATATAGCATCTGCCCCTCCCATCAGGCTCAGTCTTGGTGATGGCAGCACTGGTTCTGCCTTTTGCTCACCATGGTGCACATGCCACCTGGCACAGTGCCTGGCACAGGGTAGGCACTCAAAATAGAGTCGTTGAACCAAAAATGTAGGCCCTAGAGACAACTGTGCAAGGCTTTTCCCTCTCTCAGCCCCCAGCAGGACTGTGGACAGTACACTGCCGTCCATTCTAACCCAAAAGGAAGCCCAGATCTCTTTTGTGCCAGAAGATAAAGTCCTTTCTTCTGTGGTGTGAAGTTACCCCAGAAGTGAAATGTCCATCCGTGTGCTCGACCTTCCGTGGTGCTTTCAGCTGGGGTGTCCTTTTTTCTTTTTTCTTAATTCATTCCACAGTTAGAAATATCAGACCATGAAGTGGGGGGAGCTGTCACTTTGTGTAATGAAACTGCAGCTGTTGTCATTATTTCACGATGTGTTTTCTTTCTGGTTGATGAGAATGTGGAGCTGCTGGTTTCTGGGACCTATTAGGAGTGTTTCCAGTGAACAAATTTCAGTGTATGTGAACAACCGTCATGTGCCAAGCAGAAAGAATAAACCGTTACGCCCATGCGCCGTGTACCCACACCGATGCACCCCCCAGGAACAAGCCCCCTTGTAGAGCTCGGTGAAGGAGAAGTTTTTACTGCAGTTTCAGCCAAGCAGCATCTGACTTGGTTGTCCTGGGCTCGTAAGGAGCTGTGCGGTAGGGAGGAGTAGGAAGTGAGTAGCAGCCGTGCGGGAAAACCCTTCAGGACCAGGCATGAGGTAGGTGAGGGTGTGCATTCCCACCTGGTGTAATACTGCCCCAAGGGGCAAACCTCAGTTCTCCATGGACAAAAATGTCTCGGCCATTACAATGGTCCGTGGCCCTCCAAAGGGCCACAACATATACCACAGGTGGACCATGGAGCTGTTTATTAAGATTTCGTGGGGAAAAGGAGCAAGTGGGGGATCCACAAAAGCGTTTTGGGGAATGTTAATGAGAAAAGGCTGAGAAACAGTGAGTTGGGGAAAGGGAATGAGTGAAAAAGCCAAAATTGGAAATCAAGGGAGTGGGGAGGTATAGAGCAAGGTCCTGGCGGAAGCGAGAAGGAACTAGACCCATAACTTAATGTGCAGGTGGCTCCAGGAAGGGTGGAGGGCCTCCTTCTCAGAGACCAGGTCAGGGAAATTCATAGGGAGCCTGCGTGAAATGGGACCGAGGAGGTAGGCTGACTGTACTCGCCTCCAATCACTTACTTTGATGTCTGCAGGGAGATGCTGGGAGGGTGGGGAGGCCTGGCCCCTGGGACCCATCTCTGTGACCAGTAGCCGCCACTGTTGTGGCCAGGCACATGCAGGTTCCCATTGGATTCCAGCAGACAGTAGAGAAACAGCAGAGCCAAAAAATTGTGGTCCATTCCTTTATTCTAGCCTCACAACCAGCAGGCGAGAAAACACAGGGCATCAAAACCCACTCACACATTCTCCGGTTCTACAACCAGGGGAGTCTTCCCTGGTTCCTCCTAGAATCAAAGGCCCCACCAGTCTCAGCAGAGCTTGCAAGAGCCCTCACTTCTGTTCCCCATCTGCACACCTTCTCCCTTCTATTCTCTGCATGAACTCTGCAAAAACATGCCTGCCTCCTTCTTCTCCTTCTTAAAACTTTTTAGTGTGAAACCCCTCCTCCAGCAATATTAGCATAACAGATCCCCTTCCCAAGCAGGAAGGTAATTAGCAGTTTCACCTAGTTTGGCATTCACATGGGCAGCGGCCATTTTTAACAATAAAAGCGAGCAAAATTAACGCAAATTTTACAAACTTATTTGCCCGACACCGTTCCACAGGGTTTGTGCAGCACCAAGCGTGGGGGAGGGGAGCCAGACCTCACTCTGCCCACGTCCATCCCGGATGCTCAATATGACCCAGTTTCTCAGCAAACTCCTCAGGACACGTGGGTGGCGTAAGGCATCTCGGAAAGATCCGCAGGGACGTGTGTGAACCCAAATGTAGCGGGGCATGTGTAGAAGAGAGACAGATAGGGATTACACCAAAACATTGACATGGCTAGCTTTGAACAGGAGAGCTGTGAGTGGCAATTTCTCTTTTATTTTTCCAAAATTTCTGAAAATAAGCATTTTATCTGTAAAGTGGCCGGCCTTACCCTCCCTCCCCTCCTGCTGGTTATTGCTTTAATCCACTGTTGTGAAGGCAGGGCTGACCCAAAGCACAGGGTCCAGCCGTGGTCTCAGCTGCTTGGCTCTTTGCGATCAGGTAAATTCGCCTCCTCAGCCTTGTTTCTTAAGCTGCTTTGTTTTTGTTTTGTATTTTTAATCCCTGCATTTTACCTTTTTGAAAAACATTTCACGCATTTGTTTTATGACTATGAAATTGAATTTTCAGAAACAAGTAAAATACATTCAAATTTGTATCTCTGCAGTCTTGATGGACGTACCCTGTCTTTTCTGTTGACATAATTAATTTTTAATTGAATTTTTGGGGGTGACATTGGTTAACAAAATGCTACAGGTTTCCTCACCACAATGTAACTAATATCTTGATAAATGAATAGCAGAAGAAAAAATATTGCTCTTCTCCACTGTTGCTAATGTATGAAGAATAATTAAAACTCATTTGATAATCGTGATTTGCCTTAATGATAACATCTTTAAATGTGTAACATCTCAACAGCTCATAAACCTCATTGTATGAGGATGTCTAATAGACAGAGCCTATTTCCTGGAAAATATTTCTGAGCAAATTTTGCTTCTCTTCCTTTTATGGTAAGACATTCTTACTCAGGAACAATACGCAGAATAACTTTATGATGGTGACCGTTGCTTTATCTTTGTTATTACAGACGTATCAAGTGGATCTGAAGCCCAACGGGTCAGAAATAATGGTTACAAATGAAAACAAAAGGGAATACATTGAGTACGTATAAGCACATTGACAACCTTTTATTTAATTAATATGAGGTTGCTGCACCCTGCCTTTTAAAAACAGTTCGTGCATGTTACAGGCATATTTCAACAATACGAGTTCCTTTCTGGCATGGGCTAGTAGGAAATTGAATTAAGGGGTGGGAAGTTTGACTCGCGCCATAATCAGGGTTTTGCTGTGTGAAGGACCAGTGCAAGGAGGAAGGTGTGCGTTACTGAGTGGTGTGACCAGACTCTTTGGAGCAGGTGGGTGTCTAGTCTAACACTGAGAATTGCAATGACCAATGGGATAAAATTAGGAGCAACTAAAGATAAAATATTTCCTCTTCCTCCTGACTTCTTTGCCATAATAAAAATGTAAATAAATAGAGAAAATGGGTAGGAAAATTCAGCACATGCAAACGTAATGAGTCGTTTCTGATACTTGTAATTTTCTTATCCCAATCTCAGTGTCAGCTGGTGGAACACAATGTTGAGCCCTTTAAAAGTCTGGATATTTAGTAACCCTGGAGCATTTACCCCAGTCAGAACGTCTTTCTGTGTTGGCCACGTTACATTTTCCTCTTTGGTATATAGGTATGCTTCAAGCACACAATTCTAGGATCTTCCGAGAATTGCCCAGTTGGCCTCACTGGTCCTGGTGCAGGAATGAGATCAGAGCACGTTTGGCCCCTGGGTCCTAGTGTCCACTCATCTTGTGGGTTCCAGCTTCAGCCTGAGCTCCTTCCAACAAGCTGGGCTCCCTCCTGTCTTCTCAACATACTGGTCAGGAGGACTTCCTTTAGAGAATTGGCCCAGGCTGTTGGCATCTTAGCATGATCTGCAAAGAAAAAAATCCTTCGAGTGTTGGAGTCTCTACTTTAAAGATCCTGACAAAGTACAGCGGGTACCTAGCAGACTCCTTCTCTACTCACAAGTTAACAGCTTGCCAAGCTTACTAAAATAGCGAGAAGGAAGACACTGCCCTTCTGACCTGTTCACGTTAATTAGTACACTTGTTCTGAACTTGGCCGGTCACAGAAAACAAATAACACCCTGGCAGACACTATTGTCTTTCCTTTGGAAAGTACAGACTTTGGATAGATTTTAAAACACTCCACCCAGGTGACTAGGGTCACAAGTGTGAGGAATCAGACGTTGTATATTGTTGCTTGCAGTGAATTCTTTGAGAGTTCACATTTGGTGGATGTGGGGTTGGGCAGAGTCTCAGCTAGCTTCGCTGAGAAAAGGATGATAGAAATCTCCAACTGCTCCCGGACAACTGCATTCTTCTGCTACAAGAAGGCGGCCATCGGCCTGCTGACTCCAGGTCACAGGGTAAAGCCTGATAGGGGTGAGCAGTGGTCGTGAGAGGGGCTGGTCCTTGAGGGCCACTGCTGTGGTGCCACCTATGTCATAGGTGAGAGCCATTTATGACAAGGTCCTTGTGCTGTTTCATAACAAAGCACCTTAGAAAGTAGCCAAAGTTGATTTGCCTGGGAATAAATTCTGCTGTGACTAGACATTGTCACAGGGAAGAGGGTTTCAGTGGATTTGTTATATAAAGAGGTCTTACCGTTAATCCTCTGTATAATAGTATTAAAGTATCAGTTAAGTCATTTTCTTGTTAAACTGTATGTCATTGTTGAAAATCGGTAAGAGTGCATACTAGAGTGAATTCACTTGATAAAATGTTGTGCTGGTACTCCCTTTAAAAGTGTGTGTACATATGTATAGACAGGTGGGCGTGGATATATGTGAGTTTATGTGTGTACACGTATTCTGCACATATACATACATAGTAAGGCAAAAGTAGGTACAGTTGTGAGTACGCAAAGCAGAGTTTATGCCTATATTATCTATTGTATTATTTTCCCCATGAACAACTGTAAACCTGCTTTTGCCCCACCCTGTATGTGTCCATACACCATGACCGAATTTCCCTTCTTTGCCATGTAGTTACATTTCTAAAGCAATGTAGATAAGCCAGGCCTTGATCTTGGAGGGAGGGTGGAGAAGAAATCAACTGTTCCTTTGAAATCCTCAGTGCGAGATCAGGCTTTTCACATGTGTTATCAGTTATTCTCAAAAGGATTAATGAATAAACAGTGTATGCCCCAGTCTCGGACCCCCCCGTTTTCCTCTCTGCGATCTGAAGAGACGGGATGGAAGCTGAGCATGCGTGCTGACGAAGGTGCTTACACTGTTCCATTTTCCCCCGCAGCTTAGTCATCCAGTGGAGGTTTGTGAACCGGGTCCAGAAGCAAATGAACGCCTTCTTGGAGGTGAGCAGCTCCCGCCGTAGTGGTCTGCCTGAGCCGTTAGTCACAGCAGGAAGGAGGATGGCTATCCTCCTGCGGGGGGTGTGGCGGCGGCGATCACCCACCAGAAGGAAGGCCCGGGCCGGGACACGTGGCAGAAAGGTCAGGACTGCACAGCTCACACTCCTGCCCGGTCCCCAGGACAGGAGTGTTCGGCCACCGCATGGCCACCCCTCCGTTTTGTTTGTTTAGTGATATTTTCTTGGCTTCTCTTATTTCTTCATTTGCCTTCACTGTTTTTAGAGAACCTTTTACAAACTCAACCCGGAAGGCAGGCTCCCCCTTCAAGAGGCCTGTGCAGGCGCATGTGGGACACATTTCCTGGGCTGGGCTCATCTGATACAGCCTCCACCGTCCTAATGGGAGGGCAGGCAGTTCTCAGCTCCAAGCATTCTATCAGCGATGGCCCAGGTCCCCTTAGCGACCCCTGCCCGTTAACTAGAGCAGGTGTCCTGTGGGCACTGGGTACTGCTCTCTGCACTGAGCCCGCAGCCTCCTTGTCTGTCTCATCCAGGTGCCTTCGGAACCTGATTTTTACATGTGTCCTCTCACACGTCTGTGGCGCGTGTGTTCCGGGACACACCGGCTCACAGCACTGCCATTAAGTGACACTGAAGTCTGCCTGCCTCCCATAACCTGCGTTTCCATGGGGCTTCAAAAATTACATACCTGGGCCTTCTAGCTTCTAAGCTTTTCCAAAATTTTTGTATTCTGACTAGGTTGTTTTTATTTAAATTACAACTATGGATGCTGTCACTGATATATAAAACAGTGATATATAAATCCAATAAAAAAAAATTGTATTTTTTCTGGCTAACCCCCAAAAAGATAGTTTTTCCTGTAAAATTTGCCTCTTTCAAGAAATAAAGATGTTTAGGATGATTTTGCTTGTTTGCTTTTTCTTTCAGGGATTCACAGAACTGCTTCCTATTGATCTGATTAAAATTTTTGATGAAAATGAGCTGGAGGTTTGTATATAAACATTTTGTGTAAAATAGATTTTAAGTTTCTCATTACTTCACAAATGATATTTTAATATTCTCTGGTCCATAATGCCCTGTGGAGTGAGCTTAGGTGATCTACTGCGTGCTTCTTTTTTTTTTTTTCAGAGGCAGAGTCAGAGAGAGGGACAGATAGGGACAGACAGACAGAGCGGGAGAGAGATGAGAAGCATCAATTCCTCATTGCGGCACCTTAGTTGTTCATTGATTATTTTCTCATATGTGCCTTGCTAGAGGGCTGCAGCAGAGCAAGTGACCCCTTGCTGAAGCCAGCGACCTTGGGTCCAAGCTGGTGAGCTGTAATCAAACCAGATGAGCTTGTGCTCAAGCCAGCGACCTTGGGGTTTTGAACCTGGGTCCTCCATGGCCCAGTCCAACGCTCTATCTACTGCGCCACCACCTGGTCAGGCCTACTGCATTATTCTTAAGGAGCTTGTTTGTTTGCCAGTCGGGGAGTAAGGAAACAGCAAAGTGGTCACCTACAGATTCCGTGCCTGGGAGGGGGCAGTTCTAGAACACGCAGGACAGGCAGAGGCCCGCTGAGCCGAGTTGGGCTCTTGGCCCATGCCCCAGGTGAGGACAGTTGCTGTGTCTAGTAGAGCTGAGGTGGCCACACCAGTTGGGGTGGCAGCACCGTGCCCTCACGGCCCAGCTGGCCATCCTGCCCACATGCACCCCGGCAACCCAGTGCAGATTTGGCCAAGAGGGGAGTGTAAGTGTCTACAGGGCTGTAGGGCAGGCGCCTCCTGTACTTGAAGTGGTCTGTATCAGGTCAGGGAAACATCAGGAGGCAACAGCGAGTTTAATATTTGACTGTTCCAGCTCCTCTGTGTTGAGGTCAATGAGAACTATCAATTTAAAAAGCAAAGGAATCCATCACCCTTTTTATGTTGAAAGGAAGGCTGTGTCTGTTCAGAAGCTGTTCAGTTCATCCATTTGTCCAAACCACATCCAAAGAAGCCTTTCTCATTGACTCGCTTTCTGTTCCTTTATCTTAAAATGGAAACTTCAAGTTGATAATGTCATAGAAATTATATAGTGTAAGCCCTTCATTGGACAGGTGGAAAGACGGAGGCAGGGAGAAGTTAATGATCTCACGGGTTTGCCCAACCGGGTGTTGGCACAGTTAGGACTAGGAATCCCATTTCCAGGCGTCTGGCTCAGTTTTCTTCCCTTTTCACGTTAGTATCTCTGCAGGAACATGTTCATCGGTCCACAGGAAACCATCATATTGGAGGGTTAGGTCATTAGAAAAGCAGAGCTAGGGCTAACTGCTAAGTCAGAGAACCAGTTACTGCGCTAGTACAGGTCTGCATCCCGGGTCTCTGGACAGATGAGGGACTTGCCCTCCCCTGGGCTGACCGATCTGGGGGAGACGAGTTCTTGCTCTCCTAACACACCAGTTCTTTTGTGTGGGAGGAGAGATTTTCAAGTATTGAAACAAATAACTTCTCAGAAGGAGAGACAGCTGAGTAATGTGGAGACATGTGGAGCATTAGAAAATCTACGAGCGCTGTGCTCAGATGAGGGGGAGGAATGAAGGGTGACCAACGTGGAGTTTCCATTTCCAGTACGGAGTGTTGTGGTCTGTACGGGCGTTAGGCTGGGGTCCCCCTTGTCCCCAGTGCCGTCTCTGTGATCTGCAGTGGCAGGTGAAATTTGGAACACACATTCCCGGCGTTTGTTTTTATGAATTGCCACCTTACCTGCTGGCCCCCAGGAAGGCCGTCTCTCCACCTGCGGTCTTTCGGTGTCCACGCCCCTCCCCATTTACATCTGGTCTCTCTCCTTCCCAGTTGCTGATGTGCGGCCTCGGCGACGTGGACGTGAACGACTGGAGACAACACTCTATCTACAAGAATGGCTACTGCCCAAACCACCCTGTCATTCAGTGGTTCTGGAAGGTGAGGGCGGGCCTTCAGGGCCTCCTGGACCCACACGCTGCTCTGTACCAGGGTCAGGTGTGAGGGCTCCCCTGCCCTTTCCATGGTCTGGAAGTTGGGGCTCTGTTAGCACCTGGCCGCTGGCAGAGAGCAGAGGCAAACTTAGCTAGAATAACTGCAGCAGACAGCTGTCCTTTAAGGAGGTTTACCCTTATCAAAGCACACTGCCCTTCCTTAACCACCGATTGCAGTGGCTTCTGTTTGAGGCGCCTGTTGAGTGGGACAATTCTGAAAAGGAAGTAATTGGATTTAAGAGTTGGAGGGAGTCCTCCAGAGAGGCTTCTTGGGGTGAAAACATGCTTTGGGGCTGACTTTTCCAAGATGCCATTGTCAATTAAAATGTCATTTCCCACTTTTCTTTCTTTTTATGGTGGGGGGGATGGATAATTCCAACACATATTTTGACTGGTTATTATCTTACGGGAAAAGATGGCTACAAATGAAATTTGATTTACTATCTTAAGGCCAATGTTTGCTTTCTGTTTAGCTCAGGAGAGAAGAGAAGTGAGGATGAGTGGGTCCAAGGGAGAGATGGGAAATGACTTCAAAAGAAATACTACATGAGGGGAAAAGCTGATTGTTTGCTTTACAGAGATAATAAATCATATCACTTGCTTTAATTCCTAAATGTCTATTTTTAATAATATTTCCAGCACTACCCGAAATAAAGATAAAAAGAAGAATCTTCAAATCCTAGTCCAAGTCTTGCTCAGTTCTTTTTTTAATTTTTATTTATTGATTTGAGAAGAGGGTGTGAGAGAGAAACAGCATCTGTTTTCCTGTATGTGCCCTGATCAGGGTTCGAACCCACAACCTTTGCTTATCGGGGCGATGCTCTAACCAACTGAGCTGTCCGGCCAGAGCTTGCTCAATTTTGATTTTGGATTTTTTTTCTTTTTTACAGCAGTTCAAGTCACATTACCCGTATTGCCAATTCAATTGTTATAATAACTCAGATACGTAGGATGCACACATTATTTCAGAGGCCTATCCTCGCCTCTTTTTTTTTTTTCTTTTTTATAAAGTATTATCTTTCAAGAATCTGTCTACAGTCTGAACTCCCAGCTAGGTTTTCGTAACCTGGGTTGCCCTGGTGCTGACACTTCTCAGACCCTGTATATTTATAATTGGCTTTCCAGGGACTGGCAAGCCTCGCACACGGAGGCCTGAGCTCGGTGCCGTCCAACAGTTTGCTGTTTACATCGTTTATTCTGACTTATTGCAAAAGGAGAGAGAGAGATTGTGATCTCTTGCACTCTAAGCTAGAGAGGCCGGGGCTGTGGTGGCCATTTAAAAAAAAGGAGGAGGAGGACCATTTTCACAGTCAACTGTCTGTGTTCTTACGTTGCCATGTGAATAAGGTTAAGTGTGCCCGTGTGCCGCATATCAGCATGTGCCGCGTGTCATGTGGGGACACGCTGACCTTCTGCTTCTGTCCCCAGGCTGTGCTGCTGATGGACGCTGAGAAGCGCATCCGGTTGCTGCAGTTTGTCACGGGGACGTCCCGAGTGCCTATGAATGGGTTTGCCGAACTTTATGGTGAGCAGGAAACCGTCTCTTGTTTCGATTCGTTTGGTCTGGCCTGGCTCTGAAAACCTAGATTTTGCAGAATTGTCCATGTGGTTATGAACTGAACGTTGAAAGAATGCCTCACCTCCAGGAAGCAGAGTTCTTCAGTGCTTACTATAGATTTTTTTTAATCACTCTTTCTGCTTTGCATATTAAAAGCCATGTTTCATCCCCCCCCCAAAAAATGTAGTTTTAAATTTAAGCTCCCCAGGTTGGGTGGAAGGGCTGTGGCAGCCCACACTTCCGTGTGTTGCAGTGTCTGTTACACTTGGCTCGGTTGTGTTCCGAAGGTAACATGGCATCTGTGATGTGAGGTTGTGCAAACCTGTTGCTCCCCCTCATTAAAGAGTAAACATTATGCTGCAGCCCTAGAGGGTGTCTCTGCTCACCCCCTCTCCTTAACTCACACCCTTACCTTGGTGCTGTTAGCATCACTGTTGTTTTTTTTCTATCTAGGTTCCAATGGTCCTCAGCTGTTTACAATAGAGCAATGGGGGAGTCCTGAAAAACTGCCCAGAGCTCACACATGGTGAGTGACAAAAATGCACCCTTGTCAACAAATTGTGTTTTAAATACTTAACTGTGTACGGGGCTCGGCTAGAGGGTGCAGGATGCTGGGTTCCTGCCCGTAAATAGTTCAAGACTGAAATACCAAATGGTGCAGATGAAAGGGTCAATTGCACTGTGATGCTCAGAAAGCCTAAACCGCCCGTGGAGTGGGTCTGGTGAGTTTGGCACACCAAGGGTTAAGTCCCCCCACCCACCCACCCCCACCCCGTGCTATGCCTTTCTCCTCCAAACCCCATTCTTCCCTAATTACTCTGGGAAGCAGGGATTTTGCTAATATGCACCATGCATGGGTATGACAGCTCCCAAACTCAAAACAGATTGGGTTTTTACTCCACCCTTAAATTAGCATTTTAGAACTTGGGATAAAATTCCCTATAGAAACATTGTTTTGTAAAGGGCTTCCAAGGCCACGAGTAACCCATAAGTCTCTAGAATTTAGCACCAATATGACTGTGGCCAGAGGCAGGTAAGAGGTCTGCCCGGAGACAGGGTGGCGCGGGGCCACCTCCAGGGTGCGGGCAGGGAGGCGGGTCTCTGGTTTCCCAGCAGAGTCGTCTAAAACCAGCGCAGGGATGAACCTGGCTGCTGTCAGTGAGCGCTTCTTAACCCGAGCTGAGATGCCTCTTGAGTTGGTCTTCCCTGCAGCCTTTTATTTCTTGCTCTTAGGAAGCGAGTGACGGTGGCCCTTGTGAAAGGGGAATAAGGTGTAGCTGGGGAGGGTTCTCAGGAAAGGGTGTTGGTGAAAAGTTGGCTGTGAGACAGTTTTTGCTTCTGTTTGAGTCCCCAGCTGGAACGAAAGTTTTTTCTTGTGTTTACCACCCATGGGACGGAATGGAATGCATCAAGGCTTATCGCCCACTCGCCCTAGAAAGCACCTGAAAACTGGGGACTATCTAAAGCAGTCCTGGTCCATGGTTCTCCTCCTTTACGTGGGGGAGAATGTTTTGGTAGCTTCTATTCCAAACCATACCAGAGTCAGGCGTAGTTTTCTGGGTTATGGTAGCCTTTGTTGGGAAGGCAGCCAGCACTGGGCAGAGCCCAGGACTGTGGGGATCAGAGGAGAACTCCCCATTCATAGTCTAATGAGGAGAAATAATAGAAGCCACGGTATCGGGCACAGCTGTTGTCTATAGGCCTGTGGTACGCCATTATCATTTCCACGGGCCACGCGGAAGCTCTCCCAGGGTCACAGAGGTCTCAGGTTCCCAAGTCCCAGGATGTGAACAGGTGTGCCAAAATTCAAACCCGTGATCGACCCACGACACTAGTCTGTGGTGGCTGTTGAGACAGCCCTCCTTTTCGGAGTCTCCCAAGAGAACCAGACAGTGGAGTGGTCAGCCCATGCCCCTCCGTGACGCTGTGGACAGACAGCCTTACTGTTGATCTTTTCCTTCTGTGTCGGAGCCCACACTTGAGCCACAGCTAAAATACGGCGCTGCCCAGATAAGCCCTCTGCCCTCGTTGGTTCTCAACCTGGTCTGCACGTCGGAAGCACCTAGAAAGTTTAAAACATTTTTACTGATCCCACCCCCAGCGAGTTGGAAGTGGCCGGTCCTTTGTGGCCTGGGCTGTGGGATTTCAGAGCTCCCAGGTGGGTCTGGCGGACAGCGAGGGTTTCAACTCCCTGCCCTTTCTTAGGAGGGACGCAGGCCTACCTGCAGGAGGAAGGCGACCCTGCTGGCAATCCCGGGAGCCTCTGTCTGCTCAGTGTGTCAGCAAACAAGTGTCCTAGTGACGGTCCCCCGGAACACCTGCCACTGCCCGGGGGAGGGCTAGTGGCCAGCTGGCTGGCCGGGCGTGACTTCCTGTTTCCTCAGCCTTGCCGGCTGCTTTACAGTCAGATTTAGCGACATTATGGCTCATGTCTGCCATGTTTCCTGAAAATAGAAAACACAGAATCAAGTCTTCAAAATGCAAGCTTGATTTACCAGGAGAGCCAGGGCTGGTCGAGCTGGTTCTTTCTGGTACGTTCCGTGCATCGCTGAGATGTAATTTTTGGGTATCCGATATTTAAAAGGCTTCATTTTATTCTGTCAAAGGTCACTGCCTGAATATTTTAAATTGCACTTTGCTAAGAGTCACAGACCTCCCTGCTCTTTGTTATTGACTCTGAAGATAACCTCACTTGGCCCATACATCTTCTTAGGAAGACCCTGAAGCCCACTGAGCATCTAGTGCAGCCACACAGCTCGTTAGGGGCAAGCCGGAGACTGACCCTGCCCTCTGACCCCCGAGGGAACGACACTAATAGTGCAGCCACACAGCTCGTTAGGGGCAAGCCGGAGACTGACCCTGCCCTCTGACCCCAGAGGGAACGACACTAATAGTGCAGCCACACAGTTGTTAGGGGCAAGCCGGAGACTGACCCTGCCCTCTGACCCCTGAGGGAACGACACTAATAGTGCAGCCACACAGTCGTTAGGGGCAAGCCGGAGACTGACCCTGCCCTCTGACCCCCGAGGGAACGACACTAATAGTGCAGCCACACAGTCGTTAGGGGCAAGCCGGAGACTGACCCTGCCCTCTGACCCCCGAGGGAACGACACTAATAGTGCAGCCACACAGTCGTTAGGGGCAAGCCGGAGACTGACCCTGCCCTCTGACCCCAGAGGGAACGACACTAATAGTGCAGCCACACAGTCGTTAGGGGCAAGCCGGAGACTGACCCTGCCCTCTGACCCCCGAGGGAACGACACTAATAGTGCAGCCACACAGTCGTTAGGGGCAAGCCGGAGACTGACCCTGCCCTCTGACCCCCGAGGGAACGACACTAATAGTGCAGCCACACAGTCGTTAGGGGCAAGCCGGAGACTGACCCTGCCCTCTGACCCCAGAGGGAACGATACTGACAGTCAAACACCCGGTGTGTTCCCAGCGTGTCCTCAGCGCTTTATGAGTGGGCATTAACTCATGCCAGTCGTCACAGCAGTTCTAGAGGTGGGTCATCTTGAGGGTCACGGACCCTCAAGAATGTGTCTCCAGACCCGTAGGGACTGCAGGCTCTGGACTGAAAGACCAACTTACAATTAATGCCTAAGCTACCTTCTGGGAACGGCTCCTCTAAGTGCCTTCTGCAAAAGTGGAGTTCTGTCTTTATCGCTGGTAAAATAATAATCGAGAGCATTATCAAAACCAAAACTTAAAAACTTCTTTTAGATTCACTGTTTCAGGACTTGCTGGAATTCTGAGAACTCCACTGTGTTATTCACTATTTAGTGACTGTTAGGAAATCTGAGAGCTCAGTGTTTCTTTTTTTTTTTTTTTTTGGTGAAAAAAATTAATGTAACTATTTTATTTTTATTTTTTATTATTATTATTTTTTTTGTATTTTTCTGAAGCTGGAAACGGGGAGAGACAGTCAGACAGACTCCCGCATGCGCCCGACCGGATCCGCCCGGCATGCCCACCAGGGGCGACGCTCTGCCCACCAGGGGCGATGCTCTGCCCATCTGGGGCATCGCTCTGCCAAGACCAGAGCCACTCTAGCGCTTGGGGCAGAGGCCAAGGAGCCATCCCCAGCGCCCGGGCCATCTTTGCTCCAATGGAGTCTTGGCTGCGGGAGGGGAAGAGAGAGACAGAGAGGAAGGAGGGGGGGTGGAGAAGCAATGGGCGCTTCTCCTATGTGCCCTGGCCGGGAATCGAACCCCGGTCACCCACACGCCAGGCCGACGCTCTACCGCTGAGCCAACCGGCCAGGGCCCACTGTTTCTGATTGAATAGCTTAGGCGCTGGCTGTTAAAAGGACCCACCATGGATGCGTGTTTATTTCTTACTGCTGCCAGTAATCATTAGCTTTTCAAACTTGGAACCATACGTCAGTGTCCGGAGGGAGCAGTTTTAAATGCGGAGGTGGCACAAGCAGTGGTTTGAGCTGGGCTTTGGAGCCAGTGTAGGACTGAATCCCAGCCTGAATGCTTACTGTGCTTACCTCAGGCAAGTTAGCTAACCTCTCTGTGCCTCAGATTTCTCCTCTGAAAAAGGGTTGAAGCATTTCCCACCTTACAGGGTGATTGCTAGGATTCACTGGGGTAATAAATGAAAAGTACTTAACAATGCTGACTGCACAGGGGAAATACGCCCTGAAGGCTGGCTCTTATTAAATCATCGTCAGCAGTGGAGGCTGTGTGGCCATTTTCATGACGGGGACATGTCAGCACTTGACCCCACATGCACCAGTCCTGTGACTTGAGGGCTCTGACTCCTTGCGTCTCGTGTGGGCACTCGGTGAATGCTGAATGGAGGATAACAGTGTTCCCCATCTTTGGGCACTCGCTATGTGACAGGACGCTTTATACACGTTGTGATTTGACCCTTCAGCACCCTACAAGCAGTTTCCCCATCTCACCGACAAGCAGACAGACTCAGAGATGATGTGACTTGCCCAGGTCACATAGCTGGCAAGTGGCTGAGCCAGAATTTGAACTCAATCTCTTAGACAAGTGTGCTTCATTTTTCTTAAAGTCTCACTACCACGGGGGGGTTTGTAGCACCCCAACAAAGCCTCTCGCTGAGTACGAGCTGTTGATAAATGCAGCTTTTAGCTCCAGCTGGCTGTTACTTCCCAGACTATGGCTGGTAGAGCGAGCTTAGCACTGATTCTGAAGCCGCAGACAGCCTCGTTCTAGTCGAGTCTGCTGTGCTGCTGGGGTCAGAGCGCGGGCCCAGTGACTGGCCCTCTCGGGCTTCGGGACCCTCATCTGCAGAGCAGAGAAAGCATTACCCACCTCACAGGCCTGTGATGGAAACCAAGTTGAGTTAGTCCTGGAAAAGCACTTGGCTCGGGGCCCGATGTGGAGTAAGTGAGCTCATTAGGAAACAACACAGCCTCAGTTCCTCCAGAACTTCTCTTGCATAAGTTCTTTAGTGTGTCTAGGGCTTTGGACTCTTGGCGTATATATGTCCCTTACCTTGCCTTTCGTGTCTCTCTCCCCAGCCTGATTTCTCCAGCATCCACACCTAGCTGGAGTAGAGAGGTTTCATGGACTAGTAGAAAATTCTTTTCTCTCCTCTATAGGTTATATAGCCTATTCGGTGTGGACAGTTTCATCCCTGGAATTTATATTTAGATCATCAGAATTTGGTGAAGACATTTATACACTCTTGCTCCAATACCAAATGTACCCCCCTTAGCCAAATCTAGGAAATGCTGTTCTAGCTAGAGGGTAGTGATGATGGCCTTTTTACCTTTTGTTACCCTTGCAGCTTTAATCGCCTTGACTTACCTCCATATGAAACCTTCGAAGATTTACGAGAGAAGCTCCTCATGGCCGTGGAGAATGCTCAAGGATTTGAGGGGGTGGATTAGGCGGCCCCTGCCTCGGGTGGTGGTCCATCCAGCAGGTCCTGCTTGCACTTTTACATCTGCCCAACAGACTTCGCAGAGACGATGGCGGCGAGCATTGCTCAGCTGGCTCCCGGAGCAGAGCCTTCGCCCATGACTTGCCCAAGTTCAGCCGTGGGAAGCCAGTCCCAGGTCCTGTTTCTGCGTTTTCCACCGCAGATTACCAACTGGTTGACGTGTGTACTAGTTACATTTCAGGAGGACTTATACTCTATTTATGTTGTGCCTCGGTAGGCAAAGCCCTGAATAAATATTTTGCATACGTTATAATGACAGTGAATGGAATTAATCACTCTACAGGTATAGTATTACAACTCATGTTTACTTCTTGAAAATGATTTAGGCCGATTTTCCGATTTCATTTCATTACAATTAAAGATGTCTCATGGACTTGGAAAAGTGAGCATATTTTTTTTATTTGAATTTCATACCGGTTTAATGTCCGTGACATTTTTACTTTTGAAGTATTTTGACACCCTTACCCTCAACTGTATTAGAATGGGAAGACTGATTTTTGTCCCCAAACCTTCATACGGACAAGTACTTTGAGAGCATTTAAAATATAACATCAGTCATAATGATAATTGTTTCCATACTCCGAGAGAATGAAAACAAACTGGGTGTTACATTTTCTTTTGTACAAATTTAACATAATAGCTACAGGCTGGGAGCATTGTACTATATAGCACGACAAATTTCATGTTGACCTGAAGGAATCACACCATTATTCCTTAGAAGTACTTATGTGTGCTCTAACACATTCAAGACAGGGTTGATGATCATTTCTCGTAAGAGAAATTATTTAACCCTTCCTGATGCTGTACAGTCTTGCTTTTATTATATTTTTCTCTTGGCTGTTCGTCATAGAGGCGTTTATATGAATGAAACCTGGCACTGCTTGATTTGAAACTGTGGAAACCAGATCGGTGTAGTCTCCTATGTGTATGCGTTTGCTAATAGTCGTGAAACAACCAATTTTTGTTCTAACTGCACCAATTCCAAAGGCACTTTATGTACTCCATGAAGGTCAGACCTGGCTTGGTTTGTGTTTTGGTTTCTTACTGTGGACATTACACGTGATGACCACTTCTCTCCCTGCATACGTCCTTCCGGTGCAATATCTGTGGATAGCGAGTCCGGCTGCTGGTATATAAAACCAGGCTGGGAAGCTGAGCCGACAGACCTGTGCTCCCGATTGTTTCGTGATTTCTGCTGATCGAGTTCCGACGCACTTGATCTGACTAACCTTTTTTGTCTTCCTGTGGCGTGTTGCATGCTTCCTTTCATACTGTGTGCTGCCCAGTCGTGTCTGTTGTGTGCTGACTGAAAGAGAGCGGGAAGACTTGGTCTGACCTCTGCGGTCAGGCTAAGCCGGTTGAGGGGCCAGGGACGGAGGACGTCCGCACAGTTTGATTCTTTGCCACTTGTGATTCCTCGTTGCAGAATTCCGTCATGTTCTGAGAGGTTGCCTGATGCAGTGTGGGGAGTCCACCCTGCTATCCTTTTCAGCCTGTGTTGTCCTAGACCCTGTCCTGGCGACAGGGAACACGAGAGGTTTGATCTCTTCGCTAGTCGTAAATAAGACACAGTGTGTTTTGAAGGCCTCTGCTTGTTATGTAAGAAAGAACTTTTGGTGTAAAAAATTCAGTTTTGGTGTCTTGTGAAAAGCTGTGAATGTTCATGCTTTTATAAGTGAGTTGCCTAAATTCTGAGGTGTCCAATAAAAATATGGTGGGTTTCTTCAGAGCTAAGGACTGGCTCCCTTTCCATATTGATTTTAAAGTATTTAATAGTGATCAGAAAACTTAGATACTGAGTGATTAGGAAAAAGCAGCAGTGCTCATTTTTATCTGCTCATGGTATTCCCACCCCCCTTCAATCAATATAACAAATGTCTCAGTAGCAAAAACCACTTCTTCCTGCAGCCGCTCCCCGTCCAGGGTCCGCTATCTCTGTAAGACTAAGGCAGAGCCCCAGGTGGCTGCATGCTGGGTGGGCTCTGAGAGCGACCCTGTGACTACAGGTGGAGAAATCCAACAATTCTGGTCTAAGGACTGGGATCTTCTGTCATTTTTAAACTGTCTATTCAACATCAGAATATCTGTGCAATGCAAATTAGACAAAGTCTTGAAAATATGAAAGAAAGAAAAAATCATTCTAAGATCATTTCTGCACCAGGAACAGAATGAACACCTGAAAGGCATTGATTGTGAATGACAGTTCAGTTCATCTGTCCCTTGATGTCTTATTTCAGTAACAGCTAACCAGAGCTGGGGTTGGGATTCATTTTGGTTTGCTTTTAATCAAAAAAGGTTCCCTTATTCTCAACACTTTCCAGTGTTTCACTCTTTGCTGAAAATAGTCCTCTATCTTGATTACCACTGTCTGTCAGTCGTCAAGACACAGGTGGCAGTAAAGAAAATGTATCGCATGGAGAGTGGAATGACGGATCATTCCTGAGCCTCCGCCCACTCTGGTCAGGAGGCTTGGAGTTGAAGGCAGGCTTGCCCTCCTTTCTTGTTGTCCTTAACAGTCCAGGGTCTCTATAGCCTCTGTTTTCTTAGAAATTACTTGAATTCAGCTTTTTTTTTTTTTAGTTCCTGGAAGAAGATATAGCTGTTATGAGCCAGTTTGTCATGAGGTTAGGAAGAAAGTTCCAGAGTTTACATACTACGTGTGGAAGGTCTTTGGCCATCAGTTATCACAACTGATAACTGAGTATTTCTCCTCCTGACCCCTGTTGGCCTGCAGATTTATTTGGAAAGTGCTCCCGGTGGGATTAGCGGCAGAGAGCGGGCTGCTTTCTTACCCACGGCCTCGGGAACAGGAAACTGTGAGGCATTCGTCGGTTTGAAAGTTGTATTCGGTGTCAGGGAGCTTTTCTCTTTTTTCCCAGAACATTTCCTATTCTTCACCTTCCTGCAGCCGGACCCCTCCCCAGTCACAGGAATGTAAGATCCTTCATTGGGTTTTGTTGCCATAGCCCTTTGGTAGTTAATATCAGGTGTTCCCTAAGGTCCGGTGACCGATGACATGGACTATTCCTTCCACATAAGGATGCCGTGACAGGTTCCGAGAAATGGTTTGCAAAACATTTGAAACACCTTCTGCATCTCGCATTGTCAAAGTAGACATGTTCCATTGCTGTTTGATCTTGCCAGATCCAAATTGGCTCTCTTGATGGCCAGGTTCATATGCAGCAAGTTACTAATTGTCCTAACAGTTACTAATTGTATTTTCCAAGTCTTGTCTGTCACCTCTGAAATGTTTAAATCTGTAAAAAGAAGGCCTGGATTAATCAATTCTTGATCTCCTACCTACTGTGCAAGCTGTCCTTTCTGTGGCTCTTTCCTCCTCACCCTGAGTCTGCACCCCTGTACGGACAGGGAGGGGAAGGGACATGCCATCTGGTGTCACTTTCTGCCTTGCCAGTAGGGGGTGCTGTTGGGCAGGGTAACTGGCTGGCTGGCTTCCTTCCTGACCCCCAGGAGATCACTACCTCTGTCTCATTCAGGCTTTGGGGTATATCCTGATAAGTCAAAACTGCCAATTTCAGGTCTGAGGCGTGTTTTTAAAAATCCTTATGAACTCTACTTTGTATTTTAGATTTTAAAACTGGGGAGAAAATGTGATATACTTTGGACCACTTTTTAAAATTTATCCAAGCCTTAATGAACAATGTAAATACACTTGCCTAAGCGCACGCGCACACACACCAGAGTGTTTCCAGTGTGGCAGAGAAAATGCCGGCGCATTAGGACATGAGCGTATGTAATGTTTTATTGAAAAGGAGAGCTTTCAGTTGGTGTGAACTTTTCCAAGAAATCCTTGTTAGACATCTAGCCTTCCTTAAAGGTGTTAACGCACAAAGCAACGCATGTCTAAAATGCATGTCTTTTTGTCAGTTGGTCCGTTTGTAAGGAGTAACAACAGGAATCTAATGACACTGGCCGCAGACCTCTGCGAACTGCATTCTCAACCTTGTATCAATGCCTCGAAAGCCTTTCTCATGACCATGACTGCGTGTCTGCAGACATCTGTGTTCCTATGGAAGAAGCCAGTTTGAAGCTTCTACCGAGACTAATTTCACCTAGATTGTCACGGTTTCCTTCATGTAATAACTTTGCATAACTTGGTTCTTTCACTACTACTGTGTAGGTAAAATATATACATATATATGTATGTATGCTGTCCAAATATAAATATATATATATTTGTATAGCATTTTTACACCTTTCTTGAGCAGTCTGGTTTCGAACAAGAGTGAGAGCTCAGTCTCTTCTAAAATGTTCTCCAAGCTCTATCTTGAGAGTTCTGACCCTCGGAACCCGAGAGAACCTCCGGAAGAAATGTTAACATGCTGTCGTTTCTTAACTCAGAAGTGATTATCAAAACGTGAAAAAACACAGTGACTTTTAAGGTGAAAAGAGTCTCAAGCATTCCAAATGAATTCTCAATGTTTCATGACTTTTTCTTATCATGAACCCGCCTCCTAATACAAAGCCACGTACTATTTGATACAGTGATTAAAAAACCAAACTACTTTGATGTTTTTTAAAGACAGCTTATGGACAATGCTCATTTTCACAATTAGAGTAGCTTTAAAACATGGTTGAGTTTAATACACACAGGGAAAGTTTTGTTTTAAGTATTTTGGCTTTTCATTTTTCTTGAGATCTAATGAGAAACTGTAGATTGTTTTCCTGACAGCGAAAGAGTCATGTGACACAATGGAGTCCTTGTAAAGAAGTGATGCAACTTGTCAAATATTTAATAAAGAATTATGGAAGCTGGAACATTTTCTACATCAAGTATGATGGCTTGTCTGATTTGAAGCTCTGTGTGAATGTATCGTCGGGTTCCAGGGGATTAAATGCCTGTGGATCATATAGCACGTTCATTTCCTTAATCTCCCTAAGAGTTCCACACCTTTAAAAACTTCACTAGTCTGCCCAAAACCCATGGCTCAGCTTAATGAGATGCACATCTAATCTTATCCATCTGTCTTTTTATTAAACTTGAGACTGGATGACATTTCTAACACTTTATAATCCCTCCAAGTCTGTCCCTGTAAAAGCATATTTCTAGTCATTATCTGACCAACACTCAATTTATGTGAGCTAATGAGACTTGGTCATGAAGGCCAAGTGGGTCTCAGAAGGACGAGGCTATCGAGGTCTGGACCTCATGTCCATTCTCTATTAAAGCTCGCAGGCTCCTCAAATTCTTTTTTCTTTAATACTAAGCTTCCTCGTGAAGCCTTGACCTGTCCCCTCAGGGATGGCCAGGAGGCAGCGTCCAAGCATCCAAGCAGGACATAGTGTAGTCCTTGGTGTCTTGTGACTTGTCTTTTTCAATTAGCAGTGATGGCACCGTGCTGGGGTGGTGTCAGCGGCTGGAGCCTGCGTTCCTACTGCCCCATCCACCCTCACCAGGCAGATGGGGACTTGCTGGAGGACAGAGCTGCCCTAAACCTTTATAGGTTCTTCCTCAGAGGAAAACAAGTAGAGGACTAAATCACACTGCAGTACACATTCACTAGGTTAACTTATCTCTTCACTTTCTCTGGAGTCCAAGGTGGACGTGGGCCCTTCTAAAATTTTAAAGCCCCTCGTAAAAGTGGCTCTTGTGGATGTCCAGGAATTCTGGCTCCCATGGCTGGCTCTGAGGCGTCCAGGGACCTAAAAGTGCAGAAGCCCCCTGCTGGTCCCTTCGGTGCACCTCCCTGTGAGGAAACATCCCAGAACTGTTTTTAAAGAGCTCAGGTGGCAGAATCTGTAAGTATTTGCAGGACTTGAATGGGACAGGAAAACACATGGATTGGGAGTTCAATTAAGACCCGGCATAGACTTCTTCAAGTCACGACCTGGGGTCCCCCACTGGTGGGAACTAGGTGCGGGGAGACTGAAGACTACCTTCCTTTGTAGGGCTGACCTCAGACTAGACTGGGAAAAAGGTACATTAGCCCCGATCAGTCTGTCCCTCAGGGCCCAGCCCCTTTGCAGCACCCTATCCTCCCCCAAGCTGATGATCCCAGCCACCTTCTCCACGGGGCTGCAAGTCACAGGTGACAGAGGCTAAACCATTGGCAGGAGATAGCATGGGGAGGCCTCCCCTCTGCCTGTAGGCAGAGTGCCACCTCCCTTGGGCCGGAACCCCTGGGGACAAGGCCTCAGTGCTTCAGGGGAAGGTCAGAGACTGCCCTCTGTCCCACCTCACACAGGCCCGCCCTCTGGCAGATCCCCAGAGGGGACGAAGGGACACGTCTCCTCCACGCTCACCCATAGGCCTTCATCCTGAAGTTAGAGCTGTTTTGACTCAGTCCCGCTGTTGGCCAGGTGCCCCACAAACTGGCCACTTCGGGTGTTTCTAGCACATCGGGACTCAGATCATCAGCAGGTGTGCAGCCCACGTGCATGGCTCCCTATTGGGCAGGACCCGGAGCGCAGAGAGGGGGCTTGGGCCCAGACGGTGAGGAGTGTGGGCACAGGTGTTCTCCCAGAGCCTCTGCCCACCCCTCCTCACCCCAGGGCTGGGCTCAGCCATGTTTCCTCCCTGAGGGAAGGGCTCACTTGCAGGCACAGTTTGGCACAGCCAAGGGCACTGCCAGTGCGCCCCACCAGAGAGAACAGCCTGGCCCCTGAAGGTGACTGAGAGGCACCTCCCACCGTCATTAAAGAAAATTATACATTTGGGCAGTTTCTAAGCAATTCCTTGCCACGGGAGTTTTATATACAATTGGTGGAGTTAGGAAGCAAGAAGTTCTTTATGCTGCGTGGCCCTGTGCATCTCTAAGGTGTCATCCCTAATGTCAATGACTGGTAACAGTCAACACACTGCCCTTCCAGAAGTATTTGTACTTTAACAGACGCCGAAGGTGAAGCTTGTCCTAAGCCAAAGGGATAAAGATGGGAATGATGGTATTTAGATCCTAGCAAACTGAGACAGGGAGGTTTGTGAGGGCAGGGGGCCTGCAGACGGCGTTCTCAGGGACAGCCCCAGCCCTGGGCCACACAGGGGGCCACCCTGCACCTGCTGCAGGAAAGAACTCCCCTAAAACAAGTGCCTCCTTTGCCCCAGTCACCTCCCAGGGCAACACAAACGCCTCTTTGTCCAGCAGAGTGGGAGAGACACGAGGACCACAGGCTGGGCAGTGGGTTCTCCACCCCCAGGAACTATTGGATGACATTGTATTTTAATAAAGGATTTTACATAG
Organism: Saccopteryx bilineata; assembly: GCF_036850765.1. Taxonomy (NCBI): domain Eukaryota; kingdom Metazoa; phylum Chordata; class Mammalia; order Chiroptera; family Emballonuridae; genus Saccopteryx; species Saccopteryx bilineata. Next base: position 13,535,707 of record NC_089500.1, on the reverse strand, counting down.
TATATATAATATTATTTGTGGCAGAAAGCTTGGGCTTGGGGTTTGTCTTTGGATTTCTAGTTATTTAGCTTTCTTACAAATTCTAAGACTCTTCTGCCAGTGGGGTCTTCTCACTCCCTGTCACCCCCCCCCATGCCACAACCCCCTCCCTGGACTGCAACACCCCCCCACACATGCCTCCTCTACAGTCTGTATTTACTTAGAAGATCCTTGCTTGTTAATCAGTTGAGATTATCAGGAGCACATGCCCTCCCCAATGTAATGAGCGTTTAAACAAAACTCAGGCCTTTGAACCCCGACTCCAGTTAAAAAGTAACAGGCTGGAGACTAGATCAATAGGAGACAAATATTAGCTGTGGGGGCTGGAGACACAGCATTAGGAAATACCTATTGCTGGTGACATAAAAAGAGCAATGGTCATACCTGTCTTGGGGGTCCACGAACCCCAAGGACCCCATGACCTTAGGCCAGTCAGCTTCTTGCTCTGAAAATCCAACAGTGACACCACCAGCCCTTAAGTTAGTAGCTTACAAAAGTCTCTTGGCCTGGGCAATTGCGGTATTTTCCTGCGTCCACTGTCCTCGCCACTTCCTACCTGTCCGACACCCTTGTGAGCCTGCCTCCAGCAAAGCTCTGATCATCTCCCTCTGCTGTTCGTAAAATGTCCACGACTTCCCATTGCAGTCCTGCCTGGTGCTCAAGACCAGCTGGGGAGTCTGAGCGGCGGGTAGCAGCTCTCAGGACGGGCATGTGTATCAGCTATTTCTCAGTCTTCGTCTTCCCCTCATTGTGCAGGGTCCAGTCACCCATTGCTTCTTTCTTGAAACTCTGTCTTTAATTTCCATGACATTTCACCCCCCTGGTTATGCTCTCCCTCTCAAACTATTCCTACTAGTTTTTTCTCCCCTAAATGTAGATGTTTCCCAATAATTTGTTCTTGATTTTCAGTCTCTCTCTCTCTCTATCTCTTTTTCCTCCTCTTGTAGTTTAAGGTCATCACCTCCATGTGGGCAATGACCAAATCTACCTCTACCTCTACCTCCCCCAAAGCCGTCTACCTTCATACCCTAAATACTGCTGGACGTCATCATAGGATATTCCTCAAGTCACTCAAACTGTAAATATTCCAATCTAAAGTCACACTACCTTCAGACTTCTCCTCCTTGAGTCTAAATTTCTGGGAGTTGTGTCCTGGTGTTTTCCAGGCATTCACAATGGAACTTCACCTTTGACCTTGCACAGGGCTTTACTCCCCAAGTCTGAAGAGGGACAAAGTTCCGTTGTCTATCACTCATTCACTCATTCATTCAACAAGGATACACTGAGTGGCTTCCGTGTACCACACACTTGTAGGGGCTAGGAAAACAGCAATTAAAAACAAAACCTTTTCCATCAGGAAAAACATGTTCAAGAGGAGGGAAGCAAACAATAAGCATATAAATGAGCAAAATGTCTATTACATTAAATGTTCGTGAAACCAAGGAAAGCAAGCAAGCAGAGGAAGGGCAGTGGGAGGGTGTGAATCTAGATAGACTGGTTCAGGAGTAAGATCTCGGGGAAGCATGGGAGCACATGGGTGGCTACTTGAGGAACAGCCTCTGGGGGCAGAGAAACAACAATGCAAAGGCCCTAAGCAGAACTAGGAAGTAAAGCCAAGGCCCTTTTGATGTTGAGTCATCAGTTAGAAATCCAAGTGAAGAGGTCAAGGGGATATTTGAACATAGATGTCCAGTGAGACGTCCAGGCTAGAGATGTCAACTTAAGTGCCATCAGCATGTCAATGAAATCTAAAGCTGTGGGATTTCCAAGGACAGGAGGTGAGACCATCAGAAAAGGAGGTGAGACCATCAGAAAAGGAGGCGAAACCATTGAAAAAGGAGGACAAGCCAGGCAGGCGGGCAGACGACCAGGAGCCAGGCGCGTTCCGGAGCCTGGCAGAGGAGAGCTCACGGGTGAAGGCGGGCAGACCACGCATGTCAAATACGCTGGCAGGTCTGCGAAGTGAGGGCTGAGGAGTGACCGCTGGAACTGGCAATGAGGATGTCATTGCTGATCTCAATAGCAGAGGTTCTGTTGGCACTGTGGGGGCAGATGCCTGGTTCGTGTGGGCTCGGGGAGAAGGGGGCTGGAGCAGGGGACAGTCAGAGCATCCTTTCCAGCTCAGGCATCTGTGGTCTCACCTCCAGACACCCCCCACCTCCACCTTATTTGCCTTGGTAACTTCTGCCCCAGTTATCACAATAACTGCCTGTGCACATCCCACTTCTCCCTCCCCCAATTCCCAATCCAGTTTGCACACAGCTACGAGTGCAGCCCAACTCTATCACTGAACTCCCCTGCAGAAACCCCCGAGGGCTGTCGTGTCCACCGATGAAAACCCAAACCCTTTAGCCAGGCACTCCGGCCACGCCTGGTCAGGATCCCAGGCCACTTGCCCTCCCAGACCCACACTCACTCAGATAGCCCGTCCACCCCGTCACACCCTTCCCCTTTTTGTTTTGCCCTTGCTCACACTGTTCTCTTTTCTGGGAGTAACCGTATCCCAGGTCCAAATCTAACCCCAAACCAGAGTCCAGCTCCAGTGTCACCTCATCCAGGAAGCCTTTCCTGATTCCCTCCCGCCGAATGAGGTTCTGTCCCCACTCCTCTCAACCTAGAGCACTCCGCCCCTGTCTGCCTCTTGTTGCAGCCATTCACAGAAGTGTTTCTCCCTACACAGTACACCAACCACCGCAGGCGACCTGAGAGCCTGGGGCTGCATCGATGCTCTCCTGCCTCAGATGCTCAGTGACGCGGGGTTGCATGGGGCAGGACAGGGGCCTGGGGGCTGGCTGGTGGGAAGCTGCTGCTTAGGGCGAGCTTAGAGCTCGTCTGTGGGTTTCAGTTTTGAGCATCCCCAGGGGCTCCTGCCTCTGTCCACGCCTGAATAACAGTTGAACTTCGGCCAGGCTGATGAGCACCTTCTGCCTCGTGACCCTGCCAAGGGACCCCGTTGAGTGTAAGAAGGTCATATGGGGTCTCTGGCAAGAGAGCAAGGACACAGCAAAAGACAATGGGGCTGCAGAAAACACACTGCCTGGGCCCGAGGGCTGGTACCTGCAAACTCTTCTCGTTGCCTAAAAAGTAGCAAATGAACACGTGGCCGTTCCTGCTCTGCTTCTCCTCCTTTCCATTTTCAAGCCTCTTAGTAGCAGCAGCACTGGAGTTCTCGTTCGTTCTCGTGAGAGGGCCATTTCCCTGGAAGCCCTCGGGCACTGGAGCCACACTTGGCTGCCTAAAGCAGAAGCACCTGTCCCCTGATTTCTGGTGGCTGCTCAGCGAGCTCCATCACATGCTGGCCAGGGCAGTGGGGAAGAGGCCTTTGTGTTTGGAACGGAGGTGGTCCCTGAGGAGGTGAGCTTCTGGTGTGGGGGTGAGAAGCAGCCAATGACAATAACAACCTCCACCTGGGATGGTCCCAGCTCAGAATGACGGGAACTCCCAGGAACCTAGATTGGCTCCCCTAAGCTTATGAAAGCCGGCAGCATCCAGGACGTATGGAAACAAAAGCTGCAAAACAGTGATTGCTGGGCCATAACTTGACAGCCGGTGGACTTGATTTGGCCTTCCTAGAATTTTTTAATGAGAAAATTTCACCTAAAAGTCAGGTTTTCCCATTGCTCTTGAAAATCTACAAGACCTGCCATCAATCAGCAGCAGGAGCTGATGAGGGACTGCGCTCAGTAACTGAGGCACAAACCTTCCAGTTTGCCACACTCCTCTCCACTCCCTACAGTCCCATCTGGCCCGCTTCCCTCAGGGTCTGCCTGGCCCACATAGGCATTGGAGTTTGCAACCTCTGCACGTGGTACAGACAACTTGGATTTGTGCAATTATTGGCTCAAATTGTCTAGTAATCAGGCATCTCTGTTTACCTATAATGTAACTGTTCTCTCTCATTGTCAGGATACCCCCTAAGAGTCTGGAGGCTATTAACGTGTATGTTGCGAGCTCAATCTCTCATAACTCTGTTTCTGTATCTCGTCCTCCCCTCATCATCTAAGAGCGCAGCTGGGTCGGGAGCTGTCAGGGTGTCTTTCCCAGCTTCCTGCCCTGAGGTCCTTGCCTCTACCAAGCCTGGGAGAGGGGGGTCTGGTGTCCCCCCTTTTGGTACTGAATGGGAGAGCTTTATCTTGGGAAAGGAGAAAGGAGAGATGACGTCAGGGGTGAAGGCTTCAATCCATCCCCCAAATTTTGGAAACTTCTTTTATTAAAGGCATTCCAATGCCCCAGAAATGCTCCCTCTTTTCCAAAGCCCTGGCCAAATGAAGAGTGGAAGAGTCTAGCTATCTGAAGCATAATCTTTACAGGTCCGACCCACCCCAATTTGGGGACAACCTAGCCAACTGCGGGCCTGGTCCCAAGGAGGAGGCACAAAGAGCCACAGGAAATTAATTTTACAAACCCGACCACACATGTCACGGAGTGTCAGGGAGAGTTCCGGAGAGTAAGAAAGGTACAGCTTCCTCTACAAGGATGCCCTCATTTATTCAAGAAATACAAATTGATTGTAATTTGCCCCAAACTTTGTGCTAGATGCTGAGGATGCAGAATGAAAATCAGGGACTTTGACCTTAGGATTCTCACTAAGTGGCAAGGCAGAAGAGAAAACCGATAATCAAGTGAAATGTGCTGCAGCTCCACCATCCAAAACTCTTGGGGCCAGGTGTATGTACTTTAGAATGCAAATTTTATTTTTTATTTTTTTGCATTTAAGAAAAGTACTTTTACATCCCCCATATCTTACATCACACTGCCAGCACGTAATCATCAAGCCCATTACTATCTGTACAGCAAAGTGTATTAATATTCACACTGAGTAGGATAAAGAAAGACTATACCTAACATAGTTCAGGTTAGGATTTTTGCCATCAGATGAGATTTTGGGCCCAAAAGAAATTGTTTCACATCTATTTTTTTAAAAATGGATTTTGAAATGGCAGATAAGGGCTCATGTCCCCGCCCAGAGGTCAAGCTCTGTCAAAAAATAAGGTAAAGGATTTTTCCTGGAGGAGCTGTTGCCTGAGCTGAAACACGTAAGATCAACTGGTCAGGAGGAGAGAGAACGTTCCAGCACACAGTGGACAAGCCACCTGCAAAGATTCCATCCACCCAGGGGACAACTAGGGCCAGTCCCAGGGGAAGCACACGGTCCTGCTGCCCAGATGGGAGACACAGGCACAGCAGGGACCCAGAAGTGCTAGTTGGGTCAGGCTCACCTAGGGACACATGTTAAAAAACGAAGAAGCCCAGACCTTCACCAAAAGCTTCTCTGGAAATGAATCTCTGCGTACACCATTTAAATAGGTTCTCCAGGTGACTCTAATCACGCTGAGGTTTGAGGGCCCCTGATTTAGTGCACTAAATTTAATGTACTAGGCGGGTACATTATTATTCCCATTTTGCAGATGGGGAAATCAAGGTACAGAGAGGATTTTTAAAACTCATCCAAAGTCACAGAGCTTGTAAGATATATAGGCTAGGTGATCTGGTTTCAGAGTTTGTGCTTTGAACCCAAATGCTGCCTTTGCACTGGGTTAAGCCTTCCTCCCAATCTGGAGCCTCCCTCCACCTGCAGCCCCAGCAAACCTGGGGCTTGGGTACCAGGAGTGCTAAGGACACGTCTCTGAAGGAGGCCATCATGCCTTGTGTTTCCACCCACAGGGACAGTGCTGAGCAGGTCTCAAGGAAAGGGAGCAGCTTTGGTCTCCGCACCCCCTGGGGTGGGGGGTGGGGAGCCACAGAGAGAAGCTCACCAGTTTGTGATAAGCCTGTTGGCCTTGGGGTCCAAAGCCCATGTTGCTCTACTTTTTATCTGTGTTATTGAGATCTCTCTCAATAGCTTCTGTTTGAGGAGCTGGAGCTGGGACGGGGTTGGAGTCAGCTGACCGGATGGTCAAGCCTGGCCAGCAGTTTGCCTTGTTCTGTGTCAATTCCAAAAGGCAGGGTTTGGAAATAAAGTCAACAAAGAGCTTGTCTTCATCGCCACATGAACCACCGTTCTGCAGTTGTTTGGAGAGAGTTGGGCAATTCTGGGAGGAGTGCGATCAGGGGAAAAGTCACCTTTGCCTTTTAAGTCTCTGATGCTGGCTTTGGTGTCCACGTTCCTCTCGGGGCACCTACAGCTCTTATCAAAAAGAAAAGGCCCCGAGTTGCATGTCTCCCCCTCCCCACCCCCATCTACCCACCAGCGAATTATCAGGGGCAAAAGAGAATGTAGTGGAACATTCCACCTTCTCCCCTTGCATTGGGTGTCTGTCATCGTTGCACGAGCCGTCTCTAAGCAACCTTTTCCTGGTGGCCCCAGTGTTCCTGCTCAAGGACAACTGCTCTCCAGCTGAAGCCAATCCCGAGAGTGGAATCACAAATGACTCAAGAAAAATGGCCTAATGCCAGGGGTAGGCATAGCAACCATCCACCGAAAGGATTTTAAAAGCAAGGAGAAAGAATTAGAAAAATTTGTTGCTCCGAACCCCTTGCTTTACAGAGGAGGAAACTAAGACTCAGAGAAGGGAGGTTTCTTGCCCAAACGACCCTGTGAGCCCACTCACCCAGCCCCCCAGTTGGTTGGGTTTCCTCACCCTACTATTTGACTTCTTATCATTTGTCTTCAAAACTTTCTAGCTCATCTTCCCAATCAGCCATTGAGCCTTTTGTTTATTTTTTCGGGAGCAACTTCAATGAGCCAAGTGATGGGCCGAGCCTGGAGACAGACCAGTGGCCAGACGTGCGCCTCTTTTTCAAGGGGCTCCGCTGGCGACCAGCCTTGTACAGGTTCTCTCTCCTTGCTCCCTCTCCCCTGCAGAGCTGGCGACCAGCCTTGTACAGGTTCTCTCTCCTTGCTCCCTCTCCCCTGCAGAGCTGGCATGGGGTATGTCTTCACCCCTCGCCAATTAAAACAATCTCTGAGGCCGAGGTCCAGACATTCATAGTTTGAGAATCTGCCCAAATGAATCAAATTATGACGCAGCCAGTGCTGAGAAGCATGCTCTAAGACAGGTGTCCCCAAACTATGGCCCGCGGGCCGCAATGCGGCCCCCTGAGGCCATTTATCCGGCCCCCACTGCACTTCTGGAAGGGGCACCTCTTTCATTGGTGGTCCGTGAGAGTACCACTGTATTTGGCAGCCCTCCAATGGTCTGAGGGACAGTGAACTGTACCCCTGTGTAAAAAGTTTGGAGACCCCTGAAGAGCACCGCTTCCGAGAGTCGTGGGCCCCACTGCTCCCCGACGCAGCTCCTTGGAGCCTGTCTCCTGCTCCCAGGGAAGAGTGGAGTTGTCCGAGCATGTCACAACGGTCACACGGCCTCCCCTGTCACCTGTTGCAAAAGGAGGCCAGTGCAGCTCCCCAGTAAAAGCCTCTGGGATCTGAGGCCACTAAAATAAAAAATAAAAAGAATGACTCTGCACCCTGAGCAAATCTAAAGGAAAAGAAACAAACGGGCAGCAGGAGTGGTTGGGATTTAGAACCTGCGCAGGGCAGAGATGGTGGCACCAGGGCGGTGGAGATGGCTTTGCCTTAAAGGGACTGGAGCCAGGACCCCACCACGGGCCGGCCGCAGTTCTGTGTCATGGAGGGGCTTCGGGAAAGCCAAAGGCACAGAATAAGTTAGCGAAGGAAGGGGATTCCGGAAGGATCCACGCTCTCCCTGAGTGCCGTCGTCATTCCAGTGACTCAGGCACCTGTGAGAGGAGAGACCGGCACCACATCTGCGTCTGTCACAGTCATTTTGCCGCAAACGGCAGGAGAGTGGGTTTTCTCAAGGTTTCTGGGAATGATCTTCCTTGTTCATGTTATACCAACTCCAGTAAGAGGGTATGAAAAATCTTACCAGATTTTCCGGAACTGTGATGCATTAATCCGCATCCAAGTGGGTTGGACCACCCAGCCACCCAAGTGACTGACACTCATGGGAGGAGCCGGGGAGAAATGGGAGCCATGAAGCAGAGAGCAGGAAAATAAACACACTTGCTAAGGAGAAACTGAGTCAGGAAACCTCAGAGACAGAGCTTCAAGGGGTTTATGTCAACCAGCCTTCATCAGACCAGTGAGAAACCTGAGGCGGAGCCCGGAGGGAAGACATCCCCAAAAGCAGAGTCGCCGACATGCAGAGGCAGTCGCCACTGATCGCAGGCCCCTCCTTAGAAGGTCTCATGGAAATTGACCTCTCTACCTTAGAATGAATGGTTGAAACATCCTCCTTTATCTTGACGTTTGCTAGCTCACCTACCCAACGGAGGAGCATGGGCCCAGAAGGTTTGGGGAGGTCCTGGAAGTTTTTCTCATTTCCTAACCCAACTAAGCCTGGCGGAGCCCCGATGAGCCACCTCAGGAACACGTGCCTTGGCAGATGAGTCCCCAGTGGGAGTTTCATGAGTTCCTTCCAACGTGATCATCCTTAACAACAAAGTGCACTTGGTCAGGAGAGATGCTCTTCAGACTGATCTCAGTATTGTTTTTAAAGGACATTGATGGTCTAAGAAAGTGAGGAGGTGTCCTTTGGTGCCAACTGGTCTGGCCGTTTCTCCATTTCTCCCTTCCTCTCCAGTCACTTCGGCCAATATCCTTGTATCTGAGGCAGCTAACTGGCTAGCTACACCCACTCTGATGCTACTCCACCATCTCTGGGCAATGGTTCATCTCCAGGCACCATCTCTCACCAGCCAACTGGGCCCCAGTTTCTTGTTCATACTGTTATATTTTGGCTTCTAGTTCTATTGTTGGTAATATCATCATTAAACTTCCTCTACTGTGTGTCAGGCCCGAATTCCAACTGGTGCTAAGTGCCAGCAAATTATAGCATCTTTCCAGGTGCAGTAAGTGCTATTCTGACATTCTATAGTACTAAGGATACAATCATTACCAGACATATATGTTTAAATATATGAGAACAGAGTTCTTCACACAAGCACAGCCTCTATGTCAGTATCAGACCTTAAGTGATGAACCATACTGATGATGCTAGTCTTTAACGTGCATACTTTGAATAGTATTTCATTATCTTAGCCAAGATTTGTCTTCCAATCAAGCTATTTAAATGGCTTTCTGCAGTCTGCCTGAATATTTCCCAAAATCCCACCAGTAGAAATTCAGTGCTTTGTGTTCATCCAGAGGCTGCTCTTTCAAAATGCCTCTTCCTCCCTGAGGAAGGCATAACATTGTGATATTAAATCCTAACATTCAGCGTATCTCTAACAAAACTGCTTATCTTTACCTGAACTCAGCTTTTCTCCACTGTTCCGGTCACTAACCACCTGTTCACGGATATCTATCTCCCACCAGACCATACGTTTGTGAGGACAGAAAGTTTGTCTGTTTATCCATGAGTATCTCCAGGCCTTGCAGATAGCAAACATGCAATTACTACGATTATTCAATTAGTAACACTTCCCTCTACTATGCCAAGTCCTCTGCCCTACACGAGTAGTTCTCAAGCATAATGACCCCCCTTTTAAAAAAATCCACAGTCACACCCACCCACACACACACACACACATACATAATAGCAGGTTAAACTTTTAAGATATAGAGAGAAAACATATAATGACCAAAAGTTACATTGACTTCAGTAGGACATTTCTACTCCATCAATCACAGTAGCACATACACACGTTCAAAGGCTTGGTGCACGTATGGATTTTCAGGCCTTTACAGCCCGTCTGAGGCATCTCTTCTCCATGTACAAAGTCTACTGGGGATGAGGCACTTAAGGCAGGAAAGGACCCTGAAAAGGCCCAGGGCCTCAGCACCTCCTAATTAACAACTTTGCCAAGAGATGGTCCTGTCCCTAAAGATGAATGGGAAGAACGATGCTGAAAGAGGGTGGATAACAATGTTGTCAGTACCCAGAAAGCCTTTGCATTTCCCCAAGAACACAACAGTTCTCACCCTAGTGGCTGGCCAGTGTTAAAGTCTATGCTGCTGTGTGGAAGTAATCAACATATCATGCACCCTAATTCCTGGGAGCGGCAAGAGGCCAAGAGCACGGGTGGTGAGAGCGTGGCTGCAGACGATATTGTGCAGAGTCCAGAGCTCACGTGACTGGTCTTCCATTTTTTATTTTTATTTTTGGTTCCATCCCCATTGGCTCGTTTCAAGGCAGGTCGGAATGGAAGTCGTGGGAGCTGGTGTGGTCCTTTTGAAGCAGAGGTCACCAGAGGCACCCACTAACCTCTACCCGACTTTAACAGCAGCCCTGTTGTCCCTGCTGTCACCATCCCTCATGGGGCCTTCATCAAGGCCCTTTAACTTCCTCCCTTACCTTCTTCATCCCCCTTCTCTCGCTGCCAACTAAGGGATCCTGTCTAGATATAATTAACGCTCTTCAATTGCTTCCCAATGCTCTTGGGATAAAGAAGGAACCTGAGCCCCGTGGGTGAGCACCCTGCCTACCTTGTGGCTCTCATGCACCTTCTTACACTGTGGTCTGCTCCAACTACCCGGCTCACCTTCTGGTCCCTGTCTCAGACCTTCCTTCCCACATGCTGTCCCTTCTCCCTGGTATCTTCCAGGCACCGTCCCTCTGCCTACTCAATTCTAATCCCTCCTTCGGGCCAGACTTGCATTCCTGGAGGAAGCCAGGAAACCATGACTCCATACCAGTCACTAGAGCCACCTAGCACCAGACACCTGCGCAGCAAGCCCTCTGAACTGTCTGACACCCTTCCAGGATCAAGGTAAAGCTCCCCTCACTCCAACCCTGACTGGCCCCGGACTGCCGAGTCAAAGCCCTCCACTTCCAATTAGAGGTCACTTCTGTTGGTCTTGCAGCTTCACCCTGACCTCCAACATCAAGCTAGCTTGGCTCTGTCTGATCTTTGATGTCGCACTGTCCTTGCTCTCCGCTTTTGGACGAGAGACTGTGTCTTCCTGCATCTGTTGCCAGGTTCGGGGGCCTTGGAGCTCTGCTTCTCATCACAGCTCCATGCAATTAAAGGTCAACAAGGTAAAAGCCTAAACATAAAGCCCCTCCCCCTCCTCTCAACCACTAGCTCACTCCCCAAGGGACCACCATCACTTATGTTCTTTGTACACTTCAAAGAAGAAAAAGTATGCTATTACCACCAAATAAATACCTACACAAATGCACATAAGTATTTATTCATATCCTTTTTATTCACCCAAATATATTCCTATGTATTTTGGACTTATCATCTTTCTTACCCCAGTTCCTGGTGTTTTTCTTTTTCTGTATAAATGTCAACATAATATTAAATTGTGTGGCTGTATTGTTACAATATTATGTTATATGGCTGTATTATTACATTATCCCATTCTATGGCTGTATTATTTACTTAACCAGTCTACACACAGATATTTAGTTTTCGTTTTTTTGCTTTTACAGACAGTGCTACAATGAGTAGTTTCATATACACATCTTAGTGTACTTTTGTGAGTATATCTGCACAGTAAAAATAATAGGACCAAGAGGGATGGACGTCCAATTCTGATAGATATTGTCAGACTATCTCAAAGCTTTCGGAAACAGTGTTTGAGAGGGGCAGGTTGCCAACAGCATGGCCAATGCCAGATATGGACCAGCTTTTTAATTTTCACTTCTCTGCTCACTGAGAATTGATACCTCATCTACATTTCTATAATCCTGAGTGAAGCTAACCATGTTATCATGTGTTTATTTTTCTGTAAACTTCATGTTTATATCCTTTCCCTTCCTGAGTTTCTCCTTGAATTACTCAATCTTGACTTATATGAATAATTGGTAGACTGAAGAAATGTGACTATATTGCTAATATTTTTGTTGCTGTTGTTTTCCATTTGACTTTATTATTTTAATCATGTAATGTTAAACATTCTTGACTTTAGGTTTTGTGTGCTGCTTAAGAATACATTTCCTGCCCCCAAATTATATACTTTTTAAAAAAAATCAATTTTAAAGGACTAGACATAGCCCCAGGCTGTCAGGAAGGTTCAGCCCAGTGCCCATCTCTCCTTAGCCCGTGAGACATCAGAGCTCGAACAAAACGCCGATGGCTGATGTTCCTTTTGACCTTCCTGGCTGGGACTTCCCGATACTCACACATTTAGCCAAAATAGCCAATACACTGGAGGTTAATTTGGTTGATTTTTTTCTAGGGGTTCCAAACTCTTGTCTGGGTTATTGATTACTTTTGAATGCCCTTTGCACAGCCTGGATGAAAGAAGAAAGACATCCCATGAACTCAGGTCTCATTCAAATCCTGATCTCTAAACAGAATAATCTATTTGAATGCTTTTCCTAAAGCTTTTGGAGAAAAGAACTTTCCCAACTGTCTCTGGTCTGTCTGCGCAGCACCTTCTGCTGAACCATTGCTAGGAGAAGTCGGGGTTTCTCTGACAGCCTGCAGAGTAGCTTTGGAGGGGGGTGAATGGAGTGGGCACACAGGCGACTGTTGGGGAGACCGCAGCAGCACAAACTTTGGATTGCTCATCACAGCAATTAAAAATTAAAGCAACTGGAGACAACTAATTTGTTCCCAGGTAGCTGACCAGGGACAGGGCAGGCTGGGACAGAGCTAGGAAGGAGAGCCCAGCCCAGCTTCTGAGGACTGCAGCTGCCACACCGACCCTGTTGACCGGGATCCAAGCAGCTAAAGCCAAAGGCAGGGAAGGATCGAGAACTCTGCAGGTGCCTGGGACTCCCAGCTGTCCGTCTCGAGAGCCAAAGCAATGATCTGAACAGCAGGAGGAGGAGTGGTTACGGGTGCGCGGGCACGGATAGACGGGCGTGGTGCCGCTGCTCCACTAGCATTTTCTCTGTTAGTTGGATTTGGTCCTGGTCATTTAGGAGACTCGGGCAGAGGGAAACCTTTGGGGCTCAGTCCAATGCCCAGATTTGCCCTCTGGGTTGGCCCCAAACCTCTGAACCCTAGGGTCCTTCTTCCCTAGCAAAGCAAGGAAAGAATTAGCAGCAACTGGCACCTCCAGCCAGCCACAGCAAGGGATGGCTTGTGGTCTCCTGCGATGCTGGACTAGCTCGTGCCTCGCCCTCAACCACTAGTTGAGCATCTCTGCTCTCAAGTCCCCCTTTGAAATGCCTGCCTAATAGCAGTGATCATAATATTTACCTAGTGTTTATGTCAGCTACTGTACAAAGTATTTTATATACGTCATCCCATTGAATCTTCACCATAGCCTGGGAAAGTAGAGATTGTTATATGAACTTTACAGATTAGGAAATTTAGGCTCAAATTCACCCAACAACAACAGGGCAGAAACAGGATTCAAATTTCAGGTCCTCTGGCTACAAATCCCTGCTCTGAACCACTCCTCAGAGTGATTAAGCACTTCTCCAAACAAAGACCCCGACTGCTATCTGTCTGTTTCTTCTAACCCCACTACCTTTGTTTTGTTCCAGGTCCCTGATCCTGTCTCCTCTGTCCCCTTTCTACCTACATACAAAGTAGACAGAGAGCTACTGTAAAGCCAGTAGCCATGGCCACCATCACAGCCACCCGGCCCATGCAGGTTTGCATTGGATTCAGACAGATGGTAATGAAACAACGGAGCCAAGAACTGGTGGGCCATTAGCTTTAATCCTAGCTTGCACTTAGCAGGCAAGTAAAACACACTGGGCTCCAAAACCCACTCATTCAGTACTCACAAAGCTACTGACTTATCTGAGTTTCCTAGAATCAAAGGTTTCTAGCTCACCAGACTTATTCACCTCTGTTCCCCATCTCCTTCTCTCTGCACAAACTGGCTTCTCCTTCAGCACTCCACCATCTTGGCTGCTTCTTCTGGCCTCCTTCACATGGCCTCTCTCTGCTCTCCTCTCTGCTCTCTCCTCTAATGCTAATCTCAGGAACTGAGAGAGCAAACTCCTGGTCTGCCCCACTTTATAGTGCAAAAATAAAAACCTTTAATCCAATATACAAAATAGGGAAGTATCTAATACAAAGTCACTTCTCTGAGGCATGATGGGATTGCATCACCTCACATCAAAAAGGGTGAGAAACGCTTAGTCCTAAAACCAAGCCCCAGGCTACAAGGATCCTGCCTGCCCACAGCCCACCCCCAACACACATTTATATCACCTGGGCAGCTTCCACATGGGCAGCTCTGTCTTTAACAAAGTGAGCATAATATATTTTATCTGCCCAACAGCTACCCACATTCCTCCCATTGTCAGCCCACTAACCCCTCAGGAGTCCAGACATGACATTAAGACCACTGATTAAAGAACTGGTTTGACCACTGGCTGAGTGGAGTCAGGAGCCTGTGGCCCTGAACTAGAGGAAGACTTCATCCTGAGTCCATTCTCCGTTAGTCTCTCAAACAAAAGCAAAACAGAAAGCAGCTGCAGCCAGGACAGAGAGCAAAGAAATTAACTTGCTTTAAAAGGGTGGGAGATTTCTTGGAGAGCTCTCCATCTAAGTGGGGTCTATGAGAAACCCACGCAGAGAGGGGCAGAGAAGCCCCACTGCTTAAGAGGAACACATACCCAGATTTGCAGCGGAACTTCTCAGTCTAACGCTGAACCCAGAGAGAGAGCAGAGGGGCTGTTATAATGGTGCTCTCCCTCCTGCTAGCCTCACGGCTCACCTTTTAACCTCCTCCTGATCTCTGCTCACACCTGGCCTCAGTGGGCCCCTGCCTATCACAGTATTTCAACCTGAGCTCTTCCCCAAAACTCACTACCTCCTTCCTTGCCTTCCCTTATTTTGTTTATCGCTGCCTCCTCCAGAATGTAAGCTTCACAAGGAAAGGTGCTTCAGGCTGGTTTGGTGGGTTGGTTGGCTGGGTTTTGTTATTGTAGAGCCACTACACAGAATATTGCTGAGGACATGGTCCTTCAACACACATTTCTTGAATGAATGAATGAATGAATGAGGATTCATTGGAGATTTTTGTTTGATATTTTGAAATGATTTTCTCATAGAGTATTCTGCTCATCTTCCAAAGGAGGCAGGAAGCCAGGCAAAAGGATTCAAGGGCCTGATTTCTAGGCCTTCTCTCATTAGAAATGCAGAGGAGAGGAGTGGCCAATCTCTGGGAAAATGATGATGGAAACATAACATCCTGACAGAAAGCTACAAAAGCATTGTTGGTCAAATAAGTTTGTAAATATGATATATATGTTTGCTCGCTTATAGTTTGCATTGGGTGTGGGGGATAGGTTGTAAGCATGCAGGGTCATTATAGCCTAAGGCTCAGTTTTAAGACTAAGCCTTTCTCACCCTTTAAATACTAAGATCTTTTCAAAAAAACTTTTCCGCACACCCTTGACTGTTGCATGATGTGGGGTGGTGCACTCTCATGAGGAATCCCATTATGCCTCAGATAAGTGGTTTTGTATTAGACACTTCCTTGTTTGTATATTGGATTAAAGGTTTTGATTTCTACATTATAAAATGGGGCAGAGGAGCCCATGCTGGTGGAGAACAGAGAAAGGCCGCGTGGAGGAGAGGAGAAGCAGCCAAGATGGTGGAGTGCCGAAGGAGAAGCCAGTTTGTGCAGCGTTTGTGTAGAGTTTGTGCAGAGAGAAGGAGATGGGGAACAAAGGTGAATAAAGCTGGTGAGCTAGAAACTTCTGATTCTAGGAAATTCAGATAAGTCAGTGGCTTTGGGAGCCCTGAATGGAAAGGGGAGTATTTTCCCACTGTGTGTATTTCTTGCCCACTGGGTGCAAGCTAGGATCAAAGCTAATGGCCCACCAGTTCCTTGGCTCCATTGTTTCATTACCATCTGTCTGTCCGAATCAAATGTGAACCTGCATGGGCTAGGCGGCTGTAGTCATGGCCATGGATACTGGCTTTACAAGCATTGTATCAATAAATTGATTTTGTCATTTAGAAAATGAGAGGAGCCAAATGCAAGGCATTCATCTTGACTAGTCATCACTTTAAAAGAAAAAAAAGAAAACAGAAAAACACTTTGAAGGGGATTTTGGAGATAGTTGGGAAATTTGAAAATGAGCTAAACATGAGATGCTGTTAGAGAAATCCTGTTAACTTAGCTCTGGTAATGGTACTCGTGTTAAGTAAAATACTCTTATTCGAAGATATGTGCTAAGTGGTTAGGGGAGAAGTGACGATGTCTGTGACTTGTTTCAACTGCTCCAGTGGAGAGGGTACTGGCTCATTTATGTGATGACCTCCCCCATGTCCCCGGAGGTCAGGCCACTGCCTCCCACGCCAACCAGTGTTCTGAGCCTGTTTTCCATGGATAAGAGCCAAGCCCTTTTGTGGGAGAAGGTGACTCGTGTGACTACAATGATGAAACCAGGACTCCCTGCCAACATTCTGTCTCCCCTTCCTTAGTCCTGGATTGGGTGGGACACTGGTTTGAAAATGGTTTGGGTAGCAGATCTGAGGCGGTGGCTGTTCAGCATCCTTCCAGTCCCCCCATGCTCTGCTGAGCCCCTCGGGGACTCAATTTGACTCCTCTGGTCTCTTCCTTTAATACTCTAATAAGTCAGCAGTGAGTCGGTATAGCCCACAATCTTTGCAGTTTTTCTCTTTGCGTCTTTGTTTCTCTCTATTCATTAGTCAACACGAATTCATCTCCTGTTTTGCCTCAAGTTTCAGAGCACATGACAAGGAAGGTTCTCAGCTTTCGCTTTGCCGCACACAGAGGAACCTAAGGACTCAGAACTATAAAACGTGTCCAAAGGCAAAAATCCAAATGGCAAAGAATCTCCAGTGATTCCCAGTTCCCTAACTTCCGCCTTCCCCCCAACAAAAGTTGGGACATTCTTCACGGAACTGACCACTTGATTTTTTCCACCTCAGAAAGCCAGCAGCTCAGGCCGGAAGGCGAGGCAGCCACAGTCTGGCCCCACCTCCAGGGGGCGGGGCCTGCCTCCAGAGGCACCCTGTGGAAAGTTACCTGGTTTTGTTTTCCACCGTTCACAAAGCCCAGCCTTGCCGCCTATCTCCCAGTACAAACACTAGGGATTGAGCTGTTCCAGATTGAACGCCAGCCTTGCAGATTCAAATCTATCTCATCTTAAAAGAATGCATCACTTCTGAGAAAAAAATAAAATACAATTAAAAGAAAGATCATTTTAAAGACAGCTAAAGCAGAGGATGGCTGGAGGGAGTTTGTTAAGGATTATAAATAGGATAAAACTGATCCTTTCTCTGAAATTTGAAATCCTGGCAGGTGCCATGGCTGGGGGTTTAATGGAAACTGTCTGAGAGTTGAACATTTGTCTTCATCATCGCTTTCCGAAGGAAGGGGAAACTGCCCCGCAAACACCCATCCATGTCACAGACTGAGAGAAGCTGATGGGGGTGGCCTGGGAGTGGGGTGTCCTGCCCTTGGAAAGAATCGCTACATGGCGGGTTCTGGGGAATCTGCTTCACTTTAAAAGGGGAAAAAAGTCAACAGTAATTCTGAAGTAACCGAGAAGCAACATAAAATGTAGAAAGGAAGTTACCCCAGACAGTACCAGTAACTAACGTGACCTTTAAAAACATCACATTGGCGCCTCATCCCCTGAATGGAAGGAGAGCATGCAGCACCTCCGCCCTTTCCGCCAGGCCCACGGGAATGTCTCTCCCCTCTCCTGATGAACATTTGAGCTTTTACCCCGTGGTCGTGCCGGCCTTTGGAAGGCCACAGCTAATTCCCCAGCCATCATGGGAAGCCCTTGCTCTTATCTAGCAGTGAGTTTGCAGGATGAGCTCAGGAGGTCTGAAGCAACCAGAGAACCCCCCCACACCCTCCACCCCCTGCCCCAGGCACTCAGGGTCCAAAGCTCAGAGGAGATTCTGTGGGCTCGTTTTTTTCAAGGTCAGCTAGCAGGTCTTAGGAAAGAAAGAGGGAGAGCCACAGCATATCTGCTCTCCTTTTTCCCCTGAAAAGAAGTACAGCTAAGAGCAAGTGCAGGGAAGACAACCAGCCTGCTGGTTACTAAGGCTGCCCGCCTCTCAGACATGGGAGCTTTGGCCAGGATCACCAGACCTCAGCTGAGATGGTATTTATTACAAGGGACGGTGACTAGATAGCTCCCTTTTGAAGCTTAAGAAAGCAAAATGATCAAGTGGCCTGAGGAGGGAAAGAAATGATCAGAGACATCAAAAATAACAGCAGCTAATAGACGACACCGAGGTGGCAGCCCCCAAGCGGTGGCTCAGCCATGGCTTTTGTCCGTATCTGTCTCTCTCTCACCAAGTTGTCCTCTCCGTTCATCTTACTCACCCCTGCGTTACCAGAGCTCAGCAGATAAGAAGGAGCTTAATAATTGCTGGCATGAACAAATAGTGGATTGCAACCACGTCAGAAACGGTCGGTGCTGGAGGGGAATGAGATTGCTTCCAAGTATTGGTCAAGAGCTTTGAGTAGGTTGAGCCGCGGAGTTTTTAAATTATTATGCCCATAGGACTAGGTGACTTTTCTGGGTCTAGAAACCTGAGCCAGTGACGATTTGACAGACTGCCGTTCCCTGAGAGGAAAGAGTTAAACCTGGGTTTTGGAGGGGATTGATGTGGTCACTGGGGACAGCTCCCTGCTGGACTTGCCAGCCCCCATTTCTGCCCCCCCTCCACATACAGGGGAGGGCGGACGCTGGCCTTTCCGGTCTTGCTTAGCATGCTTGGCCAAAGGTGACGATGACTTAGTGGGCTAAGGTCGTGCCCTCCCCCCTTCTGAATCGATAATTTAATGTGACTTATCAGAAAGAGAAAGAACTGTTTACTTTAAAGGCCTGAATCCCATAAAGGGAGAGGGACAAGACCTAAAACTGACAGAAGCTCAGAGCTCGCGCCCACGGCGTGAGGGACAGGGACCTGGACGGCACCACCTGCGGCCAGACAAGAGGCCCCGGGCTGAGAGACTTGAGCTGGGCAGGTGAGTCCCATGAACCTTCCAACTCCCTGTGTGAATCAGGCTATTCTTTTGGGTGTTCACTGGCTTTCCAAAGTGGGGGTGAGCTGTGAACCTAGTTGATTTAAAAGACCCCCACATGACACCTGAGCAAGGTGCCATGGTGAACATGGCATATGTGAATTCGTCTGTGTGATTATTCTGTTTCTCCAGAAAGCCTGAGACTTTTCTAGATGTTCTTCTCACCCCCGAGGAGGGAAAGAATAGGTTAGAGTGGAGTCGAGGGCCCAGAGGTGGCATGTACTTTTATTTCTGCCCCTGAAGAGGCAGTACATTTCCTGGTTTACAATGATCTGATTTAACAATGGCAACAAGGCCTTCAGGACTCCACTGGAAGAGCCCTGGCTGGATAGCTTGGTTGGTTGGAGCACTGTCCCCATACATAAAGGTTGCCAGTTTAATCCCCTGTCAGAGCACCTACAGGAACAGATCGTTGTTTCTCTCTGTCTCAATGAACTTTTTAAAAAAATTAATACCTTAAAAAATTATTCTACCAAACCTCCCTCTGATTTGTTCCCCAACTTTTAAAACGCCAGCATCAGAGCTGTTCTCATATTAGCCGGTCAACAGCACCGGAAATAGCCAGACGCTGGCACAGAAATGAAACTAGTTCCAGGAATCCCCAAGCCTCAGCAGCTCTCTTACAAAGAGTCTGTGGAGACCCCACCTCAGCTGAGAACTTGCCCAGTGATCCCCTCTCCACCACAGGTTGGTGACAAACATGGGTAGTAGGAGCAGCATCCGGAGCACCCCGATTTTCTCTTCCAGACGAATTTCAGCGAGAAAAGAAATGCTCCCTATTGACCAGAATATTCTATTTTAAAATTTCCATGTACTTTCAAAGTGACAAGACTCAGGCACATGATAGTGACTTTCTTTGTCTCCATCTAGACTCTCACAGCCTAAAAGAATCAAATTGGTGCATTTAATCCATCTATTTGAAATGACAGAAAATGTGGATTTGGAATTATGAAAAAGCCTCTCCATTTATCTTTTGCTTTTTTTTTTTTTTTTTTTTTTTTTTGACAGAGACAGAGAAAGAGACAGATAGGAACAGACAGACAGGAAGGGAGAGAGATGAGAAGCACCAATTCTTCATTGCAGCACCTTAGTTGTTCATTGATTGGTTTCTCATATGTGCCAGGGGGCTACAGCAGACCAAGTGACTCTTTACTCAAGCCAGCAAATTGGGCTCGAGCTGGTGAGCCTTGCTCAGACCAGATGAGCCCGCGCTCAAGCTGGCAACCTCAGGGTCTCAAACCTGGGTCCTCAGCATCCCAGTCCGACGCTCTATCCACTGTGCCACCGCCTGGTCAGACTATATTTTGCTTTTTTAAGAAAACTTTTTCCCCCTCTTTGGAGCTGACAAATTAGGTTTTCTGCAAGGTAATGCTTTACAGTCCCCAGAGAACTCTTTTCTCAGTCCTCTGGAGTTGGCTCTAGAATGTTCTCAACCCCTAGGAAACAAGACATGAAGGCAGAGACAGGCTGTTCCCGCCCAGTTCTGACCTCAGGAAGAACAGGGAGTCTTGTGATTTTCCTGGGACTTGTGAATTGAAGACATCTTGCAGGAAGTTGTGACGCACACAATATACTTAAGGACTGAAGAATTCCCCAGAGGGTTAGGCTTTGTAAAGGCTTCCTCCTTGATGAACAGTGCACCCCAAACACACACACACACACACACACCTGCCTTCTTCCCATTAATGCGGGGAGAGGAAGCCCATGGCATAAAAGGAGAGGCAAACCCAGTCCTGTCTGTTTTTTATACCCGCAGGCTCAATGGGAACTCTACATTCTGAATAGAGCACAGCAACTAGAAATGTCTGGAGATTCAGTCCAGGTGGGGAAGGTGAGGGAAGGTTAGACTGGGACACTGCACAGAAATTTTGTTTTAATAGATAGCCACTCGGGAATGTCTAGCACTCAACCCTTCTCGGGAAATTTTAGGAAGCAAGGCGCAGAGAGAGGAGGAGAGCTTCATGTGGCTTGGATCAGAGCAGACACTCAGCAGGACCCCTCCACGCCTCTTCTAAGCTGCAGAACCATGCTGGCATTTGGACCTGTCACCCTGATTAATATCCAACAACTTTGCCTTAAGCATTCACTGTTTTATAGGAAGTAACAGCTTTAATTATTTCTCAACTGCCTTATTATAAACTGTAGTTTTCATGCACTGGTAATATAGAAGTTGTTACATTTGAAAATACTAGAACAAAGTATTTATTTTTCTATATCTGCAGAATGAGAAATGACTATGTGAATTTTTAAAAAAATATATCCAAGCAGATCTTGGCGTTAACCACTTCTCATTTTTATTTTTTAGTGACATATTATTGGATGGCATTTGGAAAATGTGAAAACTTTCTGCTTACTTTTTAAAACTGTTTTTGCAGGTTTTAACCATGCCTGCAGAAACAATCAAAGAAATAGTAATAAAAGACAATGGCCATGATAGCTATGTTTAAAACTTGTGCACAAGGCTGAGAATGTAACAGGCATGGAATAAATATGTGTTTATTGATGGATGCAATCATACCATTAAATTATCATACTGCATAATAAAGTATGCTACTAATACTTTGCTAGCAAATTAGCCTGAGGTCCCTCTTTCTGCACAGCGCTAACTTTTCAAGCTTGTTGACAAGCAGCCTAGACACAGACTAAGTTCTGACCTCCCAATTTTGGAAAAGCCTTGTGCAAGAAGGTATTTTTATTAGGAATCCACAAAATAATAAAAATAAAATTCTAATTTTTTTCAGTATGAAAATACAACATGAATTGTGGAAATTAGTTAATGCAGAGAAGCAAAAGGAGGGGAAAAAGGAAAGTCTAATGTAGTAAGGTACCAAAAGCTGCAAAATTAATATTGATATTCTAGGAGGAAAGGACAGGCTTTCCTGTCCCATCCTTCCTTTGGGGAGGGAGGGAGAAGAATGTAGAAGTCTCTGGCTTGCAAGAACAATGGGTCATTTAGTGTTAAAACTAAAATAAAGGTTAACTGAGAAACTTCTTCTCTTTCAATGGGAGACAGAATTTACATACCACCTTGCATTGATTGTAGTTCCTCCGCCTTCCTGGAATCCTGAGAGTAACATACCTCTAGGAAAAGGAGGGAAGATGAACCCTGAAAGATTATAAATATCTTTGATTGTGTTACCTCAAAAGTCTTAATGTTTTTGTGTATCCCCTAAACAAATGTTGTAAGCTTGTGCCATGATGTCATGCTCTCCTCAGCCTGTGTGTGATCAAGGGTATATAACTAGCCCCTGAGATGTATTTGGGGCACATGATTTGAGTCTGCAAATGCCCCGTGTCAGCCATATGTGGCCGGCATATTTAATAAATCTCCTCCTTTAATAAAACTCCTCAAAATTCATCTGGACTTGGTGTCTTTATGTAAACCTGCAGGAGTGAGGTATAGTACTTTTCAGCATCTGAGATATGGTACTTTACAACACTAATTCTACCACTCAAAGATAACCATGGTTAATATTTGATGTTTTGGCCCCTGACAATACGGTTTTTCATGAAAAGGGGCTCATACTCTGTATATTATTTTGTAAGCTACTTCATTCAAGCATATCTTGAATCTCTTTCCAAGTCACCAACCATTTCTTTTCTGCAACATCAACTTAAATAACTAGAGTGTATCATAAATACATCAACTTTCTATAACTGGACATTTTAGGTTGTTGGCAATTTTTACTATAAACAGTGCCTCCATGGACAACCTTATGGGTAAATATTTTCTTGAAATTCAAGGACTTTTTCCTGGAGATAAATTTCTTGGGCCAAAGGAAAAGAGGTTTACTTGGGGGAGGCATTGGTAAGATTTTCCTGTGACTCATTAACTTCCCTTCTTTTCTCCTTCCTTGTTTACACTTCCTCTCCTTGTCTGTCTTTTGCAGACGGTCAGGTCAGTCGGAAGCTGGAAGCCCATAAAGCTCACCTGCAGAAGTGGAGGGCCCCCACGTGGCTGTAAGTGAAATGGGCCCACACCTGTGCCCCATACAGAGCACCCCAAGCATGTCCCATCAGGACCATTTTAATTAGCAAATTGTCCCCCTCCTATTGACTCTTTCTAAGTGAATAAGAGCTTTCTGGAGCCTCTTGTTATGATCAGCAACGTCCCTTGAGTGGCCAGGAAGTAGGAGTTTCTAGGTCCCTCAGGCAAAGACAAAGCAGATGAGCTTGGCTGACTTGTTAGAAGGGGTCATAAGGAAGGTAAGAACCAGAGGTCATCCATCACACACTTACGTTCACTGAGGCTATACCCAGGGGGCTAGCTACGGGTTAGCAGAGGTGTTTGGGGCTGGCTGGAATTCTGGAGTTTGTGTTTGGTGAGAGTTGTGACAAAGGTGCCCAGGGGAAGAGTCCCACCTGAAGAGAGCAGGTCTAACCCTGGGCCAGGTGGCATTTCCCTGCTGCCCTGCAAATGACACTGAAGGAAGCAGCTACTTAATAGGAAGATAAGCATATCAACACTGTCAAAAAGGGGGGGAAATGTTGGGTTGTATACCGGAAACAAATACAATGCTGTACCATATTTCCCCATGTATAAGATACACCTTTTTCCCAAAAAATTGGGGCCTAAATACTGGGTGTGTCTTTTACAGTGGTTGTAGATTTTTTTACTTGCATTTCCCACTTTTTCGCGCTTGTTTTTGTGCTCATTGTTGCAGATGAATAAAACTTGAGTTCAATAACTTTATGTAATACATTTTTTTTTTCAAATTTCAGGCCCCCAAATTAAGGTGCATTTTATACATGGGGAAATACGGTATAGCAATGCTATTGCCATAAAACTGAAAAGCAGAAAGAGAAAAGGCTCCAATCCTGTGGGAGGCTGAGCAACTTCCGTGGCATGCTATAGAAGTGCACAGTCTAGGCTGAAGAGGGTGATTCCATGGGAATAAGGGCATGTTTACTGGAAAACGCAGAGGACTCACGTTCCATTGTTAAGAATAGGCCAGTTTTATGGCCCAAGCAAGGTTCTGGTCAAATGTTAACAACTTGGTTCTCCTGGGGTGAAAATAAACTGACTCCCTAGTCCCTCTCTTTCCAGCATTTGGGAGACAATGAAAGATCAGGTGAAATGCTTTATTTCCTCTCATTCTCCAGTGTGGGCAGGAGTTCATGTATCAGTTAGAAACCGTTTTCAACAGGAAACCCGGTAAACCAGAGGGATTTATTCACAGGAGTCTCCCATTTGCTAGAAAATGAATATTATTCATGAAAAATTGAATAGTTTCTCTCTGTCTCTGCCTTTTCCTCCTTTCCTTACCTCCCCTGACCTCCCACCCACTACAATAGTGGAAAACAACTGTGGTAAGTAAGACAACATCTGGATGCCTCTGTATCTAATAGCTTCTACAGAGAGTACATTATAGCCCGTCTAAGTGCCATATCCCTGTACAAAACAATGTAAATTTTCTTAGACTACAGAATGTACCACATTTACTGATGATGGATTGAGACACATTGGGAGGTAGGAGTTGGGAATGATCTAATCATATTATGATGGGTTATGATGTGGTGACTCACTAAGTATTTGTTCCCTAAAATCAGTTCTCTCTAGGGATTCTTTCTCAATACTTTCGAAAATCGATGCCAACAGATTTCTCATCCATTTCCATAGGAAGTCTCCCTTCCTGTCAGCGAGAGGCCTTGGCAGGGTGGACGCAAAGCAGAAGGCAGTGGGGTCCCTTTATGAGCTCGTCTGTTCCCGAACACGTGAGCCTGACATCCGTGAGTCTTTCTCTCTTTCCAGCGTTCCAGATGCTCCCACCTTCGACCCCTCTTGTCTCTGCTCAGGTCACTACGAAGCCTCAGAAGTGGTCAGCGGCCACAGTGGAATGTGTAGGTGAAATGAACACCTTCACAGCTACAGATGGATGTTCCTTAGCAGAGCTGTGGAGTGTGACAATGGTGTTTGTGTCCAAACTATCAAACGCCATTATCACACTAAATAGCTACTGTTAGGCAATCCTTCCGCTCAATAAATGGCTCGGCTTCCGTTTGGTATGGGCAAGAAAGTTCAGCTCGCAGACATGCTCCCACTCGTGCGCAGTTACTGAATAAATTCCAGTCCTTTCGTGCTCATAACCAATGTGTCATCTGAACTGTGCCTTTCACAAGCTGTTAAGCACTGAAGCTGAGGATGAATTTTCTTGTTTTCCTGAGTCAACAAGAAGGTTGCAGTATCCCCCAACCAGCCCAAGGATAGGCACATGGTTATTGTTCATCCCATGTTTACTGCATGGAAATGAAGAGTTAAGAAAGTGTTAGAGGCCTGACCTGTGGTGGCGCAGTGGATAAAGCATTGACCTGGAAATGCTGAGGTCGCCAGTTCGAAACCCTGGGCTTGCCTGGTCAAGGCACATATGGGAGTTGATGCTTCCAGCTCCTCCCCCCTTCTCTCTCTCTCTCTCTCTCTCTCTCTCTCTCTCTCTCTCCCTCTCCTCTCTAAAATGAATAAATAAATAAAATTTAAAAAAGAAAGTATTAGATGCAGAAAACTAAAACCAGGTTAGCTCTAAGTTATGTAAACCATAAGTTTATAGCTGCAATATTCAGGTATGTGGGACTTCTGTTTTTCATCATTAAAAATCAACTTTCTAATAAAACTCTCATATGGCTTAACTGACCTTTCAGAAATTCTAGAACCTATTTGATTTCTACTGATTTTTTTTTTCCCCTAAGCTGGAAACGGGAAGGCAGTCAGACAGACTCCACATGCGCCCGACCAGGATCCACCCGGCACGCCCACCAGAGGGTGATGCTCTGCCCACCTGGGGCATTGCTCTTTGCTCTGTTGCAACCAGAGCCATTCTAGCGCCTGGGGCAGAGGCCATGAAGCCATTCTCAGTGCCTGGGCCAACTTTGCTCCAATGGAGCCTTGGCTGCGGGAGGGGAAGAGAGAGAGAGAGAGGAAGTAGAGGGGGAAGGGTGGGGAAGCAGATGGGCGCTTCTCCTGTGTGCCCTGGCCAGGAATCAAACCCAGGACTCCTGCACGCCAGGCCGACGCTCTACCACTGAGCCAACCGGCCAAGGCAATTTCTACTGATCTTAATCAATCACCGGGCTGATTGCTGAATTTGTATGCTAAACTCTTCTTCCTTATGGTTCAAATAGTTACCATCAGGAAATTATATAGGAGCTATGTGTGAGTTTCCTTAGCCAGTCTGAACACTTTAAACCCAAGCCGCTTCTGGGACAATTGGACCAGCTGGGTGGTCTAGTTTGAAACAACTTCTTTCTCTGAGAGGCATTTAAAGTGAGGAGTAGGCTCTGTTTGTGCAGGGCTAAGGCTTTTCTCTGTGACTTTGCTAAATGAACCAGGATATGTTTCATCAAATGGAGAAGATTGGAGCAACCATCAGGAGCAATTCATTCCATCATCAGCCATTCATTTATCAAATAAATATGTACTGAGTGGCTACCATGTGTCTGGCACGGCCCTGGGCATGAGGGATAAATTATACATGTCTGACATCATTTCCAGAAATGGCACTCACTGACTCACATTCTGTTTGGGATCATTCTGATTGTTGAATTATGTTTATTAGCAAATTGGCAGAACTTTGCAGAATCCTTCCAAGTCCCTAGCTGGAAAGCACCACTTATGTGCAGTCCACACATCTGTGATGCTCTACCCAGGCTCCATGGTCAGAGATGCTAGTATCCAAAGAGGAGGGGTCTATTCCTGCCTGTCCTGCAGCTCCTTGCCCTCATCCCCTGTCAAGAGGAGACCTAGACTCCCGGAAATCACTAATACACTGACACTGCTCTTTTGTGGGGTTTTTTGGAGAAAGCCCTAACTGAGCAAGAGTGGGTAGAAGGCTCTGCTGTTATTCAGATCACTCCCATGCACACGAGTTCACGTGGTCCATACAGCACAGGACAAAGGTGACAGGTCTGGGACTCCCTCCCAGGTAGCGAACTGAGATGGAGACCAGTATGGAAACATCTGCTCGTGTGACTATAGCTCTACCTGGGTCTCCTGAACCTGATGTCCTCTGCATGTCACCTTACTTGGCCTGGTTATGCCACGGCTGAGGCCACGAGGAAGCTGGGTTAATCATACCAGTGTTTGATCAATATCCTCAGCGCCACCACTGTCTGTGGGAAAGCCTGACAAATGACAGAGAGATGAGTCAGATGACAAGCTGTCCTTGTGAGTGTTCATGATGCAGAGAAAGCCAAGTGCTGGGAAGTGAACGGGAAGAGAAGGGAGGACAGCCGAGTGGTAGTCTGGGGGTTCAGAGGGGGGCGACAGACTGTTAGGACATGGATCAGCCAACTTAGTGACCCGGTCAACTGATGCGACAATGGCTGACCCAGAGCCTTCAGGTCCCAAACGGTTCCCAGGCTCGGTGACAATGCGAAGCCAGCCCCACACACTTCTCATTCCCACTCGCCCTGAGGTTTTGCTCAGAAGTAATCAAACAGGGGGCAAAGAAAGGGCACTGTGCATCTTTCCTGCTGGGTTGGCTCACATAGTAGCTTATTATGATCCCTGCCCGGGTCAGTTCTGCCTCCAAGACGGGGCCTCGTTCTTGGTGTAGAATATAAGGGACACACTTAGAAGGCAAAGTTTCCATCCCTGCTCCCCCTTAAAGCCATGGCTAATCCAGGCCTGCTGCTTTGATCTCAGATTACAGCATCCTTCTCCAGCCCAGCTCACTGGGCTCCCATTGTCCCCTGGGATGGCTAATGCTGGTCCTCTCCCAAAAACCGTGCCTGAGGACACTCGCTGACTCCCAGCATCCTGTGTAAGATGGAAAGGTCCACTTGGATGTGCAGTTCAAGTCTACGCTGGCGCTGGGAGGCTGCCGGCAACCAAGAGGTCACACTGAATGGTTTTCTTCCCCAGGGGTGGGACTGACTTCACTTTGTGAGTCACACTGGTGAGGCCCTGTGAATCCTTTCATCTTAGGAAAACGTGTCAAACATGACAGTTGCCACTTAGTGACTGTCCAATGTGCCAGCCGGCCCCAGAGGAGGTTTGGGAAATAGCATAGTTGTTGTCACACACAGATGGCTCATCTATACATTTTTCTGAACTCTTCTCAAACCTTTATTTTCCAGTTAGTATACTTCCTTGAATTAGGAGACAATAGAATGTTAGAACTGGAAACCAGTTTACACTCGGTTCTGATGAGGAAATTGAAGCCCAGGAAGGTTGAGGCATGTGCCCAAGGTCGTTCAGTTAGTCTGTGGCCCAGCTGGACCCCAAAGCCAGGTCCACAGACTTTGTCCTTCATCCCTATGGTGTCCTGTGGCCACTGCAAAGAGGAGTCAGGCAGTGCTTGCTGGAGGAGTGAGTGGCTAGATGTCATGTCAAGCCCTCTTCCCCTTTATTCATCTGAGACCTGTTTCCTTCAGGTTTCAAAGGAATGCTCCTTCGTTCACTATTCTAGAATTTGGTGGCCAGGTCTATGTTGAAGCTCCCTCTTCCCGACGTCGTCCACCCCTCACTGGGCAGACACGGGTTGCGTGGTTACCGCGTGCCTCATATTGTACTGGGCTCTGGGGACACAAAGAAGAAGAAGGCTGGGTTCCTTCTCCGAGATGCTCTCAATCTAGGGCAGCGGTTCTCAACCTGTGGGTCGTGACCCCGGTGGGGGTCGAACAACCAAAACACAAGGGTCGCCTAAAGCCATCGGAAATACATATTTTATTTAAAAATGTATTGTGTAATAAATATGTATTTTCCGATAGCTTTAGGCGACCCCTGTGTTTTGGTCCTTTGACCCCCGCCGGGGTCGCGACCCACAGGTTGAGAACCGCTGCTCTAGGGGTTGGACAGTTGCCTGAGACGGGATGCCCAAAGACTTTATGTCCTTCATTTCTTTGCAGGTGAAGAAACAGAGTCAGACTTTACCATCTGTTTTGCTACTATTGGGGAAACAACCACTCTTATTTATTGGAGTGATTCCATTGCCAGCAGGGTATAGATAAAGGACGCTCTGTCATACCGGGTATCAGTGCCGGAAGGTGGCGATCGTGCTGCTGCTCTCAGCCAATGGCCAGCACCACGAGCAGACAGAGCCTGGTGGGGGCCGCGGGGGGTGCGGATGGGTTAGGATGCTCTCATTGTGTGCGAGAAATTTTCATGACCCGCAGGAGCTGGGTAAGGAGTGCGCTGGCTGTTGTTCATGATGCAGGCTGGTTTGTGCTCCCAATGCCAGGGCAGGACCTGATTTAAAAAGCAGGGTCACCATGTGTACCCTGAACAATGGTTTATGAGACATCAGTCTAATGTGTATTTAGAACATTTGAACACTGTGCATGGGGGGCGAAGATGAATGAGATGTTTACTCACTCATTCAACCAACATTCAAACCTGTGTTCCTACTATGCGTCAGGCATTGCACTAGTCACTGAGAATGAAAAAGAAAGATGCCCTTTCCAGAATAGAGCGCTGACAGTCTAGTGAGGACACAGACAGGCAAATGAATCATAGCGGGGTATAGTCACAGATTCTTTGAAGCAGGTATGGGGACCACGGCTGAAGGGAAGAAAACACCAGCTGTGGAGAGTGACAGAGGCATGCATACAAGACAAGACGAGCACTCCGGGAAAGGAGCAGTCTGGTGCCTCAGGCAGCCGCCTAATTAAAGGTAAATGCATGACCTTGGCAGTGAGCCAGGGCGCCGTCACCCTGACAGCACTGGCGTCGGCTGCAGGTCCCCTTGAGCATGTCCCAGCGATTGTCCCCGAAAGCAGCTGAGCCACGAGCCTGGAACTCAGTTGGTGAGGATTTCTCTCTCTCAAAACTAAAGCCAAACATCCACAGAAAAAGGTCACCTTTTAAGTAAAAGAAGCACCTTGTACTATTTGGCAGGTGACAGGGCAGGTGCCAGTGTGTGGGGGGGTTTGTAGTGCATGTGTGAAGAATTTTAATTTCTCAAAGGAGCTGGGTAAAATGCCCTCGAATTCTCATTCAACTGAGACTTTAAAACAAACAAACAAAAGCAAAACAAACAAATAAAAAACAGGGAAGAGCCAGGGCTGTGACCTCCAATTTAGGCTGAAATGAGTCTCCCGGTAATCCCAGCCCTCACTCTCTACTTGTGATACTGCCCTCAAGTGGTAGGCCATGTCCCTGCACATCATAACCTCGGGTTCCCAAGGATGTCTGTCACATTTGCTACCTCTGTGTTCCCAAATGATTGCATTAAGATCTTCTCTGACAGCAGAATCCGGCTTTAATTTTGTTAAAGTAGATTTTCAAAGGCGGGAGAGGGAGAGGGAGAGGGAGAGGGAGAGGGAGAGGGAGAGGGAGAGGGAGAGGGAGAGGGAGAGGGAGAGGGAGAGGGAGAGGAGTGGAAGAGGTTGTTTTATTGAGTGTCCATTGACCCATTAAATGCACCAGACGAGAACTAATCATGTTCTACTTGGAGAGCAAGTCCCTTCCTTTTCACTGTTCCGGCACAGTTAGCCCAGTTAAAGCTAATAAAAGGCCTTCTTGTTCTTTAGGCTGCCTGTCTTCCTTTTAAGTAAAAGAAGCACTGGGCGCAGAGGACCCAGCTTTGAAATTCCGGGGTCGCCAGCTTGAGCACAGGCTCATCCGGCTTGAGCATGGGCTCACCAGCTTGAGCACAGCTTGCTGGCTTGAGTGTGAGATCATAGGCATGACCCCATGGTCACTGGCTTGAAGCCCAAGGTCACTGGCTTGAGCCCAAGGTCACTGGCTTAAGCAAGAGGTCACTGGCTTGGCTGTAGCCTCCTGGTCAAGGCACATACGAGAAAGCAATCAATGAACAACTGAGGGGGGAGGAGGGTCCTAGGGGCGGAGCACCATGGAGCGTGGGGCAGGGCTGGGACCAAGCACGCACTCTGAGCTCCCTGATCTTCAGCCAAGACTGGGGGTGCGTGACTCAGTGGGGGGGGGGGGTCCCTGAGACCGTGACTTTTGAGCACAGATTTAAAAGGTAAGAAAGGGAGAGCCAAGAGAAGAAGCTTCCAGAAAGATGCCCAGTGAAAGGTAAAAACTGAAGGGATTATTCCACTAATTCAGAGAAACAGGCCTTATTTGCCTTTTAAAGGGGCAGGAGTGGTTTTCCTTCCGCTTTTCAAGCCCACCACCGGGACAGAAGGAGGAGAAGGTGATTCACAGGCGCAGGACTACATCTAATATAAACCGCAGTCCGGTGCGGGGAGGGCTCAGTTTCATTGATTGGTTTCCTATAACGCAGATGTGGACACCACAGTCAGGACTATGTTGACCTCCAGGACCATATCGTGAGCAAGATGTGTAACCACAGACAAACAAGGACAAAGCGGACCACCTCCTGGGGAGCCTCCACGCTACCAAGTGCATCAAGGGTCACTGGCGGGCTTTTCTGTGGGTTCTGAGACAGGCAATGGGCTATCTGCAAACAGTGCCTGCCGCCCACCCCGCGGAAGCTCATCCTGCGGGATTCCCCCACTTCAGTCCGGTGCTGCCATTTCTGCTGTCCCTCGAGACTGAAGTGACCTGTGTGCAAGGTTGGCCTCTGCCCTGCAGAGCCCTCCCCCCCCCCCGGGGGGCTGCGGGAGAGGGAAGTTTCCAGATGCTGTAATGGGATGACCCCACATGGGTTCGGCCTTGCTCTTACTCTGCTTCCCTTCCATCTGCGGCTCGCGCCAGGCTTCCCATGGCTGGCTCCCGACCCCCCTTAGCCATGGTGTCTTTCTGGGGTTCCGTGCCCTCTCCTGCTGGGGCCCGTGTCCTCTCCTGCTGGGGGCCCTGCTCTCCGCTGCTCCAGCCTGCCTCCTTCCCGGGCCAACTCGACTACTCCCAGGCCCGGCCGCTCAGGTTGTCTGCTGCCAAGCCTCCAGCACCTCCTTCTTTAAGGTTTTTTTAATGAAACTTTTAATTTTAAGACCATTGTAGACACACATGCAGTTGTAAGAAACAATATAGAGAGATCCCGTATACCCTTTACTCAATGTTTTTCCCCACATGGCAACATCTTGCAAAACTATATAATACATCTTCACAACCAGGATACTGACGTGGAAACGGTCAAGATTTAAAATATTTCCAGCACCTTCCAAAGCCACAGAAACAAGCCGGATCTCTGGCCGGCTGGCAAAGACCCTGCCTCCAGTATGCTCCCGCGGGCTCCCCTCCGGCCAGACGCCTCCCGCCGTCCCCGGTGAGCTAGCCTGTCCTCCCTGAGGGTGGGTCTCCTTCCGCCTGCTCTGAGCCTCCGCTCTCGGCATCTCCCCTTGGAGGCGACCTTTCTTCCCTGTCTCTGCTGAGCCGTCCTCTCTTTTCATGGGAATCGAACCCGGGATTCCTGCACGCCAGGCCGACGCTCTACCACTGAGCCAACTGGCCAGGGCCATCAGTTGTTTCTTTTTGTCCATAATTTTCACAGCCCTGCGAGATGGGTGTTGTTATCCTCCTGTATCAGATGAGGACGTGGGGAGCTGAGGGATGCGGTCACGCTCCAAGCTTGCTCAGCTAGGAAGTGTTAGAATGAGGACCGGAGCCGGTTTGTTTCCAGAGATGGTTGCCTCACTGTAACCATGCCGCCTTCCTGCTTTAGGATGTGGAAATGAACAAAACGAATGAACTATCTGGAGGTAAACTTGATACACAAAGAAACTAGAAAACCATTCCAACCCAAATCATCATCTGCTATTGGGCACTGGGGTGGAGGGGAGTGAGGACAGGGATCGATTCAATAGTTATTTATTAAGCATCTACTATGTTTCAGGCAGTTCTAGGTGTTAGAGATACTCCCTTCTCGACCCTCAGAGCTCACATTCTAATGGGGGAGATAAACACTAAACATAATAAGCTGCCCACGTGGTGGGTTAGAAGCTGGCATGAGCGCAGGGGCATCTAGGAGGGAAGGAGTGAGACCTACAAGGTGGTGTTAGGATTTTAAATCGGTGGGCAGTCAGGGGACAGTTTGCTCAGTTAGGATGTGGGGAAAGTCACACTCATACCATGGGAGGGCTGGCAGGGAAAGGCAGCCCCAGGAAACCAACACAGACACCAAGGAAAGTGCCGTAGGCAACTTGCTACCGGGGGGAAAAAGCCGCTGCCTCATCATTCCATCACCATGGGTGGGAAAAGAGGAGGTGACGGGAGGAGGGGAGAGTGATGGAGGTGAGATATCCCATTCAAATTGTTTCTAATACTTCTGGGCCCTGAAATGGATGCCCACAGACTGGCTTTTCTTGATTATATCTGATCTAAAACATGTGACTTGGGTGAGGGGAGCCCCTGTGATGATTTCTATCTGGGACCATTTAATCTTCTCATGAAAAACAGAATTTAAAAAAATTCTTGATTTAGTGGGACAATGAGAACCAGAAATATTTGCTTGCCACATCATAAAGTTAATGTCTGTGCTCATGTGACTGACCACAGAGATGACTTTGGCATCCATCTTGCCTTTCAAACTTTACACAAGTTTGTTTTGTTTTGTTTTTTTCTGAAATGAGAAACAGGGAGGCAGAGAGACAGACCCCGGCATGCGCCTGACCGGGATCTACCCGGCATGCCCACCAGGGGGCGATGCTCTGCCCATCTGGGGCGTTGCTCCGTTGTAACCAGAGTCATTCTAGCGCCTGAGGCCATGGAGCTGTCCTCAGCGCCCAGGCCAACTTTGCTCCAATGGAGCCTTGGCTACGGGAGGGGAAGAGAGATATAGAGAGAAGAGGAGAAAGAGAGAGAGAGAGAGAGAGAAGAGGGGGGGAAGGGTGGAGAAACAGATGAGCGCTTCTCCTGTGTGCCCTGGCCTGGAATCGAACCCGGAACTTCCACATGCTGGGCTGACACTCTACCAGTGAGCCAACTGGCCAGGGCTACACAAGTTTTATTTAACACAAGCAAGCTCCCAAAGGGTCTCAGCGACGCAGAGTTGGGAAACACACCCTGTGCCAGGAGGCCAATGAGGATTTGGTGTTGTCTCTTCGATTTTTTTAAAACTATTTAAACCCAAGTGGCATCTGCAGGTCTAAGTGGGGAGAGATGCCAGGCTATTCACTTACATACCCGTGGTCCAGCAGAGCAGAATGCACAGAGGGGACATGAACCAGAAATGGATTGTAACAAGCTCCTCCCATCTGCAGTCAGTTGAACACATGCCCAACACACACACACACACATACACACCCTATCTATATATTTAGAAAGAGAACACTTTCTGTTAGAAATAGTTATTTCTTTGGACGCTCTTGATAAGAATCTATGCAGCACTTTGCCATGGCCAGGTTTACCAGAGGGGCATGGCTGGGGAGGCACAGGCACAGTGAGGGCACGTAACATATGAGCGTAAGCCAGCATCCACGCATCCGGCACGAGATCTTGCCAGAACATGATGCCGGCTGGCAAGAGCTCACCATGTCCCTGCCATTCTCATTAGGGAAAAGCTGCTGTTGAAAACACAGGGTTTTTTTTTAAATGAGGTGTTCATTTACTTTTGTCATCTTCCCATCACAAGAGATCCACTGTTGAGCCCTTTGGGACACGGAGACACATATGTGTGTGACCACCCTGCAGACATCAGGCACCAAACCCCCAGCTGGACCCACCCCAGCTCAGAGCCTGGGTTGAGCCTTCACTGTGTCCATAGACTCTGGACACTGCTCACCTACCAGACCAATGGGAAAATCAATAGAGAGTGGGCATGAGCTCAAACAGTGGCAACACATGTGGGCACTTCGGAGACCTCACAAGCCACCTTCAGGGTCAGAGAGCTCACCACACACTCATTGTTAACTAATTTCAAGGGATACAGCAATTCATCTTAAAACAGGAGTTGGGGGTTTGGGTGGCTGGACAGATGGCCACACAGCCTGGCAAAGGCCATCCCTGGGAGCCATGGCTGGGCCAAGTCCCACTGCGGGTGCCCCTTCTGTCCCTGGTCCTCTGAATGTTTTTATTTATTTATTTTAGATTTTATTTATTCATTTTTAGAGAGAGAGAGCAGAGAGAGAAAGAAAGAAAGGGAGAGAGAAGGGGGGAGGAGCAGGAAGCATCAACTCCCATATGTGCCTTGACCAGGCAAGCCCAGGGTTTCGAACTGGCAACCTCAGCATTCCAGGTTGACGCTTTATCCACTGCGTCACCACAGGTCAGGCCCCTCTGAATGTTTTTAAACAGAGTAAATAAGAACAAACACTAAAGGCATTTAGAAAACAATCTAAGCATCTGTGAATGGAGGAAAGGACAGCTCTGTCCAAGAGGCACCCCATGAGCTGACTGCAAAACCAAGATAGATCATGTTACTCACATGAACATATGTGTGTGGGTAAAATGTGTATTATGTATGTATGTGTGGATACAGGGTGGGCAAAAGTAGATTTACAGTTGTGAGTACGTGCAGTTTATCCAATTAATATTATTATCAATTGTATTATTTTCCACACAGACCACTGTAGACCTACTTTGCCTCATCCTCTATATACTAATTCTAATCAATATGTGCCCTGTACCTTTTCACAATTGTGGAACTTTCTAGAACTCCACTGCCACACACATTTGTAGGATCCCTATGGGGAATGGAGGGTGCAGGCGGCCTCATAGAAAAGTGAGGATTTGGTCATTTGCAGCTGGGGAAATTGCTTCCACAGCAAGGCTGGAGAGGCAAATTCTATGAGAGTCTGAGCTATGGCTAGCTGAGAGGTCTCCTCCCTCACATCCCTTTCAAAACAAAAAGTCCCATCTCTGTTCTCTCTTTTATCAGAACCCCATGCCGAGGACAATCGTATTTTAAAGCAGAAGTCAGGAGTCCCCTGAAGCCAGAGGTGGATTTAACGGAGGGCACACCTGGCAAGCATGCGCCCTGAGCCCTGATTTCTGAAGGGCCCCGCAAAACTACAACTTTACACTTTTTTCTAATGAAGGAGGAGCCCTTCATCGGGCCCTTAGGCGCCCGGGGCCTCAACTGACCTTAATCCGCCTCTGCCTGAAGCCCTTGCCCCCTGAGAGAGGCTGGCTGTGTGGCTGGGTGCCCCTCCGGCAGACAGATGGTTATCTGAACCTAGGTCTGCTCACTCCCCTCCACATTCCAGGCCCCTCCTACCTATGGTCTCCACTCCCGCTCAGTGTGGGCCCTGGCCTGCGTGGGTCCTGCTAGGAAGGCAGCATCTCAGGACCCACCCCAGACTCCCAAGGTCAGAACCTGCATTGCCACAAGATCCCAGGTGACTCGTGGGCACTTTCCACTTGGGCAGCATCAATCATGCTGCTCAGAGGAGGCCTAACAATTCTTTCGGATATGATTAGGGAGTCGTTAAAATCATGTTGAGAAACATCTACAAAGGCTATGTGCTCTGGGATTCCAATGATAGGAGATTCAGAAGGGAGCAAACTTACGGAGACAGTAAAAAGATCCCTGGTTGCCAGGGTGTCATGGGGTGAAGAGCAGGAACCGAGGGAAAGAAGTTTAGGGCAGTGAAACCATTCTGCGTGATGCTGTTCTAGCAGATGCGTGTCATTATATGTATGTCAAAACCCAGCAAGCGTGAGCACAGTGACCCTTCATGGAAACCATGCACTCAAGTCCATCACGAAACACAGTCCAAACGTGTTCTGCTCCTGTACACTTCCCAGCAAATTACTGATCCTGCGGGGGCGTGAAACGGGCACCAGTTCTACAGAACAGGTGTCTGTGCTCATAGACGCATCTCACACTTTTGTTTAAATATGAATTTAATGAAACAGAACATTATTAATTGGACATGTGAATAATGACGGGAAATGGCCTCCTGTTTCAAAAGGCCACCTCCGGCCACACTAGCATCTTCGACGCCCGTGCAACCACTTGACCTGATAAAGGAATTCACATTTCCTGCTTATTTAGCAGCTGGAAGTGTCTAGAAATCTTGAGGTCAGGAATGGGAGCGGGGAGGATTGGGCTGCGGACAGACCCCTGCTCAGCACCAAGTCCCAGACAACACGACGACGTGCAAATACGCAGATCAACACATAACTTGAGGTCGGTAAAAACGCTACAGGTAGATACAAAGGTGGACTGTCTCTGAGACCAACGGTCGATTCAGCCTCTCCCAAAGTCTGTTCAGCAACCCTGCTCCAAAGTCACTGCAACGAAGGCCGTACACGATGGCTTTAGATGCAGCCGGAAACCAGGGTTGTCACACGCCCCCTGAGGCGTGTGCTCTCTCCGGGTGATGTCAGATGACCACCCACACGATGGTGTGCTGCTAGACGCTGGCTGTCAGTTCCTGTGGGGTGCTAGGTTTTCTTTTCTGCTGGGGTCCCAGACACCGTCTTTGCTGCTGTGGGGTTCGGCTGGCTTTTACTCTTTGTGACACTCGGTTTCTTCTGTTTCGGGTTGTTGTTTTGAAGCGACTTCAGCCCCAGCATTTTGCAATACTTGTTACACTGGTGTAGTGCTTTAAACTGGTCGATGAATGTCATGGAACAATTGCCTTTAAATCCTTTGTACCTGTGAGTTTGAGTGGAAGGAAACATAATTTGTGAAAAACAAGACACTTCACCCATTTTAAAAGAATCTTTGAAGGGAGACACTCACGGTGCATGGAAATATATTTATTCCTAAGTTTGGCAAGAATGGCCACATGGTGGACACAACTATTGATAGAAAAAAAAACCATCCTGTGGAATTGGATAAAGGCAGAGACCCATTGGTCAAAGCCTATGATTATGCAAATGCTAGGAACGGAGAGGTGAAGATTCCTGCCCTTTTCCTTGTAGTCATAGTTACTAGCACTGGACCACCTTGATAAACAGTAGAAGATATCCTGGCACTCTGGAAACCACCCCATCCTACCCAGAGGTTCTGAAGAAAAAAATTCTAGAACTTTGGGGCCAGACAAAAATGTTTAGTTTAGACCCTTTAATTTACCACTAAACTAATTTAGGCTGAGAGGTTGCGAGGCCAGCCTCAGAAAACGCAGCAAGTTGATGGGAGAGAGAAAAGCGGGCTGCAGCCCCTGAGCCTCCCTCCTGCCGAAAGAGCTTTCTCCTGTGACACCCCGCCTTCTCCCCAGGAGGAGAAGCGTCTGGCCTTGGACTCGCAGGCCTGGAAGGGACCATGTGGCCCCTCGGCCTGGGCGTGGTCTCAGGGGCTGTTTCTTTGGTAGGCAGCGTCCTCTGGAGGCTGGGAGAGAGGAACCAACCCTGCTCACACCTCGCGGACATGTGGTTCTATACTTCCAACCTCCAGCACTGTCAGACGGCACCTTTCTGCTGTTGTAAGTCGCTCAGCTTGTGGTGATTTGTTATGGTAGCCCTGCGACGCTAAGAAACTGCAATAGAGAACCTTGTACTTGGGGACTTCCCCACACATTTCCATTTCTAGGAACTTCAGCTCTGTGGGATTTTACTAATTGTATCTTTTTTGTCCTTAACTTCAACTTAGCACACTGTTCTAGCCTATCACTTTATGTTAGTCTACCTTTCCTCATTTCTGTCTATAGAAATGGCACAATAACCTTATTGCACCAAGCCTCTTTTCTGGTGGGAGGGGGGCATACACATTAGCCTGGGGTCCTGTTGAAACACTGGTTAGCGTTGGGCAGGTCTGGGGTGGGATCCACGCTTCTGCATTTCTAACAGGCTCTGATGCCACTTGGAGCAGCGGGTGACCAAGTATGAGTGACCTCAAACCAGCCCTGTTTGATTTGGAAACATCTTTACAATGGAACTGAAACACAGGGGTATTTTTTCTTCTTGAAATGTGTGTCACACAACATCATAAAACCGCACTGTAACATTCCACTAAGTGGGGCAGCTAAAAAGCTTTTTCCACGGCCCCCACCTTCACCCGACACAGAGTTCTTCAATCCAGGAACACCTGGCTGTAGTGTGCGTCACAGGTGTTTTGAAATTTACAAACCGAAGGCAAGGCCTTCTACCCAAAGATGGCGGCCGGCTGTCTGGTAGCCATCTGGACCTGAGTCAACAGTATCTTCCAGGTGAGCGTGGACTCACTATGTGTTAAAACTGGCTGGGCTGGCTTCTTGCTGAAAAAACCACTCCTCTTTATTTCCTCTCATCTGGAGAATTGTCGCACCTTGCAGACTCATACAGAAATGGCCAGGGACAGCCTGGCCGGTGGCTCTCCCAGCCCGCCCCAGCCTCTGGGGCAATAGAGAGCCCAGGATGCACCTGGAGCCAGAGGGCTGGGTGGAGCTGCAGAGGCCCCCAGCCCTGCTGTGTTGCAGGAATCAGGGTTCCTCTCTGGCTTCACCGAGAAAACTAGGTGAGC
Organism: Saccopteryx bilineata; assembly: GCF_036850765.1. Lineage (NCBI taxonomy): Eukaryota > Metazoa > Chordata > Mammalia > Chiroptera > Emballonuridae > Saccopteryx > Saccopteryx bilineata. The sequence goes on along the minus strand of NC_089500.1, from coordinate 13,496,629 downwards.
CCAGAAAAACCGACAGAGAAGTCCCACACTTTGGTAACCCTTTTAGAAGCAAGCCAGACGCTAGAGATCACCCACGTTTTCCTTTGCTAGCCTTTGTAAAGAAAATGTTAATTTCTAGGGAATGGCTACAAGGACAGGGAATTAAAATAAATCCCGAGTTTGGTGGGTGTGCATGTGCATGTATGCGTGTGTGCGTGTGTGTGCGTGTCACATAAAGCCTGGGCCTGACTGAATGTGCGAGTTTATTTTAGTCTTTCCTCTTTTTCGTGGCTGCAGGACTAGAGCTGGGCACACTGAGGCCAGTAGAGCCGGCTCTCTCGAGACCACCATCCTCCGCATGCATCTGCCTTGCTGTTTGGACCTTTGTCACTTTACGCGTGTGCCCCTGCTGGGAGCGAGCCATTTGTGATTCTGTCCGGGGTCCCCTAAATGTGGTTTCCCTGCCATGCATCCCTGCGTACGACGCTGGCTGGTGGCCACACAGAGGGACATCCTTCGTGGCTATTCATGCCAATCCTATTTTGATCCTGGGCTTACTGACTGGAAAGAAACCCGCTCAGGGTGCGTCTCTTTGTTTCATTTCAATCAGCGCCCTTAACTGGGCTGTTAGAGGAGCTATTGCGGACAAAGTGTTGCCTCTGCTGTCCTCTAGTGGTTAAATCGCAATCTCGCCATCTCCCCAGAATCTCAGCCACTGGCTAGGGAGGGGCATGTGTTTGCAAGGACCCACTGTGACAGGTGCAGGTCTGCTCCGCTGCAGGCGCCCAAACCAGTTTACCCTGGTTTTGGTTTGGTTAGGTTAGGTTAAACTTCTGAAACCCCTGCAACAGAATTAGACATTTTTCCTTTTCCCCTTCAGACTTCTAAATGGCTGAACAATTTCAAATCAGAAATATGTTCAACAGTTAGTTATCTTGTTTGGGTCTGCCTAGAAAATGGATTCTCAGATATTGAATCCATTTTGTCCTGTTTGCCAAACTTTGCAACTTGACGTTTTTGTACTCAAGAATGATGGGTGTTGAGGGTCAGGGTTTGCGTTTCATGACATATTCAGAGTGCTGGCTCCCAGGATTGATATGACGTCCTTCTGTTTTAAGGATCATACTACTCAGTAGAGTTGCATTAAAATGAATAAATCATGACCGTTCCCTATTTTGTTTTATGAGATTACAAGTAACTACCCTCAAAATACTACCACGCCCTCTGACTTCACTAAATAAGAGAAAGGACAGATCGCATTCATGGGGTGTCAGCAGTCATGGTCTAAGGTGAGACACAGGGACTGTTTTCTTTAAATGACCCAATGGCTTCTCTCCCTGCAAAAGATCCTGCCCACTGCTGGCAAAAACGGGGTGGGCCCTACATTTGGGAGGAGTTTTTTCTTTCTGTTTTAAGTAATCCAGAATACTGTTTATTATTATCATCATCATTATGTTTAAGTAAGTCAGATTTGCCCCCTCACTGCTTCCCCCGTCCGTGCCTCGAGACCTTTCCAGTGAGGCTAGAGGCCACGTGAGCTGCTGCCTGTGCATAAAGCAGGGCCGTGTGGGCCTACGCCGTCCTGGGAGCCTGGAGACCATGCTGCGTTCCCTGCCGTGCTGGGAGCCTGGAGACCATGCTGCGTTCCCTGCCTGCGCGGGGGCACTAAGCACAGGAAGGGTGTTTGCTACGAGTAAAGAGAACATGCTTCATCAGAGGATTGTCACCAGTCTTCTCTCCTGCCCTCTGGAAGCCTCCCACAATGCTCTCCCACGTCCTCTGCCCCCTCTCGCGATGGCTTCCCCCTGGACCTCTCTCCGTCTGTCTGCAAGCGGCCTGTGAGCCTTTGCCAAGCCTCTCCTCACTGGCTGCGCCCCACCTTGCAGCCTTGCCCTCCACTGAAGACTTTCTTCAATCGGATCTCACCTCCAAACATGAGACCCTGCCCTTTCCCTCGGAGGACCCTCCCCCAGGCTGCCTGTCTATCGGTAGGCAGACGGCCCCATCCACTGCACCACCTGCTCCTTCCCTTGGGAAGTAAGAAGGTTGGACATGTTTGTTGGTTTTCATTCCAGAGCAGAGGGGTTCCCAGGGGCCTCCAAAGAGATCTCCTGACCACCCCTTGTGCTCTGATTGGAGGTTCCCCTTTTATAGGTTCTTTTAACTAGGATTCTAAAAAATGTTTCTTTGGGGTTAGGAATTGCAACTTAAAAAGAAAAGTAAAAAAAAAAAAGAACAATAAACAGGATGATCTAATGTCCACCCGAAGCTCTCAGACACTGCAGAAGGCCCTTCTCTCCCACCTCCTGCTCCCTGACCACTCCTTGCATCACACTTTATAGACATTCTGCAGCGAGCTTCAGCTATCCGTTCTTCTAATGGGGCTTGGGCAGCTGTCCCAGGCCAAACAAGTCACATTAAAGCTGAGAACAAAACTGAGGAATTGGATTTCTTTTCAAATCGGAGACAAATGCAATCTGGGTTTCCTGGAAGCTGTTAAAATGCTTTTAGAAGATGTCTTAAATAATCATGCTCTTAAGCTTGTCTTAGTTCTTGCAACTTCTTGGAGGAAGTTTCTGCTTTGCTTTGGTAAAAAGTTGCTCTAAATAATGCTATGAAATTGGACTATTCTGCTCAGGCCGAGCATGGAGGAGAGAGGAAAATGGTATTTATCAAGCACACACTGAGCTGCAGGGATAGATGTAGATTAACTGGAGGAATCCTCAAGACAGCCCCCTGGGTCCCTAGTGTGTTGATCAATGGCTGCAACAACTTAGAGTCACGTGCCCACAGGGCTGGTAAGACACCGAAACCAGGTCTGGACAAAGCCTGGATCTGCAATGTTCCACAGGGAGCATGGCATCAGTAAAGGAGAAATTCTTCTGGGGCCTTGGGACATCTCTTTAAAAGAAAGGACTCTAGTTTATTTTCTTTTCTTTTGTGTGTGTGTGTGTGTGTGTGAGAGAGAGAGAGAGAGAGACAGACAGACAGATAGGGACAGACAGACAGGAAGGGAGAGAGATGAAAAGCATCAATTCTTTGTTGTGTTGCCTTGGTTGTTTATTGATTGCTTTCTCATATGTGCCTTGACCAGGGGCTCCTTGCTCAAGCCTGCGGCCTTGGGCTTCAAGCCAGTAACCTTTGGGCTCAAGCCAGAGACCATGGGGTCATGTCTATGATCTCATGCTCAAGCTAGTGACCCTGTGCTCAAGCTGGATGAGTCCAGACTCAAGCCATGACCTTGGTGTTTTGAACCTGGGTCCTCTGCGTCCCAGTCCAACACCCTATCCACTGTCCTACCGCCTGGTCAGGCTTTAGTTTATTTTCTCAATGTAGGACCGTGTCCAGGACAAATGACTAACCAGATGGGATGCTAGGACAGCATGCCTGCAAAGGTACTGCCCTGGCAAACCAGGGTGTCTAGTCACCCGTATCAGCACACGGGCCAAATTCCTATGACACCGAGAAGCAAGGCTGCCACTAGGAGAATCGGAAGTAAGTGGCAGGACCGAAATTTTAACCCATGTCCCGCTCTACCCCCCCCCCCCACCGCTATATCATACCCCCTTCTGACGTGCTGTCTTCCTGAGCCCAAGGCCACGACCAAATTCCCTGCCCTGACTCATGACATTTAAGACACAGGTCAGCACTGGGAATGGCGATAGTTCCAACATTTTATTATCCTGAGCAAGTTTTCAGGAGAAAAGATATCCAAACTGCATCTTAGTTCTAAAACCAAATCGGTCACTCTGTGTGGTCCGTGGGAACTTGGTGACTCGGATTTATTAATCTGGAGGTTAAAAGAAAGAGAGGGTCCCCTGTCCACTTTCCCCCCAAATCCCTCTACTTCGTCCTTCAGTAAGGCTGACGATTAGTTTACTTGTCACAGCTTTGTTGAGGGGAGCTGAAGTGACCGGAAAGTTCACACGGCTAAGTCATTGCCAGCATCGGTTAGAAAGAGGTCTCAACCCTATGCTTTTATTTTCCCTATTTCAGACATGTTGACATCTGGAGCCTTGCTGGCCCTGGAGAGGCTGCCCCTCCCCGCGGTTGGCTGGCTGGCCAATTCCTAGAGAGAGTAAATGATTGGCTAATAGAACTCCTTTCCTATGCAAACTAACCAATCCGGAGCCCGCCCTCACCTCCTCCTCTATTGGGGTTTCACATCCAGGGCCCCTAGCTCCCCAGGGTAGGCACCAGGCAACTAGGGACAGCCCTTACACCCCAGAGCCCAAGCCCGCTCCCCAGTCCTTCCACAGAAACCACAATTAGGGGTCTTGCCCACATTTTCCCCTGACTCCTCCCCCACTTCTTCCGACTCCTCCTCCGGCCCCTCCCCCTGATTGATGCTGGCGCTCTGCCTCTGTTCCCCCACCCCCCTGGCTCCCCACGGTGGCATGGCCTGTCCCACCCCCTCCAGTGGCCATTATCTCCTGACCTGTTGGCCTCACCGTACCTGACCAATAATAACCCTTATGTTTCAAAACAGAACCCATCTCTTCAGAAACTGATTTTCCTTCGACTTCCTCCTCCTTAGAAAAGGGTCCTAGTTCCTGGGAACAGCAGCAGTGGGCAAAGCAATGGCAGTTCCGACCCAGAACTCTGTTTTCACCAAGAACCACAGAGAGCTTGCGCCCCCACCCCCACCCCTGCCGTGGGCACACGGGACAGCAGGCGGGCAGTTCGCTGGGTGCGCACTGTGACAAGGCTATCCTGGTACACTCCACGCAAACAAGGAGCAACACAACCTTCCACAACAAGCCAGACAAGCAGTCCCTGCCTGAGCCATTTACTCCTGTAAACATCACCGTGGAAGTCTGGGAGCCACCTTAAAGGTAGTTTAGGGGAAAATACATAAAAATATGCAAATCGAATTATTGCGTTCAACTGATAAATATATATGTCATTAAATATATATGTATATTTACTGATGCATCTAATAGTGAAAATATTAAATAAAAAAAAAGAGAACATTCCTAGTTAAAAGCAATCCCAGTAATGCCAACATTTCCCCCATGGCATTCCTGTTAGCAATTAATCTTGAAATGTCAGCAGAGTTCTTGTTTGTTTCAAAGTTAGGATGCAAATGTGTTTCCCTGGGAAGACACACTCCGTAAATGTTTTATGTAAGTGAGAGAAACTAGTTAAATTTGTCACTCACAGTGAGGACTAGAAACCTGCTTTGCCCACGTAGGTCAGACTGCGTCTGCCCAGAAGGTGGTTGGAAGCCCAGACTTGAAAGATAAAATGCACTTGATTTCATTTTTTTTCTACTCACCCTTTAGCCAAGGTTGCTATGCCAACATCAGTTAACTTCATTCCTACACCTACAGGAAGAGAGAGCAAAGACAGAACTCGTGTCACACGGGCTGCTCAGAAAGGACAGGGCGGGGCAGTGACAGCCCCTTCCTGCATAAGCACGTGCGGTCCTCAGTCCCATCCGCAGAGGCCTCTCGTGGCTGACAGCCGTGTGGACACACATGCAGCGTTATGGGGTGACACGAGGAAGGCAGGCCTCTGTTGCAGCAGTTCAGGGGAGTCCTGCCTGTCTAGGGTGGTGGCTGTGGATACTTGTGCCAACTCAGTGGACCTCTGCTTTGATCTCACCATCGCAACCTAGCAGTGGGCCTTCGATGGCAAGGCACAGGGTCTGCAGCGCCACCCCAGTCTGTCTGGACCAGCAGACTCCTGGCCTGAGTCTTGCCTGCCCCTCTCTTGCCCCGACCCTTATCCTAGCTGAGCCAGGCCAGGATGGCTGTATCCCCTGTGGCAGCACGGAGACCAGTCTGGGCAGTGGACGAAGGACCCAGCATCCCACCAAAGCCAACCCTGAGGTTTGGCCTAATGCAAACTTGTGTAAACTGTTCCATGAGGCTCAGGAAATGAACACTAAAGGGTTAAGGCTCTGATTCAGCAGGGCCCGCCTGGAGCACAGCATAGATTCTGCCATGGGGCTCCTTGGGCTGGTCCAGCCAGAAGCAGTGAGCCCTGCCTCCCTGCAGAGCACCTGTGAGCCGAATTAGACACGGCTCTTGGGCTGAGCCAGTGAGCATTTTAAAAGCCTCTTTCACAGTTGGCAGTGAATCCATCTCGTTCTTTGAAAGCTGCTAACAGCTAGAATGTATGTAATAGAAATGCTTCACATAGCTATTATTACAGGGACTGTGCTTAAGGGGAAAAAGGACACCAAATTGCAAAAGCCCTCTTTGGATACCTTGTTTCCTGAAAAGTTGTAGTGAAAAGTCACAGCTCTACGCTGTATAGAAGTCCAAGTTTAAAAGTCATTTGGCAAATAGTCCTTGAACTTGAAAATTGCTTTTTCTTGCCTCTCATGGTTACCAGCTCTCCCTTAGTTTAGAAAAATAGAATATGATTTTTTTAAAATTTATTTTTATTTTTATTTATTCATTTTAGAGGAGAGAGAGAGAGAGAGAGAGAGAGAGAAAGGGGGGAGGAACAGGAGGCATCAACTCCCATATGTGCCTTGACCAGGCAGGCCCAGGGTTTTGAACCGGCGACCTCAGCATTCCAGGTCGACACTTTATCCACTGCGCCACCACAGGTCAGGCTAGAATATGATTTTTAAAAGGAAATGTCTCTCTCTTGGTTTAATAATTTGCAAGCAATTCAGTCCAGGTTTAAGGGTCTCCCGAGGATAATTGAAATTCTCATGTGCAGCTGTTACCTTGTATTGGGGATAATAGTCATCTACAGGTTGTCTCTGATGGAAGGGAAGAAGTAGGCAGCCATACAAATTCATTCTGCAGAATTTGAGTTCTTGGGTCCTGTGGGGGACCACTGCTTAGGAACCCTAGGGGTCTCACCAGCATACTGATCCTAGGCTTGGCTTTCACTCCTCAGACCTGTAGGAGCCACCAGGATCCTATCAAAAAGCAAGGGCAACCAGGGAGGGGATAACTTTTAAGAGCCTGAGAAGGTAATGGTTGAGTTTGGGGTTGTTTACTTATTGAGTGCTAATTCCAGTGTCTCGGGAAATTGATAAACTGTAGATATGGTTTGGAGAATGGATGTGCTGTCTTGTGACATCATGACAATGGCAATAAGATTTTTCCCAAGAGCAGCAGAGGGTAGATAAACACCTTCATGAAACAGCACATTAAGCCGCACACCTCATTTGCAGAGAGAGAGAGAGAGAGGTAATATTTCTGGAAACAAGACTAGCTGTGCAGGACACTCCAGGGTGTTACTTTTCAGTCGAAGAACTATACTTAATGCAAAATGGAATGGGCATCAGTGATTGCACCACAGAGTCTTAATTAGAACAGAGAGCCGTGTGCTGAGGCCACATTTGGGCATATGTGGCCAGGGGGTCCGGTAAAGCCTTCAATTTGCAGATCAGCCCCGTCTGCAAGATTGTAACACTGTACTTCCCGGGTGGCCTTTGGGGAGTCCGTCCCGGGAGCCTTTGACTTCAGGAGCCACTTGGAAATCTGGTTTATAAATTTGTGGGTTAGTGCATAGAGCTCGGGATTTGGGATCAGAAATCATGAGTTCTAGTCTCGGACCCCTCTGCTTATTAACTGAGTAACAGAAGGCAATTAAGTCACTATCTCTGGGCCTCTGTTTTCTCATCTGTAAAATGGGGTCATAATAGCTTCTTTACAGAGTTATTTTGAAGATGAAACAAAAGCAATAGGATAAAAGGAGTGCAAACAAGAACTAGTGAAATCCTAGGAAGGTCATTTCAGACTCCTTTGTCACAGCTTGCTTCTTTCTTTTTTTTTTTTTAACACCTTGTTTCTGATGACACATTAGTAACACAGTCTGCTGGTAAAGGTGCTTCAAGGCACCCAGCATGCCCTCCCTCCCACGCCCAGGGACATCCAGGCCCACAGCAGCTGCTTTCCTTACCCTGCATGTCTGTCACCAGGAGGCCACCACTGGTTTTCTGGTACACCCAGTGCTGGAAGGTACAGCACTTCTGACCAGCCTCCGACTCTCTTCTCAAGAAGTTGATTTCCTTCCCGTCCCTGATGGAGTACTTCACAAACTCCCCAATCAGCTCCTCCTCCACTGTCGCATACGGGATGTTGTGCTCAGGTCGGTGGATAAGGAAAATAGGAATGATCCTGGAAGGGAAGAGGATGAGGGCGCACATCACGTTCCCAGAGTGCACAAAGACGTAGAGGCCGTTCTACCCTCACCTGGAGTGGCAGGGAGCTACGGAATATACCGCTGGGTTCCAATGGAGTTAGACTAAAAACCCCTCCAACAATTAGTCACTGGGTGAAACAATGTGTTTCTGTTTTTTTATTGGCCCCTAGAGCTGGGCAGAAACACCTCCTGGGCATGGAGTTAAATTGCTCACGCAGAAATGAACGTCTCATTATAGTCACATCTCCACGACCCACTGGTCATGTGACTGTAATCCATTTATCCCTCCATCATACTTCCAACTTTCCATCTTTTCTTCTGTCCTTTCTTCCCCTCTTCCATTCAGTCCACAAATCAACAAACATCCATTCCGCCGCTTCTAGGAGTCAGACACGCCCCCAGACTCGATTCCAGGAAACAGCAGTAAGGAAAGCGGGCCCTCCCAGATGGATTTCCCATTGAAGTGAAGAAGACTGACGGCGAACAAGTAAATGTACATTGTTGCTACGTGCCAGGAGGAAAAACAAAGCAGTGTAGAGGAGCTAGGGGGTGCAGCAGTGCGGGAGGAACCGCTATTTTATTTAGGAAGGTCAGAGAAGGCCAATAAGGGACATTTGAGCAGACACCCGCAGGAAGTGGCAGTGGAGGAGTATCCATGCGCAGAGCCTTCCAGGCAGAAGGAACAAATGGACAGGGCTCTGGGGCGGTAGCATTCCCGATGTGTTCACAGAGCAGTGAGGGGCAGTGTGTCCGAGCGCAGTGAGCGAGGAGAGAGGGTGGCAGATGAGCGAGGGGAGGAAGGGTGTGGAAACCATCCTCGCGGGGGCAGGGAATCTAGTAAGCCATCTGAAAAACTCTGCCCTTTGTGCTGAGTTGGATGAGAAGCCACTGGAGGGTGCTGGGCAAAGGGGCGGCATGATCCCACGTCTGTGTTACCAGGATCGCTCTGGCATCTCGTGCGGAGGGGACTGCCGTAGGGCGGGGCAGAGCCGTCAGGGCAGGCTGCGCAGAGCTGGCAGCTGGGCTGGGCACAGGTCAGACCCTGACCGCACCTTCCAGCACTGACCAGCCCACTGTCACACATCCTGGATGACCACCCACACCTCCTCCCCCGTCTCACCCTCCGCTGCTGACCGAGCTCCCTGTTCCACTGTGAAAACTCCATCAACAAGCACAGAACACGAACGCGCCACCCCACACACTCCCATCTCCCAACGTCTGCGCCCACATCCTCCTCCTCCCGGCCCCTCCTCCGCAGAAACCCTCTTTGCTCCTGCCCGGGCCACCTCCCCCACTGGTGCCTGGGTCTCAGCCCCTCCCAGATGCCCCGGGATATGGCTCCAGCAGCTTTCCCTCAGCGGCATCATTCTCAACGGCGTAGCAGCACGCTGCAGTATCTCTGTAGCGTGCATTGAGCCCACAACCCACTTCAATGACCAACTCAGAGTTTACATCAAATCAGTTGTAGGTGTGCTGTCTCCAATGTCTCCTCTCCTATTCTCTCTCGAACCCACTCAGAGAGCCCTCCCCACCAAAGAAGCTTCTGTCCGGGGTACCCTGAGCGCCATGTTGCTGAGGCTGATGAGTCTAATCGTCTCTTACGTGCCCTCACCTTACTTGCTGTCAGTGGCACTTGACTCAGTTGCTCTCACTCCTTTCTGAAAACCCTCCCATGGCTTCCAAAAACTCACCTCCCTAGCTACTCCTTCTCTGTCTACTTCGCTGGTTCCCCATCTCTCCCCAACCTTAGGACTCCACCCAGCATGCCGGCAGAACTCTTCCCTCTCACCCACTACCCACTGCAGGAGAAACGACGTGGACAGTGGGACGGACAGACCGTGGCCTAGGGACCAAATCTGGTCGGATGCCTGCTTTCTTCCAGCACACAAGCTAAGGATGGTTTATTTAAGATGAACATTTGCAGTCGATTTGGTCAGAGAGAATAACTCTGAACCCCAATTAAGCA